>NC_067290.1:6070000-7320000 GCF_020740795.1 Apus apus
ATCATTCTCTCCTCACGTACTCAGCAGATGATTTTAGAAATCTGAAGCTATTATTCTTTTACTGTCTAATGTAATTACCAGTACAAAGAATAAACTAATTAGAAGACAACAAGAATGCATCCTAATTGTTTTAATAAATTACGTCAATGCTTTATGCTTGCAGTCAGGTTTAGTAAGAAATCATTTGACAAAGTGACAGCTTGTCTTATAGTGCTAGCAAATATAACTTCAGTTTTCTCTGACTGAACCTTATTGAAAGTAGACTTGAAACCCTCTATTAGAAGGTCTGGACTCTTTGCATGCATTGCAGATGATTAAAATTCTTTTTCCATCAACTACTGGTAGTGCCAGTAAACTGTTCTGTGTTTTGTTGTTAGAGAAACCAGGTGACTTGCTAACTTAACCTATGCAGTTCTTAAATGGTCGTTCAAGCACCAGACCAGTTCTAAAAGATTTAGTAATGAAATATTTCATGCTAGCCTAGCCTATCCACTGAGTCTTTTCCAAGACATGTAACTGTACCTGGGGTAAAGTGCCCTTGGATAGTGTGCAGGTGTTTAATCTCTGTTCAGCTGTTTCTCATCCTTTTCATAGATTAGAGTTGTTCTAGTCTGGTCTGCAGGACTGTACAGTTGAATCTCTGTAATAATCTTGTGCATGCTTTTGATCCTGATGAAAAACTGTTATGTGCCTGATGACTGGAATGGCACTGCTGAACGCATGAGTATACATTACCATGCAAGGATCCCAAAGTGCCTACAGACCTGCCAGGCTGTATGTAATTAATCCAGGACTGAGCTCTTTGCTTAATATTAATAAGATCATGCTTGTGGCAACGTGTGAGAATGACCAACACACTTAAAAACCATATGAAACAGAGCAGTTCATAGTGAGGGTGGAGTTGGGGAAAGCTGATGTCTAATGGATTTTAAGGATATTCTATTCAACACCTCATGTTACAAATTTCTCTCCCCTGTATAACACCCTTTCATCTGATGAGGTTTTCAATTTATTTCCTTTTGCTGACAAAATATTTCTGGCCACTTAAATGTAATAGGTGATATATCTCTTTCTCCAGAAAGAAAATGGAATATTCAGGTCTCACTAAACTGATCTCTACATTCACTCTTAATTAGATCAAGTATTGAAGGTGGCAGTACTTTTTTGTGTTATTATGTCTCCAGGTCAGAGATCAGTGTCTGCATGATCTATGATTGTTAGCAATAATGGGCTATTTTACTGTTAATTGTTGGTAACATAGGGTAACAAGAACTCAGACTATTAA
This sequence comes from Apus apus, assembly GCF_020740795.1. NCBI lineage: Eukaryota > Metazoa > Chordata > Aves > Apodiformes > Apodidae > Apus > Apus apus. Next base: position 6,071,286 of record NC_067290.1, read on the forward strand.
GTGCTTTGCTCTACAATTTAGTAACCTTTCCCTAGACTTCTGTTCTTCCATTATTATTTTTTTTAATAAAATACAAGATACAGGTAGAATTATTTCAGCCATGCCTGAGCTGCTTATGTTTAATAAATATGCAATAAATAGTTTAGAGTTTGGTGCTTGCCCACCTGAGAAGGGCTGGATTGCCTTACTGGATTTGTGCAAAATTGAGGGAGACAGAGTAGGGACTGGTAAGAGTAGCAGTAAACAGAGAATACAAGGAGACTTTTAAGACTGCCTAACTTCTCTCTAAACATTGTGTTCAAACTTTACACTTTGCAGTTAGAAGGCCTGTCTTGACTAACCAGCAAAACAGCTTTTAAATAGACTTTTCAAAGTTAGAATGATGGTAAGGTGGTGAAAGTTTAAATGGCAATGAGTCAAAGTAGAAATAGTTATAGATGCAGTTGTCCTGCACCAGGTTAAGTCCATGCATTAGCTATGAGGCACTGTTTTATGTAGGAGGGATGTAAAAGGGAAACAATTTTAATAATTCAGTAAAAACAATAGCAGGCAAAGCTACTGCCATCCTTCTGATGGCTAGATGAAATTGCACTGGGTTACTGTCTGTCTCCATAAGCTGTGTGGCATCCTGCTATTAAGTAGTCTTTCCAACTGCGTGTATGAAGAAATACCTTGTTCTTCATTTGCTTCATCTAAAATTCAAATGGTAACACAGTGTGCAACTGTGTTAGAAGTACTTAGACAAATTAAATGATTCAGTATGGTATTTTAGGAGAATATAATTTCCATGTGGGGATTCATTCTTATCTGGCAAAAAAGACTGGCTGCTTTTTGAGTAGCATTCACATTGTGGGGTTTGCTTTATTGTTAATCCAAACTCAAAGCATGGACCTGTTACTGAGCTCCTAAATGCTTACTTAATGTTACAGATTTTTAATATACATGCAGATACTAATCTGTCTACTTTGTTCTGATCTTCTTTGCGTAGAGGTTACTGTGAGCTCTGCTGGAGCAATTCTTGTATTGATGCAGTTTTGAACCATGATTTTGTTTGTGATTTGTACCTAGTTGCCCCTCTAGTACCATTGTGGTTTGTAACATAATAATGCATGTAGGGCATTTTAAAATATACATGTGATAGGTATGATACCTGGAATATACCTGTGAATATTTATCGAAAAGAATTATTTATTCCTTGAAAAGTTTGAGTCTATTTCCAGTAATGAAGCAGGCCTTTGATAATCTTTACTAATATGGTATTTAGGCTGTATATTCTAGCTCATATATATATTTATAACTGTGTGTATATATGTAATATGTGTATATATAATATATATATTATATATATAATGTTTGCAACTAGCATTGACTAGTCAAGTGAACTTGTATCTAGGTTTGAAGCAAATTCTGTGGATGGTTTCCAGCAAGTCACTGCCTCACTCTTCTGGGTGGGTAAACGTAGGTTGTTAACAACAGTTCTACAGGAAGGCTGCAGAGAGCTGCTGGTAAAAGAACTTTCTGCTTTGTTTGTATTTTCTGCCTAACCTTGAGAACCTCAGATGTCATTCTTTTATTCCATTCTTTTTGGACAAATCTGGGCTGCTCTGAACAGAAGCTTTGCCACTGTTTCCAGGAGATCTGCAATTCATTGTCATGTGTGGTTTAGTTAATGAATTTAGATTGCAGAACACTGTTTTCTGCTTTTATTTTTGTGGTGTTGTTGTTTGTTTACTTTTCAATTATGAGGCAAATAAGGAAAAAATAGTTTAATGCTGCATAAGACAGCTCTCAATCTGAAGGTTTTTGCAGGCATGCAGGGAGGTGATCAGTACAATCACATCTGCCAACAACCTGTTGTAAATCCTTTTATAGGCTCTTAGAAAGTTAGTGCATAATTAACCTTTGCTTGAGATTATTCTCTTAACCAGAGACAAAACCTCCCCAGATGTGCATGAAAAATATAATGGACATTTCTAGTAGATACTTATTTGCTGAATGTTTTATGGCTTATTCCAAAGTGAAATTGAAAACAGTCAGGGCAGCAGTGTCCTGCTCTGGGAGGGAACTGGTGGATCAGTGTGTTTGAGACTTTGGCCTTTCTGTACAGACTTAGATTTTACATGCAGCCAAAAGTGTGTTTGCTACTTTATAGTGTGTAGCAAAATACAATCCAAAATCTCTGGTGTTGCCAAGACTTGCTCTTAGCTAAAGAAAAGTTTGTTCAGGAAGGAATGCCATCCAGAGGGACCTTGACAGGCTTGAGGGTGTGTTCAGGCCAACCTCATGAAGTTCAATAAGGCTAAGTGCAAGGTTCTACACCTGTGTTGGGGCAATCCCAAGCACAAATACAGGTTGCATGGAGAATGGATTGAGAACAGCCTTGAGGAGAAGGACCTGAGGGTGTTGGTTGATGAAAAGCTCAACATGAGCTGGCAAAGTGCAGTTGCAGCCCAGAAAGCCAACAGCATCCTGGGCTGCATCAAAAGAAGTGTGGCCAGCAGGTCGAGGGAGGTCATTCTGCCCCTCTGTTCCTCACTCCTGAGACCCCATCTGGAGCACTGTGTCCAGTTCTGAAGCCCTCAATACAGGAAAGACATAGTGCTCTTGGAGTGAGTCCAGAGGAGGGCCAAGAAGATGATCTGAGGGCTGGAACAGCTCTGGAGACAGGCTGAGAGAGTTGGGGCTGTTCAGTCTGGAGAAGAGAATGCTCCAAGGAGACCTCATAGCAGCCTTCCAGTACCTGAAGGGGACCTAAAGGAAAGCTGGAAAGGGACTTTTTACAAGATTGTGCAGTGATAGGACAAGGGGTAATGGTTTTTAGCTGGAAATGGGTAGATTGAAGTTAGAAATTCTTTAGTGTGAGTGTGGTGAGACAGGGGAACATGTTGCTCAGGGAGGCTGTGGCTGCTCCATCCCTGGGAGTGTTCAAGGCCAGATTGGATGGGGCTTTGAGCAACCTGGTCTAGTGGGAGGTGTCCCGTCCCATGCAGGGGGGCTGGAACTAGGTGATCTTAAAGGCCCGTCCTCTTCCAACCCTGTGATTCTGTGATTCTACAAAAAAACCCCCAACAAAACAACCCACAATGAAATTCGAAATCTATTTGGTAGTTCCAGGAATGAGCTTAGAGTAGTTGATGTGGGACCACATGCTGACATAAGCTGTGTGTCTGTGGGGTTATCAGCTCAAGTTATTAACTGAACACATCAGTTGTTTGGGCAAATACTTGTTGAAACAAAGATTTTGTTAGGCTTAGCCTGGTTCCTTTTAGCTGGTTTTGATCTGAGCTTGTGCACTGAATGCCAGCAGCACTTTCAGGTGATATTAATATGTGGCCCAGTACTCATAGAAGAGTCCAGAAGAAAATGCCTCTGAAGTTTTTGCTTTATTTGGCCAGGATTCTGGGCATTAATCTTGTTATAAAATTCACATTTTTTCTGCTAGCTGAGCTATAGTGGGTACTTATTTATCTTAATGAGCTAGACTCAGCAGGGCTCTTGGGAGCTGTATATTCAAAGTTTAGCCTACAAATGCATGGGTGGGAAGCTGCATTGATTGCATAAACTCAGGGTTATATTGTGGGGTTAGTTTGATTTTGGGAATGTTTTTATTTTGGTGGTTGTGCTTTTGTGTCATCTTGTAAAGAAGATGGCTAAAGATGGCAAGAGAATATGTAGAGGAACTATTTTAAAGGGTGTGAATGGAATTCCAAGCATTGCACATTAGAAGCAAGGCCTGTCTCCAAAGCTGGAGGAAGATGAGAAAAAGGGACATGGATGTGACTCAAGATGATGAATCTTTCATGGTTTTTATTTTTCTTGTTTTATGATGTTTCCTGGCTGTTGGGCTTGCAGCAAATCTGGGGATACAAGTCTCCTTTAGTTGTCTGTCTACATTTTGGAGAAAATGTTCATCCCCAAGTACAGTCTCCTTGTAAATGCTGTGGTTGGATACACTGTCTATTAGAAAAATCGTGGCTTGGGAAGTGCCTTACTGTGAGCAAGAGGAAAGCTGATTCTTTTCACAGGCCAAGCTTTACGTCATTCTCACAAATGAATGCTGGAAATTCAGTGGGCTTTTTTTGTGTTGTTGGCTTTTCTTTACATAAACTTCTGAAATGCAAGAATTTTAAATGGAAATGTAAAATAGCTGTGCCATGATGAAGGCAAGGATCAGACCAGGTCATGATCCTTCTAATTTGTAGTGACAGTTTTTGCAAGTTGCTGAGTTCTCTTCCAGTACTGTTCAGCACAAGCTGAATACCTTAAGCAGTGCACAGTTGAACATTGCAGTAACTCCCCACTTTGTCTTCAAGAGTTCTTTGTCTTTTTAAAAATTAAAAAAAAAACAAAAACAAGCAAAAACCTGGGAGGGGGGGGAAGGTAATACTGGAAGAACTGCTAAGGCAGAAGACATTTTTTGCTTTTGTCCTGCAGACCTTGCTAAGTCTCAGTTGCAAAGGTTCTGGACACAATGTCTCCCAAAACTGCAGTCTTTTGATATCCTCATCCTTTCGACATTCCCTAAACACTCAGTTTGAAAAGGCTTTGTATTTTCCTCAAGAATCAGAATTTTAGGATGGTTTCATAGTGACTATATAGTCATCATGATATAAGAAGACCTGTCTTGAAGCATGACAATAAACTATTATGAGGCTCTTCCAAATGGTTTTGAAATTTCTGTATCTCCCAGCTTTCCTAAATTTTACCCAGATGTCTGATAAACACAACATTTCAAGTAGTATACTAGACTTGGCAGACACTAAATTCAGCGGAATGTAAATTACTTTCAATGTGTTTATATATCCTCTTGGCATTTTTCTCCTTCTGTAGACTCAGCACACTTTGTTACCCCAGTGAGTCCCATTTGTGAATAGGCTGGAATTCAACTGCATGACACCTTGCTTAAAAAATTTTAAGGATCTCTCTAGAATCTTTTGATATTACGGAAATTGCTTGCTACATTATTTCTTTATGATTTTCTCACTTGATTGTGTATCATAGTTGTTTTTTTAATGTCACTAAACTATGGCAGTAACTGTTAAATAAAGCATCTATCCCAAAGCCTACTTCAGCAGAAGTTGTACTTAAATGACTTATATTAGCAGCTGCCACTTTAAGGCTTGTGCATAAGGATTAAAAAAACCCAACAAACTTCATCTAAGCTCATCTCACTCCCACACACTGGTAGAAATTTACAAATGTATGAATTTCTCAGTGTATTTTAATTTTTTCATGTTAAGTGTCATGGGTTTGACAAGCCACATTCTCATAAATTTTATTGCTGTAGGACTGAGTAATTAAGCTGCAAACCAGGACCCACTTTGAGAGCTGCCCTACAGACCTACAGAGAAAAAGCTCTCTGGTTCAAAGAGTTTAAGGCCCCTGTGAGGAAGACTGGAAACAATTAGTAGGGACAAATAGGTCGGAGTATGGAAGCAGAGCAGTGAGTGTTGGCAGTTTTCTGAAAGGCCCAAACTCTTCTCTACTGCTACACTTTTTTAAGGTAGAACATGTAGGTAAAGTGAACTTTCAGGACACTGAAGAGGAGATTTTATATAGATTTTTTAGTGCTATTAAGCAGCTTAATCCCTGAATTTCTTGTTTGCTTGGACAGTCTGCTGCTATTTCTCTCTTTTAGTGACTTGTGGACATCACTTGAACAGAAATGAAGGTTAAATGCTGTCTGACTAGCTTAACTAATACAGACCCATTAGCTTTTACTGATGTCTTTGATTAGCCTTTGGTTTAGCAATTACAGAAAAATGTTAATTGTTCCCATTTCACATTAGAGTAAAAGCAATTTCAAGTGGTGTCTGCTTGCTAGGGCTGCATTAGAAGGATCTACTTTTGCCTGTCTTCATAAGAAAGCAAACTCTGTGACTAACAGAGTGAGTAAAGCATACAGGGGGACTACTGCTGTAAGCAGGCTTTGGGTTTCGATTTTTCTCAGAGCAAACTACAATTGTCAGCCTTTTCTCAGGAATGAAACACTGAAAGATCTCAATTGCTGCATTTTAACCTTTTAGTCGATTCTGTGCCTATAGGTGATGGACTGAATAAATGTCCTAGATGGGTTGGATAATTTGTTTCCTCTCTTCTCACAGGTAGGAATATCTAATAGGGTGGGGAGCAGGGCATGGCAAAGATACTGGTGGCATTTTGATTGAAATTTTTGATGCAAGATGTAGTACTAAATTAGTGACAAGTTAAAAACTGAAATTTGTTATAAAATACTTCATAAATCAGTAAAAAGAAAAATCATCTCTGGCTGGTAGTGTGAAAGGGCTTCAGGACAGCTCTTAGCCTTCAGGCTTCCCATACTTCTGTATGTGTTTCTCAGTGTTGTGTGGAGCTGGATTCATTCTTGCTGGAACTTAGTAAAGTAGGAAGCACCAGTGTCAGAATTAACTAATATCTGTCCACATGGAAATTCAGTTATCCCAGACATGGAATATCTCTTATATACATCAATGGCAAGAGTATAAATCTTCATGTTATGGATGTGTCCAAGAATGAAAATATAGATGTAAATTTTTAAAACCTTCAGGAGTTCAAACACACAAATCCCTCTTCTTACTGCTTTTTAAAAAATGATGGAATATGATTAGTCCCATTGTGTGGACATGCTTATGTAACAGTTTATAAATATATATTAAACCCTTCCTAAAGAAGGTAATCTTCCTTCCAGTGGTTCTAGTAATTTACTGAGATGACAAATTTAGGAAAAAACCCCACACTGTCATAAATGAATGTTTCCCTCTCTCTTAATATTTCAAATGCCAATTCCATCTAAAAACTTCCTGATAGCTATATCAAATTTGTACTTTCTGCTTTGATTTTATTGTAGTTTTTCTTTGAGCCCTCTTCATCCTTGAAGAGATGGGGTAATTAATGATAATTGCTAATTTATTGTTTCAGGTTATAATGAATACCCCACCAAAATAATCAAGTTTATTGCTGTTCCTTGTTTAAAAGGATATCCTGGGTTCTGCCTGTAAACCTGAGCCTATACTTTTGGGTTTTAAATCCTATGTTCTTAATTCCAAACAATAAAAATGGGGGGTCTTGAAGACACACAACAGAAGACAAATTAATGAAACTGAGAACTGATGGAATTTTAATGTAATGAGTTGAAATCCTGCCTGTAACCTTTGACAGTTATTTTTAAGTGCCTTTCATGCATTTATCTGCTTTAGTCTTAAATAATGAATCTGAGACATACTCTGAGGAACAAACGTGTGTGATGTCAAGGAAGGTCAAATAACTGAAATATAAGTATAGTTCCAAAATATACCTGAAATATGTTCAAATATAAAGCTTCTTAATCAGTGGATGGCTAGACTTTGTTAAATGTTTATCTCTGTCAGTCTCTTTCAAGTGTTGCCTTGAAAACTAGTGTTTATACAAACAAGATAGATATATATTTGTATATATATCACATCTAAGTTGGCCTTTAAAATTGCCTTTATACTGTCAAATTGATTAGCTGGATACAGAGGAGAAAGTTTTTAGTGGGATTAATAAGGAAGACAAAATATTTTTGTTTCCTTTTATGTGATGAGGAGGAATTTTTTTAATTTATTGAAATTTCTTTTAAGAGCTTGGATTTTATAATTAAGATGACTTCTGAAAGAGCAGTGTTAAATCAGCTAGCCATGAATGGAAAAAAAGGTCAAACTATTCATTCCTGGAGCACCAGTGAAAGCAGTAATGGATATTTCATAGCTTAAGTGAAGTTGGTCTGAATGCTTGTGGCAATGTGTTTTATCCTTCAGTGTTCTATCAGCTGTAGGCTTTAAGTTTCGTAACAAAGGTAGGCTTTGCTATCATTTGAAAGGGTAAAAAATGTCCACAGTAATCTCTCTAGAGACCTGGTACCCTGTAAAATAATCCCCTTCTGTTTAAATGGCTTTATTTGATGTCCCCTTCTAGTTGAGAAAAAGAGAGCCAGCAGCTATCTTCTTTTCCTTGTTCTTGGCAATGGTGAACACTAAAAGCTACATGTGAATCCTTAGTGTTGGGCCATGGAGACTCTTCAGGACTGGGCATATGGACTATTCTGTGTTCATAGAATATTAAGGACAGGAGAATTGATTCTTGCTTGGTCCTCAGCCACTAATACAGTTAAATGCTTAAATTATCAAAAAGTAAAAGTAGGAGTCAAAACCAAGCTAACAATTGCTCTAACTGTTAATGCTGTCAAAAGTAATGTTAAAGATGTGCTTCTGCAGAAACCTCTCAGTCTCAAGGTGTTTGTCCTAGTGTTTTGACCTTCCTTTAAGGTTTGCAACTAGGATGATCGATTGTTGCTGCTTCTCTCCAGACTTGGCTGCCCAGAACTATTACTAAATATGAATTAGTTAATTATATTTTTTTTCCTTGGAGGTACTTTTATTACCTTCTCAATCTAAGGATGATAATTTTTTTAATTTTTTTTTTTTTAGTGCAGAACATGGTTTAGATGTGGTGCCCAGAAACTGCTGAAACTTGTCAACTGAGGATGTTGTGCTGTGAATGTTCCCAGTGGCTGAAGTTAGGGTTGTCCCAAGTGGTCTTTTCAAGGCATTTTTTGTAGTTCTCCAAAACTGAACTATGGTTATCAACTTCCATCTGACACTTCTAATTTAGGTACCAGTACTAGGGGGATTGCTGTCAGTCAAGTACATTTTTAAGGAGTCCTTATGTTTTAAAATACTGTGTCCTTACCAAGCAGAATTTGTACTTTCTCCAGCCTTTCTTTCCTATATTCCTAACCTAATGTTGTGCAGGTTGCTCTTAACACTTCATTTATATTTAAGAAAGGTGTTTTGGAAGGATGCAAAATGAAGTATGAATTCTCCATCTTTCTAATTCAACAAGAGTTGACCTCAAACTTTGGAATTACATTTCTGGAACAAATATTTCCTCTTTATAGATGCTCATGGTACTTTTATGAAACCGAAAGGGTTTTATTGGATGACAGCAAATCATATTGATGGCAACAAAACAGCAGACCACTTACTGATGAGGAAATGACCGTCCCACAAACTGCACACCTGGGTAGAGGGATTTAATAGAATCAGCAATCTCTTACTTGGAGCACTTTCCAGTATTGCTGAATACTCTTTAGAGTGACGAAATGCCATGTCAGTTTAATTCTGTTCATGGTGGCTTTTTACTTCTGCTTAAATAAATCTTCCTGTCACTAACTTACAGTAACAGTGTGGGTTTTTGCATGTACTTGTCTACTAAACATTGGCATATTTCTTACTTTGGGCTTGTGTTTCCTAATAATTCATTATCAAAACACATTTGGAAATGGGACTGTTGAATTATTTGGCTAGAATGCAGTCGTAGGTTTGGCCTTACTCATGACCTTCACCAAATAATAAGAGGCAGCTGCATACATCTTGTGCATGACAGGAATGTTTAATCTCCATTCTCCTATAATACACTAGTGTAATTGAGAGTGAAATGCATAGGGTCATAATGTCCCTTCCTTACACACTGCAAAATCACTCTAATCATTTCCACTGAGCTATATGGTATGGATTTTTTTCTTATCCTTGGTATTAAAATACTTGTGTAGTTAAAATAGGTCCTAAAAAGGAGCTCCTACCAGTGTGCAAAACTGAGAAATACTAATGCATTTCTGTTCCCTTTTGAAAATGCATTGGTTTACTGTATAGTAGTGAGAAGTTCATGTCACTTCATGTATGCCTTTCAGAAGGCTGGTTAGCTGTAGTTGTGCTATCTGTAAGGGGAGAGTTGTGACTTGTTCTGAAGAGCACTTCTGATTAAAACTCAGAATTCATAATCTTTGGGCTAAGGTTTAAAAGAAAATCTGAATGAAAAGATGTGATGTTGAAGCTCCTCGCCAAAGAAACATTAGGTTTGCTAAGGTTTTGTTTTATGGCAAAATATATGTTTAGTGGTTATCCTAAAATGCACAGTATTCATGGTAATGCTTTCCAGCTATGATACTATTTACTAAATAGACATTTTGGAAACTGGTACGTTTACAGGTAGCTGAAAAATCCATGCTCTAAATGTTGATTATTGATATTTTTTTGTTTTGAAGGTTCTGTTGCAGAAGTATGTACTGTAAAGCAATGTACTCTTTTCTAAATTATCTTGGGGGGGAAAAAATCAAATAGAAATTGAGTTCCCCCAAATAGAACAGTTCTGAGAAGTTCAGTAAGATTCCCATGGAGAATGCACCTCTTCCTGCACAGTGAGCATTTGTGGATGAATTTCTCCATTTAATAATTTTGTGGCCCTCTCTATTTAAGACTAAATTGTTTTTTTCTTCTTTTAGGTAAAGATTGAGTAATACATAGAAGAGGCCTACTGCAACTTCCAAAGGTAAGTGTGCTTTTCTAAGATGAACATACTGCTCTGTTCACCGAAACATGAGACTCACTGATTTCTTCACATTGTCCTGACATCAATGAACAAAGTAACAAATAACAAAATCCAAATTGCTAATGTATTGTCACAGGAGAAATATGCAACATGTATCTATTTTAATACCCATTTAAACTCAGTTTGGAAATGTCTTGGGGGAAAAAAAAGACACCTGAGAAAAGGTAAATCATGTCACAAGAACCACTGTGTCTAAATCTACATGCCTCGTCTTTGAACTGGGAGCATGATTTGTACATCAGAACATGTTACAAAGGAGCAGAAGGGTTTCAGTAGATCTAGTTATGCAAAACAGCTTTAGGTACTCAGGACACAGGCTGTATAAGGCTCTTTATTTGAGTAAGAGATTAGGTTGGAGAGTCCAACTCCCAGTAGGCATAGCTGGGGTGAGGGTTATTTTGTGATTTGTGATAGAGCTTATTCCTCTGTATCCCTGGCAAAAATGTTTAATCTGATCAAACCAGTAGATTTTATGAAGCCAAGAGGCTTGGCATTGGTAAACTGAATACCCAGATCTACACCCTAACCTCTGAAGAGGGATTGACTTTCTACTCAAATCTGTTGTGACGTACACTCAAATACAGACACTGTCCTGCTCTGTTTTACTTCACAGTCTGTAGCTTTCTGCATCTTCTAATTCTTCACTAAGTTAATTTTATTTAGCAGGGAGCTGAACTGGGCAGCTGATGTGCCTATATGAATTCTAAAATTAAAGTTTCATCAAGCCAGAGTATCTCCAGACACTGAAGCCTCCACTCTTTTCCATTCAAATCCATGTGGCAATAACGGGACACCCCAAGTGGTCATGCTAGTGAGCTGGTAACTTAAGAGTAATTCCTGAAGAAACAATGTAGTGAAATTAAGACCTTTCAATACTGAACTCTTAGTTTTGCATGGAGGGAAAACCTCACTGGTTTTAAAGCTAAAAAAAATATTTAAAATAATAATATACAACTATTTTCACTTCTTACGAGGAACCACTGTGATACTTCTGATTTAGGAAGCAAAGAAGGTTTTTATAGTTGGTTTTCATTTGCCATACTATGGTGCCTCTCTTAGGATTGTGGATTTGTTTTGGTAAATTGCAGTGGGGTAAAATGAAAATGATCTGACAAAACATGAGAGAGTGTATGTGGCTGGCAGTACCATGTACTGAAGTGCCAAAATACCATCATCTATGGTCTCAGCTATTGGGAGTGGGGGGAAGTATGCTGTGTTCCTGCTCTGTGAATAAATCCTTGGCTCATCTAGAACTGATCAAGTTAAAGCAGAGTCTCACTTGATTTGTCATTTCTTGATGACTTCTCAGGCTCCAGATAGCAAAGAACTGAGGTAGTTTAGCAAAAAGATAAAACCAACAGAAACCTCAAAAAAACCCTTATTTCCTCTAAAAGACAAATGACTATTGCAAAGAGGGGAAATACTTTTTTTAAAATTTATTTTTCCTATTTTCCCCCTAGGCCTAAACAGAATAACTAAAACAGAACAGACTGAGATTTAAATGGGGCTTAAGGTTAGATAAGCAACACAGCAAGGATAATAAGCATACAGAGGAATCAGAAACTCACTCATCTTTCCATTATGAATATGAATAGGCTAGAACCAAACTTCTGTCAGGCTACCTTGCAACACTTAGATTCTTTGGTCATCTTGGGTGAGTAAAACTGCTAATACAGAAATGACCTGGGTTTATCCTGCCATAGGGTGGAAATATGAACTAGATCATATCCAGAGATACTTACTTGCCCTTGGATTCACTGAGTGGCATAAAATGAACATGCTGCAGGAGAGTGGGATATCGAACTTCTCCCTCTTCCATTTATATTTTTACTAAGACAAAGAATTATCATCAGTCAATCTAAGAATAAACCCATTATTAAATATGTAATGTGAAACGAAAAATTGGTTCATTTGAAAAGTAATTGATACATTTTGATTAATTGTTAAGCATTATGTAAAAAATTGTTTTGAAATTGCTTCTTGTGCAGTAGTTTATCTGTGGAATGAGCAACCCAAGCAATTGATTTATTGGCAGACACATACCTAGTAAATGAGTTCTAAATTATTCACTCTGATAACCAGAAGCTATCATATATGTTGATATTTATCCCTTTTTCTTTCTATAAAGCTGTGGATGGTCTGTCATTATCAACTCTTTTTGGAAATAACTATTTCATTTTTGGTGATGGGGAGAAGTTGCTTTTTCATTTTGGGCTTTGAGATGTTGTTACTTTCTTAATTGTGAACGTGAATTTTTTTCTTTTTTAAACAGGTCACTTGCTAAAGGGAAACAAAATTAAAATTTTCTGTAAATCTTTTCTTCTGTTTTTTTCCCTCACAAGCTATGCTTTACTCTAGAGAAATGAGGTCTTGTCCAGCAGAAGGATAAGCTGACGAAATAGCAGGAGACATTTTCATTTTAGTGACAGTGAGGAACAAATAGATGTGTCTTCCTTGATCCTAGCTTTACAACTACAGGGAGAAAGAGGTAGACACTAGAGACAGAGTCTGTTAGACCCAGCTTGCTCCCCAAAGGAGGTAAAAAAAGATAGTTGAATCCTGAGAATGGTAGTTTGGGGGTTTTTTGCACACCCCACCCTGCCCCCAGCCCTTTTCCCCCTTCCTCGAACTTTGGAAAGGGGCTGGAAGGCAATCCAGGTACTACTAGCACGTTTTCACTAGCTGCAACTAGGCAATGCTGATGTCTGTTAGTTCTATACTTACACTGGAGATGTGCCTTTGCACATCAGGTGCCTCTCTGTAAGATGAGCAGTAGCTGATTGTCAGGGACTATCAATATTGTTCTACCTGAAATGTATAGCAAATTCCAGATAGCCAGGTATATTGGTTTTAGGCCCTGTTTTGAATGCCTGGATATAAATGTTCTAATGCAGTGGCCTAAAGTTACCAATCCATTGAAATTATTCTCTTGAAAGTGGTCTTGACAGATAAGAAATGTGCTGTTTCTTATAATCAGGTCATCTTTGGGGTACATCTAGATTAGTTGTATTCTATCATTATTTTTTTTCCTATTTAAATACATTTTTTAAAGCTTATTTTTTTAAGTCTGAAAATCAAGATTTTATTGTTTTGGATCTTTGCATGAGAGTGTACATAGTTTTCTGCTTTTGAGACAAAGAAGTTATAAATTGACATTAGAGATGTTAATACATTATTTATTTGACATCAGTTAAGTGAATCTGGTAAGAGATGCTTGTGACTGTGTCTGTTTCTGAGAATAAACCAACTGGTATTTGTTTGGGAAATATTCAGGAAAGACCCTCTTGTTAATGATCTGTTGCATGATCTGGCATCTGGTAAACTAATCTATTGTCATCTTTATGGGGAAAATCTTTAAAGACTCATTAAAGATTTTAAGAACCTTTCCACTCCTTTATGCTTTCTAAAAATACACTAATTATGGTAAAAATTGTTCTTATTAGCAACAGTCTTGAATGATGGTAGCCAGTCTCACAGTAGAATCTGCTAGCACAGAACTTAACAAATATTAATTCCAGAGGTAGTTTCCCTCTTAAGCAGGGGGCTGTGTTTAGTAGTTTTGTTTTCAGTATTGTATATGATAGGATAATAGAATCCTGTAATTTAGACTATTTTATTGATTCTTTCTCTGGAGAACTGAACATCTGGAGCCAATTGACTTGATTGTATTCGTTTCAGTGAGATTTGTTGTGGTGAGTTATTTTTTACATTTGAAGCTGTATGTATATGCCCTTGAGTGTGTAACAAAGGTGATGTGAAGCTCCTTTTGAACCTTCTCAAGGATACAATTCCAAAGGTACTTTGGACTTCCTCAGAGACTTGCCTGCTTGATGACAGTTTCCCTTGCCTAGTCTGCAACTGGTCAGAATGTACAAAGTGGTGTTCAGCTGTTCTTGACATTTCATGGAATTGGCAAAAAGAGTATTTTTTCCAACTTCTAAAGAGGTGGGTTTCAGGTGATGTCCAGGTGATACAACATTAAAAAATGTGGGTTTAATGTACAACTTCAGTATAATTGTGAGGGGGAGCCACTTAAGATTATACATTTAGTTTAAAGCACTGAATTTATTGAATCAGAAGTTGTTAAAGTGGGAGAATCATTAAAAGAAGTGAAGGCTCTGAAATACATGGGACAAGATTTATTCCTCCACTGAAATGAACAAATTCAGGCAATAACATTTGGAGATGGAATCTCTAAGGCCCATTTCAGCTGTCAAGATGCTCTCCTTAGATCCTTCAGTTTAGTTTGGTGTCAATTTTCTCTTTGGTGGACAGTTATGAGGCAGTACGTAGGGATGTAATGCTGGTGATTTAAAGATGGATGGATGCAAAGCCCATTTTTGAAAAGGCCAGACATCTCTCTCTCCCCCTTTCTCTATTTGCACAATAACTGTCTTTCAAACGCTTGTCACCTTTTAAAGTTGATATCAGTTTTGCAAAGGTTGTCACATTGGTTTATTTTCCATCGTAACTATTCTCTGTGTAAAGCATTTCTTCCAACATTCTCTTTGACAATGACCTTTCCCTAGCTTAAGTTCATGCCCTTCGTTGTTATATTTGACACAAGCTCCTATAGCCCTATAAACCCTACCTTTTGTTCTTTTACAAAATTCTGGCAAGATTTGCTGTTAATTTCCTGTTCCGAAGGCTAGACCTCATTCCTCTAAGTTTTGGGTTTGTTTGCTTGCCTTTTTTTTTCCCAATTATCCCAGATCTTCCATTACCTGCCTGATTGAGTGATATCTTTGTATCTTTGCTTTTGAATACTTCTCCTAAAGCAGTGAGTGGAAATGTTAGCAGTGCCACATGTGCTCTGAGCCTCATATATATGCAATGGATAATGTTCCTCTGGCTTACAGCATGTTAATACATGAAACAATTCAAAATTGCATGATTAAGTAGTATTTTTTTACATTTGAACCCCTGGTACTATAAGATTAAATTTTCAACCTTTATTTTCATGGTAGCTATTCCTCAAAAGATGTTTCTATATAATTGGCAACTGAAAAAATGACCCCATTTATGGGCATAATCTGCCCTAGGAAAAGTCAGTTACATACCAAAAGCAATTTAGCTACTTTTATCAACTGAATTGCTGTTCAAGTTAATCTACCTGCTTTAAAAGTATCTGCACAGCATGGTAATTTGTCAGGGTGAATCTCTGTGCATTTTTTCTCAACTTTGCAGTAGTTGACTTAAACTATTTTTGGTTCTGCAGGAATTAATTTACTGTAGAAAGAGAATAAAAAAAAAAATCTTTTGTTAGAACTGTTGCTAAACATGTTTTTAGCTATCTTATATTGTCTCTTATATTTGAGAGCTCAGTCAGCTCTTTTGAGAAGAAGTCTCTCCTATAATAATACATTCTTGGGAACTAGACTTCTGGCACCCCCTGTTCTTTTATGGTTAGTACTTTCTGTAATATCAGTATTCTTTATCAAATTACTGGGAAGTACTTTTCTCTTTTGAGTCTCTTGGATATTTTTTAATAAAAAAAATTATTTTTCTTTATTGTTTCCACAGCTAAGTTGCCTGGAGCCTTTAGAGGGTTGTGTTCTGTAGTATAAGCCAAAAATGATCTGATTCTGATAAAGTATGTACTTTATGTAGGACATAACTCCTCAGACACTGGTTACTTGAACATTAAGTAATAATCTTAGTAGTACTGTTAGCATTTACTCTACGAGTAAGAAACTGTGGATCTTTTCTATGCCTTACTTGATTAGCCCTTTCATGTGCCTCAGAATTCTATTTGTATCTATACAACTTCATTGTTTATTTTCTGAAATCCAATCAAACCATAAAATTGTCTTTGTTTTGATTGTGTCTTGCCACAGGGCTCATTTCAAGTGTCTCTTGATTTCTTTTGCCTTCCGTAAGCAAAGGTATCAATTTAATAACCACAAAATTCAGTTTTGCACTTCACAGTATGGCAGAAAACAGGCTTTCAAGAAAGCTGTCCTAAAGGTTAATTAAATAATCATATTTTATTTAGAATTTTGTAATTTTTAATATTAAACATGTGAAAGGATTATGAACTTTATTATAAATTGTTTTGAAGCTTTTCCTATAATAGTGTTAATGTCTATGAAACATGCTGGTTTCTTCTCTATTAAATACTGTAGGATATTATCAGATTATTTTTGTGGTTCAGTGTAAATTACAATTCTTTGGTGCTTTTTAGCAGCCAGTGCTTCTGTTTTCAAATATTTTTTCTTTTTGGTTATACTTCTGGAATTACTTTGGCTGTTTCTCATGTCCCATCACTATCCAGTATTGTGCATCAGCATTGCTTGCTGTCTTCTTGTCACTTTCTTTTTGAGTTTTTAAAAATTATAATAATTGCTATTATTGTTATTGTTGTGACTGTTATTCTTATTTTATTTAATCCTGTTAGTAATCCTTCACTCTTTTTATCCCAAGCCTAATTGTGAAAAACATAAATGCAGTGAATATGATCCATCTCAGTGTTGACAAAACATCAAGTCAATGGCATTGGATACTGAGAAGGCAGGAGTACTGTTTTTAAAGTAGCTTCAGCATTGAACCACATAGTTGGTTTGTGCTGCATTTTTACTTAGATGGTTTGAGCGAGGCTGTGTAACATTGGCCTTGATGAAGGTACTTTATTTCAGTGTCTACTGTTAGACTATATCTTTATATTTGAATTTTGTGCCATCCATGAGCAGGAAATTGAACTTACTAATTACACAGATATATCCAAAAAGGAGGTAATAGTGGTTTACTTTTGTTTTTTTAGATAAAACACCGGATTCACTGTAACTTCCTAATTCTGCCAAGTAAAGGGTCATCACCAAGGTGTCCTGTGGTGAAAAAGCAGAAGCATGTAGGAGTTAATAATTCTTTCATTGTGGAACAGGGCATTAATATAAACAATGTCCAAAGAAAAAAATGTTTATGTTAGATAATACAGTAGATTTAAAGATTCTTTCTGAAGATAAGGAAGAAAAACCCTGACTGCAAAAAATGTATTTACATGTATACAGATAAGGACACACACAAACCTGAAAGTTGATTCTTAGATCTTACACTCACCTGTGGCATGTGCTTGGGCTTCAGGCACAGTCAAATCCAGTGCAGGTTTGGCTGTATAGGGGTGCATGGCATTCTTGTCATAAGGGGTCAAAAAGGGAGAACTCAAGCCACAGTGGCAGCTCCATTTGTGTCAGGGACAAAATAAAAACTAATATGAAAAGTTGCCCTGAGATTCTGTTATTTGTTTTCCAGTAGCTAGTAATCTTCACTGACTTTGACTAAAGCTTCTTAGTTTTGCCTTTTGAAAATAAAAATGCTTTCAAAATATGTTAATATTAAGAAAATTTCACTTTCTCTTAGACCATGCTTACCTCTAATGTGCCATCCCTAATATGGATCACTTTTCTGTGTTTGCTCACAAATAGCTGGCATAACTTTCTGAGCAGAATAGGCTGTGAATACAAAATATTAATAAACCAGGAAAATGTATTACCAAGACAAGTAGTTTTTAAAAATTGCAGTATGTATACTTAATGCCTAACTGACCTTTTCTGCTGTTTCTTAAATGTCTTAACAATTCATCTATTTTCAAAGCCAGAGTATTAGCCCATTTATATGTAAATTTCTTTTAATTCATGCATTGATTTGAAAGACTAATCCCAAAAATCCTTTTACCACAGATGACCTTTTTGACATTGTACTTCGGGGAAGACTGTAAAGTGGTTTCTTGTGACCTCACATCTACCTGTAGCATAACATATGCCTACTTCAGTCTGTATAAATCAGTCATAAGAGAGTGGTTTTCAACCAACATTGAATTATTAACACTAACTGTCTTGGTTACAGTTAAAACAGGTCCTTTTAAAACCCATGATTATTTTCTATTGGCATTCTTGATTTAGATGTTAAACACAAAGTGTTCAGTGATTATGCCCCTTGAATAAGAAATAGTAGCATAATCTAGCTCTTAAAGATTGTATTTTTTAAAAAATTAATTATTTATTATTTGCCAGAATTTAATGTCACTACAAGAGCTGCTAGAACAAATATGCTGAAGCTGATTTCTGCTGTTCTCTACAGAAAAAAAGGTTTCTCTTTGCAGAATAGAGTATACAAAACTGGGATTATTATCCACTAGGGATTATACATTTATATTTTTATCCAATCATGCTCTGGAAAGTGACACACAGTGCTGCAGTATGCATTTCACTGAAGAGAGTGAAGGCTCACCTGGCTTGATGGGTAGTCTATTATTTACTCCTTTCTTAATGTGGCAGCTGTTACTGGAAGACTCCATAATGATTCTGCTCAATTACTGCAGTTGTTTAATCCTAATATATAATGTTGAAGTAAATAGATGTTATTTTTGTTTCTGATTTCTCTTTTCAAAGAAAATTTATTTTTTTCTATCAAGTAATGCTTCATATTAAAAAAAAAAATAACTAACATCTAACATGAAAGATTATGGCCTACTTACACAGTGATCAATGCAACAACAAGTGATCTGATGTTCTGAAAAGGTATTTTAGTTCTGTTATGATGAATCTTCTGGACTAAGGAAAAACAATATCTGCTTTTTAAAATCAATTTAGGCAGTGAAGTATATTAGACAGTGCATTAAGTGAAGACTATTTTTGTGTTGCGTGCGTCCTATGAGAAGACATAAAATACTTAAACCAAGTCATAATAAAGAAATAATGCTCTGCCAAATTACATGCAGTCATAGAAAAATGCAGTAACAAACAAAAGTGTGGAGATAATGAGCTCCAAATTGGCCTGTGTCTATAATTATCACATACTTTTTCAGTTGTATCAAGATAAATATTAATGGTCTTTGTGGGAGGACAGGCCTGTCTACTCTCTATTGAATAAGGTGATTCTTTTCATAAGAATGAGAACAAGATGTCCTCAGAGGTGGTGTTTTATCTTTTGCTGTTAACAGGCACACAAAAACAAACTCCAAATCCACATACTCACCATAGTTTGCTGGATAATATAGATTTATTTTTTTAACAAAAGATGTGGTAAAATCACAACCAAAATGGGTGCTGAAAACAAGAACATTTCCTTATGGATATTCTGAATAATTAAATTATCCACTTACCTGCTGTTTTAGCCATAAATTGCTAGTTATATCCTAACTTGGCTTGTGGAGATTTCTTCCTGTTAATAAACCACTACAATTTGGTATATTTTTGCTACTGGGTATATATTTGGTTTGGTTTTTTTTCTCTGAAATATTGATCAAGTATTTAGTTACCACGAGTAAACAGTGTTGTTTTAGCATATAAGGATCAAAAGCAGTTTAATATAAACATGCAGGAACACTGGAAGAACAGGCTGGTAAAAAAGAAATTGGCATTTTGATGAGACTTGGGAAGTTTGGTCGAATTGAACAGATGCACGTTGAAAAGGTTTTGTAAAAAAAGCAAAAAAACCCTCACAACAAAACAACCCCAAAAAGCCCCCAAACAACTATCTTACTCAAAAATCTTAGAAATTATGGGAGGAAATCCTAATGATCTGGCTTTGTGTTGGCCTGAATGGCTGTAGCTGTGACAAGGGTGTGCACAAGGATATACGTGTGTATCCCTGTCTGCTTTGATTATGCATGTGATTAGCCTTATTATTTGCTATTGTAATACAGTTGTCTGTATTAAAAAAAAAACAACAGAAATGTAGTTGGAGAAGGAAAAACACAAAGACACCAAATTTAGGGTATTTTTTTCATGTGCAAAAAATGTTTTAATATGAGGAATGATGAGTGATAATACCCTTATAGCATCACTACAGTTTGCTACAGCTATGAATCTCTCCCAGTGTCAACAGCATTTCTGAAAGCTGTGTCCAGTGTCCTTCTCTCAGCTCTGGACTGGGCTCTTGTTTAGCTGATATGCAAAGTGTTGGATTTTGGTATTGAGTAGCAGTGCAGCGAAAAAAAGCCGCGAGTTTTAAACTCTTAAATGGAAATTATTTAGCTTCATGTTTGTATTCATGCAGAGGTTTGTAAGGTGTGACCATCGCAGAGACTTCTCTCGTATTTGCTGTGTGCTAAGTGTATAAAAATAAAGACTTTGGCTTTTTAATTGCTATTCTATTTAAGAATAAAAGAGGTGTTCCAGTATAAAGTGGAAAGTTGTGATGCACTAAGTATTAAATTAAATACCCCTTTGAATAGATGTGGAAAATTAGCTGGAGCTTCCATTATCCATGATTTGAATAACTTGCATCCCCCCTTGACTGTTGCTGAATGACTCTTCACCACAGGATACAACAAACCTGGCTCAGCTCCTTTCAAGTAAAGCCTGTTTGCAGCAGGTAGCATTTAATGGGGTGGGACTTACGACTTCATGAAAGTCAATTCCTGAGAGGTGAATTTATGTACAAACCTGGGAGGATCAGGGAGATTGATAATGATATATTCACAGGGTAACTGTCAGGAGGGACAGGGCTGCAATACCAGGGATAAATGAATATCTTGGCTCAGCAACATAATACTTCAGAGTGACAGCAAAAATAAGATGACAGAAAATATTTATATTGGTCAAAAGAAGTACTAGCCTTGGGTTAAAGGAACAAAGGGATTAACAAAAAGTTATGCATCTGGCATTCAGTGACTAAATACCGACATGATTCAGTGGACACACCTTGGAAAACCTTCCAATTCATGTGTCAAGGAGAGAGTTTGATGGCAGTACTAGTGCTGAAGTATTCTTCAACTGGATGTAAACATGAAAGAAAAAAAAAGGGTATGTGAAGTGACAGGTGAGATTATGTACTTAACTCCTGTCCAGTTTCTCTTAGACTACTGTTGTGAAACTCCCAATGTCACAAGCTGAGGTAGGGCTGTGTTAGCTTCTGAGTGCCACGGAGAAGGCTTTCTTCTGTGACTGTGCTGTGTGCATGCAGGGTAGCATGACTTACTGCCAACCAAACAGATAACTGGACTTGCCTTCTTAAGAGATGTTCGAGTTCACTGAGTTTAATGTACGCTGTTACTGTGCTTATGTTTTATGAGTGTTGCACATGTTGCAAGGAGAATTGGGACCCTTTCTCTAAAGACAGATAGATGACCTTTATCTCTACTGTACTTTCCATGGCGAGAGTTATGCCTTATTACAATATTGATGTCTCAGAGGAACAACAGCAGTTTGGTAAATAAGCATATGAAAGATAAGGTGTAGCTAAGTTTAGGCAAGTGACCTGTACCTGAGCAGCCCTTGCAGGGCAGTTGGGTAACCAAGCCTGACCTGTGGCAGGGAGGAGCACATCAATACCAAGTTGAGGAGAAGATGGACAGGTGTGTTTGAGGTAGTCTTATCTTGCTAAAAGGTTGCTCTGAAGTGGTCCTCAGGATGTATAAATGGGCAAATCCATCCAAAGTGAGATTTGTCTCTAAGCTTTTGTTGCACTAGAATTTGTCCTTTTTCAGTAGTTTTTTAGGATACTCTGACTGCTACAGAGAACAGCTTAGAGTTTTTGCCTGGAATTTTCAGAGGAGGAAAGTAACTATCACTGCAAGAATTTGGTGCTCTCTATACACTGAATTCTCCCATTTTCTGTATCAGTTTCAATTCATTCAATGAATGAAACCATGTCAGAATTGCCTCCTCTAGCAGAGAGGACGTCTCTTGTGATATTCACATCTTCAGTATCAGTTTTGTTTGCACATCAGGCAAATGGCAGTACGAGATGGGAATGTGGAATGGAGCTTTTTGAGGCCTTGTCTTCTGGGAAAGGATGTTCTCCAGTCCTATGCAAAGAATTATATTTCTGAGGTGAGAGCTGGTCTAGTTATTGTAGTTAGATCCTAAGGCTTTCTGAACGTAGTCCAAAACCATGGTAATAAGCTTTGACTACGAACATTTTTTTGAGAGAGCTAGTTCATGCTTTGACTCCTCTCATGGCTCCTCAACAGCCTTGCCTCCCCACTTTTCTTTCCTATTAGTTTATATAAGTTAAAAATATCTCTGCTTGGAATTTTCTTCCTACAGCTTTGTCGTTTCCAGAGTTTTCAATATTCACTTTGTTTTATTCAGTTCTAAATTTCTTCATCCTGTTTATCTTCCTCTTCAAAAAGAGTCATAGATTGTAATTATGAATTTTAACAATCCTTTACAGACCCCTTGTTAGATGGTGACTAATGTTCTGGTATTTGTGGTCCTTGCTGCAGTCAAATATTCAGGAAAAAAATCCACAGAAGGTGATCTTTCTAATTTACAAAATATATTCTCATAACATTTGTATCTTGCATTTCTTTTCCCATTTAAATTTTGGTACTAGACAAATGCATTGTTTTTTGAAGAAGTTCAATTTGGAGCCTCTTTTATTGTTCTTTAGAGAATTTATTTTCATGACTAGTGGATCTGATTTTTAAGCTGTTTAGGGGTTTTTTTGCCACTTGATGTAATAGATAATTCAAATACCATGCAATATTGGGAGAACATTTTTAGCCTTCTGCAAATAGCATTTCCTTTTACCAATTCTGCAAAGCAAATTGTTTTGCTCGTCCAATTTGTCTTGTGTAATATGTAGTTAAACTAAAGGCTAAGGGTCACTTGTTCTTCCCATCTGCAGCCTATTGTATAGTTTAGATATAGTAACTAGTTTGGGGCTAATTTTCAGTATGTGTAGAGCTTTAACCATGAGAGATACCTTTGTCTGAATCTTAAGTTCAGATATTTTTTTTTGGTGGACATTAAGAAAAAATATTTACTTGTTTATATTGCTAGCTAGTTATTTTAATCTTTAATTTGTGCTGTAGCATCTTTTAATCATTCTTGTAGGCTATGCTGGCTTTGCTATTGAAGAAAACCTATCAGACTGGTCTAATACAGATAGCTTGATGCTCTTCAGACTTGTTGCAAAAATGTTTTATTGTTCCCAGGAAATACCATTCTGCATTACACTTAGTTAAGAAATTTGGAGTGTGTTCTAAATCTTAAAAATGTGGTTATCATCTCTGGCTGAGCAGCAGTTTAGTCTTCTATTTGGTATGTAGGCAAGGTAGCTGTTGCTATCATTAAGTGCAATAAAGCTGCATGGGATTAAGGCAAACACCTGTGTTACAGCCTCTATTCCTTTTGGGGTGAACAGAACTCTGGCCCTGTTCTGGATTTCTGTTTTGATTTTTGTGTTTTACTATTGCTGATTTTTGTGTGTGTGATATTCACATATTTAAAATACGTGTTTGTTTTAATAATACACGCCTAGTGCCTTCACTACCTTGATATTTTCTTCTCCCTCTTGATATGATGAAAACCAAACAAGTCAGGCAACTTTTTCACAACTTGAAACTGGGCTTCCTTGGTTGCAGCTTCTCAGGTGGCATTCGGATGTGCTGTGGCACATGTTTAATAAAACTGTTTGCAAAGCAATTCTAATGTTCTGTGATGATGGAGAGCATGCAAATAAATAGTTACACAACACAGCATTGCTCTAGTTTTCCATTAGGAATAAGAGAGGTGAAAGAAGTCAGTATCTGATCAATGGTAAAGGACCAAATTGGTAGAAAAAAGGCATTTTGAACAGGAGTATTTGAGATTGTATGGGACAGTAAACCAAATAGATAGAAACTAGAAAAATGGGGTTGAGTGTCTTTTTTGTTTCAGTCTGCTTTCCAAAGGGCATGGGTGCCAGAGCTGAGCAGATGGAGCATGTCTGGAAGGACAAGGGGCATGGAAGAGGAATTTCAAGGGCAGAGAAGGATTTCCTTTCTAGAGGGAAGCTGAGCTTGTGCAGGTTTCCTTTGTGATCTTACTCTGTCGCTGTTGATGCGATGGAGCGCAGCCATGTTTGCTCTACAAGTACTGAAAGGCAAGAACTTCTTATATTAAATGCTAATTTCTAATTTCTAAAAATAGGCAATTTCGTTACTCGATTTTTCAAAAAGCTGATGTGTTTGTAAATAAGTTGTGTGTCAATTTAATTTGACACTATCTCATTAAGAAGAAACCCCTCCTTTTCTCATTATAATTAATTATGGTTTCTTGCTGCTTAAGCTGTTACACTGACCAGATTAAATAATGTAATTTGATTTTTTTTTTTCAAAATAGTTTTTCCTTGGTTTTTTTAATATATAATGAGGGCAATCTAAGTGAATGGATATTTTGAGGGGAAAAAGGCTTGCTAGACTCCTATCAGTGTTATCTTGTATTCATTTCATATTCCTCTAACTATCACAATGAAACTACTTCATTGTGTAATTTCTGTGCGTCTCCTTTTGCCATTTTCAACCCCCATTCTAATACTCACTTGCTGTTGTATCACAAAAGAATCAAGGGACCAGTGTATTTGCATGAAGAACATTTTAAATTCTAATGTCAAGGGTCATTAGTAATTTTTGTTGTTATATCTATAGAGCTCAATTTCTGCATACAGGAAAGACTGTGGGATAGGATTTATTTTTTTTTGGAAATCAGTTTTCTAGATTAGCCTTTCACTTTCTGCAACTTGCCAACTGCAAATTACAAAGAATATTAAGTCAAAATAGTTCATGTATATTTGAATATTCTGCATCTGTTATCCATGAGATTTGTTTTTCAGAACTGGTGTTGTCTTAAAGGTTTCCCATTATTTATACTCCTTCTATTTTTGCAATCTTTTTTCCTTCAGTCTTAGTTTTCTGATTGCATGTTTTTCCTTGAAAATTACCTTAAACCTTTTTTTTTTTCTTCTGAAATTATAAACCAGGCAGATATACACTTGCTTATTTGAATTAGAACTGTTTTTCCTTTTTTTTCCTGTTCTCAAATGAAATTAGACATTATTTAGTTAATCACTAAAATGAGCTGCATGCACAAGAACTTGAATTTACTATCATTACTGTATTTATTAATAACATCAACATAACCATGGAGGTCAGTTTGTCAGTGGCATGAATAATTATAGATTCTGTAGTTTGGAGTAATGTTAAAGATAATTAAAAACAACTGTGCTGTTCTTAAGAAAGGTGCAGGGTGATCTTAAATTCATTGATTGTTGGTTGGAGCCAAGCGCTGTGGATTCCTCCTCCATGTTGCTGTTAAAGGTTAACCTGACTTATTGTTCCATGATTTATCTGCCTGGTTAACTGCTGTGGCTTCTAAGCAAGTGGATTGTAATTTCCATGTCAGCTGAATAATGCTGAAGCAACATTCAGCACAATGTTTGGTCATCACCTTGGAGCATTGCTCCTGTCATGGACTGACCCTTACCATACTTCTGTGTTGGAGCAGGCAGTGGATGTGTACTAAGGCTGGCTGTAGAGCCACTGACTCTTCTTTACATAGAGAAGCTGATATCTTGCAGTTTGCCTAGATTCAGAGCCAAAAACAAGAGAGAAACTCATTTTTAAATAAAAGCTAGATTAAAGTGTCTCTGAGAATAAACGTTTGGATTTAAGTTTTTCTTATAAGTTTAAAAATAAAAATCCAAGAGTAAGAAAAACCAAACATATTGGAAGTCTTCAGCATAGCTTAGCAAGCAGGAAATTTAGTAAGTGGTTCTGAGTTAAATATCTACTTCTAGTCTAATCTAGACACTTTCCATCAAATGGAAAGTAGTGTATTGAGAATTAATTGACCTTAATTACTTGTGAAAAATCCCAATACACTCTATTTAACCTATGTATTAACAATTGGGTGCTGACAAGTTTACTAAACATAAGAGGCAGAAGAGAAGTGAATTTATAGGTAAGCAATGACATTTTGGCAACTTAAAGAAAAAAAATATAAAAAGATGTATATAATACTTTCCATTGCTTCACTGTGAAGTGGATTAGCATGTTTGTGTAGTGGACAATCATTAATTTGTGTTGTAAAGATTATGATATTAGGCATTTTTCTTATCTACAGATGATATTACTGTTTTGCTTGTTGCATATGTAAATACATCACAAAGAACTTGCTGCACTTAGCTACCATTTGGAATTCCATTGCAAATAAAGACATGTTCTGCCTAATGTACTTGGCATTGTGAAGAACAAGAGTTCTAAACTATAAATAAACTATAAATAAACTATAAATAAAAGCATACATTTTTTTTCTGAAAAGTGAACAGTACAAATGTTATTTAGTTTAAAATTGGCTGAAGTTATAGGAAGATCATAGGAATGCTTAGCTGTGATTTGTGGAATATATATTTAAGAACCCAGTGTCAGACTTCAAAATATGAATTACTAATTTGAGGGCCAATAGTGAGAAGAAGATATTAGTATGAATATACTCTAAATAAATTAGGAGTTCATTATATTTGCTTACTCTGTAATGGAAGAAGCTAATATCCAGTAGAAATGGCAAAGCTTTACTTCAATCTGTGGACCAGTATTCTTTATGGAGTTACCACAACTTGGTTAGTTTAGTTTGTCAGAAGATATGGATGCTGCTTTTCCTTTTAGTATAATTCTACTGCATGACAAATTTCTCAGTTTAGAGTAACAAATAATTGAATGAACAATTCCTGTCCCCTCACAGCAATTTCTTTCATAAAGAATAATCTACAGAGTTTCTTCTTGGTAGAATTTCTTAGTGTCCTTAAAAATGACTTTCAGATCCTGTTCTGTGGAAAGATCATCAGTATGAACTCCTGTGATGGGTGGAGCCCAGCATGGTGATAATAAACCACTTCAAATATTAACTAGTAATAATGTATGTTAATTAATAATAGCTTATTCTAATATCATAGTATCATAAAAACATAGGGGTAAATATCACACTATTTTACTTCATTAAGAGAGGGCCTGACTGCATTGTGATTCTGTGAAGCTTGGGATTTTGGCTCAGAAGGATCAAAGAACGTGCT
Source organism: Apus apus (assembly GCF_020740795.1). Classification (NCBI taxonomy): domain Eukaryota; kingdom Metazoa; phylum Chordata; class Aves; order Apodiformes; family Apodidae; genus Apus; species Apus apus. The sequence continues at coordinate 6,098,466 of NC_067290.1, forward strand.
GTTCTCTTCAAATGCTGAACAAAAATAAACCCACTATATCATGCTAATACTTGACATTTTTCTTCCTGAGCTAGAGTACTCTTATCAGAAAACACATCTGCCTTCATGCAGTTGGAAGCATAGGAAGACTCTCTTCATATTGATTGTTTTTTTCCTTCCTTGTTACTGATTGCAGAATTTGTTTCTTGAGAAAGAGAAAATAATAAGCTTTCCTCTTTATTTACTGCCCGAACATTTGGACTTCTCAGGGTTTCCACTTCCAGAGAATTCCTCAGAGTACTTTGATAGTGTTCTTGAAGTAGGCATGATGTAATTAATGGCACAGGTAGAAGTTTTACTAACTTAAAAGTAAGAAGAAAAGAAAAGGGAAAAAAAAAACCCACCAAAAACAAAACCAGAAAATTCATTATTACAATAACTTTGCATACACAAGGTTCCTTCTTATTTCAGAGGTCTTTGGTGGATTTCTTTTGAAATCAATGTACTCTGGATCAAACAAAATTATTTCCCTTCCATTTCTTCTTTCCTCCTGCCTGAAAAGTTCCCCCATTAGTAATGATCTTTATGTGGTTTTATATACATCCTACTCTATTTGAGCAAAGTACTGAGCATCTTACAGAGCTGCCTTGGGAAATTTTATCAGCATCAGGATAATATTAAGAGGAGGAATCAAGCAATTAATTTATTTCAAGGTATGATCAGCATATCTGGCTAGGTATTAATTTACTATGTGTAGCAAAATTTCAAAGCTAGTTTAGACTATGTGGAGTAAAATCATCCTATTTTCAAATGCATGAGAAGAGATTATTAAATTCCAGATTCCAGTGTAAATTAGCTTCTAAACATAGAGGTCTGCAGCTTCAATTGAATCAAAGAGTGGTTCAAAGTGTTAACTATTTGCTGATGGCTCTGCTTGGTTCATTTCTGGAAATGATATCTCACTGGGGTTGTGCAATTTACAGTATATAATGGATGAATAGTTTGGAACTTTATCTATAATTCTTTGGCTTTATGTTTAAACAGTTCATAAACTCTTGATATCCTTTTTTCCTTCTTGAATTCATTAGAAGAATATCATAAAGGAAAGCTAGCCCTGTCTTGTCTTCATGTTTTATTATTTAGAAAATTGCATGGTTATATCAATATTTTAAACCACTGTAATGTAATAATTTAAGGACTTCAGGATAGGAAGAAAATACAAGTCAGTCTTTTGTTGAGTCTGTTCTGTTAGGAAGAGCTAAAATGGACAAATTCATCAAATGCCTGATGGATAGAATGGTTACCTTGTTAAGGCTTAGAAAGCTAATCTGCCTGCCTTTTGCAGCTCTTGCAAACCGTGTAACACTGTTACCATAGGCAGGCCAGCTGCTTGCATATGATACAGGGCAACTCAGTATCATTGTAATCACAAAGAATTCTGCTGACTTTCCAGTGCAGTGGTTTCCCTTTCTGTGCCCTTTTGTTAGTCCTTACTTTGCTGTCACGTTCAACATCTCTGATTCATTTTGATTGGCTTAGATTATGAGAAATATCCTCCTTCATGAGAACAGCTGCACGTTTAGGACAGCATTCGATCTGACATCAGTAATTTGAGATGCTTTTTAGGGAGAATACCTGTTCCTTTTGTGTAGTCCATCCTTTTTGCCCTCCTACTATCCGCAGCGGTCATCTTTGATCGTTGCCTAGCAGATCTAGTTCTGGTCCTCTAAATAACTAAAGCAATTTCTAATAATTCAAAAATTATAATAGGAAATCCTAACACACCTTCACTCTTTCCACTCTGTCTTTTGGTTCTAGGTTTTCTCAATGGCAACATACAACTTTTCTGGTGATTAGTCCTCTGTGAACGTGGTTTTATGGGTCTGTGCTTTCTGCTTACTTCCAGGCTGCTTCCTACTCTTTCAGATAATAAATAATGCAGTAGAGTTAAAGTATAGCCACCAAATCTTAATCTAAATGAATGCTTTTTCAATATGGATAAGTGAGAAGGAATGAGCAAATACTGAAATATGAAAAAACAGCAACAAGAAATGTTCAATTTAATTATTCCCTTTGAGTACACCAAAATAGAAATTTGTTAAGCATAGAATGCATAATCTGTGTTCCTGTGAAAAGGTTTACTTCAGTGGTAGATAATATTTACAAGCTTATGGGTAGTAATCAACATTTTGAAACTTCTTGACACTTTCAATTTCCATGTTCCTTTCATTAGTGTTCCTTACTTCTTTAAAAACAAAACAATAAAAAAGCCTCCAAAACCCAAGGGAAGCTGATTTTGTCCAATATGTGACATGTTTCCAACATCAGCACGTTGGAGACAAGTCTTGTTCTGTGGAAGCAACTCTTCTTCAAATATCCAGCTGTTGGTGCATAAGTACATGTCGTTCAAGCAAAGGATGTAAAGAGTCAACTGTGTTTTTTCAACATTCCCAGAAGCACCTGCTTTTGCAAGGCAGTAGTTTTTGTCTTGGTAACACCAAGTGTGAGCTATTCAGTGGCTTCTCTGATCTCAGTTTTTCCTTCTGGAAGTTACAGTGGGGCAAAGAATCTGTATTATTAAGAAACTGAGAACAAGACCTAAGCTTGGCATGTTTTCCTTGGTTCCAAATTGTCTGTCTGTTCAGAGATACCTGCATTTCACCGAAGAATTTTCACTCTTTACCCAAAAGCAGTAGAGCTCCTTACTTTTCCCCCCCCTCACTCTCCTTGAAATTCTAAACTGCTGGGAAGCAATGTGAATAATTGATACCTTTTATTACTCATTGTTCATTGCTCTTGCATAAAGAAAAAAAATATCTTTTGTGGTTTTCTCTCCTGTGTACTATACTGGCTTTAGGCATGCAAAAATTAGCAGCTGCAGACACTACCATATCTGAAGAGGTTTTCCATTTTCTGACTGACTTGATGGACCTACATTTTTAATTAACAAATCAACAAGCACTAGTGTGGTAGTAGTAGAGCTTAGGAGAAACATAATCAGCCAAACTCATTTTAATGAGTGAAATTACTCTAGAGATTAACCTGGCTTGATGTAAAATAAAAGTGCTAAGAAAAAATAATAGATATTGCACTTCCCTTGGAAGATACAGCTGTTTTCCTTCCAAAATGTTTTAGAAGCAATTAGAATTTAGATGTTACAAACTTCTGTGCTGGGAGCTAGTCAATATTTGAGGTTTATATCCAGCACAGATTTGATGTCAGATGAACTATAAAGTGCAACATTGCAATTCTTCTTTTCAAATGTATGAACACTAGTTCTGGTTCCAGATAAGTTCATCTAAAAAGATCGAGGAATTAATTTTACAGGCCAGCTTGAGACATTCCTACTGGCATGTACTAAAACCTGCTCAGTGAAGGGTTTGCAGTCGGCTGTCACGGTATTTTTAATACATTTTAACTTTCCTTTGGCACAAAGATATTCTAGTGCTAGTAGGCTTTGTATTTTCATGTAAATAATAGGATAAACATGAAGCTGTGTAGCCTTGGAAGTAGAATAAGGAACAGTGTCATATGTAAATTCTGTCTTGAGCTTTGTTACAGTTAAGACTTTTGCCATGTTACTTATCCTTTTGTGCCTTGTTCAGTAAAAAAGGGGTAATTACACCAGCTTAATATTGTAAAGTGTTTTCAAGGTCAGAAAAAAAATGTTGTGTGGTGGTACTGCTTTTCTAAATGCATTACTGGTAAACTTTAGTTCTGAAAACAACTTTGTTCTTTTGGGAGGAAACATTCTTAAATCTGTATCCTGCGTACAGGATTTGGGGAATGACTGTGCTTTGGGAGATTTACTGACAGCCCTGTTTAAAAGTGCTGCTACCACAAGATCAGGGGGTGATCTCTCACCCTATCACAGTGAACTAGTGACTGCTCCATTTTGCTGTTTTTGAGGGGTTTTTTTTGTAATGCTCTTTAATTTTTATTGATAGGTTACAGATTTTGAGAAGTTAATCTTTATGTGGAGTTACTCGAGCTGGAAAATTCACATTCCATTAATCATGCAGACTTTTAGCTTGTTTAGGGAGAAAATAAAGCAATTTGAAGTGTAGCTGAAGGTAGCAGGGAGTGGTTACTCCAGCTTGCTTCTATATCTGCCATCCTATTTCCTTCTTAAGCAGTGAGGCTTGTAGTGCCAAGTGGTATATCTTGGAAATAGGAGTGTCCTGTTGTTTCATTGATATGTTTATAGTTTAGAGAAACACTTTACCTGGGAACTGAAGAAAATGGGTGGGTGGCACTAACCCAAACCAGCTGCTAGTTCCAGGTTAACAGTAACATCTGAGTAAATGTGGTTAGATACCATGAAGAAATTATTGAAATATTTGTTCAGTGCTTTTCTAGATCCTGATGTAGATCAGACTGATAGTTGAGGGCTGTGATTTGAGTTAAGGCAGCAAAATTCTGTGTGTGTGAGGTCTTTGATCCACTCAAGTACTTTCTTCAGTTACTTGTCTTTTCTCCATCCTCATTTTTTAATATTATGTCTTCTAGAAGTTGGAGAAATGTAAGCATAAAATATAAAAATGTTTGAAGTTTTTAACTTGTTAAGGTCATTACCCCTCAAAAGGTACTTCTGTAAAATACTATCCTAAGCGTTAACAGAAAATGGGAAAAAAAGAAAAGACAGTAGCTAGTATAAAATTACATTTTTGGTTGCAGCAGGGAGTTTGACATAGTACTTCAGTGATTCTTGAAGTAGTAGAAATAGAATCCAAGTAAGTGTAGTGATGTACTAAAAAAATCTGAAGACATCAGAATTCATGTGGTGCTTCTTTGTATAGGGTATCCTTTGAGTAACCTTTTCTGTTTCTTACCTTATGTTGCTAATCTCAGTGTTGTAACTTGTTATTCAAAGGAGGCAGTCTCAAATACCTCCTAGGTGGAGCCACAGACATCTCCAGAGCTGTCCTTTCTAATTTATACTGTTCTTTGTTGTTGTGAAAATGGAATTGTGGTAAACTACCAGGTTTGAGTGTTTCACGGTCTTTTTACTTATGTTCAATGTCAGCAGGTAAACTATTAGAATCAATTAAAAGAACAGAAAGCAGGAACTCAGGAATGAGTTGTTTCACAGTACAGTTAGGTCTTGTTTTTCCCCAGTTTATGACCTTATGCAATAAGTAAAACCCAGATACTCAACTAAGACATATTGGAAAGAAAAGGAATGTGCACAGAAAGGAGAATGAGCAAACTTAATATGGCATAAGCAAAATGTTATCCTCACCATGCAACAATTTTATTATTTTTGTCCTAGACTTTACCAGTTCATTCTTGTCATGGGAACACAATGCTGTTATCAGTGCAGCATTCCCTAGTCTTCTTTCCAGAACACCTCAAATTCATTATTCTCTGTTAAGATATTTAGAAGCTAAATTGAGCAATGCCATTTCATTATGAATTATAATTATCGGAAAGAGGGCAAATGGCCATATCCTGAACCCTGTTTATCAGTTAATTCTTTATTACAGTCTAGCAGCAATTGCATATGCAAAGTGGAATACTAATTGCATTCTGCTTTCTGTGTAACAGTGTAGTAGTTTTATCAATGCTATTTAGCTGCGTAATGCACACAGCCCAAACTAGGGTACAGTAATAAAAATCATCGGCTTAATTTGCCATTAGCAAATCTGCAAAACAGAATTATATTAGTATTTTCAGAACAATTGGTTAATTGCAAACATCATTTGCATATTACCCTATGTTGCTGCTGTATTTATTTGTTAACATTGGTTATAATTCTTTTGTGAAGAATTTCTTATCGTGGCACATACCAGGAGGTTAGCGTCACACCATCTAGATTTTGGCTTGGTTATCTCCCTTCTTCAGGATCCTGCACTGAGCATGAGGTGAAGGTGTTCTGAGTGTTTGAATGATTTTGGTTCTTGCTTTTTTAATGGATAACTAGAGAGAAGGTAGGTGACACGACGGGTTGCTTTTTCTCATGCACTAGAAGAATTGTTTGATCTACTTTCTAGCTATAAAGTTGATTAGGTCTGAAAATGGTTATTTATCAAGGCTCATTTTTCTTGCATCTCGCTTAAGAAGAATTTTGCTGTCATAAAGGCACAGTGTTTCTGACAGTGCAGCAATTCAGCAGTTTATTCCTGTAGTCTGGTTTCATGCCTGCTTTTGTGGGACGAGTAAAATGAAAGTGGGCCCTGAAAACCCAATCAGTTAGCAAACAGAGCATGAGGCTTAATTATCCAGTCGTTGTGTGTTTATTAGGGAAAGAAGCTAGGTGGTAGTTCAATATACCTGGAGGACTAGCAGCAGAAACCTCCCTTCCCCCAGTTCATTTGTTCTCTCAGTACATAATAAGCCATGAGAGGTGAGAATTATTCATTCATGGCTAAAGCTTTGTTCTGCAAAGGTAGCTGGAATCAGATAATCAATATAATTGTTATTTGTCAGATATTATCTTGTTAGGGATTAGTTCTCTTTTGTGGACAAGGAAAAAATTATTGTTAACTATAGGAAAAAAATTACAGTTTTAAGGCTGAAATTAAAATGTGTCGGTTGTCTCTTGAAAGCAAGTGACAAGTGATCTCTTTGGATGTGTTTTTATTTGTCTTTCAACAGGCATTGCTTTCACTGTAAACTCAACATTCTCATTGTTGTCTTGTTTTGATAAAACCTGCTGGCATTCCCTGTTCATCGTCATCTTTGGTAAACTCCAATAAGGGGGAGAGAGCAACAAGAAAGTTTCCTTTTACCTTTAAGTGGTTTAGTATCTTACTATTTTAAAACTACAATGTATTAACAATAAGCTGTTAACCCAAATAACAGTAAGCTTAGAAGAAGCTGAGCGCCTAAATTATCACAGAATCATAGAATCAATTTGGTTGCAAAAGACCTTTTATATCAAGTCCAACCATGTAGCACTGCCAAATCCTCCACTAAACCATGTCCCTCAGCACAGCTACATGTCTTTGTAAATACCTCCGGGGATGGTGACTCAACCACTTCCCTGGACAGCCTGTTCCAGTGCCTGACAGCCCTTCTGGGGAAGAAATTGTTGCTAATATCTGATCTAAGCCTCCCTGGCACAACATGGGGCCATTTCCTCTGGTCCTATTGCTTGTTACTTGGGAAACCAACACCCATCTCACTACAACCTCCTGTTGCTTGCACATCTGTCTCTTCATTGACCACTGAGAACTAAACATATATGAACAGTCACAGCCTGTTAAACTTTCCTGTCTCCACCTCTCCTGACCTTAAATAGGTATCCTTTGATTCTTCTGTTATGCCTGCTCCTAGGGAATACAAGAATTTTAGTACAAACCATAAGTGCTTAGCAGGTCTAATGAGGAATTAGAATCATAGAATCATTAAGGTTGGAAAGAAGCTTAAAGATCACCTAGTTCCAGCCTCCCTGCCATGAGCAGGAAACCCTACAACTAGACCACGTTGCACAAAACCTTGTCAAACCTGGCCTTAAAAACCTCCAGGGATGGGACATCAACAGCCTCCTTGAGCAACCTATTCCAGTTCCTCACCACCCTTGTAGTGAAGAATTTCTTTCTAATATCTAGCCTAAATCTCCCCTCAGTTTAAAACCATTAACCCTTGTCCTATCACTATCTTCTCTGATGAAAAGCCTCTCCCCAGCTTTCCTGCAGGCCCCCTTCAAGTACTAGAAAGTGCTCTAAGGTCTCCCCAGAGCCTTCTCTTCTCTAGGCTGAACAGCCCCAACTCTCTCAGCCTGTCTTCATAGCGGAGGTGCTCCAGGCCTTTGATCATCTTGGGGGCCCTTCTCTGGACCCTCTCCAACAGGTCTATATCTTTCTTGTGCTGAGGGCACCAGAACTGTACACAACACTCCAGGTGTGGTCTGACCAGAGCAGAGTAGGGGGACAGAATCACCTCCCTGGCCCTGCTGGCCGCACTTCTTTTGATGCAGCCCAGGATGTGGTTGGCTCTCCTGGGCTGCTCACTGCAGTTTGGTTTTGTCAGCTAGAGAAAAGAGACTATAAAAACCAACAAATAACTTGTTAGTGGAAATAAGAAGAGAATAGAATTGTAGTTAACAAGTCAGTGTGCATCAACTTCAACACAAGGGACAAGTCCAGCTTACCTTGGCTACTCTTCCCTGTGCTTCAGCTATTCTAAAATGCCAACGCTTCTGTTCTGATCCAAGGCTGCTTCTTTTTTTTTTTTTTTTTTTGTACCAAGCTGTTTTTTTCATTGGAGTTTTATAGTTTGAAATGCTGTGCCTTGAACTGCTGCAAGCTGTTAGTTGCATGCCTGTATTCATGTTTTGCTTAGAATCATAATATGTCCATAATGCCTTACATCTTCTATCATGAAGCATATGCTCATAGTTTTAATGTTGCTTTCCCTTAGCTTCAGACATCAGTTTGCTCCTGACATTACCTCCCTCTCAATGGAGTTAGCAAGCAATGACATCAGCTATATTAATTCTTTGTCTGTATTCTTGCTCTTTGATAACTTACTAATATTTTTTTCCTTGTTTGTCATCTTGGAGAAGTTGCAGTAGCCTGGAGATTTCAATTTCTTCATGTGAAAAGTATATATTTAAGAGGAAGGTGAATAAGATGCAGAAAACTTTGCCCCTTGAGCCTTACAAAATCTAACATGAGCCTTAGAAAATCTAACATGTAATTGTGCTGAAGTTGTACTTCACTTACTCAGAATTTAGTTAACTTGACTGAAATTGCTTTGTTTTTCCATCCTACTTTTTCTACTCTAATAAGCAGAATGAAGATTGTTACTGTTGCAATATGTGCACTTTCTGCTAAACCACATGAACCTGCAAATCTTTCTGCTAAGATTTGAAAAGTAAGACATTAAGGGGAATCAGAGAAAGGGTACTGGCTGGTCAAGAGAAGGTTTATCCAATTCAGTCTCATAGTTAGGCTTATTAGACTTCATGTCTGCTTCTTTGGAAACAGACACTTCAATTTGTTTTTATCTGCTGTGGCTGTAGACTTAGAGTACACACATTTAGCAAAGAAAATGGTCTGTCTTCAGTTTATGAATTTAATCTGGGTGTTTTTTTTGCAGTGTTATGACATGTGTCTTTGTATCTTTGTATCTATCAGGATTTGGCCTGGAAGTAGAGATGACCACTTGGAAAGTAAGTTTTCTGAGTTTCATCAAAGCTGTCCCACATTAGGCCATCCATAAGAAATGAGTCCTGGGAATAGAAGTTTAAAATGGACACATCATTAATTATTAATATTAAACATTTATTAACAGGAGTCTTCTGATATTGAAGTAGTCTGATATTTCTACTTGGGCTGCTAAATAAATGTGTGAGATTTAACTTCAGTTCCAGAGAAGGGATTTGACAGTATAATGTGGGTGAAAGTAACCACTAAAAATAAATGTTCTGCAATTCTTTTAAATCTTTTAACTCACTCTTAATTTTTGTAAGTGTTTTAAACTACAGGTTGAAATCTGGCATCCATAAATTGCTCTGAAAAAGCCAATAGATAATTCTATTACTGTTTGGGTTTTTTTAAAACCTGAGCAGCATGCAGGGTTTGTGAAATAAAGGCAGGTTACTGTTCTTGTTCTAACATTCCCATTTGCTGATACTGTTGATGCTTGTGCCCTCACTCCTTACACTCAGCTGATAATTTGTCTTTTTGTTTAAGTGTGTGTTCAAAGGCCAACATTTTTGTGGTACTGAAGCCCACAATGTTAGGACTATGGCACAAGAGCCCCAGTGTCATTCTGTCCTTGGGGAGAAAGGACTCTGCACAGAATAGCAGAATAAATTTGTGCTGTTATGCAGGAAAGGGGTTTTCTACATGGCAGATTCATAGATTTGGGAAACACAGATTGTGCCAATTAACATACCACTATATTTTTCAATATATAGATAGAATGCAATGCAAGTAACAGGCCTGGATTTTAGAAACTTCACCTTTAGCACAGGAAAGTAAGGGTCTAGATGTATCAAATCCTGAGGCATAAGTTTCTAAAAGAGACCGAGGAGCTACAATAAATATTTCTCTAGTTAGAACAGAAGATGATAAAGTGGTGGTGGTGTTATTTTTTTGTCCATGTTTGTTGGCTAAAGATCAGTGATCCTATAAGGAACTGAAAATGGCAGATGTTCAGCAGTTAACACTGGGAAGTCCTGTTTTCCTCTGTGAGCAAATGACAGTGTTTCTGCACAGAGATTCTTCCCATTTGGAGGCATCCAGAGGACTAATTGGCACCAAAAATAAGTTTTGCCTGATTATAAGAGAGTGCCTTTTAGATAAGTTCTACTACATCTGTTTTCTGGGCACTGGAATAGGTAGGTTTTGATTGATTAATATTTTAATTTTGGGGCCAGATTTAAAAATAAAATAAAATAAAAAATAAATTAAGCCTAATATGTCCTCCTATGAGCTGAGTGTAATTTTCAGAACTGTTCAGTATCCAGTAATGCTCATTAATGATCATACAGGTCTTGTAAGGAAGCGTGGAAGGTAATTTGTACGTGGAATACAGCTGGAAATAGATTTTAGCATGTTCTTTAGTAAGGAAATAAACTTGCATTATAAAAATAACCAAACCAGAAGAACAGAGGCATGGCTAGTGTTTAGAAGAAGCTGCAAGCACATTCAGTTAATAGCTACATGAAACGCAGAAGCATGAATTAAAGCGATACCATAACTACAAGTCAGTTTGGGCAGGAAATGAAAAAAATGCAGATTGTAGGGTCTCCTTTGGCCTTTTCAGTTTTCACATAAGATTATGTGGTCTTTTGTGTAGTAGTTTTAATTGTTAGTAACTCTCTTCCAAATTGCTTCAAGAAGAGCCCAGGAAAATTAAATCTCTGTCTTCTGGTAATGCCAAGATACTGTAGCCAGTAGATAAAGGTCTGACTTTGCCCATACAGTTGGTATGTTGGTAAGTCTGGAAGTATTCCTACTGGAATGAGTTTGACTTCTAGTAGTTGTCACTAGGTAGTAGAGGAAGTCTCTGTCTTCAAAAGCAGAACATTTCCAATGCTGGAAGCACATACACCTGTGCCTACGTGCACATGCCTGGTAAGCTGAACTCAACAACCACTGCTGTCACATCCATTATTTATACATACATAAAAGTAGTAATTTTGTCTTAAACACAAACCTTTTAAAAGTTAAATATAAAGTTAAAGGATTTAAATGATCTCTTCTCCTTTTGTGCCCCACTGCCCCACAGTCAGCCAGAAACACTTACAGTTGCTTTTCTTGCAGCTTAATTTATAGGTTATAAATCACTCTGTTCATAACTTTTGCTTTGAAGTCTAACTTTTGAACTTTAATATACACTACGATACTGTGTTGTTACACTGGTGAACAGTTGGCTGAGACAAGGTAATATGATTTTAAAGCTGTTTGCTCTTGCCTGCTTTAATAAAAAAGAAAAATAGCAACAGAAAATGTGACTGAAGTAGGTCGGAATGATCTTAAGGCAAGATGATACTGTTACCACATGAGAAACCTTGTTTCAAGTCACATGGGACTATTGGGAATGCTCTTCCTGTCTGTAGCCTTTTAAGGTAAATAAACCATCATGTTGACTAATGTTTTGTATTTCCTTCCACTTGTCTGTGTATTCCCCTTGTCTGTTTGTTGTATCTATTCAGATTGGAGACAGTCTGGGGCAGAGATCATGCTGCTTTTTCTCTATGTAATGTAGTGACTTTAGGCATTTGTTTCAGTTCTGAATGTAAAAATGTTTAATCCCACCTTATAGGTAGGGGCTTCTTCCTAAGTATAGACCCTTCAGTTTTATGCAGGATGACTCGTGGGGAGTGAAGTTTTAGGTTTATTTTCTGTTTGCTTTGAATTTACCAACAGGTGTTTTTTAAAAGTTTCATTAGCTTTGTGAAGTAAAATGAGGTTTTACTTATTTTTAAATTGCAACAGATAGGATACAGGGAAAGGAAGGGAATGTGGCTATGTTAATCAAAGCTGTCAGCTCTTGCTACTGAAGTGCTCGATGTATCAATTTTTAAAGTGTTTAATAAAACATAGGGAGTGTTTATCCACTTTCTAGTCTGTAGTCATCTAACTTCACTGAAGTCAAGGAAGTTGCTCATCGTGTATGTTATGGTAATGGGAAAAGAACAATAGATTCTCCTCTGCTGAAGATTTCAGCATCTGTTAAGCAGTTTCTTTTCCTAGGGTAAAGAGAAAGCAGTAGGTAATGGCCTCTGTTTAAAACTCTTGACTCACCTTTGGCAGCTTTTCCTGGCTAGCTCTGGGGTGCTATCTTTTTAATATGAATTTTGGGTCAAATTGTATGTAAACTTATTTCTGTAAATCAGCTGTGGCTGCAATTTGATTTCCTTGTTTAAGGACTGAGAGGGTAATTTTGTCTCTTGGTTTTATTGCATATTCTTTCTTTGGAATTCCATATATGTGTAGTTAAAATCAGTAAGATTGCTTGATTTTACATGAGGTGAGGAAATGCAGTGCTATCATGTTAAACTTCTGAAGTATGTCGTGTACTAAATACATAAGCAGTTCTGCTGGGTTTCCAAGATGCAGACCTTCCTGAGGTGAACTTTGGCAACTGCATAATTAAGACAGCCACAGAGTGCAGCAGTTTAGCTTGGGAAACACACAAGAATATTGGATTGTATTGAAATGGAAATGATGAGGCTGCCTGAGTATTGGCTACTATTACTACTGTAACTATAACAAGGAAAGGAACTCTGCAGTTCTTGTGGATGAAAAATAAAACTTGTTTCACTGTGCTTCTGTAAGAGAAGATGTTGTGTACAGGCACCTCTGTAAAAATTAGTGCTGACAAGTTTGCAGGAAGAAATAGAAAAGTGTTTACAAGAAACATTTTAAAACAAATTAGAATGGAAAGTAGTTTCTAGGTCTGACACAGAAGTGGTCTGGTGAACTTTTCTTCCTCCTTCTCCCATTTATCAAAGAGATTTTTCATCATATTGCACATCTGCAGCCTTCGGAACAAATTCTGGCAAGACTACTCAGTGTCACCATGAGAAAGAGCCTTAGAGATTTCCCCGGGATAGAAAAAAGCCAACCCCTATCAATTCCTGTTTGTCAGACAGAATGGTGCCTTTAACACTCAGTAATGAAAGTTTTTATATGGGAGAGGTATTACCAACATCAGGCTATATTGCTCTTTGTGCCCCAAAAATACCACTAGAGAAGGTAGTAAAGAATAAAATGTGGCAATTGTGGAGCCCCACCAGCAGTGTTTCTTTTTGCCCTTAACTCATTTGTGTCCAGCTGAATCCCCTCCTTCACTGGCCTTATTAAGTTTCCTTAAGTTTCTGTATGTGTGTTTGTTTTGTTTTGTTTTAGTTTCATATGTTAATCTCATATGTTGGTGACTTGTTTTGCATTCTTTATCATTATGTCATAATTGACAGGGAAGAAGTAAACCAGTAGCAGCCTTTTGTCAGACTTCTCCATACAGTGCAAGCAAACCTCCTTGGTCCTTTAAAGAAAAAGGGATAGTTTCCATGGAGGTTGTGTCTGAGTGTCACTGAACTGGTAGTTTGGTGAAAACCACTAGGTCTAAATCTTTAGGTATCAGCCGTTGCCAGTCTCCAGAGATCAGATGTGGTTAGATCAGATGTAAGAAATCCAAGAAGTGCATGCATTTTCATTCACATAATTTCTCTACCTACAGAATTGTATTAAAAAAAAATATGTAAAAAAGCCATGTACCAACTGTAGTTGGTCTGTTTTCATGGAGCAATAACTTCCCTTATTTTTCTGAATATAATCTTGAATACAGAAAAAAACAATTTTCATTATGGATCTTTTAATAAATATTTCCCTTATTACAGAAAATTAATTCACATGTGACTTAGACTAGGACATAAGCATGACTGAAAAATAAATATCTGAAAATGATAAAAAAGGGAACAGATACATTTGAAGATTAGCCTGCAATGCAGTTCTGGATTCACAGCTCAGGTCTGATATGCATAACTTAAACATTTGAATATTTTGAAATTTATCCTCTCCCCTAGAGAATGTTGTACCTTTCTAATTTTTAGAAGTGTGGCAACATAAATTGAACAGAGCTCACTCTTTAGCTTTTCTTACTGTTTTTTTGTTCTTGCCTTGTGATAGAAAAGATCAAGATTTAAGCTTTGCCTAAAGGCTGCTGGTCTGTTTGCTCTTGATCTCTGTACCTGTTTCTGAGAGGCCAGAATACAGACTGTAAGGCTGGTACATTTCTGAGCTGTTCTTTTCTTTGCTTTTCAATCCCTAAAGAGTATAGAGCCTCCTGCTAAAACAGATTTTTTAATACTTTATACTGTAATAAAAAAGTAAGCTGCATTTTAGCTAGACTTCTGTTTTTAAACAAATGAAGATATACCCTGACCTGTGGTGTTTATACAGCAGTGTAACCATTATAATGGTTCTCTTCAGGAAAAGTGAGACATTTTAAATAAGGTCTTATCCTGTTAAAACTCTGCTATCATTACAGTGGGAGGATAATGAAGTTAAGTTTTAAATTCTAAAGGAGTGTAGGGTTTGTGTGTGTGTTAGGAGTCACAAGCCTTTGCTATTTTGCCTAATAAATGTGGATAATCTATTTTTCTGCTTCTTGGGAGGCCTGCCTTACTTTTCACTGAAGTGGTATTGAGCTCTGCATACAGGCTGGTTTTATTTTATGAAGCTTGGTTTTTTTCAGTCTTGGGATGCGTTGGCTTACACAGGTCTATAGGAATCGCATCCACCTTTCATCTGAAGCAGAGTTAGTATGTCCTAGCACACCCTTGCAGTAAGGCTTGCTCTGGAGTAACTGTCTCTTGGGGTTCCCAGAGACCTTTATTAGACTTTTGATAGGCCTTGCACCAACCCTGTAGGATGTGGGTATGCATTTCAGAAGTTGACAGCAATGAACTTTTGTTGTTTTTTATTTTTTTCCCCCAGAATCATAGAGCCATTATTGGAGTGGAATGTAAGCGAGCATGCTTTGATCTGCAATAAAGATAAAAAAATAGTGTTCTTTTGTGAGTTTGCATGTCCTTCCCTGAAGTTTTCAGAGCTTTTCTCTTTAGAATAGTGCTTATATTTTAGATGCTGAAGTTCAGCAGAGGCTTCAATGAATGTTCGACTGTTGTCTGGAACAGGAATGGCGCTTCTTTTTTTTTTTCCCAAAGAAAAAAGTGCCCAAGTGCATTTCTGAATCAATCTCCAGACTTGCAACTGCACTTTCTTCTGCCTAGAGAGATACTGTGACATATGGTGGTGGCAGTGGCAGCTGAATCTTTGTGAAAATTTACGACTAAGTTGTATGAATTTCATTGGGAATCTAATCTTGAGAACGACCACTGGAGATGAAAGACTACTGCTCCGTGTGCTGGTTTATACAACTCTCCCAGGATTAATTAATTTTTCTGGTACTGGTGACAAAATAATTGTACCTAGTGGTAATTTGGTAACTGGAATTCCAGAGAGTACATATGTTTAACCATCTGCCTTGTTTGTTTTCATTTGAATAAGCTTTGCCCAGTTCAAACAAAATAATTTTGGAAGAAGAGACTGAAGAGAGAAGAAGCCAAATCTTTGTTTGCTTATTTAGAAAACAAAATGTTGTACATAGTTTTAAGCATTGTTTACACCATAATCAGCTTTTAAAATTCAGTTTTATACCTGATTGCAAATAAAGGCATATGTATGATTAGTGACAACCAGCCTTCCAATAGTAATCCTAAACTCTTTAAGTTATAATTTGAAAGTAAATGTAAATTGTTGTTTTTCTGCTTGTGGTGGCAGACTTTTTTGGCCCTGAGAAAAGAGGCTGCATACCAAGTTTTTAAAAAGGTGCAAAGATAATGTTGATCAATGTGGGTTATTATGTAAGTACTGGACTTGCATTTATAACAGAATCAAAGTTGTAACAGAAATTAAACTTGCATTTAATTTTAATTACAAATTACCTCATTTATTCAGTCCCCTACCACACCTGTCTGCTCAGTGATCATTATTGTGACACTAAAGTCACTGAAGTGTTGGTAAACCTGCTATGTACAGCAGAAAGACTGTTTAAAGGAATTATTTTTTGGTTTAGAGAAGCAGGCACCAAAGTGGTCACCTTAGTCTGGCTTCCACAGCTGCTGGATAAGGCCATACAATGTCCCCAAATTGATTAGTACTTGAATTAGATATTTCAAAAGAACAGCTTATCTTGATTTGTTAAAAATTATTCTTGGTATGAAATCCCCACTCTTAGTGATTTATTCAAATAGTACATCATCCGTAAGAGAAATACACCCAAAAAACCACACACTTACTTTCTAATCTGATCTTTTTTAATAGTTACCATTTTCTATCAATAGAAGCTTTTGTACCTTTGTGTTTCTAGATTGTGAAGCTCTCTGTGGTTTGCAGCTGCTTTTGCACTCAAGACACTCCTCAAGCTTCTCTTCGCTAAGTGAAATAGGTGGAGTTCTGTGTCCTTTTGCAAAGTGTGTTTTCTGATTGATTTGTTGTTTGTCTTGCTTGAATATGCTCCATTATATCCACCTGATTAAAAAAATATATAGAGATCCTTGAATGAAGCCCTGTTCCAGCTGTGGCTGCACCAGTGCCAAATACAGAAAGTAGTTTAACATCCATTTGTGTGCTCAGGATTTCCCTGTGTGTGTACCCAGAGATGATGCTAAACCTTTGCTGCCAAGAGTTGTAAGATTAATTTTGGTGACTCTAGGTCTCTTCTAAACTCCTGATCCTCAGTGTAGTTTCTTGATGTGCAAATATGACAACATACCTCTTGTAAAACTTGATGTTTAGCACAGTGTCTGTACTCAGCTTTCCTAGTCAACTAATTGCCTTGCTTAGCATTGGTGTCCTACTGTGCTTTAGAACATTCTTCAGTCTGTTAAGCACTAGCCTTGTCTGTAATTATTTAAATTTCCTTTTAAATACCAGTAAAGTTGTTAGTATGGGGTTAAATGCCAAGTTCTGCAGTGTTTAGCTACAATCAGGTGATTCTTTTGCACAGTTATTTGTTAGTGTCTATTAATGATTTATTTTAAAATTTGTATTTTTAATGTTTTACATAATTCCAGCCTCTTAATTAAAATATCATGGGCTGCTGGGTTGTTTTGTGATAACATGTATTCTAAATGGTCTTCCAAGGACTGTGCCAATCTATTCCTTTATTTGTCTACAGCTTGTCATGTTTGCTTGTGTTTCTTGGCAACTTTTTGAACGGGAATAAGCACAAATATATGCTGATGAAAAATATTGTTAAAATTTGGGTTGCATTTAATTTGTTGGTATTGCCAGGTACTGGAAGATCATAGAATCCCAAAGAACATCTCATAGAGTGGAAGGATTACTTGCTCATTGGAGCTGGTGTGGATGCTGAAGGGCTCAGTTTCCTGTTCATAGCTTAGAAACAGTAGCAAGATTTCTAGGATGTTTCTCCATGTAGAATCATAGAATATCTGAGTTGGAAGGGACCCATCAGGATCACTGAGTCCAACTCCTGTCCCTGTGTAGGACGCCCCAAGAATCCCACCATGTGTCTGAGAGCATCATCTAAAAACTTCTTGAACTGAGGCAGGCTTGGTGCTGTGCTTAGAGAAACTATTTGTATATATTCCATAGAAAAAAGCAGATTTTATTTGGGAATTAGCAGAAAACTACTCTGATATAGTCCAGCTTGTTTCTGCTATAAAGTGTGTGTTTGAGAGAACAATGGAGTCTGATTTCAAGGTTTAAGGAAAATATTAGTAATTTGTCCTTTTTAACATTGTGAATGCGTATAGAAATTTATTTATAATTTGTGAGAAGACAGAAGAATGCAGACCTGATTCATGTGGTAAACAATAAATAAAATTGAAGTAGGTTAGATAAAATATCCAAGTGCTCTGATTTGGAATAGAGATTTTGAGGTAGATGTTGACAGATTGACTACTGAACCAACTCTATCCATAGATTGAGTTTGAGTGTAAGCTTGGTATGAATAATCAGCCTTACTTGAATAAGTTGCCTGTGAACAAATTGTTCCTGGGTCATCTTGGTACAAAAGGTCATTTGAGGATACCAAGTTTGTGGTTTAGAGCATTTTTATATATTTTTTTTCCCAACTAATACTTACAAATGCAAAAATTCAGCTTTGGGTTTGGTCTTGCTCTTCTCATAAATGAACAGTTTCTGCTTTACTAGTGTAAAATGTGCTAGCTGCAACAGTGAATGAGTGTACATACTGCTGAAAGTGAAGCAGATGACACAGAAAATTAACTGGTATCATCTTAGGGTTACTTTTGATTGCAGAAATCACTGCCTGAGAAGGCAGTTCAAATAAACTGTGCAAATAGACAGTGAGTTAATGGAATAAATCACGAGAGGATTAGTAATAGATGTCCTTTATTAATCAGAGGAATGTTGAAGAGCTGTAAATACCACTTAACTAGATTTTCTAGTTTCCATGTTATTTCATATTATTGCTTTGATATATACATGTTGAAAGCATAGGAGAATCTTCAGTGTATCTTCTTGAATGGAATAGGT
The DNA here is from genome assembly GCF_020740795.1 of Apus apus. Lineage (NCBI taxonomy): Eukaryota > Metazoa > Chordata > Aves > Apodiformes > Apodidae > Apus > Apus apus. The sequence goes on from NC_067290.1 coordinate 6,116,936, forward strand.
ATATCCATTTGTAATCCACTTTTTATTCCTCCTTAAATTTGGGGAACTTTGTTATTGAAATCAGCTAAATCTGAGTCAAATACTAGTCTCACATCTGGGAGATCCATTCCATTAACTGCAGAAATAGGCTATAAATTATTTTAAATAGTAAATTAAATTATGGATAATTTACCTGGTTTAACTTTATCTAAGTGAAGTGGCACTAAATGATAGCAGAGAAGCCTAGGTCTTAGAATATTGATGTGGTAAGTAGGGTTTCTGAGACCATGTCTTAAGTTGATTCCAGTGTAATGGGAGTTTTCCCTTCCTATGGAAAAGGCTTTGGATTATGCCTTTAATAAATTAAACCAAAATAAACGAAGAAGTTAATTCTAAACCAGTGTTGATTCAGAAATAATTAAGTATGGCAACACTTAGGTCTAATGAATACAAGAATTGTATGTAAATGCATATTGCACTTAGTCTTACCTGTTTATGTATTATATGCACTGTGGTATAATAGTTTTAAAGGTCTGTAACTGCAAACGGCTGCTGCTGTTTGATTGCTGGTTTGAGAGAATACTTGTGTTTATAAAACAAATTCCTCTGGGGAAATCAATATTTGTCTTGTCAGATTCCATACCTTCCTTTGTTGGGGGGCAGGGTTGCCTCTGGGGAAGAGCTGATCATTCATATGTATTGGCAGGATGCATTTGCAGAATCAAGGATTGCTCAGTCCAGATTCAGCTATCATCCTGCTCTCTCCTGTCTCTTCCCTCAACAGCCTGCACCAGGGTGGGTAAATTCTACATTCTGAACTTGAGAAGTAATAGCTCTGGCTCCTGGTGCCTTGGCTTGTTTCCTACGTACTCAATAAATATTTGACTGTCTGTGTTCAGTAGCGATAGGGAATACCAGTGTATGGGAAGGATAAAGGGGATTGGAACTAGCTGGAGAAACATGCTTTACTGAGGTTTTTCTCCAACACAGAAATAATGACAAAATGTAAGCAGGAGAATTGCCTTTTTTCCTGGTGTTGTTGAGTGAGTATAGGCATATATGTGTGTGCACCAAATGTTAGTAAAATAAATTACATACTAATAATAAGCTCTGATTTGTCTTCAGAATTCTCCCGTGATGTATGGTGCTCCAAATAATGCATTGTGCGTGTATGTCTTCTTAAAATGCTGTTTTGCAGATTTAATCAGCTTTTCTCTATGGACATATAGAAACTTGAGAAACAAGTTTATCCTACCCAGTAAGTTACCTCACTATTCATCTGAGTAGGGTAGGATAGGCACAAGCACGATTCCCATATTGTGCCTCTCAGAAGGTAAATGTCCTGCAAAATGTGGTCCTTGCACTGTGTTTGCCTCCATGCAGAGAACCACAGGTGCTCACTATGGGGCAATGTGGCTGCTCCCCGCACAGCTTTTGAGTTTCCAATCCCATTTCAAGAGATGCCATTGCTTCAGGGACTTCTTGTGAGATTTTATGAGTCTTTAATCTGAAATTACTCATCCCAAATTGCTAATTCTGTGGAGGAGCTTCTTTATTATTAGTGCAAAGATTCCAAAAGCATACTTGCCTGCTTCAAGTGTGCAAATGTCCAAGGCACAGGTGCAACCTGAGAAGCTGTATCTGAGCAAAATCTAGAGAGGTAATACCCTGTGTTGTCCCTTCTGAAGAGAAGCATATGAATGTGCTTTGTAAAAGTAATAATTTTGAGTAAAGTATTCAACTGTAGGAATACAGATTAGCTATTGCTATAGCAACCTGTATACATACTTCAGTTAAGACAATGAATTACAAAATATTAGTCCTATATTTTAAAGACTAAGGCCCCAAGTTCCATTCTTTAAAGTTTACACATAGGTAAGTAACAGCTTGGAATACACATGCTGTCCATATGGAACTGGAATATTTTGCTGCATGTTGCTAAGTAGCAGTTGAGTTTCACTGTCCATTTAACTAAATGTGTTAGGAGTGTGTGATGTGCAAACAAGGAAAGAAAATCTCCAAGTGTTTTTAATTAGCTTGAAACATTGTATTCAGGGAAGTTCACTTTAGTGGATGAGGGTTTGTGTGCTTTAACACTCCAGCAGTGTGATCCTGGAAAGTCAACTCCTATGTTATATCACTCATTTAAGAGCCGTTGAACAGGTCAAAGGCTAAAGGGTGGAAGCTTCACTCAATTTTTGCAATGCAAAGTTAGTGAGCTTGTATTAAGAACCAATTGTCAACATTAGTACTAAGTAAGCTGGATTGACTCAGGTTAGTTTGTTAATGCAATTACTTAAGAAAGCAGAAGAATTAGTTGTTAAAACTTGCTGTCAAAGAAAATCTTCCCCTGAACGTGATCACCTATTAAACTGCATTAGTGAAGCTTCAGATTTTTGAAGATTTAACTGATACAGGAGACAAAATATGTCTGGAAATCTGAATGTGTTCATATATATATATGTAATATTGTTTAATCAAATAGGGAAATATGAGTTAGATTACAGATTTCTACTGTAGAGAGTTTTTTTCCAAGTTCATTGTAAGAGGCAAGTTGGGAGAACTGGATTACAATAATGGAAGAAGCTTTCTTCAGTGCATTTACAAGTACTTTCAGTGAAGGGGACATGAATACTTTTGCTTATGCTAACTTTCCATGTTTAATATTTCTAATGTTACATCATTTAAAAGTCTTTTAGTGCCTGTATACATTTCTACTCTTTCAGGGTGCCAGAGCTCAGGTTTCTCAGCTATATTTTCCCTTTCTTCCTATGACCAGATATTACATGACCCTCTACTCCAGCACATTTTAACAGGTTTTAAATAAACCTTTTCTAAATTAGTGGAAGAAAATTAGAAAATTTCCAAGGAAATCCCTAGCTAGATAGCACATCTGTCAGTGCATTTCAAGCTGTAGTAATTTTCATCAGCTTCCATCAGCAGTTTTGTTCAAAACTCAAATAAAATGTTTGCTAGAGACAAATACTATTATTTTAGGGCATATCTCAGACTTTGATCAAGTAGCAAATATTTTACTATTGAAAAGGTAATGTCCCAACTTATATCAAGAATGAACTAGTTAAACCAAAAAAGAGAGGCAGGAGCTGAATTCATGCCCAATAGTGTGAAAACCTCTGGTGACATTCTGTAAGCAAACTGAAATAGAAATGACTACACTTTCAAATACTGATACTATGCAGAGATGTTTGCCTTCATCACTAGCTGAAAATGCAGCATATCACTATATAAATTTGATTTTCATCCTAATTAAACATTTAAAAATGTTAGCTTTCTGTTACCCTTTGGAGAAGAAGGAATATTCTAGGTACAATGTATTCTGGCTTTATACTACTAGAAAAATTGTTAGAAATATGCAAACCCTGTTGAAAAAGTAGAGTGATTTTTTTGTTGATTTGAACAAATAATATCTTCTAAGAACTCCCTGAAGATATTTTAGTTGAATCATAATAGATTTCACTCATCTTGGTGAAATTTAAGACCATTGGTAATTTTACACCAACGAAATTAGTTTAAGGTTTTGTATAATTAATTTTTGGGAAATCTATTTTTTCAAATGATCAGTAAATATATGATCAGTTTCAAATGATTTAATATTAAAAAAAAATCATTTTAACTTGAATACCTTATGCTATTTTAGTAATTCTGTTCTAGGAAATTCCTTGAGCTGAACTTGCAGGGTCTGGTTCTCATCTCTATTACTAGGTGTAACTCTCTCTGTGTTTAATGTGCAGTTTCCATGTCACCTAAATAAAATCAGGACGGGAAAATATGCAGTTTCTTACAGTCTCCTGTCTTGGGTCAGATGTCAAGAGTGTGTGGTTTGGATGCTTTCTGGAAGAGCTGTGATCTCAGAGGCCTGTTGCAATTATATCCATTGCCTTGAGAGCAAGTGTATGCAGTTTGGAGAAGGAACTGGTTGTCACTGGACAAGGACTTGTGTATAAACCCTCACAAGATTAGCCTTCACTTGCTTCTAGGAGGTGCAGAGGGGCTTTTATTTTGGGAGAGGATGTTGGCACTGGAGAGCATTTTGGGGAGATGCCATTTCTTCTTGTTTCCCGTGTGCACTTCTAGTTTAATATTTGCCTGATTTATTTTCACAAGAACTAGCAAAAGGAGCATGTCAGCTGCTGTTATTGTTGAGAATTAAAATGAATGCCTTTGATAAAAATTGAAAGAACAGTCCCTGGATATATTTTCCCTCCCCATCTCCTATGGTAATGCATAGTAAGTGTTAACAGAAGTAGCACTTAGACCATTTGAAGCAATTGAAGAGAAAATTCAGTAGAAGCCCTGCTGAATTTACCAAGCCTAGGCAAGCTTGGTAATTTTATTTTTCTAATGCAATTTTTTTAACCAAGCTTTGTTCATTACCACTTGTGCATGGAAATCAGAGATTCACAATGAGATCATAATTCACTCTTTATATATAAATGTTACACATACGAACTTCATGGAGGGAACATTATTAAGAATGCAAAAGCAGGCAATTGAGAAAAGAGAGTGTTACCATTAAGGCTGGCATTGCAACTTAAATTCGGCTTCCCTTATGCATATGCACTGCAATGAAGTATTTAACTATAAGAATCCATAGTAAGTTTCCAGAAGGCTTCTTCCTTATTCAGTACACAAGATAGACAGTACTCAATTAATGATCAGCTATTCAAGATGTTGTTTTATCCTAAGTTTTTGTTATATGGCCCTGAGCCTTATTTACAGTGCATGATTCAGACCCTGCTCAGAAGTCAGAATTATTAATTTCCTTACAGGCTTTTCTCTGCTGCTCATCACCACTGTATTCAAGTGCTTCAGAGGTTTTAAATTAAATTTATCTCCACAAAACCCCAGTAAGGGATGCAGTATTATCTCTATCTTACAGATGGGAAACTGACAGAGATTAAGGTCAGAAAATTCACCAAATTTGGATGCACATTTTAAGACTTAAGAATGGATTTTTGAGCCCTTCTGATGAAGGGCATGTATTGTGTTCAGAAAACAGCACTCACTGCTTCAGGTCTGATTTTGTGGTGTCTAGAATATCTTCCTCAGCATCTCAGTTACGTAAGCTAAAAATATTTACATGGCACTATTGGTCACTAAGGAAAAGTTTAATTGTGTAGTATCTACAGTATCTACCTTGTGTAGTATCACTCAGAGCTTTCTCTGAAAGAGGCAAAACGTCAGTGAATCTCCTGCAGAGAAGAAGCAGTGGGACCTTTTGAAAACTCCGTATGACTTTAGTATTAAAGACTCATTCTTAATGCTTGCATATAAATTGGGATTACACAAACCATCTGAATTCTCATCCTTGTCAGTTTGATTGCTTGATTTTTGTGATGGAGAAAGGTTAATTTGGAATATTGGAATTTGCAATCCAGTTAATCTGTGGAACGAATATTAATTGAGAAAGCATATTGCCTAAAAGGTATTGGTATTTTCTATTAAAAATATTAGGATCTTTCCAAATGCACTTTTTTATTTATAGTGTATACAGATTCCTTTCCTTTATGAACACATTCTAAATACCAAAAGATTCCTGAGAAAGTCTAACAAAATACTGTTCCTCTGTTCAGGAAAACTTTAATTGGTGACTTGCATGTGTTATGTCCATGATTTGTACAGCAAGTACATTTACATGTACCTGATTTTACTTGTATTTTCTCCATTGACAATTCACAGCAGTTATTCTTTTAGGTGTGCTGGCTGCTAAAAGAGTAGCATAGATAATTAACACCTTACTGCTTCATAGTCCTTTAAAACCAGCTGTGTGGATTTGAACCAAGGATAAGTAGAGTGATTTGTAATTATTTCTATAAATTTTGGAGAATTTTAATTTTATTAGATTGATCAAGTAAAAAGGTTTTACTGTATCCTTTTCTGGCAATTTGTGCTCTCCCAAGTCTATCTGTACTTTGTTTTCTTGTCCATAAGATGGATATTTCAAAGCTCTTTGAAATCTTTAGCTGACAATGTTTAGAGAAGTGAAATGTGTCTAATGGGCATGTTTTTGTTCTTGTTTTTGTTTTTCCTGGGTTGACAGTTGCACTTGGTGACCTTGGAGGTCTTTTCCAAGAGTGATCCTGTGTCCATGATTGGTGTGGCTCTGCCTACTGGAGCAGTGGCCATGTCTGATATAATTGCCCAGATAGTTAAAGAAGCAGTTTCTTTAAACACCTTTTTAGTGTTAACTGGTAATTAGCTTGTTGTTAGACTACATTCCTCATACTGTGCCAAGTGCATGGCTTCTATGGAACTGGAAGGCTACTCTCCTTGCACACAGCTGGGAAGCTTTGTCCCGACTGTGAAGTGCATTTGCAAAAACAAATAAATCTCTTCTAAGGAAAGAAAATTAATTTTTCAGGAGTTTCAGTCAAGGCCTCTTTTGTTTACAGTTGTAACAATTTCTAGTTCGCTTGTAACCAGCTATTTGGGGAGCTTTATGATGTTGTTGTGGCATTACTTGCAGCACAACTTGCTATTGAGGAAAAAATGAAAGTTGGTGAGAACTTTGCTTTACTAAATATAATTACTTCCTGTGTAGTAGATATGTTTAATGGAAATTACTTTCTAAATAATAAATTATAGGTAAATTACATCTATTATTTAAGAGGTGCAATGATAATCCTAAATTTTCGTTAGAAATAACCAATTTATGCCCACTTTCTGTAAAATATTTGATACTTATTCTGAAACTGGGCTGTAAGTGGAAAGCTGTGGAACAGAGCTAGCAGTTTGAACTGCGAGTTGCCTGTGCAGTGGAAACCACTGCAGTCTGAGGAATTCACAAATCAGAGCTTCACCTTTACCAAATGGCAGTCAAATTCTTGAACCTACAAAGGGATATCCAGTTGAGTTCTCTGCCAGTTTGCTGTGCTTCAGCCTAAATGTTCATCCTGCAGATTGTAGATTAAGATTTAATCATGTCTATAGATTCCTAATTACTCATGAATATCTTATTAGAAAGCCTTGCTGGCAAGGAACTCCAAAGCACTTTCAGTAGATTATCAGAAATTCGTTCCAGAATTAGTTGCAGAACAGTCATCTGGCACCTAGTTCTTGTTTAAAATGTTATCAGGTTTGCTGACAAACAAGAACATAATACTGATTCAGTCACTCCAATTCACTGTGTGACCATAAATGTGTTGTTTGTTTTTTTTAATCCTGAAAAGTTAGAAGAAGTAACACTAAAACATTTTTGTTGATGCCTGAAGTGATGTAAAGTTGGAAAGGAAGCCAGAAATACACCAGAAAAAAAAACAAATTATTGGTTTATGTCTTGAATATGTGACTCATGCAGTTCTGTATAGTGAGTCTTAAGTAAAAAAAGATAATCATATAGACTGCTGCCTAAAAGCAGGAAAAAATCAGGAACTTTAGGGTAGTTACAGGTAGAGTTACGTGCACGTTTTTCCATTATTCTCCCAAGTCCAGACAGCTGAATACAGGGAGATGGGTTTGCTCAGAGACACTTCTTGCTGTAGCAATGTTTTCTAGAAAACATGAAAAACAAATTATCTCCAGTATGATTGTGTCCATAGCCACATTCCAAACAAAACTTAGGCTGAAAGGGGTGAACACTGCATTGACCTATTTTTTTCATAAGCATCTGTTACCTATGTTTTGAGGTCTGTATCCAGTCAAGGCTCTGACAAACCTCACACTGGTTTTAGACAAGGAGGTTTGATTCTTCTGGTGGTGAAGGAGGGGGGAAATAGTCAGGTCTTATTGCTAAAACCTAAACCTGCTAGGATTAGCATCTAACTGGGCTAAACCTAATGCATATGTGTATTAGGTGCAATATTCTTGAAGTCAGATTTCAAAAATACAGATGTACTGAGATATTTTCTCCCCTGTAACACCTGCAGCAGAAATGCAGAGAAGTCAAAACCAGGGAGTAAAATACTGTGTAAAAGATTTCCAAACCATTCAGTGCTTTTACAGCTATTTTCTCAGTTTTCTTTCCACCACTGTTTGCTTGCAGTTTGCAGTCTACTGCTTTAAATGAACCAAAAGAGTAAGAAAAAGTCTTGCTTGCATTTTACCAGTGACTATTGCATAAACATTTATTTTTTTAAAATCAAACGAATTTCAGCATTAGACAAGACTTCATCTTTTAATTGTGTTGTATATAATTAGATGTGCACATGTGCTGTGGTGGATATGTAGCTATACTGTGCAGTTATAAAAGTCCATTTTTGGGCAGAGGCCTTGACCCTGCTTATTGTGGTAGGAGTGTCTTTTTCTTCCCAACTGTTCCAGCTGTTGCTTGACATCAGCCAGCATGTACCTGTGGGCTGGCTGCTCATCCCATGTGGAAGCCTCAATTAACTGGAACTCACCTGACTGGGATACTCTAAGGGTCATGGGGTAAGCCTGTCATTCTTGTGAAGGGAACAAAAAGAGGTGTGGGACAGATGGGAACATAAATAATTTGAAACGAGGCTTCGTTAGTTCCAGTGCCTGTGGAACAAGTTAGTTTAAATGGCTTTATTTTGGAAAGCATGTACATATAAAACCAGGTAAAATGAAAGCTAATGGGATGTCTTAAAGATTCCAGCATCTAGTATTAGACATAAGTGCACTCTACATAAATGTGAAGGACCCACTATCAAGTATTATTATCTATATATAAATGTAGATCTGACAATACATTTTCATGAAATGACTCATTTAATCTATATGCTGGAAGAATTGTTAGGTAAAGCACAGTGTCTTCATTTTCCTCTAAATGTTTGTGTTTATTAATTCAGCAAGATAAAATGCCTGTGGAGGTGCTTGGGTATCACAGCAATTGCTCCAAATATGACAATTTTGTAGTATTACAGATGCAAAACCATAGCCTAATATTAGTACATTGCTTTCAGAATGAAATTAAGTATGATAACACTAATCCTAGATTTTTATTACTGTTTGTGGCTTATTTTTCTTTACACATGTGAATAGTATGGTCAGGACTCACTGTATATGTGTAGCATTTTTCTCTGAGCTTTCAGAAGTCTCAGCTGCCTCAATCTTTCTGTTGATAATCTCCTTTTTAGAAATGCTATATTTACTTTAATTCTGCAGCCCCTCTAACTAAAGTAGTTTCCTCTGAAGAAGGTGAAACTTTGCATCTTTCAGTTTTCAAGTGACATAACTCATTTCTTAGTGACAAGACATTCTGGACTGAGTGTGGAAACACACCAGGCACCATCTCTTCCTCATCACACACTGATTTTTGGCTGGACTTTTTGTAATCCTGTGCTGGCTCTGAGTTGCAGAGGTCGATCCTTTTGCTGTAACACAACCTGTGCACTCTGTCTTTCTGACTGTGCTTGGGCTTATACCATCATAGAATTTTGAGAAGAGCCCTTTCTCTCTTCTCCTCATGGATTTTTACTCCTTAGCTCCCTGCAGCTTTTCTTCTGCAGCTCTATTTGCCCTAACTTCCTGTCCAATACCATAGATGTCCAAATTACATTCACTCTAAGGAAACAGTAAGGTAAGGGTTAGTCTTGGTGTATATTTCTAATGCCAGTAATGTGACTTTTGTAGTGCTATATAAGTAATAAATAAGAATGCTAAAAACTGTCAGCTTTTTCCTCTCTCTGTACTATTAAAGCCACCTTTTTCCAGTGAAGGGTACAGCAAAAGAACGTTCCCAGCTGTTCCATCATGCCAGCTCTCTTACTGTGTAGCCTCAAAAGAAATAAGCTTAAACTCAGGTATTTCATTGTGCAGTGTGCTAGTCTCTATATTGAACCTTCCTCCCCTATCTTTACCTTCATCAGAGTAGATATTTCCTTACACTTATATATCTCAAGAAATGTCACAATCTTTTATTGTTCCTCTAGCGTGTAATGTAGCCTTAGGTAGCCACCCTGGAAAAAAGGATTTTCACAGTCTAATTTCTTCAGTTTGCTGCATACTTCGTAGCATTTTCTTAAGTTCTTCTTTTTCTGCCTTTTGCCTTTCTGCTTTAAAAGTTGTATGATTGATACTAATATTTTTTCCCTGACAAAAATACATTTTTTCTTCATCTTAGTGTTGGTAATACATTATTCAGTGTTCCTCCTTAATAAAAGCCATTGGTTGTTCCATTACTCATGATAGTTATTACAACACTAAAGGTCTCGTTCATCAGAATGACTTAAGAGGCAAAACCAAAACCCTATCTTCTCTGTGCATCAGGATAATAGCTTTGGTGGATGCGAGTTATTAAACAATGTTTAAAATATAACATGTGGTTTTTTGGTTGGTTTTTTTTGTTGTTGTTTTCTTTGTAGATTAACACCAAGGAAATATTTGTGAGCATCACTTATATTGCATATATATGCCCATACATATTTTGCTCTTCTGGTAGAAGCCAATGAGGAGTTGAATCTGCTGTGATTGTCTCCCATTTCATTATAATCATCTAAATCACTGATACAGTACATGGATTTTTGACAAATTTATAGTTATCAGACTTTTCTTTGGATTTATGTCATCTTCTTGGATGACAGTGGAAGGAGGAGTCATCTTGGATCATCTTTGCTAATATGGGGAAAAGTGGACACAATCTTATCTAGCAGTAAAGCTGCAGGTAGAGCTAGGGTGTCAAAATAGCAAAAGTAATTTAAATGTGATATTTGAAAACAAATTCTATTGTATGGAAAAGTTGATCTGCTCCTGGGTACAGAGGCAAACAATGACCTTGTGCTGCCAGAATTATTTTCTCAGTATGGTTAAATGCAATATGAGCCATCTTCTAGTGAACATGGTGTACGTATAGACAGTTCAATGATGTAGTGCTTATTCAGTGCTTTCATAACTCTTCTAAGTCTTCATTTTTCTTAGAGTTTAACAGATTATGCAGTTATTTTGCCTCTACAAAATATTTTTTTTGTGTATAATTTTGCACTCCTTACCTGAATTATAACAAACGAACAAGTTGGTCTAATTTGTATTCCAAATGCTTGCTATACAAATGAATCTGACAACTATGTCTGCATCACTTGCCCTCTATATGTGCTGTGGATGGTATATCACTTTTGATATCTAGCTTGATTCTGCATGTGCTGATTAACTTGTCAATGTGATTGCTTTACAGTGTTGCTACAGAGCTGTTTGCTTCCTTTTAGATGTCTGTTCTTGGTCAACAAAGACTTGGGTGTCTGGAGGTTTAAATTGTTTTTTGGGATGTGTTTTTTTTGTTTTGGTGGGGGAGTGTGGGCAGGCTGGAGTTTTGGGGGTTTTTTGTTGTTTTGTTTGTTTGAGTAGTTTTTCTGTTTTCTTCTGTATTTAAATGAAGACTGTAAAAGCCGTGGTAATGCTGGACCAGACAACTAGGAGAGAGAAAACCAGGGACAGACTTACATGTGTGTTCCTGAGGGTCCTCCCACCTTAGCTTATCAGGTGCAGTGGACAAGCTGTTTAGTGCCGGAAGAGGAACAATTTTGAAAAAAAAAAAAGTATAAAGTTTTTTTAAAAGCTTAATAAATAAAAGGGAAAAAGAATGAAAACATTAATATCTAAAGGAGGCAGCAGGAAGATGTTTTAGTGGCATGTAGGGCTCCCCTTAAAATTTAACTACCTTGTCTATGCTGGCATTCAGAATGGATCTGAGTTCTGCTTTATTCTGGGGGCAGCTGTCACAGTTTGACTCGAAATTGAACCTTAAACCAGTGACAATAATGCTTGTGATCCCCTCACCCTCCCACCCAGGTAGGGAGAGGAGAGAGATAATTAGAAGAGAGAATTTCCTGATTTAAAACTGAACAGCTTTAATTAAATACTAAAGATAAAAGAAAATATGTACAAATATATACAGTTCTGCCCAGGAATGTGCAAAACGCCTATCACATCCCCCTACCCCCAGCAACTCCCACAACATCTCCTGAGCTGTGAGCAGTTCCGAAATGTCCTGGAGCTGCCAGAGAGAGTGGCAGAGAAGACAGGAGCTGAGAACAGAGTGATGAGGGTCAGGGATACACAAGCCTGGGGATGGAATCCTCCCTGGACAGCGGCCGTGAGTGAGAGAGAAGGGAAGAAGCAGGAAGGGAAGGGGCTTGACTTCCATGGTCCTTGACTTGAAACTGAATATGACATGTATATATATGTATGGAGTTGCTCTGGCTGATTTTGCTGTCTGTCTAGTGCACTCCTCTCTATGGAAGGGTTGCAGATATGACTCTTCTGCTCCCTTATTATCTGAAGCAGCAGATTCACTGAGCAGAGCATCCTTGATCTCTCGGCTGTAACATAAACATTCCAGCCTTATCAGTTCACTAGCTGGAAAACTTGGTGCTATTTAAAAGAGAGCTCACTGAAGGAAAAAAAACCAAACCAAACAGTAAAAAGAAAATTGGCTTCATCCAGGCTTAAACCAGGACAGTAGATAATATAGCTTGATTGTCCATGCTAAGAAAATGGCAATATATTTAAACAGGAATAATTTTGATGCTTTCTTGGCTGCTATATTAAGCAGGGGAAGTCACATGTTGTGGATTCAAGTCCATTGTAATCTCTGTATGACGTGAGAAGTTGGTCTTTGTCAACATCACCACGATTGGTTGTACACATCATATTTAATGGCTTTCAGTTCAGTATCTTCTGTGGGTAGTAAAAATGGAAAAGAATCCACAGAAGCTTTTCCCTTCAACCCTGTGTAGAACACTAAATACCACCCCCATGGAGAGAATCTAGGCTATGGCTGTCAAAGATACGTGAGCACCTTTTCTATTTTTGCAATTCTTGGCTTTTTTCAGAACAGAAATAGCAGTAGTGTGGTATATTTTGGGTCACTGAAAGGGAGAGGGTTTTTTTGTTGTTGTTGTTTTTTTTTTTTTTTAATTAGAAGCTGTTTTCTGAAACTGGAAGAACTCAAAATACGTAGTTAAATCTTGTACGAGGGTGGGAGTGGAGGATGCTGAGAGATAAAGCCACTCCAGGGGCAAAGGGCTAGTAGAAAAACTGAGAAATTTTAGAATAAAATTATTTCTTTGCGTGGGTGTTTTTAAGTCTCCTTTGATCAAAATGGCAAATCCTGACTGCTAGGAACAGGGTGTTATGTGCTTGGGTTAAATAAGTAATATTCAGAATTGTATAGATTTCATCCTCACAAAGTGGCAGTGAGGGGAGGGAATGAGTGTAAAATAATAAAGTGGGAAGGAGAGAAAGGAGATAGCATGCAGGGCAGTTCTTCATTGTACATCACTTCTTGAATATGGTGCAGAAGTCACATGTTTAAGTAGGAATATCACTTTCCATATAATCAAAGCTTTTAGAGGGAAAAATACCGAATATACATTTAAGGAGACAGTTTTGTAGGACAAACAGGAGCTTAGCAAATGTGCTTGAAAATTCTGAAGTTAGCCATAAAAAGAACTTATCGGAGAGTTTCTTTGTTCCCTTGACTACTACAGTATGTGACACAAGTTGTCTGATCTTGCTGAATTGAAAAAAATAATAATTTTTAAGACTAAATTATTTGCTTTTTGCCATATTAGTTTGCAGTGTTTTTACAGTGAAATGGAGTAGCAGGATCAGGAGTGTCAAAATTAATGAACAGGTGATACTAATAGGGTAAAATGGCAAGCTTTAATATTCAAGAAATCTCCTTGGATTGTTTCTAAAATATTCACATTAGCACAGAGAGATAATGGTATTGTAATTTGGTTTCTGTAATATACACATTTTATGTTAGCAGCTCATTTTGCATTATCTTGTGTTCTCCTGTTACAAGCAGATTTGTTGCTTTACTCGAACAGTGCTCCCATGATTGCTCAGCTCCCAGAGGGTGGTCACCTCAACGCTTTGTTGTTAAGGTCAAATAATTGTATGATAAAATACAAGGGCATTTTGGAGGACCAATACCACCTCAATTAAGCATCCACTGAGAAGGTCTGAGGAGGCAGGAAGACAGCCTTAAAGTATTAGCACCATCATTCCTTATAGCCAGTACAGAGAAAGTAATTTCCAGTGGTATTCCAGACTATTGGTCTCTGACTCTAGAGATGACATAGAGCAAGCAGACACCTATCTTGATGTCTTTAGGTTCACCTGTCTTTAGGTGAACCTTATTTTCTGCTCAGAGTTCTCTCTGTGTATTTGACACAAATATCCTCAGCAAGTTTTCTGATGATTCAAAGCTGGGAGGATTGGCTGATTCACCAGGAAGCTTGTGTGGTCATTCAGCAAGATTTGGACAGACTGAAGAGCTGGGCAAAGAGGAAGCTAATGAGGCTCAACAAGAATAAGTGCTAAGTCCTGCACCTGGGGAAAAAACAACATGCACCAGTATAGATTATAGGAGATGACCTGCTAGAAAGCAGCTCTGTGGAGAAGAAACCTGAAGTCCTGGTGGACAAGTTATCCCTGGGGCAGCAATGTGCCCTTGTGGGCAAGAAGGCCAATGGTATCTCAGGGTGCATTAAGAAGAGCATGTCCAGCAGGTAGAGGGAGGTTTCTCCTCCCCTTCTGCTCTGCCCTAGTGAGACCCCACCTAGAGTATTGTGTCCAGTTCTGGGCTCCCCAGTTCAAGAGGGACAGAGATTTACTTGAGAGAGTCCAACAGAAGCTACAAGGATGATTAAGGGACTGGAACCCCTGTCTTATGAGGAAAGGCTGAAAGACCTGGGGCTTTTTAGTCTAGAGAAGAGAAGACTGAGAGGGGATCTTATTAATGTATACAGATATTTGAAGGGTGAGTGTCAAGAAGGAGGGGCCAATCTCTTTTCAGTCAGTGCTAGGATGAGGAGTAATGGATGGAAACTTGAGCACAGGAAGCTCCACCTCAACATGAGAAAAAAACTTCTTTACTGTAAGGGTTATAGAGCACTGGAACAGCCTGCCCAGAGAGGTTGTGGAATCTCCCTCTCTGGAGACTTTCAAGTCTGGATGTGTTACTGAGTAACCTGCCTTAGATTCTATGGTGGTCCTGCTCTGGCAGAGGAGTTGGACTCAATGATCTCCAGAGGTCCTTTCCAACCCCTACCATTCTGTGATTCTGTGAAATTCTGCTTTTTATAAAATGAAGCACAAATCAACACCCCTAGCCCCCCAAACTAAATAAACTTGGAGAACGGAGACCTGTGATTAGACTTCCTCTTAAATAGATGAAATGTATGAGCAGTAATTTCTATAGGCTGGGCAAATGCGATGTGTCTATTCTTGACATTTTACAAAACTGTAATAATAGTTGAAATATTTCAGTGTACCTCAACATTTTTCTCTAATGTTAGCACTCTTATTTCTCAAGGGGTAACATAGAATTCCAGTTTAGTGTGGGTTTTGTTGTTTCTTTTCTAGTTATACAGATTTGTTATCTGTTGTAGCTGTAAAATTAGTCTACTTGCTATGTTAGCCTTTCACACTATATTGACACCTACAACTGCAGGAATGTAGCCTGAAGGAAATTTGATTAGGAAAATGAGGCAGATGAAATAGGCAATGTAATGTATATGTGCAGTATGAAGAAGAGTAAATACACTTTTCATCTGAATAGTCAGAATAGAAAGTGTGTTAAACTGGCCTGAAATTTTCTTTTACCAAAAATGGATTTCTTTCATTTTCTAACATTACTATGTAATTGTCCTCCTTATTACTGGGATTAGAAAGACTACTATCATTAAAGAAGAAACATCTTTCACCAATTATATTTAATTTCTGTTTTAGCTGGTAATGACCTCCTCATTATGTGAAAAATGGAAATCCCTGGGGGAACAGACTTAGTGAGGTGATTCCAATCAGCTGGGAAGCCTTGTTGCACACATGATTTGCATCTCATGACCAGCATGCATGCACCTGTGCTGTATTGATTTCTGCTTGTTTACAGGCCAGTCAAGCAATAAGGAGGTAGAATTCAGATGACTGAAAACTTGCTCTACTTGTAGCAGTTTCCTGCCTCACTGCACTCTGAAATATTCCAGCCTTGCTGCAGTTTTTTTCTGTGCAACCACATATTTTTAGTTAATTAACCTTTCACAGACCTTATTCTGTTTTTTTTGGGTTTTTTTTGCATACGGATTACCAAAATCTTGGCCTCTCTTATGGCAAATTTCAAAGCATAAGGTCTTAAAATCAGCATCTGTTACTTCAAAGTCTTGATTCTGGGTTTAAGTCTGTTCCATGTCTCTGGATAGTGCTTTTAATTATCAGTAGCCTGGAAGTCAGAATAAGTGCTAGTCTTAGTTTAGTTTAGTTCTTTTGTGAAATCAGATAAATGAAAAAGCCAGAACTGCCTTCCAGAAGACAAACACTTCTCAAAAACACTTTCAAAGCATATACATTCAGAGTTGTTACATATACTTTTTGTTGGAACAGATACCAGAAGTGGGACCTGAAATTAGAATAAATCTTTCAGATTAAGAATGAAGTTTGAGTCTTACTAAACACAGTAGGCTTGCAACAAAGGAACTGCAGCAAAAGACACTACGTAACTTCAACAGTATCTTTCCCCATCTGAAGCAACTTACAAAACTGAATTTTATTATTTCTCACTTGGTTCAAGCAACGTAATGTTAGTGTAGGGCTTTTGGTGTTTCTCAAGTAATGTGTCACATGAAGTTCTTCATTACTTCATATTTTACCCTGCAGCACCTTGGATATTTCTGATTGAATTAAGTACTTTAAATACTCTAGGGCTTAAAGACCTAAAATAGACCCTGTTAGGATTGTGTCTTAGTTATTTAAGAAGGATTTTCTTTCTCACCAGGAGAGAAAATTGTAGGGACTATACTGGAAATCTTTGGCTTTCTTTACATAAGAGCAAATGTTGCACACAATTATTGGTCATCTTCACATTTCAGTTGTTCAAACTAGAAAGCATGGATGGAAAATAATAACGTATGCTTTCTTTAATTTGTCACTATTATTTTCAATTGAGGTATTTAGTGGAGAGGATTAGACAATGTGCTGTCTTTATTTTGTAAGTCCTGTGTACATAGATTTTCTTTAGGCAAAGGGCATGTGAAGTACTGTTTGTGCTTCTCCATGGATGTATGACTCAAATGTACCCAGTGCAGAACAAATGAAACTGGGAGGGAGAAATTGCCTTCCCTTTCTAGAATTTTGTAGCCATGCCAAGATGATGGGAAACGGGTTTAAGAAATTATATGTAACTTTTTGCTTTGGAAAGCAGCCCTTTCCACCACCCTTTCAAAGTCATGCTTTTAGGAAAGCCTCAACAGCCTTTTCAAAACACCCAATGCCTTGCTGAGCCCAGGAGGCACATTCTTTCAGAAGCTGCCTAGACAGTTTGGTTGGCTGGAAAGGCAAAGTCAGTCCCTTTATTACCCTAAACTGTTGTCTCTTTCAGACCCTGAAGATTAAAGTTTATCATGCTGAGATTCGGGCAGCACCTCATCAAACCCTCCGTGGTCTTCCTGAAGACAGAGCTCTCCTTTGCTCTCGTGAACCGGAAGCCAGTGGTCCCAGGACGTATCCTTTTGAGCAGCTCCTTGACCATGGGCATCAGCTCTCTCAGGAAAAGCAGGAGGAGCTCAGGAGCTACTTCAAAGGCCAGGTAGGATCCCACATGGCTTTATTCTGAAACCAGGCAGTGGAACGTGATGCTCTTGATCGGTGTTGCAGAACTGCTGAAAACAGTTGCTTAGCAACTGTGACCTTAGAGGTGAATTTCTGTTGACCTTTTCACCACAGAAGATGTATAAACAGCCAGGTGCTACTAAAAGCGTTTTAAAGTGTATCTGAGGTGGTACTGTTTAAATTTCATATTATGCTAAATAACACATCCTGCTTCCCTTTTAATAATGTCACTTATTTTTTCTTTAATGAAAGATTTTCAACTTCTCCTAGCTAAATGTACACAATTTGTCAAATGACAGCAGAGCCCCGTTTGAAGACTCTTTATTTTTTTGGGACAGATTGCTTTGATTAATTTAGGTAGGAATGGATTAAATAAACCATCTGTATAGTGCACATATTTCCTGAGGAAAAAATGAAGCCCCGTGTTCTAAGTAAAATTCTCAGTTTAGAAACTGTACAGGAACTTGATTCTCCAAGATAGGAAATGTACCTATTTATTGGTTTGTGTAGTGTGGCATAATATTTTCTAGTAAATACTCTGCTGCTGTGTAACTTGTGCTGTTTTCAGTGGGTGGAAGTGGAACTTTTTCTGAAATAATTATTTTCTATAGAGGTCCATGGTAATATTTTATTAGGAACTCAGGCAATGGCTGGATGTATTTTGGCAAAATAAGAAAGTCCTCTGGAGTTTATTGAAAGCTTCTTGTTCTTCTTTGGTTTTATGTTGTTTCTTTCATAATTTAATATGTAATTTAAATTTAGTAAACTTTAACATATGTTTAACATATGTTTCTTCTGAAATATGCAGCCTTCCTCTTTTCCCATAACTTCTCTATGTTATAATTGTAGATCTTCATTATATAGACCTATTCCAGTGCCTTAGAACCCTTTTGGTGAAGAATTTGTTTCCTAATATCAAATCTAAACCTCACCTAGCACAACCTGAGGTCACTTCCTCATGTTCTATCACTTGTTACATTGGTATATGCATTGTCCACATCAGAGAGTAAATATAATGTTATCTGTACTGTTCCTGGAAGTTTTGAAAACAATAGGTAAATATTTTTTTCAGTTACTCAGTTAAGTGAACTATTACATCTGTTGTTTAAAGTAGAGTTATTTCAGATTAAAGATATTTGATTTAAAGTTTTATGAGCATCTAGTAATGACAATTTAAGCAGCCTATAAAACTTAATTATTACAGGCTTCTTTCCTTCTTAAATAATTGAAGATTATAAACAGTAGTTGTATAGTTACTGCTGTTTGGCAGATACATTTATTTGCTTAGGTTTAGCTTTGTTATCCCATAATGAGTATTGCAGCATATTTTAGTGTCACATTGTTTTAATAGCTCATGTGATGTAATATATAATGTAGTCATTGTTTCTCCATTGAATGTTCAGGTAACAAAAACCTAACCCTTTCCCTTTCTCATTATAATAAGAAAAAATTAAAGAAGGTCTTGATACAAAGGCTAGAATACAGTCTGTAAAATAGAGCAATTTGCAGTTGTAAGCCTTTAAAATGTCTGTATAATGCAGCATTCATCTCAAGACCTGGTAGTAACAAGTGTATTTTTTGGGGTTTTTTTTGCAATAATTTTATCTGCCTTGTCTTTGGCACACTTATGATATTCCTCTTCTTTTCTTTTTTCTTTTCTTTTTTATTTTTCTCCAGTATAAAATAAAATATTAATGTGTATGAACTAGAGAGACAAAGGAAATCAGTTTGAAAGCCAGCTCACTCCAGGTGGTGGCTTTAATTAACTAGTAAGGTTGAAATTCCATCTTGAAACAGAACGTAGGATTGGAGTTTTGAATTTGCTGTAATAGTTATGAAATAAAGATATTCTCTGGAAAAAAATCAGTTAAAATTGTCTAATGGAGTTCAATGCTCACCATTTGAGCAATGCCAAAGCATCATTTTTCAGTAACACCTTAAAAAGTTGGGTTGTTTTTTTGGGCGGGGGTTGTGGGGTTTTTTTGAATATTTTCAGCTGCCCGTCCTGTGAATTCAGTTTGACACTTGAAAATCAAACTGTGTTTAATTGTAACCAAGAGTAGGAATAGCAAAAACATAATATTCCTGACAAGGAAATAGTTCCGCTGTTCCTGGAGAAAGCTGCTTCAATTGCCTCAGCATTAGACATCTGAGTAATAGATCCATGCTAGTTTGTGGATTTGGGAAGCTGTTTGAAGGATCCCTTTGAGTGAAGATGTGATTATTTCAGATTCTTGACTAGAAAGTAACTGGGTTCTTAGTATTGAGTAAGGGATATCTAGCAACAACTGGAATCTCTACTGTGTAAGCTAAAATATGCACGTGTTTGATGGTAGTAGCAAATTCATTCACCTCTTTTGGCACAAACAAGTGGAGAGGGAGACCTGCATGTGGTCAGTGTTCAGGATTAGTGTGTGTTCTCCTCAGGACAGACAGTCCCTTTGCTATGTCCTCATAGGAAAATCATTAAGGCTCAGAAGTGTCTGACCACAGTCTGTGTGAAGACAAGTCACCCAGCTACCATGACAAAAAGAGGAGTGTGGACCTGCTCTGTGCTGGCATATAGTTCAAAGGGGAGGATGGGGCTTCCCTGCCCCTTCTCCTTGTCTGTCTTATTTCAGAGCAGCCAGGCACATAATGCTGGGGACAGTCTTGGTTAATGAGATACTGGTTTGGGGGCTGGTTTTCCATTATGTTTTTTATGTTTCTTGTTTTGTACAGAAATTATACGATATTTTTTTGCTAGTGCCTGGAATTGCTGTGGAACCAAGAGCCCAGGTGGGAATACTGTATGCAGTGCACATCTGAGCAGTTAGCTTGGGTGTGGGGAGGAGGAGGTGAGAAGGTTATTGTCAGATTGCTGGGATTTGTATGCTCATCCAGGTACCAGTACTATTGTCTGTGAAAGGTAGTATTGCTATTTCTTCTATGTTCTGTTCGCTTGCTGCTTTGCAAAGAGTGATCATGAAGTCATTTGTGGATCTCTTGAACAACATCATCATTTTAGAGGTAGCTGTTGAATAGCTGGAGTAGTACAGGGATGTGTCTACAGCCAGCAAACGCATTGTTTCTGTCTCACAAAAGGCACAAGATTAATGGAATTGGCTCATGCAACAAGCATGAGCTAAGATCCTACTTGCCCTCATGCTCAAGTTGTTTCATTCAGAGCCTTGCTGCTCCCATAATTTGGAGCAGAACTGTAGTGTCTTTTTAAAGAAAATCCACCTCCTGCTTGATAGGGACTTTTTGCTCTTTAATATGGTACCAAATTCTTTGTGAATGGCTTAGCATTTTATTGATGTTTTCCTTGCCGTAGCTTTACGTGGTTTTGCTCACATCTTCAATAAACATAAACTGTTTTGTGTTTTGTTTTTTTTTTATCACTGCTTTTTCTCACTGCATTGTGCAGGATACTTACTTTCATCTTGTGTTAAACAAGAAAAATTAATTTGAGCCCAAGTAGAATCCATTTGGGGACTAGGACTTTTATTATAAATAAAATTATTCATTTGTTATGTCCAATTTTTTTTCAGTAGACAAGGTATTGATCTTTGGATTTGTGTTCAGGATGCTGTAAGAACTATGAGCACACAAGGAACACAGCAGCATTTGTAAATTGATTGAATGCAATATGTAATGACAGAGACAAACATCAAATCTATGGCAATACTATATTATACAAAGCATTTTTCAACAGTTTATTGAATTGGTTATTAAAAAGAACAGGCTTTCCAGCTGTGACCAATGAGCTGAGGGTTATGAGGATTGAGCAATTTTATAGAAATTTGTGGTGGACAGTGTGTCCTTTAGTAAGTGCACATGTGTGTGGCTGTGATAAATTAGAATAAACACTTTACACTAACTTCCCATCTGGGTTTGATGATGAAGAGCTTTTTCCATTTAAAGGAGAAAACAAACAAACAAAGACACAATTTAACTGTTAAATACTATATTTTGCTGGACTATTTGGTATTGCTATTTCCATAGAGATCTAGTGTTTTCCATGAGAAAGTATTCTGGTTATGGGGAACAGACCATACATAAAAACCAAAATAATGTGATATTTTCTGGCAACTTCATCACTATATGAAGTTAATGGTCTTAATTTGTTCCCAAGGCAGTGTGTTGTTCTGTGAATTACTGCAGCTTGTTCCTGTTATTAATGGAGAAAACATTAGTTGAAGCAGATGCTCCTTCAAAGGCTTGAAAACACCCTGAGCTGCAGTGTGATTGTTCTGGGTGTGTTGCATGGGATTGGGTGGGATCCGTGGTCCTGCAATGTAAGAATAGTGTCTGTTTTGTTGTAAACTTCTGTTTGTGAGATTCCCTGTCGTGTGCCGTCAGAATTATCATAGTGTGATAGAATCCTATAGGTTGGAAAAGACCTTTAAATCATTGAGTCCAACCATTAGCCCTACTCCACCAAGTCCAGCTCTCAGCCATCTTCCCAAGGGCCACATCTAGACAACTTTTAAACACACCCAGGGATGGTGACTCAACCACCTCCCTGAGCAGCGTGTTCCAATGTCTGACAACCCTTTCAGTGAAAAATTTCTACCTAATCTCTAGTCTAAACCTCCCCTGGTGCAGCATGAGGCCATTTCCTCATGTTCTATCACCAGTTACTTGTGGGAACAGACCAGCCCCTACCTCTTTATAACATCCTTTCAGGTAGTTGCAGAGAGTGATGAGGTCTCCCCTCAGCCTCCTTTTCTTCAGACTAAAAAGCCCCAGTTCCCTCAGCCACTCCTCATAAGACTTGTTCTGAAGGCCCTTGAGACTGACATACTCTGTGTGGTCACCAAAGACTGCTGATTTTCTTAAAAGATTTGCAGTTAGAAAGAAATAATCTTTTAATATTATTTATTAATATGTTTCAAAAATAATTTTAGATTTAGCTACAGTCTTTGTAATTTTCACTGGAGATAGTACAGTGGCTCTGGAAAGAACAGGAGTATTCTCTCACCAGTTTGGTGGAAAGCCATGGTTTTAGCATGTGTATGAAATTTTAATTCTTCATAAAATTACAGGGCAGCTGTTTATTGAGATTTAGGTCGTTTGTACATTACACATTTATCACATCTGTATTTATGCTACATAATTATAAATTTAATGGGTCTTAGCCTAAATTAATGTCAATACTTGCCATAAAACTAAGATTTAGAAAATAAAATTCAGCTCTATTGCGGGATATGTAAATTTGCATTTACATATTGCAGTAATGTACACTGCACTGTTACAGCTACACATTATACTTATTGAACCCTGTGGGAAAGTACTCTTTAGTGCTTGTTAGAGAAGCTTTGTATGCATTACTATTATTGTCAGTTTGCATTAGCACAAAGCTTTTAGCTTTTTAGCAAGAGGTAAAACTAAGGGCTTTTGGTAAGACCAAACCTGAGTATGATCCTGGAAACTGCAAGGGAATCACATGCAAAGAGAAAATGTTTTTTCTATACAATAAGGAGTGAACTACTTAAATTTCTCAAAACTAGAAGTAACTTTGCTGTTGTAGAAAATAACAGGTATAAATGACAGATCTTGTGTGAAAAGGTGGGGGAAGTATAGAGTATATTTCTTCAGCTTGAATGCAGAAGAGATTCAGACTTACTTTCTGTACTGGCAGTATTAGATAAATTGTTGCTGAGATATCATATTGAAGCTGTTGAGCATCAATGGAAAGTCTCACTTTTTTTCCCTCAGGTCCCAAATAAAGCTGTTTCATGGCTCTTCCTTATGTGAGCAGTCCTCATCCCTCAAGTAAGACTTGCTAATACCATAATACTTACTTACAGAAACGGGAGTAAGAAAAACAGTTCCTGTGCTTAATAATTTTTAGCAAAATTAAACTCTGTTATGCAGAGAGTAAGGTGTGGGACTGCAGCCTTGGCAACAGCAAGCCAGTAGATCAGTTTCACTGTATTCTCAAGCTGCCTTCTGGGAAAAAGATTCTCCTCAAACAACCCAGAGAGTGAGTGCTCCATTTTGTGTATGCAAACCACTTGAATTCAGTGGTAATGGAGAGGCCAGCTAATTATCTCTGGGCTGGAGTAATTTTGTTTGCCGTCTACAAACAAGTGGATGGATGATGTTTGACTCACATTAGGAAATGCTGCTTCTGAAGATAATAAATACAAGGTTCTGTGCACAAAAGCTTGTCTGTCTGTCTTATTTGAGGAGCTGAAGTTCAACTGTATCATGTGGTCTGATCAAAATACTTTCTCTCCCTTCAAATCCTGTCTTGCTTGAAAGGTGCTGATTATTGAAGGAGAATGTACTTCACCATAAGGATTTACCTATTCTTTTTGCATTGTTATATTTACATTAATATAAAGTGTTGATGAGAATCTCATTCTAAATGCTCTTAAATAGAAGGAAAGAATGGAAGTAACGAAATCAAAATTATTTTTTGCTGATTTGCAAGTAGATTAAGTTACTAAATTATTTACCTGCATTCAGCAAATCGGCAACAAGAATTTCTCAGGTTGTAGCACAGCTTGGAAGAGGCATTAAAAAAGCTGTCTTAAGGCCACATCTGGGTGAGGCAGTAGCTGCTAGGTTGGAGCCTGGTGCATCTTACCTAAAGCCATGGAGGGATGAGGGATGAGCCGTCTTGTATTAGTGGTTTGTTCAACTGACCTTCAAACCTTGCTGTACTGGGAGTAATGAGATCTCTGAAAAATAGACTCCTAAGCCGTGTGTCGTAACAGATTGAATCTGTGCAGTTAGATTTTTTGGCTGCATTGGTAATATGTGCTGAGATCCAGCTAAAAAAATCCAATTCCATTTTGTTCTAATCACTTTTATTCGTGTTCCTCATCATCGTTTTTTGGAACTTATAAATGACTTAAAAGAAAACCACGCTATCCATGAACCTCTCTATTGCTTTGTGTGTTTTGGGGGCATTCACTGTTCTGTAT
This sequence comes from Apus apus, assembly GCF_020740795.1. Lineage (NCBI taxonomy): Eukaryota > Metazoa > Chordata > Aves > Apodiformes > Apodidae > Apus > Apus apus. The sequence goes on from NC_067290.1 coordinate 6,141,364, forward strand.
TTTGAAGATTCATTACTAATTTAAGTCCTCTAAAAGTGGTTTTGCTTGTTCTTACATGCCTAAGGAGCTGGAAGAAGTGAAGTGTGAAAGACAGAGGATGAAAGCTATATAGAAGGAAGTAAAATTAAGAGCTAAGCTTTTGTATGAAAAGTGGCAGGGAAACTGAGGTGAGATTCAGAAAAAGTAAAATGAGTATTTCCTTTGAGGTGTAAAACAATAATTAGCATTTTTGTTTAAAAAAACTGAAGTCCTATTTGTAAATAATTAGTAATTTTAGCCCAGCAGTTATTTTCTAGTCTAGTAGAGAGCAAACTTGTACTTGGTGTGGTTATTGAACAAGCCTGTCATTTTATCCAGTAAAGCCAAACAAACTCAACAGCCACAAGTGGGCTTTAGATAACAAATAGAAAGGGACTGTTTGCCATTGCAATTCTGCCACTACAGGAAATGTAAGTATCTGCCTCAATAGCAAATAACCCTGTGTTTGGCTTTCATGTACCAGATACTATGGACTTTATAAAAGAAAGGAATAAAAATCTATCAGGGTTTAATTTCAGCTTTTTTTTTACTCTTTTGTTTTAAGTAGTTTCTGACTTTTGTAATAAATTACAGTTACAAGCTGTTCCTGTTACAGTGTGTGAATGTCTAGAACCTGTTGTCCTCATCACAGCCATCAGAAGGTGATCTGCAGCACACACACAGTTAACTCAGTCTGAGCAAGGTACTGCATGGCTTACTCTTAAGGCAGAATATAATTAAAAGAGATGATTGGAATACATGGTTATTCATAATAGATGTCACACAATTACCATAAGTAATGCACTACATGCAAAATCTCCATTTGTAATGAAAATAGATTTGCTGGAAAGTCAGTTGGAAATTTCATTTATTCCTTATTGTTTTTAGCATATTGGGATATTTTGTACTATTCAGTGTAATACAACTATGTGTTTTCTTCAAGTGTGTATTTTTGAGAAGCACCTGACGTGAATTTCCTGTGACTCATAAGAGAAGATCTAGTAATACAATGTTAAAATGTGATGTCTTGTTTTCTGAGTCTAGAATGTTTGCTGTGAATAGCCTAGTATATAGTATTTTTCTGTTGAAGCATATATAAATATTCCTTAGGGTACTGTAATTATAAAATAAATTAAATATTTCAAAATTTCACAAGTAATCATCTTGTTCTCCTTATATTTAAAGGACCTTTGCCATAATTTAACCCCAGCTGGCAAATAAGCCCCACACAGTCACTCACTCCCCTGTGGTGGGATGAGGAAGAGAATCCAAAGGGTAAAAGTCAGGAAAACTTGTGGGTTGAGGTAAAGACAGCTTAATGGATAATGCAAAAGCTGTGTGTGCAAGCAAAGCAAAATGAAGAATTCATTCACTCCTTCCCATCGGCAGGCAGATGTTCAGCCATCTCCAGGAGAGCAGGTCTCCATCATGCACAGCTGTTCCTTAGGAAGACAAATGCTGTAACTCCAGGCATCCCCCAGTTTCTTCTTCCACCAGCTTTTACTGCTGAGCATGACATAGTTCAGTAGGGAATAACCCTCTGGTCAGGGGGGGTAGCTGTCCCAGCAATGTCCCCTCCCAGCTTCTTGTGCACATCCAGCCTCCTTGCTGGCAGGATGATGTGAGAAGCAGAAAAGGCCTTGACACTGTGTACACACTGCTCAGCAGTAACAAACATCAGTGTTCTATAAACTGTGTTTTCAGTACAAATCCAAAACTTAGCACTATACAAGCTACTATGAAGAAAATTCTCCCAGACAAAGCCAGTACCACCTGCAGTGGTGAAGGTGAAAGAGGTCATGCCATGTAGAAGAAAAACAAGCAGGAATGCTCTCTAAACATACAATAGTACCTAGTACCTTCTCCAGGGCATAGAGAGCAATAAATAATGCCTAATCTCTTCAGACTACTTGGGGTAGATGTCAAACCTTTCAGGGTAAGTCCCTCAGTGACTGCAAACACAGGGTCCTTGAATAGAGTCTCTTAGTGCTCTTAGAATAGTGCCTCTCTCTTCAGAAGCAACTTAAGGAAGACTGTTCACAAAAGGAATACTTTGAACAAATTACTTCACTCTGAAGCAGTACTAGACTTCTGGATACTTGTGCAAATTAACTGAGTTTTGAGACGCGGGGCCCCAGCTGTGTTTGGCTTCACCCCTTCTGGTATCTGTTGCTTTTTAGGTAGGACAAAGTCTTCCCTCCCTCTTTTCCTCTTCTTCACACGCATAGCACAGTTGACTCGTGCTCAGTGGTGTGCTTTCCTCCTTTGACCACGCAGAAGGTAGCACACACAGGCTCTCTAGCACTTTACTGTGTGCTCAAAGCTGCTCAGTTGTGCTTCTTTGTTTGTTTAGGAAATGCTTTCTCCTGTGGCTGTGAACTGCCAGGTGAGGCTATCAAAGACACTTGATTCCATTTGCAGAGCTTCCTCTGAGGGTCAAGCACCTTCTCTGAGCAAGGTAATTGGGTAAATTATGTTTTAATAACTTGTCTTATGTAAAGTTAGGTATGAACACAGCAGACAATGGAGGCTTTGTTGTAAAATGAGGCTACAGTAGGAAATGGAGTGCGTGGTTCATTGATACAGATGTATTTCACTTTATCACTCATGCCATAGCTAGGTTTCTAAGGTTGCACAAGTGTGGATAGTCTGCTATTCATTTAATAAAGTGTTTTACTTTTTTGCTTTTTCTTGTAACCTGCTGACTTGTATTGTTTCTGATCAAAATATATAAACCTCAACACCTCTCAGACTGAGCCCTCTTGAGCAGATGTTCATGTTATACAATAAAAGTTTAAAATTCCCCTACTGATACTCTTCAGTTTAACATCATGCTGCATTCAGATGAGTGGCCTCTCTATAGAAACTGCCTAAGAGCAGTTAGTTTTAGGTCATAATTTGTCACCTTTATCAGTTAATAATTGGGAATACATTGAGATGACCTGGATGACCTGATTGCTGTTGGTTTCATAAAATTGGAAATGGCATGTATTGACTTGGAGTTAAAAGAGGTGAATTTGGAAAGTCTGGTTCAATGCAATCTACTCTGATGGACTTTGTGTAACTGAATACAAGGTTTTACTCTGATGTGTATGTAAAAATGTAGCTTTGTATGAATGTATTTTACAAATGTGGTGTGTGGTTCTGTGTTTTCTGTGACTCTCAGGTAGAATTTGCTTGGTTGCAGAGAAAGAATGTATGACACAGGTTGTATATTTATATTATGCCATAGAAATTAAAGTTACTAGAATTCAGGCATTGCAATTGAGTCACTGTAGGCACACGTTTCAGGAATGCTTTCTTAGCCTCAGTTTTGTTAATGATGATTCAGTTGGAGTAGAACCTAGCTCATTTGGTATGTAGTTCACTTCACTGCAGTCATACGCCAAGGATAAAATTGAGGAAAAATGCTTTAAGGATATAGTTCAGTAAATAAATCTCCTTCCTGGCTGAGAAGAAACCCAGAGCCCAGGAGTGAAAACATTACATTTCTGTTGTTTTCTGTTGATTATTGACTTCAAAATTAGATGTGATTTGGGGAGCAACAGGAAGAAGTTGAGAAAGGGGAGAGGAAAATAGGTTTGTATTTGTGCCTTTTTTCTTTTGACATTTCAGGTGCATCTGGGTGGTGTTTATACAGTTATAGAGCACACTTCTTTATCTCTCCTTTTTTGAGAGGGCGAGGGGATAATTTCATGCAGTGTCTTGATATCAGCAACTTTAAGAGCTCAACATTTGGTGAGGGTTGCGATAACATTACAAGAATATCAACGAAGTTGCCAGCAGGTAAGATTTTGCCAGAGAAAGCTGAAAAAATTGCTTGATCATACCTGCCTCTATGGGAACAAAATTTCCAGGAATAAAAGTCTTATATTAGCAAAGGCAATAATAAGAGCTATAGCCATAAATTTGAAGCTGGAGATACATGAACTATAAGCAGTGATTTTTTAAAGTTTTTGGTTTAAGTATTTATGATGGATAATAACTTACTAACTGAAACAAATTGCTGGATTTGAGGAGCCTTTATTATTATTTGGTACTTTGAAATCAAGATTGGACTTCTGTTTAAGGTTTTCCTCCTCACACAAGGAGGAATAATAATGATGGAATCTGTGAGCTGACATGGAGGAAATCAGAATAGTTGGTCTTTTTCTCTCACTGGTTGAATGATGTGAACTGTTGGTGGGACAACAATGAGCTGTGACATTTTTTGCCATTCCCAAGTCTTCAAGATGAAATCTCATCTTCTTTAGAAGAAAAAATTATATAATAAAGAAGGAAAAGATGTGCATTATGAAGTCAAGATAACTGGATAAACTTTCAAAGAAGAGTTGGGCCTTACTTCTAAAGGGGTGTCATTTAACTTTGAAAATAATAATGGTGAATTACAAATAAAGCAGCCTATTGACCTGCAGTTTGATATTCCTCCTAGGAACTTGAAACATAAAGTTACTCTCTAGCTAGATCTCCATTAATAGCTAATTTAAAATTTGTTAAACTTTTGCTTAACTTCTGTATTATTGATTGTGTCAAACGGTGACAAAAACTAAACACTTAATCTCTGTGTATAGCAAAACTGAATTAATTTGAACTGCATCTGAAAAAAAAAAATCATGGTCATTTTAAATTAATTTAAAGCATGGAATTGCCACCCTCCTTAGGTAGTAGGAAGACTATTAAAAAAAAAAAGTCACCTAATTAGTATCCAGTCATGTAGAAAGATGCTAATCTCTGCTCAATTAATGTTCCTCTACTATGACCCTATCAATATTAATAATATAAGTTATACTTGCTTGTCTTTCAAAAAAAATTCTGCAAACATTGATGTTAGTGGCACATTGCTGATTGAACATAATATTTTGCTGAGGTTATTCTAGCTTAGCAAACAGTTAAAGTTTCCCTTTTTCCTGTCCAGTTCCCCAACAAAATAAAATGCAATGCATTTAATATCGATTATGACTTGCTTATAAAATACCTTGTGGCACTGAACAGCCTTTTTTCAATGTGGAGAAACATGCTTCTCACATGAGGGTTGGGCATTAACTGAAAGGATCCCAAGCAAACAGATATTTGCAGAAAGCCAAAGCCAAGACACAGCTTACAGTAGTGCTTTCAGTTAAAAGAGAAAAATGGGAGAGAATTTCAGACTAAACTGAACTGCTTTCCTTAATGCTTATAGCATCTAACTTGATTTTTATTATGTAGATCAACCAGTCATCTATTGCTTCATTTTCTTGATTTTTAATCAGTTAAAAGTTGGAGGAAATGTTTTAGTCCAGTTATAGTAATTAACAATAGTGGAGTTGTTGCAAATATCATTCAGTCTGGATCACTGTAGAGAAAACAAATTAGACTGTGTAAGAAACCGTATCAGGCTCAGGTTGGTCCCTAAATTTGCCTTGCATGGAAACAATGAGGGGCTGCAGCTTTGTGGGCAGGTATGTGATTCTGTGCTGTGCTCTTTCACCTGCACGTAAAGTTCTCTCTTGTGATGCTTTTATAACGTTTATTACATCTTTCTATACAAATCTTAAACTTTTTGGCCCATTTTTAAACTACAGGGACAGAAGATGTCGAGATGAGATTTATTTTTGTTTCCCACCCTGTATATGGAAATGATAAGTTTAATCCAAACCCCCAGTGAGAGGCCAGGTCAGGCTTTATTAATCTTTAAATAAGAAAAACCTAATCAGTTCATATGGCATTTACAGCAGCATTGTTTGTTTTAGTCTAACCCTGGTATGGAGTTTGGATTCTTTATTCCAGTTGATGACTGTATTTTTTTTCAACATTCATTGGTCTCATAGAAGCTAATGCATTTATTTGCTCATTTGTGTATGTTACAGTGTTTGTGGGGAAGAGGACAGTCTGTAAAATTGACTGCTAGAACTAGGGGGGGGGGGCTTTTGTGTGCAAACCAAATGGATGACACGTAGCTGCCACAGTTCAGAACTGGAAGAATTATATGTGGGATGTATTTGGAAATGTAATGGAGTTTGATGCTCATAAATTGCAACCAGGCTGCATAATACTTAGTATTTTGATATGAAATAGATACAAAGAGTCTGCTGCTAAATGCAAGAGAAAAAAAAAACCAACCACAACAGTATTTTAACCAACCAGAAATGCAAGTGCGCCTCTGTGCAATGGTTGGATTGCTGTTTTGCTTATATATTCTGAAAGACTATTGCTTTTGAGAGGTTTCTCCATTTTGCTGACATGGGGGGGAAGAGGGGAGGTGTCAGGGTCAGGGGAAAGGCAGTGTGTCCTCCAGCTTGGAGTATTTTCTCAGATCCTCCTTCATCTTTAACTGTGACATTGATGGTACCTGAATGAATTTAACTTTGTACCTCAGCTAAAGTGTTGTCCAGAGGGGACCATTTTAGATTGTCTACAAGGTATCAGAGTAAAGAAGATAATGTGATTTGATGATTGTGTTTTGTCGTGATTGAGAAAGCAGAGAGATGCTCTATTTGTCTTTTTAAATAAAGGGAGTTGAATCAGGATTGTCATCTGATCTGTCAGAGGATTCAGCAGCAATAACTATTTTCCATCTCATTATTTCCCCTTCCTTTTGAAACTTTCTAATCTTTGCAAGAAAAATTGTCAACTGCTGTAGAAGTCAAGTGTTTGTTGCGCAGTTTAAAGATATATATTTGTCTAATATCTCTTCTCTGAATTGCTGATTTTGTGAGGAGATTATATTGTTCTTAATTTTCACGGGGATCTCCTATCTATGTTCCTTATCCCTGCAGGTTTGAGGAGAGAAATAATGCTCTATCTAATCTAATTGTTTTTTTTTTTCTTTATTTAGGTAGTTGTTTAAAATGGTGGTTAAGGTTTTTTTAAGCCATGTATGTTTGATGGCTTAGATTTTCAAAGTCATTGCTGAAATTAAGATGACTCCTGTGGTAATTGCTCCCACTTGTGTGTGGGGGGTGAGAGCAGTTTGTTTCATTCACTTCAGAAAGATCAAGATTTGTCCATCTCTAAGCAAGAAGTGTGTTCTTGTTATTCTGACTGTACCAGTTTGTCAATAGTCATGGACTGTTTCTGTCAGCGAAGTTAAAGATATCTTAACAGTAAGATACTTTTAAACCTAGGGAATTTTGAGAATATTTTCCCGTTGGAATTCAGATATTTGGGAACATGCAACCTTTAAAATCATGTAATTAAAAATAGTTCATTTAAGAACTAAAAATGCCAGCACAAATACTGGACAAAAAAAAAATTGGAGAGAAATGATGTGGAAGTATAATAGGGCTTTGAGTTTTTCTCATGAGAGACAGTGGGTGTTTGACTGTCCTACTGTTGTAGGGTGAGGACCCGGGAAGCTAAGTTTGCTGCATATATTGAAGGCAATTGAATTTGCCCAATTAGTGAGGTTTTAAGATTTATATCAGAGGCGTGTTTCATCTTATGTAATCAGTAGTTTTGTGCCTCTTTGTGTCAAAATTCTAGCCTTCAAATGTTTTTTATTTTTATGTTGTTGAGGCTTAATTTAACTCTAAAACCTTTTATGCAGATTCATTTGAAAATTAAGTTTAAAATGTCCATCCCATAGAAAAGAAAAAGGCAGTCAACATCTGCCTGTCATGCCCGTAGAATTAGTTGTGTTAGGCACACTGGATGCTGAGGGTGTAACCATTCTTGTGCCATTTTCCTTAGAGATATTTGTAGACTCACTGCCTTGAATTGACTCAGAAACTGATGCCCAAGGCCTGGCCTTCACCTCTGTGCAGTATTTGGTAATAAGGATGTGATGGTGCATTTGGCACTGACCAAAGGGAGTAGAAAAGTAATTAATTGGGTTTGACTCTGCAGATGACAGTGTAGCTCAGCTCACTTCAGAATATAAAAATACCCCAAATGATGGACAGTGGGAAGTAGTTTCCTGTAACTTGAAAATGTCTTTTACAATAGGGAATAAATCTAAAACTGGAAGCCTGTTATTGCTTTTTTCCCATTTCCTTCTAGTACCTTTTGGCAGCTATGAGAGATACAGAACAGTGAAAGAACAGGTAATCTGAAGGAAAGAAATATTTTCCCAGTTCCTCAGAAAGCAAAGATAATTAAACTCTTTAGATTATCTGAGTCTGTATTATGGTAGTTATCAATCCAATTAACATGTCTGAATTTGTTCTCCAAGACTGTATTGGTTTGGTTGTTTTGACTATATTTCTGTAAATCAGAGGGACCAACACACAGAATGTTTGTGTGTGAGGCTTAGCTAATGTGGAGAAGGAAACCCTATTATTTACTCAGGTTGTGTTCAACAGAATTGTTGAGATTTTGCTCAAATAACGATTCAAAATCATGTTTTAAGAATAAGCAATCAATTGCTTTTTAAAAAATGACCTTTCAAATCTGATTTCCACTTATGAGGTCATCAGACCTAGTTTGTGAATGCAGGGTGGCAAGTTCTGGGGGGAGGAGAGGATGTCCCTTTTACCTGTAGTGTTTGGTTGCTTCTTCTCCAGTTTCATACATGACTGAGTTGATCCTGATTGCTTAAAATCACATTGCCCATCTGACTTAAGCCAGAACTGAAGAACACACCTAGTGTCTGCTGTAATCTAATGAATACACTTCTTTTCCCATATACAAAATACTGTAATGAATTAAAGGAATCTGATAAAAAGGTTGGTTTGGTCTATTAATATTAGACTCACAGGCTTGTTTAGGAAGCAGCTGATGTGTAGCTAGGAGGAAAGTTGCATTTTAATAAGCCTTTCGTAACCTGATAAACTACATTAATGTAACAAAGGTCTTGTCACTACTTGTACTTTTTTGTGTATTTTAAACATTTTTTGTATTAAGCTTTCAATTTCTCTGCCTATTATCTGGGTCTAATTTAGAAGATTGTGGTTGAGTGGAGATGTTCAGTACAATCTCAAAGGGTATGATTTCTTAAAAAGGCTACTTAAATCGATTCAGAGCTTCTGATGGCTACTTAATGACTGTCTTAGGAACCCTTATTGTTTTTCTTTCTTTTCAAGGAAAATGGTTTTGATGGGACAAAAAAAGCAAACTGTATTAATGCAAAACAAGTCTTTTAGGTTACTTGCCATAGAGTTAGTAAATACTTACACTGAAAACCTGTTGTGAGATAATGTTTTCCAATATTAGGTATTAATAAAATACCACTCTTCTAATGCCACAGCTGAATATGCTGCTTTCTTTTTTCTTATGATGGTTTTGATCAACCACAGCAGGTTTTTAGTTGTATTGAGAAATAATTCAAGTAATTGCTTTCAAAAAGCAGAGAATATTGCTAACAAAAAACTTTCTCTTTCCCTCACTGTTTTCTTACATAAATGTTATATTCTCATCTTGTGTACAGACAGGTCTAGTTAATAACCAGTTCCCTGTGTCAGTTAGGACTCTGTATTTGAGCACTTGTTAGGATGACTAAGAAGTAACCCATAGAAACAGAGTAGAAAATACGATCAGCTTTCTTAGGCTGTGAAGAACCGTATGTTTAGGTATATCAGATAAACTCTCTTTACATAAGGATTTGAGTTTCAGTATGTTTCATTGTCACAAATGAATATTCAAAATCCTGATCCTCCTTTTAAATGGAGATGCATCACACAGACTAAAATCTAAATGATACATGCTAGTTTCATTTGGAAGTATAATTTTGGTGTATAATGTAATTTAACTGTTTAATGAACTCTGCATAATGTAATGGAATACAAATATTTGACCTTCCTGACAGTGACTGATGGATTGAAGTTGCACAGCATGATATCATTAGAATGTCAAATAACATCATTATTCATGATTATCAGGAATTATTCAGGTGAAATGGCAAATGTAATGGAAAGCTATTATTTGTGTGTGGGCTGCAGATTGACTTTCTTTGTCAGTGCCAGTCTCTTGATGATACAGGGGGAAGATACTCAGATGTATTGAGATACAAAGAATTAATCTTATAGGTTAAACGAATGTGAATAATATCAGAAAATTATTTGCTATGGGTCAGGTCATGTATTAAGTGTAACTACTAGTGATAATGTTTTAACTTCTGTTCAACTTTTACTTCTGTTACGTATTGAAATAATTTTAAATTACAGAGCTTTGCAGCATAAGAATGTATCAATAATCAGAGTTTTCTGGGTTATTTTTGTGCAGTAAAAAAACCCCAAACAACAAACCATACAGACTGCAGTAGAACTGTAATTTCCCCCTCTCTTCTCAGAAGCCTAAATGCAGAGTCCAGGCTTTTGTTCCAAGACGTCATTGTTTAGAATTTAAACTGAAATCACGACCAAGTATTTTTCCTTCACTTAAATCCACAAGAAGTTGATGGCCTGGGTCAGGAACTACTGCTTTCAAACAGGCCATTCAGGTGCCTGAGGCTGGGCTTATGCAGTTTGTTGAATTACAGCCTATAGAAATAAACGATGAGTAACCTGTGTTGATTTGGATAATTAAGATCTTACACTTGAGACATGAATGAACTGTGAAGATGAATTTTGTCTATTAGGATAAAAACTGTAATAATGTTTTATGACATGCTTTCTGCCCGATCTAAGCCAAAGATATTTTTGAGGCCCCAACCTGCATATACCACCCAAATTGTTCTGTCTATGAGAGGTGACATGCTCAAGGGGTGGTTGAAGGATCATCTGCTATGTTCACAGTGAAAACAGGAGGAAACTACAAATTATTTAACTGACTGTGTGGAACAGCCCATTTCCTCAGAATACCTGGAGTTTCCATAAGATCTGGGGGGGTGTCTGTAATGCATATTTAGTATACAAATTGGCTTTTTTAGTAAGAGGTGGTCTATAGATAGGACAGTGGCTGCAGCATGATATGGCCAAGGGCAGAGCCAACACACAGTGAACAGGAAAGCTGTTGAATACGAAGTGAACAGGAAAGTTGCAACCATGCTGTAGGATCACAAACCTTTGTCATTTATGTGTTGAGATGGGGCTGTGTCTTGGCTTTGAGTTATACAACAGGTGTTCATAGCTTTAGTCAGGGATAGGTTTCCTCTACTCAGTTTCTCACACAATTACTACTTCTGTGCTTCGAAGCTTTCAGAAAGCCATGATGGACCATTGGAGCTGGCTAGTAGCTGGCTTTGGTGAAGTACTCTTACAGTTTAACCACACACAGCGTGGAATTTAGTAAGATTAGGTTTTGGCTGTCTTCACTGTTGAATTTTGCAAATTCCATTGGCCTCTATGCAGCCTTAGATGAAGTGTCTGTGTTTTGTTTTTCCTCCTTTTTTCTTCCCTATAGATACATCCACAGTAATGTGAAGTGCTTCTTGATTTGTATATTAAACCTAAGTGACAATCCTAGTCATATAATTTATCTTTTCTTCATGATGTTTAAGTTCTAAAACCAGGATGAAGTTGGCAACTTGGGAATTTATGTGAAAACATGTTTTCTGTTAAGCCCCTGTCCAATGTAAATGTGCTTGAATGGGCTAACAGAAGGCTCGGTGATTTCAAGAACTTATTTTCAGGGTGTTAAAAACCTCAGAATCCTCTTTTGCTTTGTGCTGATCTGGGGTTCTACCTCAGTCAACAGGTTTTCTATCATCAGAACTCCCACTTCACAAGTTGTCAAATGACTGCTCAAGCAGTAAATGGAAACTTTAAACCTGGTGTCTGTGATTTGAAATACATGTTATTACCAGGGATCTGATCTTTGAATATGCAGAAGATTATGAGACATAAATCTTTACTGCTTATGAAAATCTGGCTGTGAGGAAGAGAGATGTTGTTGCCATAACTTTTCTTTTAAGCACTGGAATACAATTTTGAAACTTTGGAATTTGTCAGTTGCTTTTTCCTCCAGCAGCTGGGCAGACAATCTTTACATGCCAGAACAGCAGCACCCCCAGCAATGGTGTGGCTTTGTAGCAGGATGGTAACAGTGTTTATCAGATGATTGCGAGTTACATTGTGCAAAAACACAACCTGTTGCTCCTCTGAGTTGAGACCCTGGCTTGCAAAGCAGCTCCAGAAGAAAAAATCCTTTGCCAGCAAACTGCAGATCAGAGCCCAGGACTGTGACCCTGGCAACATCAACATACAAAATCCTTTCTGTTTTACTTGTAAATTTAGTCCAAACGGATACTCCCACTTGGGAAAGACAGTTGATCTCTGAAGCAGTAGTCTATTGAGCCCTCATATGCATCACTCCTTTTATTTAGAGTGTTATAAATGTGGAACCAAAACCAGTAATGTGTAATGAGGCCTTTTATATTTTGATTTCAAAAAACTTTAAAATGTTATTCTTGTTATATAAATACAACATCTGTGTCGTACTCAAAGTAGTAAAATTGCGACCTCATTTGAATCAGTAGGAAGAGCTTAATCATGCATTTATCATGTATGTATCATGATGACGTTTAAATGTTACCATTAATCTTCAAACTGGAAGGGTTCCCTACCCAATTTCAACCAGATTTGCCAGAGGAGCAGAGTATTCGTCAGATGTAAATAGGCAGCACAGTTGAGGAGAAATACTAATGGTGACCCAAAGTGATGATTTTACAGGGTCTTGCCTTCTGTTAGGCAGTGGAGAAATCACACTAAACTGATTGCTGGAGGCATAAATCCATAGGAAAGCAGTTTGAATTTGAGTGAGGGTTTTTAATTATTTTTCACTGCTCATAAAATTCTTTGTTTACAGTATCATTAGTAATACAGAGATGAAGAAAGTCTGCTCCTATTTAAGAATAATATTTCTCTTAAAGTCTTTGAAATATTTTAATAATATGTGTATACAATTGTGATCAGACTATATTTTAAAATACACCTGCATGAGAATGCAAGTCATATATTCAGATACTTCTGGTATTGTTTATCATGCACATGGTTTATTACTGAGAATCTGCAGAGCTAGTACAATATAATTTAGTTTACCCTATTCCTTTCTCAGGTTAGTTTGTTGCTTTAGCCCAATTGCTTGCACATATGTTATCTTGCTTGATGAGATGGGGAAAAGTGAAATGGATTAAAATGGAAACATAATTAAAATAAGCATGAGATTGAAGTTTAGTCTTCTATGCTCTCAAGTGCAAGTGACTCAGATTTTCCATAGGAGTTTACATTTGTTGTACACTTTACTTGAAAGAAGACTAATCATGCCCAAGTGTCCAATGTGATGTCCTTTATTTTTTGCAGCAACTCTTAACTACTTTTCCATTGTCTGTACATGCCAAACAAACAGCAAACAAAAAGAAAAGCCCTAGTTTTATAATTATTTGCTTGCCTTAAACAGTAGGATGAAAATTGCATCTCAATTTTTTGTGTGTCTATTAATAGAGTCAGACCATGTGTTTAGCAAGTGCTTTGTACTTCAATTCTTAACAATCATGGAAATCAATATATTTTAAGGTCATATAAGCTTATGAGTAGGACATGAATTTCCCAATGGAAAGTATGTTTCTCAGAAAAATGTTTAAGGATGACATGCTCATTTTAAAGTTAGTTATCAGCTTAGTTAGACAAAGGCTTGTCATTTATCTGTCCTTATCAGAATTATTTGTTTCAGTTTGGTACCCTGTTTCACAAGAGCTCCTATCCCAGAAAGGCAATGCAGTTGTGTATGTTTAAAAAAGGAATGACAAAGTCAAATAGGTCTTATTGTGAGTATCAAATTGAGAATCCAATGACCACAAGCAAAACCTATGCCCCTTAGGCTGTTAGGTTTCAGTAAGTGGAATACTTTGGTAAATCTGTGCCTGCTGTGTCCCATCTTGAAGTCTCACGTCTTTTATAGCGAATTTCAGTGAATGATAATTAGCTTTGATCTAAAAGGGCTGTTTTCCTGCATAATAAAGAAAATCTCCAGTCTCCTAGGACTTGTTTTCTTCGGTTTCTCTTCCTACCCTACCATGTATCCTATTAGAAGTTTCAGATACTTATTACAGGGAAACAACAAAATGAACTTTTGAATAATACCTTCATTAAGATAAAAAAGCTTTTAAGAAGTCCATTGTTTTGATGATATATGGAATAAAGAGTACACTGCTTCATCTTAAGGCTACTGGTATTTGAATACAGCCTTTTTTCCTTCGTCTTAAGGGAATGTTGGATTTCCAGCAATGCAGAGCTGTGTATTGTAAATGTGAAGGAATATTAAAATTTTTATGCATGTAGTGCTTCTCATAAACACCTTTCTAGTCTAGTTTGAGCTTTAAAACAAGTGCTGTTGTAATGGTGCACCTAGTTCTGTTTCTGATGTGGCAAATCCTAAGGAAATCAATGACAGCATAAGGACAGAAGCAGTAGCTACCTCAAATGTCTCCATGTGAATGTAAAGGCTGCCTTATCTGTAAGGAGCTGATGGCTATAAAATGAAATGCATTTAAATACAAGGCTAAAGATGATTAAAATATCATACAGAACCAAAGCACTTCAGCTGTAGATATTCATTAAATTGACCATTAATAACTTGCGATATAAAGGAATATTACTCTATTCATAAATTTTGTATGCAAATTTTATTAAGCTGGCATGTTATATGAATGGATTCCTTGACATCTTCTGGCTGTGGCTGTATAGATAATAGTGTCTCTTATGAGTTTTCTATAATCTGGGAATTCTGATTGACTGTTTCTAGCTAGAAATTACAATTTTGTTCTGCGTGGCAATTCTTTCAGCCAGCTGACAATCAAAACACATAATTAGTGTGTTGTGTTTGGAATGCCCATAGTGTCATGTCAACATTTGTGTGACAAACTCCTTTTTTCCAAGGCTTATAACTTGGACATAAAAACATGCCTTGAGCTGACAATTACAGTTACAATGTTTTGAACCTGCTAATTACTCTTTCTTCCAGCTACTTTCCCCTTCTTGTTGAAATGGGGGATTCAATTCTGTACCTAACATTTATGAATTACAAGTTTAACCCATCAGGACCTTTAAAAGGGAACTTTATCAACAAACCCCTAGCATTTTAGAGCTTGCTCCTTTGCATTACTGTTTAGTAGTTGATATATTTTAGGGAAGAACATGAGAAATCAAGTAAAATTTTATAGGGATTCATTACTTAGAAAAATTATTTGAACAGACTAACAATAATAGAGTATGCCTGTGGATACAAAACTTGAGAAATCTTGTCTTCACAATTGCTACTGGTGTAATTTGGGAATGGGGACTCTAGGGGAATAAAACAAATGGATGTAGTGGAGGTTCCATACCTTTTTATACAAATGCTCTGTGCTTCTTACAGTTGCCAGGTATCCATATAATAGAATTTTTAATGGTAAACACTGGAAAGTCAAGATTGCTTGAGGGACAAGAGGTAGAGGGGTTGCTAGTTGTCAATCCACAGTTTAGGGGTCTCTGGTCAACAGAAAAAAGAAGTATGAAAGCAAGTCCTCAGTCTTAGATCCAGTTAAGTAAATCCTCAGTTTTCATGTCTCTAATGAGTTATTTTGATAAATGCTTAATCTTGTGTTATCTAGTGTATGAGGAAACATTGAAATGACCATTGCATAAGGACTTGCATTTTTTGCTTGCCACTTCTTTGGAAAAGGCTTGTCAGTTTTAGAGCTGTGTGACTTCTCAAAATCCTGCTTGTCCAAACATTACTCACTATTTCTCATGAAGAAACTTTCTCATCTCCTGTATTCATTTTTATTCTACAGAAAGTCTTAGACACGGGAGTCTCTTATGAGTCCAATCCTGATGTCTTTGCAAATTCCTTACATTTAAAAAAAAAGAAAAAGCAAAAGATGTTATTCAAATGAAGTAATTACCATGCAAACCTTTCTTTCCACACTACCATTTATATAATAGAAATGTAGAAGATGCTCTTGCAAATAAGAGTGCAAGAGGTTTACTTTCAAAAGAATTAAGGTTTAATTGTCCTAAAAGTCTGCCTTAAAAAAGGAATTATAGTAGGGATATCTGCAGTTGTAACTGCTTGATTTTTTTACCAGTGAAAAGGTACTTCCTGGCACTTCTCTGGTTCATAACTGCAGTGAATTCTTTGTCTAAAAATACAAGCCTGTGAGCTTAACTGTGACTCCATGTGTGTTCTAACAGGTTCTTCTGTGATAATAGTAAATGCATTTTCAACAAGATATTCATAAATATATTCATATATTTCTTGTAAAAATATGCTTATTTGAGAAGCTGGAGTGTAAGAAAACATTAAAAATGAAGCATCTGAAAACCTGTATTCTATGCCAGCTTATTACTAATGTTATCATGAGATGTATTTTGCTTTTGGTGGTAGATCTTGTGTTTTCACGTAATATAAGTGGAAAATTGCAAAACATTCAATATCTATCACTAACAATACCACTCATTTTTTTTTTCAAAGTTAATTACTTAGATTGTTAACCAGAAGTGCAGTATTGAATATAAAGTACAGTGCTTTATCTATATTTATTTTGAAGGTAGAATTTGGTTTTTCTTTAACAATATGTACAAAGCAGCTTTTTGGCACAAGTAATTATGAAAATTTTAGCCATAATATGATTCATATCAGTGATTCTAAGATAATAGGATCTGTACGTTTGATGAAGAAATTTGGAAAGGAAGAAACACAGTGTTCAATGTTTTATACTTGTAGTTAAAAGTGAGGATGCTTCACACATTGGAGCAAAAAGCAAGCTGAGGAAATACCAAGGATTTTGTTCATTAAAGAGTTGCATGCTGCTGCCCATGCTTGACCTTTTCACAAGAGAAATATGAAATAAAAGCTGAAAATAGGACTACCATACTCACTTCTTTTTTTCTGCCTATTGTTAAAACACCTATCTCACCAGGCTACTTCCAACAAAATGGGCTTTCCTTTAGTTATTACAGCTGTTCAGAGAAGTGGGTAAGCTCCAGGCTTTAATTATTGACTCTCACTCTGAAAATAAATAGAGAAGCCATTTCTATTAGCCAGGACTCTGTTGCCCTAGGTAGTATCAGGGTTTCCTATGAATTTTGTAATTAGACTGGAAACATTGTGTTCCAGAAAGCATAGATCTGAAAAGGACATGTTAAACCACATAGTGGGATCAGAAAAGCACTTGTTAAAATGCTATCTCAGGCAGGAGCACCAAGAAAGGAGCTAGAACTCTTGCTACATGAACAGAGGAATGAAAAACATGAAAGAAAATGGTACCCATATCTTTGTCATGATGGCATGTTTCACCTCCTTCTGGAAGACACGCAGAAAATTCATTTTTGATGCACCTTCTGTTCTCCCTGGCTTTATTGAGTATTTTGAAAGCTGTGTAGTACGCAGGGAAGGATTTTCAGCAATGCTGTTGATAGCAGCATGTTCACTCTGGCATGGATTTATTTGAAAACTATTTCTGAACCTCCTCTTCAATCTATTTTTTTTTCCACATTGTTAGATATGTTGTCAAACGAACAAAAACCATAATATCTCAAATGATTCTTTATTTGAAACAAAGTGTATGTGAATGCATGTGTGCAGACACAAATGAACACACCTTTAATATTCAGAGAATCTGTAATACCTATGCAGAGGAGTCAGGACTTCAATGGCATTTCTTGCTTACACATGAATTAAGAGCAAATATCCTGAATTGTAAAATAAGGAATATCTTTAGAGCATAATAATATCAGTGAAGAATGCTGTTAACACAGTTTAGGGTGAGATCTTGGTAGGAAGTAACAATATTATCCTATAAAATGTTCTTTTAATGAAAGAAAAAAAAATAATTGGAAATAAATCAGAATGAAAAGTCTGAATCTGAAATTTACACAACACAAAATTAGTTTGATTTCACTTGGAGTCACAAAAATACAATATTTGGATGATAGGGAATATATAATTTATCTGGTATGAAAATAGAATTTCTCTAGTATGAAAATATCTCCTGCTGAGAAAGTTCATCTTTTGTGCAGATTTTAAGTGTTGATCAACTGAAATAGGTTTAGTTTTTAGAAGGACTAAAATAAAATGAACCAAAATGATGAAATGTTCTAAGCATGTAATAAGCTGAGAATTCATTTGAAAATTTCATCTGTAGGAAATGTTATTCAAAGCAACCTCTTGTTACAGAATGTTTCCATTTTAATATGACTCCTTTTTTGAAATGAAAATGTGTTTGTCAACAAAATATAATTGCTGAGCTTTGCTTAGAAGTAAGTTTGTCAGAAAGGTGGTGAGGAAGCTCCAGTCCTTGTCAAAAGGCAATTCTTTCACTGTGCCTGTATGTAAATTTTCTACTTGGATGTTCTTCTGAAATAAATATTCTGAGTTGGTTAGAAGCAGAGACTTTTTATAAATTGCAGAAGTGTGGGGCTTACTTTTCTAGACTCACTTGTAGTAGTTAGCTGCATATTTCTAACAAGAACTATGACATGGAACAGGGCCATTTTAGGGTGCAGAAAGAAAACCTACAGTAAAATAGTATGGCAGGAAGAAACTTTCTCCATATAAGCTGTTTGAAAAGTAGTAATTTTTTACTTATTTTTCCTTTTTAGACTTCTTACATCAGCACTAGAGACGGGTTGCTGTGTTGCTGTTCCATGATCTGATTGTTGTAACTTAGCTTTGAACACATTGTTGGGTACTTAGTGCACACAGCCCAGTTAGGGGCTGAAGTCAGCATTGGGTGCTCTGGTTGAATGAGGGTGACAGGGTGCTTTTGGTTTCATGTCTCATTTATTCATAGTTATAAGATGGTTACAGAAATTAAAAAAAACCTTATTAGTGCCAACTTCCTTGCATAATTTGGCTGTGGGATACAGGCTTTTTCTGCAAGCTTCTTTAGCCTAAAATAGACTAAGCCTTCTTATCTGCTCACTTTGCTCAATACAGAATTTCCTGACACCCAAATACTAGCAGAGGAAGGCTCACAGACAAATTGCCATGGCAACCCTGAAGTCTTCTCTCCACTGACTATATGCTGCTTTTCTGTCCAGCTCTTTCACAGTAATATCACTAATAAATAAGAAAGACTTAAAAGACAGTTTTTCTCAAAGCATGTGTTTGGCAGGTAGTTTGTGTGTCATGTAGTGACCCTATATGAATCTGCTGGACTCTGAATTGCTTGCCTTAACAAAAATTATGTCTTGTCAACAAACCATACTGCTGTCAGAAAGCAAAAATACACAATTGTTTGATTACCTCTTTTGTCCAATATATCTCATTGCAGTTATGGAAACGTAAGCAGAAAAATGTGTAGGAGCCTGTCACCTAGGGTGCTGTTGTCTTTTGCTTGTGCACGTTTGCTAATTCACCTAGCCCTTTGATGCTCTTTATAGCTGTTTGCAAAGCTAAGACTAAAAAACCACGAGATGTTGGACGTGAAAGAAGACCTAGTAAAATACTTGGAGAAATCTGCAAACTGAAAAAGCCAAGAACTAAGACAATAATGGCAAAAATCCTGTCAAACTTTAGAAAGTGTAATGTTGAATGGTGGTCTTAACAACAGTTACCATGCATGCTGCTTAAAGCAGTTGACTAGAAACAACGTTTTCCTTCCTAGGTTTTTCCTTGTTGAGAGCAGAATGGAAGTTTTCCAAATATTTTTGTTTTGATTCAATCAAATAATAAAAGAATATTTGAAGTATGTCACAAATATAATTTCAATTTTTAAAAAAAGTCACTAAAACATTTCTGAAAATTCAGAAATATTTTGTTAATAAACATTATTTTGCTATATCTTTTTGAGGAATGCTTAAAACAAATTAACCTTTGTCAAAGGGAAAGTGTTCACCTCCTTCCTTTGCTGACAGACTTCTCCAGCTCATCATCTGCATTGAATTTCTATTCCTACATCCTTATACTCTTCCTTTTTAGTGTTCATGTCTGTAAACACCTGTCTTACTGCTGTTGCATCTGTTCTGGAGAGGCTGTAAGAGCATTGACCCATGTTCTCTTGTAAATATCAGGACTGGAAGGGAGAGAATACTTCTGTATCACTTCTTTTGAAGTGGAAGGAAAAGATTTGTTTTTCCACACAGTAGCCATATTTTCCCTTATCTTTCTTCGACCTGTTAATGGAAAAGAGGTGCATATTCTAGACATTGGAAGAGCAGTGTGTCTCCCAGACAGCAGAATCCCAGGAATAAGAATCTCAACATGTTTTTTCAGCCTTCCCAAACAGTTTATAATGCTCAGAGTGTGTCTTTGAGCATTCCAGCTGGAAGAGCATGTTTGAGAATCATTAAGCTGAGTTGCACTAAA
Organism: Apus apus; assembly: GCF_020740795.1. NCBI lineage: Eukaryota > Metazoa > Chordata > Aves > Apodiformes > Apodidae > Apus > Apus apus. The sequence goes on from NC_067290.1 coordinate 6,161,524, forward strand.
TCTGTTGTTGCCTCCTGGCAGATCGTAAAAGGCTTTGTGGTGAATTTGTCCAACATTGCTGTCTGTACTTCCAGCAGGGTGTTACATGGCTTTGATGGATAGGATACAGGGAGGAAAAATCACCAAAACATCTGGGAAAGCAAGAATACAGGCACAGTTACTGTTCTGGAATAAGGTGACCACCTAGAGATACTGACAGATGGTGAATAAACAAAGTTGTCATTTGATTTGATCAACTAATTATGGGTTTGGACTGCATAGTGCAGTGACATCAAGCCAACAGCAATCAAGATTTGGTGGTGATTTGAGAATATCTGGTGTATTGACTCAGCTTAGTCTCCAGTGTATAACTTCTTCCACCTCATCAGTCATGACAGAGGAGAATGCTGTTCCATTTCAGGCACTTCATTGCCATCAATACTATCATGATGAATACCAAAGTGTGTGCTGCTATCAGAGAGGGCAATGAGGTTGTTGTTTGAGGACAGGTATACCTTACAACCATCCTGCATAAGACAATGATGATATGGATTGCTATGGGATGGTCAAATACAGAAGCAAGTTTTATCAAGTCATTAAAAAGCCACGTAAGACACAATGGGGAAGGAGAATAAGAGTAAGCAACATTCTTGACAATCAGAAACATTTCTGAGAGTTACATGTATGTATCCATGTCTTTATAGAGTGTTATGCTTTCTTTTTAAAAAATAAGGGTTAAAAACAACATTGCAACATAATAGAGGAGCTCTGTGCTTCTGGAGAAATTCTGTTAGATAATTTAATAAGCATGTTTAGAATTCCAGAGAGTCTTGGACATCTGGGAAATTAAGGCCTGAGGAATCTCATCCCTGAGCTTTAAATTCTGAAAAGTGTTCTACATTTACTTAGCATTTTTTATTTGGCTTATTGATGGTAACAAATTAGACTTAATAATCCATATTTATCTTGAAAAAGCAAGACTTGTGTGAGTTTTTTTAATAATATGCACGTATTGTTATTAATGACACTTGATCTACATGATATAACAAAGAAAGAAAGACAAGTCTTTTCTCTTGTATGCTTTAGAATTCAATAAGGCAGAGGGTAGATGCCACCTTTTTTTTTTTTTAAGCAAATAATGTTTATTCAAACCACTTGGTTTTCCAACAATTTATGTGATTTGATAAAAGCTACAATTTTAAGATCAAAAAGTCATTCCTATTAATTTGAACACTAATGTCTTTTGGGGTTTTTTGAACTTTCTATTAATCCAAAATGTGCAAAGGCTTAAAAAATCTCACATTTTTGTAACTTGTTTGAAGGAGTGCATGAATTAATATCATGGAGAGTTTTGTCATTTAGGGAAGAATTAAGCACATTGGAAATCCATGAATGGTATTGGAATAAAAATATCTGTATGCTGAGTTTCGATGGAATTAACGTGTGTAAATCTATACAAATACACAATCCGAGATTTTAAAAAGCTATTATAGAGAAAAAAAAAAATAGTATTATAAGAAAGTTTCTAATTCTAATGAATGAACTCTCTAACATGCTGGTAATGTTGCTTTAATGAAATTGAAAAGAAAAGATGATATGCATAGAATATTCCCAAAGTGGTATCCGTGGACTAGAAATAAGCACAGGCAGCAGTTGTGCTGTACTGTAATCTTTGTGTTTTCAATAATCTGCTTTTTAAAATGTCTTGTTGCTGTGGGTGTCATACAGACACCCCCTAAAGCCAAGAACACCTGTTAGTTTCTCCACAGCACTGGAGAAGTGTTTGTAGCCTTTTCCTGGGGAAGTTGCTGAGCCTTTTGAGGCCATGTCCCTTTGAGGACAGGATGGGGGCATGCTGGTCACATTTAGACTGTCTGGTTTGGTGACAACAACTGTGAAAAATGCATTGTCCTCTAGCTGGTTCTGAAGTTTTATCAAGCTGTGACTTGTGCTCAGGACGGCTTCCTTACTACTAGCTGCTCAGTGCATTCCACTTCACATCATTCCTGAAAAAAAAACCTGTTTTTATGCTGTGATTGATCCAGTCTTCCCTTTGGTACTAGTTTGCGATGAGATCTGTTGCTCACTCCTCAGTCTTGCTGTTAGCAGAAGGCAGACTGACTCTTTAGAGTGTACATCTTGATCGATATTGTGTAACTTCCTGGCACCTTGCAAAAGATTTGTAAAACTGCTGGTGAAATGCAAACTGGTGCAGTACAGCCAGTGACTGACTCTCCAAGGTGACGGGGTTGGGACTGGAATTTATGCTCCAGGTTTTTGTGGACCATATATACTGTACTTTGCCATCAACACAGTTGCATGAGAGGGCTTTAATATATGTGGTTTTATGTATCTGTTTTTGTCTTTTTTACTATCTACTAAAAATCACTGGGCTTAAGCAATGTAGTATTGAATATAGTTGGTAATATTTCCCTTAAAAAGTGCTTTCACTGTGTACTAGGTCTATAGGCTGTTATCCTGGATTCTATACCTGTTAGTGATTGATAACAGTTACATATCTAGGAAATGAGCCCCACTCAGCACAACCAGATTGCAGATTAAAACAAACTGTAATCAGACAAGCATGTGTATCCAAGTCCTTGCACAGGGATGTTCCTTTAGATGATACTGCAGTAGTTTACAAACTAAGTTCAAACATGACAAATTAACAACATAAATTTATAACCCATTTGTTGATTGTAGTTAACTACAAATTTTCCAGAGTATTACCTGATTCCCATCTGCCTATTTGCCAGTGAATCCAAATATCAATTGTGTGAAACTTTAATGTAATTTTCTGATGTCCTTAAGCGGGAAGAGTACAGAACTCAAATGCCATTCATGTTTTCTCTGACAAGGAAGTTCTTAATTGGTGATAATAAAACCTGAAAAGGTCTAGAAATGTATCAGGCAATTGGAGAGGCTGCCTCTCCAATTGCGACATCTGGTTGGTATCACATTTGTGATAAATTTTCTAGGAAGCTGTGTCACTGCAAAGAAATGGCAAATGGGCTTTCCTAGGTCTAAGAACTTTCTAGTCTGAGATAAAGCCTCACACTCCAAATTGAGGAAAGAAGAGGACAGCTGGCAAAGTTTAAAACTTACTTAACATAGAAGGAGTTAATTTCCTACAGGATGCATCCAGGAGTTGTGGCTGTCATGTAACACCATTTTTCTGGTGCATATGCACTGGTTTCAAGCATGTAGTTTTGTTTCTCTTCTGTGCATCATATTTATTTCATTCATTTATCATATTTATGTTTTATAAATTAAAGTTACTGGTCCATGTTTCCTTAGTCGCTCTGAGGTAAGAGGGTTACATATCAATGACCTTTAGAGACAGTGAAGCATGAGAAAAAACTGAATCAATGTGTTATTGTGTAGTTGGTGTTGATTTTATAGTAAAAATAAACGAGAGCCAATAGAGCCTGCAAGAAAGAGAAAAATCTGTTTTTGATAACTGAATTATCTCCAAAGAGCTGTGCAGATCATGCAACTAGTAAACAGCTGTTACCCAAGATATTCAAGTATTCAGATTCACTGATTTATTGAATTAAACCAGTTCACTGAAAGATTAACATACCAGTTTATTACCAGTGCATGGCATAAAGCAAGTATGCAAATAAGCAAATGCCATAGAGTGGATGTATGTAATAATTTCTCTTTTGTGAACTCAATTGCTTAGGTAGAGAATTGCAGCTGTAATAGAGATTTTTGGGGAGAGTTAGAGTTCCACTTGAATGCAAAGACTGTTATTCTCTAGTAGGAGACAGATTTTCTTCAGAAAACCAAACCCAAAACTTTACCCAGTAGGTTTCTTGCTTTCTCTCCCCCTTCAGAATGCAGAGAAGTATGAAAATTAAACCTAGGAGATATTTTTTGTTGCTACTGCCTTATATGAAATAATAACACCTTTCCCAAGACTCTAACAAATGTGTGATCTAGTAGAGGCCATGCTGCAGGGTGTGAAGAAATGAAGGAGTGATGATATTGGGAGGTAACAACCTAGATTTCTTGCTGCCTTGTAGTTTTCTACCATGGTTGTTCTCAGATTCCTGCAGAGATACTGAACTGAAAAACTGTAGGTATATAAACTGTAAAATACTTTGTATTCTTTTAAACTGAAAAACTTTTAAGATTAGTTTTATTGTGTTCTGCTTTTTACTTCAGAGCACATCTCTGTGGTGCCATATAAATATTAAAAAAAAAAAAATCAAGTAGAAATGATGAACTACTGGCACTTGGTTTTGAGACTTGTAGTTTCTATAATTTGAAAACAGCTGATGTGTATTATGAACTGAATCATCTTCCCCAAAAATATCCTGTTCCCTACTATACATGTGGAAGTAAGGGTGTAAGTTGTGACAGTCACTCAGTCTGAGAGTCAGTCCCTGCAGCTCAGCACTCTGTATTCACAGCATTCATTTGGGGAGCCAAGATAATAAGAAACAGCCTGTGGTCTCAGATTGATTCCTGGTCTCAGGAAGCTGATGCATTCCATGTCCGGCTTCTTTCCAGGCCATTTCCTCAAGCACTCTACTTTGTTTTCTTTAAAATGAAAAATACAAAGAAGAATTATTGAATTGCCATTAGGATCTTCTAATTTTAATTTCCCATAGTCTTTCTCATTAATTTCACAGGTTGCATTTGTCACACACATTCACAAAATGGGCTGTGATATGTAAGGAACAGGCTGGAAATCTTGCTTTCAGAGATTTGGAAAGGTATTTCAAGAGAGTTTTTTGATCTGTGAGACTGTTAGGAACATGTGTTGATCTCTAAACTTAATGGAGTTCTCCAACACTCCACAACCCCACATCCCCACATTTTTTAAACAGTAGGATACATTTGTGTCAGCAAAAATGGAATTTTTAAAGAACTGAGTGTTCAAAGAAGAGCTGTTGTTTCTGGATGCATTTAGATGTTTGTTGTTGTTGTGGTTTTTTTGTTTGTTTTTAATAATATCTTATTAGATATACCGTAAGAAAGATAGTTTTCAAGCCACTGGAAAATGGCCATGTGCATATTTTTTGAGTTTGTTGTGGGTTTTTTTTGTTTTGCTTTTTTTAAAAAATATGGATCTAGCACAATTCCATGTGCTAAAATTAAAAGAGGAGAAAACTGCTAGAATTTGCAGGGCTTCAACTGGGATGGAGGCATGAACACTCCTACTATTTGCAAGTATTCTTAAACCTCAGGATTTCAGGGGAAATCACATGCTTCAAAATTAAACTTAGAAACCTTTCCTCTCTTTAGGAGCCATAATTCAATACAGAAAGCAATGCCTTTTTGAGCAGAGTTGAAGACAACAGCTTCACTCTAGCAGTACAAGCAGTGAGTGGGATTACAGGGTTGTAATACAGTGGCCTAAGAGACCTATTTTAGCATCACTAAGAAAAGTACAAATTGTGATTTCTTTTAATCCTCTCATAGGGGTTTAATTAAGGTTTTGTTTTCTTGAGGTGGTCTACTGGCATTACAGTAGAAGCAGAATAAGTTGGTGTGAAACTTGTGTGTTATGAAGTGCAGAATATTTTGCATTTTAAAAAGGTATAATTCAATGTGTGTTTCTCTGTAGTTTAAACAAATTGGACTTCTATACAAGTCCAATTAGACCAAGCATTATAAGCAAGTATTGAAAACTTCAAAGATCTCCAGATGTACCATATTCCTTAAAACCAAGTTACAGGTGTCTCATCTGGGGGATGGAGATCTCATATTTTACAATACTTATTTTGATTAGTTGCTTTAGATGTGAAGTTAGAGCTGAAAGAAGGAAAATAAACTATTTTGGTGTTATAAATAGTGGGGTATCAAAATACAAGTGCTTTCTTTTAGAGCCTGTTTCTTTTTGGATAAATACTATTGACCTTAGTGTTGAAATGAAAGCAAATAAAAAGTCTGGTAGTTTGAGCATTTAATGCTCAGTGGGCCTGTGGATCATATGAAGTGAATTGGGATGGACAAAGATGTTGTTTTGGTTGATTATATGGAAGGTAATGCATTTTCATCAAAACTCAGTTTACTGCTGTTTCCCTGCTGTGCATACATGAGGAGTTCACTTTTCATGGGGTTTAGTTTAGCTTTTGGTGTCATCTTGCTGTTTGTTGGGCAGGTTCTTAAAGCATTATTACCACTCAAAGTGCAACTTTGCAAAGAAGCAAATCATCAGAGAAAGCGATTGTCTCATTGTTGAAGCAGATGTAAGGTCTTCAGAAGGCTGGATTCAATTCCCAGCTCTACTGCTTTCTTTTATCTTTGTCTAAGGAAATCAGGAATTGCAGTGCTGTTCTCTCAAGGCTGTGCAGATATTTTCTGATACCAGAATTGTTTGACACCTCACATAGCACAGAAACAGGAATGCTTGTAAGAAGTTTAGAGACTCTCATTACTACCTATGACATTGTCAGCATAAGCATCCTTAATTGCTGGAAAAAAATGTTACAGTTAAAAATAGTATGGCATAATTAACCAGGAAATATAAACATTCCTTGAATCCATTCCTTCAGCCAAACAAAATCAGAAAGAGATGCAGATTATGAACTACTTTGTGGTTCATCCCCAAAGTCTAACATTAATAGTGCCCTGTGTTTTGTAATTTGTTCAAATGTCGCTTTAGAGAAGAGAAAACATATCTGGGGGTGTTAGATGTGTTCTGCTTCTTGCCAGAGAAATGGAGTCCTCTGCTTTGTATTGCTATGGTTAGGTCATTTCTTATTCTTAGATCCATATGGTACTCTTTAAATATTAAAAATATTCCTGAAGAATAACTTTAAAAGTAAACTTTCACAGATGGGTTTTGGTAAGATGTCAACAAACATGACCTTTCAATCTCTAGTGCAAATGGCAATAAAAACCTAGCCTATCTAATCTGCCTGCAAATAGCTGTAGCTTCACTGATCTAGTCTAATCAAAGGAACAAGCCCACAGGGGTTTAAAGGATTTCTTGCTGTTGCTGCAGCCATTAATTTAATTGCTAGAGTACAGTGAACTCTCAGACTACAGTAAATGTTTGGATCTGCAGGGAGATAAACAGCTGAACCCTTGTAATAAAAAAATCTAAAGCAAATATGGTTTTCCCTGCAATTAGTGTTGTCTTAAAATATGTTTTAAAAGGTGGCCTCAGTGGAGCTGACAAGAGTTATCATCTGCATTTCCATGTGATGTACCACTAGTTTATTCCAACATGTCCTGCAGTAACTCCAGTGAATGGGCTGAAACTACCAAGTGGAACAGTGAGAGATAACTTGTGCCACTAGTGTGCATGTGGGGGTGGTAATGCTCATTCCACCATCTGCCTTGCAGCTGCCATCCTCCTCCTCTTAATATAGTTTGAATTTTGAGATGCTTTTCCTCCAACAATGCATTTTTGAGGTGCTTCTACACTTTCAATTACATTTAAAGCTGATTACTAGACAGGATAGTGCTTAAATTATTATCAAGCCTGGTGAGCTCATGTGATAGAGGAGGGTTATTTGTGAATGCAGATGTTCACTGGGTGATGGGACAGTGCACCACCAACAGGGATCAATCTTAAAATTATTTATAGGCTGAAATATGGGATCCCCAGTACAGTTGTCAGTTGTTTGATAGGCATGTTTGTGCAAGATTTTCAGATGGTTAGATGAGCAAGGATTTCTTTTAAGTGTATGAAACATGGTTGTGAATTTTGATTAATTAATGAGTTATGCATATTGGAGATTTAATTTAATTGCAGTTTGCAGTGATGCAAAATATTTAGGAGAAACAAGACTTTTTATTACATCTATTTAGTGCAGAGCCTGGGAGTACAAATGTATTAAGGTATGTGTCTTCTTTCTCTTTAATGGAAGATTGAAGACCTGCTTTTGGTTCCCCTTTTTCAACCACAAACCCCTCTGGCTTTTCCCTCATAATGGAGAATAACCAGGTTAGTGCTCCCTCCCAGCTGTGCAATGTCATACAGTTCATTCCTTACTGTCTCATCTATCTTAGGCAATTTTATGAAAAGTTTCTCACTGGACTTGGCTAATCCAGTGGAAGCAGTAATGAGAAGGTTTAAAAAAATGTAAAAATTGTCAAGTTCCTTTATAGATCAGTTGTGAGTATTGAATTGCAGGAAAATTCCAGGGGAAACTGTTGCCTGGCTCTTAACAGTGTGATCCAAATTGCAGTCTTCTACAGATGTGTGCCCCTGGCTTACCAGCAGAACCTCTGCCCTGTGCTGTGTGGAGCCTTCCATTGAATCACACATGCTTTTCTTTAGTGCAAATGACTTTACAGTTTAGTTATTCCATGAGCAGCAACGCATCAGTGTGTCCCAGAACGGGCTTTAGAAGCTTTCTTTGCAGTAAGCTGCAGTCCTCAGGGGAACACGCTTTGTGCTTCAAATGTGTCACACTTCTTCTATGAAACAATATGTAAGACCCAAGGATAGGCTTTAAGAAGTGCTCAAGCACTAAAGATGCCGCTGATTATCCAACAACTTCAGAAGTACTTTGGTGGATATTAATTTCTAATTAAGGCCTTTCATAATTCCATTTGACCACTGGCAATGTTTTCTAAGAAGAAAAAGAAGTGCTAAACATAATTTAATGGGCACTTCGTTTCTGTTTGTGTTTTGCATTTCAGAGGGAATTTGATTTCTATATGCTGACATTATAATCTAGGACTATAGTATTGATATACTGAAAATCAATGATGTATAGAAGAAAATTCCAACAGTGACCTGAAATTTAAGAAAAAAAAAAAAAAGCTCACTCAGGCATACAGTAATTAAACTGTTCATGACTGCATGTAATTACATCATTATGTACACAGTTCTCTTTCTGTAATTTGGATCATTGGAGGGCAAAGTGTCAAAATCTCTGTAATGATGTTTGATTCTATTTTAACATTTCCTGGAGGAATTGCTTTGAGTTTATTTTGAAACCGCAAAACTTAGAAAACCCCTTGAAGTTTGTGTGAACCATGTAAGTTACAACTTATTCTCTCAATTGATTTGATAATGCAATAATCAGTTTCCTCTCCCTTCTCATCTCTCTGATTCTAAAAACATGCAGGAGCAACAGTAACCTGGTTAATTTGGATTTTCTTGGTACTTTTAGAAGCCTAAATATGGGATGCAGTGACTTCATTTTTCACATTAATACATATTTTCACTCTTTTAGTTCATAATGACTATACAGAAATTTCATGTGTCGGCGTGAGTCAGGAAGTGCCACCTGACTATTGTTGTGCATGCTGAGCTCTCATTTGTTTACTTTAAGAAAGAAGAGCATATTTTTAAGATGTACCTCGAGCTGTAAAAACATGTGGTGTTTTCTCTCTCAGTTCAGGTTTTTTCACTTTGCAGAATTTTTTAAGTAACCATATTCCTGAAATGATAATTCTGAAGGCTTGTGATTGATTGTCCTATCATTAAAACTTAATATACCTGAAGACACTTTCTTACAGTTGGATTAATTATATGAAATGAGTAGCTGTGTGGTTTTGGTTTTTTAATAGAAGATTTCATCTTTGTTGCTCACAAGAGTCTGTTGAATTTGGTAGGCTTTGAATCAAGATCTAAAATGAAATTAAAAGCTGAACTGAACCTTTCAGACATGGGGCCGAGTCTCAGGTCTTCCAGTGATGGTCTTTGACCTTGAAAAGATTTTGCCTCTTCCTGCCTCATTTTCCCTATTTTAACAATAGTGAAACTGGAATCACAGTCGGTAGAAGGTCCAAGAACTCAGGTTTCATTTAGGTTCTGAAATGATGCAGTGGAAGAAGTGCCAGTTTCTCCATGGATGATGCACTGAGCCTAAAGTAGCAGGATTGCTAATTAGGCACAATCCAAGCCTCTGTATCTCAGTTCCTCCATATACCAGGGCAGAATAATTGTTTCACTTCCCTCCCATGTTTTTTTAAAAATGTACTCATTAAATTGTAACCTTTTTGAGACACTCTCCCTGATTACGCATGAAGCATAATAAGGAGCTATTTTTAGTATAATTTATTATACAAATAAATGAATTGCTTGGATTTCAGTTATGACTAAAACCTGTTACTTTCTTTCACAGATGTGTGCTCACTCTGTAAGCCAGAGAGATGGTTTAAAATTTGTATACAAAGTGTTTATATTTCAAAGTGCTAAAATCCCACTTGTCATCAAAAAGCAAACTTTTCTAATAAGTTATAATACCAGATAGCTTTGATTCCTTCAACAATACTGGTAGCTAACCATAGCACTGTCTATAATTGACCTCTTTTAATGTCTTTTTTGTTGTTTGTATAGTGGACACAGTGAACATGATGCCAAACTATTAACTAGTGCAACAAGCCAAAGACTAATAACATTTTTAAAAAAAAATTTGATCCTTGTCACAGGGTTAATAACAGTATATGTTCATTGCACATTAGGTCCTAGGGACCCAGCCTGGAAATCAGGAGTGCTGGTATACTAATTACAACATAGACATAGAGCAAAAGATATTCCTGCCCCGCCAAAAAAGAGAGTGCAAATTATGCACAAATAGTTCCTTTAATCGTGGTACATATAGACAACAAATGCTCCTTGTCCCCTGACTTTTCCATGTATGGAGCTTTGCATATATAAAGGAACAGGAAGAAAATAACTTTACCCTTCCAGATCTGAAAGGCAGAAACAAACCAGTGCTTATGGTAAGACAAGTTACAATCTAAGTTCCAGGAAGAGGTGTTGATTTATTAGAACGCAGCATCAAAACAGACAAGAGCTACTGCAGGAAAAAAAAGGCTTTACAGATTCCTTGTAAGCATATTGTAAAAAAAGTCGTAGTAACTCATTAGATGAGAGAGGACTGCAGGTTTCAACTGCCAAAAAGTCACTGAAATGCCTATTGGCTGAAAAGAAGGAAAATGAGATAGCATGGGCTTTTAAAACTTGGAAAGGTTTTCACTGCCGGGCTTAGAATAATCAAAGACTTTATTTAATAGTGAAAATACTAGTCATACAAGAAGGTAAGAAAGCCTATAAAGACTTCATAAGGAATATTTAGCACAAAATGAGGAGTAGATGTGCCAAGTATCCCAGGACGAGAATAATTAGAAGAGAGCCAGCAGTCTCAAGACAAACAATTAGGAACTGGCATACATCCAGCTGCTATAAAGTCAGGTTATTCTAGGGCAAGAAATATACCACTGTATCCTGAAATTACAGTCAGCTTATCTTAAGCAGCAGCTTGTATCCAGGCAGTGTGTGGTGTTCTGTTCTGAACAAACAGAAACCATATCTCACTGGCAGAGAAATCAAAGATAAATTCATATGTGAACGTGCCACTTGTCAGGAATTATGTATTTCAACAGACATTCTTCATGATGCTGATACTGTGTGTATTCGGAAGGAGAGGCAGAAACACCATAATCTTATACAGCTACTTCAAGAATACATATTGTAAAAATGTGGGAGTGCTCTGCAAGAGAAGATGTTATGTTCAGCAGAACTATCTCCCATGGAGCATTTGGTGGGTTTGGGGCAAAGCTGGCAGCAACTTTACACTTTTTCAAACTGTACTTAATGAAATACGTACTTTTAGTAATCTCATAGAGAAGCTCATTATTCAGACTTGGAGAACAGGTTCAACAGTATGAGAGCATCTCTGTTCCCCCTCTGCTGCTTCCAGCAACAGCTTCTGGTGTGATGCTTCCAAATATATTTGGCCTTTGACCTCAAATCAAGACTTACATTGCCATTAACATTGTCAAGAACCTTCTTGTGTGGCTGTCAGGAAGATGTGTAGAGCTATAAGCATGTGGTTTCAGTTCTGTGTTACAGATAATACAGGCTAGCACACTGAAGTGGTCTTAGTGTTTGCATTGTCTTTTTCCAGCTTGTTATTATTTCAGTTCTTAAAATACAAATATTCAAATACAGACAGGTGGCTGAAGGGATCAAGATGGTGTAGGAGCCTCCTAGCAGTGACAGTCAAAGAAAGGTGGGACAGAGGAGGATGAAGAGAACACGATGATTTACAAAGTTCATAAGAGGCATGGCAGGTTAAAAAAAAATAGTTAAAAGCACATTTTTTTCATCTGTTCACATCTTATTGAAGATCCATATCCACAGCTTTTCCTCTAAACTTGAACCTGGTACTCCTGGAATTTGTCCTTACACAGCATTTCACATAATTAATAAATCCACAGTTTACCTCTTTTCCTTTTTACTCCACCTTCCCCCTTAACCCTTTGTTTCTGTTCTTCCAGTTAACACCAATGACAATGTTATACAAAAGCTTCAAAGTAAAATTGTTCCAGTCTTCTCTCTCTTTTTTGTCTCTAAAAAGCAGTTACTTTCTGCAAAGCATATCAAGAGTAGCAACCTTGCCATTGGACATCAACATTCTCTTGCTTTGTTAGTTTTGCAGCCATAGACAGCACATGTTGGAAAAGCACATGCCACATCACCAAAATGCCTTCCCTCAGGACCAGCTGCAATCCACTTTTGCATGTCTGAGCTTGTTTTCAACTTGTTCTACTTTCTTGCCAGGATTATTTCTACTTCACATGAAATCCTTACAGGCAGTACTTTGAAATCTAACACACAAGTGTGCTGTTCTCAGAAATCTGTATTTAAGAGTGTTCTATTTAAGTGTGACAAACCTATAATTCTTTTACCAAAATGACAACTGCTTAGAAATTCCTCTTTCTCTCATGTCAACTTGGAAAGCTTTAATTAGTCTCATCAGTAATTATCTTGTTCTAATACAGTCATTGCAAGCATATCTATTGTCCACTTTAAAAACAATTGTTTTTTTGTTTAGAGTAAGTTAAGCTAGTATTATTACCAGAAAAATAGGGCATGCCTTATGTGCTGAATGCAGCTTGTCATATTTCGTGAAGTCCAACCACAACTAATCAAGTCTGCAATGGAGAGGAGTGTTATCCTTCCAAGATAACTCAATCTCCTCAATAATTCTATAAACACAGAAAACCTATAACATAACTGACATTACGAAGCCAGTAAGGAGTACAAAATACCAGATTTAAAATGATTCATACAGATTTTTTGGTTCCTGTGTATACATGCCATCTCTACATGATCACACTGTTTCTTTAAGATCTCTGCATCTTTCAGTATGCAGGAGTGGTGCTCACTTCAGGAGCAGCTGCTGAGAGTTCTGCTTCCCTGCATGATTCAGTATATGGCCCTAGCTTTTATGCACTGTACTAGGACTGTCTGCAGTATTATATGCTTTATGGACTTTCCTGGGACAGTTACCACAACTGTATGGATGAACTTCACAGATGTGATGGACTTCTCGCCCTGTCTCTGCTGGGAAACGACGTGGTGGTGTTTTTCCTCATTTAAGCAGGTGGAGCTGAGGAACTGTGAGCATAAACATCAGCTAATCTGGGGAGTCCAATCTGAGCCATGATTTTTCAGAGCTCTGTTTATGTAGCCTTGTTGTATAAAGTTAATCTCTCCCTTTATTTGCAGCTATGAGGGAAAAAAAAAAAAAAGGTAGTTTTGCAAATCAGTTCTGCTCCAAACTGAAGAATATTCAATGTGCAAACTACTGATGTTACTTAATTTTGCATCACACCCTGTAGGTCTAGCGGCTGCTGTTTTCAAGATGGTGCACACTCCTCCTGTCCTGTTCACTTTAGATAGTCTCTATCCTTTTCTGTCATGGCCAGATGGCTCCTTTCTGACCAGGTTTTTCCTCACTCAGTCCTTTTCAAAGTCTTGATGCTTTCCGTTTCATAGATAAATAGAATGGTTAAGTTGGAAGGGACCTTAAAGATCATCAAGTTCCAACCCCCCTGCCATGAGCAGGGAACCCCACCACTAGATCAGGTTGCACAAAACCTCATCCAACCTGGCCTTGAAAACCGCCAGGGCTGGGGCATTAACATCCTCCCTGGGCAACACATTCCAGTTCCTCACCACGCTTATAGTGAAGAATTTCTTCCTAATATCTAACCTAAATCTCCCCTTTCTCAGTTTGAAACCATTACCTCTTGTCCTATTGCTACCCTCTCTGGTGAAAAGCCCCTCCCCAGCTTTCCTGTAGGCCCCTGTTTCCCTTTCTCCACTGCTAATTCTGTCAGTCTTTGAAAATGTAACAGAATGAAGAAGATTAAATCTTTTCTTTTTCTTAGTGTAGTCCTTATCTCAAGGTACTCTTTTACTGATTTATTTAGTTCTCCCCCCTGGTTCGGGCCAGTTTTTAGAGGCAATAGATGTAGTTGCTTAGGAGTTCCTCCACCCATGAGGATTTGTGGTGAGGGCAGAGTGCAAGTGATTTTATCTCACGAGAGATGTGTGAGGAAGAGAAAACTGTGGGACTTTTGTAGGAACAGAGTAGACTTTTTAGTGTTAGCGCCAGAGATGTGGAAGCATCTCAACATGTGGAGGCTGTGTGGTGATGCTGGTTATTTGACTGTGAATGTTGAAAGGGCTTTTTCATCTGGCTTTATTGTACATCCAGATGCAGAGGAGTTTTCGACAAAGATGCCCAATGAACTGCTCCTTCCCACTCCTTGCACCTAAGGTGTGGGAGGGTACACAAGGAAAGGGGTCACCAAACTTCTATAGTAGCTAAGAGAAACCTATTCACCACAAAGCCTTTTCACCAAAAATAGCTGAAAAGGTTGGTTAAATGCCAGCTGCTTGGAAACTGTAGTGTTAGGCATGAAATGAGAATTTAGGTGGATAATGATCCACCTGTAAAAGGGCAGCATGTTTTTAACAGCACTTCACTGAAAAGCAGATGTCCGATTGCTTTTTTTAAAGGCTTTTTTTACAATACTTTGGCCTTGAAGTGGATGGCCAATTCCTTTGAGGTTGAGTCTGGAAAGGTTTGGATTCATTAATTCTGGGATTTACTGTATAAAGAATGCCTGCACTTCCAGTGAGGTATTAGAACTGTACAGGTAAATATTTTATTATAGTGTAAAATCTAGAAATTGGTAGTTTAAGGAAAACGACTGAATATAAAGCATTTTTGTGTAGGCTTGGTATTAGAAGCACAAATTTCTTTTAAAAGTGATAGATTTTTTTTTTTGAAGCACAGCTTTTCTGAATGTGTTGTGTAAGACAATAATTGTCTCTGCTTCTTTAGAACTGGCATGTGAATCATATTTCCAGTAGAATCAAATAATTGATTAGTATATTTATACAAATAGACCATTTTGCAAACTAGAGTATATACAACAATGAAACTTGGATTTAATCTGTTTTTGCAGAAAGCACATTCTAGTTTGTCTGTGCATATCAGGCAGTAAATCAATCTTCAACATAGACCTGCTTAATATTTTTTTCCCTGCAGTCACTGTGATATGTAGCACCCAAGAAGAGCAGGCAGCCAAAGTAACCTGGCTGGGGCTTCTGCTGACTTTCTCTGTGGCCCTTTTGTGAGCTTCACTTCAGGCTTCTGTGTTCATAAGGCATCCGTGTGGAAAGGAGGGGAGAAGAGCAGGAGTGTCTGCATGTACGTGCATGGTAAATTTTCAAAACACCATGCAGCAAGCTCCTGGTATCATTTTGATAAGGAAAAAGTTTCTGGAAAAATAACTGGTTCCTAGTGTGCACTTGTGTGACCTTGGATTGTTAGGCTTTTGGAGCTTAGTTTTTTTCCATTTGTAAAAGAGAGATGATTCTAGCACACTTGCCCCATTTGTTTGCTTAAAGAAACCAGTTGCTTTAGCTAACGTAAAGTTTGTTCTGTATGTTCATAATGGTTCAAGCCCCTTACTGCATCCCTTGTTAGTTACTCAACTCAGTGTGAGATATGGAAAATATAAAACTTTTATTTTTATTTTCTGATTGCATCGTTACTACAGAAAACAAATTGGTCTTTTAAAAAGTAAGAGACTATTTTAAGTAAGTATAAAGTAAAATCACTGATGTCAAGTATCATAAAAATACATGGTTAAGATACTATGTAGGCAAGATGTAAAATGTAGAGCTTTGTTAGGAATAGAAAGTGATTTACAGTCAAAACTGAAGTTCTGCATTTCCCCCTCTCCTTTTTTCCAGTATTGTTGTCTGTTTTAAAGCAACTGGCCAGAGGGCTCATCTAGAGACTGTTTCATTAGATGGTAACTAGAATATTGTTTTCAGTGTTGTATGTATTTGGTAAAAGTAATGGAACTAATCAAATATTTGTTGCAATTGGCTGTTCTCCATGGTGGGAATATTGAAGAAATAGCAAGGTTTGGGAGCAAATTGAGATGATAAATTAGTTGAATGCTCATATTGTGTCCCGTAGCCCATTGTTCTAAGTGATTCTGTGTGCTTTTTTATCTTTAAGTGAGGTAGGATTGTTTTTGCTGTTTCTGCAGATGTGATTGTCTTTGAGAAGAGCATCTGCATTTATTTCTTACAAATTGCTAGTCACAAATTTTGTCTGCTGCTGTTTTTGCATATAAACAACTTTTTTTTCCCTATAAAAATACAATAACATATGATGCTACTTGTCAAGCTGTATTGTACAAAGAAATGTATCTTTGTGAGGTTCAAACAGGACAAGTTAAATAAAATTAATCTGTCATGAGGAATTTTAAAAGACAGACTGAAGTATATTTGCAAAAAAGTTTCAGAAATGTGTTTGAGTCCTGATGTTTTAGATGCCCAAAATTCTGAACTGCCATACATAATATATTACTTTAAAAAATGGTCCATTTTTATCTTTAGAAGATAGAGGCTGTAACATTATCCTTTCTTGTGTTTTCTGAGTTAGAGCTTTTCAGTTTATGTAAATATGTATATTTCTCTCATTACTTGTTTTTTCTCTGTGTGAATATACATATTTATAACCTCTTGTAGCTTTTTGAGTCCATCAGTAATGACATGAAAAGCATTGCTGCTAAATAATTCTATAGCAAGCAATGTTTTACTTTCTTCTTTTGCTTTAATATGATTGTGTACAGTCTTTTTGAAAATCTTTATAGAGTAAGTTTGGAGCCTTGTGTAGCTGCAAGTGCTTCAGAGCATTGCAGTTAATAGCTCTTCAGGACCTCTGCAGGAAGAACCCAAGTCCCTTCCTTGTGCTACATATGATAATGACTAAGCTGAAATTCTGCTTAGGTAAATACAGTAACTATTTGTTAGCACCTTTGGTTCCTTCTGGAGGTCTTGTCTTTGACTTGAAATACTGAAGTAGTCATTTAAGGAGAGAGAAAGAAAACTTCTTACTCTGTGTAGGATTCCTGGAGAACCAAAATTACTTCAGTGAATGCAGTGGAACAGCATTAACTGTGAGACAGAACAGTGCACCAGCAGAGTAGTCCTTGATATACCTGCAGAGGAAGTAAGAGAAGGAAAATGAACACAGAACTCTAGGTTCAGGGGAAGGCATTTTAATTTCTGAATTGTACCATTAAAAGGGAACTGGGTCTACCTTCAACTTTTTTTGAATCACGCTCGTGTTTTCCCTTTGCTTTTCTTATAGATAGGCACCATAAATATTTTATGTCAGGGTGAATTTACCATCTTGTGCTGAGCTGAGAAAATCTTGTGCAGTTTCCTTGCAGTCTGATGGGGAAAAACAAGATAAATAACGGAATACCTTAATCAAAACCAAATTGGGGTTCTTTAGTGTGTGGGATTTTGGTGGTTTTTTTGGTGTTTGTTTACTTGTTTGTTTTGTTTGTTCGTGTTTGATTTGGGTTTTTTGTTTTGTTTTTAATTCCTAGTTTCAATGTTCATTCAGAAAATCAGTTAGTCATGTTATTCCTCTTGTAAAATCCTGAACTGACTGATGACCCAGCTTACTTGCAAACAATCTGTTCATGGTTCTATAACTGCACAAGAACGTTCTGTGGATTGCTTGTACCATTACGTGACAGTACAGGAGAGAAAGCTGTTGTATTTAATGTGCTGTTGGTATCCTTTGTGGTGGGAGACAGGGAATCTTACATTTTGGTGGGGTTTTTTGGTTGTTTTGTTTTTGTTTTGTTTTTGGTTTTTATTTCCCCCCAATTAAGCAAAATACTAACCATACCCTGTGTACACTTACTCAAACCTGGATGTTGCAACACAGAAATCCAAGATGGTATCAGGAACAGTACCTGACTACTTTTTTCCATGCTGTGTGCCAACTAATATCAAAGACAGTTTAAAAAAAAAAAGAGATGTAGCTGGTATGTTGACCATAACAACATCTGTTGCTATCAAGAAAAATAAAGGAAAACATAATTACCTCAATGTATGAGGATGTACAGTCACTCAATGTACTTCAAAAACGTTCTCTATGTCTTCATTTATCATCATTATAAAGCTTTTCCAAAGGAGCCAATTTACCTTTATCAAGTTGGGAAAGGCATTTGCCTTCATGCATCCTTACCCACATAAATTAAAATGTTAGTTTACTCTGATATTTTGAATTGTACATGTGCATTATTCTTCAAAAAAGTTTAAGTGACAAAATATGGGTGCTGTATTTTAAACTAAGAATATAATACTTTCAGCATGAATGAAAAATTTGTATATAAAAACTAGGGCAAAGGGAAAAAATCAGAGGGTGGACATGGTACATTGAATACAGAATAATGTAGCCACATGCAAGTTTGCTCTGTGCACTAGAGCTCAGCAATAGAAAATGATGCATTTATAGCTTGTACGTAATTTGCACAGTTTAAGAAGATATTTCTAGTAAAATCAGTATCCAGAGTCCCAGCAGGTATAAATAATTGTGCTTCCATTAACCTTGAAGAACTTACGTCACCTGACACTTTGGCTATGGAAGAAAAGAACTAATCTCAAGTAGACAATTTTGTCAAAGCAAGGCTGAATGTATTGGAGATAATCTTCCTGGAATTGTTTAGCCTACCAGTTTTAAACCTAACATCCACCAAAGTACCAGGAGAGGGTTTTCAATTCGTTTGGACACTTTTTAATATTCTGTGTGTTAAGTTTGGTGTTAAGTAGCAGACGGTGTTTGTGGTTTGCATGTCAGTCTCTGTGGGCCTGGCAAGAAGCCACATGCAAGCTGATGCATCCTGAATTTTGACAGAAGTGAAAAACTGTCAAAATAAACCAAAAATGCCTCTGTCTGCACAAGCAGCTGCTTTTATACAGAAGGCAAGTGATAAGTGGTGATAGTTCTAATCATTACATTCTAATCATTACAGTAGTACCACTGATTAAAGCTAGGCACAGAAGTTAGGATAGGTACAAATTTCTTGTTTCCATGTCCTGTGGATGCCTGTGGGCAAAAGAGAGTATTTTCTGTTTTTCAGCTTGATTACTCTTTTTGCTGCTTGTATAATATAAATGGCAACTATATAATGAGGTTGCTGTCAGGATGAGCAGGTGCATCTTCCAAAGAAAGTGGTAAAAGTTTAAAGTGAGAAGGCTGAGTTATATGACTTAGCTGATTATTTTGGTCCTCTTTTCCAGATAAGTGTGATGGGGTAACCATGTCCTGGTGGGTTTTTTCATGCCTTTCTTGCTAGTTTTCTATTTTCTTTTATCTTCATAGACAGCTTTGTCACCTTTGCTTGCAGTCTGTGACCTTTCTAACTTTAGGGTTTTTTTTCAATGAAGTTTCTATTTTCCCCAACAGATTTTAAAAGCATTTAGAATTTATCTTACTTCTCTAGAAAGGAAAAAATACACTGTATTTTCTATAACACGTATGCATATAACATCTTAAATTGTATATTTATGTTGTCCTGTAGCATGTAGGTGGTCTTGTGATGTTAAAGGCATGCTGTGCCCCCTCTGCAGTGGATCAGTTCTAACTGCTGCTCCTGCCTCATGGAAGTTTTATTTCATTAACTGTTTTCAGTATTGAGACAGGTTTTGGGGGGTGGATTTTGATAACTCCTTTGTTTGTCACTTCCTATTCGTAACCAGGCTTATGCCTCCTGTAGCTAAAGTTTAATTTCTGTTCCTGGAATTTACATAATTTTCATTCAGGTAAAATAAACATACTTGATTTTCCTTAGCTTGCAGTTCCTTTCTTGCTGTCCCCTCTGAAATCCATGCTTTGAAAGAAGGACGTGAAAGACGCAGTTTCAGTGGGGTCTGAGTGTTTTCAAAGACTGAGACTGATGCTGGGAAGCAGTAGGTCATCTTCCCCATTATTCAGTTTTGTAAAATAAATTTCATTTTTTTATTATTATTTTTTTCTCCCTCAGTATTGTCTGCAGCCCATTTTATTCTATTTTTCTACCACTTTTCCTTCATTCTATTTCCTGTAAGGCTAAATCAGCCTTTCCAGTAGGTTACAGTAGAGCTTGTGAGTTCCCCTTGCATTGCAAAGATGAGACATTAAATGAACTGTACTGACTAGCTATCAGCCTTCCTTTTGCTGCCAAAATGAGTTTGGTAGATCTGATAACTCCATAATTCGTGACTAAAAATTGTGAAAGCAACTGAGGGCTCTTTTTCTAAAAAATACCCCCAACAAACAGCAGCATTAAACTATTTTCCACACTGTCCTTGTCAGTTTTTCTTTCTTTATGAATAAATGTATTTACTAATGAACTGTTTATTTTTTATATCTACTACTTCTGTCCTCCAACTGAATCAGCGTGGTCCTTATTAGTCTTTACTTTCTTTGAAAGCAATATCTTTATTCTCCTGTTTGCTGTTTTCCCTTTGTTGTGTCACATTTACAAGTGCAGGGACTTGTCACACTCCTTAATCAAAAGCAAATTTTACAGTCTTTTCAGTGGGAAAGATAAGTTTCTCCTGGTTTTAAAAATTCAAAATATATCCCTGTCTTGTAATGCAGAAACGTACACTGGAGGATTCAAGACAACTTTTTCTGGCATGATCAATTCTTGTATGTTTCTGCTACGGATTCAAGTTGAATATTGCCAATAAAATTGCTGCCTCCTGTTTCTTTCACAGAGATACAATCATGATGAAAAACCCTTTGCTTCAATATTACCACTTGGCTATTTCACACCTCTGTGTATTTACAGAGAGAGATATATGTGCTGTGTAGCAATTAGTATTTTCAGAAACATGAGGATAAAAACAGGAGTTTGTCATGATTCAGAATCAAGGATAATGACTGAATGCTTGGCAACTCTTTTTTTAAGAAACGAAGGACAGAAGACAACGAGTTGTGATGATGTCTCTGTCAGGCTACCTAAAACATACATTTTGAATGTGCACCTGGTAGTAGGAGGTAAAATAAAAGGTGACATTTAGACTGGTGATGTGATAGTTTCACTCCTGCCCCTAGAGCTTGAAATGGCACCTTTTTATGTATCTATAATGTTTTTTTTTTTCTGAAAGAAGCACATGTTTTGGAGTGTCATGCTCTGTCATGAAAATCTTGCTGTAGGTATAAAATGAATGTGTGTAGTGTCTGTATTTACAGACAATCCATAAAAGAATTCTTCTCTTTTCTAACTGCAAGCTGGAAGCATAAGAAAGCAAAGCTTAGTTTTAGAAGGGACAGCAACTATTCCCTAACTAAGATAACTAATATTTTATATCAGAATCTGAAATGTTAAATCAGAATTCTATATCATGATGTGATGCAAGAAAGGGAAAATTAGAAGTGTACTGGAGTAAAGATGTTGCTTATATGGAACAGAATAATAAGTACACTGGTGGGATAATAAGTCCAGCTGAGGGACAGAACTGATTTCAGAGTTTGCCATTAAGTATATTTATGTATAAGGTCCTATGCAGAGGCAAAAAAACCCAAAATACAAATGTTAAGCTGGAAAAGATTTTAATGACTCTAATAGTGGCTGCTGTTAGGAATTCTAGGAGGAATACAAAGCCAGGCAACTTTCTCGTAAGTGGTGTGATTTATTTTCTGTTACATTCTTTCATAAGCAGTTCTTCCAGAGAAAAAACAAACAAAACTAATGTTAAAAAAGCAATGGTTTTGAATTTATAGAAGAAATCCAGACTCTTTAACTGTTCTCTATCTGTTTAGCTGGTATAAAAAGCTATATAATTTCAGGAATGTTTTCTTTTATACAAACAATAATAACAATGAATGCAGCTACTTTACTTTTTTGCCTTTTCTTGCAGTCCATTTAAACCAGTGATTTCATGTCCTGAAAAATGCACACAAGGCACAAAGAAAGGAAGAACAGAAGAGATCTGATTGTAGCTGGGTTGATTCCAATAGTATGAAGGGGATGGAATACATAGATGGAGGAAAAATAGATAGTAGTGATTGGATATGACAGGATACTGAAGAAATGCTAGAATAATAAGCACCATAATGGTTGTGAGAAGTAATGTCTTTCATTAGATGAAAAGGTATTGCTGGGAGAAAAAAACAAACCAAAACAAAAAACATTTTGAGACAAAAGTAAGTTTTTAGCTCTTTAGTAATTGCCCACTTAGTGCATATGTGTCCTGACCTACTTGGTATGCTAGTCTCCCTTAATTTTTGCACAATATCGGTCATCTTTTAGTTTTGTTGAAAACTCTTCTTGAAGTTCAGTCTTAGGAAACGTGATGGCTAATTGGAATAAATATCTAATTACAAACTCTATTGTCTGCTTGGTATCAGGTTTTGTAGATATTTTTTTTTCATAGACTTTTTTGTGCGTTGCCATAAAATTCACATGAACAGATTGAGAAGGTGCAAGCAGAAATTGCTGATATCATTAGGATGAGTTAAAATGTTTTTTGTCTTTGGAGATTTCATGCCCCGTTAACCTTAAATGATACTAATAATGTCATTTTAAACCTTTCCTTTCCGTTTGAGGTACAGTTGCATAGCATGCCATTGTGGCATCAATATCATGTCTAAAAGGCAGTTAGCAGGGGAATCCTGGGACTTGAAAAATACTGTCTTTTTCACTTTTTTGAACATGATCTAAAAGTGTCACATCTGCTTTCTTTTAGTGAATTTTACAAATCGTAAAATGTCTACAAAACCATGTTTTCTTTGATGATTGTCTGAGTAAGGTTGCACTAAAAGCTGTCACTTCCCCAAGTTACTGTGAGGTTTAATAGAATTATAAGGGAAGAGTTGCAACAGGTGCAGCTAGTCAGGATAATCTGATCTGTAGCAGGGATTTTTGTCTGAAGAGTGTTCTTGGGTTGCCCAAAGGAAAAACACACACACTGCTTGTAGTCAGTTCTAGATTTAGGCTGTGTCTGCAGTGGTTTTAGTGCAGACTGCCCCATTGCTTTTTAAAGATACAACCACAGTAGACTAACAAGTGAAATTGGTCAGCTGCATCTATAAAGCTGGTCGTTAGATACTGCTTTTAAATTTTGGATCTAAGCAAAATGACCTTGCAGCTTGGAAGAATCCAGATACAAGCTTTTGTGCAGAACGGGAGGAGGTGTATGTGTGTTTTGTGCTCTCATTTAACATTGCCATCACAGGGCAGAAGAAAGGTTTGGACGTAGAGCTGTAGGAGATAACATCAGTGGATCTTAGTGTGCAACTGCATCTGCACAGCTGAGGGATGGAGATGTGAAGAGCAGTGGGTGTTGTTGATACACATGAATCTGTGCTCTGAGAGCACCAATACTAAACCAAAGACATGGCTCCCCCTGATTTAAAGGCCAGACACCTTGGGTGCTTAAGTGATGTAAATGTGCAAGGATGAAGTGACAGTTGGCAAAGGGAACGTGCTGGCACTGTTCCCAGGGCAAAGGAAATTGATCTTTGCACAGTAAGGAGTTTCAGTGATGTCAATGAGGCTTGCTTGGGGAGGGGGGGGGGTGGGGAATAAAAAAAGAAACCAGTTTATATATTGTAGATGTCTATACAGTTTTGTACTTTTAAGTGGAAGCAGTGCCTATTAAGTGAAAAAGAGGAGGATATAATTTACTTAATTGTTACACATTAGTTTTCATTACACATCTGTAGGATGGAATAACATGACTGCCACAGCATGATTTGTTTCACCAAAATAGACTACTGAACACTGGAAATCAATCAATCTGTGGTGCATATTGTGTGGTCAGTTATCCAGCCTACTTAGAGAGTGGAAATCCTTGTGCATGTTAGGAATCAGTGCCCTGCAAAATAGTGTAACTACCAAAACAGGAGTCTCTTAATTCATGGACTGTAGGAGTTACTGGAAACAGAGTCAAACATGAGATTATTTTGAGATCTAGAAAAGTACTAAAATAAGTGGGAAAACTGTTAGCCTAAACAGTGATAGTGTCAACACTACCTTGCTAAGCAGCAGAATTTATGAAATGCACCTCTCTTGCATTCAGCACATGGAAATATCAAGTTTTTTAGATTATATTGTGGAAATAGTACTTGCTCAAGCACTGAATTTTGAATTTGAAATTAGAACATTTTTTGTTTGGCTGCTATGACATCTGTTTCAGCTGCTGCAGTGCACATGGCTTTAGTTTATTGCACATTGTTTGGAACCAGTTTTGAGTTGAAAGGCAGGTGTGTATTTTGAGCATGCCAAGTCCAAAAAAATAAAGCAGGTCATATGGGTGCCAATGGTATTCTAGTTAAAAGAGGGTTAATTGTTGCTTTCTGGAAGGCATTTTTAGGAGATGCTTAACTGAGACCTTGTGAGAAGAGACAAACATGTAAATGAAGTCAGCTTCTCAGACCTGGGATCTGTTACAGCATGAGTTACTCTTAACAGGTAATTAGCTGGGGCTGTTAATCAAGTTTAACAGGTGTTGAGTAATCAACCAAGGCAGGGCATCTGCTGTCTCGCCCCGAACTCTAATCTGGTTAGGAAACCTGATGCCAGTTGGAGCCCAGAATGCTTTATAGTGAGGTCCAGCATTGCATCTTCCTGGTGCTTCCATCAGTCTTGTGATTACCAAAAAATGGTGACATTTACAGTAGGGATACAAAAAGAATCAGTCCAAAATTCCCAAAGTGGAAGTTATTAGTGAATTCATGCTCTTCGTTTACTTTTTAGATTTGAAAGTGTTTATTTGCCCAAGTTGAACAAGCAGTTGTAGTGTTATCCATGCTTATATTCACTTGCCTTCAAAAATGTAATGAAATACATTTTAGAGTACTGCTTAACTTTGGATCTTTTAGGCCACTGCTGTCAAGGAGGTAGGAAAAGCATGTACCTTCCAAAACCTCTTTGCAATCAGAACTTTCTAAGTTCTTATTATGTTTTGTGTTAAATTGTTTTATTTAAGAAACCCAGTCTTTACAAGTCATTGCCACCACAAAGCAACTTCAGCACTTTCACCTTTGTGTTATCAGCTGCTACCTTGACCATTGAGCTGTGTGGTTTTCCCAATAATCTGCAAAATGGGCGGTGTGTGTTTTCAAAGACATTTTCAGCTCAGAGTGTGATGCCAAGTCTGGCACTGACTGACAGGATTGCTTGTCAGAACAGCCTTTGGGCTCTTTTTTGGGTCAATCAAATGGTTTGCACAGGAGGGGAATCCAGCACAGCTGAGTGTGCTGTGGGAGAAACATACAGTACAGATACATCCTAACCTGCAGTGCCTGACCAAGGTGCCTGTCTGTATATATGTGTGTTTATATATATCTATATATATATATGACAGATATTCTGTCATATCTACCTCTGCCCTTGCAAGTGTCTCATGTTTGATGTGAGACAGACAAGAAGCCCCAGTGTCCTTCCTGGAGGAGCACTGACAAGATCTGTCGTACGGGTGACTGAGATGCATATGCTCTCTGCATAGGGAATGCGTTCCCATGTTTTCTTGTTTTTGACATCACTTTCCGTGGATTTAGTTGATGTAGCCTTTACATCTCTCTTCAACTTTTGCCCAAAATGGAAAAGTAACCTCAACTTTCTTTCCTCTGACTAGATTAATCAGAGATGCTTGAAGCAGGAATTAATGCTGCCTCATCTTATTATGAATATTGCAGTCCTGTGATTCTAACAAAGTCTGAGGCTTTTAGATCTGTTTTGCTATTAAATGTGGTTGTACCTGTGCCTATTTTGCTTCGGGTGTCTTCTTTACTTGTGCTGTCATTAGGTATCTTGCTGATCAAATTCATAGTAATGTTTCCAGCTGTTTACATAACATGGACTTGGGTGTCCAATAATGAGAATTATGCAAAGATAGTTTATTGCAATTGGATGATTCAAATTATGTAGCAAACACTCCTGGAAGAAGAAACAGCAACACTTTCTACCTTGGCAGTTTGGCATGTGTCTTTTGGTTGGTGAGAGATATTATGTTGCTCTTATTTACATAGGACTAAAGTATGAGGTCGTGATCACAAATCTCTGAAGTGATCATAGGGATTAGAAAACTCTGTGCAATGTTTCCTTACATGAGAAGTACAATTCTCTTCTAATGGACTCAGCAGCCAGTTCCCACTGACCTCAAGAGATTTTGGGTATCACCTGGGAAGTGAGGAGAAATTGAGTAAAATTGGTGTAATATAAAGCAACAGGCAAGGCTAGAAACAAGCCCAGAATAAATACATGGGAATTCAGAATGAGGGAAGTGAAGATATCGTACAGCTCAGAGGAAGACTGAGTACAGTTTAAAACTGTGTTGGGAAGAGGATCACACAGGTTACAGACTCTAGGTGAGCAGAGCCTGGAGAAAATCCAAGGAGGAGTATGAACTGGCTAGGAAACTGAGGGTGAGGAGTAAGCATGCCCAGTGTGGCTGGTGGAGAACAAGCATCAGAGCCAAGAGGCAAGAAAATCTGCAGATTGCTGCTTTCTTTTCAGTGACAGACTTGTGTAATATCTGATGTGTAATTTTGTCTTCTAAAGCTTGCCTGTATTGAGTAGTGCTTGACTATTCTATTAGAGAGATACTTTTCTATATATATTTTATTATGGACATATAATTTTTCCCAATGGGAGCTATTCCTGTCTATTATGCACATTAAAAGATACAGTTAAATTCCTTGGGAAAGCTCTTAATATATATTTGATGTAGCCATAACCCAAAGTAGCCATTACTCAAACATGGATATTTGCTATTTCTTTTTATTTGCGTTTTCTCTACCTTGAAAAGTATGTACAGTGATTAGAGCTTATAGCCTTATTGCTTACCAAATTTAATTTTAAAAATCCCCTCTAAAATACCTCATGACAGGTATGGTATTAACCCGTGCTGTTATTGCAAGTAAAAATTTGTAGGGATGTGTTTTTCCCTTTCTCTGATTCATCTTGAGACTCTGTTCATCTCTTCTGCCTTGCCCTGTTTAACCTTAGGGAGGATTATGGTTCTGCATAACTGTTTGTCATCTTAAGCCATCTGGATAACCATGCATTCCTTTCATTTTGCTAGTAAAACACCTTTAACTTTCAGAAAGCTCAAAAATAAATGTTTGCATTTTGACTCTCCTCTGCATTAAAAAATTGGGAATAGATGTCAAAACTTGGGGTCTCTCTTCCTTGGTGTTATTTTTACTTAGATAGCACAGGCTCTGTAAACAATTACCTGCATTCAATCTTAACATTTCTAATGCTCTGAGCCCCTAACCTTTGCTCCAGTAAGTAAATCACTACCTGGAAATGTCTAAAAAGTGTTTGAATGTTCCACACCCCCCCCCGCCCCCCCCCCATCCTCCCCTCCCAGCAACGTCTTTTGTACAAATGCTTTTGCAAACTAAATAAAGTTTAGTAATTCAGACATCCATGATTCTTGATCAAGTCTTAAATGATTAGTCACCAATGCCATTTTCTTCCCCTTTTCAGGTTTTTTGCACTTCAAATTTTTGTTCTCAGAGTACTTTAATAGCAGCATTATGTGATTTTTGTCTTTCTGTGAATGCACAGTGAAATTGCTTCTGTAAGTAAACTCAGTGTATATTTTCCATTTTATCTCATACAAGAAAATATATGTTTTCTTTAAAGGTAGGTGGTACTGAATGTTACATCACTGGAAGCCACATAGACTCCAGAAAGTTGTTTTTGTTTTGTTGGTTTTTTTTGTCTGGTTGTTGCTTCTAATTAACTTGCTGATAGAACAGAATACTTAATATATTAATACTTAATATACTTACTTATATGCAGGAGGCAACTATAGCTGTGTTAAATTTCCTTCAGATTTGAAGTATTTAGTAGCAAAGACAGAGCTCTGCAAACTTCTGCAAGATTCTCCAGAAGGGCTTTGTAACTTCTCTTATGGCTTTTATTAATTTGACTTGGATATCTTTCTGACAGGACGTAGTGGACACAGTACAAATGATAGAAATGTGTGGTACCAGGTTGTCATCCTCTGATCCCAAAATGGACACTGCAGTGTATGTAAGGGTAATGCCTTGGTCCATCATGGCTACAAGAACAAACTGAAGTTCTTTTGCATTTCCCCTGGATTTCTGTAATGTGTTTTTGATTATGCCAGTTTGTCCTGGTTTCACTAGGACAGCACCCAGACCAGCCATGGAGGACAGACCATGGTCAGCCTTGGGTGAGCTGGGGCAGCTGACAGGGCTGTCCCACACCAGGTGTCTCACGCTCTTTTTTGGAGGTGCAGAGCTGCCCAGTACCATTAAATGACTCAAAGGTGCCACGAAGTATGTTCAATTAACTGTATTGTTTTAGTTACCAATTCCAACATTGTGTAACCTCATGTAAGTTGGCCTGTATGAATTGCTGAACTGGTATCTCTGTCTCTAGATAGATACACATGCAGAGATCAACCAGGTGAAAAATCACTTTCTTCTCTTTAACCAGTATCTGTTGCTGCAAATAATGAATTTTAGTTTCTAAAGTTGATCTGTTTGAGTCACCTGCCTATAAGTGGAAGACCAATTTTGTTTTGTTTTGTTTTTTCCTCAAGGTAACTGTTTCTGCATTACACATTGTGTAAACTGAGTCCCACTCACTCCACCATTTATGGCAGGAGTGTGTGCTGATCTGTGTAGGTCAATATAAAACATCTGAGTTGTCTTGATTGCATTGAACATCCAGCAGACAACTGGAAGCAGTGAAAACCCCAGGCTTATTTAGCAACAAGTGTTCTGGCAGTTGCTTCTTGTATAGAGGAGGCTGGGGCCTGGTTGCAATGCTGCTTCTGAGACTCTGGAAAAGATTTCTTTTCCATTAAACTGAGGCTGAGCAAAAGGTTCTTTTTTAAGTTGATGCATCTCTGACAGGCGTCAGCTTCAAAGCCAAGATAAAGACATAAAAGCTTATTTTGTAAGTCTTTTGGGGGAGGAATTCTTGAAATAAATATTGGATGGGGAAAATCATAGTTGCAATGCTTCAGCAAGACTTGAGAATCCATAGAGCTTGAAGGAGGAAAATTGGAGGTAGCTCTAGTTGCTTTACTGAGCCAGCTTTGAAGTAACTAGTTGGTAGAGAGTCAGAGGAGTGCTCACTGGTATCGTAGGTATCAAGAAGATGCCTCCATTATTTTCTCTTTGTTATTTAGTGTGTTTATGTTATTAACTATCAATGACACTGCAGAATTTGTTTCAGACTGGTTTTCTGGACTTCCTTGAACTCACTGTGTGCAGCCTCAGAGCTGTCTGCCTCTTTTCTACCTGGAACTGAGTGTTTTTTTGGTGGTTAGTAGGATGCCCACAGTGACATTCTTCCCACACCACTTTCAACTTATTTGTACTAAAAAATTAATTTACAGTATTCTTATTTATTTATTGCCTTCCCTTTCCATTCCCACTCATCTGGTCAAGTCACTTTTGCTTTGAAGCCAAGCAGAACCGTAAGTATTTTAAAACAATGTTTTAGTATTTGGAGGTTATGAGAAGACCAAGTGAAATTTGGAACATAGAAACTACTGTTAATGACTGCAAAGGCAGTGTAGGTTTGTTTGGCCTTTTTACATAGCAGATTTTGTTTGTTTTAGTGAAGTGAACCATATTATATTTTCCAACAGGAAGAAAGTTTCCATGGATCTTGTTTTTTATAATTCTTATAATAGCATCAAACTGAACATTCTTACAGCAGAGACATCTGTTTTTCACAGTCGCCTTCTGTAGGAAGAGACTTAGTTTTGTTTTGAAATTCTTAGTTCATGTATTTTAGCAGATGATCATATTTCAGCCAGACTCTGATTGTCATCAGCACAAATTGGGAATTAACTCAGTTTATTTCACTTCATCTCTCCCAATTTATGTTGGTGTAAAGGAAAGCTGAATCTAATGAATTGGCTGTTTTATTTCTGTGTTTAATTGTGTTGACAAGCATTATTTCAAGAGAAATGTGACAATGCAATTGCACATACCTCAGAAAGCTCCAGTATTCTGACAGCTTATTGGGTTTTGTTTTGCTATCTGAAAGGGTGACTAGAAGATTTCATTTGGGGTTGACAAACAGCATGTGGTATTACAGCCTTCTGTGTGAAGCCTTTAGCATATTGACACATTCTTCCAATCCAAAGTTTTTAAAAAAATTATTAGATTTTG
Organism: Apus apus; assembly: GCF_020740795.1. Taxonomy (NCBI): domain Eukaryota; kingdom Metazoa; phylum Chordata; class Aves; order Apodiformes; family Apodidae; genus Apus; species Apus apus. The sequence goes on from NC_067290.1 coordinate 6,191,709, forward strand.
TATGTGATCTGACTGATGGTCAATCCCTTATAGACTTTATAAAAACACTCAGGTTTTGGGTTTAGGTGGAAAAAATCCAAACTTTCCAGCATGTTGCAGTTACTGTGGTATGTTTCCTAAAATGTGTGAATATCAGTTTTGCTTCTAAAGTGAGAGTATGGAGCAATGTATGAACTCCTATAAGTTATATTGTTGAATCTGTGCAAGCTAATAATTTTACTTGTGAAGTTTTTCAAGGCAAATTTGAATGTCATGCTTGGTTTCAGTGTGTGGAAATGGAACTATACACAGCTATGTTGGGCTCAAATTGATCTTTTTCTCTTTCCGGTTTTATTTAGCTCTTGGAATGGAAATAGATGTCCTTAGTAAATCCTGAAGCTTTTATAGCTCTAGTTTTATCTCAGACAAATTACTGGAAAATGCACAATGCCATTGATGTGACTAGAACTAATAGGAGTTTTTAATAGGAAAGAAAATCAGTCCTTTAATGCTTAAAACCTCTTCCTCTCTTCTCCCTTCCCTCCCTCCTTCCCTTCCTTCTCAAAAACATCAGCAAAACGAGCTAATAAATGCAATTGATTTATTTTGAAGTGCTGTCTGTCTTTTTCACTTTTCTTCTGGATAGCAGAGAGTCTGTGGCAGCCCTGGCTCCAGATGTCTGAGAGACAAGATATAATGTGTTTCCGAAAGTCCCTGTTTGATTGCATTTGTCTGGAGAAAAAAATGGAATAAGCTTTGGCTTTGCTACAAGAATGCTTAGCTCCTGAGAACAACCTCACAAGGAAGGAGGGCATTTCGGAACTAGGATTAACAAATCTCTCTGGTTGCAGTTGTTTCAGCATATTCGTAGTAAAGACAAGCAACGTTGTTCGTTTTCTGCAGTACATGCTAATTAAAATCCCTTTAGTTGTATCTTTTCCTGCAGATGCTGGGGCAATGTAGCAGAATGCAATAAGCCATTCAGAAGTCTGGTTTGAAGAACTGGCTGTCCCAAAGGTGTTTCATAAGAATTGTGATGTTTTGTTCACACACACTAAATATTTTGTGCACGAAGTATTTACTTGGTGAGCTTGGGCATGCCTACAAATGCAGGCATTCCTGTAAACTTAGGAAACTGCATCCATCTTTGTTGGAGTTACCCTCAGTTTGAGCAGTCAACACATTTCAGTTCATGTAACACTTTGTTGAAACCACTAAATATCATTTTGGGGATTTTTTTTTTTTTTGCCAACTACAGTGCTTAGTGGTGCAGTTCAAACTATGCATGGATACTTGGAACAGAATGTAAGAATCCAGTAGCAGCAATCCAGTGACAGACTACAAGACATGGGTCAGTACAGAGGGATGTTTTCCCCTCAGTATATGTTCCACCTTGAACCACCAGTGTTTTACAGATTTCATGAGTCTGTAAATTATTGCATCATTGTTAGTAATCACGTATTACTTGGTGTCCATGAATCTATTAACTTTCTCTTTTAATCAAGTTCTTTTATATTGACATAATGGCTTTTTTCCTATAACATTGTCAGTTTCTGTATCTGTAGAGCTCTGGGGAAGGTGTTTGGGACAGTGTTCCTGTTTATGTGCAGGTTTGGAGAATTTAGAGTATTAACCTTTCCTTCTCTGTCTTTTTAATAAATTAATTTTTATGTAATTAGGCTGCATTTCTATACTTTCTAATTCTATATATATTATGAGACAGCAAATGACTGAGGAGTGATAGGGGGGACATGACAGTTGTATGTAAATTGTTAAAAACTCAGGTGAATAGTAATGAAGGGAGAGTTCCACATCATCTAAAATTTTGGCTCCAGGTGGAGATGTGAGTACTGCACTACTACTGACTCACTGTGGATTAGGGGGAGGATGTACCCTGTTGAGAAAATTCAAGGCATAGAATTTCCATGTTCAGAAATTCAGGCTTCGTGATACGTGCAAGTGCTTTTCTTCCTTGCAACATCCTTTGAAACACTTTGAATGGAAAAAAAAACTGTGATCAGTTTTTGAAGAAAGGACATTCACAGCAGAAATTGTCCACCCTCACCAGTCTTGACTTTGCGAAGAGATATTTTAATATGAATGTTTTTCTGAGGTTAGGCTTGTTCATGTGTGTCAGGTATCATCTAACTCTGTTCTTGGCTTATGTGCCACATTTAATTGCAGCAATTGGAAAGGATTTCAGGAAACCATACTCCCAGTGTCAAGTGGGTCACATTTTCTTGTTTGTTAAAAAAGAAAAATTCTTAGAGTTGGATATTAGCTTTAAGAAGATCAGCTGTATTTTTTCTGGACTGTTTCTCCCAAGGTAGCTCATTTTATTTGTCTGTTATTCAATTTTCAGTAGAAACTTAGTCAAATGTAGCCAGAACAATGAAGCTGAAAGTTGCTAAGGAGATTTTATGGATATTTGATAAGATTTTGGAAAGTACCTGTGGATTTGCTTTGGAGAAAAATAGCTACTGGGTGCTTGGTCTCTAAACATGTTAGAAAAATAAGATACAAGATTTTATAGACTTGCTTTCCTAGAAGCAGATATCTTGAAGAGTTTGCTCACTAATTTTTCTGTGGCAAGTACATTTTTAGATTGTCTGAAATGGAAGGGCTGAGGAGAGGACAATACACAGAGTGATCACTGTGTATCTCTGATTAGGGAAAGCATTGATGCTTTCATGTAATGACTGAAAACCTGCACAGGACCTGATTTGTGATCCTGAGGATCCAGAAAAATCAGAGAAAAGAGGTTTTGTTATTCACTGTTGTTTTTAGATGGAACCTCCTGAGTATTAACCTTAAAGCTAACACATATGAGCACAAGCATGTTTGGAATAAGTAAATGCTAACAATTGATGAGACAGTACAGCTCCAGAGCAACTCACAGCCTGTTTTACCCTGTTTCTAAACGTGCATGGCAGGAGTGCTTTGTCCACGTACTAAGTGAAATGATGTCATCTTTGCTGCTGGAATGCCTAGATTTTGGTTAGACAATGGATAGAAATGTAATTATGCTATACTCCTGAGCTGTGTCATAAGAATAGTACAAGAAAAATAAGTCTTAGTTTTCTAACATGTTTATTACAAGTCTTCATTACTATCTTGTTTACTTATAGTGTTAAAATAAATTTAAATTGGCTTTTCCTGTATATGGACTTTCTTTGCTAGTTTGCAGGTAACTGTTTTTGAATCATGTTTGGCACTGGGTTTCAACCCATGGCCAAATAAAACCCAGTTTCCAAAATAATCTGTATGAATTCTGTAGTTAATGTAAAAAGAAATAGTCTTCTTTCTCTTGATAAAAGGTTGGTCTATGAATCATGCGTAATTGCTTCTAATTGTGGTATTCTCATCTGGAAGAGCTTCGTTGGTTTATTGGCACTGTAGTAATAATTTCTTACTTACCTTCTCCCCTAGATATGAATGTTGTTAATTTGACACTATTGTGACTTATTCAATGATGTGTAACCTGCACCACTCTATACCTTGTTGCTGCCTCCTCTGCTCAGAGGCTTCCCAAGAGGCTTGTTAAAATTTTCCAGTTTAATGAAATTAGTGTATGATGTACAATGAGCAGGAGGTTTGCTGTCCAGCCTTCTGGAACCTGAAGCCTTGGAGAAACCGTCTTCCTGATATTTTTATTCATCTCTAAATAATGGCTTGTATTAATTGTAGGTACAGAGGAGAAATGGGGTTTTTTGAAGAGGAAACTGGTCTGTTACAGACCCTGATTTTTGCTGGAAGTGAAACACTGCCAAACAGACCAAATCAAAGCTTTGGGAAGTAAAATATGTAAAGAAGACCTTTTTGGGTGTATAAAATATCAAAGGAAGTAAAGAAACCAACACCCAAATGTTATATTTTCCTTGCTATTGAAAACCAGAATGCCTTTTTCCCATTAAGAGTGTTTTGCTATTTGCTTGGAAATCTCTTTTAATTAAGGCTGTATAATATGTTTCCAAGGATATGAAAGAAATAATTCACCATGGCTCCAGCAGCTACTGTTGCTTTCTGCTGAAAAAAAGCAAATTATTTCTTATCACTCGGAGAGGCAGCAACGATTAGTTGGGAATAAATTCATCGTTTTCTGGGCAGCTTTAAAGAAATTGTTGGCTGTTTTTCTATTTTATTCAATGTTGTGCTGATGTACTGAAGTATCATGATTTGACTGTGCTGGGACACTTCTTCCAGTAGGTCTTCAGAGCATATACTAATAGAGACTTGACTGAACCCCTTTAAAGGTTTCTGGAATGCTTCAGGCACGTTTGCAGTATCATCACAGCAGTCAGTGTAGACTGATGCAGAGTGAGGGCATCCAAACAGCACCAGAATTACTATTAACTCCCCAGTTCATATAGCTGCCCACTAGCCTAGAAATGGTGTCAGTACACTTTTATCAAGAATAAATACAATCCAGTTTCTGCATGGTCAGATGGACAAAGAAGAATATTTTCAGAGCTAACACAGGACTTGCTCAGAGTAATTCTTGGCTACTCCTTCTCTCAGAAAGAGCAGAAGGTGAAGTGAGAGCCTTGACCACTGCCTCAGTGACCCTAGAACTGAAGAAAAGTCTCATGTATGCTCCTTAGAAGTACAGCAGGGTTTCAGCTCCTGCCTGTGCTGCTCCAGGACCTGTTAATGCCCATACAGGTGTCTGCTCAAATCACAGTCTTCCCCTTACCTCACCTTCACAACCTGACCTGAATTTCTCTCTCTGCTTTTTGGTGATTTCCTCAGTCTCCTTCACAATGTATGTTCATCATAGGGGAAAATTGCCTGAGAAGAGAGAAGGTGAACTGCTAAATATGACAGTGCTAGAAAGTCAAACAAAAAGAACCTTTTTGAATTGCAAAAGGTGACATCCTTGTAAAAGGCTTCCTTCTGCTTTTTGTTAAACATTTCTTTGAAGAACTGTCCGTCTAATTCACTTCCCACTGCTTACAAAAAGGAGCAATGACAGCACTGGCTCCAGGTGTCTGTCAGGAGAGCAATAAAAGTTTCAGCCATACCCAGTATGATTGTGTTTGATAGGTAAAAACAGACATGCTAATTTCAAAACTCGACTTTCAAGTAGATGCTTCTCTATGTCAGATTAAGGAAATGAGAGGTATACGTGGCTTACAGAAACAAGTCACTGAGTTTTTGTTATTAAAAGTATTAAATTAATCTTTCACTTCATAGTGCTGATCAGAATTTCTATCAGTAAGGCTTATACATTTCTTTTCTGCAGGCACTGCAGTTTTACTGTCTCCCTTCAGAACAGAAATGTTGGAAATTAATCAAATGTGATTCACTGTGCACATGATGACTCCCTTTGAAATAGCACTAATAGCTACAAGAGCAGGATATCTCTGATGTAAAGACCCTATAGTCAGTGGGGTCTTATGTCTATAGTCAGACATAATCCAGGCTACTATGTTTTTTCCTCTGTTTTCTTTCTCTTGCTCCTTCTTTTCTCCCTTTAAAATCTTCTTTTTCACTTGCATTTTAGATGTGTTCTTAAGCTGCTTTGTCAGTATTATTGCTTTATTCATATAAAGGTTAGAGGTTTGGCACAGAACTGAACACCAGTCTCCAGTTGTTGCTTTCTCTTCAGGGCTCCAGGAAAACATCTCTCAGGAATTGATGAAGGACTGCTGGACCAAGTAGATTCAACAAGTGTTTAGTGTGAATATGGCAGCTAGTTTGACATGTGAGATACCTTATTTGAAATGCAAGGAAGAAACACTTTAGGAGCATCCTCAAGTGGTGAACAATAAAATAAATAAAATGTCTCAACACATAAGTAAGCAGCTTGCATATAACTAGATAAAGTTACTTGTTTACTTTTTAGGATATTAAGAATTGGAAATGAAAGAGGGCAGTATTGTTTTCTAGAACGTACACTTGTTTTCCTGCATTAGGTGACCTGAAATTATTCTCAGTGTTAATCTGTATCGTGTAAGTGAATGAAAATTTAATGTTGATAATTGGCAATTACATTGATTTAATTTTTCTTGGATGTTCTTCAAAATAATGGTGCTTGTGGCAAATTTATCTTTATCAACAGCCACACAGCACCTTATTTCCAGTTAAAAAGCACCATGAAAGTATTCAGAAAGGCAGATAAAAGCTGTGAGGACTTGTTTGGATGGACAACTGCAACACCATCTCCATCAAAATTGCCCTAAATTCTTTGTGTAGAATAGGTATTTTAGTTAGTTTGCTGGTGAAATAAATGGAAGAATATGTTGCCACAGGAAAGTAGCAGGAGATGACAATCCATTAAACCCTGACACAGAGGCTTGAGAATGAATAATGAAAAAAGTGACAGTAATTAAAACATGTTTACTTAAGATGACAATTACTTGAAATATGGTTGCATAGTAAAGACCTCATTATGATTCAGACTCTGTAGGTAAAAGTGATGCTTATGTCAAGAGGTAATTAATTTGCTCATGTAGGTGAGTGATAGGTCACTTGTTCTGTCTCACCTTGTTTACATTTGGTGGTTCTAGTAGTGCAGATGGTATTGTACTTTGAACTCTTCTGTGTTTTACAGTTCAACATGATTCTTTTCTTCCCGATTTTAAATGAAATTATACATTCAAATTTAAGACATGGCTAAGTCTTGAAAAGTTTATGGACTTTCAAACAGTGTGTTTTCCTGCATAAATTAGATTTTCTGCAAAGATTTAATGTGGTTGATGCTACATTGCAGTATACTGACTTAGTTTAAGCAAGTTGTTAAAACTAGTATCTGGTGCTAAAAGATGTCCTCCATTCCAAATTATTAGTATCTTATTTCTCACTTCCTCTTAGCAATGGAAGATACCAAGATGCCAAACTTGTATCAAACATCTGTCCTGTTCAGTGTGTGGTGTTGTCTCATTTCTCTTGTATGTGTTAATTGTTAATCAGTCATGGTAGTGTGAAATCTGATAAACAAATTGTGCTTTCACTGCTAGAGTGAGAATTAAAAAATCCTTTTAAAATATCTTGGGAAAGTAAGAATTGATTTACAGTATCATGCCAGTGGTCTATATTGTCCATTATCCTGTTTCCCTAACAGTGATGAAAATCAAATGCTGAAAGGAAAATAAAACAACTCACTTACAATAGAATTATGGAATGTCATGGTCCTTGGTAGAGGTTGGGAAGAAAAATTCTAACATTATGCCTGATTTATAGCCTTTAAAATGTGTGCACACATAGTTCTCCTCCTTACTGTCCTTGCATGTGTGCTTTAGAAGTATCTAATCTGTTGTGTGTTGTTTTGCTTGTTTTGTTGTTTGTTTTTTTTTCTGTCAAGTTGCCATAAAATTTTAACAAAAAGGCCATATCTTCTATGGTCTTTTTTTGCCATGGGTGAGGGGAGAGGGAATGGGTGTCTCTGGAAGTTATCTTTTAACCATTTACAAGACAATATTCTTCTTCAGTAAGAAGGTTACATTAGGAATATCTGTACTACATTTTATGACCTTTCACTTTTGTCTTAACTAGTGTCATCTTAATTGGAGTAGTATCTCTACTATTTTAGACAAATTTTGAATGAAGATCATACTTTATTTTTCATACTTGACTCCCTCAGTGCTTATGTTCTTTAATAGTCTTTTGTATGGGGCTTTGAGGAAAAAAATGTATTTTCAAATAATTATTTCAACAATGTTCCTCCATCTTCCAGAGACATAGCATGTTAGTTGTACATTTCTACAAGATTTTTTCTAACATGGGAATAACTATAACTTGATAAACAGGTGTAATTACCTCCACAGCTTACTTTTCATAAATGCAAATTTTAAGTTCTGATTTGTTCTCTCGAGGCTTTTGTTTGCTGGTTTCCTGCTCTAGTTTTCAATTGTTGCAGGGAGGAACAGACTTTTCCTTCAAATTCTGCTTCATCTGAACCAGCTTCTAACTTCTAAATTGAAAGGCAAAATTGATCCTGGGATAAAAGATAACACCAGAGGTTTCCAGGTCTCTGAAGTTAACTGTAGAAATGAGGGTGGAAGAATGTCACCTTTTATTTCTTCTGTGAGCTGCATAAAATACAGGATAAGGGTAGGGGGAAACCAAAACTGTTGGAAACAGAAGTTGCATTTTTATTTCCAGAATAGGGATTATAGCCAGATTATTTGACTGGACTGCTTCCTAATATTTTTACCACTAGACCATTCTTTCTTATGTATTTTAAGGATGATCAGAAGGTAGCATATATATAATTCCTATTCTGGAAATACTTTCAGCAGTTAATGGAACAGGTTATGTTTTCTGCATTTTGTGCTGTGATTTTGAAAAACAATTTTGTCACTAAATTATTATTTCTTTGACAGAATTGTGCACTTTCTACCCCAAAATGTCAGATTGACTATAGATAAAGCTCACTGTACGAAGACAAAGGAACAGTATTTTATTCTTAATGTAATAGATTTTTCTGAACAGTTTATTCCTAGTATAGATCACATTGATCAAGCTCACAGCGAATTTTCTAATACTTTGTACAATTTAAAGCTAATATTTAGTAGAGCTAAATCTTAGCCAAGAGTGAGCCCACTATGGACACTACTTACCCTATTTCTACATTCACTCCTATTGATTCAAATAATTCAGTTCAGAGATGTCGAATTCCCAGAACTACTCTTTGACCTGCTATTGAAGAATAGGGTGGATTTGTCTTGGCAACAGAGACTTGGAGTTCCTTAAATACCCATTAGCTTTGGGTTTATCCTCATTTTACTTAGACACACGTGCACACATGGAGTAATTAGTTCACTGTTAGCTTACATTTTCTGGATCACATCTACTTATAAAGACATCCTTACAGAAAGCAAATACTTATTACTGTCTCAGTAATTCCCCACTAAGGTCTAATTGATTGGCTTGTAGTCCCCAAGTCTACACTGGAGAAGGTTTTATCCTATTAGAAATTGTTCACTTTTCTAGTGGGCAGTACTTGCTGGCAAATTGCTACTTTCCTATTGCATGAAAGGGGAAAAAAGACCTTGATGGAAGTAAAATTACAGTGTGACATGCAGAAATGACTTCATTGTGAAACTTTTCTGCTATGGGTTTTGTGATTCTTTTTGGCTTGGTTTAATTTGTTGTGGTTTGGTTTGGGTTTTTAGGGAGGTTTTTTCCCTCCCACTGTGGAGTAAAGCAATTCTTCATGTTAATTCTAAGAATTGATAAAATTGAGTGGGCTTGACTTGACATGAAAAAGAGCCAAATCTGTCATTGAACATTTTTCTCAGAATTATATAAGCAAAATTCCACTGTAGGCAAAATCAGACATTTGACCCAAGGTAAAGTTTTGCTGTTTTCAGAGGGATTCTTCAGCTTTTCCACAGCCAGAATATGGCTTCTGAGAGAGAAAGGAAAGCTGGAAGTGTTTACATCAGAAAGGAAATTCAGGATATAATTGGCATAAACATGATTTTCATTTACCAGTTTTAGAGGCAGTAGGATTTGGTTTTCACTGTTTCCCCCCCCCATAGCTCTACCAGTCATTTAAATTTCTTATTTGAATAAAGACTCTCAGGGGCATTTACAGATCTCAGCCTGTGTTTGAGATTCCCACTGACAGCAGTGGGAGATCTGTGTGTGAGCCAACAGTGGTTTATGGCCCGTAGTTATTCTGTGCCTTAAAGGCACAATACACTTGTGCCACTTAACATTTAATTTACATATTCATAGTGCAGAGGGTTATCCAATTCTTTCTTCGAAACATATAGGGAAGAAAAATAGCTGCTGTTATAGTGCCCTATTGACCAAGCTACAGAGTGACTGGGACCTTCTGATGCTGAGTTGTCACAGTGCATGATTGCCCTTTGGACTTGATGCTAAGTTAGTGTGTGGGCTCCTACAGTGCACTGTGTGGGAGAGTGGGATACTGCAGCCCTGTCTTTGTGACCTCAGCTTATTCATACTGAACACTGAAGAAAATTGCTGTTTAAATCCTGCTCTGGGAACTTAAGCAGTATCTCAGGCATGGGGTAATGCACTTTTATTTTGACAGCCAAAACCACTTGAAGTTGGGCACCCATAAAAGCAAAACTGAGCGGGGAATGCCCTTTTCTTAGGAGGGGGAGATTAAGGGGGGAATAGGTATGGTGTCTTCTCCACACAGTGGATGAGGAAGGGTTCCTTTGGGGTGACAGGCTTTATCAAGCTAGTCCATCCTCAGCTCTTGTGTCTCAGTAAAGTCCTGTCCCCCAGGACAGCCTCTGTTCTGTTGTCAGGGCATGCTTCATGTTTTTTGGGTGAGTCTGTGCCTTTTGCAAAGGAAAAAAAAAGTTGGATGTATTTAAACATCTATGAATGTTGTCAGCCTTTGGTTAACCAGAAGGAAGGGGAAGCCTAACACCATATTCTGGATTGTGGAATTTAGGGTTACTTAGTTATAGTCAGGAATCCCAGAATCCAGTCTCCACTGCAAGGACTGCCTATGCATTTTGTATTAAATGAACACTGCAGAGAATGAAATGGTGGAGTGATATTGCCTGTAACAGCAGCACTTCTTTTGCTGATTCACAGGTAGCTGATTGATGTGTTTTAAAATTGCTTTGAGGTAGTAGAATCCACATGGAGTAAGAGCTCAGTACTTATTGAACAGAAACTTGTGGCCAGCTTCACATGATGGACTCCTAGCTCTGCAAATATAATTAAAAAACTGTTCTAAAATTATACAAATGCCATTTTTATTCATTACACTGATGTAGAAATACCCAAAAAATCCCATTCAAACATCTTGTTGTAATTTACTTGTAGCTCTTCCAGATATTATCTGAACACTTTTATGCACAATAAAAACACATTTTAGATCTTAGGCTAAATGTTGCATGTTTACTTTTTGTTGTTGTTGTCGACTGTATTGCAAAATTTAGGTGAAGTTATTAATCTACATCTTCTCTGGGCAACCTGTTCTAGGGTCTCAATACCCTCAGTGTAAATAATGTCTTCCTTATATTTAATCTAAACCTACCTATTCTGGTTTAAAACTGTTCCCACTTGTCCTATCACTACAGGCCTCTGTCAAAACTCACTCTTTACCTTTCTTATAAGCACCCTTCAAGTATTGAAAGGACACAGTAAGGTCTTCTCCATGATAAAACAACCCAGCTCTCTCAACCTTCCTCACAGCAGAGATGTTCCAGCCTTCTGATTGTTAAACTGTGCCAATCTCTGATTGATGTGTTTCTTAAGCCTCTGGGAAACTGAGACTTTTGGGAAAGTGATGGGAAAGAGCTTTTAGTACAGAGAAAGCCTTTGCTTCTCGTAAACATCCAATGTAATGCTAGGGGTGTGATTTTTGAGTGCTGCTTGGCTAGCTTTCAGGAGATACTGTTGTGTGTGGCAGCCTAAAGACATGTCTATGCCCATAAAGAGCATTTGTATTTCTTGATGACTGTGACATACTCAGTCCCTGCCAGCCTGTAAGGTGGGGGACTACAAGTCATCTTTTTAAACTTCCACTGTGGCCCAAGGTAGAGTGCACTGCATCTGTGCCACTCAGTGTAGCCCAGATAAAACACAGGAACTGGAGTGCATTTTGAAACAAATATCTTTACAGCCAGTATTATTTGGGGTGAATCTCATTGGTGACAGAACATAAAGCTTGTCTCTGAAATGTCTTTTATCCAAACCTTTAGTCTTGTTAAATATGGTTCAGTGTTTTTTGGTCGTTTTTTGTTGTTTTTTTTGTTTTGTTTGTTTGTTTGTTTTGTTTTGTTTTGTTTTTGTTGTTTTTTCGTGTTTTTTTTTTTTTTCTGGTGAACAGATGATTTATAACCTGATGGACAAGGGAAAGGCTGTGGATATTGTCTATCTGGACCTCCAAAAAGCATTTGACTTGGTTCCCCGTAGAACTCTCATAAAAAACCTGGCTGCTCATGGCTTGGATGAGCACACAATCTGTTGGATCAAGCACTGGCTGGACAGTTGGGCCCAAAGAGTGGTGGTCAATGGAGTCAAATCCAGCTGGGGGCAGTCACAAGTGGTGTTCATCAGGGCTCAGTTTTGGGACCCTTTCTGTTTAACATCTTTATTGATGATCTTAATAAGGACATAGAGTGTATTATCAGTAAGTTTGCAGAGGACACCAACCTGGGTGGGAGTGTTGATCTCCATGAGGATAGGGAGGCTCTGCAGAGAGACTTGGATAGGTTGGATCGTTGGGCTAATGTCAAGGGTCTGGGCTTCAACAAGGCCAAGTGCTGGGTCCTGCCCTTGGGCCACAACAACCCCAGGCAATGCTCCAGGCTTGGGGAAGTGTGGCTGGAAAGTGTCTGGCAGAAAAGGACCTGGGGGTTCTAATTGACAAGCGGCTGAACATGAACCAGTGTGTGCCCAGGTGGCCAAGAAAGCCAATGGCATCCTGGCCTGTATTAGAAATAGTGTGACCAGCAGAAGTAGAGAGGTGATTTTCCCCTGTGCTCAGCCCTGGTGAGGCCACACTTGGAGTGTTGTGTCCAGTTTTGGGTGCCTCAATTCAAGAGAGATCTCGAGGTGCTGGAGTGAGGACAGAGGAGGCAACGAAGCTGATGAAGGGCCTAGAGAATAAATCTTATGAAGAATGCTTGAAGGAGCTGGGAATGTTTAGTCTGAGAAAGAGGAGGCTGAGGGGAGGCCTCATCAGTCTCTACAAATACCTGAAAGGTCATTGTAGAGAGGTTGATGCTGGTCTCTTCTCACAGGTAATTAGAGACAGAACAAGAGGGAAGGACTTCAAGCTGCACCAGGGCAGGTTTGGACTGGACATTAGGAAAAAATGTTTCACATAAAGAGTGGTCAGACACTAGAACAGGCTGCCCAGGGAGGTGGTTGAATCACTGTCCCTGGATGTGTTTAAGGGTCATTTGGATGTGGTGTTGGTGGATCTGGTTTAGGGAAGAACTTTGTAGAGCAGGGATGATGGTTGGACTCGGTGATCCCAGGGGTCTTTTCCAACCTGAATAGTTCTATGATTTCATTAATTTACAGAATAGCAGTTAGCACACCAGTCATGCACATGGAGCAAGACTACAGAGATAAAACAGGGAGTAATTGGTCTGTTAAAAGAACTCGATTTTGTCTATTTAAGAAACTAAATGCTATTCATTAAATACAAGCCTGTAACCACAGGTACTGTGTCATTCACTTCCGGACGAGTGTGCTTAGGGCTGGCTTGTCATTGTGCTTCTCTAATGAATGAGATAGTCTTCAGTGCTTTAAAAATAGATGTATTATTTAAAGAAGGTGGAACGTTTTCAACTTTTATTCTCTGCAATCACTGCCTGAATGAGTTCACTTTAATGAGAAACTGATACTGTTCTCGTCTAAATATATTTTTAAAAAACCTGAAGTCATTCTGAGTTCAAGTCAACTCTCATTTTTCCCTGTGGAAGACTGATGAAAGGCAATGACATCAGCCTTGCTAATAGCTCTTCCTTAAACTTACTGTTAATGATCACCATCAAATCAAATGCAGACTTGGTGGAATTCCAATGACTTTAGCAGAGCTTTACCAGAGAGAAATTTTGCCCAGTTTAGATACCAGGAATACAAGTGCTGAGACCTGTGTCATGTCTGGTGCACCACTTACTGCACTAACAGATGCCCATCCTTTTTTAAGGCCATGGGAGTTCAGTAACTCCGTCCTTCCCTCTTAGAAACAATTGTACAAATTGACAGGTTTTGCTTATTTTGCTTGGCAAAAGCTTTACATCTATAACATGCCAGGAGAGATCCACATTTTGCAGGAGTTGTCACCATACTAAGTATTTATTGTAAAAGGAACTTCCTGCTGGGGACACATCTGTTGTCTAAATAAGAAAGCAGATACACAGTGATAACTATTCTACTGCAGCATATTGTAAACAGGTAACACAATTAAGAAAATCGAATTAGTTTCATTTTACTAATGATATTTTACCACAAACATGAAACTCCCTAAAATTATGGAAAGCTTGGTAACAAGTTTACTAAGAGAGAACACTTGGAACTGAACTCTTAGAAAGAATGTCTTGGATGGAGGAAAGGCAGAGATATGGGCTTTGTTCAGCTTGGAGGAGAGCCGGGTTAGAGCAGGATCCAGTTGCTGTTCACCACCACCTAGACTGGGCTGGAGAGAAGGTGGACCCAGACTCTTCTCAGAGAAGCAGCTTGGAGGGAAAGAGACAACAGGCACAAGTTGCAGCAAGGAGAACTTTGATTTGATGTCAGGGGAAACATCTTACTCGGTAGAAGTGGTTACAAACTGAAACTGAGGCTTAGAGAGACTGTGGATGTGCATCCATGGAGATACTCAAACTTGGGAAGGCTCTGAGCTATGATCCAATGATTATTATAACATATTTCCCTTTTAGCCAATATAGTATTTGTTAGAATTTTAATCAGATTAACTCCATGAACAGTTTTTATTTGCTGTTTGAAATTAGGAAGAATGTAGGTATTGTGTGTATGAGGAAAGTAATCCTGTAACTGAAGCCTGTATTATAATGCAGGTCTGGAAGGTGTAGAGTTAAGAGATCCTGGACTCTGGAGTTTCCTCATCTAAGGATGCTTCACTTTGTCATAGTAGTGTTTTGAGTGAGGTAGATTTCTGCAAAATCTTAGAAGTTATGGGTGAGGGGAAGGGTTTTTCAGCTCATACGGGTGAAGTGAGATTGAACTGTGTTATTGTTCTGGTGTAGAATGTTATTTACAGTTCTCTGAACTCGAAGTTCATTTCGGTGTGAGTAATTTTGTTTGCTGTAGTGCTCAGCTCTCCAGGTCTTTGTGTCTGTTTGATGACAGTGCACTGATTAAACAGAAACATCATAATGATTACAAAGGTGAAGCAAATATTTCTCTAAATTTTGGTGCTCCCATAATTACCACAACTCACAAGGAGATTTCAAGCAGCAGACCTGAGTCACACGTGTATTAAATAATAATCTACATCACTTAGCAATTGCTGCAGCTATTTGCCAATAGTGCTGTCTATAAAGAAAAGGAATGCTGAGAATTACAGTAAATAGGTTCCTAATGTATCTTAATTGACAAACATTTTTGAAGTTCAATAACCTCCTTTCAGAAAAAAATTCTTTCGGTTGATTTCATCTCTGCTTTGTAAGCTGCTTGAGTTTACAACTTATGAATAATTTTGTTTCTGTTGTAAGTTTTTTTAGAATAAACGACATCTATTTCATATTTGACAAAATAAATGTGTAGCTGTAGGAGGATTTTTGAGAAATAAATGTCATTATTATGCTTTTCCCTTTTCTTTTTTTATATGACACCATCTGTTTAGCAAACATCAAAATGGATTGATTTGAAACTTAAAAAGTTCATAATGACAACAAAGTAATGCATGACAGAGGAGATAAGAACAAGTCATTAAAATGGCCTATAAAAGGACAACCATCTGTAGCACTAAAATAATCTTTCTATTGATGAGAGTAATAACTTTCTAAGTCAGTAATAGTTTTGGATTTACAGCATGAATAGTAATCATATGAACCAAATAATTAGAATGTATTTTTATGTAATTAATGAATACTTTTTCTCACAATTACCCTTGTGAAGAAAGAACTTATACAAAATACATATGTGTATGCTTAATAAGGACTTGTATATTATCTCCCAAGCTCACAAAAAGCAGTTGTAAGTTCATTAAAAATATTATATGTAGCTCTAAGTCTGGGGAAAATAATTTTATGTTTACAGAGAGTTCTAGTGTCCTTTGTCATTCTGAAAAACAGTGATAGGCAAGAAGAGTCCAACATGCTGAAGATGCAGCTTCAGTTAAAGATTCAGATGCACATAGAATCCCCTCTTGGAGAGGCCAGTGGGTGTTGTCTGAGCAGAGAGCAGCCAGCAGATAACCCAAGAGGAGAATATCTGTGCGTTGTTTTAATTGAAAGGATACCCTTTCATAATGGTTTGTTTATTTGACCTCTTCAAGGGCATGTTATAGGGAACTGTCTACTTTTAGTTGCACAGAACCTCTGTCTGGGAACCAGCACCAGCCTCTCTTGCACCAGGATGTCAGGGTCACCCCTGTTGATTTGCATCTTTGCTGGAGTTCTCCACTCCCTAACAGATCAGTTCTGTTGGGAGTTGATTTAATTCTTTGTACATGAAAATTTATGTTCTTTGACTTAAAGCAACCCTTGTAATTCACTTTCAATGCAAAAAGGGATTCACTGGATAGAAAGCATTACCTTTGCTTCTTTTATTAGGCATATAGTTAAAGCTTTTCATCTCCAAAGTACTTTAAAAATGCTAATTAACCTTCACAAAACTTCCCTCCCTTTAATGGTAGGTGGCACATGAATGACTCCCTGCAACATTATAATCCAGCCATTTCAGTAATTAGTTTTGAAGTCTAGCACATGAACTAATTAGAAAATTGTTCAACTGCTAGGCACCTGTTTGCTGCAAGTGCCTGGGAACTATCCAAAAATGTCACATAG
Organism: Apus apus; assembly: GCF_020740795.1. NCBI lineage: Eukaryota > Metazoa > Chordata > Aves > Apodiformes > Apodidae > Apus > Apus apus. Next base: position 6,208,112 of record NC_067290.1, read on the forward strand.
TTTCAAGTGATGTTGTAGTGTGTACCTCATGGAGTAATTAATTCCTTGTATGCCTTCAGACAGGACTCTGGGACTCAGCAAATACTAAGAGTGCTCCCTGAAAGCTTTTCTCTTTCCACTCCCCCCACGTCTCCTTGTTGAAGAGCTTTGAGGCTATGGGACTGGAGGGCTGTGCCAAGCAGCAATGCATTTTATTAATCACATGTATTGTACACAAGTATGTGGCCAAGAGCCTTGCCTGACTGCTGAAGGAATGAAGCAGGGTCACGACTAAGTGGTATATCTAAGCAGATCCCACCTGATTGTCTTGGGCCAGATCACAACCCTGCTTTTCAAGCAAAGGTAGCCTAAAGCCACCAAAAACCACGTAGAAAAGTATGTGTGAGCACTCTGTGAAGGTTATCTTTCTCTAGTGTGAGGGAGGCTTTACCTTTCTATTAAAGAACAGGCACAGTTTTTTCATGCTGAGTGCTTTTTGCTTATAAAGTTCTTTTTCTTCTTAATTCTCAACTGTAAAGTAGAAATTAAACTTGCAACAAATACTGAGTAGGGTGTATATCTATATATATGTATGGGTTTGCATATGAAAAAGTACTGCACCCTGTCTGTTGTTGCTGCTGAGTGTACTCTGCTGAAATAAAGTTCCTTGGTATTTCTCAGACTGCGTTGCTATCAGATCCCAGAGCCCTAATTTATGCAGGTCAGAAGTCCATTTGAATTCACTAAGCAATAGCTTTGTTTATGTGATATAAGTTTAATTAAAGAAAACTATCTCAGATCAAATAGTTCTAGCCCTAGAAGATACATCAAGCAAACTTTGATTCATTTTCGGGGTCAGACTCTTCAAGGACAATAGTCTGTTTTATTGTGCTTTTCATGTTTTCTGTTCAATGCACAGCCAAGCAAAACAGCCCGAAACTGGAAATCGAATGTTTCATTTCAAATTGGTTTGCTGCAGTGTCACAGTCCTCCTGTCTTACTGACACTTTGAGAGCCAGTGATGCTGTGATTTTTAATGGTTTCCCTTTTATATATCGGACTTTTAATAGTATATAAGACAAACTCTTCTGTACAGATAAGTGCAGCTGAGTTCCAGTCACTTCGTGTGGTAGGGGTGATGAAATTGGTTGCCTTTATCCCTGTGACGGTTTTGTCTGCAGCCTCTGCCCAGGATAACTCCATTTATAGCACTTAAAAGTGTGTGGCCTGTGCTATGTGATAATGTCATCTCACTTGTTATTTCTAGGTTGAAGAGGTTTATTAATTTCCCCTGACATTCTGTCCTTTGAAGATATACCTGATTTTGAAGAGAAAATAATTTTACTATTTTTGTGAACAATTTTCAGCTGTGGGCTTTGCATCACTTCAAGCATACACTGAACTGTTATTCAATTTGGAATTCTTTGAAAATGTTGATTTATTTTTTTTTCAGCAAGAGAGAGGAATCCCCATTCTTCTCTCTGGCAGCAGTACATTGGTATCTTTATAAGATGTTCAGCTGGGTGACAGAAAATGAGTTGAATACTAACCTGTCAGTGTCGCGAGAAAGCTTTTTGTTTTCCTAAAATTGTCTGCTTCACACAGCAATCAGGATATTCCCCTACCTTCTGACATCTCTTGAGTAGAAGTTTCTGGGTTTCAGGAGCTTCACAAACTGGTCAAATCATGCTGAATGGAACAGTCTTTACCCTAAGGGTAGAGGATTTACTGTTATTGTCTGGTTTTAATGTATCAGTTATAACAATTAATATGGGGGCTCTTCTGCCTGTGAGGATGGAGATATCCTGTAGCTGTTTCATAAACTTAATGCAAAATAAAGTTTTGAAACTTAATATTACTATGCTTCAGGTTTCCACACTTTCAAAGGAAACCATTTTTTGTCCAGAAAATTGCAGACACTCTGATCTGCATTCCCTTTAATCATTCATTTTTAACTTTGTCCCACCAGGTATCTAACCTGTCTTGTTCCCCAAGAACTAAGGATCAAAATAAATATTGAAGAGACAATTTATTAAAACTTGAAACTGTATTGACTCCCATATAGCTGTACTTAGCCACAGAGGAAATTTCTTTTGCAGCATTGAATATCTTCTACTTTTTATTGACATCAGTGTGAGAGTACTTTTTGATCAGTACATTTGAAAATACTATCTTAGGTAGATTTATATATTAGGCTAAGATATATTAAAATTGTAACAGTATTTTTTTTAATCTTGTCAATACCAATAATCAGCTGTGGACCATATTAGAGAAGTGCCACCAAAAAAAAATGAAGTAGTTTTTCACTTGTTTAATAACCATCATTTTTAATTCTCACCTGCTATGGCTGCACTAATTTAATGCTGAATTTTGGTTCAGTGAAACTGTAAGCTTTAGCATAGAATTTAGGGCTTTAATATTATTAATGAATTCAGTATTGGATTTTTCTAAGCACTCACTGGATGAGTGAGGCAATAAATTAAGAGCTGTTTAGTGAAGTTCTTCAGCAGTGACTTTGTGGAGAGTTCACTGGAGGTGATTGTTTTAGAGGAGAGTTGAGATCGGATAAGGTGGCTTCTCTTCCTTTCTTGTTTCCCTCTTTTCCAAAGATGAGCTGAATTATTTAGAGTTGGTCAAAGAGGACAGGATGATAGCACGAGCTGTTCCTTAGGAAAGTAAAAGAATTTCAGAAACTGCAGAATATACTGGAACTGCTGTTAATTTGAGAAGTAAATATTCATAGTTCCTTTACCAGATACATGTTCTTAATTTGGATGTCCAGGGAATGTGTCTTTTTTTCTTTCTTGCCTAAGGTTCAGTAGTGGTTGTGATAGGAATTGCTTTTAAATTTGTTTTATGATTTCTTTAGGCTAGGTTCACCTAGAATCTAATGTATATTTGTGTATATTTAATTAATTTGTCCAGATGACTACTGCAAGTAAATAATAGTGGATTTGATTTCTTAAGAATATGCATCCTATCAATGTGATATACAACTTGTTTGATAAATGGATCTGAATTCTAAGTTCACATGATTCATAAATGAATTTATATAGTACTGCTGGGCTCCAATTCACTGGTTTAATGACACTTAATAAAATCCTGCCCTAGGTGTTCAGGCACTAAATATAGAGGTGTAGTCCTTGCTGGTACCTGCAGACAGTACTCACCCTGTAATCTTAGGTCATACTGAGAAGTTTCTAATACATTGAGTCATGTATGATTTTCACCAGCTTCTCCTAAATACTTACTAGTTAGCAGAATTGTATGGTAGATCGTGAAGGTGCGAGAGCAAAAACTGGCTGGTTCTTGTGTGATGAGCAATCCTCTATTTTCTTATCATAAGTAAAAGTTATAGGCAAGTATCTTACTAATTCACAGTCTGTAGTATATTTGCAACATGAAGCTTATTAATTTTAAATGTATTGTTTTCGTAAGAGGCAAATTAATGTAAAAAAATGTATTTGGTCTCCTGCAATAAGCCCGTAGCCCTAATCCATCAATTTGACTCTCGTCATCTGTTTTTCTACACATTTTCATGATTCTTTACATTCTCAGAGTTCCCTTCTCAAATGTGCTCAGTCCTTGCCTTGCACAAAGGTCACTGTGCCCTGTGTTGCATCCTGACTTGGATTTGCTTACTCTAGAAGCTGCTCTTTGTGCAAACAAGCAGGTACTGACCCCACACACATTCTTGAGAACCATTTTTTTGTTTTGGTTTGGTTTAAAATTATGTTGTTATTCAGAGAAAAAGATTAATCTGCAACAGCCTGAGAGTAGACTTGGTGAAAATGGCGTGATCAAACTGGGTCATTTGATTGCTTGCTTGCTTGTTTTATATTTTTCTAGTTTCATTTATTTAAAGACCCTTGTTCATTCTTGGACAGGTTGGGGTCTCAGGTGCACCCATGAATTGTCCTGAGACAAGGAACATCAGGTGTGAAGCCTCAGGCAACTGCACCCAAACCTGGATGTGCTGAGCAGGGCTCTTCTCACTCCAGGCAGTCACTGCCCTCACCTAGAGCATTTCCTAGCCAACCAGTTGTATCATGTGGTAGCAATTTTTTTCTTGGGTATGATTTTTGTTTTTCTAAGATGTACGATTCGTGGCTGAATTGATTTCTTATTCTTTAATACTAAACAAACAAATGAAAAAATCACTTGCTGATTTATACTCATTTATCTTTTTGCCTACACTGTCCTTTAGCTTAACAGCTCTTGCCTGCTTTTGTTTTTTCCTTTCCCATCCCAATCCCTTATTTTACAGAAGCTGTAACAACACAGATCTTTGTCAGCTTTTATTCTGGTACACTAAATGAATCTGAGTTTTCCAATAACAAGATGTATTGAATAAATGCTGAAGTCTAGGACAGTAAATTTAAAAATCAGCATTGCTTTTCTCTAGTCTCTGCAGTTAATGTTATCTTATGTATATGCTGGTAAGTCACTTAAACTTGCTTAAACATGATGTAAAACACTATATCCTCTTCCCTTACTGCTTCCTCCCCTTAAAAAAAAAAAAAAAAAAAAGGGAGATATGACATTTTTTATTTGATTTATTTGATTTATTCGATTTAGCAGACATTTTGGTGTAAAATAGAAATGGAAACACAACTTTCCAGACTGTGGAAGTTTTTTAGAGTAAGATATTACACTAGTTCAGAAGCTGCTGATAGAAGATAACTTGGGGTCAACCTACTTTGTTTTTTCCCTGGTTTTAGTTGAGTTCTTAGAAGTCTTTCATTTCTTAGAAGAAAAATCATTTCTTAGAAGAAAAATGTCTTAGAAGAAAGAGAATTTATTAGAGAATTCATCTCTCAGAAGAAAGACTCTTTCAGGGTGACTGAGCACTGGAATGGACTGCCAGAGAGGCTGCTGTGCCTCCATCCTTGGAGGTATTAAAAACATCCAGGACGTGGTTGAGAACAACCTGCTGTAGGTGACTGTGCTTGAAGAGGGGGATGAAGCAGGGGTGAATAAGATGACCTCCAGAGGTGCATTCAACCCTGAACTGTTCTGTGCTTCACTGATGGAGCTTTTTTCAGTGCATCAGCACTGTCCACTGCAGTGCTTGTCATATAGTCTGATGGTGTGTCAGTATCAAGGTTGGATTTGCTGGGCTGGTGCATGTTCATAAGGAAATATTACACGTCATGAAAATTTCAGAAAGGGGTAAATTCCAGTCTCTTAATCCCAGGCTTCATCCATGTTCGGAACACATTCTAGTTGCTTGAACTCAACCAGAAGTCTTCCACTTTGGAGATCTCTCACTTAGACTTCAAAATAAATTCTATGAAGTCCTGTAACATGTCTTGTTTTGCAATGTTTAGTGAATCCAAATTGTTCTGCTACTTGTAGAAGACTTGTCACTTAACCCCCTATGGCAGTACACAGTTATGACTCTCAGGAACACTTATGCCCTGTAGAAGGGTCACTTGTAAAAGTGAGTGTCTGATTTGGATGGTTTGGGGTTTTTTTCCATGGTTTTTCCCCCCCTTTTTTCTCTTTTTTCTTATATTATTTTCTTCTTTTTATTATTTTCTGCTAGTAAGTGTATACTCATACATGCAGAAGAGTCTTACCAAAGTAAATGGCAAAATTCCCAGATATCTCAGATATGACCCAAGCTATCCACAGCAAGAATACACAGACTTCCAATTAATTGCTGTTGCTTATCACAGTGTACAAGGAGTGCTCAGTATGGTGTAAGGTTGCAAGATGGAGGGGTGTTGAGGAAAGGTTAATTTATTTTAAAGAGCAAATGGGAGTAAGGAATGTGACAGGCATTTTAGAAGCATGGCAATATTTTAACAGAACCAAGCCTGTTTAAACGTTCCTTTTTGCTTTCAGAGTAAGTCTGACAATTTCTGAGTTCAGTACCCTTTCCAATCTAGTTCTGATTATAAGGCTACTAAAAGAACTTTGTAAGAGGAATCGATTGCAGCTTTAACTCAGCTGTTGCTTCCTTTTCATAATGTTCTTTGCTCCTTTCTTCAGTGTACTCTTTATTAAATCATTCTATCATGCTCCTTGTTTGATGCAGGCACAGTTGTGTCACTGCTGGCCCATAACAAAACATTTGTAGCACAGGTGGTTTGGGGAGCACAAGAGTTCCTCTCAGACAGTCATCTGCTCTATGTTTTGATGTCTGGAAGACAGCTTTCTTAATTTCGTTAGAAAGGAGGTGGTCCAGAAAATTAAAGGTGCTGACAATTCTAAGCAGCTGATTATAGGCTAGAGTTATTAGTCCTTGTAGTTTCATGACAGCAACAATTGTTTATATTTTTAAAAAGATTAAAGATTCAGAAAAAACAATGAAAATCAAGTAGAGCATTAAATATGTAATGAAATGAAGAAAGCTTTTATGCTAATACCATTCTTTATTCTTTTCCCTCTGGCTAGGCTAAATTTTATTTAAAAATCATCTCCAAAAGCAATATTGACAGTCCCTTTTTTAGAGGGAAGAAGAAGATGTTAAAATGGAGCAGAGCTCTGATCACTGTCTCATGTGCTATCCGAGGTGAAGCCGCTGGGACAATAGAGCATACTTTTTTCAGTCTACCAGTTCTCTACTGTGCCACTGAAGTCTGGTTTTAAAGACCTTGAAAAGGTCCAGGTGAGGGGTATAGGGGCCCATTTCCTGTCACTTTGTCTAGGCCTGATTCATAAGAAAAAGGGTTTTATACCTTTGTTCTTTTTCCTTCTCTGAACTTTTTCTAGTATAACTCTGTCCTGGCTGCGTTTGTCCAGCACGATTTCACTATCATCCTTCTACATTTATGCTTGGACAAATCCCTTTTTCCTCTGTTTAGGTTTTCCTCTGTTAATAGCTGTTGCAGTAAATAAATATAATGCCCAAGAGCCTTCCCCCATGTTTCTATGACTTAATTTACCACAGGAACAAACTTATGACTTGTTGCACCAGCATGTTCCTACCACTTTTGCCTGACCTACTGGAAAAGCTTTTATTTCACTGTGGAATTCTGTGAGCAGAAGGATGCTGTTCTGGGGATCTTATTTGGGTTTTTTGGGGGATTATTTTTTGTTTGTTCTTTTTTGTTTGTGCTTTTTAGAAACTTTTAAAAATAGTTGTTAAAACAGTAGGGAAGGATATTTTCAATGGGTTCCTGGCTTTAGCCTAAGGGACTGTTTTGCATAACCTCACCTTTACTGTGCTTTATGAACTTCCATGCCATGCATTCAGGCACATGCTCTTTAGCACAGCGTGCTGACCACAAGCCTGAGGAGCCTTGCTTCAAAACTAGTTACTGCTTTTTGTTTTGTTTTGTTTCAGAACTTGCCAGAACAGCAGTCTCCAAGATTCATGCCTTGCTTTCTTTATGTTGTAATATATTTGTAAACATGTTTCTTAACTTACTTCAAAACATGCTTGTTCTGCCTCATTTATTTGCAGATAACTTACTGTCTCTTGGATCTTTAGCTTCTTGTTCTAATGATTGCTTTGAAATATTATTTTAATGAACCTATGAAACACATCATTGTATTCTTTTTTTTTTGTGGCTGGACGGCTAATGATACTCATCCATTAAGTAAATGGTTTTGTGAGCAATACAAATGTAATAAATAAAGTTAGTCAGTTCTTTTTTACCACTTTTCTGCTGATAGGCATACCACATGCTGGGAAGGTAATGTTTCATGACCAGAACAGCTCAGTTTGTGGGCAGACTGAGAATCTTTGTATTTAGATTCAGTCAAAGAGCTTCAAAGAACATCACAATCTATAATTTATATACACTAGAATTTAAAATTTTAAATCTGGTTGCAATGTAAGGTATATGGTTGACTTCACTAGTGTGTGCTGAAGCGTTGTGGTTGGTTTAGGTCTCACTTTTCCTAGATGTTGATGGAAATCCTGCAATTGAATCCCGTATTATGTCAGATTGAAGCCATCTCTGAGAGTGGTATTTCAGCTGCTGAATCTAAGGGCTCTGAAATATGAGGAGCATTTCACTCAGAGAAAGAAAAAGAAAGGTCCCGTGGCTGGAAGATGTGCAGAGACAAACTGTTGTATTTGCCACAGGCTGCAGCTGGGCAAGTGAAGCATTGCAATGGGCTGCCCAGGGAGGTGGTGAAGTCACCATCCCTGGAAGTCTTCAAGAAGCTTTTAGACGTGGCTTTTCAGGATATAGTTTATGGTTGTGGCTGTTGGATTACAATGGGGATCGATGATCTTGAAGGTCTTTTCCAGCCTTACTGATTCTATGATTCTAAGTCTCCAGCCATGTTTTCCAATAGGAAATAGTGAGGGTGCTTTTTGGTCTCAGAAGGGTGTTGGGGATTATTTCATTATGGAATTTATATCAAATAATATTATGACAATTTTCTTAGGAAAATTGTGTATTTTAAAAAATAAAAAGTATATACAAAGCTAATTATAACCCAAGGAGTATGGGAGGTAGAAAAAGTCTCTTGTTTCAATGGTTGAACCTGATCTTGAACTGCTGAGAATTAGTCTGAGACCTTCAGTTGTGGATGCAAACTGCCTTATTTCAGCATGTTGCAGTGTTTCTTGCTCATCCCTATGAAACATCTGGTGGGGACATCATTGCAAATAACCTGCTGAATAGACAGACTGTGGAAGCAAGCCAACCTGGGCATTCTCATCACACACCTTATAAACAGCTATAAATATCAATATTTCTGTTAATCCAAAAGTATGAGCATTACAGCTAGGTACCTCTGTTTTGGTTTTGGTTTTGTTTTTTTAAAAGTGTTACAAAAATATTGAAATTATTCTAGCTTCCCATTGCTTTATTTTAAAGATGAACACTTATATGAATAAGTCAAGGTGGATAGTAGAGATCTTTAGAATAGAGCCATAGTCCCTGGCATCCTAAATGGGGGATATTCTTAATGAAGAGAGAGTTTTTCTTTGGATTCTTGAGAGATCAATAGCACATATCTGTGTCCAGAACTCCTAGGGATGTGCCAATGACATAAGAATAATCAAGCTGGTTATAAGTTATGAATGAGTCATTTGCTTGCACTCCTAGAGATGATTCCCTAATGAGATTCACAACTGTTTATTTTAATATGTTGTTAATTCTCTAAGCATATAATAAATCTGTAATTTACAGCTCTGGAATGCAATCAGATTTAGTCATAAGAAGTCCAGGTTTAGCCATGCATATGAAAATGCCATAATATTTTACCAGATAGTTATAACTGGAGAATTTAGGTTGAAAAAAATAGGTCAGAAGTCTTCTTTGAAATGTTATTAATTCACTGAAGAAATGAGAGTCACTATAAAAAGTATTATTTTATCTCTCTGAGAAAGTAGTGCCTTTGCACTGCTCTAAGTGGTTCATTAAGACTTAAGCCAGACAGCACAAGCAAGAGTTCACTTCCCCCAAGCTTATGAAGGCACCGGCCACTAAGGATGAAAGATGAATTTACTAGTATTTTATAAGGCCTTTTACAGTCACTACTAATTTTGAAGTGGATAAAGGCAAGCATTGCCAGCCAGCAAGCATGCTTCTACTGCCCCAGCTTTTTCTTTTTAGTAGCATTTTAAAATGATTGCCTCAGACATTCATTCAAGGAAAGAAGTACAGAGGTGATAGAAAATTGAGATTTTCATATAACTTCCACACATTAAGATGATTTGGGAAAATTATCCCATTTTCTAAATGTTCCACCATCACAAAATGCACAAAGGATTAGGATTCACTTTGACTGAATGGCATTTTTCTTAGGCATTGACTGTGTTCTGAGCTCTAATGTCTGCTTGGCAGTGGATTGAAGCACAGTGCTGGCTGTGCAGAATTGGAATTTTTGGCTTATAGAGAATTTTTTTGCAAACATTCTTTAGTTTCTACAACGTGGGTGGTGTGTTTATTTGCTTAATAAAGCTAAATACAAATTTGAGCTGCCATTTTGACCTGTGTTCTCAGTTTAATGCAAATTAGATTGACATGTTACTCTTAAACTTCTATATTTTGGTGAAGAGATAAATGAAGGTGAAGTTAACACAGATTTTATAATTTTCTTTCGTATGCAGATGTTAGGTCCTGGTTGCATCCTGGTAGGAAGACGAAATCATTCGGAGTCTTACCAATAATACACAGGGACAGAATAATTCACAGTGTGGTTGTTTTCAACTCGTTAGGAGACTTGTTGCTCTCTGTCTTTACTCTTCTGAACTTCTGAAGCACTATGTTGTTTTGTTTCTAAATACAGTGTATCATACAGTTTCAAAGAGGCAATCCCAGGAGGTGCTTTCTTAGCGGAGAAGTGTCCTAGTCACTTGACACTGGATTCAAACATCTCTAGAAAAACAAACAAACAAACAAAAAAACAACAAAAGCATGACAAGCAAACTGGAGACTTAAGACACCTCTGACCGCTTCTTGCTTTAGTTTTTAGAATGCCTATTTTTTTCTGCTTCAGTTCAAAGCTCCTAGCTTAGAACTGCCATCAGTGCAGGACCTGTGCAGAAAAGTTCAGTGTTTGCTAATAAACTGGAATGCATGAACAAAAGACAGTAAGTGCACTTCACTGAAAACCTTTCCTAAATGAAGATGAATTCCTCTTTTAAGGGTTGTTTGGTTGGTTTTGTTTGTATTATGTTTCCTAGAGATATACTGAACTGCTCAACAGTAATTTGAAGTTGGCAGACCACAGACACTTTCCCGTCTGCCCTTCTTCCTCTGGCCAGCTTTTGTTGGAACGTTGCAGTTATCCCATTTGGAAATGAAGTGGGAAATGTCTTCCTTTAAATTTTAGCTGTTGTGTCAAATTAGGGCAGACTTTACAGCATGTCGTAACACAAAGTGATGTGTCATGTTGCAAACAGAGTCTGCCAAAAGTGTGTGTGTTATATTGCCAGTTGTACATTATTTGAGAATGAAAGTGACTTTCTGCTTATAAATCTTCATTGGATTTATGGCTTTTCTGAGAAGATGAATAGTGGGAATTACTGGGTCCTGCAGTGTTGCAAATCACTTGTGTTGTTTGACTGTTCTGTTGAAAAATCTATTGCAGTCAATGGGGCCAGTTTTCTAGAGGGGGTCGAGGTCTGAACAGAGCACTGAATCACCTAATAAAATAATTTCTGTGCAGAAAAGTTAAGCATAACATGGTTTGAAACCCCAGAAATATTGCAAGTGGTTTTACAGGTTTACTGAATTACAGAAATTATTGAATTTATTTCAAAGGGGTGAAGAAAAAGTAGCCCTTTTTCTTGCTTGTAAGCAGAAGATCATGCAGGAGAACTCCACCCTTTACAAGAAGTGAGGCATTGTAGTCCCAGTCTGTTAGACCAACCTCCTAGGCATGCTGGCAGGAGAAACCTGTGATGCCTGCTTCCCAGCTTGCCAGTTCTGTTGCAGGAAGTGTCACTCACTGTGTCAAGCCTGGACAAAGGAATTTATGAGGAAATATGTTTTTAAATAAAGACATATTTTATATATATATATATATATATACACAGACGCACACACACATATAGAAATCTGTCCTGTTCCATCTTCCTTTCCCAATCATGGGAACGATTGATTGATGTTCATTATTTGGAACTGGTTTTAGCAGGTTTGATACAGAAGACTCCTCTATTATAGAGCTGAGTCTGAAAAAACAGTGCTTCTCCACTAACCTGAGTAGGAATTGAAGTGTGAAATCCATATCCAAAAAAAGGACCAAATGACAAGCTGTACTTGAGGCACACTGTTCTGATGTTGGTCTTCTGCTAGGTAAGAGGAAGTACTCCCTGTCTTGGTGGGGATTCTTTGTTCTGGAGCGTGCAGGGCACTGTGTGCGATGCCATCGCTGGTATTTCCTGGCACCTCAGAGCTGATCAGGGAACACACAGAGCAAGAACGACTCAACATGCACATGCAAAGAATTAGCAAGGCAGATCAAAGAGTATTGGTCAGTCTGATTACTGGTGTTCTCAGTGTAATCGACTCTGGAGTGTGTAACACCAGATGTGATTAAAAAACTGTGATGAGTGAGTGATTGTGCTTCACTGTTCCTGGCCTGCCTTGGGTGATGGCAGATGACCCGGCCACACATACTCTTCATCTTGTCTCTGGATTATGCTGCTTGAAGTGCAGCTGAAAACTGAGAGCCTGTCTGCTTGTTTGTTATGGTAGTTTAGATTTGAAAGATAACATGACAGGATTGGGAGCAAGAGGAGATAAAGAAGTTCTGGCTAGCAGCCTCTCTATCGCTTAATACTCGATAAACCAGCAACACTGACTTTCACTGCTGTAGGTCAGGTTGCTGAGTGCACAGCAGCCACTGTGTTTACTTGGCAACAACACACACTTTGCTCTACTTTAGCACTTGCCACTAAAGGCTGTAGCTATCTCTGTAATATGTCCATGGCAATTCTATATCTCACAAAGGCTGTTAAAGGGGAACGGAAATGTGTGTATATGAACCTGACAGGCCTGTGTGTGCACCCACTTGCACATGTCATGTACTGTAGATGTTTGTTTTCACACACTGGACTAAGGAATTGCATTAATATACTGCACTTTTTTTTTGTTTTTGTTTTTTCCAACTTGGACTGTATTTTCTCTGCATCCCTCTACAGCCCAGTTACAAAATGAAGAAGCCAACCATGAAAATACATATTATTGTTTGTACCATGGTAAAGTGTAATGGTTGAAACCAAGTGTTAGAATTTCATCCCATTTAAGTACCTGGACGATTATCTCCTGCTCTGCAAATCATGCCATCTAAAAGGCAAAATCCATGAAGACCGTGAGAGGAAAAGGCAGATCTAAAGAGTGAACAGAATTGATCGAGCTGAAAGAGCAGCTTCAAGACCTTCATGGCTTAGTGAAAGGAAGGCTGTTCTCCCAGACAGAGTGAATTTCTTTGTTGCCATGCAAATCAAAGGAATTAGAAGGCACATTTTGTTGAACTTGACTCATTTGGCTCAAGGTATGCTTGATTCTAGTTGCTGTTTCCATTGAATTTTCAGCTCTTCTAGAGAGTGGTCAGTCTCCATGGGTTCAGAAGTCCTCAGAGCTTCACTCTATCAGGAAACAACTGACTCCTGGTCTGTTTGGTGAAGGAAACCATGAGTTAGGCCTTTAGCAGTTTTGTGACTTTAGCCTTGAAAATACTTTGTGCAGGGGATACTGTTAGATATGTTTTTTCTGTAAGTACAGCGTGTGGCAGTGACTTGAACAACATTGCTAAGCAAAATCAATTCCTTCTGAGAATTCTGAGTATTTCTCCTGTTGACACTTCCAGGTGGACTTACTCCATTTTGTAGCTTTATATACCAATATGTTCCTTAATAGATTCACTGATGAACCAGTAAATAACTCAGCATTATGTTGTGTTTGTGGAACTATAACTGTTTAAGAGTAATGTTTGTAAGTCTAGTAATCCAAAACCAAAAATATTTTGAAACAAGAGAAATTATGCTTGAACTGGAATTAAAATATTTGCATGAAAAATCACCCCAGGGAGCATAACCCATCTGTTCAGATTATGCTTGCTGTAACTGGCAGTGCAGTGCTCTGCCTTATTTTTTTAATGAGGAAAAGGTCCACTAAGCACAGAGAAATCCCACATACATTAGATGTGTTAGATATTCCAGATACAGTAACAATTTTCTAAAGTTAAGAGCAATAATGAATAATAAAGAGATGAGAAGATAGAACATCCTGACCTTCTTGGGGAAGTTACCAGGGGGTGGAAGCAAAGAGCTAAGGGCCTTTCTGGGCACAAACAATTTCAGCCCTTCATGTGATTTACAGCTGTTAAGAAACAGAGAATCATCCCTTTCTGTGTTGGATTTAGAATGTTTAGTTTTGTTTTGTTGGGGTTGTTTGGTTTGTGTTTTTGTTGGTTGTTGTTGTTTTTCAGTTTTTATTTCATTCTGGAAAGATTTTTCCTCTTACTATGATCCATAAAGACAGTGTGGACTGTTAAAGGAGCTCAGTGTGCAGTGGTTCATCAGTAAAGCTGAATGTTGAGAGGATCACAAGGCTGTTAGAAACCAAGAGGTGATATCTGCACCTTGAGAGAAGGGGCGTAACAGTCGTGTGTGCTCAAGGAGTCTGGGAAGTTAGAGATCAAAGAGTGAGCAGTGCTTGTAAATTTGTGTCTGTGTGCCTGATAGGCAGGTCATGAGTACTTGGTTCTCTCTCACTGGATAGGGAGGGACACTGGTACCCAGTAGATTTAAACACACCTTTACTCAATTTTCTGTCTAAATACAATGACCCAGTAGACTACTTCTCTTTAAAAGTTTTGCAAGTTTTATAGTGAGTTAAAGTCTGTGTTTTTTCCAGTGAGTTGACTTGTATGTGGACTATTTACTCTTCTGGAACATTTTTCCCCTGCAGCTCCCTGAGCTGGGAGTGGGGAAAAGATAATTTGAGAGAACCATGTTTTTTTTTCCTTTATTGCTTCTTGATTTCTGTTTTGTTCTAATACAGTATTTTTATTAACTACAAAGAGGAAGCAATGGATGTGGCGAGCTGCCAGCTCAGCCCAGCTAGGTTTAAAAAACTTTTGCAAAAGATCTTGCTTTTCTTTTCCATAGTCACAAAGGAGAGAAATGCAGCAGAATCTGGCAGGTCTGGAATTGAGCCAGTGGAAGCTCCAAGGAAGGATTTTGCTCATCTTTCATGCTCTGCCTTGAGATTAGTTTGCTTTTTTTGGTTTCATGCTGGCCCTAAGCAACTGTTTATCATTCAGTGGGATCAGACCTTTTATGGACCATATTACTCACAAGGCAGAATTATACACCCTACATGTACCTGCAGTACCAAGCCAACCTTCAGGTATGCTGTTTTTTCCACATTATAACCCACAAAACTTTTCTTAACAGAGCATTTTATGCACATTTTGAGTCCAGAATTGGTGTCATAGTCCCAAGCATGTATTTTAATGTAATGACTACATTTTAAAGCTGTTCCATTAACCATATTATGAGGTCACAAACCAGTTCAAAATGTCATCATTTCTAAAGGCTCTTTGCCCTGGAGAATTCATAGCTCACCACATCTACAAGTCATGTACCCAGAAAAATGACTGTGTTTTCCTTTCCATCTCCTCACGATCTGAGATATAGTGATGATGTGTGATTCTGAGGCTGAAATGAACATAAAAGAGAATTAAAGGTGTTTAGTAAGCACATCTGAACTCTAATGAGTAGGATGGAAAAAAGGCAGAAGACTGTTTTTGCCTTGCAACATCTGGTGTAGGATGCTGTTATCCAGTTACTTAGCTATTCTTGAACATGCAGCTTGTACACAGAATCTTGTAATACCTAAGAATTACTAAAGGCCCCTTTAAAAACTCTTGAGTTTCATAAGGGAAAAGATACCTTTTGTCATGCATTGGATTTGAACAATTTTAACCTGAGGTTAATGGAGAATGCAAGACTTCCAGAATAAAATAATGGGAAGGAGGAAACAAAAGATTCTGTAATTCCTGGAGTGTCTCAAGTTCTTTAGTTAGTGAAATATTTTTTTGTGTGTCATATTTAACTTTGAACTTAAATTAAAACTGAACTACATCCCTTTAAACATTGTACTACATACCCCATTCATAGTTTCTATCAATAAAGATGCCAAAGAGTTTCTAGCTGGAAGACATTCCCAGTCTTTACCATGTTTTTAGTGCAGATACAAATGCACAGATTGTTGCTGATTTAAAGCATGTGGAAAAAGCCCATGGAGATTTATATTTCTTTCATGATTGAATGCTGGTGCTTGGTGTTATGTGGGAAAGCAGTCACTTGGTTTAATAGTTGCACAGCTGGTGTTATCTGAAAAATAATCATTATGATAGAATGCAGACATTTTTCATGTTTTTTGTCAGGTCTGTCAGAATATGTTCTATGATAAGTCTACACACTTGATCTGACATTCCTTAAATTAATATATTGTCATATAATACTTTTAAGAATGTCAAAGTTATAAAATGTGACTGTGATTGAAAATATACCAGAGTATGGCTGTGTAAAACAAAGCAATTTGCAGGACGCACAGAGCGAGAAAGTCACTATGATCCATGGTTAGAAACAACATGACATTATTGTCTGGAAAGCAAATGACAAATTACAAGAATTAAAATTATGCATAACAAAGTCAGCTTGGTAATACGTGCTGATTTGAACATCTCTAAATTACAGAGAATGTGAAAATATTAATTTGAAGTGCAAAACAGCTTGATTACAAAAGCTGGATTTCTCTTTGCTCCTCCGTACCTTCTCAGGCCTTTAAAGCAAGTGAGGGGAGACAGATCAATGAAGTCTTTAAATGAACACACAGGCTCACTTCTGAGGATCTGGATGCTTGTTGGATGTCCATTATTTCTGTCTGCAGTAACTGAACAGTTGATCTTTTTATCTTCTTGCTGCTAGAAGCAGGGGCCAGCCTGGGACATAGATGTTTAATTTCTCAGTCTTCTTTCTTTATTATATGTTAGTGGACTAACACTAACACCTAATTCTGTCCCCTGTGGACTTTGAGCAATGGGAGGAAGAATAAGCAGGGGGTAGAGAGTTCCTCCTCTTCTTGTTTCTCTGTCAAATGCCAAAGGTTTGATCTTCCAAATCTCCCAAAGGAGACTTAAAAAGATCCAGAAGGAAATGTTTCTATTTCTGAATTTGAACTCTCCCTTCTAGAGCACTAATTCTGTGCTCAGAAAGACCTATAGAATTTACCTGAAGCATAACCCTTAATGTGTAAATGATATTGAATATAATCTGTTACTACCAGAAAATCCAAAGATTTGACTTACGAAAACTCATAATATTTATATTGCTTGCTTTTGCATTGCCATGACATTTTAAAGCTCTTCCCAGTATTTAAAAGCTTAACCCCATACTAAAGAGGTTGCATTTTCCCCATGAATATTTCATACCAAAGAAAAGCACAGTAAGTTCAATTCAAATAGAAAAATTCAGGATTTTCATGGACGTGCTCCAGCATATGTTATTGTTCTGGTTTAGTTAGCTGCTTTAGTAAAAATCCTATCGAAAATTCACCTTTCCTGACATTAGTAGAACTTTCTGTGCAGTCATAGATTGGGTTCATTGAATAACTGCCCACTGTTAGTTTTCCCCCAGGCAGCGAAAATAAGGATAACAGTAGAAAATAGAACTTACAAGTGATGAGATAGTCAGCTATCCTCAGTTCCCCACAGTGCAGCCAGACAAGAAAAAGTGGTTTTGTGGTACAAAATGGAAGAACTCTTGAACATGTCCTTAATACTGAAGGCAAGTGCACTCATTTCAAACAGTGCATTCAAGAAGTCCAGCTCACAGAGATAGTTCTTTTATTTTAGTGTTTCTTTGAAAAGATAAATAGCATTCTGCACTACCAAAAAAATGGTTGATATTCAGTTGCCGTGGTGGCTTTAATTTTGAAGTTGGGTAGTAAAAGGCTGGTTGTTTGCAGATGTAATTCTGTCTTCTCTTTCTCTGCCCTTGCTCTACTAACTTGACAATTTACAAAGTGAATCTGACTTGAGCTAATTGCTGACTTTGCATTAGGTTTTTTTCACTGTGTCTCATTCATGCTCTGAGATGCTATGGACACACAGAAATGGTTTGAAAGAGGAGGAAAGTTCATCAGAGTGAATTCTGAGCTGTTGAAGCAGCAGTGCTTGTCTCTCTCGTGCTGTTTTTATTAATTTATTTGCCTTTTTTGTGACATTTTTCATTGTCCTCATGCCATTTTCGTAAGAGCATAGTCTTAATTGCTAGACACCAAGTCAGGATGAACCTGTGCAACCACCCTGAGAGAAAGAGTCCAGCAAAGAAGACACGGCTCATGTGTTTGCTACTAATTCTCATCTCCGCTCATTGGAAATGGGGATGAACTGGTGTCACCACTTGAATGGTCTGAGCTGGTAAGCCCTCCTTTAGCACAGGGCTATTGCAGTGAATGCCAGAAGGGAGGCTGAGGCAGCTGATGGCAAGCAAAATGCAAGTGTGAGCTGCACCAGAGACACTAAACTAACAGGCTTCATGTTAAAACAAATGCATTGCTTTGAATACCTGCTTTGTTCCTGTATTTACTTTAGGGTTCATGTTTTTAAATCTTTTTATTTTTCTTGTGTTTTTGCAACACAGCAGTATCCTGCTATGCATGGATCAGTCTGAAATGTTATTATCCAAGAGAAATGTAACTTGTTTATAAAAAGAAACTTGTAAACTTAATGTGCTACTTTCCTATTCAATTATAAGTTTACTAAATACTCCCTGGTGACATAATGAAGTGCATGTTCATTCTTAGTATTTCAGTAAAATCTCAGGCAAGCATTTTGTTCCTGTATTTCAGTACACTGGGAATTCAAATACACAGAAGATAAAGATGCAGTGTTATAGTTTCATATCTTAAATAGCTATCAGGAAAACCCCCTGGATAGAAAAATATTTTCTCACTTTAAAATGACTTTAATCCCCAGTACTATATGTTCATATTGCTGTGTTTTCTCATGGAAAGTTCTTCCAAAATTTTGCCAGAGTTACAAGGATGAAGCTTTCCACCTTCCCAGTTGTTCACATTTATGTTCAGCTACCGTGGCTCCAGGTAGCAAGTTGCTTTTTCTTCTATCAGCAAGAATTCACAAGCAGACATTTCCCAGGATATGATGCCTGTTGACTTTGCAAGAGTAGGTAAGTGCCCTTGTCCCTCCTTGCTGCTTGCTTTGCAGCAGCAGTGACGGGCTCCCTTCTCTCCCATCTGATCCAAGACCTTGGGCCTCCTTTTAAGAGTAACACTGGGCTTTACACTAAAGCTTTTCATGCTTGTGAAGTGAAAACCCCTTTCTCCTGCTGTGTTTGGGGCCTTGCACAGATTAGAGAAAGAACAGAATTTTGCCCTTTTATGTTTATATGATGGGTTTTATCTTTATAGATCTCAAATCACTTCACAAAATTCATAGGCTGGAAGAGACCTTAAGAGTTTATCCAGTTTATCCCTCTGCCATCGGGATGCTCAGCTGAGCCCAAATTATACTTGATTGATGCTTGTCCAACTTCAACTTCTACAACATTTCTAGACTTCTTATCAGAGGACAATCACAATACTTAAAATCTGAGGATTTTTGTCATGGGTTGTTTTGTGTTGGTTTTTTTTTCCAAGTTTTGGTAGAGATCTTTATTATATGGATAATCTTTCTCCTCCTACCTGCCTGTACTGGTTTAGGAAATGAAGTCAGGTTACACTTACTGTGTAAGTAAGTCCAGAACTTGTGAACACTGAAGCCAATCCAAAACTTGTGTACTTTGCTGGACAGGGCTTTAATATCCAACATTGCAGTTCTTCTCAATGCTTATTAATTTTTCAGTTGGGTATGATTAGCTGTATATTATTTTCAGAGCTTTCTGGTGTGGCCACTAAGTATATAACATTATTATCTATTATTCAATAAGGTCACTGAGTCTGTTTACACTAATCTGTCTTGAATATTGTGGAAAGGTTTCAGATTGCTTTGGGGTTGTCTGGTTTTTGTTTCACGTGCAATAGTTTATTTCTTTTTCATAAAATGTGGAGGACTGAAAACACAGATTGATTTTCAGGCCTGTTTAGTTATGGGTATTGATCAGATCCGAGGTCTTTGAAGAAAGTGTCAAGAACTTTAGGATCAGGAAGCTTATATAATAACAGCAATGGCCACGTGCACCTTGTTTCTCTTTTTTGTGCTGCTGCTATTAGTGTTGAAAGTTGAGCACAAGTAGCTTGTAAAACCCCATTATTGAAATTCAGCTTGTGATTTGGTTTATCAATACTACTTTGATTTATGCTTCAATGTTTTGGAATATAGTAACAAGATTTTCCACTTTAAACAGTTTTACATTAATAAAACCACCTCCTGTGCAGAAATTTATTTTATATAATCCTGGATTTTCTGATAAATGGGCAGTGTGAAGGAAATTGGGTTTAGAAGTGAAGTGATAGGAATAACTTGCCTCTTTCCAGCCAGACAAAAGAATGAGACCTCTAAGAAATGTGTGTGTGTGAGTGTCAGTGTATGAAAAGGAGCTGATGGGAGCTAAACACGGTGCTCTGATGTGAGAGCAGTTTGAGGCTCAGGGGAGAGCCAGTCATCCCTCAGGGAGGCCAGTCAGAAATGATGTGTTAGCTTTTCTGTGGGTAACATACCTTGGGACAACAGATGGTTCCTCTGAGCTGCTGGACCCCTGGTAATTGCAAAAGGTTTGGGACTGTGTAGATTAACTGGGCTTTCTGGAGACTTGGTGCCGAGGCAGAGCCTGGCTTGGTTATTGCTTTGCACTAGTGCAGCCCTGGATATGTTGGCACTGAAATTCCCTGGGAAGCCAAGGGAAAACTAGCAGACAAGGAGATAAGTGTGGTCGTGAGTGAAAACAGAGGTATGGATCCTGTAAGGCCCAGAACCAGCTGAAAAGGCAAGGTTTGGAAACACTATTGTTTTTGTGGGGTTTTTTTGTTAGTTAGTTGTTGTTTTTTTTATCTGTTTCAGTGAGTTATTTAAGTTGTAGCAGAGCAACACCTGATTTATACCACTGGAGGTTTTGTGTCCTCATGGAAACATGACATCACTCTTTTATTGTCTGACTCCTTTGGGGGGGGGGAAATTAAAAATCCAGTCTCAAGTTTACACCTGTGTGTGTGCAGCTAATTGAGTGAGGAGCTCATTCTGCATGCTGCAGCAACCCCAGAAATTATTATGTGTTCAGCTTGACTCTAAAACATGATCTGAACATTAAAACCCTCTCTGTTTAAAGCAGTTCAGAGATTCTGAGCTAGGTTAAATTTGAGACTGTATGAGTGTGGTATTGTGTGGCTGTAGGATGGTGTAGGGAAAGGGAGCATTCTCTTCCTTTGCCTCCACTGAGATTTTTGTGGAACGTTTTATAAAGCCAGTCAAGCCTAATGCTAGATTATCATAATCCTGTTGTAGTGCAAAACAAGTTTCTCCCCACCCCCCTTTTTTAAATTTTTTTTTGCATAGGAGCATAATTAGATATGAAAACAGTACAATAAAAACATTGTGTCCCAAGCTGCCAGGATAGTTAGGTTTTTATTTCAAGCTTGTAGTTTATTATAGCTGCCTTGGTTATATGCCAGGTTATCTGAACTGTTGCAAAAGCAAATGTTTTGAGTTACTCTGAGCAATTCTAGATGTTTGTTGTTTCCTTTTTGTGTGTTTAAAATTAAGGCCTGGAATCCTGGCCTGGGTTTTTAAGGAAAGGCTTCAACCACTCAGGGGTGTTCAGCCACACTCCCAGTTCCCGTGCTGGGTACTCTGGCACCCCTTTCCTCCCAGTAGCAGTTCATGTCTTGAGGAGCTTAAAACCAAGTGGCAGTGCCTGACTTCAGCACCCAGGTCTGAAAATCTGAGTCTACATTAAAAAGCAGCCATAGTATAAGGACCACCAGCAGAGTTTTGAGAGTGTCTTAAATTACCATCACAGCAGTTATGATTAATATATTTGTCTCTTTAGGGTTTTTGTGGCACTGATAATATTTCCCGTTCTCACTAAGACTCGATTAAATGAGTGCCTAAGACTGACGGGGAGTTTGTCTGTAATGACAAGTGCTTGACTGTAGCAGAAAATGATGAGCTGCCCCAGGGAGACATCACCACCCACTTGAGCGAGATCCATGAAGGGTTTATGACCCGTTTGAATCCTGATTGAGCATCACTGTCTTGACCCTCAGGGAGCCAATTGTCTGGAATACTTGCTCTGTCAGTCTGAGCGATGTGCTCAGAATCCCTCTGAAACCTGTACAGCTTGATTGTGTGTAATACACGCAGTGAATTATCAAAATGGTATAAAGATTGGGAAATATTTTATCACTGGGCTTTGGTGTGTCATGTTTAGAGAGCACACCGTTCTACTTGCCAAGTAAAATGTACTGAGAGTTTAACCATTTCAGGAAGAAGTTATTTCAGATCTGCCATTTAGTGGACAAAAGGTTTCCTTTGAGGCAAACATGTCTGATACGTGATTAGTGAAGGCAATTAATCTCCTTGTGGGCAGAAAATCTGTGCCCAGAGCTCTAGGGAAGCCTGAGGCCAGAATAATTTCTGGGACTAGTCAGTACCCCTCTGTGGGAGCCCACAGCAAGAGATGGACCCAGGCTGGTTGCAGGGTTTGGCCTGTTGAGCAACTGTAAGTTACAGCCAGGCTGATGAGGGTGGCAGCAGTTAGCATGGCCATGGCCTCTTGTGGCTTTTCTAATAATAAAGAAGGTTTTGTTACTGCATGGCAAGAGTGGGGCTGGAATCCTGTTTCTGCAGTGGGGATGCTTGTGAAGAGGCTGTTCAGGGGGGCATTGCAGGCTGAGAAAGCTGTTGTGATCTTCTTTTGAGTGATCATTGCAAGCAGGCACCAATGTGGCACGTGCCAGTTCTGTAGTGCCCTGAATGTAGGTGCTGTAGTGTAGCTCCTTAGGTGCTTAAGCTGGGAGCTCCTGTATTCCCAGTAGAGAGGCAGGTGAAACCAATTTTCTCATTATTAGCATTAGCAGTGGCTGCTAAACAGGAAAATAAAAACACCAGGTTGGATGATTGTTCAAAGTCTCTGACTTCTCCAGATTTATTTATTAATTTTTTAACTTCAAGGAAATTTGTGTTTGTATTTAGTGGAATATTGAAGAGTTGTTTGGGTTTGTTTTAAACCTGAGTTACCTTCCTTGCTGCTTCTCCTTAACCTGCCTCTCTGATGCACCTGGGTTGGACAAACCCGGTACCAGAACTTCATGGTAACTTTTGTCATTGGACATTTCCATCTAAAGTGCTCTTGTGATACCAAGCTCAGCATGGTCAAGTCTTAACCCCCTGAGCAACAGGAGAAGGGTCCTCCTATTAAAAAATAAACCATCCCTCATCTACTAGGCAGTCTTTAGATTGAGTGTACATGTTGCAGGGAAGAAGGAGACAGTTAGACTGTTACTGCAAGGTTTTGAGAAGAAAAAAAGAAAAAAAGAAAAAAAAGAACAGAAAAAAACCCGAAAAAACCCCAAACAAACAACAAATTAAAGCAAAACCCAAACAGCAACAAACCCGTATAAATAGCATCTCCCCCTTTTTACCCTCATCCCACAAAAGCTGAAAACAACATTTCAGGACCAGAAATGGAAAACAAATCCTCCTTTGTTTTATACTTAGTATTTCACAGCCAGCTAATCTTTATTATTATGTCTATTGAAGCAATTAAACAGATTAAACAGGATTAACTGTTGTTTTTCTACAAACATAAAAATGGCCTCTTAATTTCTAATGTTCTTTTTCCTATGTAAATTGTACTTTCATACCTAACTGTGAAAATTGTGGTGGGTTATGCATTTATGTCTGTACAGGTATTGTTGCTGTTAGCAGTGTTTTTTAAAATTACCAGCTAGCATATGTAACTAAAACTGTGTTAAAAAACTCATTAAATGTTTAAAAAGGTTAGATAAATTAAAGGAAGTAGTAGCAGAACTCTTGTATAACTCAGTACAAGAGAACATCAATATTGCTCATTGAACAGTCTATTCTCCTAATTTGAAAAGAATGACTATTTGTCATGGTTCCTGTCCTTGGGCTGGCAGTTATCTAATTAAATGCATATGAAATTCAAAAGCCTTTACTGAGGGACAGTAATTTTCCTTGGTTGTTTTTAAAGTCACCAAGATGAAAGCAGAATTACATTGAACAGATAATGGATTAATTTCTCCATTGTGCACTAAGGTCTTGGATTGACTAATCATCCCATGGTTATTAATCGATGTGTTATCTTATAGTTTGAAATTAAGGGTTCTGTTCTCATTATTGCTGACTCTAGGTAATAATGCTTCCAGTCCTTGATTGCCATGACACTACAATGTACTGCCTCACAAAATACCACAAAACTAATAAAAAATAGATCAGATCTATAAAGAGCATTCCCAGTGCATTACATTTACATGACTCTTCAGCAGAGTATTTTTTCAATCTAGTCTTTTCAGAATGCCCTCTGTAATCTTCCTGTGCTGGTTTTCACATTTATGTGCCTATGCCCCTTTTTCCTTCCTCACCATCCAAACACAACGTGCTGATTTGCATTCGCTGATATTGAAAGACAGAGACACTGCCCAAGATTTTTGTTTAGAGGAGATGATTCCCCTGGTCATGCCAGAATAATTACAAATGATGGATTGTTCCAAGTGCTTGGTAAGAGCATATGCAACGTAGACAGTAAATAGCATTTAAGAGTTACAATTTCTCTACTAATTAGAATGCAGTGGTCAAAGGGAGCTTGTAGACATCAAGTAGCAATAACTGCACCTTGTGAAGGCAGCCTGGCAAATTGGACAAGACAGCAGTATGTAAATATATACAGGTTCAGTTAGGTATGTATTCTGATATTTCTCAAGAGCTGTTTTTAACCACTGATTGTATGTAAAGATGAAAAGTTGTTGCAGCAGTAGTTGTGAGGCTGAATTCGTGGGAGAGTTTTGTTACTTCTACCCCCACAGCACATTCCTTTTGCTTTCCTCTCTTGTCTTTCCTTGTGACCTCGGGGCAGACATCCTATGAAACTGCAGGCAATTGAGGACCTCCTTTTATATGGGTCAAATTGAAGTAATTTTATTTAGCAAATTAGCCAAGTCCCTGATTCTGTAATTGAAGCTTATTGGGGCATCATACAGATGTAAAGATCTGACTATTCATGTGCAGCTGTTGAAGTGGGGATACTAGAAAGTGGGATGTTATGGTTGATTGCATCTGAAAGTAGCATCTGCAAAAAGGCTATGGCTACAATAAAAAAAAAACAAACAACTGTATTGAACCCCTGTTTTTCTGACCTAGAGCAATCAAGTCTTAAACAAGTCTTGATCTGTAGCACAATTATAGTGCACAATCCAGAGGGCAACATTGGTTTCTTAGCCGATCTGGAAGATTCTTTTATTTGAATTGAGTGTTAAATACAACAGTGTAAAATGTTTTTTCATTTTTCATTCTCTTTAAAGACAACACTCTGTTTAAGGATCAAAATGCTGCTTCTAACCCAAATTATCATTTAGTGAACTGCCAGTAATGATCTCTGCACAGGAATGTTCTAATATTGAATGCTTTTGATGGCAGAATAATGTTGCTGTTAAAAGACTTGGTTTTGTCTACATCAGTGTCATGTTTAAAGCAGTTAAATAATTCTAATTTCTGAGCTTGTTGGTGTGAATACACATTTCCATTCCTTATTTAACTACTGGGAAAGTGCATTTAAAAGTATTTTCATCAACAGTGAATGTGCTTTAAGGCTAAATATTTTAGCTTTCAGCAGAGTTGAATGATGATGGACTTCAAATTTAAGAAATCAAGTATCCAAGGCAGACTGGAAAGAGCAAGTAATTAAGCACAATCAAATGAAACAACCTTTCTGTTTTATGTTTGGATTCATAATATCTACCCTAGTAGATAACCTAGGACATAGCAGAGATTAATCAGTTATTTGCTGTAATTAAATCATAAAATGTGCTTCGTCAGCCTCCTGATTTCAGTGGTCTTTCACTCGTGCATGTCCTGGCTGTGCTTGAGCCAACACAAACATGGAAAAAGCTGGATTCTGAAAGAAAATATCTCCAACATGTCAGAGCTAAAAACTTCATGGTATTGAAATTATACTCTGCCAGATTCTATAATGTCCTAGAGAGATTTTATTATGTTTCATACACTCAAGTTTGTACTGAACTCCATCATACAGTTCACACATCTGATTAAATATTAAAGAAGGACAAATGTAGGGCTCACCAAGCTGAGCTGCTGTAAACTTGTCCGTGGATATTTGGCCTTCCATGACTTATTGTGCATCTTTATTTATTGTTTCTGAACAAAGTGTATTGTCACGAAAATGACATTGTACTTGAAAAAATCCTATCAGGCAAAGTCAACCCCTAAAATAAGTGTTATAATAAATATGCAGAAATGTCATTCTTAACATTAGCCCAAAGGTTTTGTATAGCTTAAGGATATATGCAGTAAGCTAACTATAAAAATAGAAGCTTGACAGTGGGGATGAATGTGTGTGTCAAAATAATATTACTCTTTCTGGGAGGATGGCAGAAAAAATGACACTACATCCACCAGCATGATTTTTATAGATCTGCCTCTTTGCCAGATGTCACCTTTTATAAACTACTTTATAAAAACATGACAGCATAGTGAAGTAGTGTGTTTATAGCTTGATAAACTTTTGTAATAAAGTTAGGATTGGCTGAAAATTAAAGCCTTAGAGCCTACTCATTAAGCATTTGGGAAGCTTGCTCTGACTTAAAAGGAAAAATATTAAAGAAATATGCAGAATGAGTCCCTAGCAGTAAGTGGCCTTTTTCAAGAGTGTATGGCTTCTGGTAGTGTCTACCAGTATGCAATAATCTATCCAGATATATTACTGGAATTTTAGAGCATAAAGTTTGCATTATTTTAAATGTAAACACACACAGACAAAATATACAGTGTGTATTAAATTACCTGTTTCCAAAGAGTACGGTGAGGACACACAGGGTAATGCCATAAATATCTCCCCAGCACACAATTGTTTTATTACATAATAAAGGTCTGTATATTACCTTCTGCTGCACCATGCGACACATAATTCCGATTTTTCATGACATGTCTAATTTATACAAGACTCTGGCTCTAGAAATGGTACAAAAATAAGATCTTACACTTAAGCTGTTACTAACCTCTAATACTTCAACACTGGGATTGCTCCTCTCAGAACAAGTACTGGTCTGTCCAGGCTGGGGTCACTGCTCCACATGCCTCACTAACTGCAGTGCAGAGAGAAAGGTCCCCTCTGGTCTCTGGGAAGGTTTGACAGACACCTTAAAGGCAGAGAGGCAAAGACCTCATACATACCCTCTTACCTCTTAGAGAATTCCTGTCATACCTCCTTTCTTGCTTCTCTGCTTGAAGAAACTTTTAAAACTATTCCACCAAACTTTAGTCCATCCGTATGAATAGATGGTGAGGAGGGGTCATTGACAGGACATGCAGCTGAGTTTTGTGCATCAGTTGCCATGATATGAAGCTCCTATGAAAGAATAGGAGGTGAAATCCTTTGCCTGCACGTGGTCTGCTCATAACTGGATGGACTGATGCACTGAGAGAGAAATGTGACCATCTGAAAGAGCCCATGTGTATTTGCTCGGCTCGATTCTTTTGACAGACGCAACTTTACATAAAAATCATCTTGTAACATACAGATTCTTGTGTATGGGATGAACAATAAGCAAGCTGATTTTTCATGAATTATTTCTATATCTGAGAGTTTTGCAGCAATGTGAAATGTATTCAAACCAATACTGAAAATATGACTATCCTCTTGGCTGTGTTTGAAGTTCTTAACCTTTCCCACTTCTACCCACCCAGAGATGCACTTTCTTTTATATCTTGAAACTAAACACTGTCTTTCTCTTGGGCTATATAGGATTTTCCTTTTTTGGGGAAAAACATACAAAACCACAGCTTAAAATCATAAAAAAGAAAGACTTGAAGGTCTCTCAAGAAATAGCTTAGTGTGTCCTGCTTTCCCAGAGCAGTATCAGCCTGTGTTGGGTTATGCTGGTGGTCAGCATCTCAGATGTTTGTTTAACCTTTTATCTCCCCAGATCTTTGGTGGTGAAGGCTCCAAAACATCTCCAGGAAATTTTGTTTCAGTATATACTATTCATCTGGGGACATGTTTGAGGAGGTGTTTGGTTTTTTTTCTGGTGTCTAACCCAACTGTGCTGTCAGATTTTGAGAAGCTAGGTTTGGCATTGCCTGGGGTTTTGTTGGGGTTTTTTGTGGATCTTTAGTTTTGCTTTGGGTTGGGTTTTTGGGGGTATTTTTGGGGGGTTAGATTTAAAACAAAAATTAAAAAATAAGCAGAGTTGAGAGAAAATTTAACTATCAGATTTACTGTGCATGTTTTGTAGTCCTCATGTACCCTTAGAACATGTGCAGTGCAGCAGCTAAAGCACAAATTTGCTCAACAACTTTAGCTTAAAGTTTACTCTAGTATTTAGCATTAAGAAAATGAACCTAGAGCAACCTTTTATCTTCCCTTTCATTCCACTCAGCCCCTGCAGTCTGTCCCTAACCCAATGCAAGTCTTTCACAGAGAATGCAAAATGCCCCAAGAGGGGGCTTGACCTACTGGGTTGGTTTCCAAAGCTGGATTTAAAGCTCAGAGGAATTCAGCAGTGTTTGGTTTGGCTCATTTGTGTTCAAGATACTCACTCCCTGCCAGGGCTGAATGTCAGCTGTAAAGATAAGCAGTGATTCTGCATCATGCACAATGCACTGTTTTGTTTCATTCCATTTATTCAGTACTTTGTCCTTTATGTTTTCCCTCTCTGGTCCTTGACAATTCCTGAGAAAGCACAAACTGAAGTTTTGTAGCTGATTTGGGAAATGGAATTATGAAAAGTCTCCATCAGTTATATGATATGATTTGATATTTTAATGCATCTGCTACTTCATTTTTCCAAGTTATTTTTAAAAAAAGGCTGAGATTTCTTCAAATGCTACTTGCAAGTTATTTTTAAATTGCTTATACCAAAATATGAAATAATTATAAAATGCAGTGAAATATAGTGACAGGATTATATAGCCTTCATTTGTGTGCCTAAACATTAGACATTACAGATTTAAGCCAAACAAAAGATACACGTGGCCATTTCCTTTTTCAAATGCTGAATTTTTAAAAACTTTATATTATTGTAAGTCTCAAAGTCATTTTTGAAAATAGTATTTTTTTATGACATGTTGCTAGTAAGACCTATGTTTCTGGGTCATTGTCAGGTGTGCAGGGTCCTCTGTCGTGGTTTCTAAGCTGAGTAAATTCCATCTAAAAATTGGTGGGAGGGTCTACCTTTATCTGCTACATCTGGAATATGTCACAAAGAAAAACTGAATTAAATTAATTTCAACCCACAAGCCTCATTTTTTTATTCCCCTCAGCAGACAAGCCCATTTAGTCTCCTCATCTTCTCTCAGTTTTGAAGATCTTACTGAGAGAAACTGAGCCCGAAGGCACAGAAGCAAGGCAAAAATGAAAAATGTAACTAAAGTTCACAGTTGTTGGGTGGGGACTAGAAAAATTGAAGGCTTATTAAGATCCAGATGTACTTTACATAGAAGTATTCTATTAACTGTATTTGGTTTAGGATTTGACCCAAAGTAGGTCAGCAGTGAGGTACTGTATGGAAGTGTGATGAGATTGTAGAGAATTATCCCAAAAGCAGGATAATCTCTGAATTAGAAAAAGCGTATGGAGGAATGGATTAGGAAGGGGTGTAAGTTGAGTGTTTTTCAGAATATTAATAATAAAACTTTTCAGATTAATGTTTCTGATAAAAAAGATCATGTCCTTCTCAAAAGTGAATAGATTTTTTTTTGGATAAGTATTTAGTGCTGTGTGGCAGTAAATCATTACTGAGTTCAGAAAATCCTGTCAGAAAAAGAAGGATATTGTGGTGGGAGGAAAGCTTTTGCAAGTGATTCATTCACCTTTTTAACTTCTACTTGTATAATTATGAAACTGGTCCCACTGATGCTATTGTCTGATGTTGTCATTTTACTAAATATTTGAGGGTAGGTTACGGAATACAGGACTATACAGCATTCATATGAAAAATGAAGCATTCATTATGCTTCACTTTTTCTTCTTTAGTAAATAATACTTAATATTATATATGCTAATTAAAAATGCCTCCTCTTAACCAAAGATTTAGGCTTTCTGGTTTTTGCAGTCTTTGGCAGCTTTAGACTGGGCTTTCTTTTGAATAAAACTGTTTTGTTAAAAAAAATAATTGTTCAGGAAATAAAAGAAGCCATGCAAATCTAGGGCATTTGCATTTTGAGAATCTGAGGATCTTGGCAAATTACATATTTGAATTTCCCAATAGATATTTGCTTGTGTGCAACTGGGTTTTTTACAAAGAAAGTTTCATGCAAAAGATCAGAGTACTGGATTTCATTACTCTTGTTTTCCTGACTGTCCTCAAATGATGATTGCTGTATGTATTTTAACAGCTTTAGCTGAAGGGTCCTGTTAACTACATCTGTTTTTTGTATTATGTGATGGGCAAAGGTAAATATTTTTTTTCTTGTATGTACAGTCAATTACTTTTTTTTGGGGGGGGGAGGGGAAAAAAAATATTTAAAATTCCATTTGTTCCTAAGAGTGGCCATATTAGACCTGTGCAAAAATGTGAGTCAGAACTATTCAGCACAGCTTTTAGAGGAAAACCTGTTATCCTCAGTGTTCTGTGTTTTAAAATAAACACTTGGTGGTCTCCATTTCTGCAATGTGTAGCTGTCTTGGGTGTTTTATTGATCTTGGCTACACAATATGAAGGCCAGAAATGTTTTCCACAAGGTGTAAGTTATTTTCTATTAATGCTATTGAAAGTGGTGAAAAATATTTTACTCATGGAAGTGTGCTTTTCTTAAGTAGTAGTAACTCTGCTCTTTTAGAAACACAGTAACTTAAAACTGTGCAGTAGGAATAGCAAGCTTTTCCAGAATAGGTGATTCCAGTGTTTTGATAGGTTCCAAAAGAGAGCAACAGGGTACACTTTGTGGACTTACTGTTGTAATTTCAGAAATGTCAGTTCCTGAAATTAATTTTCAGAAAAATTCCCCAAAAATATAGACAGAGGGAAACCCTGTGACTTATTAAAAGGAAAAGAGTTTCTAGTTCATCCCAATAATAGAAAACTAGGCAGCCAGCTAATACAAACATTGATGAATTCAAGTTCAGATTTTGATTAAGGGACTTCTCTTTGGCCAGCAAGAGAAGTTTCTGCTCATATGAGAGCCCTGGAAATCCATGGCAAACAGATATGAAAGGAAAACCACCTCAACTTCAACCTCAGACAGAATGTATCTTCTTAATCATTATGAACTCCTGCCATTAGTGCTGAGGTAGGTGATAAATAGCCTGTCAGAGGGCTCTGTCCAGCCATCTGCCTTTATGTCTTTGGTATTGGAACATGTCAAGCTTCCGGTTCTTTCTGGTGAGCTGTGAGACCAAAGCTAATCTGTTCCTTAAGTGGAGTTCATACTAATTATATTGACAGCAAAATGAAGTATCTTAATTTTGCGCTATCGATCAAAGGATTCTTTAGAAGACTTCAGGGCTGAGGTAGCTTTCTGCTGGACCTGGATTTCTTGTTGAAGGTCTGTAAAGTGGGTAATATATAGCTTTTTGTTGTCCTCTATAGATGTTCTAATTTCTCATTTGATAGATGTTTTGTGTACCAACCAGGACTGGTCTCTGACTTTGTGCATTTAAGAGGTCAGTTTGTAAGGCACAAAATAAAAAATAACCCATTTATATCAAACTCAAATGTCAGCCAAAATCTCTTGAGAGAACAGTGCAGCTGAGTGTGCTTGAAACACTGCAAGGGAAGCTCCAGAAAACATCTCCGCCGTGAGAGCAGCAGACTTCCTTTCCTGAAGGTAGGAGGCTTTGAAACATCCCATTGTTAGCAAAGTTAATTTTTGGTTTATTTGGAATTAATCATGTGCTGTTGTCTGACAGTACAAAATAGGACTAGAAAACAGTCACTTAGAACAGGAAACAACTGTCAATTAATTCACTAATTAATCAAGTTTACCAAAGGTGAAGTGCCTTAGACTCCCAGTGGAAAAGTATGAAGTACTTAGCTTCTGTGCCCAGAAAATTCATCCTTTTGCAGTTCAGATCTGTTATATTTTATTTTCAAACAGTAGTTCCTCATTATTCTTGCAGTTTTCACACTAGTACATGCTAATACTGTACTTGCACTTTTAAAAACTTTGAAAGTGTGATTAAATCTTACCTCTGTGGCTCGGAAAACCTGTATATTTATTTTAGTGCAAATATGAGAAGATTCTGAAAGCAGGGCTCAGCTTGAATCAACAATGTTTTTCATATTTTTCAGGTGAATAGTTGTTGTGGTTTCAACAGAATGAGTCACATAATGAATGTGGTGCTGTGCCAGACATTACCTGTAGTAGGTATTGCCAGTGTTTCATTGCCAGACAGATCCTTTATTTTTATTTAAATTGGCATTCCACTGGTACTTGCAACCAGTCTCCAAAATGTGCTTGGATATATCTGTTGGCAGTTCAGGGTGCTCTGCCACAAGTAGGTGAAAAGATCAGCCTGTGATGCTTCCATACAAGAAACAATCTCTTGGCATTTGGGTGTTCTCCCTCAAGGTTTTGGTGACCCACATCTCAGTTTGCTTTGCAATGTACTTGGTGGTGTTGTTTCAGGTTATTTTTATTCCCTGTTCCAAAAAAACAATGGCAGCATTTTTGTGAACCTTACTCTGCAGAGTTGGCAAATCTCAGCTCTTGATTGGAATCTAGGCATAGAAACTTCTCTTTTTGAAAGAAATCCGATTGAATTGGCATCAGATGCACTGTGAAAAGGAGGTGAGCACAGAGCCTATGAAAGCTGCCAACACAGTATATTGCCCTGAGGTGGGCTGGGCTGTCCAGCACTGCACAGTCTTTTCCACCTCCATGAAAGGAGCAAGGCTGTGAAATGCCATATATGTAGGTTAATCTCAGACATTATATTTATAGTTAGTTTCAGTTTGAAAGCTGTTGTAAATTTCCCCAGTGTTTCATTTGTAACTTCAAGGAAGATTTTTTGTTTTGGATTGGTTTTAAAATATATTTTTTTATATACATATATATATTCAAAAGCTAGATATACACACACACTTAGCATTTGAGTACAGTAGCAAACCATTTTGGAGTCAGGCTGGTGGGCTAAAAGTTAATTTTATCCACAATAAACTTGCACGAGAGGTCTCATACCAAAATGCCAGAAGTGCTGCTGCCATTTCATACATCTTTACTGTGCTACCTGCATTAGTCAGCGATTTTGCCTGTTTCCTCTTGTAGTGTGGTGTCATCTGACTGGGTGATCCACTTCTTGTGAAGTCAGAATGAATCTCAATTTGCTTTTAAATGTAAGAGAAGCAAAATGCTGTATCTTTAGCCAGGCAAGTAAATAAAATATGTCCTGAGGCAGTGCTTGAAGTGCCAGTGGTGTGTTGTATGAGAGGAAACCATGTGCATTTCATAGGCAAATCATGTTGGGATTTGGGCTGTCATAAAGGAATGCTGCAGGGGTTACACAAATGGTGCTTGCTGGCTGTGGAGATTGCAGGCAGCAAGGGAACCCAGGGTGTGGTGTGCTGTCAGCTCACTCTAATGGTGGGTTTGGTTTTATTTCACTGATTTTAAATAATAGCTGTATCTCTTTTGGCTTTGCACTGTTTTGCTGCAAAATAACTTGCAACGACGTAGAATTATATTAGATGTAAATGTGATACCAGTAAAAATGGACACAGCCTTTTAAATTGGCTTTTAATATTACTGCAGGAAGTGCTGACCTATGGGCTTTATATAGAGTGTGTGGTTTAAGAGATGCACTTGTTTGATAATCTTAGTAAACTGGCATTTGTCCAGACTGCTGTTGTGTGGTGTATCTGAAAACACTTGGAATTAGCCTTCAATATATGTAAAAATTTCAAGTAAAGTTTGACTATATATTGTACATTTTTGTGTAGTATCTTTTAAAAATTTTACTTTTTACCTGCTTGAAAAGTAGCAAAGGTGCAAAAAACTATTTTAATGTAAGAATTTGTTTAGTTACCTATGCAGATACCGCAAAAGGAGTTGACAACATGGCATAAATAGTAAATAATGCTGCTTTTACACTTTAAAATATGTATATGCAGCCTTGAAAGTGTTTCTTCTGCTTCAAGGCACTTGGCAGTTCATTTCTTCTTTCCAGAAGGTTTCAAGATGTAAATCTTTTAATGTTCAAAAAGAAGCAGTGGTGTAAAACACTTTGTTTTGAAACTCCAAGATGAATGGACGATTGGAGACATTGTTCCTTTAAAGCACCAACTGAGAAACTCCATTAACTGTGTGGCAATAACATCGGGGCCCACACAGAGCACAGCTCGGAGGAGGGAGCTGCTGCCTGAAATACCATTATTGGCAGGTTTCTGAATAATTTCACAAAGGCACTTCAGGCCAGGAATCTTGTTAGTGGAACCCGCTCTCACTTCAGTCTTTATATCTCCACCATGTAAAACTCAGTTGTATCCTCCTAAGACTCAGAGTATTATTTTTTTATTCAATTCACTAGCTGTGATTGACAAGGACCCCTTCATGAATATGTTAAGAAAGAACTGTTTGCTGGATATTATGTCCTTTCATATCTGTCATAACTAGAATATTCATGATGCTGTTTTCAACAGGCCTCCTATTGTAAAAGAAATATCATGGAAACATGTTCTAGTTTTTATAAAGTCCAGGGAAAAATGAATGCCTTAGGGGCTGAGAGGTAAGGGTTTTTTTTTAACAATTTAGAAATACAATGTGACAGCTAGCAGAATATATATCAGCAAGCAGAAAGCTCTTAAATATCACAGTCGTGGGCCTAGATTTGATAAACTGGTAGGGATTTTATATTCATTTTTGTGTTTTCTGATAGCTGTAGTTACCTAATAAATCTATTTTATATTTCTCTATTTAAAAATGCAATTATGAAATCAGGGGTTTTTTTCATAAATTTTATGACTGGATGCTGAGAGTCTTTTTTTTCAGTCAAATCTTGCCAAAACTTAGACAAGCACAGACATACTTCTTTCTTGTACAGGAGCAGTGGGCTGGGGAATGCCAACATTGATGCCCTTTGATGGTTCAGTGCTGGCCTCTCTAACATTGGCTGTGGGTGATGGAGAGGTCAACAAAATCAAAACTTGAGGAGCAGTCGCCTCTTCCAAGCAGAAACAAACATGGAAACCACCCCCCTATTTTTTTTTTTTAGAGCAGATTGAATTAGTTGGGGAAGATACTTTTAAAGCAAAAATGTGGTTTTGTCAAAACAAATTTTCTTTTTAACAGAAAATATTTGTTTTCTCAAAAGACTTGTTCCTAAAATAAATAAGAGCACTTTTAAACTAATTTGATTTTGAATTGCCAAGTACTTTAATTCCAGGTTTTGAGATTAAAAGACAGAAAAGAGATCCCATTTAATAGTTAGAATTGCAATTTTGACTTGCAGTGCCATGCAACTTTAGCCTCAGTTAGTCAAAAGTAAACACATTAGCTTTTCAGATGAGTTAAGCTGTTCCCATGGACAAATTTCTATTATTTGTTTTATCTGAAAAATGTTAAAGCTTCTACTAGGGTAAATAAATAATTTTTCTATCTGATTCTAATAATAATCTGGTCCAAGAGGCATTATCTGTAACTGAGGAGTTCAGCTATGATACATAACACTGTTAATTTTGATCCTGGGGACTTGCAATATATTTTCAAACTGGTAATATAGACACTTTGAAATATGTAACACAGGTAAATGCAAATAAGGGGGAATGTTTTCCACCACTGTACCTGAACCTAGAATTGTTAGAGTCTTACTCAGCTCATTATTTCCTGGGAAAAATATTAGTCTGAAAAATGCACACATACAAGTAACTGCTGGATGCCATTCGTTTATTCGAAGGACATTATTATCCTTTTTTTTTTTTTTAATAAGAAAAGGAAACCAAATGTTTGTAAAAAGCCCTGAATTGGTGTTATTGGAGAACCATGCTCGTTACTCTGTGGCTAATCATGGGCATCATCAGCCTCTGGCCTGTGCTGCTGTGCTGTGAGCAGCTTCTTCTGGGCTGCAGAAGCCATTAAGGTGCGTGCATAGCTGGAACGTTGCATCTGTCACCAGGGTTTCACTCAACAAATGGGGCAGCCCTGCTGTTTTCTTTTATTAATGTAATAGAGATAAACCTGTGAACAGCCCTATGTTTCACCTAAGTCTCTGTGCAGCACATATTGGTTTTTAATCAGCAGGAGCTTGCCTCTCCCAGGAGCTGAGTGCTCTTGTCCCCTGCCGAGTGCCCTGAGCAGCTCCGGGTGTCTGCGGGAGCTGAGGACACTTGCTGCAGAGCACAGCGCATGGTGCAAGATCAGGGTTCATAAGCTGGGGTGAAATTGAAGACACTGACCTACAGGTGAAAGGCTGTGTACCCTATTAGCAATCTTAGTATCATACAATCCCCCAAAGTAAATCATTCCTGATCAAAAAGCATGAAAACAGCCCTTCTTAGAAGCAAGTGCAAACTTCTTGTGTGGATCAGCATGCTTAGGAAGGTCATGCCTGTCTGTCTTGGGCAGTGAGTATTGCTGAATATTTTCTCTGGCAGCATGAAAAATATGTATTTTGCAAGGAAGAATAAGATGCATCTACCCCCACCCTTTTGGTTTGTCTTCAGGTGTTTTTTCAGAACTTTTGTTTTCATTGAAAAGTGTCATGGCAGATGGAAGATGTTCCAGTTCACTTTGGACACTCATTGGTCTCTGGAAATTACTATAGGATGAAAAAGGAACTGGATTGTGCTTTAGCCTCCAAAGAGGTTTCAGATAGGTGTACTTACACCTCCCTGTAAAATAAATACATCACAAGTTGTTGAGGCTTCGCTTCACATGACTCAGGAGACCAGAGCAACACAAGGGAAGTCAGAGGTGCTTGTTTTTATTATGCTCCCTATGTGGACAGGTTTTCCACCCCAATTGTTCAAATGCTGGATGAGATTGACTCAGGGCTTGCAATGCCCAGTGCATGTCTTAAGGATGCTCATATTAGAGCTATTAATGTGTTATTTCTGATAGCAAATGGACTTATAAAGACTTTATGAACATTTTACCCCTTTCTGTCACCATTTTTGCATCATAAGTCACTGGTGATTCATTGGAATCTCAGCACAGGTTCACAGGATTTTTCCACAGGCATCACTAAACTAAATATTAAATTACCTTTTCCTTGCCCTTTGTAACCTCTGGCTCTGGCTCTCATAGCTAAAGGAAAATGGCAAAGGAGAGCCTGGATGAGTCAAATCTGGGTTCTGTCTGTCTAAAACATGATTAAATAGAAAAAAAAGGAAGGCAATCAACATGGTGTTTTAATGCCAAAAGCAGTGAATGAAGAATGCTTCTGTCTTAATCCATAAAAATCCCACAGCCAGAATGTATATGGAATAATCCTATATGAAAGAAACACAGGAAGAGAGAGAAGCTGCACTGACTTATAACAATCCAAGGGTGTTAAACTATCGGCACAATAAAATAAAACAACACCTAACCAACCAAACAAAAGCTCCACGAAAACAGGTTAGCATACTTGCTGCTCACAGTACTGTATATGTGCATTTCTTTTTAGGTGTATTGCAACTGCATTTCTGATTCTTGATTGGCATGGCAATATTTTGATAAATCAAAAGAATTGTGGACGGAGGTACTATTGCTTCTGGTCACATTAGAGTTATAAATTTGATCCTGCTTTGAGTAATTAGTACAAGCTAACAAGAAATGAGTAGTGTAGTAATGAAATAAGTAAGAATTATAAGGAACTATATGTTTTTGTAGAGAGATTCTGCATTTGTAGGAAAGTTCCATCATTTGGCCATTGAGTGGTTATAGAGATGTAGGAATTTGACCAGTTTCACAATATTTATAAAAGATAATTTTCATCCCAGCTAATGCAGACAAATGCCCTTCTGTTGTGTCTGTGATTCACAACAATGTCTATATGGAATGTCAATACTCTAGGATTTCTATTTCTTCCTTCTTAGACCCCTAGTTTTCTGAAGCTGCAAACACCAGGATGCTGTATCTATATAAAGACATTTGAGGTAATTAGAAGTCTGTTTGACAAATCTGTGTTTGAACGTATGCACAGCCTGGATAGTTGAGAAGTGCTGACATGGAGTAGGAATCAAGCTGGTAGCTGGAACAGGAGAGAACTGAGTGACCTCATTGAGACAGTGAAATGGTGGGGACAGGAAAACTGGAAGTTAGGAGTAAAGGAAACGGCACTGAAAGCTTTAGGACCAAGGAAGATGAAAGGGAAAACATGTTAAAATCATCTTGAAAGATAAAGCTTGAAAGGCTTCTTGGGATGGGGACTGTTTTACCTTGTAGTAGCTCTTCCTGCATCGTGTAGAACCAGTTAGGTCCTGTCCTGCTGTCACTCCCATGGTGACCCTAAACTGCAGTGTGGATGCTATTGAAAAGATGCTAGATGCATTTTCAGCTGATGTTTCTTTCCATTTTGGAGCTGAAGGAGTGACCCAGGGTGAAGGCAGAGTGCTCACGAGGGTTATAAAGCAAATGGTTTTGAATGACAGCACTTTGCATCCAGGTCACCTGGGGCCCAGGTCCCAACACTATCTTGCAGTCCATCCTGAGACTGACTCCAGGGAGGATTCTAGTGCTCTATTTCTGAAAAGGTATGGAAACATTCATTTTATTTTTACATATTGCAGAATTTTACCCAAAATAATTACAGGAGATGAGAATGTGACAGTAAATGAGAGTTGAATGTAGCACACAGTGATATCTCCCCTGTTGTCTCTGAACAGAAAACAGAAAAATATCTCACCCAATTTTTTTTATATGGAATATTGCAGCTCATCAACAATAACAGTAATTCCATAAAACACTCACCTCAAGTCTGTTTTGCTAACCACCATTTTAGAAGATGCTCAAGAAAGACCATTGTGTGTCTTCTGTACAGCACTTCCAATTCTGAATAATTAGAATAGAAAGACTTTCAAGTTGGCTTCAAGTTTTAGGTTGTTATATAAATAAGTTCACAGGAATCTCAAATGCTTTACATAAATCTGACAGCAACTATAAAAGGCTTTTGAACATTTTTGTTGCCAAAGTCCCAGGGATTGCTGGAATCTTAAATATCCTGTTTTAAGCTTCAATTCAGAGGCTTTTTGTCATGTTTAATAATGTGGGAATAATTCCTTTTCTGTTCCTATTTTCCAAATTTATAATCCACAGGGATCTTTGAGGCATGGAATGGATATTTTCCAGAGCTCTAAGTGTTAGGGGTCTTCCTACCCACAATACTTGCTTTTCAAGTTGTCTTTGTATTATTATTTGTCTATGTCTAACGTCTTCTAAAGGACTGTCATTAGAAGATGCTAAAATGAAAAGGCTGTCAGTTGGCTGAGGGAACTGTAATGGAAATATCAAAGTATCAGCCTAACCATGATGATAAATGCATTGTAAAACCAGTTGTGCAACACACAGCATTATTAGGGAGAAGTCTACAAACAGCAAAATGGTGGGATCCGTGGCTCAGACTCAGTCCAGGAGGTCAAGCTCCGCCAAGGTGCACCAAGACGTTTTTAGGGTGGCTTGTACTGCAGTGCAAGATGATCCTTTAAAGCCAAGTATGTCCTGGAAACACAGAGCACAGACCTTCACAGAGGCTTAGAAATGCCAGTGCCTGTCATTTGTTGATGACATGGGATGTTGTTCCTGCTGTCACTGTCAGGCTGATAGTTCTTAGAGCTGCAAGTTCAGAATTTAATTTCAGTTTAGTAGAAATGAGTGGAATTTTGCCTGTTTTGGGTGTATTTTGCAATGGCATTCTTAAATGAGTAACAGTGTTCCTGTGCCCTAGCCTGGTCAAATTTTAAAACTGGCCTCACAGTAACTATTGTAGTTCCTTCAGTTCTTGCACATGTTCTTAAATTATAGGGGTGTGTATTTCTTGTGTTCCTAAACCAGGTTGTTCGTTTTCATTGGTAAGGTGAGAGGTCCTCTATATAATTTCCTGTTGAAAAATGATTTGCAAAGATAGAGTTGTTTGAATGCACTTAACTTCATGCCTCGTGAATAAGTCTTGGGAATATTAGGATTAAAGAGAGTGTTTATAAAAATACATTTTCATTTGAGCTGAACAGTTTTTCTTTAGAGTTCCATTTCTTCCTCTTCCTCACCACCATGAAGCAACATTAATTCTCTGGCCACTGGGAAAGAATCATTTGGTAGCAAAATCATTTCAGACAGTATCATGCTATATAAATATGTGGAATTGTAAATGTTCTGAAAGGCATATCTTTTTAGGGCTGTACAGATCAAATGGTATGGACATTATTTATGTTCAGTAGTTGAAGTCCACACTAAGACTTTCTACAAACCTTAGAAGTAATAATTCTAGCAGATAGCAGTATTCTGAATAGTGGTTTTAATCCATAGTCATGGCATCTACCACAGGCACATTCGTTTTGTAATCAAAAGCTTTAAGAATTTTTAGAATAATGAAAAATATATTTTAAATGGCTCTAAAATGAAACCTATTTAATTAGAAAACACGGTGTCAACAGAATTTTCATTTCATAATTGAATACAAAAGGTTTATCTGCCTCTTTTGGTACCTGATTCTGCCTCAGTGATATTAATGCCCCACATTGTTGAGCTTTCATCAAAAGACACAATGAAATTGTTTTATTTTTATGAATAGCTCTGCTGTTTTGCAATCAAACACTTCTCTGTCATTAGTCATTGTAGTTACCACTCTCCGGTGTCGCTCTTTAATAAGGTTCTTTTATTTGCTGTTGTACACTTTCTGGGAATAGTTTTTCCATTTCAGGGAAGAGTTTTGGTTTATTGCAGTTTTTCTCATCTCTTCTTTTGATTTTACAGACTCATACAGTTTGGTCATCCTTTTTTCCCTCCTCATTTTATGGTATGGCTTTCTTATTACATTATTCCTATTATTTGATGACACTCTCCTACTTCACTTTGCAGTTATTCCTAACAGATTTAACATTTAGCTGTCCACATCCATTTTATGGATATGTATAATGTATGGATGGAAGTACTGTCCCATTAATTTTGAATGAATTGGCTCTTCATCCAGTGCTATCTAATAAAGATAATCATCAGAGTGCATTGTTATACTGCAGTGCCCAAGAAGCTTTTTAATATTCCTTATTGCATATGCATGCTCCCAGATTCTTTTTTATTGTCCTTTACTATTGCTCAATCACATTTCCACTATTTAGTTGAAAATCTGCATGTTTCACTCTGAATACCTGATGGCTTAGGATGTGCAGGAAATTGGCAGAGGGATGTGAAGAAATTGTAGAAGTTCTGGTGTACAGTGGCTGCTCACTATTATTTTATCATCTGCTTTGTTCCAGAACTGAGAATGACTAACCTGCACTGATTTGGTTTCATTTTCAGTTTATCTGTGCTGATTCTTTACAGTCTTGGTGTTTCCAATGGCTTCACTTTCTTACCAAAATTCTGAGGTCCTCCAGGTAACTCTGAAGTCTGACACTGTTGAGGCTGGACAGTGGAGGAGGCAAAGTCAGGTTTTGCTGAGTTAATCACAGTTCTGCAGCTGTGCTGGCAGAGAAACCTCTCAGTTCACAGTATTTATTCACAAATTATTATTTTTTTCTGTCTGGAAACTCACTACATCTGCCAACAATGAATGAGGTGATTTTTTTCTCTTAGAAAAGTGGTATTTTAAGTTCTTAAAGTACAGAACCTCTTTTCTGTGCCATAAAGAATGCTCCTTCCCCCTCCCACTGTACCTGTGTGTGCTGTGCCTGTGCAGGTGTAAATTTAGCACTTTGAAATGGAGAGAATGAGCCATTTCTGAGGAGGAACTCAGGATGCAGTCACAGAACCAGCCAGCACAAGTGCTGACTGTCTGCAAACACGCTTCATTTTCATTCCAGAGCCAGTTTCCATGAATCTTACTTAGCCCTGAGACTGCAAAAATGGCCAGTGATTACAACTGTGTTGTAGACAGTTGTCTGGAAGAACATGGGGTGAAGCTGAGAGTTAATTTAGTAGGAACTGTTTGTTCCTATGTCCCCAGATAGTCGCAACCCTCAGTCACTTCTGGATTTGACCCAAAGACAGGAAAGGAAGCATTTACATGACAAACATTTGATTTTTACCAGTGCACAGGTGCATACAGTAAATGTAAATACTCCAGGTTTCATGTTGAGAATAGGCTGCCTTTTATAATTGAAACTGAAACTTTAGTATTCAGATGTAAGGCATTGCTGTTCAAGTCCCTGAAGTGAGTCTTACGTCTTCTCTCACCACTCTGATTTTGGTAAGGATAGTGAATTACTGCAAATCTAAGCCTTTAATGTATATAATTAAATGTGAACCAACCTGCTGCATCAGGTCTTAGACTGTTCTAATGCTTCTAACTCTCATAGACAACATCATTTCTCAGCCTTTCTTCCATGGCTGGTCCAGAGACCGTCTCCTCTTGCCCTCCCATGCTGCCACGGACAGCAGAGCCCTGTGTCACCTCTTCCTTGCATGTCACTGAGGCACATTGTGCTTTTTGGTGAGCAAAAGAGAAACTGCTCTTAAGGCAGGGCCAGGAGGGTCACCACCTGCCTCTTCGTGCTGGTGGCAGCACTTAAGTGTGTCCCTTTTTGTGCTCACTTTTCCCACAGTGGAGGTGCAGGGCCACAGGACACTGTGCTGGGATTTGAAATCATCCTCTGGCCCATAGCGAGCTTCTTAAAGAAGCAATTTGATTTCATTGATGTAAATGCTAGATGTAATTATGTTCTGATTGTCATGTGTTTTGATTCTTATTTTCAGCTACACACAATTCTCTTGGGAATAGAGATATTAAGATTGCCAGTTGCATTCAGAATGTTTCTGAAAGGTATTTGAGTCTGTTTCTTTCATAAGAATTGCAGTACCATCTGTGTACTGGTGTAAATATATAAAGTCACTTCCTGTTAAGAAGTGGCTCTTAAAACTCAAGAGATAACATTATTTTAATTGCTGGCTTGAATGGATGCTGTCAGTGTTGTTAATGGTGACTGCATTCACAGTGCTATTTGAATCATCAGAAAGCAGGGGTTTTTGCCTAAATACAGGCATTTCAGCTCTAATTAGTTAAAATGTTTTTTAATGCTAAGGTTCCTTTATAAAGAAAATCATTATAAGGAGAAAATTACTGGTAGATTTTCTGTGATAAAATTGTCCATATCAGATCTAGCTAAAGTTGGAAATGAAGACAGGAATGTTGTTCAACACACTTGGTACTTGGGGAAGCCCTTTAGGAAGTTTCTCAGGCTGTAAGAATATGAATTGCTTTTGGTTTGACCTTTTGTTCGGAGGGTTTTGTGCTTTTTCAAGACACTGTAAGATAATATGAAATGTTGCTGACTTTTGTGCTAGCTACTGTTAAAACAGATATCATGGAGCAACATCAGCTACAAAGAACAGCTTTGTAGCTGACTCTTGACTGAAGGAATGAGACAATAGTAGCTGAAATAGGAAAAACACAAAAGTAGTTCATGGTGTTCTGGCCTTACAGGAATATTTTTTCTGGATACATCTATATTGTTGTCACTTATGTAGCTTGCATAACCTAGATTAACTTCAGACTAGTTAGAGACTTGTCACTGGCATGACTCAGGCAGGAAGGTGATAAGCCTAGGAGCAGGGGTGGGCAAGCCATGCTGGACATCAGGACACTGCAGCTCCCCCACAAGAGCACCAGCCCAGGCAGGGCTAAATGAGCTGCAATTCCTGCTGGTGATTCACAGCATCTGCCTTTACAAGTGTCCTTTCACAGCTCCTTAGCATGTGGCTGCCATGGTCTTACCTGGCATCTGCTGTTTCTCATTCCAGTCTCTGCTCCTGCATGTAAATCATCTAGGGGAGCAGACAGATGCAGTGGGAACTCTTACAGTGGTGTTGAGTTACAGCTGCTTCTAAATTCAGAGCAAATATAAAAATCTTCAATTTTATCTATAGTGTGTCTTAGTTATTTTACAATGAAAAATAACAACCACAGTTATCAAATATTGGCTGTTTCAAAAAGATACAGTTCCTTCCAGCAAAGCAGATAAAAGAAAACTCTCCAAAACCAGCAGAGTACATTTTCCACTCCTAAACAACATTGTTATGCTATCATTATCCTTCCTGTCTTTCCCATTTTTACTAGTAAGGCATCTGCTGTTTTTATATGACCAGAAAATGAACATCAGGTCCGTCATAATAGTAAAAAAATTTACTTGGTATATATGCCTGTACAGTAGAGTAAATAAAGATCCTTTGAAATAGCCTTCTTTCTTTGAAATGTTGTTTCATTGGCCAAAGATTTGGCAGTCATAAGGACTGAGATGGTAGTGAAGCTCTGATAAAACAACTATTGATTTCAGTAGGGCTAGGATTTCACTCCAAGAAGGAGTAATTGGGCTATCGTTCTCAAAACAGGATGAACATGTGATAGTCTCCTGCTGCTGAATATATAAGATACTAATTTTGTACAAATTTAACTTTGTCTTTCCTGGCTTTATTTTACATTAAGTTATCTCAAGGTTTTATATTGCTCATATGTCTGAACATTTTCCATGGAAAAAACAAAGCAGCACATCCTTAGTTTTCATGGAGTTTCTGCAGCCTCTGTTTTCAGGCTCAAAACTG
Source organism: Apus apus (assembly GCF_020740795.1). Classification (NCBI taxonomy): domain Eukaryota; kingdom Metazoa; phylum Chordata; class Aves; order Apodiformes; family Apodidae; genus Apus; species Apus apus. The sequence continues at coordinate 6,252,335 of NC_067290.1, forward strand.
TCTTAGGGTCTTGGTTAGTTTTTTGGTACTTTGGATGGAGGCTTATGATGTCCTGAGAAATATGTGGCATTATTTCTGTTTCAGAGCAATCTGCTTGGTAACTACGTGCTGTCTGGTTTGTGTCAAATTCCTGCTTCCCATTAGCTTAACTGTTATCCCATCAGAAGGAGAAGGAGGATGGTTATTGTGAGCAGCTCCGTGGATGCTTTATCTTGCTTTAGCAATGAAAACAGTTTTGAGTGAGAATGGGAGGAAAATCCCTGAAAGTACAGAGCAGCTATTTCTGAATATATGTTGTCGCCATGGGTGGAAGCCTTTATCCAATTGTAGTTCTTTTGAACTCTTTCCTGGAGGTCATATTTACCCCCTTTAAAGAATATATATATATATAAAATTTTAAAAAAATAAATGTCATAATTGTGTCACCAGCTTGACAATTTTCCAAGTGATGCCCTCTGTCTTATTCCCTCATATCCAACACCAGTGGTGTTTTCCTAAGCAGCACTTGTTTGACATATACAAGTTACAGTAAGGAAGAGCCAACTTTATTGTTTTCTTAAATTTTCTTAATATGCCCCATCGTCCTAAGAATGACAGTAAAAACAGTAGCAGGTTGTATGAATTCCCTTCAAAATGAAGAAATAAAATGTTCTGTTTAAACCAAGTCCAGTTTTCTAAACCAGGAAAATGCTGGAGCTTTGTCTGTAATGCTCGTTTTGAAAAGAATGGAAAATGTCCCATCAGCTCTTCTGAGGGCACGAGCTGGGCTGGGTAAGGCCAAACAAAATGGTTTGTCCCTGGCTCTGAAGGCCACCTGGGTCTTGGCAGGTCCTTGGGCTGGAAGCTTCGTTCTGGGGTCCAGGGTGCTTGTAAATGTCTGCCTGCATGCATCAATTTGTGCTGCTTCAGTCTGAATTAGTACAGTTTTCAAATGAGCTGGCAGCATTATTTGAGCAGAGCAGCTCTGACTGTTCTTTATAATTTTTTCTGTTGCATACACAGACATTTATCTTTGGTCTGGAACTTTGTCTTAGTTTTTAAATTCTCAGGAGGCGAGCAAACCAAGAAACTTCCAAAGCAAGGATGTGTTGAACCAGAAAAAAACAGGAACTGCAGCTTTGAGAAACTGAATCTCTCTCTTGATAAGAGCTGAAGCCCTGGGGCATACATATATATGTGTAGCCAAAGCCACAATAAATATCAATGCACAAAATATGTCACCAGGAAAAGAACTGAGAATTAATTCTGGGAGCAAAGATCTGCAAATCAACAAAAAAGGGGCAAAGGGAGATTTAACAAGAAAACTTACTGTGTTTCAACACCACCACCCCCCCCTCCCCAATGACCAAGAAGTGGGTTTTACATTAAAAGCACTACAGAGATAAGTTGAGCTGTATCTTGCTCACACTACCTTTATTTTTCAAACTAGTCAAATGGTCTGAATATAAAATTATCCTAATGGGATAAAATTATTTTTCAGCCTGGATATACTGCAAGTCAGTAACTAGCACAGTGGTACAAATAATGTTCTGTTTCTCACACAGACAGGTATCTTCAGTACTATACTAGGTTGTAATTCAGTGGGGCTTCCTGTTATAAAAATGACAGCACATCTGCTGTCATGATCTCCAATGGTATTATTTATCATCTGCATGCAACTGAAGGTTTGACAGATGCTTTACAAGCACATGTGCTGAGATGGTTGCAGCCACGTGTAGCATATCACACAGAAAGCTGTTTCTTAGTCCCAGATTGTTGGTTTGTTCATTGGAACAGAAAGAGGTCTGACTAGATGCCCTTTAGTAGAGAAGCTTTGCTCAGGAAGAAATGAAAAGCCTAGGGAAAAGGGAGGAGTGTCTGTATATTAAAAAAAAAATAAAATTAAAAAATGAGGCATGAGTGGGGGAAAGTAGAGACCTTAATGAGTATAGAGCTGAATTATATGGGACCAAGAGGACAGGGGTGTGAGAGGAAACGTGTGTAGGGAGGGAGATTTTATCTGAGGAAGCTTAAAGATCAAAACATGGACTGTTTCTTACAGACTTGCTCTAAAATTAGGTAAATACGTAAAATGGAGATAAAAGATCTGGGGCTGATACAGATAAAATGAAAACATCTTGCTGTTAGGTGTCCTAGGAAAGGTATTGGAAATCTAACAAAGTGTCAGCTTGCTATTTGGGATCAGAAATGTATCGGAGGGGCTCACTTGTAAGGCCAGGTTCCTGACACCACAGTTAGTCTGGTTTTCTTATGGGTAATGAAGTTACAAATTATAAATGCTCTTGTAAATGCCCTGGCTTTGTCAGTGGGAGAAATGTACAGTGGGCTGAGCATCTTCTCCCTCTCTGACCCTCGTGGCTGTCTTTTTAGGAAAAGTACATTTAAAAAAACAAACAACCAGCTCTGGATTTGCATACTATTTTACATATAGACCTTTAAAAAAATTGGATATGCCAAAACATTAAAGTGATTATGAAGAATTCCTGTGCTGGAATCACTTATCAGGTCGTTCTTTATTGACCACTGTCTGTGTGACCAAAATTGGTATGCAGCCTGGGCTCCTCCTGGGTGTGCCAAGTTCTGCACAGACCGTTTGTATAACCCTGACTTTTCAAAGGAAACTAAGGTTCTGTCTTAGTTAAGCACTTTCCTATCAGTAAAATACTATCACAGATCAAATATAACCTGATTCAGGATTTCTTCTGGTCATTGTAGCCCAAGATTAAAGCTAATTACTTGATAGTATCAGTCAGTCAATCAAACAAGCCTTGTAAAAATCAATACAGCTCGTAACATAATAATATCCTTTGTCCAGCCTCTTTAAACATCATCTGCTGCCTTAATTGCTGCTGATGTAGAGCCACACAATGGCTCAAATTTGGGCTGATTTGTTTTAGCAGTGACACTTTAGCCAGCTTATGCAGGATCATTAACATCGTTTTTCCAGTTACTGACCTTGGAGCAGCTGTTCCTAGTTTGCGTATGAAAATCATCATTACCCTTTACTTGTTTTCATTCTTCTGCTTCCTTCTGGATTACTCTTGACAAGAGGAGTCCAGAGTTAATTCTCAGCCAATTGGAGAGCTTATTTTTGTAGCTCAATCTGGTTTGGATTTGTTTGGGTTTTTTTTTTTGCAGCAAAAAAGTTCTTATGATAACTAAGCAATATTAAATTTCTTGATTGTCTGACTTCCAAAATGATCATGTTACATATCATAAGGTTTGTGGGTCAGTAAGTGCCTGGAAACAGATTGCTGCTTAACTTGTTCACATCTGAGTCCCCACAGTGCATCTCAATACAGAATCTGACAGTAATTGTGCAGTCTTTTCAGAGTGTGGAGGGTAAATTGTTTAAAAAAGTTCTCGTCAAGCCCTTTGGATTAACCAGTTTGCTGTAACCCAGTGTGCCAGGTGACTGCTCAGGCGATAGAAAAAGCCTCCTCCAAACCTTTCTGTGCCTGAGAAATTTATCATCTCTGTCACATTTTAAGAAATTTCCCGCAATATGAACATTTCTCCAGGGATTGACAAATTTATCAGAAGCTTTGCAAATAAATGGAATAAATTCCCTAGGCCAAATCCAAGGCTTGCTGAAATCAAAATTGTGACAATGATTTGTGAGACCAAAATGGGGGGTGAGACCACAGAGGTGAAGACACACTGGAAGCTGATGGCTACTGGACAAAACGTTTTTAATTAAATATATTAGCTGGGCATATTTGGTTTGGTTCTGCTAAATGATCTTGCAGACAGAGCCACCAGTTATCATCAGTACCTTTTGGTAGTGTTTTAGTGGCTTCCTTTTTTTAAATAAGTGCGTGTCATATTAAAATGACAGACAATGTCTTACAGAATCTGCTGAGGTTTCAAACTCCAGTAGTGTCTATTAGGGTTGGGGTTTATACAAGTCATCTGAAACATTATTTACGTATAGATACACATGAAAGAGTTCTCCCTTTCAATTTCTTTAAATATCTGTGCCTGCCAGTTAAACAGTAATAATGACCATACAGGTAACATATGTCACTCAGCTCAGTTCAGAAAAGAAGTGAATGCAGAGTGCAATAGATCACACTGTCAGCAGTGCTTCATTCCATGCCCTCAGGCAGAAGAGGTCCCAATATACACCCATAAAGTCATGTTGCTTCTCCTTCAAAACTCTCCTTAAATATCTCCTTTTCTATGGTATATGCAGCAGAAATGTCATAGTTTACAGTTATTGAGAGAGATTGTTTTAACTGGAGACTACTGTAGAGATGGTGGGCAGCAGCTTTTTATTATGACTTTCCATCTGTTAGGCTTCCTTGACTTCTGCTGGATTATAGGATTTTTCAAGTAAAATGGCTTTATATTCTGCTTGAACTGTGCTTAGTCTGGAGGCTGTGGCCCTTGACTTGGCTCCCAGCTGCTGTGTTCATGTAAGTGATGATGGTGGTGATAATCTTGGGTCTGTCCCTACCTGACAGCCCTCAAAAAGAGTGGGGTAGGGAACCCTGTAGCCTTGAGAGGTTTGTTAGCAGTGAGTCCTGCAGGAATGTGGTGAGCTCCTCTCTGCTGCTCTCTGGCAAGCTGTCGCATTGCATCAAGACCCCTCTTTTCCCCCTCAGCCTTAGGTAGCTACAGTGAGGAGTTTTCTGCTGCTTGCAATGAAAGGATTCAAAACTACAGGAGTGGCTGGGTGGCCATCCTCTGTCCTTTGTACTTACTTGGTGGAAGGCATTTGTTTCTATAGATATGCACAGCACGGTCCCAAGATTTAATCATGAGATGTAACAGGGAAAAATTCTATTAGATCAGAATCTGAGGGAATGCAGATATCTTACTTCATCAGGGTCTATTAATTAGGTGCAATTTACAGGCTTTAAAAGAAAAGTAAATATAGCTGCTATTAGTTTAGCATTTAGCTGTCTTAAATAAAGAAAAACAACCTCAAAATAACCTTCCTTTAAGTCTCCCCAGGCTTGTCTCCCACATTTCATTCTCATATTTACACAGGATTAAAAAAAAAAAAAAAGAGAAGCAGCCTGAAACAGAATATTGCAGTGATTCCAAACCCTTTCATCTGAGTGTCTCTCAGCATGTTATTCACCATATCACAACAGAAATGATCACACCCCTCAGATTTAATTGGCAAACCCCATTGTTATGAGGACTCAACATAAACTAAAGTGTCTCTATTTTGCAGTGAGCATGCAATGTGCTATTCTCTGTTGAACACAATGAATATTTATATTCTTCCACTCTTCTCTGGGAGATTCAGAATTGCTTTGTGGTAGCATCCTTCAGGACTCTTTCATTTTGTTTCCCATTTCAAGCCTTAATATTTTCAGTGATTGTGAACGTGTGTCTTGCCAGTTCCTTCTGTCACTGTCTTGGTTTCTAGACTGATGCTTATGTTATCTTTCTGGAAGAAAATCACTTTTTCTTTGATACTGTTTTTTAACATAATGAGAAACTGGAGGATGAACAGTCACAACAACAAAAGCCATCTTAAAAAATAATAATTTATATTATAAAGCACAAATCTAAGAAGTTTAGTTCTATGCAAAGGACACAGCCTCCTCCTACCAACATTTCCATAATAATTTTCACAGCTGCTCTCTATCATAAGGGTAATTCAGAATCTTGCTATCAGTGCGAGATTTGTGAAGTCATGTTGGTAGAGTAAGTGCTAACAGAAGATACATGTTTTACCTTAAACCAATTCCCAAACTTTTAAACTTTCCTTTAATATTGGAAGTGCAAGGTACATGATAACCTACAGAAAATATTCACAATAGTCAGTTGCATTTGTAAAGAACCCCTGTATTGTGACTGGGAATGTAAGATGAATAACTAAATAGTCATGTTAAATACTGTACAAATGCTAGAATAATGCAAAGCTACCTGCTACAGACAGTTCCAATTTTATTTAAATTCCTATTTTCACATGGATATAATTGTCCTTTCTGAGGAATACAAGGTTTTACTATTGATTTTACGGGTGGGGTTGTCAAGAATATCTGTAAAGCTTGAATTGATTTAATGTCAAAGTCCAAATACCACATTACTTCTCTGGAAATCTAATTAATTGAAATATATAACATTTTAACATATTTGTGTTGAATGCTGTTAACCAATATGTGTAACAAACGGTTTAGCTGCCTTTCCCAGTCTAATAGAAAGCAGGTTGTTTTGATAATGGTAAAGAACACACTTATTTAGCTCAGGATTTGCAATTAATATGAGTTATATTCTTGTGACTACCTGTGGATAGAATTAAACCTGCATTGTTGGCATTTAGTGTCTGTTTTCACATGCATATCTTACTATGCTGTTTACAAAATAGTATTTGTATGTAGTAAACCTGCTCTCTAACTAACTAGCAGCAACAAAATAATTTATGGATATACTTGATCAAGTCAATTCTGGAGGAAAAATATCAAAACTGAAGAAAAAAGGAGTAAAGACACTTGGAACGGGTCCCTGTTGTTGTGGAATTGTAGGATTCAGGGACTGGAAACTTGTTTGAAAAATAGTCAGCCCACAGTGGGGTTTTTTGCAAATATAACAGCATTGGGATTTGAGACTTACTAGAGAAAAAAAATCACAGAAAGGTTTTATTTATGTCAGAATTCTTGTCTCGAAGTGAAACCCTGAAATTAGTGCCTCAGAAGAAACCTTTAGCCTGGTAACTTTTGTGATGGCAGTTGTCTGTGGGCATTTGATGTGTAATAATAACATGGCTGGAAACCAAAATGGAAATTTTTGAGATCCCTGTTCCTGGAACTCCTTTGCATTGTAGTCTGTGTGTCACTGTCCTTTTTAAGGTATCAAACCTGATTGTTTAGATTTTCCATTCTTAGTTGTTAAGATAAATTTTCTTCCTTTTTTTGCCACGAAGTTAATTGTGAGTGGATTATTAGTTGCACTGAAGAATGAAGTTTGAAATACCTGAGTCAGAGAGCTAGACATGTTTTTTCAGGCTATTGCATCTAAATGGCATGCCTGTATCCCACAGACCATTAATGGTGTTGTCTTCCTACTTCTCATGGGATGGTTTGGAAATGTACACCTCTGGCATAATGATGCAGAGATACAATAACATGCTGTCATCATCAATAATATTTATTTTTCCTTCAGAATTCATCATACATACTGACAATTTAATGATTTTTCTTGGAGACTCCAGACTGCTGGAAACTATGTATGCATTGTTTAGTTACCTCATTTGGAAGATGGCTTTTTACATCAATATTCATTACCAGGCATGCAGCAGACATCCAACATTAGCTTTGGTTGGCAAAGGTAGATAGCTTCCTTCTTTTGACCGACATAAATTACAACACATCAGTTGGATGGGGCAGCCAAGGGGGAAAAATAGTGATGATGTAGTTACTTTGAGATGAGTGCCCAGACATGGCAGTACTCTGAAACGAATTCCTCCGTTTCCACAGTTCTCAGCTGTAACTGGTGCTGATGGCCTAAAAGCCTATGGTGAGGACAGGGCTGTCCTGCTGTAAGCATCATTGCTGCTGCACTTCGGCAACAAGTCACTTGTGACTTCAACTGATGCTTTTACTTTTTGGCCAATGAGAGCTTTCTGCATCTGCTTTTCTCTTTCTAGTAACAAATAATAAAATAAAAGCAGCTGAAGCAGATCTTTTTCTGTGTGTGAAATATAAATTAATTTCTAATAATATGACCACATGTGCCACATCGATTTTGTTTCTTTGTGGCTTTAATCTCTCTTTTTCTAAATAACATCATCAGGCCCATCAAAAATGTTTTTATATTCTCCATATTGAAGCAATGTGGCTTTAAAATAGTGCATATGGAATTTCAAATGAAATGCAGATCTCATTTCCATATCATTGTTTTCTTTACTCTTTTTTTTTCTTCAGAAAACAGCCAAGGAGTCATTATATTTTCCAGCAAGCTGCCTTGTACACCCTGAAGGGAATATTACAAGATTAAATGCAGAGTAGCATTCCTCTAGCAAGGTGAATGTTTCTCATTACAGAGATCCCTAGTTGATCTCCTAAATATAATTCCCTGTAATAATGTGAAACTTCTGAATTATTTATTGTTTCATATTAGATCAGGAGTATAATTTCTGAAAATAAATTTATTGTCATGAGCAAATCAGCTTATGAAGGTTATCTATAACCATGGAATGAAAGAGAACAGATGCTGTGTTTTGCAAGACTATCTATTGTAGCTACTTTTTGGCTTTTAGGAGTAAGCTCTAAATGTGGATTTAAAAATTGATGAACTATGATTCTGTTCATGTCTGGATGTGGAGTCGTAACACTCTGTGTCTTTGCTATTTTGTTCATTTGAATGAAAACATCTTTGAGTGAAGGCCCATGGCTGCCTGTGACCCCCTCTGGCTGCCCACGTTACTAGGATCACCTGGGCACTTGCAGGTGTAGATGACAGCACAGAAAGGTAACTCTTAGCATGGTACTCCTAACTCCACAGATGACTTGATGATGCCACCAGTGCTTTACAAACCTGTGAGGTGCCCATGTAGTTTATTCAGGAAGGACTTTTACTTTGCTCAGTCCCCACTCTTCTGGATGTAGAATGCAGTGGGTCAGTGTGTCACAAGTTCCCAACTCCATCAGGTGTTTCCTTATATTGCTGGTGTGCCTTCCGCCAGGGTCCTCGAAGTGATCTTTCTCAGGTGGTTGTTCCTCTTGGCCATTCCTGTTCAGTGCTGGATCTCTTTCAGGTACAGCTGAAATAACAAAGGGGAAATGTTGCTGAGTGTCAGGGCATGTCTTTAGAAGGCCCTGGTCTCGATAAAGACAGATGTTCCCATTTAGCTTCTCCTTGTTACAGCAAGTTCAGGTGCTTAGGGAAATTGGAGCTTTGGAGGGAGCATCTTTGTGATGGGTGCAGACTTTTCTCTTGTCTCTGCTTTTTTCCAGTATCTTCACTCTCTGCATTTCAGTATACATTTTCAGTCTTCCCATACTTGAGGAGCGGATGGGAGTGCAAATTGTGTGACAGTTTATCAGGAGAGGTGACAGACTAGGACATTCCATTGCATCTTCCCAGGGCATTCCTCAGAAGTCGTTAATAGCTGCTTGTTAACAAGTCACAAATACAACTGTGTTTTCGTAATGAGCTGAAACAAACAGCCATGTGCAAAATCCAGCTGATTTTTGGGCTGACACAGAGCACTGAGAAACCTATAAACACTGTTCCACAGAATGACTCCTTCCACAAAACCTCAGCTGTTTTGCAGATCAGGCATTTACTGTTCTAAATCTGATCAGATGCTTAGGAAAAAAACGTTAGCTGTGTTAGACTGAAGGACTCAGCAGGTAAAGTGTCTGTCTCCTGTCTGGGACAGGGGCTTAAGTCACAGTCGAAGTTTCAATTAACAGGACCTCATGGTTTCCTGCTGTGACTCTAATGGATAATGGTTCACATTAAAAAGAACTAAACATAATTTAGCACATTTTGGTGCAGATGGCTGCCTATGTTGAAGAGATGGCCACCTGGTGACTGTATTATTTTTCACCCCTAAAGAATGGTTGCTGAGGTCAAGTCTTCAATCATTGGCAGGGATGTGGAGAGGCACTTGTGCTGTGACTCTGTGTGCCACCTGGCCTCTCTAATTAAGGAGTACCATTTTCTGCTTTGATAGCCCCTCTGCCTTGATAGAAACAAAATTCAGTATGATTACAAACATCCCAAACTAATGAATGCTTTCTGGATCTGAGAAGGCAAATGTGTGGTGATTTTTAGCTTTGTTCAGTCTGTTTTCTAATTAAAAATACAAAAGTGAAGAAAAAATATGTTGTTCTGCTCCTGCCTTGAGGTGCACTTCTGGGAATTGATAAAAAGTTGAAATCATGCCTGAATCATTGCAGCTGAGCTAGGGCAAGCAACTGCAGAACTCTCATGTGCAGCAGTTTCCTAAGCTGACTTTTAAGTTACAAAAGATTCTTCCAGCCCATTCGTGCAAAATTTAGTTGCAAAATGTTTTAATTATGAACAATTAAGTAGTTAGCTGAGAGTCAAAAAATGTATTTCTTCTATTCCTGTGCATCTAATTTCTCACTCTGGTGAAGCTCTGAGTTCAAATTCCAGCAGAAGAGTTTACATAATGCATGTGGAAGACCTTTCTTTTTAATATTAAAATAGAAAATCATAGTTTCAGCACCAAGCTGGGGAATTATTCATTATTTGGATAATCAGCGAAACAAAGATGTGCTGGCTTGGATGTATTATGATCCCTTTTGTGAGATTCATTAAATGGAGTCCCTGACTTCTTGAATCCATATCACTGTTTTCTGTCTTAGGGGGATTAAACTCTGTTATAGATTATATTTCATTCAACCATAGTGGATTAGTTGCAGTTTCTACCTTTTAATTAAACAGCTGCTGTAACTAAACGCAAATTTGAATTATTTAGGAGTCCACAGTATTTTAGTCTACTCACGATGCTTGGATTTTTTAATTATATGAACCTATACATTTTTTATGATGAAGGCTTTAGTCAGATCAGTCGTCAGCCTCTAATAACCTATCCTTTCTAGAAGGCTAAAGTGTTTTCCCAGAGCATGAAAATATTTAAAGTAAATTAAAACCCAAGACTGTCTAAGAATATGCCTATGTCACCTAAATTTCCTTTGTGGCTTTTGATGAAATGTTTGAGGTGGTTTTGTTGTTCCATTTTTAGAAATATTCTATTGCCCTAGTGTGTTGTCCAATTTACAATGTCTGTCTCATTATATCCAAGTTAAACACTGCAGTAATGTTTAAAAGGTGGTAATTGTGCTAGATTAATTAGCATCATGCTCAGATCAAAACGTCATGATACTGGGAATTTCAGTGTCAAGATGAATACATATTTGGGAGTTTTGCTTTGTATGAATACCTGGAGTGAATGCACAGAATCTTTCTTTATGACATAATTAAAGTAAATCAATCAGTCAAGTATCTGTTAGCAACAAGAATTAATTTGTACAACTGAATTAATGCCTCACACATGGTTAAGGTTTATATCCAAGCTATTGCTTGCATTTTCCTTTCTTGAAATAAGACAGCTAAATAACTCCAAGTATACATGAACACTAGATACCCTTAAAAAAACAATTCTAGAAAAAATTCACTTTTTTGCTTTCCATTGCATAACCTTATGCTACAGATTGTACACCTGTCTTTAATTTGTTAAGACACTAAGTTTATCTAAAAGAGATTCATAGCTGAATTTCTTGGGTTCATATATGGCATGAACAGTAAATCACCAGTTAAAAGGTTGGTGAAGAAATTCCTGGGTTTGCACACATATATTAGCATTTAATATTTGTCATCCTTACAAAAAATGACCAGCATGATGAATGGAAAGGGACGTGTGCTGATAGAAGGTTCATTGGACATGTCTAGAAGAAGACTCTTCCATGAAAGGTGAAAATGTCTAACTTCTAGGTAGCAGTGATGCTAAGAGGGTAAATGGATCTCTTTGGTCAATTTGAGGAAAATACAATGAACCACATGAAAATACTGTTAACAAATAGTGATTAACACCTTCAAAGCCAAAAGGAAAATACCTTTCTTATGCATTACTATCAATATTTGTGGTATGTCCATCAGTCAAGGCTGCATTGAAGTGCCTGAAAGGAATTAATAAACTATGGCACTTGATGTTAAGCTCAGTAAGCTTTTAAGAATGATTTTGTTGTGTCCAAGGAAAATAACGGTTAAACTCAGGTATTCTCTGGTTATAGTTCCTCACTTCTACCAGGCATGAGCAGAATCAACAATGGGACTGCAAAGAGTCACTGAGGTTGAAGGGAATGTAACCTGCATTTGAGGAAGAAATCCTCAATGTGTATGAAGCATTAGACTTAAAGCAAGGGTCAGGATCAGTTAAAGCTTTTCTTAATGTACATGACTAGTACATGACTGAAAAAAATCAAAACAAAACAAAAAGAGATGAAGGTGTGTAAGTTTTGTATTGGAGATCGCACAAAACACTGAACTCTTCAGTTTACAGTACCTGGAAAACATTGGTGTGGTCTGTAATCATTAAAACCTAGAAATCAAAAGCACCTTGTATTTTCTGTATCTAAAAAGAGGAGTTGTAAGCTGAGCTTCTGATTTCTGGAACATGAAGTTAACAGTGCTGGAATGAATGTGGATAGCAAAATCTATCAGACGGGACATAAGGGAAGTGACCGGGGGGCATGTGGGAGTTAAAGGAAAATGTCTGAAAGCTCAATACTGAAGTTTTAATCAGAAGTGTCCAGAAATAGTCTATGAAGGTGTCTAGGAAATAAAAGAGAGATTAACAGAAAAGTAGCAGCAAGCTACAGGTTGTTGTCTATGAGCTTGTTCAAAGACAAAAGTGGATTCTCATCAAAAACAGTTGTGTATGTTTGAGAAACAAGGGGAAGAACTGTGCATAACAAAAATAGTCCCTGACCTTTGTGATGAGCTTGCCTGTACTGGACACCAGCAAGTCCCTATAGTAAGCAAAAGCCTTATTAATGTCACTGGATGGTCAAATATTTATCCAATGTCTACACGTTGAGCAAGTAGAGCCTCTATCAGCTGTTGTTGCTGAAGAAGACTTTTGTGTCAATGCAAATAGAGAAGACAATGAAAATAGGCAATATTTGCCTCTGTTATGTTTTTTAATATACCTCTTATTGTTTAATGAGCCATTTTTTCCCTTTTTCTTGTTCTGAGTACCAAGTTAACGCAAACATATCTATTTTCTAGTAAGATATGAGGTAATTACTGAAATGTTTACCATTGTTACTTCACTATAATTTGATTTACAATTTTTCAGAATTTTCCCCCTAACTTAGCAGAGAGCTTTCATTTCTTTTCTCTAGCATTAAACAAAACCAAAGTAGCAAATATGACTGGTATTAGGAACTACATTCTTTACAAGCTCCTTTTAAATACATAAAGCTCTCAGAAGAGCTCAAAATAGCATCTAAAAATCCTCACTTCTGTTTTTTACTGGCTTGTTTTTTTTTTCTGAAATGTTTCCATCTTGTACACAACAAATCAATAGACTGGGGGGGGGGGGGTGTATTTCTGTCACGCTGAGATGCTGCGTATTAAGTTTTGTCTCATTTTCGTGGTTTGGGCCTAACACGACAACAAAGACCCAGCCCCGTGGCTGCTCAACTCCCCTCACACACACCGTGGGATGGGGAGGACAAAGGCAGCTAGAAGCTCGTGGGTTGAGACAAAGGGCCAGGAGGGTTCTTCACCGGTTAAGGTCCCGGGCAAAACAGACTCAACTTGGGGTAAAATAATAACTTAATTTAGCACTAATCCAATGCACACACAGAGCAGGGCTTACATACGTTACCCCCCCCACCTCCCTTCTTCCCAGGCCCAAATCCCTTTGTTCCCGGTTTCTCTCCCTCCTTCCCCCCAGCGGCACAGAGAGATGGGTTTAGAGTGAGGACAGTTTGGTTTTTTGTGCTGCTCCTTCCTCCTCAGGAAGAAAGATTCCTTACAGTCCTCCCCTGCTTCCCCACGGGGTCCCTCCCATGGCAGAGAGTTCTCCACCAACCTCTCCTCCATGAGTCCTTCCCACCAGGCCTGGAGCTGCTCCAGCGCTGCCCACAGAGTCTCGGGTGCTTCGGGACAGTCACCTCATGGCCCGGGGGCTTCCATGGCTGCATAATCCCAGACTATTAACAGCAAATCCAAGTTCACCCCTCCTGGTGCCTTCGGGGAATGTTCCACCACATTCCTCCATGAGTGCAGGGGACAGCTGCCATCTCGCCATGGGTTGCAGGGAAACTTCTGCTTGGGCACCTTTTCCTCACCAACCACGGGCACGGCTCTACCTCTCCAGCTCAGCTCTTTCTTTCCAACTGCTCACTCTGCTCAGCTCTTATCCCAGTTCTTTTGGATATTAACCACAGAGGCGCAGCTGTTGTCTCTCTAATGGCTCCTGGAGCTGGGGGAGCTTCCCAGCTTCTTACCAGAACCACCCCTGAGGCCCTTCCCTCACTACCAAAAATCCCACCTAACCAAACCAGCACACTCTTAAAAGACAGATTTCAGTCAAATTTTCAAGTTTTCACAGGATGGATTTTATGATCAAATTATTGTGAAGCCTAATGGTTTTCATCTTTAGCAACCCTTGCCTTCTTTATTCTGACTCAAGAAGCTCTGGAAGTGGGCTCATCATGAAGGTCTTTCAGGATTCAGTCTGTATCACCATGGAGTTTGTCTCTCGTAAGCAATATGTGTCCTGTTTCCTTAAATTCAAAGAATGAGAAAGCCCTGTTTTTCCCACCACTTCAAGATGTTAGTGACACACCTTTGCTTCTTCCCTCATGCTGGCCCCTTTTAGTTTATTTTGTGTGCTGAATTTGAATGTTTTCTCAGGCCCTAGTAAAGTTTAACAATTTCATCAATCAGGGATTCTGTTATATTTAGTTTTCCTTGCTCATATAGTAGAAGTTGTAAGAAGGCAAATTAGAGGATGCTTCAGGACAGAAAGAAATAGGGAAACTCTTGGGCTTCTGCCAGAGGGCAATGACTTTATGCATCAGGAGAGGAAAAGTGATTGCTCCAGGCTCAGTTATATGGGTTCTTGACTGTTTAATGTATGATGTGTCTAAAAATAAGTTAAGAACTTAACATGGCCAGATTTGGAAAGCATGTGCAGGTTTTTGACTACAAAGTGATTTCCTTAAGAGAAAGGTTCTTATTTTATATTCTTAAATGGTCCAGATGATTTTCCATGGCAGTTTACTGATAGATCAGAAAGTAAATGCAGAGCTTTCTTAAATCAACATAGGAAATAACTTTATTAAAATGAGTATAAATTATTTTCTGTCAAGAACAATAAAAATAAGTATTTAGAATATTGAAATAAAAATCTCATCATTTTCACCCGAGATTACTTTGAGGTTGGGTTGAGAAAGCCTGGAGCTGGAGTTAAGAGTTTGAGAGTTCTGTAATTTATAGAATTTCCTGGCAGCTCCTTGTTAAGTCATAACTGAGGGCAAATGAAACCCAGGATCCGAAGTCTGAATTCAGATGTATCAATTCACATTGCTCCAGCATGGGGTGAGTCTGCATACTGGGAAGTTTCTAACTTCCAAGCTCAAGAACCTCTACATATAGATGGCCTATTACAGAAAGGTGAAGTTCAGTGCTTGGATTTTATTTTTTTCTCATGTTCAAGAATGAGCACAACTGGGAATGCAGAGTAGGACAGACATTCTCACTCCCTTTTTATCTACCAAAAGGGTTTCCACTTTCCACAGAACTAAGAGGAAGGCATTGGCTTTTTGCTTGAAACACTGTTCTTGCTCTGTAACTCAGAAGGGTCATTATTGAAGGATAACAACACCTGGATTAAAAAAAAAGTGCATTGATGAGGATAACTATGGATTTAACCAGCCTCTCTATGTCTTTTTGGAAGTGCGTTAATCTCTGACTCTCTGAAATCAAGGTTGCATGGAGGAGATGCATAAACTGTAGCCAAACAAAATTAAACTGGTTTTTGTGATATTGTCCTTGAAAGATTTTCAGCATTTTTTTTCATTGAACCTAATACCAGGTATGTGCACTTGTATGAAAAGCTCTTTGCATCATGGACAAACTAGCAGTTGAAGTCCTCAGGATGCCACAGGCTCCTATTTCACCCCAGTGTAGTCAAGGGCACGCTGCACTGAAGTGCTGGTGTCTTTGATGTAAATTTGTCCTGCCCTCTGATCTAATCCTCATTGATTTTAATTGCCCAAACTCTCAGCATTCCCATGGCAAAAATACAAATGTTGCCGTGGTTGTGGAAGGCAGATTAATCCTGTAGGTGTGTTGCTTGTAGCTTGGATGGTGTGGCAGTGTTTTTGTCTCAGACTGTTCTAACTGGGCATGAAGATGTCATGTTTACATTTCTTGGCTGCAGGTTTTGGCTGACGTTCCCAGCAGTGTGGTTCTTCTGGTGTCAGAGCTGTGGGTGTGTGAATGGCTGCTCAGAGGTGAACCAGCCACATCTCTTGTCTTGGTAGCTCCACCAGAGAGTACTGTCTTGAATGAACATTTGAAGTTTGTTTATTCAGTTTTTGCCTCAGAATACGTGCCTCAGTTACATTGTTGGAATTCAACTTGTAAATCTGCTGCCATGCAATATATAAAGGGAGTTTGGGGCAGTGGTGATTTCAGAGTTTGAGGTCTCTATATGATCATGGTGTATATTTTGGCTATTTAATCTTTAGGTAGGTACACTTTCTCTGAATGTAATATTTTTTTTCCTCAGTGCCCCAAAACATAGCATGGGTGTTTTTGTCTGCCCTTTCAGATAAAAATCCCCCTAGAGAACAATCAGTGGACACTGATTATTTTTTAAAAACATTTTCCTATTTTTCTTTCAAACAGGAAGTGCTGAGGCTTTCCTCAGTGCTGTAAAGGCTGCAGTGGCTGATGCTCAAGCTGTAACTGTACAGCAGTGCTGATGGGGTTAACCTAGTGCATTACCACAGCAAGCCTATTTTGAAAGGAATGCAAGAAAGAAAAACAAGAAAGAAAGAGGAATAAATATTGTTGGCACTTGAATAAAACAAAAATCAGAGAGTAATAATTTCCTCAGTCCCTCCAGTCATTCTTGAATTTTTAATATTGCTCTGTTTATTGTACCTTTACATTGCAGTCATGTTGTTTACCAAATAATTTCAGGCCATTGTAGTTGGAGAATGATGGCTTCCCAGAGTCACATTTTCCAGATATCAATATGTGGTAGGAGCTTCTGGCTGGGTTCTGTTCCTGGTTGATTCATTTGATTGTAGGCTGTCAAGTTTGGGGGATTTTTAAATAATTTTTTCAATTGGTTCCAAATGAGCTTTTCTAAAATGTTTCCCTTTTGATGTTTTTAATGTCTGGGAAAAGTAAATCTAAGAAGGTCATATGTTTTTTCCTCACTCTTTTATTACCAGATCTTAAAAGTGAAATCTTTTTTACAATTACATCCAAAGTATCTTTAAGGCCCTGTAAATATATTTATTATTTTTTTTTTAGAAACTGTATAAAGGACAAGCTGTACAGACATTTCAAAGGCATTATCATATTATGAAGTTTGGGTTGTACTCACTTATCTTAGCAGCAGGACCCAAAGGAGCTCATTTGAGGCACTCTTCTGTCTAAAGGAACATAAGGGACCTAGTACAGCAATCATGGATCCATCTGGCTTTGTTCCTGAAAGGGGCCAGCAGAACAAGGCAAGTAAATAGTCAGGCTTTCTCACAATACTGTCCAGCTTCCAGCATGGATCTTTCTTTAGTACAGTAGCTGAGTTATGTTCTTTAGGGAGGGAACAATAAGGGCCGTACACCATACCCTTGGAATGGAAGAATTAACACATGCTCACAGTAGGAGGAGGTGCAGAAACAAAGTCACTGATTGTACTTTTAATTTAACTCCATTGTCTTGATGGGAGATTTGTCTCTATATTACACAATTGGTTTTACTTAGTTGCTTTTGCCACTTTCTCCTGTATTACAATTGGACAATGTGTGTAGGCTGTATTTTATACTTCTGCTGCAGTGCCTTTTGCTGAGAGCAATCCAGGCACTGGGGAGATGGATAGCTAACTGGCCTAATCTCCCTGTACTGTACTGCATCCTGCTACTTGTATCCCACATCCTATGTTCCTTGCTCAATTTTCACAGTCTTTACAAAAGCAATTTTCCTTTGACCTATATAGGTGTTTGCTTGAGTGAAAAAGGAGTTCAGATGCCAGATTCAGCTCACTTGTGGCTGAGATGACAAATAGACTAAGAATGCTGTTCCATTTGGTTTTATGGTGTGAGAAAGGCAGAGTCTAGTTTTACCTACATATTTAGTTTGGGCACACTCACATCTAGTTTTCAGAGAAACAGATATATGTTAGCTGTAAGGAAAATGAGAGTTAGTACTCTCTCTTTTCTCAGAATATACATAGGACTGTGAAAATTATTGTTCTCCAGTGAGTTTCCTGTTGAACCCATGGATCATGTTAATTTTCTGGAATGTTTTGACCCGCTAAGGCAAGAATCTCTGGAATTTTGTCTCTGAGCTGAGCATCCTTTCATAATAGTGAGAGTAAATGGCTATTCTGAGATCATGGTTGTTTCTTAGATTTTCAGACTAGAAAGGGTCTTGAAGATAAGGCAGTCTGCTCTAGTGTAGGTGGATCCATGTGTTACCAGTGGCAGCCCCTTCAAACAGAAATTGCTTGGCCTGGGTTTGTTTTCTAGGCTGGAGTGTGGTACAGAGCATCTCTTTAAATAAGGCTTTGGTCAATTTATATTTAAACTTTTGTGAAATAAATTATGCATGCAAGTAGAACTCCATACACTATGCTTATGTAATTGGAACAGTAACATAAAATTACATTAAAGGAGGAAATTCATTATCATGCAATGTAATCAGGTACTGCAAGCTCCTGGTCATTAGTTTTAACATTTAGGGAGAAATGATAGTTCAGGAAGTTGCACAGAAAGAGCAATCTCAAAGAGAGCTTAAAAGTACTTACAACTAATCTCGCACAAAGAATTAAGTATTTCTCAAAAGACACTGTATGTAAAGAAGTGAGCACTGCAATGGAGAGGTGGACAGCAACTTGGTGTGTAAGCCTATCTCGAATCCTCATGATAGCAGAGAATCATCCCCAAAAGAACCTTAAAGTTTGCTGATAAAAATCTTAAAAAACAATTTTTTGAGCGTCATGGAATAACTGAAAGAAAATCAAAGTGTACTTAATATGCTGAGGTTGCTTAACATTAGATAAGGCTGTTGCACCTGAAGATAAAGTATGCTGAAGTCTGACAGAGACTGTAAACCTGCAAATACATATTTTATAATCAAGACATGATATTATACATTTACCATATGAACCAACAGCTGCCACATAATGTCCCCAGTTCTGCTGAAGGAAACCTATGAATTCTTCATCTTTCTGATTAGAGTGAAACCAGACATAGTCATTATAACTGTCTGCAAATGAATGCTTTAAAATATACCTGCTCTTTCTCTCACTCAAATCTTCTCTGGCTTATTTTAATCTCTATCCATATCTTGGTCAGACAGAATAAGGATTTTTCTTTTTCTTTTTCTTTTTTTTTTTCTGTGATGGCTCACAGGTACTGGGGAACCTTTCAGCTTAAAGAGGAAGAACTGACCTAGTTTATGGGATGTTATTTACCTCTAAGGGGTTTCTCCTTTTTTTTGGTATCTGCCATATGAGGAGGAGTTTTTGTCATTGATGCCATACCTTGATCAGAAGTCACAAAAGGAACACAAAAATTACTATATTCTGGGGAGATATTGGGACTTTTGTTCTTGTGAATAATATAGGTAGTTAACAATACAATGAAAAAAATACTGGGTATAGCAAGAAACTTTAACCCAGGCTGTAGAGAACCACTGAAAGAAAGAATCATCATTCTTTTGGTATCTCTAGGCATTTTTAAGCCTCAGTTCATCAATTCAAACTGCTTGAATAAAGGTAATTTCCAGTTAGGAGAGAGCCAGTCATTAAAAAAACATTAAGCATGAATAATATTTTGCTTTCTCTGCTTTGAAATGTTTTATCTGTTTTTGCTAGGGCAGTAGAAGCTACCTCACATAAAATCTCTGGTTTGGCTGCAAATGTAAACACTTTAAAAACCAAAAATATGGGAGATTTATGAGTTACCTTATCCTTACACTTGAATTCCTCCTGGAAATGCAAAGAGGATCAGATGGAATCAGACATTGTCCTGATGATTTTCCAAGTTATTTTTCAGAACTTGTTCTCCCTTGCTTTATTTGAGCCAACTCTCTTAACACTTCAGATAACCCACCCCTTTTTCCCATAACCACTTGATACAGTGTCTCACAGCTGCTTTTAGACACCCGAGTTGTTTCAGAGCATGGTGCAGTAAGTAGTTCTCTTGATGTAATTCCAAACAGGCTCGATTAATAATCCCTAAGATTTTAAAATATTCTGTATTTCTTTTTGTTACTGTTAACTATTTTTGCTGTCCCTGTTAGCCATACAGCTGGTCCACACCCTCTCTGACTGTGGTTAAATATTCCTGCTGGAAGCATAGCCTGGCTTTTCCCAGTGGGGCAGCAGAGCCAGTGCAGTGTCACTGCACCAGTGGCAGAGTTGTGAAGCTCTGTTAAGTCTCCTGCCTGGTGATGGGGGAGACAGATCCCTGGAGAAACATGGGAGTTGATGTTGTGCCATGAATGTTGTTTCCTTTAACTGTTGGGGAAGAGTTACATCTACGGAGGAAGGTTCTTTTTGCTAACAATGCCAGCTTGCTGTTTGAGCCATGCCTGAATGGGAAGTTAGATCCTGGGGGAATGTGTTGCTTCTTGTTTGCCCAAGGGTCAAAGCTGTTGAGTGGTTAATGAAATGCAGTGTCAGCAGCACCTGTTGGAATGGGATGTTAAGAAACAATAATGACTCTACTGGTGCATGTTCTCTTCTCTTCAGCTAAAACATGCTTCAAATTAATTATAGTTTGAGGGAATAGGGAAAGTCTGTTTTTTACCTGCCAATGCATTAAAGACTCTGTCTGGTGGGGTCAAATGCATGGGAGCAAGGTTGTTAAATTTATAAGCTCAAAAACACCAGATATGTCAGGAAACAGTTAATACTAAAATGATTGAATCATTTGAATCATCGTTTTTGACATTCCTCATACCATACAAATCTTCAAGTAAGTGAGATATGGAAAGAATTAACAGAAAGCAAAAGAAAACCCTGGTCCACTAGCATACATAACAAAGGGGGAAAAGTTAGGACATTGTATTCACCTGTAACCCTATCAGAGAATGCCAAACAATAATTCATCTCTAGCTGCCACATAAAAATATCTTTAACAAATATAGTGTTACCTTCCCAGAAGAAGACTAATCTTTAAGACAACAGTATAAAGGGCAAGGAAGAGAGAAAGAGTGGTTGATGTGTGAGTAATGTGCAATATATTGTACATGCTGGATTTTAAAACTAGTTAGATCACAAAAGGCATATATACCAAAACTAAGACTTTCAAGAGGAGCCTAAATCCTACTTGCATCTCAGTGGATGCTAATGGTTGCTCACCTCTTCTGAAAATCAGGCAGGTACCTGGTTCTATATTTAGGAACAGACACTTTAGTTTTTCTTCTATTTTCTAAGCATCATGGTTTTCATAACTCTGCACATATCAAAGCTATGTTTGTCTTCCTCTCTGTCAGCTCCTCATCCATCCCCAAGTGGAGCTCCATGGACTCTCGCTGATCACTGATGTAGAGGTCAACACCCACTCCTCTTCTCCCGTGCCTGTCCCTCCTAAAGAGCTTATATCCATCCATTCCCATGCTCCAGTCATAGGTGTCATCCCACCATGTCTCAGTGATGCCAATAACATCATAACCCTGCAGGCTTGCACACATTTGCAGCTCCTCCTGCTTATTTCTTATGATGGGAAATTAGATTATTTCCAACATGGAAAGTTCAAGAGTGGGTACTGGCTTCCCACTTCCATTAATGTATTGAAAACTCCAGTGCTCGTCTGTGTTTCTCTTTGTCTCCTTGACAGTCTTATTTCCCATCCTTCTGGTTGCCCGTCCTCCTGCTTCAGCATACCATCCTATTTTCTGTCTCCTCATCCTCTTTATTAATGAGAGATTTCTGAGCTCTGTATTTTTGTCCCCCTTATTCAGCCAGCTTGATGCCTCCTATATTAAGATGCTTCACAGTAAACAAGGGGCTGTGCCAAGATATTTTCCTGAGGAGGGTGACCTCGTTGTACCAAAATGTATCACAGTGGGATGGTGTGCAGGCATGCATTTAAAAATGCACATGTAGGATGAGTATTATTTACTTCAGATATTTAGTTATCTAATTTTCTGGGGTACAGTCATATGCCTCCAACCATGTAAGCATAATGCAGTCTAGTGTACTTGGGTACTTTGAAGCCCATTGAAAATATCCAGTCAGCCTACTGGGTTTTTGTAAAGCAGTGAAGGTGTAATATTCTTAACATTTTAACTGCTTGCACAGGGACTAAAACTATTTTAGAACCAGCAGAGGTTACTGCATCTTTTGTAGAAGTGTAGAAGGGCTAGATATTTTGCCTCCAGGCACAGCAGGTAGAAACCACCTGGCAGAAGACTTTGGGAAGAGAAACCAGTACATACTTTGTGAGTATTTTTGTGCTTCCTGTTCTCTTCATTTTTTCCCAGGTTAGTCAGTTCTTTGGGTTTCAGGGCTGCCAGAAAGAGAGCACCATGTTAATAAGTAGCCTTTTAAAAAAAAAAAAAACAAAACCCAACCAACCAAGAAAAAACACTTGCCTGCTTTATTTTTCTCTAGCTCTGCAGTGTCATCTTGTCTTTCTTGCTTACCTGTCATTTCTTGGCCTTCACTTCTGAAGAGATAAGTGCCTTAGTCTTCCAGGTGCTGCTGACCAAACCAAATAGTATTAGCACCCTGACATTTTTCTAGCAGCTGAAAACATACCAACCATCAGTGCTCTTTCTTGCCCTATTTTGTGCTATCAACAGTGCCCTGTGAGTGGAGGGTGGAGGAAGCTCTTAGATTCCTAACACTCTGATTTGCACCATTTTCTTAGCTGTGTACTAGAATCCCAAAGTTTCTCACTACCCATTTCCCTGTGAATGTGGAAGCAGAAAAGTTTACCAGAGCAGAGTAAGAGAGACTGATGCAGGTGTTGCATTTATGCTTTTACCTATCAAGACTTCTACATGGTTTCTTAGTCTCATGTTTTTACCACTGATAGCAGAAATGCTGCTCTTGCTGTGCCCAAGGTTTCACCCAGAGCACGTGTGATGTCTTTTTAATTGCATGGTATTAGCATGAAGGGACCTTGAATCTAATGCAGAGGCTACAGAAAAGCCTTCTCTCTCTCTGCTCCCTGCTACAAAAAGCCAGCTGAAGTGTACACCAGGGCTGCCTCTCTGGCCTCCACAAGCTTAAACAGATTTTGCCAGAACAAATGGTTTGTTTTAAGGTTTTGAAAATGCATTGATTTAAGGAATTGTATGTAACGCTGCTTTCTTCTTCACTAAGCATCTGTAGGAATGGGTTGGTAAAGGAGAAATCTAGTGATCTGATTGCAGGGCTTGGGGAGATAATTGAGTTGTCTACCATGAACTAATGTCTCTTATTCATTCCTATTGAAGGATCACAGATCTTTGTTCAGTGTGAGATAGTTCTTATGTAAATGTAGTAAATAATATACGAATGTATAGGCCAGCTAATATGGTTTTGAGGAATTGCACACACTTCCCAGTGCAAAGGCAGGGAGGAAGAGCAGTTAGTATTTTCATATCCATGCACTGCAGGAAATAAAAGTACAGCTCTAGTAAAATTCGTATGCTAGACAACTGTAGAGCTGAAGAGACAGAGAATCCCAGAGGGTTAACTCCTCCTCACCTAAGCAAAGTAAATTATTTGACTTTTTGAAATGTCTTCTGAAATGTAATAAAATCTGAAGGGGGTAAGGATCTTCATCTCATTAATACAGGGTCCCAGCAAATGTCATTTTCTAAGCTGCTTTGGGAAATGGGATTCTTTTCAGATTTCAGCGAATAGTTCGCAGTCACAGTGCATTACTTGAGCAGCACATTTCTCTTCCTTACCCATTACATGCAGCACAGTTTAAACAGTAGGGTGAGCTTATTTTGGCTTCATTCCTTTATATGAACAGAGACAATTTTGATTTGCTATATATTTCACTGCTCCTGTAGATTCCCTCTCCTTCTTAAATGGTAGTTTATTAAGATTAAGTGCTTTCTTATGTAGATGTATTGAAAGGACCTTTGATTTGGTTTAAATTAAATTTGATTCAATTAAAATGTAAGATAGATTGAAGCACTTTCATGAAGAGAAAATGAAAAAGGCTCTGTGAAAGAGAACCAAAGCTACAATAGACATGGAAGCAGAAGATTGCTATCAGGTAGGCTGGTCTTGAAAATTGGATACCAGAAACATTACTTTCAATGAAGAGTCTCACCTTGTGATATCAAGGGGGAGGACGCAAAGAATGAATCACATGGCTCGTACCCTAAGAAATTATCCATAGTGACTATCTGACTGGGTCAGGTCATGTTAGCATTCAGCACCACTGCTCAGGCACCAAGAGAGAAAGAAGAAAAGAAACATGAAAGGAGAGATTAAAGGAGGGGAATGAGAGAGGGAAAAAAGAAGGATTTGTGAAAGCATTATGAGCCCACTCCTTTTTTCTTTGTACTCTCCTTGACCCACATTAAATCCATATATCAGGCCTCTAGGATGTCCTCTGAAGAGGGCAAAAGAGGATTGTGTGTAGCTCATCAGCACTGAAATCACTGTTGGAGACCTCTGAAAAATTTGCTTTGGTATTGAACTTTTGAGTGGTCTGTCACCCTCACATGGAGGGGTTTGCAAGCTGCCATTAGGGTTTAGAGCCACCATGAGCTGTGGCTTTGCATCCCAAGCTTTCACTGAAAAGTTTGTGTCATGCACCTTGGACTGTACCAAGGATGTGCTATAGCCTGGAGGAAGGAGCTGAGCCTCTCCCTGGGGGCTGGCCCTGACTCCCAGCCCTAGCAAGGAAACTTTCTGAGGTGAGAGTCCTTATCCACTGCTGCAAAGTCACCGATTTTTTTCCACACAGTCCTTGTCACATTTAAGCAGCTTTTGGTCATTTCCAAGACAGGTTGAATTTAAACCAGCAATCTTGAAATAGGAAGTGTTTTATTTTATTGTGAACAGCCAAGCTGCTTAGCCCTCTTCAAAAAGTTTAAAAAAGCTTTTTTTTTTTTTTTTTAATCCCCTTTTTTCCTTTTTCTTTGCATATGTATACTTTGCTTCAAACCTGGGTAAAAGCTTTTGCAATCACTGGCATTATGTTTGTATTACTTTTTTATACCATTAATTCATTATATATTTGTAAGTCACTATGTTCAACTTAACAGTGACTTTGGTTTAGCAATACAATACTAACAAGCCAACAAAGAAACAGTTTTTTCAGTACTGTGTGAACTGTCTTCTCATTTACATAATTGAAATGCTAAGAAATTCTTGAATCTTTTTTTCAGACTATATTTCAAAGTTTTGGCCCTCCTTTAAGGATTTTATTTTCTTCTTTCTGAGGCAGAGTCGCAAAGATCGAGTTTAAAGTTAAATATTGACTCGGGAAACGGTGATCTGTAGGAAAGCTAATTTCAACATTTTGTCTTGATTTAGTGAATTACATTAGACATTCTGCAGTCTGTTTATTGTGTGATATCACGTAGCAAATGCAATAATCTGGTCATATTGACTTAGATTTGACATTTTTCTTATTTATAAAGTTATTTGATCTTGCACCAGTTTTTTTCTCCATATTGCTTGGTAGCAGTTAGTAAGAGTTTGTCCCTAAATTTGTATCAGTCAGGGACAAAGCATCAATTTATTGCAATAGTTTAAAAAATATTTTTTTTTTAAAGGAAACATGATAGGTTTCTGACTCCGTGTCCAAAAGGAAAGGAAACAGTAAAATTAAATTTTAAAAAGGTGCCACTAAGTTCAGATATATGTATATATACACTCTGTTCTTGTAATAAGTGCACAGATACATGCCTTTCTTAGAAAAACTCAGTGTGTTTTCTGAATGCACATTAGGAAGAATAAATAGACTGTGGAAAAATGTATTAGGTATTATATAAGTCCATAATATATAATGTGCATTTCTGTTAATTGATGTAGCCAATGAGTGGTATAATAGCTGCAAAAGAACTGTTATGGTGCATGCTGTGAAGGCATATTAAAACAATACACAATAGTAATTTAAATTCTAATAAGTTCTTTAACATACAGCAGCACTGGATCCAGCAGCATCTCTATGATTTTCCTCTATGGTCTCTCTCAAAGGGACAGGTTGTATGTTTTTATTTCTGCAATATTAGTAGAAAAGAAATCATGAGCCCAAGTACTGCTAGTGTATGGACTGTACTATGCATATATTGCTTTGTTGTTAGGTAATATGAGTTTATTTTAGGTTAAAGCAGGTTGAGTAATCTTTGTACTTTTAATATGAGCATCTGAACAACAGTTTCTGGTAGTACAGTCTGGTTAACTACGCTGAAGAATCTTTGCTGATTAAAAAGCTGTTGTGTGTGATTCTTTTAAATTGAATACCTTCTTGCCCATATAATTCAACGCTTTTCAAGAATGTGAGATGTCCAGAGCTTTTGACCTCACTAAATTCAATAACACTGCATAAAGAATTTTTCAATTACCAGAGACCCAAACTTGGTGGTTTGTATAAAGTCAGATACAGTATCTGTGGCACAAAAGGAAAAATGGGCACTGAACAATGAGAAAGGTTAATAAACAAAGGTAAATAGAAAGGATGTTATTTCCCTTGTATAATCCTGTGTACAATAGAGTATCTTAAAGAATGTGATGCCTAGAATCAGTGATCACAAATTCACCAAATAACACCTGAAAAGTAGAACTAGGCTAAAAAAAAAAAAAAAAAGGGAGCTAATAAAGCAAAGCGTGAGATAAAGGGAAAGATTGCATGGAAAATATTGTTTTTCAATTGGAATACAGCAATAAAGATAAGGATGAAGAATGTTTTTAAAATTCCAGTATGTTCCTATCTCCCAAATAAATTCTGTGATCTTTGTGTAGTCCATATAATATATATATATAACGATTATATATATAATATATATTATATGATTATTATATATATTATATATATAATCATTATATATATTATATATAATATATATTATATATATAATATGATTATATAGATTTTATATATATATATATATATATATATATATATATATATATAATCTCCCTTTAGGGATTTATACTGTGAAACCAAATAACTGATCCCTTTACAGTAGCACTGTAAAGGTAACCTCCTAATCCTTCTCAAGGACTGTGACTTCCAGTTATTGTATCAGTTCAGAATTTTTTGACAAGTTCCTCTGCAACCAGACTCGTCTAGGAACAGGATAGTCCTGCATATCTTGAAAGAGGCCATAGAAAAGCTTCTTTTTCAGTATGGAACACTGTATAGAGCCTCTGAAAGTTCATCTAGTGAATTTTGTTTTATACTAAAGAACCATTATTACTTAGCTGTCACCTCCCATTCGTCTTGGTTGTACCACAACAAGACTGGAAGTTCAAAGGTGTGTTTCAGAATTTAGAGCAGCAGCAATTCTTAGAGCTGAGTGAAAGGCAGACCTCCAGGCAAGATTTACAAATGTGTTTTCCTGGAGCTCGCTTTTTGCTCTTCAAATCACTAATGATTAGATATGTTGTCTGTGAAAAGTTTAGCTTGAGAATAAATTGTGCAGCAGTTGATCTTTCCTGCATTTGACCCCATTTTGCTTTTACCGAGTGGAAAGAGTGCAGTTAGCTGGATCAGTTTTAAGAAGACAAAAGATAATTTGTGCTGGAGCCTGAGTCCAATCCAAGGTGACATTTTCAGAGTCCTATTCAGAAACTACAAAACCTATCTCTGTATTTCATTTCACGGGAAAAGTGCCCACATCTGCTGGAAACATGCCCTGGTAGTAGCAAGCCTGGACAGGAATTTTGTCTTGCTTAAACAAGCCTGTTTCTGAGCTACGATACTCACTTCTGTTTGGAAAGAAGGGAAAGGTCTTTGCTGGTCTCTAATGATGCCTGTTCTCTGCTGTCACTTTCCCTTGAGTGTCTTATCTTTGTTCCACAAATTCTTCTTAATTTTGGTAGGAACATATTGAGGATATTGACAGAAAATGTGTCTTCCACAAGTGTTGAACATGGGCCAATCCTTTGTGTTGCCTTTTTGTTTCTGCACTGGGGACAATTCACAAAATGGGGCTTCTTGCTCACATTTTTTGAATTAAAAAAAACCCAAAACTAAAACTCTTTGCAAGTTCTGTCTATTTTCTTTGTCCCTTCTCTTGTGGTTCAGAAGAATTTTCTTGCTTTATGCTGCCTGCTGATATGTAAGCTGCTGAGTATTCCTACCTCTGGCTCTAAAAAAGAGCTGATATCACAAGTGAAGGGGAACAGGCAAGTGCTTTCTCCCCAGCAAGCAGCAGAATGGAAAAGGGTTCACCATGGCAGCACTGTTATGAAGTGCAAAGCCTCTTTTCAGTCATTTTCATTACATACCAACTCCCCAACAGTATTCTTTTCCCCTGAAGGTGGCAACTGTATTGCAAGCTGGCTGCAGGGCACAGGTGCCAGGTTCAGAAATGCATTACAGAGTTAGCTTTGAACCCAATAAAAACACGATCATGTAAGATCTCTGCTCCAGGCTTTAGGCTGGTGCAGTGAGGGATGTGGACACAATTTTTGGGACTGGTGTCAGCTTACATGACTGCTGGGTCACTTTTCCCCATTCAGGTAACATGGGTTTGTTTTTTCTTGTCCAGTGAGTGTCAGTGCCTCTGTTTTTTTAGTGAGACACAGCAGAGAATAACCTGAGTGAGACACCTGAGGAGCTTGCTACACAAAAGGCACTTGGATTTCTCATAAAGTCCCAGAACTGCAATAGGTTGGAGATAATTACACCACTATTATGCTTGATTGCTTAAATATACTTTAAGAATTCATAAAAAAGCCTAGACTCCTCATGAAATAATAATGAAATAACATGGCAGACGCATATTTTCATTTCAAATTTAGGTGAGGTGCCTCTGAGATCAGTTTGTCATTAATTTTACTAAAATACAGTATACGTAATTTGGCTATTTAGATGCTACATGGCTGACTGTGCATTCTGACCTAGTCTGTATACATTGCCTGAACTTTATTCAACCCTGCCCCTTTCTCTGTCTCATTGTGTATTTCAGGAAGACTCTGCTGCATGTGCACATCTGTTATGCTGCTGTTTCTTACTCACTCTTGCTCATGTCACTGGTTCTGAACTCACACTGAAGTGACTGCAACCTGTAGGAAAATGACAATCTCATTATGTCCATAATTTCATGCTGTCAAAGTCTATGCCAGAATGTAAAACCATGGGTTGGCTCCATCCCTTACTGTGGCTTTTTCTCCTTGTTAAACTTTTAAGTTTAGTTCAGTAACGAGCACTTAGCAGTTGCCTGTGTTGTTTACCTCCTCAACAGGTTCTATATCTGTCTTTACTTCTTGATTTCTTCTCTGTTAGTGCGTGGTGAATTACTGCTGGAACTTCATTTTGACACTACTCTCTGAACAAGAGGACCAAGTCTCTTGGGGGCTGTAAAAGGGAATGTAAAATACCCTTTCTGTTGTGCTAGGAATGTCATGTCTTCTATTGGCTAGGGTGCATCTTTCACTTAATATCCTTAAAGATGGCGCCATTTTGAGAGAAAAAGGCAGAAAATTGCATAGTAACAGTACCACAAGGAAAGTGAGCTCAGCATTGGTCAAAGAAAACTCCAATTTGGTATTTCCATGTGATTTGTCATAATATCTGAAGCAGATAGAAAGAGAACATGTACCTTGTTTCTATTTATAAATGAACAGCACTATAACTATACATTTTTTTAGATTTCAAGGAAGAAATAATTGCAGTAACCCAGTGTTTTATCGCTCTTGGCAAAAGCTGTTTTCTTAAAACTGTAACTGTTATTGCTCGAAGAAAAGAAAAAGGAGAAATCTGTCAGTGAACCAGCTGAAACATACCTGATACTCTAACAAGCTTTCTCTTTATGGGTGAGCAGAACAGAAAAACTTACTGGTTGAAATTTCCTCTAGAAGACGTGGCAATGGGATAAGCAGGTATCCATCAGTAGGGTGGTATTTAAGTAGCTCAGAATGCTCTGCTTCTGTCAGAATCGTGAGGCATGGAGCTCACCTAGGGATTCTTTAGAATTACCAGTACTTGAGAACAAAAATTACAGATAATTTTCCTTTCATCTCTTCTTCCCAATTTATATTTCAAGGTTGCCATCATCCTCTTAATATCAGGACTCCTCCCTGTAGCAATATGCTAAGATTACTCTTATTTTCTTGGAGGTAATGCTGTGAAATTACCTTCAGTCTTTAGGTAATCTAGGCAGTCATGTGGATGAAATCGTATTTTTCCTAGATAGATTGCTGTCCCTCAGTAGGCTGCTTTTCTGCCATGTTGCACAAGGTTTGCTGAAACCTTCTAAGAAAATGTTTTACTGTGCCATAAACCTAGTATTTGTTTTTAATGCATTTTCATGTCAGCTTAATGTATAGTAATGAGTTGTGTTTAGTTGTCAAGTGTTGGAGACGACTTCATCCCATGAGAATTGAGAGATCTTTAAAAAAGGGAGAAAAAAAGAAAACCACTATATTTTTTAGTAAAAATAGCCAAATTCAGTTTTATATTTTAATAGAACAATTACTTCTGGTTGTATCTCAATCAACACAAACAAGTTGGTGCCATTATTTACCTGAAAAATATTCATATAGCAATTGTAAAGTGCGAGAGAAAGTGCTTCTTGTTAGTCAAAGAACAAGGAGTGCTATCAGAATGTGGAAAACTTTATCCTCTGTACAGTGCATTCTGCATCTATTTACCTGCAGGTTTTTAAATTATATTTTTATTATTTATCCTTCATGAGTTCCAACATTGATTTCAGGAATAGTATGTATAACCTCATGAATAAATGGGTATTCATGTTCAACAATGGTTATGAGGCTATCTATAGTTCCAAACAGCATGAAATCTTGTAACAGGAAAGGTTAATGAAGGCATAGAGAGATGAAGTTATTTGCTAATGTCACACAGCTAAGTTTATGACAGAAGAAAGAAGTTGAAGTAAGACTGCTTTACTTCTTGTCAAATATCTTAATCACAGGATTATCTCTTTTCTTTTGGGACAGAACATAGAACATGTTGCATTAACATTTTTAGATATTGGCTTTTAGGTCATTAAACACAAAACGGTCCATATTTTTGAAAGCAGTTCTTTTGCATCCTGAGTTCTGCAGAGTGACAGTCAATTGCACTTTGTTATTTTCTTATTTTAGTATTTGGAATCTGTGGTGTGGATTGATGTTGATAATTTCCATTACTTGGTGTGTATATGTACACATTTGTGCTCTCTTTTGCACACAAACACGTGTGTTTTCTACTGTTATCTTGCTCCCCATTCCTAGGCCCCTCACTCCTGCAGGTAGCAAGATGCAAATGGTTTTTCTGATGGTCTAATTTACCTCTGGGTTTGGTTCTCCAGTATCTTACCAAGCTGTCCATTGCAAAAGATTGCTATGAATGGAAATTAGTGTGATTACATGTAGAGACTCTCTTTGTCAGCCCAGGCAGAAGGAAGGCACGTTGGCTTGTTTTTAACATCCTAACCTGGGATATTTAGTGAAAAAAGAGACTCAGAATAACTCAAATAGATGATGGAGGGGGGAGTTTGCTTGTTATGTTGGCCTTTCCCCAGCTCTAATTGTAGCTTGGAGGATGGGTGTCCAGTTTTTGTTGTTGTTGTTTTTGTTTGTGGTTTTTTGTTTGTTTGTTTAGTGGGGTTTTTTTTTACTAGAGAATTTTAAGGCCCTGTCTCTCTGTTCAAGGGCTGGAGAGAACCAACTGAGAAAGGTCTATAAAGGTTCAAGTTGAAAGATGTTTTCTAAGTGAAGATGGTAGTTGCTGAACCCCTACTTTAGATAACAACTTAGTTGTATAGACTTAGTAGGTTTTCATAAACTTTTGTACTATCCTTTCAGATTTTACTTTCACCCCAGGTTAATATCTAATTTTTCAAAGTGAGTTTACAAATAAATTTGGGTGATTCCAGGACATGCTTGGCTCACTTTTTGCTTGGGAAGCCATCAAAGAAAATTGGTCAGGTTTCCAGTAATGAGATACATTTATACAACTGCCCCTATACAAATGTGATCAAAATGCTTAATAATGTTGGGATTTCATCCACAGCACTCTGAATTTCTTTGGCTTAGCACATCTTCATGGTGACATATTTGGCTTTCTTATCATATCCTTTATGCAGATTAAAGGTAAATACATCTTGAATGATTGATCAGATGGAATCTATATTCCTTTAATGTATAATTTAACAGCTGTAGTTCAGCAGTATGTGCATGTGTCTTTGTGTTGATATACATGTAGGTATTTATAGGTAGCACACATCTATGTTTTTCTGTGCATTCTCCTGGGGCACACATGGTAGATTATATATGTATTATGTCTCACTGGCTACTCTCCAACTTTCTGTCTGGAAACAGACTGAGTTGCTCTTTTAAACCTCTGCATATCATAGAGATTTCATCATTTCCCATCCATGTGAGGGATTTCACTTCTCAAAGATAAGAGGGAATCCCAAGCCAGAGACCAGTTTAAGGTACAAATGTTTTCCAACACACCAAGTCTTAGCTTGATCTTTTCAGCACTGGTAGCAGAGATTTCCGACAGCCTTGCTGAACCTGGCAGGTGTGGAGAAAAGATGCTTTAAATTGTGACATTTCCATGTGAAGAGATTACTTTGAGTCCTTCCTTCCCAACCAGGCACGTTGACATGAGAAGAGCTGCAAAGAACCATATTCCCAGGGGCTCATGAGTCAACACGAATAGCCCCTGGATGGCTCAGGATGAAGAGCAGATCAACTGCACCAAAATCGGCATAAGAAGATTTCTCAGCTGCACTATTTTGTAAGATCAAGAGCACAGAACAAAATAAACCAAATTTATGAGTAGCTTTTGTGAGCTACTTATTTCAGGAGCTTCTGCCAAACTGCTGGGTGGTGGCAGATTGTGCAGACTCTTTTTCCCCCCATGGGGTTTTCATCTTGTGTTGTCTTTCCCCACGATCTGAAAAAAGATGCTATTGGACACTGTCAAAGGACATGTGATAGAATGATAGAAAAATGCTAGAAAATGTCAGTGATGTAATGCTTTTATGTATGCTTACCACATCACTGTTGTTGTTTTTTAATGAAAAGCGGAATCCTCCTTTGGATGCAGTCACACCAACTTAAAACTTCAAGGGTTTTGTTTGGTAACATTCTTTTTCTCCTTATATGTTTCAAAACATGTACTGTAGAGAGATAATGCATTCTCACTTACTTTCCTCTACCTGCCAATCATTGCACAGTCAGAATAGCCTGAATTTCTTGTGCTAAAAAAGGCCTAACAGAGCAATGCAGTTGTCTCAAACTTTTGGTGATAAAGCATTCTCACTTTCAGCATCCTTCGCTTGCTTTCTGAATCCCTGTAATTTACAGTGTTTTTACAAAAGAATTGAGGTTACGTGGCTGGAAGCTCTGGGAATTCATTGTGATGAGCAGACTCTGTATTTGTTTTGCTCTAATATACTGTTCTACTCAGGTCCTCTGGACACTTCCACAGTTGACTTAAAGCAGGGCTATCACAGAATCACAGAATGGCAGGGGTTGGAAGGGACCTCTGGAGATCATCGAGTCCAAGCCCCCTGCTACAGCAGGACCACTACAGAATCTAGAGTAGCTCACACAGAAACACATCCAGGCAGGTCTTGAAAGTCTCCAGAGAAGGAGACTCCACAACCTCTCTGGGCAGCCTGTCCCAGTGCTCTGTCACCCTCATAGTAAATAAGCTTTTCCTCATGTTGAGGTGCATCTTCCTGTGCTTGAGCTTTCATCCATTGCCCCTCATCCTATCAAAAGGCAGGGCTGAAAAGAGATTGGTCCCTCCTTCTTAACACCCACCCTTCAGATATTTATATACATTGATAAGATCCCTTCTCAGGCTTCTCTTCTCCAGACTAAACAGCCCCAGGTCTCTCAGCCTTTTCCCTTAAGGCAGGTATTCCAGTCCCTTAACCATCCTCATAGCCTCCGTTGGACTCTCTCCTGTAAGTCCCTGTCCTGCTTGAACTGGGAAGCCCAGAACTGTAGCCCCACTTGTCACTATAACACAACATTGTATAAAACAAAGCTGACAGAACTTTTTCCTGAAAGATGTCATCTGGGAATCTTTGTTTAAAAAGTGTGAATGTTATAATTCCTGGTCTTTATTTTTTAATCTGAAAATTAGTCCAACTTTGAACAGTTTGCCATGGAGAAGTGAAGATTAGGTCTATCCTACTGAGTAGTCAAATTGGTTTATAATCTGCTGCATGACTTGTAAGGTGGGCCAAGTTCTAGATGGTTATTAACCATGTGGATTTTTCATCTGGAACATGGATGAACAACTCTGAACATAAATATGCATAATATACTATCTCTGTAATTTGTCCTTGGTAGATAAAGCTACATGCAGGTAACGCTTGTAAGTGCTTTGTTCATCTTGCTGGCAGTTTTGCCAGCAATGTTGTCAATTGACATAGAAATATCTGGGTCTTTCACATAAGATTCATAGCAGCAGTGAGGTCCATGTTCTCACTTAGCACTCACAATGGAAACTGACTATTGCAGAGGTCTTGCAATGTCTTTTTACAGAGGCAAGAATTTTCATCCTGTGTCTAGTTCATGTAGTGGTGTAAGCAAAGAGTAATTCTCCATGTCAGAAGTGGAAAGCATAGCTACATTTAGGGCTACAATTTTCTCTTATATCATATTAATGACAGTTTTATATCTCTGTCAAAAAGAAAATGTACCTCTTAATACTCTTAGTAGTGGAGTATATTGTATTTATTTTATTAGTAAGACAAAGAACACAAGATGTGAATTGGCATTCCAGCCAGTTGTCTTAAAATTACATAGTGGAAGGTTATAATTGTTACCTTCAAAAAGATAACTAGACTTCTTTATGATGCCTAAAAGTTGTGGTGCCACTTGAGGCAATTACTGTTGTGTCTTTCATTGCTGCCCTTTAGCATGGCTGTAGCACCAGGCTTAACTGCAATAGTCAGGAAAAAATATCGAGGCATTAAACAGACTATTTCTTCAGCTGTAACTACTGGGGATTTAACTGCTGTCTTTACGAGACAATGGGACTCCAAGGCCAGTCAGAACAACAACAGGCTTCCATTTCTTTGTTGAAAATCCTTGGTTTTCTGTTTGCTCCACTTCTTACAATAGATGGTAAAGACAGAATGCCGAGATAAAATCAGCTGTTAAAGAAATATTTACTTAACACCTTAATGAATCAATCCATATTTGAATATTTTAGATCAAGGCTTTTGATTAATCCTTAATTGCCTTCAAGGTTTTGGAGAAGGTTGAAGGGAATTTCACTTCTTTTTTTGAATGAGATCTTGCAGAATGCTAATATGGCTGGCGGGAAGACACCAGTTCCAAGGTGCACAAAAACACGGGACTGTGAAATCAGCTTCATTTTCCCTGGAATGAAAAGACCTTTTGAAAGGTTTTACAAAATAGAAGAGCAAGTAATCTACTGCACTTCAAAGTTACTGAGCGCTTGGGGCGTTCATTTGGCATGAACCAGATTCAAAGCACTGAAAGAAACAGCGTAGGGATTTGAAGTTGGGTTTTCTGCATCCAAAATGAGTGTTCTTAGTTTTAAAAGGTATACTGGTCTTTTTTTTTCTTCCTCTTTTTTATTTTTTTTCCCCCTTACTATATGTTTGCTTCGTAAATTTGCTGTTCTACATGCTGATCATAGGCAATTACAGATGTAGTGGTTTTTTGTTGTCATTTGGTAACAGTCAAGTTGTTTGATGTGTATTTAGATGAACAGTTTTGTCCATCCCTTGAGATCTTTTCAAGTTTGCTTTGTTTAGAAGTCTGTAGTCACCACACTGCCATGTTATAGCCACGTGCACAGTATTACGGAGCTCCAGAACAATACAGTGGCTTTGTTGAAGAGAATCTGATTCCTTCAGCCTCCTTCAGCTTCCTCAGAAAGTCTCTCTGGGCTAAACTTACTTCTGATATGCCAAGATGCAAGTCCACTGAAGTGGCTGGAGCAGTATCTCTTCGCCTTTTTGGCCTGGACCCTGAGTTTCCAAGCTGTTAAGGAAACGAACACCAGGGAGAGACTATTTTGGAAAATGTCAGGAAGGAAAAAATGCCAATATGGCATCATGTTCACTCTGTACCTGAACTGTGTTGCTGTTAGGACCAGTATCCTTTTGTGTTGGATAGTGCTGGGAGCTGGGTGGACCTTCAGGGTGAAGCCAGTGCTAGCAGTTAGCCTGGAGAATGGTTCAATATTAGACGTGCTTGTGGCACGTTGTAACTGAGAAAAGTGGTGACGCCCTTCTGTGAGCCCTTTTGCTTTTCCCCTTTCTTTGTGCTGCTGCCTTGTGTGAGAGGAGATGGCTCCAGAAATACATCCCTTGTAAAAATCCTACCTCCTTTGGTCCCTTTCAAAAATAAAGGGAAAATATCGGTAGAACGCTCAGTCAAATTTTAGGCTTTCTGTTTGTGAAGCATGCAACAGGCTGACTGCTTATGTCTTAAGTGGCATAGTATTATATGGCTGAAAAAAAGTCATATGGGCACTGCCCTTAGCTGCCCTACCTGTCTCACAGCTGTGTGAAATCAGTTAATACTAAGCTTCTAGTAGTTTTGTATTTTGTGTATAAAGTGCTGATAGCAGAGAAATGCTAAGCTTATCAAGGTTTGTGTTTTGCTTTGTGACCATTGTATGGTGTGTGGGTAAAGAGAAACAATAGGTCAGTAGGAACTGAGTGCACTGGGCAGTGTCAGGCTTGCTGGCAGCAGAGAAGACAGGGTGCTGCACAGAAGTGCAATGGCAACATGGTGCAATTTGGCACAGCATGTGTGCATCACTCCCTCCATGAGAGCCACAACTGCACTCTCTTTGGATCAAATCAAAGCTGAAATATCCTGCACATACACAAAAAGAGTGATTCAGAAGAGAGTGGAAACTAAGTGTAGAGACGGAAATGGGGAAGGAGAAGGGAGCACAGAGGTAAGGTGTCATTTGGAAGAGAGATATGGCACAGGAGTGGCAGAGCTGAAATAGGCTCAGGCATCCTGACAGCCACGTTAACATCTTGTCTTTTTTGCTGCATTGCTTCTGAAAATATCCTTCCCTGAAAAATGGCAGTAGGTGCACACTGAGGTAGCCTGTGCCAAGCTAGATATTTCATTTTCTTTTCATTTATAATTCAGGAAACACATTTTGCAGAAAAATGTCTCAATGGTAATACTCATTACAAACCGTGTGCTGTGGAATTCTCATTTGGTGCAGAGAAATACTGTGCTTGCACTTTGGATCTTTATTTCAGTAAACAACTAACTTTAGTCAAGCTCTGAATTGAATATTTGTGATTACAAATATGTTTACAACTGGAAGAGCCCAGGTAAATATAAAAATATTTCCCTTGTGCAGGACAGGTGGTGCCAGTGCAGTCTAAATATTCAGCATTCTTGCTCTCATATGTTCTTCTGCCTACAGTGACACCTGCTGAGATTCTTATTTTACAATATCTTTTTTCTAAATTAATTATCTATCAGTAATCAGTCAGCCATGGCTGCTGTTTGTAAACAACATGTCCTGTACAACTCTGAACAAGTGAATTAATGCCAATTAATTTCCAGTTATATTATTTAAAAGACAGAATGATAGTTGGGGCAGTAGTACCTCTTGCTGTCTTTAGGCATAGTCTCTTGAGAACCTTGATGTCCAAGGAAATTAAAAAGAAGCAGAAGCAGGTAGGAGGAGAGCACCGTCACACACGAGCTGAAAAATGGTGTCTTGTGATAGTGCATCTTTCTTAGGAAGGGAAACTGGAACACTGAGTATCAAAAGGAAAGTTTAAGGCAATAATCTCATGGGCTGAAAAATGAGCATGACTTTACACAACATGTAAAGGCTCCCTTTTGAGACAATAGTTGTCTTCATAGTCACATAATGATGTTGTCTCTTGTTGCAGGCAACCTTTTCTTTTTAATTAGGTGTTTTAGATATTTTGACTTTCAAATACTAGAACATAATAAATTGATTAGTGCAAGGGATTTTCATTCCTATCAGGAGGCAGTCTGGTTTGCAGAGCTTTTATTTGCTGCTGCTTCAAAATAGAGATAGAGTTTTAACTAAGGCAGTTGTCAGCTAATAAGTCTGAAATGTGACCTGTTTGGATTCATCTGGATGCTGGAAGAGAATGTACTGCTGCAGAGCCAGCCAACAAAAGAGGCTGTGAGAGTGTGGTTCCACATGAGACCCAGCCAGGACAGCAAAAGCAGAAGTGTTGGGCTGTGTTGTGTAAGGAATATTGGTAGGAGGAGATGGAGGGTACTTGGGATGGGAAGAGAAATCAATAAAAAACAAAGCCTTAGTGCTGAGGATGCACAAATAATGGAAAGAGACAACAAAAGGAAATTAAAAGGAATATATATACATATGTATAAAAAATTGTAAAAGGCTCGTTAAGATGCTGGAATTTATTGTTATGCTGCCAGTAAAAAGCACACTTAGAATTCAAAACAGTCCTCTTGCCAGAAGAAATGAACTGTGCTCTGGAACAATTGGACCACACTTTCGTGTTTAGTGTTTATAAGCCTGAATGAAGCTGCAAAATTAATGCTTTAGTCTTTTGCCTTCTGATGGGCTGGTCTAAAATCATTACTGGGTCTATAGTTTTTAATTTTTATTTTTTTTTTTTTCCTGACTGGATAAAAACAAAATGAGAGGTTTGCTTTGTAAATGCTGCTCTCCATATATTCATGTCACATTCATACTATTGCCCACCAAGGTGTCTAAGAATGGAAAAACATCAGTATCACCACCTGAGACCAGTGATGGGTCATGTAGTGTTAGTTCCTTTGGAGACATCCTCCTTTTCTGCCTTCAGAGAACATTCTGCATCTACCTCTTCCTCTCATAAGTACTAAACACCCTTCTGATTCTCTGTATCTTGTGGAGAGTTTTGCTTACAAAGGGCCCATGAATATGATTGTCTGATTAGAAACCACATTCAGAAGCAGACAAACCTGTGCAGAAGGGCAGATTTATTAATCGCGACTCACTTGAGCCATGATATTAAATGGATTCCTCTACATTATTAAAGTCAAGAATAAAAGAGGAACATGAGTCTTTCCCTGGGAATGGGAAGAAAGAAATGTAAGGAGAACTGATCTGAACAAACTGAGGATAAGGCGGATATTCCTTCTGGTTCTTATTTAAATTAAAAATAATACTTGGGAAATAAAGTTTCAGCTGGGCTATTGTGTGCCTATTGTGTCAGAGGCAGAACTGTGTGGCATCTATTTTACACATAGATAATAAGTTATGCCTGTAATATTGTGAATTTTAATTTAGTACATATATCCAAATAATAATAAAAAAAGATTTTCCAGAAAATATTTTAGGCCTCTTTTGAGTTACGTACAGCTTTTTTTCATAGCTGTGTGTATATATATGTGTGTGTGTGTGTGTGTATTTTCCTAGACAGGCCTATTTCCTAGTTTATTGACAAGGCATTCTTTT
This sequence comes from Apus apus, assembly GCF_020740795.1. Lineage (NCBI taxonomy): Eukaryota > Metazoa > Chordata > Aves > Apodiformes > Apodidae > Apus > Apus apus. The sequence continues at coordinate 6,291,592 of NC_067290.1, forward strand.
TCATCAGGCTCTAATATGCTGACACGTATGTATCTCTTGCTTTATGCATCAGCTGAGTTGTTCGATCTAAATGTAAAGAGTTTTCCTGGCTAGAATACAGTGTACAGGATGAGCTAAGTCTCCTGGGTCTTGCTCACAATCATAAGCTGACACTGATAGCATTTTGCAGATGGTGCTTGGATGGACAAAAGAAGAGAACACATACAGATCTAATGAACGCTCTGAATTGGTTTCTGTTCAGCATTTCTCACTGGACTACCAGAGAAAGGAAATTAAATCAACTCACGACAGCTATCTTGCACATCTCACCTGGGAAGGTATGCATGAGGTAGGACAGGCACTGCTTAACATTAATCAGTCTCCTGAAGTCATTACATTCATGAGGAAATGTAATTCACATGTGATTACTTTTTAATTTACTCTGTAATCACATTCCAAGTGAACAGGGCAAGCTTGAAATGAAATTTAAAAGTCAAATACTGCTTTGTATTAAGAATTCACAATTTTTATATGCACTTAGGTTAATAAAGATTTTACAATAACCATTTGTGAGTGAACATATAATTTTTTGATAGAAGTTGGTGCCAAAATTTGGGTAAAAATGTATTTGATTTTTGTCCAAGCATTGTAGTGGACCCTTGGAGTTTCATACTAAATTCTCATCTTCTTTAAACTTTCTTTTTTAAATAATAGACGAAAACAGAGCTACTGTATCCCAGATCTCAGTTTGCATGAATTAATGCGTTTTTAATTTCTGCTTTGCCTCTGAGGCAAGTTATACATTTGTCCCATCCATTATCAGGAAAGGCAGGCAAGATTTCCTAATAAGAGAACTGAGTTTATAGGTGGGAAAGGTAGATGTACAATCACTTTGTGTTTCCTCAAACTTTTGTTTTGATCCTAATTTCAGTGAATCAGCTTTTCTGAGTAGCAAAACCCCTTGATATCATCTAAACTTTTATCTATTCTTAGCTCTATGCTTATCACTTTCATTTCTACAGAATTATAATTTAACATGAAGTGGTCAAAAGTTACTTCATCTGAGTATTGCAAGATAGAAGGATGTTTGGGGTAAATGAAAGCAAATTTAGCTTGGTTTAGTTTAAAAGGCAAAGTGAGTTCTTTCATGTAACACTGGATTTTTGTTTTGTTGGTGCAAATCTAGTCCTCTGCTCCAGGCAGCCCTGCCTGTAGAGGATGAGTGACCTTGTTATGCTTTTGCAGAGTGTGCAGAACATGATGGTGTGTCCCAGAGAGCCCGCATCCTCTAATTTCCTTTGCATGGGGTAGGGGCTGTGCCAGCAGTAGAGAGAGGACAGAATCTGAATTCACCTCCATAATCTTACCAAGCTGAGGAATGAGAGCCAGAGCTTACCCTGGAACTGGCTGTGGATTTGCTTCTTTGAGTTTTCAGGTCCAGAAAGTTAAGAGGGGAAAACTCCTTTGAGTTGGACTACCCAAGCTGTGAGTCAGGGGCAGGTTGAGAGTGTGCCTAGTACAGGACAAGGGCTGCAATTATTTTCTTCTGCTAGTGTCCCCCAAAGGAGTGAGAACTAAGTTTCTCTTTCTTCACACTCGGCTCCATGAAAGTGCTGATTTGATACTTATGTTCTACCTGATCTCTTGGCAATGAAATACTGTATTAAAAGAGGTAGCATCCACCTACATACAAATACACGTGGTATCATATTTTGGTTCATTCTCAGCTACTTATGGCAGAATACTCCTGCACTGCTTATTTCTGCACAGAGGGAAAGGCAGGTTATGAATTAATCTGGAGGAATTTCTGAAACACATGGTGCTGTTGCCTCCACCCTTTGTGAAGCAAGAAAGGATATTTTACCACTAGAGCTCACAGATTTCTGAGTCTCGTGCCCCTTGGTTTGCTTAGCAGCATCTTCTAGAGTGAGAAAACTAACACATAAGCCTCATGCTGTGGACCCTTGTTTACTGTAGTCCCAGTCCTTGTCTTCAGAAGTTGCTGACTCTCACAGCATCACTCGCTTCACTGGGCAGTTTGCAAACCCTGTACCACTTATGACTATGATTTATATCCTTCTGCCTTCACAAGTATCACTCGTAAGGGAGGTATCAGGGTAATTAGGGATATTGCTTTCCACTTAGACTTTTTAATGGGAGGGAGTCTAGTTTGAATTTGAAGATTGCTCTGCTGTTCTGCTTACTGCTTATTAGTGGTTAGGAGATTTGTGTTCCCAGAGGCAGGAACACATCTGCAGAAAGGAGACTGTGCTGCTAATTTGCAAAATGTAAACACAGATTTATTTATTTTTCTTGTGAAGTTTTCTAGACTTTACCAACATCAGTATGTAATAGATCTTTTGGTAATATTTTACTTGACTGACAAAAACCTAATTTTCTGTTTTGAAGGCTCATGGTGGAATGTGGTCAACCAGGTAGTAAAGAACTGGCTTAAACTAAGATCACCAGTTTTCTAAAATGCAAAATTAAGTTTTACAAATCCTGTGTTAAAAAGAGAGCTGCAGCAGTGGTTGCATGGTTCTTCTTGAACTCTTCAAGTCTTCTACTCCTTCACATTTAACAGCACAAAATCATAATAGAGGAGCCTCCAGGTCAACTTTTAGGCCTATCATAGAAAGGCTAGGGTTTGAAGGGACCTTGAAGATCATCTAGATCCAACCCCCCTGAGTGGGTGGGGACACCTCCCACTAGATCAGGTTGCTTAGAGCCTCATCCAGCCTGGCCTTGAACACTGCCCAGGGATGGGGCTTCCACAACCTCTCTGGGCAAGGAAGTTTTACTTTCAGAACAGAGATAATCAGTTTAATCAGCCCCTTTGTTGTGTGCGGGCATTACCCCTTGCTGGCTGTTTGCATGACTTATGCTATCATGGCTTGTTGTAAGCTTCAGTCCTGAGAAACTTCTGTGAAAGGAGAAGTAGAGGCTTTACATATTTCTTAAGTAGATAACCTTCATAAATAAGGGCACTGAGCATGCTGTTGCTAAATTGCTTCTAAAACACGGTAAGATAGTTGGAATTTGGTTTCCCGTGTGCTTGGTCTGTGCCCAGCTCTTTGCATGAGTTTATGGAGCATGAATAATGAAAGAGACTTTGTACACTAACATCTGGAAAGTCATAAAAGTATATTTATTGCCACCTAAGATAGCAAAGCTAAAAAATGCTGTAGACCTTGTGTGAGTAGCAGTAGTGACTGAGGAGGTGAGTTTAATTGATAAAGCTCTCCAGAGTATCTTCTGAACTATGTCTCTTGTCAGATTATTAAAATTGCAATTATAATAAAGATAATTATTGTGGGGCCTTTTGTTCTCAAGGACTGGGTGAAACGCAGGTCATTTTCTGCTAGTCTTAGCCAGGACATCCTCTCAAATAGATGAAGGTGAGGTGTGGGGCAAGCCAGAGGTTTTTAAATAGTTGCTTTGCTCATCCTAGGGAAAGAGATGGGAATCTTTTAGCAGTGCCAGTAATATGTAAGAGCTGGAAAAACCCCACCTTTTATTAAAAAAATAAAGTCTGTAAGGAGGTGTGGTCAGAATGTAGTTGGAAATCACCTGCAGTGCCAAGCTCCCCGACACTGAAATTACACCCATTACCATAGGAATTATGAACAAGAAGTCTTCAGATCCTAGTTTTTTTGTGCCATATCTTGGTTTTCAGAAGGGCCCTGCAACATCCACCTTTCTTTAGTGAGATCTGACATCCTTAATATCTCGGGGGGTATGGGGGAATAATGACCTGCTGAATCACCAGGGCTGAATCTCATTACCAGGGCTTCATTAGCCCTGGTGCTGCTGTGCTGGAATCCTGCCCTGGGATTTCTCCTATTCTTGCATATTCGTTGCACTCACAATGAAGGTGGGAAACAGATCCCTAGAATTGAAGAGCTTGAAAATATTAACAACTTGATAATTGTGGGGGACTTAGCGACAGTTGTCATGACTGTAGCACTTTTTGTTTTGAGGAATTTGGAGCAGTCTTCTGCTAACAGTGGAGCTGATGAAAGGATCTTCTCCAAAGCCTTTTGCTTTCTCATGCATCACAGCTGTGAGACCAGTACTCAACCCTGGTGCTCACAGGGTGATGAAAAATAGTGAGACTGAAGAAAAGAACAATAACAGTGAGTCTTGAAATGGAGAAAATGCCTAAAAGTGGAGAAGCCATTGTTCAACCTGGTCACTTAATCAAAAAGAAGGCTGAGAGGTGCTGTGGCCACTAGGTGCACGTTTAGTCAGGAGAAGAAAATATTGCAGGTTAATGGACTTCTGAGGCTTACAGAATAAGGCAAAAAACTTCCAGGAATGGAACCCAGGGGACCAGGTTCACTGACTGGAATTGTCCCACCAGGCTAGTGGAGTTGATATTTTTTGAAGCTGAGGGTAACAAAGCCCAAAAGTTTGTCCCACTGTTAGTAAAGAGACAAAACCACCAACAAAACACTTTATTGCCACCTTGAATGAAGATACTGAGGCAGCTGCATTTGTTTTCTTTTTTTCACACAGTCAATGAAAAAAGTGTTTCTGTGGTTGGCATGCACAGCTGCAGGGAAATATTCCTTAGATTTGACATGTTAAAAATAAATAATTTGAGTGTTTGTTCCAGAATAATATTTCCTTCTGCAATCTGTCTGATTTAATTAAGCAAATTTATCATTACACATGCAACATCCTAACTTGGCAATCATTTGGTATAGACTGAAGGGACCATTCTGGCTAACCTGGAATAAACATGTAGTGACATGTCAGATGGTCTGCCTGTTTTGTTTTGTTAAAATTTAAGAAAACAGAACCCTTTTTTTCATTCTGGCTTGTTACGAATTTTTAGGGTCTCTTCTTTTTCTTTTTTTTCCCTGTTTAGCCAGTAATCTTAAGAAGCAACTGTTTATCAACTCCAGATCTCCCCTTCCTGTTTATTTTAGGTGTGGAAAAAATAGCAGAGTAGCAGAGGAATATGAGTATCAGTTTTTTTCTCTAAGACTCTTGCTGTCATTCATAAGCAAAATGACAAAATGTTGCTTTCCTTTGGCCAGCCTGGGCTGCACTATCTGGATTGTACTTTTTCCAGTGAGATTAAGTAACTACACTTCTTTTTGGGGCAGAACACAGTATTCTCTAATAAAACACATTTGGTATAGCTGAAGGATCAGTCATGAGCTGACCTATATGTGGGTTGGAAGTGCTCCTGAGGGGACACTTCTTTCTCTGGTCCTTTTGATCTTTTAAAAATCCTTAGAAGTGGCAGCTCAGCTATATAAATAGTTCCCACACGTAATTAACAGCTCTACCTCGTGGATACAGGAATATATAGACTTTACTAAGTCTTAAATTAAACTGTTTTGTGTTTACCTTTCATTAGGTCGGTATGTCTTCCTTTCACATAAACTCTTTTCTTGGAGGGATCAGTCACAGTTAAATATCAGACAGTTTTTTTAAGAAAAACTCTCTTAATGCAGTTAAATTTAATTAACCTAAATCTGCTTCAAAAGAGTGTTTTCAGTGATTACTCTGTAGCTTGGCAAGGTGTCCCTGTGTCCCAGCAATAGGTCTTTCCCAGTAGTGTGACATTGCTGAATCCTGTCAGATTTATATGCAACCTAGGAACTGGAATAGAGAGAGGAACAAAGTTGTGCAGCTCAGCAAAACTGTCCAGAACTAGGAAACAAAAGCTGAAGTGATTGATTGTGTGAAGATTTCCACAAATGATACCAAAATTAAAACATTAAGCTAATGACTTTAAAGAAAATTGCATTGCCATGTGCAATTTATTCAGCAGAGAGAGAGTATATGCACTTTTACTAATAGCATAAAAAAAAAAAAAAAAAGACTGAAATCAAATTGAGCAAAAGAACCTTCTTTCTTTCCTTCTTTCTCTGTCTCCCACTCCCTGGAGCTTCAAGACTGAGCAGCTGTCAGAATTTTTCATCTGTTTGACCTGTCGCAGGAGAAGTCAGCACTGATCAGTGACTATACTTTTAACAGACAGAGGGCTGTAATTGAGAATAATTCCTCTGCAATTTGGTAGGCAGGGGTTGTCTGAAACTGGCTTTCAAAGGCAGTGACAGCATGGAAATGTTAGAAACTCTGTAAGTGACTCAGTTTTTATTTGTGAGGCTGCAGATTTCTTTTTGGTTTTGTTTCTGGGTTGTTTTTTTTTCAGCTGCAGAACGGAAGCACTCACATTTTGTCCAGCAGTGTTTCTTCCAGAAATGACTTGAAGTGTAATCAATTTTTAGCATCTCCTGGAGTGCCCTTCAGCTAACATGAGAAGGAGCCCAGAAATCCAGTATTTGCTCCGAGTGAGGAAGGATTGTGAGGCTCAGATGCCCTGGGGTAGACATGTGGCACCAACAGCTGATGCACAAATGCCCAAGCAGCTGCTCTACCATGGGCTCATGCTTGGCAAGAAGGGGCACGGCTGCCAAAGGCAGAATTTGAAGGCTTCTCTGAAATACTACTTGGAATAAGTGAGTTTATCTGTTCAGCACTGGCAGTCTTTAGTGAGAAATTGTAATAGGGAGCTCAGGTAAAACTAATCCTGGTGCTTCTAGAGCATAAAAATGGCATAAGCAGTGCAGCAGGGATAATTTTGTTTGCTGGATGAATGGAACTGTGAGACTTCATGGAAGATGGTGCTTCTGTGCTGACCTTTGTCCAAGGGTGATTCAGTGGGCACAGGTAGAAGTGCCCTAACAATGAGAATTGTAAGTGAAATGCACTGATCAGTGTTTAGTGCAATGTCCAAACACAGGAGGTGGAAGGCAGCTGTGTCAGAGCTTTCTAGTGGCTTGTACAATCCCCAGGTTTCTGCTCACTCAGGCTTCTCTGCTTTGTGCTCCATCTCCTTGGGCAGAGCAGCCCTTGACCAGGCACGTCCTATATCTGAGCCAGTCCTTGGTGTCCCATGGCCATCGTCTTCAACTGAAAATATTCTGTTATAGTGGCCTATTTGAATATTGATGTGATTTTGGGTGCCTTTTTAGATGATGAGGTTACAGTATCTTCAAGAGTTTTATAAGGATACATTCTGCTGAACACCAACCTATGGCTTTCTCGCTTCCTGAAAAAAACTGTTTGTTCTTTAGTTAGAAATCTACCAAACTTTGATGGGTATGAATATTCATGTTGCTCATTACTGCAACATCTCTAAATTAGCCTCCTATTTTTTACTCAAAGTACTGTCATGTTAATTGGGTTTTTTGGGGGGTTTCCACAGCAGCTTCCTTTCTTGTGAGGATCCTGTTGGGAATGGTCAGAGGTGTGTATTCATTAGGCACCATCTGGTCAGATGTTAAAGAAACAATGTAAAAATCAGAATGTTTTCTTCTCTTTAATCTTCCTCCCAACCCCCCTGTATTCAGCAAAATAAATCCTTTGTTTTGCCATGTTTACGGTGTGGAGAAAGTTTTAAAATTTCAGGTCACTTGAATGCAAGTAGCAGACTGCAAGTTCTGAGTAAGAGCTGTGTTTATGCTGCCGTTGCGCATCTCTACTGTACTTAGACTTGATTATGTAAATTAATACGTTCAACTTGATTATGTAAATTGAGTTGATTTAGATCACAGCCTAGGCTGAGTACAATGACTATTTGGGGTTATTTGGTACGATACAGTATTATTCCCTTCCTCTCCCCTGAATATCACTGCATACTCCCAACAGGCCAAAGCGCAATTAATTTAGAAACATGATCAGATTCCGCAATCATTACTGGATGTTGTCCACAGTCTCCAGAGAGCAGTGATAAGAACAACAATAGATTCAGACATGGCAGTCCTCTCATCCAAAGTCTAATTACAAAGTTATACACTTTGGTTCTCAAAGGACAGCCTTTTAGCAGAACTTCAGCATCTTTGGGTTCTCTTTTTTCATTATATCTATAATTTTATCCATCTTCCTTTCTTTTACAGAGCATGAGAAACAGAGGCTAAATGTATAATAACTTGAGTCCAGTGTGACGGTATTAAGGGCTTTATCATTGATGGATTGGCTGCTGGGATTTCTGTGAGAGCTACTGAGAAATCTTTCTTTATCATTTGTAAACAGGCACAGAGAGGACAGGGAAGTGGTTCAGAATCTCACCACTTTGTTCCCAGTGGTGCCCTCGGGACAGAGAAACATTTCTTTGACCTTGTCTTGGATTTACTTGCTTCCAGCAGACTCTAATTATGATAACTTTCTTTGTTTGTTTGCTTGTTGTTGTTTTTTTTTAATCAAATAATATTATTTTTTTAAGAGAAGCAAACCACTCTGACCTCTTGGGCAGATAGAAACCAAAATGATCACATAGCTTGAATAAGTGGAATTTTACTCTTAGAATTTAATAATTATCTGAAATGACAATTTAAATGCCTACTACCTTTGAAGTATTAAGTTTCAGGCAGGCTTTATGTATGTTAGCATTTTGTTAAAGATAGATTATTGCTGAAGTTATTTTCCTTACATCTTAATGTTCTACATACAGTATGCCATTTGAAATCTTCATTATCCCCAAATTGCCAAATATTAATTTATACCATATTTCTTCCCCATCTTCAGTACCACTAGGTATGCCATCCTTCCTCCAAATGGAGTGATAACTTGAAAAAGAACAAGGATACACTTATTCTTGCTTTTGTTAGACAAATGTGATCTTGTGAAAAAAAAAATCATACTGGTTCCTGAATTCAGAATTTACATATTTCTTTCTAGAATTCAGAGGTCTAATATGAACTAGCCCAGTCACTGCAACAGAGGCACCTAACAAATATTTACACATTCTGACTTTAGCTCCATCTGCCCTGGTTTCAGATGAGACTCAATTGCCTAAGTGCTTTTCCACAGGGCAATTCCAGCAATCCATCACAGGAGAGCTGAGGAGGACTAAGCCCCCAAGGAAGAACCTGAATCAGCTTTCTGTGCATTGGCATTTGTGAATACATTAAGATGTGTGTGGAGGGTAGAACATAACAGACTTTGACTCATACCTCTAGCAGGTTTATCCGTATATGAGTTGTTACTTCACTGCTCATATATTCAAACTATGTTTCAGGCTTCAAAATAGATAATTAAAAAAAAATTATTAATGACAGTGAATGTAATGATGTGCTTTTTCTTTTCACTGAGAAGGAAAAATTGATTCAGTTTTTTTTTATCTTCCCTTTTTTTTTTTTTTTCCTCAAGGTTTTTGGAAAGGATTAGGCAGAATTATTGTGGTGTATAATGACACATCCCAGCTAATTCTCTGCATTCTCAAAAGGGAGTTCTGCTGTTAAAACAGACTCTGAGCACACATTTTGATCGATGCAAATGTAGAAGCAATTGGGCTGCCTGAAATACATTGCAGGTGAAATGGAGCAGAGCTTCGTTTGGCAGAAATTCCAATTAGTGAATTTTGCTATTTTGTAATTTAAAAAGAAAACAAAACAAATTTTGAAACATATAGTTTTACTTTTTCAAGGAAAATGTGTTCCTTTTTGAAAATAAGATTTCTTTCAAAACAGTTCCTTAAAAGTTTCTTAATTTTTTTTTGAGTTCCAGGCTGAAATCTAACATCTTATTTTTGTCAGAGAACCCTTTTTTCTTCCTAATTATGATTTGTCAATAAATTTTAATCACTGTTTTCATTTTCAACTGGAAATAATTTTCATGCTCTTTTTTTTTTTTTTTCCAATTTTGTTTGATCTAAATATCTGGCTTGCTTTTCCTTCTGATTCCTAATGTGTGAGAGTTTCTTTTAGTATACATGGAAAGAATAGTAATTCTAATTACATTTTTCTCAATAGCTTTATGAAATAAAATTTTCCTTCTAGGGTTTATGTAAACACAGACCTTGTGGAAGCCTGGTTTTGAGGTCCTGCTGTCATGGCAAAAACATTGGTAAATATAAAATGTACCATTTGGCCCATCAATATCTCCAGAAGGCAGAGAGACAAATGTGTGGGATGGCAAATCATCCTTGAGATTTTGCACTGCAACTTTAGCTAAAGCTCTATTACTTGTTCTAAAGCATTTTTATTGGTAAAGCTGTACACAAGTTTTATTTATAGTTTCATCATCTTTATGCTAAAATGCTAAGGGACACAAAGAGAATTTATGTCAGTCTTCATAAAGATCTTTACCTGTGTGGACATACAGCTGATCACTGCTTGGGGGAGGGGTTTGATTTGATTATTCTGTCTTTCCTTCCCCAAAAGAGGCATTAGTAAGAAATTACAGCTTTGTTTCCTAGGTGGTTGTACCCTAAAAGGGCTCCAGTGAGCATTCTGAAATTTGTTTGTCTGCTTGTTTGTTTTACTTTATTTTGTGGTTTTTTACAGACATAAATTTTAGGGAAAAACTTCCTGAAATCCCATTGCCACTCAACTGACTTCACAAGTTAAGCTGGCAAAGACCTGAAGGTACCACTTGAGCCATAAATGCAGTCACTTCTGTGATGCTATTAAAAAGTCTCTGCCTAAAGAAATCTGTTGATGCACTATATTCTAATTTACACTTCTGTGATTCACATTTGTAGCTATCAGCAGCAGCTGCCAACACAGTCAAATAAATTCCAGCAATTCAGGATATACTGATTTATGATAAGATCCCTTAGAAGGATGCTCAGGAAAACAGATACTAAAAAAAATAAATGTTACTGTATTTTGTAAAATGCTCTTGTGTTCATTCTGTTTTCCAAATAAGATTACCAAATAGGCAGTAAAATTATGTCAAGATTATCTGCATTAAAATGGCTATTAAAAGTTAAAGGTGCCAGAGTACCTTCTGTAATTTTTCCCTGCTGTTTGTAATAGCACCCTGTGAGGCTTGAAATTGGAATTGGTTTGTTGTCTGAAATGTTACTGTCTTCTTGTCATTGGGCTTATGAATGCAGCTGCTGAGAAATGTGTTGAAAAAGACACATTGCATTAAAATCTGCTCCTTTACAATACAGTTGTGAGTGAGGCAAGGGCAATGGTAGCTTCAATGTGTCTTTCTGTTGAGATTCCTTTAAGAAGGTGCTCATCATGTGGATCTGTTGATGGTCACTCGCGTTTAAAAACAGCAAGAAGCAAATCTTTACAACTATCTTTTTAACAGTTGAATCACCAATTTTTAGTTTTGGTGAACATGGTCATTGTAAAATTGTTTTCTACCTGTATGACAAGAGGAAATGGTCTCAAGTTGTTCCAGGGGAGGTTTAGATTGGGTATTAGGAAAAATTTCTTCACCACAAGGTTTATCAAGTGCTGGAACAGGCTGCCCAGGGAAGTGGTGACATCACCATCCCTGGAGGTATTTAAAAGATGCAAAGAGACATGGTTTAGTGGTGGAGTTGGTAGCGTTGGGTTTACAGTTGGACCTGATGATGTTATGAGTCTTTTCCAACCTAAATAATCCATGATTCCATGAGAAGAACAGAGAAACTGCAGTGGTCTCAGGAAGGTTAGATAAGCAGAGCCTGTTGTCTTGGGCAAGGTCACGCATATCAGGGAAACAGGACCTTGTTACACCTTGCATTACACTTTAAAGACTTTCTTCTACTAAATCAGCCTTAATTTCATTTAATTACGGTATTGGTGAGATACCCTGAAGAGTTTGTACATGTGAGACTGGAGACCAAGTGAACCAGTGTCTTGCAGGATGGCCCTTGGTCCTGGTTGTTGGTGGCCAGCCCATGCATGGAGACTGTTGCATAATTGTTCATTTTGGGAGAGATTGCTGTGTTGATAGTGGTGAAGTCAAGATTGGTTTTGTCCTCTGTCCTCTACTCCATACCCCCAAACAACCTCTTCTCATGATGCTGTTTGAAGCAATTTAAAATATATTATTTTAGACTTCAGAGCCATTATTCCATTTTTGCTCATTCTGATTTGTCTTTTCCAGTTTAGATCTATTCTCAGATGGGTTGTTTTCATGAAATACACTTGGGCCATTCTGAAATCATGATTACTGAAATAACATTAATCTGTTGTGCATTTAACATGAGCAAGATTTGATCTTCCTCCTTGTTTCCTGCTGTAGAGCAATTTCATACATTCCCCTTAGTCTAATCTGTTTTACCACACTGGGTCAGTTACTTGTCTTTTCCATGTTTGATAGTAAAAAAATGGCTATACTCATATAAGGGTCCAAAGACTCTATGTGTGTTAAAAGGCTTTTCAGTAGGGCTCTGATTCTGACTGAGAGCAGTCTGCTGCTGTATTATCAGCAGTGAGTAACAGCAATGTTATGGACCCATGTTGATGGGTCTAATTCTGCAGGAATGGAGGTAAATGTCCAGGTGGTCTGAGCTGTGGCAGTGCCAGTGTTTGCCATCTTTGACTCTAGATTCATGCCAGTAAGTTATTTTGGGCCCAAACCTATATCAGAGAGGTTACTCATGTGGGACCATTTGCAGGATCAGATTCTGTCTTTGTGCTCTGAAGTTATAAATCTCCTTAGGAAGATTGTCATTTTTACATGGTATTTTAGACATAAAATCTTTTTGATGTTTACTTTAGAAAATTTGATTAAAAATCAAGAATTAAAAATTCTAGTACCTCATAATTTGATGGTACCTGTCAACTTCCAGCTCAGGCTATGCATTTCAAATTCATGAGTTGTTTGCTTGAAAATAAATGACAAAATTATGTAGTGTGGGAGTTGGCTTTTTTTTTTTCTTTTTTTTTTTTGACTTTCAAATGTAGCTTTTATATCCCTTTGTGGAGTACTTTTGCCAGCTCCTGATAAGCATCAAAAATGGATTTCTGTGTAATTGGTTTAACTGAAAAATAATATGCTAAGATGGAGATATAAGTGGTGGCTTTCCATGGTAATATCTCAGTTATATTGCTTTGGGTTATTCCTTCTATTTACAGAGTACTTCAAAAACCACCTACCCGACTGGTTTCTGAACTTATTTTTTCTTTTTATGCCACATGCATCAAAAGCATTTAAATCCCATTTAGTGCTTTGTAAGCGAACACTAATATTTTGTTTTACAGAAGACATCTCTGAGGCTACTTTTTTTGGTTTTCCTCTTTCAAGTCTTTTACAGTTTCTTTACCTGTATAGTCTTAGAATACTTCCCTTGTCTTCTCCACCACTGAAACCCTTCTGGCAACATGCCAACCATTTGAAGCTCACCTAGGCTGTTTTCCCTTTCATCCGTTCATTTCCCAAGAAAACATGCTCGTTTTCCAGTGCACTCTATGAGATCTTGGTGGAATTACTGACCAGAAAGAAAAACAGATAGATTTTAGTACATTTAATGACACTCAGACACCCACCCCTTCCATCATTAGTCACACTGGTCTTAATATCATGCAACAACTAGAATCTCCACAGGGTCCAGGTGGAGTAATTTCAGCTGAGAAACTGCCCATGAGCTTGCCTGAAGACAAGCCAGTTGTCCTAATCTTCCTGCATAACAGCTGAGGAAGGCTTAGCATCCTTTTCCCAAAAAGTAAGACCATGTGAAAATGTATCAGGGCAGGTAACAGCCTCAGCTGGGAATTACTGCTCTTCTCATTAAGAGAAAGCATAAGCATGTCTGGGCTCTTCCAGTGCAATTCTCAGCATGGTGGCCTAAATAATTGAAGGTGATGTAGGTAGAAGCGTTTTCCTTTGCACTGAGATAAAACTGGTTGCTTCATATGCCCAGTCAGTGTGTTGCAGCTCAAGGTATGTTTCTCACAGCTGGATAGTAACTTCCCAAACTGCCTGAACAGGGTTATTGCCCCAGGGAAGTGGCTGCTACAGTGACACAGGGAAAAGAGGAGCTTTTGAAGCAAAAAGGTTCAGCAGAATGTGACTTACCAACTACCAGTATTTTAGAAGTTCCCATACCAATATACTTATAAGCACCAGTGGTTACTGGTGCTTGCAATGACAGTTTACAAACTAATAAAAATTCTTACATGTCAGATCAGTCTGTGCTCTAATTTGAAGCACTTGCAGTTCTTTCTCTTACGTTGTCTCAAGTCACATGATAGAGAGGAATTAAGGAATGGAGCAAATGTATCCTTAACTGGGGCAAACCAAAAGCTCCAGTGTCATTTCATGATGTCATTCCACTGCAGGTGTAAGGCAGAAGGTTGTAATTTTTTTAATTACTTTATTAGAAACAGCCCCCAATCCAACTTTATTGTATGCACCACTTCCCTCACTGTGGTGTAACAATATTCTCTATCTTTAATTAAAAATTAGAATTAATCTTTTTGAATTAAGCTTTTTAACTGATAACAGTGTAACACAACCACTGTTAAGCTTCTCCTGCTGCTTTTAGCTTGTGCTTGTTTTAAAAGGGTTTGTTACAGAGTGACTTGATTTATATGTATCTGAGTGCATGCTCTATCAAGAAAGGCCTGGTTATTTGATTCGGTCACTGCATTTCTGGTATGACCCATTTTATCACCTCTGTAAATTCTACTGAAAGGCTTTGCATTGGTCATATACCTATATTTATTGTTAATACAGTACACACTGTGGCAATGCTCTCTAACCCATCAGCTAAGAGCAATTAAATCGTACCCTGAAAACAGGCCAAATAAACATGAATATACTTCACCTCCCAAATCTGAGAGCAGTTGCTCTCCTGCTGTTTTACATGCTCACGGCATAATCCAAATAATCTTTTTGGGTTTTCAGCCTATTTTTAGTGTGCTGTTTGTTTTGCATTTATCTACATAACAAGTGTGGGAGATTATATAGAAGAGAGGAATGGAGTGCCTTGACCTACATTAACTCAAAGCTGGGTAGCAGCAGCATTTCTGATTTGATCCAACAACACCTGATTACATTGCTGCATTATCTGTCCTAGCTGTTACTTTTTGAGATGATGCTCTGTGGTCTTCCCTACTTGCCTGTGCTCTTCTCAACCTCTGTTGCTCAGGGCATTTTTTTCTGCAGGAGACAGTGGATGACTGTTCAGGCCCATGAGCCTTCTCTGAGCTGTGTAGAAAGGGATTCTGGTTGATCAAAGACAGAAATATTTTCCTTTCTCAAGTAGCAGGGCCAGTGATTTGAAAACCTCTTTTGTTTCATGTGAACTGTTCCCCAGAGCTTAAGATAAGAGGGTTGAGAAAAGCAGAATAGCTCTGGCTGCCTTCCTGGTCCCCTCACTGCTTAGCCAGGAAGATGGATGCCACCTCCCTCCAGATTCTTCCTGGATTTTTAACCTTTTCTGATAAGGGTTGCTTTGCTAGCACTCTTTCAAATATTTTGATACTA
This sequence comes from Apus apus, assembly GCF_020740795.1. Taxonomy (NCBI): domain Eukaryota; kingdom Metazoa; phylum Chordata; class Aves; order Apodiformes; family Apodidae; genus Apus; species Apus apus. Next base: position 6,306,751 of record NC_067290.1, read on the forward strand.
AGCTTATGTGTTCCATACCGTTCAGCAGCTGCCCTTTAGCCAGCTTTATCACCCATAACCAGCTGTGGAGGACAGAGGATGTCCATATTAGCTCTGCAACATCCCTAGCAGAGTGAAGGTAACCACTGGTTTTATTGCCAGAAAAAAAAGATAAATTAGCTTCACTGCTTGTAAACTGGATGAGCTGTGATCCCAGCCAAGGGTAAGCTATAGGCAGAGAGATGAGAGTTACAGGGATGGATTGTATAAATGGCTTCTTCAAATAAGAGATAAAATGCAGGTTTCTAGGTCTGTGGAAAGACAACATTGTGAGAATGGAGCTCAACATTTCTTCTGCAAGTGCTTAAATAGACAGTGTGTCAATCTCAATTCTTGCCTAGTTTAGCTTTATTTGCCTTAACCATATCTGATCTGTGGGAATGGGCTGCTTATTACTCTTAGAAAAGACAAGGGTAGTATTTGACTTGTGTTAGCATATCTGTGTTCCTTCAACTTTTAAGATGTTTGGAAGTTTTTTTATAAAGCATCTGTCTATGCTATTGACACGCCTGTAAATGTAAACACTATACAGTGCATCATATCAGATCAACACCCTCCTACACAGTATAAAATACTGCTCCATCTTAACAAACAGCTCTCCTCCTCATTTCACAACCTTCACCTAACACTACAGCAACAGATCAGCCATAGAACCCGTCTTAAAAGTTAATTGATGTGGACGAAGGGACTGGAGGGATGAGTGGGTTTCAGCATTCAATCCATTACTGCAGACCTCCATCTATGCTCATGAACTTCCCTCACTTTCCAGGAAAAGTATGCAAACATTTCTTTCTCTTCTAGCTCCTTTTTTCCCTCCGTGTCTCTGCTATGTGTCATTGCCTGCTCCTTTATTCCAGATGAATGCCGCCTCCTCAGCTCTTTTTGTGTTTCTCCTCTTTCTACTTGTGTGACAGCTTCCAACTCCTTTGAACACCTGTCTTTGTAAATCCTCCTTTTCCCTACGAAACTCTCCTTCCACTGATGTTCTGCTCCTATCTGTTGCCCATCATTCTGTACCTCTCTCCATGTATTTATTTTTGTGCTGTACCCTTTTATGTGCTTCTAGTCTGTACAGTGAAAAATCCAGTGCTTCTCTGCCTATTGATAATGTGAAAAGGAGTGAAAGCTATGGAGAGATGACAAGTTTGAGGATCCTCCTTGCCAGACTTGATCTGCTCATCTTCTACTGGTCACATGGATATCTTCTGTTGATAGCCTTGGCACTGACATAACGGATGGAATTTAATCAATTTACCTTAGTAAATGTTCTGTTTCCCTATGTCATGATCTATGTCATGGTGCATCTCTTCTGGAAAGTTACATTTCTGACTAGTGAAGACCTTCATCAGAATCTAAATTATATCTGTATTATACATACACACAGTCTTCCCACAGCTCATTCTCCAGCTCTAGCCCACAAACCCACATCTTCCTGGATGGCTTTGGGAGCTCACTCTGCCTTCCCAGATGTTTCTTCTTTTCTGAGATGCACTGAAAGTGTGTACATGCTGCTGGCCAAGATGCTTTCTGAGCCTTGGGACTTCAATGTGAATCAGCATTGTTTTCTGTTCAGCTATTGTGCTTAGGGCAATTTCTAATGCTTTTGTTCATTCTAAATCACTTTTGCCAAAGATCATCTTTGGGTTCTCTAATAATTTATGTTACAAACTAGTCCTCATGTTTTCAAGATAGTCTGTCCAGACTGCCTGTGAATATGGCAACCACTGCCCTGGCCAGGCATGTGTTGCATTTAAACTCCTGGGCAATTGCTAGCAGCTAAAGCTTTGCTAGTTTGTGTCTTACTGCTGCAGCCCCTTGAAAGGTTTGTTACCAAGACTATCAACTGCTCTCAAACTTTTAATGAGAATGTACAGTGTGGGTTTTTTCACCCTGCAAATTTCCAGCCCAATGTTCCTTACCATATTATCCTCAGTACAGCCCATGAAAGGGTTTCTGTATATTAAATCCAGTCCCCCTGATCTGAGCTATGCTGTGTAATTTCACTAATGTTGCAGTCAGAATCTCTAATGTACACTTAAGGTGATTAGAAATAGTTTAGTGTTCTTTCTGTGTCTCTTACCCTCTTTTTTTTTCCTATCACTGTTACCCGAAGGAATTAAGAGCAGAAACTGTATGGAAACACTTCCCTTGTTACATCATTGCCTCACATCTTCAAATTCCCTCTCTAACGTATTCAATACCCTGTAATTATTCCCACTGTAACAGTAGGAACACACTTTTGGTAATTCCAGTGCTCCCTTTCACCACTAAAGTAACATTAGTTTTGTATTTAATATGACAGTATATCTAAGTTTAGTGGATCTCACAGTTTTACAGCATTGGTGTTCAGTGTACTGAGATTATCCATTTTCAACTGCTGCATATTAATGTTGGCTTTGTGTGTATGAACTTTTGTTTTATGAACATGCTGCAGTGCACTGTGCTGAAATTTGTAGATAGGCATAACGTAGCATTTTGGCTATGCAAGATAAAATTTTAAAGCCTAGTAATAGCACAGCTTTCTGACAAGTGTAAATGCTGCTTGGAGAGGGTGCAGCAGAAAAGCTGAGGAGACAGCCAGGCAGATTTCTCCTGACCGTTAGGGGAGGTTGGCAAGAGAAATCTTAATCCTTGTGTCACAGACTTGGAGGTTCTTTTCCTGGTTAAAAGAATTTGCTAAGAGTGCATACATCTCTGAAGACTCCTGTTCAGGCTGTGGTTTCAAAGTACTGGTAAATATTTAACCCATATCTAATGGAATAACAATTATCCTGTCATATTGCTGTCCAGAGCAATGTTGTAAATCTTCCTACTTTGCAGCAGCAGCCCAGAGTCTTGTCTATGGGAGGCATGCATGGGTATCATTAGAGACAGCAGGATGTAAAAGGAATAAATGTGCCTGGGGTTTCACTTTCAGCTCTATACATCACTAGGTTTCTTCACCATTTGTTTTCTTAGGAAGTGCCTTTTTGGTCTTTCACATGTGACAACTGTTGCAGAATGCTGGGGAGTCAAAGCTTGTCTGGGACTTCCAGTCTAGCAGAGTAAACAAAGACCTCCTGCATTCCACTAATTCCTGAATACTGCGGTGTTCTTCTTGCTAAACCTGCTGAACGTTACATATTAAATCTGATATCCTCTCTTAATTACAAGTTTCAAGATTACATTCAATTTTATCTATATTCCTCCTCTTGCACCATAATTACCATATTTTTCTTTGCTCCCAACCTGAAAACATCCTCAGTGATATTTTTGGTCCTTATACTGAGCATTTGTAGCCACAAACCTAGGCCCACAACCTAGGTGGGGTTCTCTGAGCTCTGTAGTAGTTACTCTTACTGACCCTACAACTGGCTCCACTTCAGCTCAGGGTATTGTGATTTTTCTGTGCACAGCCTGCAGAGCACTTGAAATTAAAGGCATTATGGAGATGTAATATGCTACTCAGAAATCTACGCATGTCTGTAAAATCAATACAGTTTTATTTTTCAATTCATTGACAGTGTATCATTCTGGCTATCTTTACTACACTTGTATTTCTCACTAATGACTCTTTTGGGGCTGTATTGTTGGAAAACAAACAAAGAAACAAAAAAACAGAATAAAAAACAACATCCACACTATCGTCCATCTTGTACTGATGCTGTCTTGACTACCAGCCTAATGGCACACGCTAGGCATGTTTCCTGCCTTTCTTGTACAGAAGTGGTCTTTGACATTTCTGAAGGTTTTTCAGCCACTTTTCCCACTCGGGTGAATTGCATCGCTTTGGGGTGAAAATAAACCATTGGAAAAATAAATTGTAAAATTTGATTGACAGAGCTTCCTTTCACAATCCCCATCTTTCCAGCTCCTCCTCCGCAGGAACCAATTGTAAAGAACAATCTCTGCCTGACACTTAGAGACCTAGAAGCTATGTTTTCACCCTGACTGCAATTTGCAATTCAGGTTGCTTTGTGGGATCTTCAAGTCACATTGTGAAGGCTGAGATCACGCTGGCTAACCTCAAGGATGTTCAGCTGCCACGACAGGTGATTTAACAATTTTTCAAACATTTCTCCGATGCAAGCCTTCCAGTTGAGAGAAAATGATGTCTGCTCCTTATTAAGTCTGTGCATTCCCATTCTTATCTCTTTCCCCTTTCTTTGTAAGGTTAATGTGTCACATCAACATGGGCAATGGATTAAGCTGTTTTCCATATAGAGCCACAAGGACCATTTCACTGTTAAGGTCACACGCTTTCACCTGGTGCTACAGAACCTCCTGGCACCTAGTTCCAAGCTCTACCTGAGGGCCTGACATCTGATACAGTTTGCTTGATGAATCCCAGCATGTCAAGATGGTCTTTCTAGTTTGATTCCTGCACAGCTTTTGGTGCTCTTCCTTAGGAGCTTTAAAACACCATTTGCTTTTTTTTTTTTAAAAAAAAAAAAAAAGAAGAAGAAGAGAACAGAACTGTTCAAGCTCAAGTGTTTCTTAGAGAACAGTATCAATTGTTAAAGAAGCTCCCTCTGACCTTTAAGCTTCAAATGACTTTGTGTCCAATTCTACTGACAAGCTAACGAGTAGAGATATACTGAAGTTGAACACAAATACTTCCCTCAGGGAGAAGAGAATAATGTCTGCAATCATTTTGGGTGTGTTTTTTTTTTCCTTGTTATTCTTGCTTTTTTAACTGAACAGTCAGTAGTTACAACTATTACTCTTACCTTTTATTGGGAAAATAAGCTGGGGCTACAAAACACTCTAAGTGATATGATTAGGACAGTGATCAGCTGTAACACCTAAAAAGACACACAAGAGGGTGTCCCTTTGTTTTGGATTTAGAGAAAGTATTGCTGGATTGATGACAGGCATAGGAATAGATCTGGAGTGGAAAACACTTCATGTAATACAGGTGGGTTTGGAAGCTGTATGCTTGGAAAACAATTTATGCTTGGAACTGTGTTAGAGAAAATCTACCCATTGGACAGTGGCTGGATGGTCTCTCTCTGGCTATTTATGAAACATCATCCTCGTATGTTTTATTAAAGAAAGATCATAGCTTGTGAAAAGTTCTTAGAGTTTGGTGTTGTCCATAGAACTTGAAAAAGACATTTTGAAACATCTAAACTCAAAAGCAAAAGACTGATTTCCAAATGCATATAAATAGCTGTAAACTGTAATTTTTTAAGACTCTTGGCAGTAAGGTCAAGCAGGGTTTCTTACTGGGTGTTTTTATTGTCCTCTAAGTTGTCAGTTCTGACAAAGGAAAAAGGCAGCTGGAGATGAGAGGAAACACAAAGCAGATCTTGTCTCAGCTCACAGACATTAAAATGAAAAGCATGCATCCTGCAAGGGAAGTCAGAGATCTGCTGTTGCCTCACAGGCTGATGAGCTAAATTGGGAGCAAACATCACTGAACGATGACTGTTACCACTGGCTTGCATGATAGCTCTCTGGAGGATTTTCTATACCAGACGTAAAAATCCAAGCGATATGACCTTCCCTGAGACACCTTCACAGAGTATTCTTCACTATAAGCCTCTAAAGGTAGAATAAATAAATTAAAGGAATCCCCTAACTTAAGCATGTCCATGTCCACTAGGTCCCTTCAGGGCACAAATGTTGGTGTACGTTATCACGTCTATTAAACAGGAGTATCTAAGACCTCTGCATGGTTTCTTCTTAATGTAAAGCTAGCCAAGTTGTGTCACCACCTGTGTTTATAAACATCTTTTAAACATATTTGCAGGTATTGAAAATATTGAAAATTTAAAGCTTGCAGTGGCTGCTTAGCATCAAAAGGCTGCATATTTTGCAGTTTCTTTGTATTAAATAGACCCTTGTGGCACAGTCTAGTAGAAATCAGGAAAGCCAGTACTGTAAATGTTTGTTAGCTTTGCATTTATTATAACAAAAAAGGTTTGAAGATAAAATAAATCGAGAGCATGGCTGTGAGCTTTCCTCTCCTTTCATCCTCTCACATGCCTGCAATAACCCTCGCCTGGTATTGCTCTGAAGGTGAGTCCCCATTTTGAAGTCAACAAAGAAGCTCTGTGTTCATAAGCTCCCAAGCTGTTACCTACACTTGCTAATGTCTGATTTATGTAGCTTACGGGATTTGATCAGGGTTGGAAGTGAACTGGTTTTAGATCCAGTAAAAATCCATGGAGTTGACTGCAAATGTGAGCATCTTCACCTTGTGCCCCTTTATAGGGAGACCATTGTCCTTTGTTGTAGGTGTTGAAGGCAAGGGAGAAACAGTTGGTTGAGTCGGAGGTAGTTTCAGTTGGTCTATATGGGACATGCCTGTGGCTTTAGACCCTCTCAGGGCACAGGGAGCAAAAGAGGTCCTGCCCAGAGAAGCAGAACAAAAATTAGCAAAAGCAGAAGTTCAAATGTTTTGAGACTAAAATTGTTCAAAATTGGCTCCCTCCAAAAAGTAGTCAGGTTTGAAATGTTACTCAGTTCATGGAAAAAAAAAATAAAACAAATAATAATAAAATATATATATTATAAAAATGTTACAGAACTTTTATTTGGAGTACATGGAGTCTGTGTTACAGGTGGCATTTCCACATACACTCAGAGACACACATGCCACACTGAGAGAAGCAGAGTGTCTGAGCTCCCTTGAAAATCTCGCTCTTAGTCTTGTTTTCAAGTGTTTTCCTGAATTGTGGAAATAGTTGGATGAAGAGTGTTTGAATCTCTTAAGTCACAGAGCAGACAAAGAAAAGGTATTAGCTAGACAATCTTCCACACCACTCTTCAGACAGTGAATGGCATAGAAAACCAACCCAAGCTTTAAGAGGGCTGCACCACTTCTGTCCCTTGTCAAAAAAAATTACGTTTGCTTTCTCCTCAACAGAGGAATGATGTAATCTTCAGCTTAGTTTGTACCATTAACCTGTTTAATTCTTGTCTTTTTATTTGTATTGCAAACTTTAAAAGCAGGAATTGGTTGGTGGGATGGTAGGGATGGAATTGCAATGAGCAGGACCTTAAACGTGGGATAGCAACAGGTTTTGTTTGCGTATGACCTGCACCAAATTGTGTTGCACCAGGTGAAGAGCTGACAACTTCTTACGTGTTTCCCAGAAACACTGAGTCTTTTCCATTCATGTTTTTTGACATATTTAAGGGTTGAAGTTGACATACAAGAAGTCATACAAACCATTAAATCTTTCTTCTTCCCTAGCACATATAACAAAATCAGACAATTCCATTAAAATCAAACTCAGTTAAGAAAAAGGAAAAAAATATTAAAAGTACTTGCATGGTGACTGTGTGTAATAGGTTTCAGCCTCAAGCAATTTTGTATAGTTTAATTATAAATCCTTGCAAACTGGGACTTATGCTAGTAGCAATTGCAGAGCATGAGCTGTGGAACAGGAGCATGAACAGTTTCATTAACTTAAATAAGAGCAGTTGAACTAATGGAGCAAGGTCAAAGTAGACTCTTTTACTGAGTCTTTACTTGTGATCACTGAAAGCTGCCAAAGTCCAGATGGGATACAATCTAGGTGGCTGAAAGCACCTGTGTCCTAAATAATTAACGTGACATTTACAAGACTGTTTGCTTACTCTTTTCCTCTTCTTTTTCTTTTCCTTTTTTTTTTTTTTTTTACCAATTACTTCCAATAATGATAGCAAGTAGGTTTCTACTCCTGACTGAGTTAGTGATTATAATGTCAAAGGGGCTTGTGTAATGCCTTCTGTGTCTTAATAAACCTGTCAGCTGATGTTATGTTGCTTTCTAATTTTCACCAGTGTAACATGCTGCTGCACAGCCAGGGAGAAGCAGCAGACTTGTGAGCACGCAGCCTGCTGTTGTGGATATATTCATATTAGATTGTGTCCTGATCAAATTAGTTAAGCTTTACATTTTCAGATTAATTCTACACTTTAAAGATCAGTCTGCTGCTGACTTACTGTGTGCTTCGTTTTGACTCTTTGATCTGTGTTGTCAACCTTTTGCACCTTTTTTCTTAGTTTCCTTGATGGTGCCTCATTTTAACATGGGGAATATAAATTTCACTTGCAGAAGAGTGCAAATAATTATCAATAATCAATAATAATAATAGTAATCAATAATAATAGTAATCATAACAGCAGCTAGGAATCTTAATGAATTACTGTGGAATAAGAGTATCTAGTTTGTTTTCTTGATTTGACTGTATGTGTCTCATGTTTGAGAGCAAGTAAAAGCAAGAAGTGTGGGAGGAGATTCCATAGCTCTGCAGATGGGCTAGAAAGAAAAGCATCTCATTAGTTAGGTAGATGCAGTGGGAGCATTAGATTAATGGTTGCGCTGTGTGAGTTCAGTCCCTTATATTTACTGTACAAAATTATTTGCTTATATGTAAGTGAGGCCTTGCAAAGAGGTCTGTGGAGACAATATATTTAGGTAATTGTGGTTTCTACCAGGCAACTCTCCCTTTTACTGAAATTTCCAGGAGATCAGCAGGGATTGTTTAATGGGCAATCATAGGCAACTGTTTTCCAGGCTTTCTGTATTGGTGCAATGGCTGCATTCCTTTGTGTTTTAGAAGCATCTTTAAAGAGGAAAAGCCATTCCCAGGATTGCTTGGCCCTTCTTGCTGAGAACACAACATGGTCAAACCACAGCAGCCTTCTTCCTCAGTAATGGGCTGCTGTGCACTGAGAAGACCTGCCTCTTCTGAGTGCCTGTGGGTTCTGTCCTCAAGATTTCCTATGGCCTGGGCCTGTGGTGGCAAAACCTTGCTGAGAGCCCTTGTTGGATAGACTGAGTCCTCTTAGACATCCCTCATAACTGCTTCATAGCAGCAGAAGCCATCTTTTAGTTTTGGACAACAGGTAGCACAGTGCAGTCTTGGGCTGTCAGCAAGGTGCTGGGATGCTTGATAACAGAAAGTGCCAGTAAGGATAAAGTCACCTGTCCTGGACAGAGAACATGCAACAGACTGACCCTCAAGCTACCAAGTCCCAACCATCTTTTTCAAATAAGTGGTATTTACATTTGACCTGCTTTTTCTACGGTAAATTTAACAGCTCATGCACATGTATTATCAAATTGAATGACTGGAAAAGGATGATTCTCCTAAATGAAAAAGCAAACAACCATCACATGCTGTTTTCCCAACTGAAAAAAGGAAAATAAAATATTTGCTGTGCTGTCTAATGCACAATCAACAGTAATGTAAAGCCAGTGATAAGGGAGTGCTTAGTCCAGGCTAGCAGCTGAGCAGACCAGAAAGCCAATTTAGTCGATGTACTGCTGCTCAGGACTTTTGTCTACATCATACATCCTTTTTTTTGCTATTTTCCTTCCCTCCTCAGGAATCACTGCCACTCAGTCTTTCTTTCTTGTTTGAGTTTCTCTTCTTCCCACAAGCATAATGTCTGTTCTTCCCTGGCATGTTTTTTCCTCCCGCTGTTGCCACTTATGGGTTTCCTCTAACTTTGTATCCCCAGGAGGGATCACCTCTCCTCACAGTGTCTCCTCTCTTGAGCACCAAGGCAAGAGGACCAGGTCCTCCCCATCCTGCATTGTTTCTAAGTTAGGATTTAATCAGCCTTGGGGAAAAGCAGTGGTACCTGTTGCAGGGAAAGTGCAACTCCAAGTATATGACACTGAAAAGACCCAGTCCAGTGTGCTGGGCAAGCACTCAGCCTGCAGCAGGGCTGGATTCTGCACTTCAGTTATTTCTGACAAATACATGAATTAATTTCTCTTCTTCTCTTTCCATTTTCAAATTTGCATTGCACAGAGCTAACCAATTATTAAAAGTGGCTCAAAATCTTCTCAAGGCATATGGGGATTTTTGGCATCTGTGTGTTTAAGCAAGCAGGTATTTTACAGCTTGAAAATAGCATATGCCTAAGGTTTTAATGTAGCAATTTAGTTTTGAAGAGCTGCAGCAGCAACACAAGTGTCTGTAACTCACCTACCATATGCTATGGTGTGAGGGGACAGCAACAAATGCTTATGTTACATATTGTGTTTCTTTTCTGGAGCTGGCTAAAAATGTGTATTGAAATGTGTTTGGGTTTTTTAAATGGAAAATAGCTTTCCATAAATATATTTTGATAAAAATCAAAATTTTAGTGGGCTGAGTTTAATATAGCAATGAGAATTGCCATGATGTGTACTGTACAAGCTGGGTTTGTCTTCAATAGCACTGAATCCTGTGGATGCCATCAGACTTCTGTACTGGGGTCACTTAAGCACTACTGGCAATTCCATCTGGAAGCCATTATTCCACTTTCCATGTTTTTCAATGTTTGCAAGTTTGCATACATCGATCATGATTTAAAGCATTTGTCCTTTATTTAGTTAACAAGAAGGCACAGCTGTTTTCTTGCTTCTCCCACCAATCTCTTTTGCAGCATGGCTGTCTCAGAGGACTAAAGATACCTTGAGTCTCTCTACTCATGTAATTCACCGTATGTTTTGGGAAGGCATTTTCCCAAACATTTCTGATATGCATCTTTCTCCTAATTAGAAAAAAAAACCCACAACAAAACAGGTTATACCATTTATATAAGGTCTGCACCAACGGGCATGTAGGATGTCATTTTATCTGATCTTACCAGTTTGATTAAGATGTTGGAGGGAAATGTGTCCACTTTTGACTTGGAGCCTGACTTTCAGATATATATGATACCATTTGTATTTTGGCAATTTGTTTCCTACTTCTTTCTTTCCACACAATTTTTTTTTAAGAGAATTTTAAGGGCATTAGCCCAAATACACAGCTTAACTGTGGCTATAATCTTCCCCTTAGAAGAACTCTGGCTGACAAGGCTGCTAATGTGTCACCTTCTAATAATCTGATAATTATAAATGATGTGAACACGAGCGTGGGATACTTGAACAGCAGCACACAGCAGGCATTGCCTCCCTAATGACTGCAGCACAAAAAGGCAGGGGGGGTTGTAAGCTGCAAGTCCAAAGGCCACAGCTTTGTAACCACCTGAGGCATGCTTTAATTACCCTGAAAGGCACAGCCTGTAATGTTCTATTGCTATTATGAGTGTATTATGGGAATGAGGTGTTATTTATACATAGGAGAGCTTATTGTAGATTATATTTTGCCTTTTATAAATTTAGAAAAGTCTGGCATTCTATTCTTTCACGGGAGAAAAAAGTATAATTTGTACTTTAATTAACATTTTTTTCTAGATTGCAGCCTCTTTGCAACTAAGAGAGTGTTATTGGTTTGGAATTGATTTTGGTGTCATATGTTGTCATTTGACAAAAAACAGTTTTACTAAGCTGTTTGACATTAGAACAGCTGGTAATGTCACTTTTGTTAATGTCTTTAACCACATTTTTAACAAAACAGCAGATGCTCATCACAAAAGCCATTTTCCTCTTCCATCCAAATGTGTAAAATCAGCTAACTTACTGCTTCAATTAAAGCTGAGCCTTCTAAACAAAGGAACTGACCTGAAAAACAGACAACAGTTTTAGGAATGCCCTTTAGGAATATATCTGGTTGACAAAGAGACCACCTTTACACCTATGAAATTTCTTTTTTGGAGACATATGTTCTCCAATAGATATGGCTGCTCCAAAGGGACCCCAGATTTGTTGCCTCTGAATTTTAAAGGATCTGTTTCAATGCTGCAATGCTCAGCAGCCTTCCAGAAAACCTACCATTACTGTGTATACACAACTGAATGTTTTAGCATTTTGCATCCTGTTATTAATAAACATAATATTTACAACTGATTAGTTCAACAGTTAAGAGGAACTGTAATCTGGCATGTTACATACCTCAGATTCTAACATATGTAAAATTATTTGGGCTTATAAAATTGTATCTGCATTTTGCCTGGTCTCATAAAAGGGGATTTCCAGCCGACGTTGCATGGAAGTGCGCGCTCGCAAGTAAGAACTTCCCAAGAATCTGCTCATTTCTTTTGGTGAGTGCAAATCTTGACATAATTTGCTTATGGTGATAACAAAAGGTAATATGTATTTAACAAATACAGGGCACATAGTCCATTTTTTGTGTTATTCTTTGAAGTTTCTCAGACATCTGAAAGTCACTTACATTAGATTTCAGTTTGGCTTTTGCTGTCAGGGTGACAGACTCTTCGTCTGTGTTGTGTTTTAGCAACACTTCATAAAATCTTAGCTTGGATGGTGAAATGGGAAATGGCTTAATGGGGGGAATTGCATAACTCCTTGAGACATTTAACAGGAAGAAGTTAAAATGAGCCTTTAGAAATGGTACCGCAGTAACTTTAAAATAATTCTATATTTTTTTTTAATATATCAATATTGTCTTCTTCTCTTTTTATGATAAAAGTATTTTCTTTATTTTTAGCTGAAGGTCAGATCCAATACTGTAACTGTTACTAGGCAACAATTAAAAACGCTCTCTCTGCAGCTTTTTAATCTGTGTATTACATAGAATATGCTAAGCTTCCACATGCTTACTATAAAAAAAAAAGATCTTACTGGGTTCTTGTGTGTGGTGACAACAAAAGAGACATATGCCTCATAACCAAGAAACATGTTGTTCATATTCTGCAATAGGCCTTCTAAAAAACATTCAGCATCTGTAACGATCCCTGGTAATACAAATTTGTTAAACTTTGTTAGAAATTTTTACGACATAGAATAGTAAAATTATCAAGAGTTTTCCCTTGAATGCTGAAAACCTTTTTGTAATGTATCTTTCTTATTATAATCTTACATATCCATCAGTACTGCCCTTGTACTAGAGCTGGCTGTATTGTGCTCCGACATTTCTGCTGCTATTTTCTTCTCTCGGTAGCAAGTTACATATCTGTTTTTCTGTTAACTTCTCTGTGATTATTTTAACAAATGCATGCACTAGGCAGGCTAGCTGTAGAAAAACAAATATTTACGAGCTAAGGCACAATATGTATGGAGAGGGAAATTGTATTCCTAATGCTGACCGTTCAGGCTTTGTGCTGGATTTACAGTATCTACACATTTCAGTTAAAGAAAGAAGATTTTCTGGTGACCTCCAGTTGAGTGACCACTTACAACAAACTGAGCCAAAATTTCAGGTTCTAAACACTTACTAGAAATTGCATCCAAACCATCTACTCTCTTACACTCTAAATTCCTGAAAAAATATATCTGTTCTAGCCTTTGAAGGTATCTTACTGACCAGCTAGGACTCTAAAGTTCTATGATAGATGGTTGATTTAATAACATCACAGCCAAAATTCCAGTTGATTTACCAACATTCCAATTGGTTTAGTGTTTCACCCACTCAGACAAATTTAAGGTAAAACATGTTTGCCTGTATTCTTTCTTTATGTATTATTATTTGTGGATTTTCATGAAGTAGAAAATACTGTAGCAAAATTCCAGCTTCAGGTAAAGTGAGTTTGTGTTCACCAAGGAGTGGAAGCTTAGTACCTATTTAGTTGTTTAGGGTAGTAGAATACCACAATCTACAAGGTGAAACAATTTTGTTTTAGGAAGTTGCTGTAAATTACACCCTTTTTTTTCATATTTTTTTTCTGAAGCTGCAGTTCTAGCCATAGATAGACTTTCAGCAATCCACTTATCCTTTACTTTATTTGAAAATTTCTTACATGCAGCTGAGAATCAGGTTCAGATTTTGTTCCAGTAGAGTTTTAATTCCCTGTACTACTACTCTCTTATTTTAAACGTGTTCTAGAAGTTTTATAAAGTACTGTAAAAATGTTCTATTCACTGCAGGTCGTGTTTCTTTATGTGGATGTGAATAGCCCTTAGGTGAAGGGCAAAGTGAAATAATTCTTCATTTAATAAATTACAGATGGTAGCCTGTTTCTGTGGTTATGCAGTACAGCAGAGCAGGTGAAATTTGAATGTGTGCTGGCAGATTTTGTGTGACTTTTCTGAGTTTATCAAAGGATGATCCTGCTGGAAAGGGTCTTGGGCCCGTATTTTCACCTTCCTCTGGAAAGTTTCTCCGCAACTGTTCTCTTCCTTAACAGGTACATTTTATTCTACTTGTGTCCAAACCATTATAGATCATTTCCTGATCTCTTCCTTCTTTGGCCCAAATAATAGCCCTGAATACTGAGTAGTACCTTCTGCTTAGTGGAAAGCACAAGTAATTTGTTCCTTTCCTATCCTATCTGTCTCTTTTACATAAAATGATACTCCTGTAAACAGATCAGGTTTAGTCATTCAGTGATCTTTGAGCTGGCTTTATGAGTACATTCTTGTAGCAGGTTTTAGGGCCACAGAAGTCACACTTTTCTTGCTCTTGGAGCCATATCCATGTCTGTTTTTCTGTGCTGTTTTAATTAATTCGAAGTGTTGGGACAATATCTGAAATTTCAGCCAGTCTTCAAGAAACACATCTTATTCTTGCTCTGGAATAGGATTTGCCCAAAACTTTTTAGATGATGATATAGTGTATGTGGTAGGTCTCACTGCTTCCAGCTCCTGCTGTGTAGCAGCTTAGTCTCTCCTTCCTTTTTGTCCAGATAAAGGATAGTCAGTCTGTTTGGGCAGAAATTTGCTTCAAGGTACCTGTTAATATTTCCTCCAGCAATTTAAGGCTCCACACACTTAAAATATGCAAGCTATGTACTGTAGACCTATACAGAGAGTGCTGGATGTGGATGTTGATGCACTCTAGTTATTTTGCTAGCTTTTTGTTAAAGAATCCCTTTCACTCTCCGGAGAGAATGACTTAAAAGTTAATAACAACCCTTCCATTAACTTCAGTTTGTGTCAGATCAATTCCTGTTCTCTATGCTATAGAATAATCTGATTGAGGTTATTGATGTATCTTAATTTCAATATCAATATTTTTCTTAGAACCTACAAGCAAATGTTATTTGAAAGTGGGAAATGGAACCCCTAAAATACATCCTCCAAAAGAGTCAGTTATTAACATTTTCCATAACAATACTAACTCAGAAGTAATGAAATAACAAAGATTAGTAGGCCCAAGATGACCTTGAATAATGTTAATTCTCAGGATTGTACTGAATGCAAGCTGACAAGAAGTCAAGGCAAAATTTGCCATAAATAATTGCCAACTGTTTGGTTTTTGTCTTGTTTGTCTGTTTTCAGAAAGTGTACTTTCCTCTTGGAAGTCGTAATTAATTGAAGTTGTTTCACTAAATTTTGATAATTCCCTTTTAAAAAGTAATTACTTGAGCACATTTTGGGTAAATAACTGCTCAGTATCTAGAAAAACAAGCAATAGATTTCTGTAAATGATAATGTACATGTAGAGTGTTGGTAGCTGTCAGTAAGCATTGTCCTTCCAAGCCACTACCTGTGCCTGAATATAATTTTAATTGCTGAACTATTAAAACGTGTCAAGCAACAAAAGCATGAACTTTTTAATTTTTTTTAATGTCATTTACATAACGCACAAAATTATTTTCAAAGAACACACCAAAGTAGCCAAGTGGAATTAGGGAATTCTCAAGTTAAGACTGCCTGCACCATTGACTGGAAAAGCTTCCTGTTGTGTAGTGGGCTGTTCTGACCCCAGACTTCTGGGCTTGAAATGCTCTTGGGCCTCACTTCTTTGGAAGACTTCAGAAGCACATTTTCCCCAGGACCAAGTGCAAGCATGCCAGGGCTAGCTGCAAAGCATACAAATATGTGGTATTCCAAGCTCCAGATTTTTTCAGGCTTCCATTGCCGTATCAGTTATTGCTTTAAAGAAATTGTTCAATCCATTCTTTTCAGAGTTTCTGTTGCAAAGGTCTCTATTAGAGGTGACAAACATTGTCACTTGGTGAGGGTGAGATAGAAACTGTTATGAGCAGTGCAGACTGAATTCTGGATTGTGATAACATGAACTACACTAGATGCTGTTGTGCATTTGTCCTGACATTGGTTTGATATTCTGTTGGTCTCCACAACAGCCAGACTTAAGTGCTCCATTGAGAAGTGCAGAATAAGAAGAAGGCCTGTGTTGAGGATGGTAGGGCAAAAAATGTAATTAGTGCTAAGATGAGATTCTCCTAGTCACCTGAAACAAATTTTATTACATTACAGCTGGAACCTCTTAGACACTCCAAGCAGAGTGCTGCTGCTTGGACATGCCTTATCAACATTACCTACACTCTAGACTCAATCACAATGTTTTCAATTCTGTGTTTACAACCTTGGGTATGTCAGAACTTGCAATTGTGGGTCTTTGGTGAATGATACAACAAAAAGCTTCTCTAGCACCCTGCATAGCCAGTCTGGCTTTACTCTCAGAATCTTCAGTATTTGATTCAAAGTATTTTGATAGATTTAACTGATAACTCAGCCCTCAAATGCTCTTCACCAAGAAGGCACATTTGTTCTCATTACTCAGTTAGTGGTACTGGCAGCCATGTTTTATCCTTCTGTATTTTAGGAAAGTAAAAAAAAATGTCATGACAAGCTGAAGTTTTCCTTGATTTGTGTGAATTAAGAGTTACTTTGCAAAATGAAGAAGTAGAACCAAAAAATACTGGTTCATTTAGCTGAGTGTGTTTCAGGTGAAACCTTCCTGGTTCAATGAGCTTTTCTGCATATACGATGCCACTGGAACTGTCTGATATGGCTGAAAAAAATGTTAACATCACTTTCCCAACCACAGCTGCCCATGAGCAGAGAATCACAGAATAATTCAGGTTGTAAGGCCTTCACATCTTCAATGGAATCTTCAATTTGTCTAAGCTTCAATGAGAACTCATCTCTTACCAGACTGCAGAGATAGGGGAGTTGAAAGAAAGGATGTTTTTTCATTTGTCCTGCTGCTCATGACATGAATTTGAGATTAGTGGTTTTGCTTTTGCCTTTGTCCAAGAATTGTGAGTATAAAGGGTGAAGGGAATAAAAGAGGTCTGACACCCCACAGGAACAGGAGATAACAGGGATCCTGAAGAAGGAGGAAGTACATGTGTACCAAGAGTTGAGGTGGAGTCAAGGACTAAGAGATCCTGGGATGGACTAGAAGGTAGTGTGTGTTGAGTAATGGCACAGGGGAGAGAATAAACAACCCTTCCTGGTGTCAGAGAGAAAAGTGAAGGTGAAACAGAGTCCTTGGAAGAAGAATAGGAAGACAATTGAAAAGGCAGAAGGGATGTGGAAGTTTAAAGGACGTGGTGAGCTGCCTCTGGCCTGGGAAGGAAGGAGGAGAGAAGGAGGGACAAGCTGTTTCCCAGACATGGAGGAGGGGCTTTGGACTTCAGGCAGCCCTGATGGTGGGGAGGAAGGAAGAGGTGACCAGCTAGGAGATCAGCATGGTGCAAAGGATGGAAGCATGGATGACGCTCTGGACATCTTCAGTGCACTCATTCTCTGGAGCCAAGACCCACTGCAATCCGATATTTCTTATGTTAAGTTTACTAGTAATGCCAGCCCTTGGTACAATAAGGTGAATCCTAATGTTCCGTTTTCATTATATTAAATTTAAATCTTTGAGTACATAATGAGTGTATTACTCACTACACCCAAAACTGGTGTCAGATTTCGCTTGCATAGCACTTAAGACATTTTTACATAATGCAGCTTTCTTGTTCCAACCTTTCAGCTAACTACTGCAAAATAGTGACAACAAGAAAATAGTTTCTGCAAAGAAGAAGTATTTTATAACAAAAGCAGCATTTGGAGTAACATTCTAGAAGAACACTGTCACTTCTTTCCCCCTTGTCACTCTCATTAAGGTTCTGAGAGCCTTTTTTGTACCGTGTCTCGCTGTTGGAATACCTGTCTCCAAACAGCTTTCTGTAGTGGAAAATCCAATTTAATCTCAAACAGTTTTATCAGTTCTGCACTACTTTTTTCTCCTATTGGAAAATAAAATACAAAGATCATATGTCAGCTAGGCTACAGGGTGTAAAGCTTCTGAGCTTGCATTAATAAACGTATGCATCAATTATATGTTTGCACATTCATATACGTATAGCTGAAGGCAGCCTCGTTCTAGGCTAAGGTTTATTTGTGCTGCACAAAATATATTTTTCCAATTTCTAGCATTCTTGAAAGGCAGATTTTTTCCAGAGATTGTCCAGCTTTCAGGTCTTCATGAGATGAAACTTAATTTCTTTTTCAGGGATAAGGAACCTTGGAAATTAAATAAAATGTCTTACTCTCATTCAAATGTTAACTCATTTTTTCACTACGTGCTCCTGCCAATGGAGGAGTTGTGTGTGCTCACTCATGCTGTGCTTTCTACAAACTAGAGAGGGTTTGGAGAGCCTGAAGGCAAAGGAAGGACTTACAGAAGCCTTTTGTTTTAGCTCTGCAATTCAGAAAATGTTGTTACCAAAAATTGCTACCTCCTGCCTCTCAGTCAAAGACACAGACACCTCTGCCAAGGCTCTTGCATCCATGTGCAGCCATCTCCAAGGCTCTGATGGTGCTTAATTGCCCTGACCAGCCTCACCTGGGACCTCCACCCACACCTGCACATCTTGTTCCTCTGATGGCTGCATTTAAGCTCAGCATGGAGCTGTGCTGTGAGTATTCCTGTCTCAAGCCCTGCATAGATTCTAGTCTATTGCCTGCTGTTTCTAGGATACTTGATGGACCCTACAAGGAGCATCTGACCTTGCTGCTGTGTTTGGGTACTGTGGGGCTGGGTGAGGGCTCTGGAGCAGCTCCTGCTTCATCTACCCTGTGGAGCAGGTACTGCCCAGGGGTTATATTTGCTCTACACAAGCGACTTATGTGTGGTGCCTTACTGCCTTCAGGCAATACTGTGCCAGCTCTGGACTTTGTATCCCTCTCTGCCTCTTGGGTCAGGTATGTCCATTGCCTTTGTGGGTTTCCATACAGGAAATATGCTGCAGAAGGCTGGAGGGGCTGCCCAAAGGAAAGCTCTGTTGCAGCAACTGCTTGTGACCTGGTTTCAGGGAAGCCTTGTCACCTCCTAGGCTGGGAGATCGATTCTCATTGATGTGAATTTAAGAAAGAAAGATAGGCTAGAAACATAAACCCTATTTTGTTTTTAAAAAGCAGTGGTGTAGTCGTACCCATAGGAGAGAATGCTTACCTTGGCTGTGAAATAATGCCTGTAGCTAAAAAGCTTTCGGCATTGTAAATGATCACACATTTCATTTCAAGGTATTTTCTCTTTCCTTCAGGCAGCTTCATGCAGCTCTATTCCTCAAAGCATGACACTGGTTAATACTGCATCAAACACTTGAAAACAACACTAATAGAATCATAGAATCATAGAACTATTCAGGTTGGAAAAGACCCCTCGGATCACGGAGTCCAACCATCATCCATACTCTACAAAGTTCTCCCCTAAACCAGATCCACCATGATCCTTAAACACATCCAGGGATGGTGACTCAACCACCTCCCAGGGCAGCCTGTTCCAGTGTCCAACCGCTCTTTCTGTGAAGTATTTTTTCCTAATGTCCTGTTTAAACCTACCCTGTTGGTGGCTTGAAGCCGTTCCCTAATGCAACACTTAAAATAAAAAGTCAATGAGTACCAAGGGCCTTGCTTCTTCTGGAGCCGTTCACCTTGCTAACCTGTATAATCTCACGTATTTTATGGTGCGCTGAGGTAGGGTGCTGCTAATGTGTTTGGTAAGGGTTAGGTTTAGGAAGGAAAGAGGGCTAGAGATAAGCACGTGAGGCTTCAGTTAAATGTTCTTGTATTTAAAGGTGATCCACACTGCAGCAATGGTAAGGTGTCAAATCCATCACTGAAGTAATATCATAAAATAGGAAAACTTGAACACTAATCCAGAGTTGCATCACTCCTCACTGCATGGCTTTTCTGCCTTCCTGCAGTTAATAACAGGCATTAAGACTATTTTTTATGAGATACTACTTTGCATCTTCCTTAGGGAAGGGAAGCTGTTGGGTTTGTTTGTGGAGTTGTAGGGTGGCTTTTTTTCTTTTGTTTATTTTAAAGGTATATAAAGGAAAGTAACTGTGCCATGGATGTTGATGGCAAAGTTTATTCTGACTTAACCTGTCCAGAATTTTGCCTGAAGACTTTTGCACGGAAAACGTAGTTCTGAATTTTAGGTTGGTCTCCTGTATGGTGAAAGACACAGTTGTTATGAAGGGATTATACAGCCATGGAGGTGTTCTCTTGGAAAACTGAGCAAGCCATTATTGTAAAACAGAAGTTGTGATAATTTCTCCTGTTGCAGTTTGATCTACTTTGGGCATATCTTTTCCACTCTGGGATTCCTTTGGTTTTTTTTGTCTCCATAGCTGTATTCCCGTGGAAATCCACAGCCAGTCCAAAGATGATAGCTCTTTACCTTCACTTGTCCCCTGTGCTTACCCTAGTTTTAGCTCTTGAGTTTTAATTTAATTCCACTTACCACATTCTTCCAAGTAACAACAGGCCTGTTGCTTAGTGCACCTTCCAAGTTTAAATTGTAGCATAGACAAGATGCTTTTGAATTTTAATATGCACTGTGTGCTCTAAGAAAACATCAGTATTCTGTGTACTGTTTCTTCAACTAATGAAATAATAATAAAAGCATAGTTTGCCTTACAGAGAATAAATCTTAACACATCAGATATGTTAACCAATGTGTTCCTTTTCTCTTTTCCACAAAAATTGTTGTTCACAGGAGATACAATAAACTGCTACTTAGCTAAGTGGGAAACCATGCTTTCCATTTTAGCTTTTTTTGACATAACCCTCAATGTTTATATTGTTCTAAACGGCTTTCCAGAGTTTAAATCATACTGCTAGTTACATCAGCATGCTCCATCACTGAAAATAATGCCTTTATTCTTCCAAGGACCTACATTCTATTTTTGCAGATTATATTCATTTTCCATGAAAAAAAGTAATGTATTGCAGAATATGGTGACATTAAGCAAGTTCAGTTGTGTTTTGCAGTTGTTAATTACCATTACAAGGTGGATAAGAAGTCTATGGGGAATTCCTTAAAAGAGAAGTGCTTTGCCCTTGGGATGTGTATTACCATATGGAAAGCAGGCTTATGTTCTTAGTTAATTATCTTTGTTGTTTCAGTTCATTTAAAGGAAATGTAATAATTTGTTGGTTGTTAGTACCTGTGTCTTTTAAAATGGGAAATTGTTAGAATGATAAAGACCCCAAGGGGATGCTTACAGTACTCCAGAAAGACACTTTCAATTATTTTTTCCCAAGGCATTAATTTTTCTAAGTGAAACTGACAAAAAATATTAAACAAAGGTGATATACAATGTCTTTACGAAAGTGTGTCTTGTTATTATTTCTGCTTTTTGCAGATGGTTCAAAACTTTTCTCCTAATAATAATGATATTGCTGTTTCTTCCTTTTGCAAGTTTGGAATCACACTGAATTTTGATAGCTTTGAACAACAATATCAAAGCAGTAATTGAAAATGAGTAGGATGATAGTACTTAGTCGTGTCTTGTAGAAATGTGAAGGTTGGGGAAAAAGGCAAGGGAAAAGCTCAGTATTATAATATATGGATATGGGTATGATCTTATTGAACAGAGAGCCTAGGATTATTCCACCTGGCTGGTAAAACAGAGTTCTTTGCTTTATAAGGTGCTAGGCAGCTCTTGGTTGTTTGAAGGGCAGTGCACATCCTGCAGAGCTGTGTGGGAAGCCAGTGATTTGAATTTTGCTAAAAGGCTCATGTCTGTGGTCAGGACTGAGGCCACTTTTGTTTTGCTGCCTCTACTGTAATTACTGCTGTACAGTTCCATTAACTTTAGCAATGTTTGGAAAAGCTTTAGTTTTTATTCTTAAAGGTAAAATTAGGGTAAGGTTTTCCTTTCAGTCAAACTAAAATTGTAGTTTATTCTTATTTATAATTTGTAGCTTTTGCTAGCCAAGTATTTTTATATAAGCTTATGAAAACAAAAGGTCAAATTGAAGAGGTTATTCCACTGATTTCAAGTAGTTGCTTTGGATTTACCTCTATGTGGCTGAAAGGAAAAGCACCATCTAAATAAAAGAGCAATTACTTCCAAAGCTCTTTGAATTTATTAGGTCTATTGTGTTTCATTCTCTAGAAGAAAACAAAATCAGCTCTAAGCATTTCTTTCTGAAGCATTTCCTTAGGAAATAATTGTGAGTCTCCAAAGTGGAAATTAAGAATGTCTGGGAACTTACTGCATAGGTCCCAGACTTGTGTATGTCTTCCATTTGACACAAGGTTGCAGTATAAAAGACAGACTTAGTTTAGGAGGAAAGGAATTGAACAGTTGGCATCTGCTACTTCCATGAGCACTAGGAGTCTATGGCTAAGATGTTCTGAAATGGAAATAAAGACTGATGGGGAATTAAAGCACCTTACTCCTTCCTGTGTCACTGAACAGGTAAATCAGCCTTGTGCACTCTAAAGAGTGTAGTTTTCTGCCCTGTGCTGGGTGTTGGAAAACAAATAGACCCTTTCTTGAGTGTTCACAGGCTTAAGTAAACACATTCAAATGTGTTCCCAGAGGAATTCCTTGGATCTTGGAGTGTACTTAATCTAAAAATCCTTGCTTAGATTCTCTTTGCAAATTGCAGCATTTTTTTCCTCTGCTTGCTAGGAATAGCTTGCTACAGACATTGCTTTAAAGGGTAGATCAGAAAAATCACCTAAGAATGTCACCTTCTTTGCCAACAAACCAGTCTTGTGTATATCCTGAGCCACGTGTGCTGCCTTTGTCACATTTATACCTGTTATATATTCCAGCTAGCCTCACAGAGCCAGGATTGCACAGGTGTAATTGAGGGCAGGATTTGGTCAGGAGAATCTTGTCGTTGCTGCTGCCTCTGCGGCGTGAACCAGAAAGAGCACAGCTTGACTTTCATATGCGTGAGGTTGAGTTTGCAGAAAGCCGAGCAAACTTGCTTTGGAAATGCCAGTAACCCTCCAGCGGGAGAACTGTGATTTAATTTGGTGAAATGTCTAGTTCAGACAGTATTAACTAGCTTGGGCCAGGTGGTGTCCAAAGCCAGCATCTCCTTGCAGTAGTTGTTGCCATTAGGAAGCTGTGCCCAGGCCAGAAGTGGTACTATGCTATTCTAATTGACATTTTTCTGGGGACACTTCCTTTCAACGTTGGTATGGATCCTGATTAATTAGAGCAAGGCTGAGTTGGGGATGGGTGTTTTACTGTAGGTAGGGGTACTAAGGTGTCTTTAGCAGAACAAGTTTTCTTTTGTGTTTCTCCCCTCTGATATTTTGTCACATTAGGTTATTAATATCATTCAGAAGAAAAGAATGCAAATGCATATTATGTGGAATGGAGATCATTCTGCTGTCTTTGAGGAAATGCTTTGGATGTGTGTGGGAGTATAGACTGCATTTATGTAGCTCACATTCCCAAATGCATGACTGCCTTATCAAACTAAGATTTTTGCCAGACTCGTGGGGCAGGCACGTGAACTCTGTATCTGAAAATAGACACGTCTGTTTCTGAATGGTGGTTTTCATCTAGTCTTTTAATTAAGTGTCTTTACACACCAAGAAGCATCCTGACTTATGCTGTGAAGCTGTTACCTTCGTTATATATTGCTGCTTGATATCTGTAAATTCTGCTTTTAAAAAGTCAATTAAATGTAGAATTATGCTGGTAATACAGACATAGGATTCTCACTCGTCATGAGCTCTGATTTGAGATTGACTGGTGGTCATTTTACAGTGCTTTCCAGATAAGGTGGCAAAAGATAAATATATCATCTTGAGCTGCTATTTTAAGCATCACAAGAACAAATGAGAGTGACAGTAGCTTGCAATTTAGATCACTTAGTACATCCTACCTTATGCATGATAAAACAAGGCCAGGCTGAGCTTAAACAGTGGCCTGCATTTCTGACTCGGAGAGAGCAACCTATCTTGATGTTTAAAGATTAGAAAGTCCTATTTTACCTTATCTAAATAGCTGTTAGCCTTTTGGTTTTACCATTTTATAATACTTTCTTCTCAATTAGGAGAATCCTTTGGTTTTTTTGTCTTTATAAGTTTCCTGTCAAGTGTTGTTTACTTTTGCTAAGATGATCTTATTTGATCCATAGTAATGTAACTATGGAAAAAGTAAGAAAGGAGAAAATGCGAACAGCATGCTCATTTGAACGTCACACCAACACAGAGATGGAAGATGGGTTGAGTTTACAGGCAGAAGCAGTGAAACTGGGATTTTGTTTGCTATGCTATTTCATGTTTCTCTTGGCTAATGTAAAGGGTTTGTGTGTGCCTCTGGTCACAAGCCAGTGATAAGCCAAGTGATGCCCAAGTGGCAGTTATGTAGTACCGTGTTTCACCATAGCAGCCTGCTTCACTCCAGTGTGGCTATTGCTGGTAGGTCTGTCCAGATCATTACTGCTGAAATCAAATGCTGTGAAGTAGCCTGTTAGAGGTCCAGTCCTTGGACGTGCAGCTGTGGGCAGCTTGGGCTACTGGTAAAGAGTAGGGGGAGTTAGTCAGGGGTGAAATGTAGTCCTGAGTAGATATCTAGCAGACGTTTGAGCAGATAGCTAGCAGCTGTGTGTATGAACAACTTAAACATTTCTTTAAAGGCCAGAAATAGTAAATAAGCAGTATATAAGCTTTGTTCTAGGCCTCCCCACAGAGATGAGGTCTGGCTAAAGGTTAAATGACACTTAATGTTGTTTGGACTGGCATCACCTGGAATCTCTTTGTCTGGTGTTGGAGGCAGCAGATAGAAGAGGAGGCAATATAGCCTTTGTCAGCTTTGCCACAGTTGAGTTCAAAGAGCGAGATGGAGAAAACTGTCACTCAAAGACATCTGGTCATTTATCTCTGTGGACTGGGGCAGTGTGGGGGTGTCCTTGCTGTGTGCTCTGCTGCCTCAGACAGCCTCCAGGTTTTTCACTTCAGAGCGAAAAGCACAGCAGCAGCTCCAGGAATTAGCACTTGAGAAGCTGGTTTTCCCCACCCCCTCTTCTTTTCTTGATGGATTGTCTATAGGAAAGGGAGGATTTAGGACAAAAGATTTATCTGAGATGTTAAGCTGTATCACTGAAAAATGAGCAGGAAAACATCTCAACAAGCTGTGTGAGGAACTCTAAGACCATTTAGCTGGAGAGAAGCTGCAGGGTGTTCTAAGCACGGGGCACAGAGGAGCTGAAGAAATACAATGCTTTATACTTTAATGAGCGTTACACAAGATCTTCCTAAAGTATTGATTAACTAGGCATCAGGGAATTTTGAACTTTAAATGCTTGCAAAAGCATGCAGGGTTTAAAAGACTCGTCACTACTCCACAGAATAAGAATCAGATTCTTGGTAAAATGACTGAATACAGCAAAGTCTTTGGTATATCTATTTTGGGCTACAAAGAGCCTTTGAGTGCTCAACAATTGCATCAGTGTTGGAAGCCTAGGAAGAAAAAAGAATAGAAAAGCCATATATTCTGAAAATCATCTGCATGGCATTTAAGCTTGGCTAGGAGAGAATGAAAAGGTCCAGATAAAACATGGTGCTGCACAAAAAAGCCTTTATCTCATTTACATCCTCACCTCCTATATGGCTTTGGAGATACTTCTTAGAAACTGCGACCATGAGAAGGAAGAGACATAATTAACGATATCTATGCCTAGCATTTTCATACCACAATACTTTGTGTTCTTGGGGCTATGATCATTTTCATGGGCTTCTGGTACTTTACCAGTGGTGTAAATGTGCTCAACGCTTCACCCAAGGTGGTAGCCCTGAGTATCCTTAGAGATGACAGGTCCTACTGCTGCAAATCAAGGGTGCTCGTGTCTGTCTAGGTCTGGGTGTGTAATGAGGTTAACGTAGTCCCACCGAAGAGACACTCCAAGAGAGCAGTTGTTAAGATTATAAGGTTAGTATCCCTGTGTTTCAGCCACTAACTGGTTTTGGTGGTCTTCATTCTCTAAAACTCGTAAAACCAATGGAGGGACTCTGATCAGATAATGTAAAGTAAATTATTAATCTTGCAGTCCAGAAATTCATATATAAAAATATATATGCCACTCCAGGAAGAAGGAAAAAGTTACAGTGGCTGTAAAAAATCTGGATGCTGATTAAGAAGTCTATGATAACTTGGCCAAAGATTAGCCAAGATTAGCATCAAAGATGGATCAATATTATTTTCATTTCTAAACACTATAATTAACCAGTCCTTTTTTCTTGGGTTTTTTTTGGGTATTTTTTGTTTGTTTGTTGTTTGCTTGGTTTTGTTTTCCTCCTTTATATATTCACATCCCTGTTTCATTTAGAAATCTTCAAGAACAAGGAATAAGACTGAAGTTGAAGGGACAAAGTTCTGCAATAAAATGTCCCAGTCATATTGAGAACAGAGAAAGAAGGGAAGAACCAAAAATAAACCAACAAAAAAGGAAAAAAAAGAGATTAATCTAACCATACCAAAAGCAGCAATAAAACACTGAAGAAAGTGAGGTAAAATTGGCAGAAGTTGGACCCATATCTAACAGTGGAGCTGCCCAGTGCAATGGAGTTCTGAAACACTGAGAGCCTTGCAGAACATGCTTATTTTATTAAACAGGTGCTAGTACAGGGATAATGACCTGGGATAGATCCAATACTGGAATGAATGATGCTGGGATGAAGTGTGCTTGAAACCACAGTTTGCGTGATTAGTGTCTTTATGTGTCTTTATGATCGTTATACAAGCAACAAATTGCTATTTAGTGAAAATCTTGTGGTTATGCTTACTGCTTCTATACACTTAGGAAAATCTCACTGCTGGTTGATCCGGTTGATCTGCTGTTTCACCATAGATTAGTTTTGCCCAAAATGTATATGCGTCTCATTAAAATGTAAGATTTTTGCAAATACTTGCAATGTTATCATGAGAAGAGACATTATTGTGATTAATTACAAACTAAGTAAAAGCAATTAAAGATTTCTTTTTATTATTATTTCTGTCTCCTCAGCACTTCCATGAATATTCAGGCCTTTATCTTTGGACAGCTTATTCACCTGTGAGAAACTGCACAGAATGAGAATCGATTGATAGCCCAGCAAAACATTAGCAAAACATGTCCATGCCTCCATGTGATCTGCAAATGTCCTTTTTCTGGTGTGCTTATTTGGGAAGGAGAGTGCAACAGGGATGGCATTGCAAATGTTGGAGTGTATTTGCAATTAACAGCTTTCACAGCTAACTTACATCCCTATCTTTCTGTGACATTTAATCACCTGCGGAAAGTACTTTTTCACTTGTATATTCCAACATTAACATTACCCTTTAATTATAAACAAGCAGAAGTGAATTACTAGCAGTAGAGAAACTCACCGTAGCAAACCTAAAGGGGAAAATATATTCAAAAGGTTTCACTTAACAAGGCTTGTTCATCTTTGTACCAGACTTCCTATGTTTCAGCCATGCTCACTTTCTCCTGGGAGCTTTTGAATCCATTGGTAGTCTGTAAAATTAGAAAGAGTGAGTTAAAACCTATGTAGACACTAGGATTTTCCTATTACAAATCATCTCTACCTCAGCAAATTATCTGCATCTCCATCCATTGCCAAATGTTCTGAAACCTTTTCATCCTGTCACAATTTTCTTCTCGTACTACTTTAGTGCATTTAACAACTGGGAAGTTTGCCTGAATAGTGCTACATAAGAGAAAGCAAGTTCTCACAGAAGATGGAGAAAAGGCAAAGCGGACAAAGTATGACAATATCGCAGATGTACATAATGTTGATGTGTAGATCTAATTACTACCTAAATAAACAGCTGAACAGAGGTATTAGAATATTTTAGCATTACATTATTATAATATTTGAAGAATAAAGACTCTATTACGCTGTTACCCGTCTGCGCATTGAAGTCTGTCACATTTCACTTAAACAAGATGGTATTTGGGAAGATGTATGCAAAGGAATGTGTCGGTTATTAAAGGCCAGATCTTGCAACAGGCTCCAGGATTAGGCCTGTAATTTATTAGAATAAGACAAGGCCTTTCCTTTAGAAATGTAAATTGTTTCATAAGAGGGGGTAAACGGAGCAGCTCAGCAATCTTTTTCGATTAAGTACAAGTCTGGATTAGTTATAGGATATGACAGAGAGTAGAAACAAGTAAAACTCTGTAGAGGTAGGAAATTAAAGCATCAAACCTTTACAGGAGTTTTTTTATGAGAATGATTTCTAAGCAGGAACCTGATAGGCCAGAACAGTAAACCTTCCAGTAAACCATACTGCTGGGTCTTGTGCTGCCAATATTTTAACAAGGACTGGGCTATCACAATTGGGTGAATAAATAAATATTAAGCTATCTTGTTAGTGTTGCATCTCAGGTGAGAGGAACAGTGAGGTGGTGAGATGTTGATTCAGTTGTTTTTCCTAATTAAACAAAAATTGTTGCAAATAACTACAGGCAAGGGAAGAGGCAGCAGCAGTGCCCTCTGTGGAAAACTGTGACACTTTGCATATGATACAGGTGTTGAATGTACCAAGGATGCTACATGGCATTCATTCAGTCTCACCAGTTCACGTGGGAGTAAAATTCCTGGGGACAGTGTAGGGAAGAAGTAATTTCTTTGCTCTGAATTTACAGCAAAATAATGGCAGATATACAGAGGTATTCTCAGCAGCCTTTGTGGCCAGGATTGCTAAGCAGAAACATCACCATGACAGTTCATTGTGAACACAGTTAATTTGGATTGCAGTTCTATCAGATATATGCTCAGAAAATGTCTGCTGGGACTTTATTCACCAAGAAATACCAGTCACTCGTTTAAGATGACAAATTTATTAACTGTGTATTTAAATCGGTTAGGTTATTTAAAGTAGTAGTATTTCCTAGATGTTCAGGCAATTAATGGTCCTCTCTTACAGTATAATTTTTACATGAAGAAATAGTGTCAACAGGGTAACAAAATTCAGTTTCTGCTCCTCAGCATTTGTATGGAGTTTGTAATATTTGAACTGTGCAGATGTTCTAACTTAGGACTGCATGTTTCTGTCTCAGAGGTACTCCTCTGTACCTACCAAGTACTGAAACAGAACTCTTGAATGGGGTTAAAACATGTTTTCAGTGAGCCTTTCTAGGTTTGCTTTGTTACTTGAGTGTAATTTTTTTATTAACTTTTTTTCTTTTTCTTTTTTTTTTGTGCAGAGACTTGATCCAAAGCCCATTGGAATTAGTAAAAAGTTAGTCTGCTGAAGCATGAGCTATGCATGTATGGAGAAATGATCCCTGTTTGCACTTCAAAGAGGTGCAAGCAGGTCATGTACCATGTGAATTAGGAAGTCTTGCCCTGTCCACAATCAGGTATGCTGTTGCTATGGTGTTTTGCATTGGTAAAAGCAATATCTGGCATACACGCACAGGGCAAATGGCAGGCAGTCTGTGGGCACGTGGGTTTGCTGCAAAAGCAGATGACATTTTTTGCTCATCTTCTATTCTTGCTTACCACAGCATGTTTGCAGCATTGTTTTTAACTATAGGGGTGCATTTCCCGTACCGCTGGCATCTAGTGTGGCAGCTCTGCCACAATCTGCCTGATTTGTCTTAGGACATAGTAGTTTATTTTCTTATCAAAAGATAATTCATGTGTATTATTAAGACAATGGATGTGACTTTTCAATGAGTTTATGTCTTTAAGAATAGTTTTCAGAGAATGAGTCAGCCATATGTTAAATCAAATTTAACATCCATTATGAAACACTGAATCATACTTTATATCTCTGTAATGATAATAAATGATCATCTCTCCCATGTTCCCCTCATTTGTACTACTACTCATCAATCTTGCTAATATCACAAGGATTTATTAAATGAATAATCTTCAAACTATAGCTGTTTTAATATTAATAGTTCCATTTTATGTTGTTTCTCTTTCGATAATTCCATTTGTGTTTAAGCATGCTGACTTTAAAAGTAATAATCCTTTTTATAGAAAAATTTAATGAATAGAAAACCAGTAAATCAATAATAAAGTCCTCCTTAATGAGATTTTGTAATTATACTAATATATTACAAAATACAGTAAATTTCTGAATGACCTTCATATGGAGGAAAATCACAGAGGTAACAAACTACAGAATGAAAGATGAGGTTGAACTTAAAAGGAAGGTGATATTGAGATATTGTTGTGTATACATGCAGCTTAATAAATATATTTAGTCTGTATTTAAATGTATCCTAAGATTGTAATGCAATGCTTCAGTGAGTTATGGCTCAACTTACTTTAATGTAGAACCTCTATGGTAAAGATACACACTGGATGCTTTAGCTCTCATGACTCTGTTAACACAGAAGTCCTGGTTATATCTAGGTCATATTTTGCCTGTCTTAATTGTTGTTCTCTAAGAGCATTGGGTGAAACTTTGTCGTATTTCCACACAGACTGAAAGTAACTGTACAATCACTGTGTAACCACACTGCCGTGAGATGAGAGTGCAGCTGGTTTGCACAGCACCTGCAGTTCAAGCCCATCTGACCTGAGGTTGCTCTCCTGTGCACACCCCCTGTGCAGCTCTGTTCAGTAGGAAGGAATAGCAGCCGCCCCCTGCCAATAGAGCAAATGACCTGCTCTGTATTTTAACCTCACAGCTGAGTAGTGTTCTAAGCTCTTCTGTGGTTAGTACAATTTATCACTTTACATAAACAAGTTTAATGTGAAAATTGTTTGTTAGGTTTTTTGTTTGTTTGCTTTTAATAAAGAGTTCCGTTTCCAAACTAGAGAGCTGGGGTTCACCCAGGTGAACTGTGTGACATTCTGGGGAACTGCGAAAGCCCAGATAGTCTGGGGCATTTTTTGTTTGACAAAACAAGCCTGAGTAAATAAAGAGTAGGTTTGTTGGTTAAATTTGACAGGACAATTTCTGGGTTCTGGGACACTGTAAAGGCTAACCCGCTTTCCCCATGGGTGCCTGATGTGCAGAGCCCCACACTGTGCTCAGCACATCCTGAACCTCTCCCTGCCCCATCATTAATAACCAAATAGTGGTGCATATGTGAAGAACTGTTATTAGAGGTGGGATTGGGAGACCAGAAGTGCAGTTTGCTGCCCTGCCTGAGGTTCTTGTTAAGCTCTCAGCATGAGTGCCACGGGTTGTGCCCACTGACAGCTACTTGTCCCTCCAGCTTCAATATTTTTGCTGTGTTGCAGTTTCTGAAGTGTCTGTGAACAATGTATTTCGATAATCCAGCTGAGATGTAATGAAAGCATGAATGACAGCCTGGCACCCTCCCGCGACAGCCTTGGTTGTAGCTTTACTTACTATCCTCTGCAGATGTAGAAGTTTTTGTCATGTAGCTAAACTGATAATCAAAAGATG
This sequence comes from Apus apus, assembly GCF_020740795.1. Lineage (NCBI taxonomy): Eukaryota > Metazoa > Chordata > Aves > Apodiformes > Apodidae > Apus > Apus apus. The sequence continues at coordinate 6,337,915 of NC_067290.1, forward strand.
GGCTGATATAAAAGATGACCTCCAGGTCATGAACCTTCAAACCAGACACTCTAAAATTTCCTTTAAAAGAACCTGCAAAGGATGAAGTGCATTTCAAAAGGTATCAGGCACCAGCCAAAATAAGCTCAACATTCTTTAAATCTAATTGCAGGGCATGTTATTCTGATATCCACAGCTAAACGTCATTTAGGTGTCTCATCAAACAGGAAATTACTTCCCTTGAGTCACCTGTTATAGGAGAATAAGCTGTGGCCTTATCAGTATAACAATAGTTTCAAATTATAGCTCTCAGTCATAGTTCCTAATAAAACCTAGGAGGAAACAGCAGACACCTGTGAATTTAGGTCTGAGTCTCGATAGCACGTTTCTGGAGCAGGGGGTAAAAAGTCTTATTCTGCCTGTGTTTGTGAAAATACCAGGAAGGCACATGCAATAGGGTAGTGCTCTTGTGCATGGAGTTAGAAAGGAGTGATGAGGCTAAGAAGCTGGGCAGGGGACTGGAGACAAGGTTCCAATCCCTGATCTGTCTGTATGTGTCTCAAAGCCTATGTCATTTACTTTTGTTCTTCCTTTTCAGTATGGATTTTAATGAGCAGGTAACACCAAGTGCAGTGTGGCTTTTATTGTGGATGAGGTCTTCCAGATTCTCTATTGTATAAATGATAAAAATAATTCCTCTGTGTGTTAGTCTTGTTGTTTTAGCTTTATGTACTTTCCAGATAAAAATGTCTTCATAAAAGCAGACATTTTTCCCTTAAAAAGGTTTATATCTTAGTTCTACTGTCATTACACTATTTTACTCTGAGGTTTAACTGGTGAACTGAATTATTAAGAACTGAGACAATGAGACTACTGTATCATAGCAGTAAATGCTGTGATTTATATTTTTTTAAAACAAAATCTAATGGAGCATTTGATGTATATTTGACCTTATAGGAAACATAGCAAACAATGATTGGCCATTTCTAAAAGCTGAAAAGCTGCTTCCCTTTTATGAAAAGGAATTTCAGCAGCATATAAATTCCCTTTAGCTGCTGCACTGTATACCCAAGCATTCAAGCTCTTCAATTGGCCCTTCCACTAGCCTCCCAAGCTTCTCTAACTTACAGAAATCAGACATTTTAGATTACTTAGATTAGAGAGCCCTCTAGGGCTCTCACATTTTAAGAAATAATCTTCCCCTTCTGGACCTCAAAACTACCTACTGGAAATTTTATCATCCATTTAGTTCAGCATGTATTAAAACCTGGCAATTAATTATCTGCAGTTCTAATCCAGTGAGTCCATGCAATTAACACCTGGGATTTGACGCATCCTTTTGCTGACTTTTTAATTTAAGGACTTGGAGGCAGTAGATCCCCTCTAGGAGAGCTGAAATACATAAAATCTAACCTACACTTGGAATTCTTAATCCATTTCCTGTCTTAGAACCTATCCTGTTATTCACTGGCTCTCTAGTACCCTGTTACTTCTGAGCAGCCTGGCTGTTGCTTGTGGCATTTTAATGTCCAGCAGCAAATTTGTGTGAGCTGAAAGGGTCTAAGGGAGACAGAGAATGTGGAAATGGGAATTTTTAGCCTCTGTTCTTTGCTTCCTTCAATAGCCAGCAGGTGAGATTGGCTTTTTTATCCTTTTGTAAATAATCTGAATGCTATTTGTGTCCCTGGTGTGACAGATTTAATTAATAAACAAACTTGTCCTAAAACCCTTTCAAAGGATACTATAAAGGTGAAAAAACTCCCTGACTACCAAAGTTAGTAAGAGTCTTTCTTCAACCCTGCTCATGGAGCTTAGTTACATATTCATTTAGCAATTGGGCCATTTTCTGTTAAACAGAAAGAAAAAAAAATCTGCTCCTGGGTAGTGTTTCATCCTGGGGAACAAGGGGCCTTAATTTCTAGTAAACAGTAGTGGAGAATGCAGCTGATAATTTGTTTCATAATACAAGAGAAAATTATTATTATAATAAGGACTCCCTTCCTGAAAGGACTATTCTAGAAGTCGCAGTAAATTCCTGAGCAGTCAAGCACTCAGCCATACCTTATCCTGCTAACAGAGCATAGTCCTGTCCCTTCACATCTTTTAAAAATGATAGCACTTCTCAGGACACAGTCCTATTTTTGCATTACTGAGAAATTACATGCTGCCTAAAATATGTTGAAGGAAAAATGGATATTTGTCTTTCATTCTCTAGGTGCCTAGATGAAAATTGCTCTTGAGATGCAATTAAAATCTTGCTGACTTTCCCACAATGCCCACAATTCATGTACCCCTTATTATTCAGCTGTGGTGAAATGCAGTGGCAAGTGTCATTTACAGAACGATGCAGCCATATCCTCTTAGGAGCAGTCACCAATGGTGACTCAAGTTTCTCAGGGTAAGGTCTTCTAGCAGTTTACTGAGTTTATCACTGTATTGTGTCTTCCTTTTGGGAAAGAATTTGTTTAATTTCAGCTGTGCCTTTGTAAGTGAGCACAAATTTTTGGTAGGCATAAAGGTTGGCTTGTTTTTTTCTCCTTGGCTATTTTGCTTTTTCATTATTTCTTGTATACTATATCCATTTTTCTGCAGGATTTAGCATTTAGGATGAACTCAAGGCAAACTGTTTGCCAGGATGAGAACTGGCAAGTTTCTATGTTTCAGTACCGTTTCCTTCCCTTGCCTGAAGTATTCCTAAACATTGTGGGAAGACCTTGTTGGAATATGTAAAGGCATAACTCAATCAGCCTTCACATCATATGTGTATATGCCACAGAATGGCATATAAATAACCTAGAATACAGCAACTACTTACAGATGTTCAGTGATTTACAGGAGTGTATCTAGAAGTTGGAATACTGTGTAGAAGGTATGGATTAAATAGTTAAGAACGACAAGACAAACTGTATTTTTAGTCTCTTTGCTTGGCCACAGGCATGCGGGGGTAGTACAAGGGCAGATGAACTCCAGTGGTTTTATTGCTAAGCTTTTGCAGTGCAAGGTTTCCTGTCACTCATCTGTATGGGCAAAAAGCCAGAGGTTCCTTAAGTCAGTGTAGAAGGGAGTTGGTTGGCTGACTGAGCTGCATCGTCCTCTGTGCAGACCCCAGTTAAGGTCTAGACTTCCCTGTGCTCAGTGACAGACACTCAGCTGTGGGTGAGGAAGGGGCTTGGGCTAAGTTTCCTACAGCTGCAGTGACCCTCTGTAAAAGATATAGTAGAGGTGGACAGGTGATATGTCTCTCAAGGCACCTACCTGTGCAATCACTTTGTAATCCTTAGGCAGAGCTCTAGAAGTAACAGAGAGCATATTAGGAATGTGCTTGAAAGCCACAGAACCCAGCAACCAAGAGAAAAATCCAGCTGTTTTAATAGCAAGTAGCAGTCCAGGAAGGTCAAGCATGAGACCGTTCTAGTCTGTCTTCTGACCAAAACATTATTTGAGATGTGCTATACGAGTGGTCCAAAGTGGATTTTACCCATTTAATGTATGTTTGAAAAGTAAGACTGGTGCCACTATAATAAAAAACCTTTACAGGGAACAATAGAAATCTCTCAGTCAGAGATGGGTGCTTCTTCCAAGCACATATGGAGAAGTAGCCTCCTTGTAATGACATAAAGGACACTGTCATCTTGCTCATTGCTTGTTGTGTTTAGTCTTTCACCCTTGTCTTTTAGTTAGCTCCTTCCTTCTTTTGCTGTGATTCAGTTTACATGCCATGGAACATGCATTTGATTTTGGTATTTGTAACAGCATGGTATGGTAAATAACTCTTTGGTAGACAGTACCTATTCAGCAGTTGTAGGTGTGTGACCCATTTTCTCATCTTAATCTGTTTGGAGTAAATGGATATTTCTAAAATGAAACAGCAGCAGAACCATCATCCAATTGGAAAGGCGTATGTATTTTAAGACCAGAAGTTGAAACTGAAGGACCTAACCCCTGTTTGTTTTGTTGACCCTATTATGTTACACCTTTTTTAAGTGTGCTGCATAAGAGAGAACCTACCTTTTAAGAAAGGGCTCAGTGTTTGAGTGATAGCACCTTCTGCTCGTGCATAGCTGCATGTTATCAAGGACTGAGAATGAGGTGCAATTGTTAAAGGCTAGAAAGAGAAGGGTTGGCTGAAAAGCATTTGCCTTGGGATTTAAGACTGAAGCCTCCAGATTTATAACACGCTAAATGCGGAATCTAACCTAGTCCCTTGCTTTAACTATTTACAGAGGAGCAGTGTGATGACATAAGCAGTTTTTCCTCACCCGTTCCCCAGACATTAGTGTTTGTAAGTCACCTTTAGCATTTACCTCTTTGTCTGAAGTAAACAGAGAAACACAGGGAGCTTGAACTGAGGTCAAGAACAAAGCCCGTCAGCATCCATATTCATAATTGTACCAAAATTGAAGGGAGGAAAGTTTTCTTAAAGCAAGTATTTAAGTCAGCTTTGAGTCTTTGTAGAGAAAAGCAGAGGTTTCCATAGCATCACTAGAAAGGCCTGTCTGAATAGGGAAGAGGACTTTTAATTCTTGGCTCAGGGTTCACCTGGCTTAGCAGTGGGAGTAAAGCTGAGGCACGTGGGTCCAGAATGCTTTCCCCATAGCCAGTAGGTCAACAGAGGCACTTCCACAGTATGAAAGGATCTATTAAATAGACTAGCAAGGGGCTCCATTGTGAGGAGGCTTCTCTTAGGTGCCTGACTTTAGAGCTGGAATGGAGTGGGCAGTTATAAAAGCATATAAACCAACTCAAACACACATAAAATGCTCCACTATCTATTGCTCCTGCTCCTGCGCCATGGCAGCCTGGCTGTTGAATTCCTTTGCTTCATGGCTTTACTGAAAATGTGCCCAGTTCTTTTCAATTGCGCTGTGGTTTCACATTTAATGGCAGCTCAATGTTTTTTCTAGCTTTGATGTTTCCCTGGCTTCTACTCTCAGATCTGTTGTGCTACAGTGGCACTGCGTACTGACCTGGACCAAGGTACTTCTGGTGGACTGCAACCCATCAAATGGATCCCTACCCTCACAAATACAAGATAAAAATGCTCAGATTCTAAAGCACTTTTAAAAAGCACAACTAAGTGAGCAGAGAGGGGGGAGATAAGGAACCTCTGCGATGGGAGTTGCAGATGGATAAATTGATATACAGGGGTAGCTGGCAGACTGGTGGCAGAGCTGATGGCAGAACTTGGTGTCTGGCAGAATCTTTCTTCCTCCAGAAGCAGAAATATGCAACTTTGTATTTTCATCATCTTTGACATTAGCAGTCTGTAGGAATAGTTCCGGTTATTCTCTTTGCTCTTCATGTTCTGTATAACTTTGAGAGTGGATTGGAATATCTTTTCCATTTAAAATTACTTGTTCTCTGCAAATCTCTGCTCAAAGGCATGTTGTGAATGCTAGTTAATCTAACGTTTCCTTCTGGCTAGCATGTTTTAATTATAAAATGCAGAGCAATGGAAGATGGTTTAAGATAACTCTGATTAAAGGATATTTTTTGTGTTGTAGCTACCATTAGACAATCAGCAGGACCCAGTTTTGGAGTGTCATATCCTTTTATATTTCATTTGAACTGATTGCTAATGTAGATAGAAAGGTCACATAAGGTTTAACCTCTTGCAATTCTGAATGCAAGAACCAACACCCAAGTGCCTCTGTTCTGAGATTCTTGGTAAAAGATTAGTTTGTAAGCAAGCTACTGGCTAGCTCAGCATGCTACATCAGCTTGCAGCAGCTGGGAGAAGACCAGAGCCAGCACTGCTGGGAATATGAACTGCTGAGAAGCAGGAGGCATTTGAGACACAGAAGATAGCACCAAGTGTGGTGACTTAAAGGAGTAAACACAGCCTGGAAAGCAGTGCTATAGATAGAAAAACAAGAATTTCTGGAGATTCACGAGTTATTCCAGCTTAAGCTGCTAGGTTTTGGGTTTTGGTTGGTTGGGGTTTTTTTGTGGGTTTTGAGGGTTTTTTTTTTTTTGCTTTAATATTGTCACCTTATGTTGTAAATTCATGCAGATTGTTGCAGTATGCAGCACAGTGGATGTGATGTTGACTGGGCTGCATCTAAGCATGAGACTAATCTAAGTAAAAGGAGCAGGCACTTGGCCTGCAAACCTTTTGGCAAAGCCTGGGTTTTGGTTTTTTTGTTGTGTGTGTGCACCTTGCACAGTGAGACCTTTTCTCAATTATTTTTTTTTAGATGCTTAGAAATTTTCCAGGAAAAGAGAAGAGAGTAAATATTTTTTTTATTTTGTGGCTAGTCTCAGTAAGTTGTCTAAGTCCTAGCAGTAGCAGAGGCATGAAGAACCTCTGGGAAATGACCACTATTAATAACTTTGTTCCTTTCAAATTGCTTGTGGAAGGGGTCAAGCCTAACGTCCAGAATCTTATCTTCTGAGCCCCCTGAAGGAGTGAATGGTGCTGAGCCCAGCTGCTAGCCCTTCTGGTAGGGGAGGGAGTAGCAGGTTACTGAACCTTCTGAAAGGGGAGGGAGGAAAAGGGAGGGAACATGCCATGTATACCTTGATATATGTGGATATGTGTATGTGCAAAAAACAAATTGGTCTCTTGTTGGGTGTTGCTCTGTGGCCTTTCATATAAAAGTAGTAATTTAATATTTTCCTCTCTGTGGAAAATCTTAGATTTGTTTTATTAGTATATATTTTTTAATTTATGAAGTAAATATATAAATAACTGGAACAGATATATTATTAATGCAGAACACTTATTGTGTAAGTCACTGAAAGTCACAGATGTGTCATAAAAATATATGGCAATCAATAATCACAGGAAAATGTTATTTGTTTCTTGCAAAGCTGCAGCTATAAACTCGCCTTTCTGCCAGTAGGAGTGTTATTGCCAAAGCCCTGCATAGGTAGCTCAGAACAGACAGTATAATTTACAGTTTTAAGGAAATCAAGAAGCAGACTTTCAGGCAAATACAGCACTGTCCTATATTGCAGAATAGAACTATTTAAAAACAAACCAGTGAAAGCTGACCAGACTTTGAAGGGGAAATCATCTTTGTGTGCATGGAAATTAATATTGCTTCTACATAACATATATGTCTTTTGGCCACTGTTTTCATTATTTTTCTCATACAAATATAGGGAATGTAGAACAGAAATAGGTATTTACTGGAGGTTACTTATTGCTGTGAAGCTAGAATTTGTTAAAGCAGGCTTGCAAGCCAAGAGGTGTGCATGGTGCTTAAGTTATTTTGTGGCTGCATCATTTGATAAATTGAATAACATTCAGTGGGTCAACTCCAGTCTACTGGAGTTATCACACACTAGGGAACTTGCTGGTGTCCACCCTCCTAGTCTACTTTGACTTAAGATACTGTGCAGAACTGTTGCTCCTCTGTGCAAGGTCAGAAATATAATGTTTAGGAAGGGCTCAGCAGCCAATATTGTACCTTCATGAGAGGGTACCATACATTCGATAGCCACAAAACTGAGGTCCTGAGGATTTTCTGCGGCAGAAGCCTGGTAATATGAGACTTAGTCTAAACCCAACCCAACTTCCAGCATTATTTCCCACAAAGTGCAAGGGCCTCCATGCTGATGGAGGAGCACCTAGTACAAGCCATTAGTGTTTGTGGAAATCTGATGCCTGCCAAACTGAAATCTGGCACTTCAGAAACATGTTGCCCTGTGTCAACTCTAAAGTATCAAAGATGATGCGGTTGTCTTCTCACAGTGCTGGTAGGTGTTGTAGAAGGGGCTGTCATCTGGGTTTCATTGATCACACTAAGCAGCTTCTTTGCTTTCAATTACTCATGGATGTCAGGAGGAGAAAGAGAACACTAGAGAAGTATTATATGTAGTGGCACTTCAAAGGTGATTACTCTTTCTTCCTATCAATCATGTTAAGGAAATTCTCCTAGTGCACTTGATAATCCTATTTTCCTTTGAAGAAAAGAAACAGCCTTGATTCCAAGCTAGCCATAGAATTAACAGTGTCATTACACATTTTTGAACTCATTAGAGTGTACTTAGTATGCCTGAGATGTAATAGATTTGAAAAGCAATTTCTCCAATGATGATATGAAGTGGATAACAATTTTTTTTCCAAAACAAAGCACAGATCCCCTCATCAGTCATCTTTTCCTAGATTCTTGTGTTCAAATGCTTCATAGTTTTCTAGTTGTGTGACTAGCAGGGGGTTAAAATTATTTTCCAGAAATAATAAAAGGACACAATATAGCACATAACATATGTAGCCTGAATTTCAATTGAATTCAAATTTTTCAAGATGATTTCCCAGCTGGTTTTGATGGTACCATTTTCTATTGCTTAAATCATGGTACCTGCACAGTTAGATTAAATTCAAGATCCACTGTGCAGCCAATCTATACAGAGAGTTTTGTTTACTTTGAAATCAATAGATTCAATAAGTGTGGGGTGGAGCAAGATTTGAATCTTAATAAAGATAAGGGATTTATTGTCAGCCCTTCCTAATAGGTTATGCCCGTTCTCCTGGTGTTTTTCAGGCAATCTGTTTATTGAGAAAAAGACACCTGAGTTGCCTGCAGCTAGAACATTCAGGTGATGCCAGTGGTGCAGACTGACAAGAACTTGCAAAGGACTAGTGATTCAGATCTGATGGCTCTTTTGTTACAAGAGCAGAGACTGCTGAGTTTACTGTAAAAAGCAGGGTGGTTCTAGTAAACCTTTTTAATCATATGTTCTAGCTTTCCACACACACATACTTCAATTTCCTTTGTTTTACAGCCCATTCCTGGTTTATTTTACAAATCTCAGAAAGCACGAGTGAAGGAACCCCTTGGGCTTTGTAGAGACCAATGATGATTGTGTAAGTGAGCCCACTTGATTTCCCCTTGGGCTTGATTACGCACCTGACAGAGCAGAAGCTTCCCAAGGGGTCAAGAAGTCTCAGGAGAAAAAAACCCTCAGACATATCTGAGAGCTTCAAACAAATCTTCCCCTCCTGCTTCCATCCCACAAGCAAAACACACAAGTCAGCTGTATTCTAAGATGGAAAAGGAATGGCTTGCTTTGAGAGATTTCATTTGTTGCTAGTTCCTTCCCAGGCTCTATGAGGTTTGGACACTGCAGTCAGGATCTTCTGCTGAAAACATTTGCTGTTCTGTCTGAGTGCAGCTGCTGGGAAATATTTTCTTCTTATTCTTGCCTCAAGGCATTAGAAAACTGATGTAAAATACAGCCAACTGTTCTGTGATGTGAGCAGGATCACCAAGATCATTAGATTTCCTGGAATCTCTAATCTGTCATTAAACTCTCTATCTGATTTACATAATTAATTCATCTGAGAGGTGCCACCCACCTGGTCCTTAATTTCCAAAGACTGTGATCACTCGCCTTTGTGAGCAGGGTATTAATACATCACACTGACAACTAAGGATGCTGAGACACAGAGATTAGATGATTTTCCCAGTGTCACAATAAGGAATTGGAAACACTGTAAATAGCACTGAGTCTCCATCCCCTGCTCTGAGTGCTAGATATAAATGCCTAAACAAAGGACAGTGTATAGAGAAAAATCATTTGACTTGGCATTCTTGACAGCTTTTGGTTGCAACATGTTGAACTGTTATAACACGAACACATCACACCAGTTGGGCAAAAGTGTGAGATCTGCAGAAGGTTGCAAATGTTCTCAGCGTATCACAATTCTAGCCATCGCAGTGCTAAACAACACTGTGAAAATGCAGGGCTGTGTAACCTGCAAGTTCTCACATCTTCCCTGTGCTGGGGTAGATTTGGGGTAAAAATAGGACAGCACAGTATAAATGAAGGGATTTGGATCGCTTTTCTCTTTGACAAGCTTCTGTTTGTGCTTTGGTTAACTAACAGCAGAAGTGAAGCTCAGACTCTTGCCTTTGACATAAAAGTACAATGCTTTACCACTCTCCGGTCTATCCTCTGAATATCTAAAATCCATTGTTTTTCAAATCGCTCGGCTGCCTGTAATTGCTGGGAGTAGCCTTTCCTTCAGGGCTGGGAACAAGAATGTGGACCCAGTAATTAGTGGCTGCAGGAGCCAAGACTTATTCCCTGTCGCTATGAGCTGCTGCCAGCAGTGGCTAATGTAAACGCTGTGTGAGTCCTTTTGAATTCTTCTTTCTCCATCTAGGGAAAACCATCATTTTTTCATGGTTTGATGATTTTTTCATGGTCACTGAATGAATCTGGGCTCTGTTAACAAGTAGCTGGTATTGAAGGTATATGGGGTATAGCAGTGTTTTGTCAATCTGCGGTAGATCAGTGCTCCCCCAGCTGCCTCTGCAGGAAGCAGAAGAAGATGTTGAAGATCCTAGACTTGATTTATTTGTCCTACTGGAATATCACATATTAGCAGACCCCTACTCAAGGTGGTTGTTCCTGGTTTAATGAGTGTTAAGAAAGAGAAAGTCAGACTCCTGGCAGATGCGTATGTCTAGAGGACCATTTAAACTGCCATTTAGGAATTTTTTCTTGGTGACTTTCAAGCATCTGTAAAGCTTAAATCTTGAATATAATCTTTGAACCTCTTTTTTGAGAGATGTGTGAGTATTAACCATGAATGTACAACACCAAGGTAGTTGTAAAACTACCTATCTGAAGAAAATGTGAAAGGGTAATAAATATTTCCATCTTGCTTGTCTCCTTGCTTCTGCAGTAGTCAGTCCAGGGATCCCCAACACAAAACATAAAGCAGTAAGCAAATACCTGCATGAGTTATCATCACATCCTGGGTTGTGTTGGAGTCATTGCCTAAATATATAAGAAAATACCTGTCTCTTGATTCAGGTGGAATTTCAGAGATAACAATTACTTGCTGATTGCAGGCTAATAGTCTAGGGTGAAAAAAATGTCATTTAAAGTATCAAGTGCCTGATACTGCTTAAAATTATGGGAAACATGAGTGATTAGAATTATGCATTTTGCTTTCGCTTTGTTACACTTTGATGTCCTCATACCTTTGAGATAGGCACATAAAAGTATATCTGTTTTCTTCTTCTGTGCCAGTGCTGAATACACTGCTGACTGCCCTTTCAGCAAAAGATGAGAGGTGCTTTAAAAGAGAGCACTTAATCATGGGCATTACTATACAAAATACTGTTTTAATGTCTTCTTTTGTGTTCCCCCCCCAGCAGAGATTACAATTGGTTGGGGACAACTCTTTCCAGAAATTATAGTTTCTACCTTTGCTGGTAAATGAATGCTTTCTCTGGAGCTGTGACTATAGTAGTTTCTGGGTTAGGGTCAATGGGAAATAAATTTAAAAAAATATCAGAGTAGCTTTTTCTCCCTATGTTTTTGCATTTGGGAATTAACCCAGATTGTATTATCAACATAATATATCATTAAAATAATGACACTAAGTGTTAGTTTACAATGTTCAGTACACACTGAAGTGGAAAAATATAACTAGCACATCTCTACTGCAACACTTTATTAGTTGGTATAAGACCAGCATATATTCTGGTAAGGACCCTAAATCACAGACTGTCATTGAGGTCCTGCTGCCAGTAAATAGTTGCAGCCCTTAGATGAGAATTAGCAAGTTTTCTGTGCCACTTGCTTTTCCCATGCTCATAATCTGGGATTGTACTTTACTGTGACTCCTTGATGGCTAGAAAACGAAGCAGGATTCAGGAGAGCCATAGAAATGAGCTATAAACTGCAGCAGCAGCAATATTCTGCTTTTTTCCATGTCTTTCTCTTTCTTCTTTCTTGTCTTTTCACCCTTGAATTGGTGCTTATTTAAAAGAACAGTGAAGTGAGAGGGTGAGAGTCTGGGACAAGACCAAAATGACAGATGACAGCAGAGAGATAAATATGAGGGATGGAGTAAAGGAGAATGAATGGACAGAAAGGTTCTGGACAGATAGAAATGGAAGAAAGAAAAGGAATGGAAGCAGAGGAGAGGAGACAGGATGTTGTCTTAAACAGAATGAAATTAAATAAGGCCTTCTACCCCCATCAGCCTTACAGTGCCCCTGAGCTGCCAGCCTTGTGTTGTTTTACAGAGCTTATTTGTGTGACTAGATTCACAAGTATGGCTCTGACCCTGCTCCTACAGGAAGCAGCAGATTTGCCAGTGAGCTCAGTAGGACCAGAAACTACATTTTAAAAGACATCATCACACTGTATTTATGCATTCACAGCTTACATTTATGCACAAAGGTGACATTTTGTATTCCTAGTATCAATAACGACTTCCTATCAGAACAGAAGGAAATTACTTGCAAAAATATTATTTCCTTCTTCATCATGTGCTGTTGTCACTTTGCAGTGAAGTACTTAAACAAAATTTAAATTAGCTATAATTAAATTAGCTATAGGCATAGATTGGTACTATTTCTGAGAAGGTACTCCCAAGAAGGTAGCTAGAATTTGGAATCTAGCAGACTGTTTTCTCAGGGAGGAGAAGCTCATGATGCAGTCTAGTATTTCTTTGCTGCTATCAAACTTATTCACGAAGAAAGCACCCTGTGACCTGTTTCCTCAGACACATTAGGCAGCAGACAACAATACTTCTCTTTGTGAGGCCAAGACTCTCTCTTGGTTAGTGCTTTGCACAAAGGCTCAATTTGTGGTCTCACAGGGCAACTTTTCCAGTTCTGTTCTTACCATATAACTTTTGAGACATTTCTCTCTAACACTTAAAAGGTTTAAGGTGTTTCTGTTCTGTTTCTGCATTCTACAAACATACAGGCTTTATGAGAATAATATCTAGCAAAGTACTCCTGTCTGCATAGGCCAATTCCTAAATAGCCTTTCCTGATGTTTTGTTTGGGTAGAGGGATCATTATTGTTTCAATTAGTCTGTTTTCTAACTGCTTCCTACATGTAGCCCAAACAAAATGGGGTTGCTGAACACCTCTGCTTCAGATAGATTTCATCAATAATAGTAGCTTGTTGACTCAGTTCCTGGATTTGCTGTGTAGAGCTAGGCATTTGCATATCAAACAAGAAGTGGGAAATATTTTAAATTAAAAATTAATATAAAAATCCTAATTTCAATGTGTATTAGTTAATCTTCCAAATGGCTCTGCTTTTATAATGAATCCAGTAAATAAAACACAACCAGGATGATATACTGGTTATTTGGACATTATTTCTGTCATTGAGAAGCCTGGCTATGTCTTCTTAGTATGGAGTGTAGGATACAAGCCTGTGTTGTTTCAGATATTGCTGAGCTATGCTCTGCTTTTCCTTAATTCAGGTGTGCACTGGTCCGAAATTCCAGTTTTGGCAACACCTGTTCTGCCGCCTTCACACATTTTCAAAAAATGCAATAAGAGATGAGACAAAGCACAAAACTGGCTGGTTCTGCAATTACATGTGTGTGACAGGCCTGGTTGTTCCTCTGTTGTTAAGCATTTTGATATAGCAAGTCAATCCTGGTCTTCCCATATCCTCTTGCTGTTATCCTCCTTCTCCTAAAAACCACTGAGCTGGAAATGTGTTCCTCCCACTTTACTGGTGTCAAAACGATATCACAGTTACAAGGCCTATTTCAGCCATGGTTGGGCATTTCTGATTTAGCTGGGGTTATTTTCATGGCTCATTATGACAGCACAGGAAGAGGGATCCTAAAAACAAGCATAAACACTTATCTTCAAATCAATATTGGCTCTTCAGGTTCACAGTAAATATGTTGTTTCTAATAAGATGACTCCGAACCTTCAGAAATGAGCTGGGATTGTACAGCCTCATTTTCTGTGAATAATAATGGACCAGAAAGCCCAATATATTACTCAAGTCTTTTTCTGTAGCTTGATCACATCAGATGATCTTTCTTATTTTCCCTTTTGCATTGCAGAAAACTAATTTGAAATATAATTATGTTGCTGCTGGATATCATCCTGGCTGTTCAGCTGCCTATGAGCACAGTGATCACCATTTGCTAGGTGACATTGTATGATATTATCTCCTCATCTATCACAGTCTCTTCCTCTCTCATACTTGCACAATTCAAGCTAATATCCCAGCATCTGTGTGGTGAGTCTACCTGGGTGATGATAGTTGTGGGTTTATGCTTGTTTGGTTTTGGTTTACTTCTTTTGATCCCAGGTCAGAAATGATTGCACAATACTACCTTAGTACATGAGAAAACACAAGGTTTATATTCAGCCTGTGCTTTTAGTACCACAGGAATAGGAGTATTTTTTTCAACAATGGTTTTAATATTTTATAGAAAGGATTTTTTAAAAGGTCACTTGAAAATGAAAGCTGATTTATGTGGCTTTTTATTGTTGTTGTTGGTTTGGTTTTTTTTGTTTGTTTGTTTTAAAGTAATGTTAGCATTGACAGAAGAAGAGTGTTTTAATGAGAATAGTTCAGCGAGGGTGCCAGCTTTTCTACGGTGCATTGTCTGAAGATTTGATCCTATTTTGGTCTGCAAAAACATCACTCACTTGGCATGTTAAAAAAGAAACTTTTTTTGTTTTAAAAGAGTGAAACTTTGGAAGACCTGCCTTGCCATTTTCTTTTCTTATTTTGTTACATGTAAGCCTTGATATTTCAGAGTTGTTTTTTTAATATAGAGCTTCATGACTGGTAGCTTGCATGAGGAGCACTCGCAGCACTGGTTCTATGATGCACAAAAAAGCAGCTGGTTGATGCTGTGTTTGGCATTGGTAGAAGGGAAGAGGGCTGTGAATCTGTGGGGTTTCAGTGCCTGGAATATATTAAAATATGGAGCTCCCCTCTTCAGTTTCCAGGGTTTCTTGAGAAAACCACAAGACACTTTCACTTGAAATGCCACTTGTGTGTCCATGCTTCTGCTTGGAGAGATTCTGTCTGGCTCATTCTTACAGTTGGTACTAGGTTTAGGATCTTTATTTAAAAGAGATGAAAGCCATGCTTGAAAGCTATGTCTTTGAAAATGAGTTTCTACTGTTGATGGGTCACTTTATGTGGTTACCCAAACAACCAGCCAAGCCTGTTCTACAGACTGAAATTACACCTTTTTGAAGTTTGAAAAATATGTCAATATGTGTACTAAATTTTGCAGTTGGAAGAAAACAGCCTGCTATTTTATGTCTTTATGGGCCTCTGAATCATTATCGTTGGTCAATGGAAAATGGCACATTGTTCATTTGAATTTTGCTTCTCCTTAGCATCTGCTGTTGTCTAGAACTCAGTCACCCGCCAGCTTGGTGTAGGAGCCATTCATTATGGCTTTATCAGCTATTACAGCTTCCCCATCATGATGGCTGCAACGGGTTCTTGTGTCAGAATTACTTTACAACACCTGAAAGAGATGTTTTCTATTCTGTTCCCTGCCCCAAGGGCAGAATCACCTATGACTTTGTCACAAGTGCCAGGTCCCACAGCCTCTTTGGATACGTCTACCCTAGAGTCCTGATGGACATTCTCCCATCAGGAAGATGTTCCTTTCTCCAGTGGCCTCTTCATGTTTAAGCTTGTTAGGTTTTCTGGCCATGAAAGACAGAGAAAACAATGTCTCCTCTGTAACAGATGCACATGGATCTCAAGACTGTTATGTTCCCATGTTTTCTTTGTTAGGTTTCTGTAGTCTATTACCAGTTCTGTCATTTAAGATTTTTATCTAAAGCTTTCAGCACCCATCTTAGGCAGAAGACACTTTAAAGAGCCTCAGTAGTCACTTCTGTGTGACTGCTCATCATAAATGAACCTAATCCATATAGATGTTATACATACTGACCAAAACCTGATAAAAAGAAGAAAAAATACCTTTATTCTTGACTTTATTTATTATATCCTCCCTGATAAAGATTTAAAAGCTCACATCTTATAGACCTTCTTTCATATAGCATGAAAGAAGTAGCTGCTGTCATTGTAGTTTCTTTGCCAAGTGAGATTAAAGACGTGCAAGATCTCTTAAATTTTGCAATAAAATCTTTCCAAGTTCATTATGTCCTTTTGTGGGCAGTTGATATGTGCTGGTTGCTTTAGCTGTGCCTTGCTCCTTTGCCTCCATTAGCAGACATTAGAATTATAAGCCATTTTGTTTTCACTCATGTCTTCCACTCTTTTGCTTACAGATTCTCAGGCTTATTTGCTGTAATGCCACTGAAAATCTTTCCTATCACAAAAAACCAGGAACAGCAGCCTACTGTATGCAACTCCCTGGAATTTCTGCTGCTTCAGTAACTGAGTAACTTAATATTTTAACTTGCACTGCATCTTCTGCTGTATTTCCTAGTACTAGCATCAATGTGTTTTTCTTTTCTCTTTCCTGCCCCAGCCCCCCCTCCCTCCTTTTTTTCCTTGGGTGCCAAGAGAAGATAATGTGCTGTCCTTGTTGTTCTTGCCTACAGCAGAGTAATTTCAATATGCCATTCATCCTTTGGCAGAACAGGAACAGATGACACTTATAAAACAGATGTCTGCATTAGTCCTGAGCCCTTTTCCCACATCCCTAGCACCAATAAGATTTATTATTCTTCTAAATATCTCCTGGCAGGCTACTCAGAATGTTGGAAAAATTATACTAAAAGATTTCAGTCTGAGCACAGAGAACATACTTCACTGCTCAAAGAGTTGTGAACTATATTCTTCTGCCTGCTAGGATAAGCATTATGGATAAGCAAGATGTGTGGACCCTAAGGGATGACCAGAAGTCTTGGCTGAAATGGCCAGCAAACCAGCTGTCTAAAATAGTGTAGTATCTTTACACTCCCTAGTTATTACTGAAGGTCTTCTTGCACCATCTCGATGGAATTGGAAAGTATCCACTAAGCCCAAGGGAGACTGTGTGTAGGACAAGTAGGTCCTGTGATTTTGTATTTAGTGCTCATCTCCAGTGTCCCTACTCAGCACTTTAACCAAGAGACCTCTTTTCTCTCTGCCATTACCATGCTGCTCTGTTACTAAGGTTGTATTATTACTTGTTGACAAGACATTATTTCTACTATATTAAGAAGATAATAACTGGTCTAGGAAGCATCTGGACTTTCAATACAGAACAAGCAATTAAAAATATTCTTGGAGACTCTAGAACTTCCAAGTACAGAATTGGGAGCACCCAAAGCAAAATATAAAGCTTTTATTGCTAGTTCCTTCTCTAGATGTTGATACAATGATTCTGCCAGTAAATGCATTGCCCCAGGGTTGCTATATAAATGGAGTGTGTAAGTAAAGCAATTTTATAGTCTCTTGAGGCAAAAATTATGTAAAAATTCAGGCTCTCCAAGGATTATTTAGTTAGAAGGCAAGATCAGTATTTGATCCAGTGGATCCTTCCATCCATTGCAGATTAATTGCTTAGAGAAAAAAAATGCCACCCTGACCCCAATTTTTTTCTTTCGTTTCAGGATCATGGGTTGGGTTGTGATTCTTTTTAATCTGTTTCTGACCTCTCCCTCTCTCAGATGTGTAACCATAAACTTTACCCAAATGATATTCAGATAACTAGTTTTTATTTGGGAGGCATAGCTGTGTTTGAAGGCTAGATCCTGCTACATTTTTTTCCTCCCTAGTCTGTAAGTGAGCTCAGTGATCCCAAATAACTATCCCAAATGAAGGGCAGCCATTATGGTGATCAGTCTCAGCAAGGTTCCTCACAATGCACCATAACACTAATAGTTTGTACTCCTGGGTTGTTTTCAGTGCCATGGATACAATGCTGGGTTAATATATTAATTTAATGGGAGCCCAGAGGGAAATGAGATAGGGGATGAGAAAAGCTTCTGCAAATGCAACAATGTGGATTCCCACTAGTAAACCTCTTTTGGGTAATAGTATTAGAGACTGTAATATCTTCCCTGCTGAAATAAAACAGTTTTCCTGTTTTCAGCTGATGTGGCTTAAGCAGCTGATGTAGCTGGAAGAGCATCTCTAACCAGCACCAGGTTGTAGGCCAGAGGGTGTCTGGTCTTCTTAGAGATACTTGTTCAAGATTGCTGCAAATGTAGGGTGCTCTTTTTTTGACAGTGTGAAGGGAGCTAGGAGATATAGTACAGTGTGAAATCCAGTAGGGATAAAAAGGGGTTTCAAGAGCCATGCAAATATTGTCACCTCTGTAAAGTAGCCTCCAAGACAAGCAAGTATCATTGAACAAACAGCCAGATGTTTACTGCACACTGTATTTCAACTTCAGAAATTGTCTTCAGTTGTGTGTCATTTCAAGGGAAATCAGAGGGAAGAATGATCCTTTCCTTTTCTAATACTCCTAGTTAGGGAGCAGCTGTAACTTCTAGTGGTTGGAGGAAGATCTATCCCTTTCTCAGAAGAGGAGTGTTGCAGCATTTTACCTACTCACACACCTTCTGTTTTCTCACAAATAGAAGTGTTGCCTTTCTCCAGTGATATTGTGCATTTCTCTGTAGATCTTCAGACTTTTCAGGTTAGTTGTGGCCCTCTAACACTTATGTTGGCTTCTCCCATAGCCAGACCTTTTGTGAGGGAGGAGTTTGAGATCCTTCTCTGATCTAATTTGCATCTTCCCCAGCCTCTGTTTGCAGTCTGAACACTAAATTGCATCCCTCTTAAAGCAGCTGTCTGTTCATGAATGGAACAGTAACACGGTGCACACATCCTGTCATATGTCTTCTGTCATCCCAAATGTGACTGCAAGTCATGCAGCCAAGTGGCCCCAGCAGCTCTCAGAGGCTGCAGCTGCCAAATGTCCCCAACCTTTCTCTTAGCGTTATGTCCAACTCTCTCCTCCTACCTGCTGATGTTCTTGAAATATCTAGGAATATTTTTGTTGAGACTGTTCCCAGCTAAGATGTATCAGACCTTTGGTCAAACCATCTGGAGATGGGAAAGGCAGGGAAAAGAGGCTGGTGCTCAGAGCAAGACACAGAAAGCAGGTTCATTGCCTGGGTTTCATCTCCTTGGGTGATTAGGAGATTACTCTTGCATGCACTTCCCAGGTAGATCACAAAAAAATTCAGATAAGACTACAGTCTAAGGGAAGACCTTATTCTTTTTATTTTCTATTGGGCAAAAGAAATAGACTTGATATTTGGGGAAAAGGATGCAATTGTAATGAGATATGAGATTTTCTTCATGTTTCTCTTTGTGAGATGTGTAACACTAAGGCAGCATTCAATTCTTCTATGGAACTTTTGCAGGAGAAAAGTTTGAGTTATTAGTAAGCAGTGCATAATTTCTAGACATCTGTTAAAGTTTTCCCAGTTTAGTTTGTTTAAAATGGTAGATGTCACACAGCCCAAGGTGGAGGAAATGGTGAGGATTTTTTCTTTGGAAGTCAATTCTTCCTTAAAAAATATTTGCGGTATGCTAAGAACATAGTAACTATTTAATATTTCTTCATGTTGTGAATAATTTAAAGGGAATTCAGCTTTGTAATCACATAGAAAAGAATCTTGGGTTCTATTGTTTTGCAGTTTGACAGCATTTAAGGTTAGTACTTGGGAAGTAAACATTTTGATGGCCAGATCATTAAAAAAATTGTTTGGCCTGCTTTGAAATGCAGTTTATTTAATATTTTTCTCAATCTAAGAAATGCTGCTTTAATAAGACACACTTGGAATTGATTTCAGTGAAAATATGGAGCTAAGAGAAACCCACATATTACTGTATATTCATTTCCTTTAGCCCATACTTTATGAAGAAAGCCCGTTTTACATAATAGTGTATGATTAAATTTATAACTTTTTCCCACTATACCCTGATGGGACCAAGATGGAGAGCCCCTCAGAAGTAACCCAGCAGAAATAGCTTATGTGGTGTGATGTGCTAAAATTCTCCTTCTGTAAGAAAGAAATGTAGATTACAGGGATAATTCAGATGTTGAAGAGAACCTTTTATTAGAATACACTGGTTCAGGTTTCCCTGTTTCTGCAGTTTCTCTTTGCTAAAGATCCAGCCTTTCACTTCTGCAAATAAATGTCTCGAAAATGTTATACCTTTTGTGATACATTAAAGATGCATTATGGGGGGAAAATGGCAACATAACAAAAATTAGAAATAGGTAAAATTAACAGCTTTTCTTGTCTGTCCCTGAGATGTGCCTGTGTTTGCTCCTCTGTCAGCAGCAGTTGCTTTCCTTAGACTGCAGTGCAACCTATTTTCCTTGGTGAGTATCATTGCAGCTTGTTTACAACAGGGTTGAAATTGGTGGCACAATGGTATAGAGAGTGTGCTGAAAAGCTTTGCTGTGTACTTTTAAAATGCATGGTAGATGTTACCGTTTAGGATGGAAGGAAATGACAGAATAGAGCAAAGCAACTACGGTGCATTAGTCATAGTTACACTCCTTCATTACTGCTTCAAATTGAAAAATGCCAACCACTGCACGGCTCACTGAAGTAAGTTCAGAGAGAACTGCACACATTCAAAGGTCAGACAAAGGAAAATTATAAACCATATTGTTTTACTGCCTCCACATAACGATTTATTTTTTCTTTGTCTTACTTTTGAAGTTGGAAAGATAGAGGGATTGTATGAGGAAATGAAATTTTAGAAATTGCATTTACTTGCAATGCAACAGCTTTTTTATTTGAGTGGAAAGCTTGTCAAGCAGGGCTGTATTTATAGGCATCCTTTGGGAACTGTGCCTCACAAGGTGAGATTTGAGAAGCTTTGGAGGCTGATTTCTGAATATAAGGCAAGATAATTCAGCAGGATTGGGGGAGTGTTTGCCTCTCCTAACTGCCTAATTTAATTTACCATTTTTAAAAAAAATTATCTGTGAGGCACTTTAATTTTATATTTTATAAGGTTTCTATATCATGGGATATAATTTATTTGCACTTGGAACTTTCCTAATTCTTTTTATTCTAAGAAATAATGTGTTACAAAATTCCACTATCCTAAAATTGTTCTGACTTCGACTGTGTGTTTTTCTTGTTGGGTTTTTTTTTTCCTTTTTTTAGTTCTTGTTTCTTTTCCCTTTTTGTGCACGTTCTGTTGTGTAACTGCGTGCTCTGCGACTGCAGCTACTCAAAAACCTAAAACCTATATATGTCTGTGCTAAGAATAATCATGAGCTAAGCATTAATTAGTTTTTTAGGGTTTTTTCTTTTCTATCAGGTTCTTCTGGTGCAAATGTTTTTGTACAAACTTCATAGCTGTTTGGTCTTAATGCAATTTTGTCTGAAATTTGTTATATGTCGCTGGACTTCTGTTAGTGCACATAAAACCAGAAAAATATAAAATAGACTTTAAGTGATTGAGGATATTGTGATAATAAAAACTGTGACATAGTCTTGACTGCCACTGTTCTGACTGATGACAAATGAAAGATTAAAAGATGCTCAATCATCGACACAGTCTCAGTGCAATTCTGATACAGAATAAAAAAAGCAAAAATTGCTATTTCAGGAAAAATAATGTAGAGAACAATTTTGAGAGGTTTCTCTTCAAAGCCTGTTGGACATATCTTTGTCAAGTACTTGTGATTCTGTAAGTGTGGGATTTTTAGATTAATAACTTTCAGCATCTTTTTTTCAAAGTGTAGCTAATTAATGAAGCCCCCATTGTCTGAGAGCTCTTAGGTGGATTTAACTCAACTGTGCCCTGGGTTTTTCAGCTGGGGCCTTTGAGATGTGAACGCAAGACTAGAACTTTCTTTGGCAATGAAAAGTTGCTGCTCTCCGCAGACGAAACTTGTTTATGGAGAGCAGTGTTCGTTTATGTTTAATATTGCTGTCAGAAAAGCCTCTTCTTGTTTACCAGTCTTACCCTAGTTAATGTTTTGAGGGTAAACTGCAAAACAGAGAGGGGGGAAAAAAACACATTTTCTAGGATGATAGAATTTATCAGCAATATGAATTGAGTGGCAGCATTCTTTTTATGTAATGCAGTTAGTCACTGATAAAATAAGGGATTGGAATGCACAAACACAATGTAGTCTGTTTACAACATTTTTTGCAGAAAACAATGTCAAGGCAGTTGTCTTTACAAAGTAGAAATATACAGTGAAAAGTTTTCATGGAGTTTCTCTCACTAGTTTTCTTTTAAAAAAATAATTTGTTAGGAGAAGGTGTAGAGGACCAGTTAGCATCAAAACCTCTGACTGAAATGAGATGGCAAGGAAGCAAGCAAGCATTTCCTATGTCCAGTTAAGAGCAAAAAGCCTCTTAATTTTGTAACAACATAAACATTTTTGAGACAACTTTAATTCCTCATGTAATTTATTCAGCACTGAATTTAATCAGTACACAGTTTGTTGATTCTTATTCTGTGAATTTGTAAAAATAACAAGTAATTGTGTGCTGCATAGAAAAAGGACACTATTTTGGTGGATCAATAATGAAGGATTCAGTGATCCTTAGTTAATCCCTAGATATTGATTCTGTTATCTCAATTCATTTTAAGTTTATTTTTCTTAGGCTGTAGTGGAGTGCTGTCCTCTGAAATCTGGGTTGTACTCCTAATTTGTTATATTAATATGTATTCTGCATTAAAAATGTGTCAAATGAATCAAGCTACTTAAGTGACATCTGATTGCTGAGGTAGCTGTTTTGGCTGGGGGGGAGTTACTGTTTTCCTCGAATTGTAATGATGAATTTGGTATGAAGCTTCATCCTTTTATGGTTCAAACAAGGTAAAGAACTTCCAGGAGTTATGTTGCAATTTCTTGTTGCCAATGTCTGTCAACCATAAATAATTGTGACTGTCTTAATTTTTCTTTACACATCTAGATACGTTGCCCAGTGGAGCAGAGAATACCAATTTAACACTATTTAGGACAGTATTTTGAAGTATATCTTGAGCTATGAATTATCACTCAGGAGACTCCAGTGGGAAGGGTGTTCATAAGAACGTTAATTTCTTAAATGCAGTTTCTGTTTATCGATCAGTTGGGTACAAAATTAAAAGGCTGCATTTCTTTGTGACCTTTTAACAGAGCAGAGGTTTTCCATACATGAGAGCTTGTTAGGTCCTCAGTTGCTTCTAAAGTCTGCCTGAAAGCAATTAAGTAAGAGTGAATCAGTTTAAAAACAAGGCATAGGATCCCAGAATGAGGAATAACCATACTGTTTTTTCACAGTGGGGAAAATACTGGCTTTGTCTCACGATGCTGCTGTAGTCAAGTATGCTGAAGCCAATAGCCTTGATTCATAACAGCAAGTTACCAGAAGTTAACAGTGAGCACAATTGAATGAGTTACCTGCTCTCTTTAGGGCCTTGGAAGAGGCAATAAAAAATAATTTTGCTTTACATGCCTTTAAGATACATAGTTGGATTTCATTAGTTTGTAATGCCCTGGGGCACAGTATGTACCTTATGGAGTGAACAGGGAGACTCGCTTCTTCATCCTTACTATCCATGAAGTGTTAGGTAGATAGGAGCAAATAGGTTACTTAGCTGTACCTTTGAAATGTGAAATGTACTATTTAAAAATAGCTTGTCCCATTTATATTTTACATGATAGCCACAATTTCATTATTCAGATTGGACTGTCTTGCTTCAGGGAGATGATTTGAACAGCTGAGCTGTTTGTTATATGCATATTATTTGTACTCCCATCTTGTGTCACATTATATGCTTGCTCTTGTAAAGTCACAAGATTTCAGGAGCCATTTATTTAAGATATGATCTCTCCTTCCCCTAATATTGGCAGACACAATGAAAGTGTGGTAAGGGAAATCAAATGATCTGAAGCAGTCAGGAAAGCCAGAGCACTCCAAAATACAACTCTTCATTGATGGTTGCCCACTAGCTATCTGCTGAGCATTGCTTGTTTAGCCAAATAAAATAAAACCTTGGTGTTCCATAGACATGTAAATACAATGAAGTGGTAGGGAAAAAATTAATTGCTTTTTCACTCACTTCCAGTTTTTGTGTAGTCATTCACTGACTCTTTGAAGTCAGCCTTGAGACTAAGTACTCCTACTACGGAAGTTTAGGAAGATATAGATTATTGCTGAAAAAACAAGCCACAAAAAATGAAGTGAAATTAACTTTCATTGACTTTGGTTCTAGAAATTCAGCAGACTGGGCTAGAAGTTCAAATCTTGTCATGTGTTATCAGTTTGCGTTCTGTTGGTTCAGTTAAGTTTTCATTATATTGTTTTCTGAAAAGGGAATACAGAAAAATGTTTAGGTAATTGGTGCCTCAACTTAAGCTAGCAGTGTCTGAGTTTGTGAGGGGAAAACGTGATGTCACATGTTCTTAATTGGAAGAGCATCTGGTTTAGTTCTGGACCTGATGTCTTGGAATAAAAAGAAATCGCTATCATGCCAAGAACAGTAATGAAATTAATTGCCTTTCAAATCATATCTGTACGTAAAGAGGTGGAGCTCACATTCTGGTTTTAGATGTTGTGCAGACCTCTAATATTATGGCAGTCTCACCAAGCAGATTTTTTTGTAAATTCTTTGAACCTAGTCAAAGCCATTACTAAAATATCTCACTTTACTTTCACACCTGAAGCCAAACATCCTTCAACACTTCATGAAGTTACAGATGACTGAGCCTAGAGTGTATTTTCTCAGTCACTAGAGACAATTTCATGCTGGCTTTGAAGAGGAATGGGGAACAGGGCATGTTCAGGGACACCTGCCTGTCAGTGTGTATGTTTCTGCAGGATATCTATCTCTTCTGCTTTACTCATTGCAGACTCAACAGTGTTTGAATCCCAAATGGTCCTGGCAGGTGCTAACACTTGGGGCTTTTTAATCCTGCTAACTCTTTCACTGTGTAAAATCCTAGAAGTTTCAACTTCTGCTTGTGGTCTTTGATTTTGATTGTAGACATTCTACCTCACTTCTAGCTTACAAACAATGATGTAGTGTGGTGAGACAAGATACGGCAGCTCTGAACCTCTGTCTGGGGAAGTAGGAATGCTGTTGCTACTCAGAGGCTGCATTCACAGGTAGTGAAGCAATGAGGAACTTAGGGTCTGGTCACTGAAGTTTGCATGTGTGGGGAATGGTCCATCTTCTCTTCCCCCACATAAGACCCGATACCAGCCCGTGACAGCATGATAGGCAGAAGACAAGGCTGTTGATTTCTGATGCCAGCTGGCACCTCTCTGATCTCCTGTCCACCTGCACAAGTGCCCTGTGTTGAACATTTAGCAACAACTGACAGTTGTTGCTTCACTGGGGCAGCAGGACCACAGCACTAGGTGCTACTCCTTCTGCTGCAAAGGAAGGTATTGAGGATGCTCAGTGTTTTCTGTAGCCATGAAGGGTCACTAGGAATTTTAGTGCATTCTAGTGTCTGAAATGTAACTCCTGGTTGAGCCAGTTAGTGGAAAGAGCTTTCTTTACTGCCTGTCAAGGCTGTGTATGTGCTGTATTTTGGTATAGGTCTTCAGCTTCCTTTTCTGGGTAGTACAGGAATTTCAGCATGTAGGCAGCAGAAGACCAAGTAGGCAATTCTACAAATCCCCCAGACTTACTGTGTGATGTGCACATCCCATGCCTAAAGCTGTCTTTGACTTTCTCAGCCAATTTGCTGACCAGTATTTGTATCAATGTTGTTATTCTGTCCATCTCCAGCTTGCCATTCAGTGTGACTAAGCTCCTTGAATCTTAAGGTAGGATTTACTACTGAAGTCCCAATTTATGTCTGTGAATGCCTTCCTCCCTGCTTTTCAGGCCCACAGAGGAACAGCAGGCAGAATAGATGTAACTGAGGATATATCAGCTATTTACTGCAAAATACACATATATGAGAGCAAGGACAAATGTGCTGCGTGGAAATGCATTGCATTTATGTACAACATATGTATTTATATGCATGTATGTATAAGCACAACATAATGTATTTAGCATTAGTATGCTCACCATCACCAAGGAGACAGCAAGGAGTTTCTGGTGGCAGGGCAGGAGTGAGGGGAAGTGTTGACCTCCATGGTCTCTTGGAAAAGGCTCATCCTAAGTCTTGCTGAGTTGCCACCATCTGCTTTTTTCTTTTTGTTTTGTTTTGTTTTTGTTGTTTGTTTGTTTGTTTGCTGTTTTTTTCCTTATAGTTTTTTATATTTTCATGTCAGTATTTTTTTGCTTGAGTAGCTAATGATCATCCACTCAACAATTACACTTTGATCTTTTTACTCTTCTTATGTTGCAGGGCTTTAACTCACAATCTCTATCCCAGCTCAGCAACAGTTTGGTCAGTAAAACTGGACCAAGGTCACCCACTGGTGTTGCACCAAGGTGGTACTTGGGTCACAGATACTTGAAACCCAGCCCTAGGTTACATCTTTGGCTGAAAGGAAATATCCTGGTAGTTAGCTGGCTGGCTGTGTCCTGTGCTCCTTGTGCGCCGTGCAGAGCACCTTTCTTCCACATAGTTAAAATATCTCCAATTAGCCTAGTTTCTGTTCTCAAGTGTTTGGTTCCTTGTTCTGGAATAACCAAGGCTACCTGGAAATGAGTCAGTCTGTAAGTGCAGAGAAGCTGCAAATGCATTACTTGAGAAGGCTGTGTGGAGTCCAGGCAGCACACGGGTGTACAAAGCTGGGTCAAGAGTGGAATTAGAAAGGTTTAAGCATAAACGGCAGCTTTGCCTGTGGTCAACCTGTCTAGCTTCTCAGTTTCTTTCTTTGTGAACTGGGTTTACTAATACATATTACAGAGCAGACAGTGAGGATTATGTGATTAATGTTTTGCATGGTATTTTGTGACAGCAAAGTGCCATCTATCTTCTAGATGAAACTGTTAGGAGCAATGTATAAACCTGAAGAATAAAGATATTGTTACAAATTTGATGTTATTCCTCATCTTAACATTTTAATTTAAAAAAAAAAAAAAAAAAGGAAATTTGACAGCATATGTATTTATCTTCAGAGCACAGGATTTAAAAAGCACAGATCTTTTTTTACCAAGTCATTCTGCAAATTGTTTATGTTTAAAAATGGGTTTCCAATCATGCAACACCTAGCTTGATTGGGATTTTCAGTCTGTATTTTTGTTTTAATGTGTAAAAGCTCTCCTCCTCAATGTCAAAACTTTGATATTTTATTTTGGTTGAGCTTTAGATTTTGTCTATTCAAGGTGAAAGCAAGTGGTAAACTTCTAGAATTTTGCCTAAAAAGAAAATACCATTTTGCAACCCTCTCTAATTCTTTAACACATTTAAATGATTGTGACACCAGAGCTCTCCTGGCTCCCTGTGACTGACAGATGTGTCTGTACATGTAGGTCGAGCAGGTCCATGGGGATTGCTTTCTGAGAGGAAGAAAGCCAACTGGTGCTGGAAGGAGATTCTTCTTTATGTGCTGGATGTAAGGTACTTTCAGGCCAAAGGAACTGATTAGGTACCACAAACCTTCTTTGTACCAGAGTGAAGGATATTCAATAAACAACTGTTGATTTGTGTACACTAAGAACTAGAGAACTAGAAGTTTATTCCATGGTTATGGTGTTGCATTTCCTGGGTGTTACCAACATTACTGATATGTAATATTCCAGTTTCTCTCTAGGTAGATTTCTTTACAGCCATGAAAAGCTGGGCCTGAAGATTCATAATCAATGTGGAATATTATCTCTCTGCATTACTAGCTAGCTTTCTCATAGCCTTTTCTATTTAGAGAATTTGGTTTTAAAATACTCTTTTCCATCTAGAGACTTGTGGATTCATGTGTCTAGAAGAGTATTTGACAGGGTTAATTTTAATTTTTTTTGTGCTAAGAAAGGGTAAAGTGACAAGGAGATGCATGCTAGAGGTGTCAGTTCATAGCATCCTGAACCTGGAATTGGTAATGTAGTCTCTTCTGTGCCTCATAGATGATGTGCTAGTGCATTTCAGCTTCAAGAGGATGGAAGTACAAAGCAGTCAAGGGTACCTTTTTTATCACATAAGAAGAGAGGTTAAAAATCCAAAAGAATGAGAGTGTAATTCTGAATGGGAGTGTTCTATTATTCATAGAATAGTTTTGTTTCTGTTAGAGAATCATATCATGGTACGACATTCAGATCTGATTCTCGCTTTGTTACTGTGGTGCTATGCAGCTGTTCCACATTAGGGGGCTTCTCTATTTGCTTTGCAGAACAATCCCTTTTTAGTTTCTGTTTATATTTTCAGAGTGTGTTGACTTGGATTTTTGGCTGTTTAAAAAAAAACCACAACAAAACACGCGTTCTTTCTTGCTGAGTCACTAAACAATGTGATTGGATATAAGAAATTAATACCGCAATTGAAGTACAAAAGTAATAGTAAGAGATGTATAAAGAAAAAGAAAAATCCTTCAAAGTGCTGATGTGCTATGCATTTATAGCATCCTTCATATGTTGTTAGACCATTCTGCATTTTAATTGTAACATTTCAGGAGTAATATAACTTTTCCACAGCTCATTTTTATGCAGTGTAATAATTCTTACTGTTTCTTCCCAACTGATATCTCTTTGTTGGTCCTGTGTTCCAAGTGTGGCACATAAATTGCCACTGTACAGTTGTATGATGGCAGTTCTGGCTTCCAATTACTAAGGATAGTTTTTCTGCAGAAAATTCCATTTTCTATTTTATCTTAAGGATATTTGTTTCCTCTCAATCTGATACCATGATTACCCACTGTATATCCAAGTAGAAATTTGGATAAATACTTCTGAGGTATATTGCACTGCAAGTCAGTAAAAAAAATAATAATAATTAAAAAAATCTATGGACATGACTGATTTTAAATTCACTTAAGAGTCCTTAAGGGGGCAAAAACACATACCTTAATTTTTCTTCTGTAGTGCCTATATCAGCATTTGTAGCAGTGCTAACTATTTCCAACAAACTTGCTATTTAATGCTGGGTAGAAAACGAGACTACACTGCAAGTTTTTTAGTAGCACTGTTGAACTAAAAATAATTAGCCTTTCCTTCCCTGGAGACAAAGGAAACCCTTCCTTCCCTCTCTGCACATGCATCAGCTATGAAGGGTCTAAGGCTGCAGTGCGTGTGATTGAGCAAAGACTAGCACAGGAGGTGATGGTGGCTTCAGCTCCTTGCTGCTACTTAGCTTTTTTGCAGAGAAAGCTTCATTTATTGGCCCACCAGCAAGCTTATCTGGATACAAGCTGGGAAAATAATGCATAAATGCATGATTGTATGTACCAAGTTTGTGTAGGTGATAGAAATACGAAGTAATAAAAAAGACAGTGGAGCTGCTGTAAAACACAAAGCTCCTACAAATCCTCTCTTACTAGTGCAAACACATAGATTATCTGTCCCAAACCCAGAGATTTTGTCACATAAGCTAACAACTGTGATCTCTATGTGACATTAAATAGCCAGTATTTGCTGTTTATCAGGCAACTGAAAGGGAGTACATTCTTACACATGGGTTTCAAGCTTGTAAATGGCACAGCCTGGGTAATAGGCAGCTCTCAAGAGTGAGCATTTCCACACTATGCTAAAAAAAAAATATTTTTGAAATTGAAAAGTAACTTCGTGAGCAGGGGAAAAGCCAGGCAGGAAACAGAGATGCATTTTGGAATGGACACTTGCACTTTTAAGCACTGCAAGTTTGTGGCTTTTTTAATGTCCACAAGTGTTTACAGGATGCAAGTACAAAGTGGTACAGGAAGAGAAATATGCAGTTTTCTGAGTCCTTGTGGTCTCTATTAATAGCTCTCATCCCTGGTGAGTGCAGGGATTTACATAACAGAAACAAATACACAAGAATCTCTGAATGAGAACACAATATCCCCAATCTCCAGCCCTTCGAGAACTCCAATCCGAAATAACAGACACTAGATAAAGCAAGATGTACTGTGTGAGGTGGGCCAGAAGACCTTTGTTTGCCACAATGTTTAATGTGTTTTTTTCCATCTCCTGGGCTGGTAATTGGAATACTCAACCTATGACTTTTAATAAGCTGCCAGTCTCAAGGTTAATAATAGACTGAAGTTCTATAGATGCTTTGACTTTTTGTGTTTGGAATAAATAGTCTGCAGTAGAGAATGTAGATTGAGATCTCAGAAATCAAACTGACTAATTTTAGAAATAATCAAGAGCAACAGAGACACTTATTTACCCTTACTGTTTCTCTGTACATTTTATCTCTATTTATTATTGCTAGATAAATGCTTATGCAGACATATTTATCAATCTAGACATGTATGTGGTTCCTGCAAATGTATCTGCCATTCTGCTTGCTTCCTCATGCTCTCATTCCTTCCACTAAGCTTTACATTGATTAAAAAATGTAGCTAGGTGTCTATGGCAACTTTGTAAACTTTAACATTTTTTAGGGGCTTATCGTAATTATTTTTTAAAATGAAAACTATGGTATGTGACAAAATAATTGGTGAAAAAAATCATAACCAGCCATTACTTTGTTTTGTTTTCTTTTAATTATTACATTTAACATGCAGCTTTTTAGGAGTTAACTATAAATAAGATTCAGAAGGCTGTGATTACCAGAAGAGCAGAACAAATCTAGTGCTGTGCTGCTATTTTAAAAACTGTAAGTTTTAAAAACTAAGTTTGACTTTTTTATGACACAATAACAGAGCAATTGATGTAAGTTTTAATTAATAATGCTGAATAAATGAAAAGAAGGTAATGCTTATCACTGAAAGTTTGCAGCAAATGTTTCTTATGAGACTGGGTGAACATCTTAAATTCAATTTCAAGTTGTGCTGGTAAAGCCTATAATACTGGTGCAAGATTTCCATGTATCCTTCAAATTGATGTCACTTGTCAGTGGTCAGGATGAAAGCACTGGGCTGCCATTATTCAGCTATGCAAACGATAGACAAGGGCGAGGCAAGTAACAGAAAGGATGCCTCACTAACTCAAAGCAACCTGGACACAATACCTAATCTAAGTGTTGGAAATTAGAACCTACTCCCAGAATTGGTACTGTCTCTGTAGCTCACACTGATGTCCTGTTACATAAAACTATAATACAGCTCAAGTTCCCTACACTTCCACCTTTTTTGCTTTCTGCTTTCTTCTGTTGCCCCACTACAGGTTGCAGAAGATGGGAATTAATGGCTTTGCCATTCACCTGGAGTCTGTCAAGTCAGGATCTGTAGGTGTTTAAAAGCCAGAGACAGCCTTTAATTTCTTAATCAGAAAGCATTCCTAGTGATAAAGCCATGAACCAGGCAGAATAACCCTGCATTTCCTGGGGTAAGCTGAAATCTTCCTTCTGTGCTTACTGGAAACCTAACTATGTCACCCCCATGCATGTGCACACACACCTCCTAGTTACCCACTCTTTATTTCACATGGATCAGCCCTGGTCTCTCCCAGTCATCTAGGCTGAAAAAAAGCAGATAATTCCAGGAGGCAATTTATCCTGGTTACCTGAGACAGCTGCCATAGGACAGGAAAATTGCATTCTAGAGAAGTATTTCTCTTTCCCCTGAGGATAGGTTTAAACTAAATTTAAGCACATTTAAACTACCTTAATATTTAGATGGCTAAAGTTAGGTGAAGTGAGCCCAAAGTATAGGAAGAAATGAGTAGGGGAGTTAATAGCCTTCATATTTAAGGCCCAGGGAGAATTTTCCCTTGTTGTAAACCACAGCATCTCTTGGATTCAAGAACAGAATAATTTTTTTTCCTTTTTTTAGTATTTTTGGTCTACAGGAAGCTGCTTGGGCTGGTTATTATGTTTTTAAGCAACTACTTTCAGTTCCTTCCCCTGCCCTTGCTAATAGAAATGAATTTGCCATTGCAAGTGTTACTAGGCAGGACAAGTAGTTCTTGACCATGTCATTCACTGTGAGAACAACATTATCTGAGAAGAATCTATGCTGCCCAAATCCTTAGATGACCATAACAATTCCCTAAGAATATTACCTAATGGGAACATCTACAGAAGGCATTAAAGAGTTTGCCTACTCATAAAGTTGTGGGCTCCTCTAGACACCTGCAGTGTTTAAAATTCGCTGACAGTTAACAGGTTTTAAGATTAACGATTGGGACCCTGAAGAATTGGCAAGGAAATGTGTTTTACTCTAATCACAGGCACCTGGCTGCTTTAAATACCTATTCATGCACACATGGCTTTTCTGCAGAGTAACTGCTAGTTGTAGTAAAGGCACTGCACACGTTTACATGTTTGTATCAACATGGTGAGTATGATCCAAATGAAGAAGTAAATTAAGAAGCTTTTGTCAGGAATCTGTACTTATAATTTCCTCTCCATTCTGAACCCCATGCAATTTTATTCTAAACTCGTTATGAAAAGAAACTGCAGGCTTTCTGTCAGAAAGGTAGCTATGAGGAGCATTCTTTAGAAAGCAGAAAGAGTAGTGACAGGGTATTTGCCTGGCCACCTCCTTTCCTTCCACAGAGAGCAGGAGCAAGCACCCCTGGGGCTCATTCCTACCTCGCGCCACTTCAAAGAAGATTCTTTTGTACGACACTTACACAAGTCTTCTGTAGAGAGCTAAATATGCAGATGAAAGTAACTGAGTGCACAGTGTAACACAGGATGCTGGTCTCTGGTGTTTATTCTATAAACACAGAAGCCCCTGGGAAGTAGCAGCTAATGCAGGTAGAGCACTGGCAGCCAAACCAGGAAGGCCCTGGCCATGCTTACAGTCTGAGTTGAGCCGTAACAGATGGATACATGGCCACTGCCATGGCAAGCTTTGGGGACATTTGACTGCTAGCCTTTGGTAACAAACTTCACAGCCTCTCTGAATGGGGCAGTTCAGAGTCTTTCAAGATGGCACTGTGGAATGGTGTTTTAATTCCTTTCATCCTCAACTTTCTGCTGGTCACATGTGAGTGGCATTTCTTGCATCACTGGGGAGCTGCCAGTGTGAACTGCTGTTATGGGATAGCAAGAGATCTCTACCTGTGTGTGTAACAGGAAAAGAGGAAGGAGGAGGAGGGGGTGGTTCATGGGTTTGCGGATCAAAAGCAAGTCTGTGGCAAGATGAAGGCTCAGTGCCCCCCCAAATGGAGGGAAGGGTGTCCACATCACCATGTGGGAAAGTTGCTAAACAGTAATTTTCATTCCTTGAGCACAGGCTCAGACACTTGAATTCACTGGGGGCAGGTAGTGTATGTGAATCAGCTGTTATATAGCTTCTTAGCCCTGGCAGACATTCCAGCCATATGAAACTGTAATTACTTGCTGTTTGTGTATTATAGAAATTCAAATAATGAGCAAATACTGCACGGGTCAGAGTATAAATGTTTTTTTAAAAAACATGTTTAGTCAGTCCTTGATGCTTTGTAGTCAGGCAATCCAAGTAGCAGTCAGGTAGAGAGGTGGCAAGTTATGCTGCCCTAGAGCCATGTAGACTTATGTGAAAATGTCCTACTTATGCAAATGGATCATAAAAAAAGGACAAAGTCTGGCCTCCAGCACATTTAATAGCATTCTTAGACTTTGCCAGGGAAGTGTTGCTTCCTGCCTCATGCTTTTGATAGATGGAAACTTACTGCTAATGCATTTTTAACTCTGAGTATTGTAGTGAAAATGTCACCGACTGAAATGCATTCTCTCTTCCACGCACGTTGGCTTCCTTAGCATGTCAAATGCTGCTAAGTAGATAAAAGGTGTGCCTGCAATAAGATTAATCTACTCATATCATTCTGCTTATGGACTCAGTTCTTTCAGTGTCCAGCATTTCTGTTACCAAGTGATCCATCAAATTGCAGATCCTCATTTATACCACAGCTCAGCTTGGCTCTTGAAGGGTCAGAGGTGATGAAGGTTGAAGTTGGAAAATAACTTGACTCCAGGCTGTGTTGCTTTGGCTCCCAGACTCCCTTAGAAACAGACCTCTCCTGCCTCAATAATGCCAGGAGCTTTCTGCAGCACTGCCCAGGGAGGGGCAGAGCCACAGCTCTGATACCAGAGTGACCATGGGACCGCTTGGCCACATCACTGCAACATTGTGTGGCTCAAGTTGGGCAGGTGTTCAGGGCAAGCAGCTCTCTGCACTGCTGTTCTGGAGGCTTGTGCTGCCACTCAGGGCCCCGTGTGCTCAGGGAGCTGCACTCTTGTCTGTTTGCTCCCCATCAAGCTTGCGCTGGGCATGAGCAAGTAGCCTGTGATCTCTATCTGTGTTTTCCCCTGTGTTGTGTGTGCTCTGCCCAGTCTGCCTTGTGACATTGTTATTCAAAGTAGACAAGCCTATTTCTAAATGCATTTCCTATTAAAGGTCTCCATGGGGCTTTTATAAGAACCTACTCATCAAAGCCCTGTTTATCTCCTTTCTGGGGCAAAAGTTACAATTGATTTTTCTGCATCCCTGTGATATGGCATATCTTCAGTAGTCTGCCCTTTTTCTGCTTAAGTCCTCACTTGTGTGTCACTTCTGAAAATGTTTCATTTATGAAAATAAGGCCCTGGTTTAGGGCAGACATTGTTCTGCAGACATTCCTGGATTCACAGCACTACCTGCTTTTGATTTAGCTGGAGTAGAGCCTGTCTAATCTACTGGGTTATGCTGTCATACAGGGGACTTGTGGGGAGAAACTGTGGGGAAAGAAGGCAGCTGATGTGTAAATATTCAGACTGAAGCATTCACTGAAATATTTTCTTGACTCAAAGCCCTCAAATCTCAGAGTATGCGATCTGTGTGCTGAAGCTGTGCCAACCAAATATTTACTATTTCTCTGATGCTTATTGGAAGATGTAGAGAATTCACACATATTACAACAAGTAGCATTTCTCAGAACAGTCATCACTGGAAGATGTGCCCTATTAGGAAAGTGGTATGTTTTGCACTGTTATAATTAGGGTTCAGCTCAAAGAACATTTTCTCAGTAGCCTCATGTTGTTTGAATAATTCACCTATGAAGAATATTCTGAGCTAAACTCAGCTTTAACACCAGTCAATTTATGAACTTTTTATGAAAACACACTCCAAGATGTCACTGTTTTAAAATTAAAATAACTTGCCTTTCCAGCTACTAATCTCAAAGATCCTCCTTCTGCTCTTCTAACATCCTTTGTATAGGCATATAATACTGAGTGACATGACATGTTTCTGGCATTATCATCTGATGTAAATAGCTGAATTTTGGTACTGATTTACTTTCTTGCACTCTTAAAATGTGTCCAGGTGGAGAGGGTTTACATTGCAAATGCTACTGGGTTTTTCAGTCATCTGCAGCCTGTTTTGCTGAGTTAGATTATGACAGATTTTTAGCATGGTTTCCTTAGGAAATGGCATTTATATGCTTGTGCAGTATATCTGTTTTGAACATGTGTTTTATTTCTTCTCTTTCCGTGTTCCTGTCCCCTGTCTGCCCTGCATGGTTTTTGAGCAGGGACTATTTATTACTTTGCCTGTGCTGGACCTAGCACCTTCCTTTAGTTTGCTTTTGGGACCTGAAGGGACTGGTAGTTTATAGTGCAGAAAAAAAAAATAACCAATGTTGTTAATGAACCATCTTGTCTTCCTTCAAACCAAGGGAAAAATTGGATTCAGATCCAGGCATCCCCTGGAGCCTGCTCATGCTTTGAACCCATTAACCAACTTTGACAAGGAAGTGGTCTCAAGTGGTGAGAAGGGAAGGGGGATATTGTGTTTTCAGAGGTTCCCTGGTGACTGGATGGAGAATTTTGGGTGCAGGAGCCAGGCCCTGACTGGCTTACCTCATTTCCCCTGTTCTCCAAAGGAGGGATTGAAGCATGAGCTTACAGCAATAAACTAGAGAGTCCTTAGGAATGGGGGCCAGAACAAGGGAGATTTAAGTCAGTTTGCAACCTCCTGCAGTCATTGAAATGCAATCCAGAGGAGGCAGCCTGCTCCTTTGTGTTCAAGCCTTCCTCAAGTTTGCTAATAAGCCAAGTTTGGGGGAATTCTTTCTTACTATGAGGAAAAAATAATTTTAGTAATCTTTAAGGAAAGACCCTGTTCCCTTGGGCTGTAATACCAGAATAATTGGTACTTTGGAGGAGGGTCTAACCTTTAAGTGAAACTGAGCCTGTAGTAATTTTTAGAAGCAGTGCATACCCATTGAATTGTGAAAAATACAGGGATTACTATATAGGTCTTAAACCTTAGGGAAACACTTTGGAGTTGTATAGGCAGCTTAATCTAATCTAGAGGGTGAACATGTTTCTAAATGTGTTTTCTAGTGAGCTCTGTACTTCTAGAAGCAGCAGAGAAAATTGCTCGACCAGCTAATGGGATTAGCTGATCACATTCAAAGGGTTACAGTCCACTGTGGAGCAGCTAATCGAGTAAGATGGATATTTCTAATATTCATTGCTTTAATTTTTATGTTTTATTAAGTATGAAAGGCTCAGTGGCTGCTTTCAAGAGAGCTGGAAGGTCTCCTGAGGGAAAGTTTGTTTAGGGTATAATAAACCAGAAAGACAGTAAAAAGAGGCAAAGAAAATATCTTAAGCCCTTCTACTGTGCTAGGGGTGTTTGTGCATGTACACACAGTACTCAGCTAGACAGTGTTATCTCACTGCAATGCTGTCATCGAAGGAGGAGGCAACTGTGACTTGAGAAGTTAGAATAAATGTTTATTGAAATAGTAATTGTTATTAGAATTATCTCAAAATACAGTTTCTTTTCCCTGTTTGCAACTGTTGTAGTACTTGGGAGAAGATGCCAGGTGCAAGGACCGCAAACTGAATCTTCCTGTATATGATTTCAGCAGTGTAAGGACTATCAGGCTGATCCTCCATGTCCATTCTTCCTGTCCACTGTGTCTTCTCCATGAATTGGTGTCTGAACACAATGGAGGTGTAAGTCTGTCTCTGTGTCCTTATTGCCTCTGGCACAAGTGTGAACTCAGAGTAGGTGAAGATGCCGGTATTTCTTTGCAGAGCATGGGACTGGGATTGTTGTGCTGCCTTGATTGTATGGAGCCTGCTGAAAAAGACTGGCCCTGGCTCAGCCAAACTGTGTGACAGTCTTTGGTATCAGACTGATATGAAGTCTTGAGATGTCAGACCTGTGGTATGAATGATTTTGAATCTTTTTACAGTTCAGTAATCTGTCAAGGTTAATACCCCTTTGGACATGGCCAGCTGTGATTGGAGAGAAGAAAAACCCATATACCCAATGTTTCTCTGTTTTGACAGCAGTATCCAGAGGGGAATCAACTTTTCTCACATGTGCAGTGGGCATGGCCAGAGCTGTGGGAAGTCGTGGCAGGCCTGCAGGGCAAGTGGACTTCCTTGCAATTAGCTGTCTCTAGGCCTTCCCAAAGCTTTTGGGTGGGAAAACATCCATGGCTGACACTAAGCCATAGGGCTGTGCATGCAATCAAGCACTTCTTGCTCAGAGCTGAACAAGGAAGACTCCCAGTGAGGGAGAGGGCAGATAAAAAAAATACATTTGGTAACATATCCAATGGAACATTATCCAAATCATAATCAAAACAAACACTCTAAAAGCCTTAGGAAAAACAACAACAACACAACAAAAAACCACCAGATTTGAACAAAATTTGTAAGTTACTGTTAGCCATAGAGGCATAAGAAGTCACCCTGATAATGATCATACAGAAGTTTCCACAGATAGCGGGGAATTAGCCTGAAAGGTGGGGAAAAAACCCCACATGTATAAATAAATATTTACTCTCCTAGTATTTGAAAATGTTCTTATTTGCACAACCAGCTGAAATCTTTTCTGTGGAGATTCTGTAGAAGTAATATTAACGTTAACTGTGTGTCTTTGTTGCTTTATTTTATTTCTTTGAAACAAGTAGTAAATTTACCATTGCAAAATTGAGATTTTTTTTTTCCAGTTGTAAAATTTATCTCAGCTCATTTGTCATGAAAATTTGCCCCTTAGGACTAGTTTGAACAGTATCCCAGGTGTTTAATGTTGTTCACCTAATGAAGGCACAACTCATGAAAACAACTATTGAACTGTGGTACACTTCCTGAATACTGAGGAGGCATTCAAATTTAAAATGCATGTAGTAGGAGCTGCATCTATAAAC
This sequence comes from Apus apus, assembly GCF_020740795.1. Taxonomy (NCBI): domain Eukaryota; kingdom Metazoa; phylum Chordata; class Aves; order Apodiformes; family Apodidae; genus Apus; species Apus apus. The sequence goes on from NC_067290.1 coordinate 6,375,601, forward strand.
TGCTGCTCCTTAAGCCTGGATGCTCCATGCATATTTCTCCATATGAACATTTTTCACTTGCATATATTTTCTATTTTCAAAGTCAGTTTGTATGTCTCCATTTAGCTTCATCAAGCCAGAGAGAGTGCAGTTATAATTAGTTTGGCCATGGAGCACTTGGGAGATTTTTTGTGAAATACTTCAGTTCATAACATGCCTTGCTAGTCTCATTTCTGTCTTCTGAAATAAGAGGAGATGGATTGTAGTGAGATGCAAATAATGTAGGAGAAGAGGTAAAGAGCAAAGAGAGAAGGCTTTTATATCCAGGTGTTGGAGCCTGCTGTGCATTACACTACACATTGTTGAAAGAGTACATTATACGAAGATGAGGCATGAATATGGGTGGATTAGGAGAAACCTGCTGAAATGTGTCAAAAAGGAGATAAAAAAAGAAAAAAGAAAAAAACAAGCCTGACCCTGTTGCACCCCTGAGAGGGGAAGGGAACCAAATCAAGGGATCTGTGTAGATGCTGAGCACTGTGCTGTCAGCCCATCCCTGGGGGAACAGCTTCTGGCAAGGCGGAAGAGCAGCAGATCTCCTGCACAGATGTGCTGTCGGGCTGCTCCAGCAGAGCTGGGGAATCTTGAAAGAGAATATGCCTGGTGCACATGCCCAAAAGTTGTCTTAGGGTGAAGCTGCTTTTGAAGTGAGTTGTCACCCTTACTAAAGGAGAGCTGCAGCTCTGTCAGTCATAGCCTAAAAAAGTAGTCTGTATTCTAGGTTACTGAAATGAAATAGTTGTGGTTGTCTGTCACCCTCATGACAAACCCACTTCTTTTTCTTGCCCTTTTTTTCATTTTGTTTTTTTTGGGGGGTGTTGTTTGGTTTTGTTTGTTTGTTAGGGTTCAGGGTTTTTTATTTTTGTTAAGCTTCATTTTGCAGTGCTTGGGTGACAGACTGGGGGGGATTCTGTTCTTTTCACTGAGCTGATGTTGCTTAGTTCTGCTAAAAACGCGTATCAGCACTTGCCAGGCACAAATAATTGTTCTTGACAGATTATGCAACTTGGATTATAAAAATCCAACATTTTTCTCTTTCCTTTCTGTCTTAAATTCAAACCAGAAATTTGCAACTTGCCAACATAGTGGGAAGTATTAGTGTTCTCATTTAATTCTCAGAATTGTTAAAATTAGGCATATTTGCAAATTCAGGCTGGCCAGAAAATAAGACTTCTGTTCTGGGAAGAAATGGTTGATGCCCTGCTATTTGTTGTTACTGAAATGGCTGTTGAATTTCTCAGTAAGAATCACTATGAGCATGTAACACAACACAGAACAATCAAGATACTCAAACAGGAGACAGATCTCTGTGCAGAATTACCATGCTCCAAATGAATTCTCAAATCCCCATATTGTTGCCTGATCTGAGATCACTTAGACTCTGGACTATTTTTTAAAATGATTATTATTATTGTTTAAAAAAAACGCAAGGAATTGTCCTGTAACTCTGAAAAATCTGAGTTTGGTATAACAATATTTGCCTGTGAGCAAACATTTAACTACAGAAGAAAAATAAAAAAAGAATGCCAGATAGCTCTACTTCTCAATTTTGCTATATCCCAAAATAGCTCCAGACCTCATTCTGTTCTGAGATCTGCAGTGCACATCTCTGCTCTGATATGCTGCTTTCTCTGTATGTCCTACATTTTTAGTGAAATCAGTGGGAGTTCAGAATACCTGGGACTGCAGAACCCACAATCTTCCTTGCTGACCTGAGACTAGATTTTTTTTTTTTCTGTCTTTGAAAGAGACTTGCTACTGTGATATTAAAAACAACTGGAAACTTTCATTCCTGTTGTAGTCTGGTGGTTAGTGTTTTGCATTTTAGCCCTTCATAATTCCACTTGAAGAGAAAAGATGAACTCCTGATTCTAGGGGTAGGGGTTTTTTTTTGTTTTATATTGAGGCCACCAGGTACAAGTGCAGTAGATGCAGTGCATTGTGTCACCCCTGCCATGACCCCTGTGGCTGAGGTACAAGCAGATTTTTATTTAAGAGGCCCAGACAAGCAGATTTGAGATCCTCCGGGCAGCTATAAGGGTTTAGTGCCATATGGGTTGGAATGGTGAAACGCGAAATGGAGAGTTTGTGAAGAAGTTTGACTTGCAGATCAAATTTCTTAGCTGTTATGCTTGAAAATCAGACACTTAACATCATTTTAATGCAGTTTTTGTGTCGGAATTAATATAATAAATGTCAATGTTGAATAGCATAAGGTCACATTTTACTACTTTGACCAGAAGTGTAATCTTCCAAGTTTCGGCTTTATTACTGTTATAACAGTCATGCTGGATAAGGTCACCAATATTTCTTTCAATATGAAGTAATATATGAAACCATAGTTTATACCATCTTTATTCTCATCAATGTGGATTTGTGCTATGACATGTATTGACAAAGACCTACCGTGGATATATTTGCATGTAACATCAGAGCTAGTGTAATAGTGACTTGGTTATGCTCATTAGGGCCTTAGACATTGCAAAGAAATGAGCCTTTGAGGTTTGCTCTCTCCTGCTTCAAAAGAAAAAGGGCATTTTCTTCAGCAGTGCAGATATTTAGTCTGCAAGGTGCAGCTATACACTGCACAGCATGATGAAAATGATCTAGCTTTTGCATACATACACTTTGGTTGAACAACAACAGTCACCAGCAGTGCCAGATTTCAAAGGTAAATACATCAAGAGTAGGTATCAAAACCTGTGTGCACCCTGTCTGCTTACAGAGAGAGACTGCACCGATCTTTAAAGCTGAAGTAATTGGACACCTACCTGCGTATTTACATTGCCCAACACGGTGTTACAACTGCTTTTTTGTGGCTTCCAAACTGCATTTGTAAAAGAGGCAATAGATACCCTTGATTTTCCTTGTGTGTGAGGGGCTGTGCTCCAGGTGGGGCCATCTCTGTTGCCCTCTGTTGAAACTCTAGCACTCATTATTTTTTTCTATTTGGGATCCTGGTTTGTATTTTAAAGAATTCTTTATGAATTTTTATCATGTGAGGATGAAATGCTACTCAACTTATTAACTTGTATACCTTTCTTCCTTAGAGAAAAGTCACTAGTTTTTGTGGAAATATAGAGTGAATAAAATGCAGTGGTTAAAAGGTTTTGCAACATCTAGTGCTATACTAAATTACATAGGGCAAATATATTAAATAATAACATATTGCACACAGACTGGGGATTATATGGAGCAGGATCGATGGAACCCAAGGTTCTTTCTTCTCTACTTTTTTACTTGGTTTGTTGTTGTTGTTGTTCTTTTGTTTTTTTAGCTAAAAGAACACTTTAAACTTGTTATTTTGGAAAACTTTTTTGCTTTTTTTTCGTTGTTTTTTTTGGTTACGTTTGTGGTTTTGTTTTTTTTTTTTCAAGGGTTAGCATTTCAAAATAGTAATACCATTTTGTGAAGCTGAATCCCAAAACTGTTTCTGCTTTGTGCAGGCTTGTGTGCAAAACAAAAGCCATCAGCGTTCTACTCCCACCATCAGTCAAATCTTCTTAGCTGTTGCAGAAGAGCTGTGTGTCCCCTGCCAAAGGAACTGGGTTTCAGAGCTCGTTTGACAGCTCTAGAGAGGCTTTTTCTGTTCATGCATCTATTTCTGTAATTAAAGATACATATTGTAGTATGTTAGATTTCAGTTGCGTTTTCCCAATGGAATGATTTGTGCTGTAAGAAGACCCCTGGGCACTGGGAGGTCACCCAAGGGCCGCAGTGAGGTGTGATACCCAAGGTGAGGACTGCCTCACTATGTTCTCCTGCCTGCAGTGGAGCTGGTGGGAGCTGCTGGTTGCCCATGGCCTGGTTCCCCAGGCGTGGCCTCCCACGTGTCAGCAGCACAACCAGCCACCTTGGTGTCCTCCTTGCATCTGCCCAAGGCAGGGTGAGTGATGTTCTATCACCTACAGAGCTTTTGGAAGAAGGGAGGTGCAAATGTCCCAGCTACTCATTTCAGCCTCTTGTCCATCAGCCTTAAAACATGCTTCAGGAAAACCTTTTCAAATCCTTTTGCTTGAAGAAGCTGAATCAAGATAAAAACATGTTCTTGACATCTGCTTCCACAATGTTTTACTTACCATTGTGTGAAGATGTATTCTTTTGCATTGTACTTACCACTGTGAGAGTATTTTGTTCTATGATGCATTCAAAATGATGTTTAATGACTTTAGCCTTCACCTACTGAGACTTATTTCTGGAAGATGTTTATAGCACACAAACAGGAAGCAGGTGTCTACATGCAGACACGTAAGCTAAACTTCCATGTAAGAGTTTTCTGTCTGATGCTAAGTTTTGAGGGTTTTCTGATAGATCACTGGCAGTCTCAGAAACGTCATCCTCTAAAACACAATTGTGTGGCTGCATGAGTTAAGGCAAGAAAATAATTTTTAAAGTTACATTTTAAGGATATATTCAGTACTTTGGTAATCTCTCCTGCCTATTTAAAACTGATTTACTTTTGTCCTGTAGATTGTCCTAGAGCACACTTGGGGAGACTGTAGATGTTGTGATATCAGAGTTCTGAACAAGGAAACATACTTTGAGTTTCAATGCACGTAGACATCTATATATCTATAGCTTGCACAAGTTTAAAGGAAATCAATTAGGAATTGACTATTGCAGAGCAATGGCGATAGCATCTGGAAGTGCAGATAGATTGCTCAAGTCTTTTGAATTTTCTGGTACTTATTGAGGTCAAAATTACTGGGAGAAGAGGAAGCTCCTCCTTGCAGGATTTCATTATTTCAGGTTTTCTGTAAGTGTAGATAAAATGTGTGTAATTTAAAAGAATGGAGATGTTATTTAATGTTTCCAAATCTAAGATCTGTAGACAAGGCATTTGCTAAGTGGGCCCTGTGGCTTTGAGCTCTCTTTGTTCCTGTTGACCTTTGAAGTGTATTGGAAGGCTTGTCCCTTCCCTAAAGCTTGGGGAGGGAGGCATGGCTACTGGGTACAATTTGTGATACTTCTTTCCTGCTCAATCCTTGCTGGCTAAAAGGGTCACATGAAACCATCCAAGATGCCCAAGGGCAAAGACACTCTTCTGAATAAACGGAAAGAAGGTTAATCATGTAAAGCTACACAAGTTTGACTATTCTTTCTCAGCAGCAGAGTGTGCTTTTTATTTTATTTAGATGTTGACTCGCCATTCCTTCTCTCATTGGAAGACATCAAATCATTATAAGTAATACGTGTTTCATGAATCTTGTAATATTTTAGGTCATAGAGGTTGCCAGTAAGTCTAGTGTTTTGCTTTTAAATGTAGCCCCCTTGTTGTCTTAGCAGCTGCCACTAGAGGTTTAGGTGTCAAAGTTGAGCTACATGTGTGATGTCAGCTCTGCCTGTGAGCACAAGTTAAAGCTCCATTTTCCATCCTTTTAATTGGTATTAAAGTAGACAGCAATAACCTCACAGCTGGCACCCAATTTCATCAAAGCAGTGATAAACTTTATATTCAAAAAAACTCGTACTTCAAAATCCTTTAGTTTTGCTGACAAATGTTGGGGTATATTTGCATACAAATAACTTTCTTCCAGGAAAAGGCTGATTTTAAAAATTTCTTTAATGCTTTATAAACATAGTTTGAAAGTTTTTTGTTTTCATATGCAGTCTGAGCTTCTTCTGGAACAGAAGCAACATAAAATTGCCTTTTGGTTCCTCTTTTGAGGACATTCCGAGCATGTTTTGCTGTAGAACAATTTCTCTTATCTCTTAAAATTCTTTGGCTTCTCAGCTCCATTGATAACTTTGCATATCTCACACTTACAAATTAGTAGTGCAAATATAATTGGATCTGGCATCATGGCTGCAAGGGGTTTTTTAGATTATTCACTATTGATTTAAGAGGTTTTATTAGGTTTGGTTTAAAAGGTTGGGTTTTTTATTCAGTAACTTTCATTTCTAATCTGACGTCCTGAGAAACTGGTAGTGAAATGGAAATTTTATCTCCTCTTTCTGATGGCAAATATGACTTAAAAGAGCTTAATTCTCTCCTACTGAAAATCGGTTCCATAGAAGCACTTTTATCTCTTGGTGACTAGTTGCATGGCTAAAGCATCTCAGCCTGATTTATCCTATTCTTGGACACCATTTTATCTCCTCTGCAATCAACTTGTCTGTAGTGGAACCGGCATCCTTTTCATCACCCAAGGTCTGATCTTCAAGCTTTCACCTTCAAAAGCAAAGCCATCCTTAGGCAGACTGGTAGCTCAGAATGATTTATAACTGAGGAGAACTTTGAAGTTCCTATAAACAACTGAAAAGCAGTGCTTTTTCTGCCTTTTTTTAGTTATACTGGTGTTAGTTTGCTTGCTTCTACCTAGGCATCTCTTGTGCCTTCCATTCTGTGCCAGTGACATGCAGCCAGGAATGACTGGGGCACCAACTTCTAGCTGGCCTGATAAGAAACCTAAGACTGATTCAAAACCCAGGAAAAATTATTTGCAAGTGTTTTTCACACAAATAGTAAGTATCAGCATGGGATTCCATGTTAAATGCACAGAGGCACATTCCAGGGGACTCTGTAGAGAACATGTGTTTAATTTCCAGAGCAACAAGAATGCACATCACTTTTGCAAGGCTGAGTTCTGAAACAGAGCATGCAGCCATCACTGACGTGTTGGGAGGTCGCTGGCTGATTCACATCCAGCAGCTTAACAAGAGGAAGCTGTACAAATGACAGTGGAGATGCTTTCATTTGGAGGAGTACCAAATGTTTGTGCTCTTTCAGCCCTTAGATATGGGATATCTACTTTGTGACCTTTGGAAAGAGAAAGACATCCACATTTCTCAGCAAGACTGCTTTGATGATGATCATAAACCCTCAAGAAATGCTGTGTGCTTGTAATTTAAAGAAGAAACACAGGGATCTAGAAATTTACTTGCTGAAAGAAAGTTTGTGATACCAAATTCAATATCCCTTACATCCAGGATGCAGTTGGAGTGCTGTCATCTTTGTTGGAGGGGTTTTTGTTTAGTTGAGGTGGGGTTTTTTGGTATAAATTTACTTTTTTTTTTTTTTTTTCAACAGTGATGACATGCCAGATTTAAAGAATTTTTTCTTCACTCCAGGGAACTGTCTGCTAGCAACAAGCACAGTGACATATTGTTGTTATCAGCTTGTATTATGGTAACACTGAGAGGTCCAAAGTAAAAATCAAAGCCCAAATCTTTGGGGGTATGTAGACGTGCTGTGAAGTGTTATCAGCTACTCAGACCTTGCTCCAGTGAGACTCTTAGGCCTGTGATTAATTTGGAATGCACAGCAGTCTTGCAGATTCCAACACTGGTTCCAGCAGTGACATGGGAAATATCTGTTAATGAGGGTGAGGTGGGATGTAAGGGTTTAAGGGCCATGAAATCAAGTGCTTGCCTTGATGGACCTCAGCCTAAAGCATCTGATAACCTTGAACCCTGTCCTTGCACTGTACAGCACTCACAGGGAGTTTCATCCAGGTATTAAGGTACATGTGGATGTTTTTATTTGCGCCTGTGCAACTGGGGCTCAATAAATTGGAGGAGGGAGTGGAAGGGAGGAGAGCAGGTTCAGGTCTCTACTGAGCAGAAACCCACAGAAAGAGAGACAGGTTTCATCTCTGCAAACATCTTTTCAGACCCCTCGTTCAGTTTATATTTTGTTGATCTCTACAACTACAAGACATTCCAGGTCTCCCCTTGGTAGTTACATGACACCACCCATTTTCTTTGCAACAGTGTTTTTTTTGTATCAGTGACCCTTTACTGGGCATGAACCTCTCTGTCTACTTTGAGTAGTTCCAACAAAGGAATCAAACATCAGTAGCTTTCACTAGCAACTGATGTTGTGCAGCAGACCATTTTGAGACCCATATTTGCTCTTTGAGATTCCTGTTTCTGTAGAGCACTGGTCTGATGGACTTGGCTCCTTGAGAAGGTGTGCATGTTCTTCTGTCCTCTGTGGAGAGTAGCAAAGGAGGATGTCCATCGTGCTGGTTTTGTGAAGGTGAGGGGCTGATGTGGAAATGGTTCTGTGGGCAGAAAGCCAACATTGTGCCATGCAACTCCCTATGGCTCTCACCCCTGCAGGAAATTTTTCATGCTGAGTGTGAGAGGGCAAATGAGAGTGAGGAAATGCCTTCTCCCTCTCTCCTCCTTGAGCACCTTTATAGGAGCTAAGCATACACTGGTTCTGGATTTGCAAATCTTTATAATGACAGACTATGAAAAGAGCCATGAAAATAGATCATGTAAAGAAGTCTTGGATTAAGGAATCCCCTGATACACTGGGACATGATAAAACCCCACTAGGTCAATAATATGTGCATTAAAAACTCCTCTGGTTGTGTAAAGGAACTAAAACAGTCTGTATTGCTCAGTGAGCCAGAGTGGTAGCTTGGATATGTAACAGCATGATAAAGAGTGCTTACTCTTCAGTAGCCCTTACACTCTAACTTGATTTACAGATCAGATCTCTGTTGATGACAGTAGAAAAAACTGTAATGATGCCAATGACTGTGTCTGAGAGAGTCTCAGTTGTGTCTTTATTCCAAGTCCACAGAAAGGAAATAATAAAAATAGGTAATCACATTAAAGTAATGGTTTCAGATGGCACACACACACAAAATAAGGTTATTCAGAGTTAAACTGCTAGTTTGTCTTCTTCATTCTCATGTTCTTGAATATTGCAGTAGTCCTGGAGGAGAGTATGGATTTATGTACCATGCATGCTGAAATGCCTAGCTGTGATACACAGAGCTGGGAACAATGAACATTAATGACAATAATAGTATTAGAACAGCTTCTACAGAGGCAATCATGACACAGGGCCTGGTTGTCCTTATCCAAGAGGGCTTGTTATGCAAGTGAAAAATAGAAGGGAAACCTACTTTCTGATTCCCTCCTCCTTTATAGCTTTCATTGTCTTGGGTGCTTTGTAAGCTCTATTTTACTACCTCTGCTTGAGTTTTATTTTGTATTAAAAGGAGGGCTTCATATGGATAGTTTTGGACTCTACATCTTGACTCAATGGTGACACTCAGAGTTGCAGTCTATGGCTTGATGTCCAAGTGGAGATCAGTGAGGAGTGGTGTTCCTCAGGGATCGATCAGTACTGGGACTGGTGCTGTTCAGCATCTTTTTTGGTGACATGGGCAGTGGGATTGAGTCAACCCTCAGCAAGTTTGCTGATGACACCAAACTGTGTGGTGTTGCAGACATACTGGAGAGAAGGAATGCCATCCAGAGGGACCTTAACAGTCTTGAGAGGGAAATCTATGCAAACTGCATGAAGTTCAGTAAGTCCAAGTGGAAGATTATGCACCTGGGTGGGAGCAATCCCAAGTACAAATACACATTGGGCAGAGAATGGATTGAGAACAGCCTTAAGGAGAAGGACCTGGGGGTGTTGGTCGATGAAAAGCTCAACATGAGCCAGCACTGTGCGCTTGCAGCCTAGAAAGCCAACTGTGTCCTGGGTTCCATCAAAAGAAGCATGGCCAGCAGGTCAAGGAAGATTCTCTTCCTCTACTCCACTCTTGTGAAACCTCACCTGGAGTACTGTGTACAGTTCTGGAACCCTCAACACAAGAAGGACATGAAGGTCTCTGAGTGAATCCAGAGAAGGTCCATAAACATGATCTAAGGGCTGGAGCACCTCTCCTATGAAGACAGGCTGAGAGAGTTGGGGTTCTTCAGCCTGGAGAAGGCTCTGGGGAGACCTTATAGTCTTCCAGTACCTGAAGGGGCCTACAGAAATGCTGAAGAGGGGCTTTTTACAAGGGCTTGTAGTGCTGGGATGAGGAGAAACAGGTTAAATTTAGATTAGATATTAAGAAGAGATTCTTTAGTGTGAGGGTGGTGAGACACTGGCACAGGTTGTCCAGGGAGGTTGTGGATATCCTCTCCCTGGAAGTGTTCAAGGCCAGGTTGGATGGGGCTCTGAGCAACTTGATCTGGTGGGAGGTGTCCCTGCCCATGCAGGAGGGTTGGAACTAGATGATCTTCAAGGTCCCTCTAAATCAAACCGTTCTATGACCTGTTTTGGTGAGTTTTTTTCAACCCTTAAGTATGACTTGCCCAAATCTAACTTCCCTGGCAGGTGAGGGAAAATGCATCTTTGGGAGTAATTTTCCCTGACACGTGCACTTTCTGTGAACGTTATTGATGTTATCAAGCATTTTGTGTTAGAGCAGATATTAAATAAGTTGTCAAAATTAAGTAGCTAAAAAATAGGGGCTTAAAATAATTTCTTTTCATGTTGGACTGCCTCTGAGTCTGCTTAAACACCACACAGGACCTTTGGTATTTCCACCCCACATTTCCCTCTACTGCAGCTGAATGAAGGATGATTCCCTGCTTTGCTGTACTAGTTGTTTTAACCCCCAGATACATAAACTGCAGAAGAGGCAACTGCTATATTCCTCTGTATTTTGATATAACTCTATCAATCCTCAGTTATATTTCCCTTTTTTTACCATTTCAGTTTTAGTGTCCTTGTCCTCTAACTGTTAGGATTTCTAGGGGTCACCACTTCTGTCCTGAATGGACAGAGAAAAACGTGCATCCTCCTGGGCTTTGCTGATGAATAATGAGAACTACTTGGGAACACAGCAGTACTGTTTTCAGTAGGTCCTGCTAAACAGCAAAGAAGTAACAACATTTGCAAAAGCAATTATAAACTTATACTTGTAAAGTAATCTCTCTACTACCTCCACTTCAACTGTGTATTAGCCAGTGCAGTAAAGATGCTCATCTAGCTTCTTTATCATGGACTTTGCCTTTTTTAGTATTCAGAGGAACTGATGGAAATATACTGGCAGATTTATTTTTAGGTGCAGCAGCAACGATGTGATCTTGCAGGGCAAGGGTAGTATGATTTGCCTTTCTGCTGTGCAAGTGTGGTGAGCAGCTCCTTCATAAGGCAGATAGAAACTTCTCTTGTTTTTCAGACTGTTCCTAAAGGTGCTCATGTTCTTATGGAGGGCTAAGCTATTCCAGCAAGGGGTGTAGAGAGCATTTCTTTATTTTACAAGAGAGTTTCTTTCTCTCCTTTGTAATTTAGGCTCATTCTACTCCCATGGAATAGTTCCCTGGAGCAGCATAGCCCATCCTGTTGCTTTAGTAACAATTGTAGTAACTAAGTGTGCAAAATACACCATGAGAGCTTCCAGCTGAAGACAAACACAGCTCTCCATTTGCTTTACTTGGAGCAGTTTTCTGAACACCCTAACAGTACTAGGTAGAAAACCACTTCTGAGAAATTAATGAGAATCAGGTGGTTTATTCTATTTAAAATCTTTGAAAATCCCAACATACATTACTATATTCTTTGAGGAATATATGTAGTGTAAGACAGTTTGAATTATCCAAATTCAGTTTTCCAAAACTCCCTGTTATTCATGTTTCTCGTTATCTAGCAATTACATTAAAAATTACCTTCATTACCTGTAACTTTGTTTATCCAAATGTGTTCACTGTCCCCTGTGATATTCTGATAATTGATCTTATACTGCATTTCTCCAGATGATGCTTCACTGGTTATGAAGTGAAGGCATTGTTAGTCTGGCATGTGCTACCACAAGTTTGTCTTTCTCTGTGTTGTTCAAGACGGACATAATGTAGAGTTATAAGCATCAACAGGTAGTTGAGAAAGTGGATCTGTTATCAGCTTCTCTAGCAGCAGAGCCAGCCTTCTTGAGATGGGTTGGATCCTGTCCTTCCTTGAGATAACAATTCTGGAGAAAACAGAAGAGGATGAGAGGAGTGAAACTTCCTAAGCAGCAAGATATTTCATTACTGCCAAAAAGCACTGGCTTTTCACTGTTCCAAATCCAGTGGTTTGCTCTGTCAGCCAAATCAATATACCTTCAAAATTAGGCAAGATAAATTCCATGGATATTCACTAAATATTAATCCATTTATTTCATTGCTGTCTCCTGCCATAAATGCCCAATACAGGAAAAAATGAAATAAGAAAGAAGATAGTACTTTCAAGTGCTGTAGACAACACTGCCAATAATGCTTATACATAGCCTTAATTTCCAACATGTCTGTGATGTCTTTTTACCATATTAAAGCTTGTTTCAGATAAAACTTAATGCCTGGAATATGGCATCCAATAGATTGCAAGAAAGTAAATTTGTCATAACTAATATTTAGTAATTAATTATTCCCTCATTATAGTTCCTGAATCATGAGCTAGAATAGAACTTCATAATGATCACATCATTTTTGAAAATGATAGTGCCACAGCTTTAATTAAGACTCAATGCTGAAGCATTTTCAAACAAGTTATTTCTTATTCTCAGGTGGAGTGGCTGGATCATGAGTTTACTTCTTCTGTTTGAAATGAGGCTTTGCAATGACGTGATGCAATTCCAGCAGGGTTAAGTTTGGTCAGTTGAACTCAATGCAGTTTTCTGGTGGTGCATGTCACTTGGACAAACATTAGTTTCTGTGGCAAATGCCATCACTCTGATATTTAGGCCAAAAAACTTCTTTTTGAGTGTTGCACCCCAAGTGTTGTTTGGTTTCTGCTGTCAGCTTCAGGCATAACTGTTTATTCCTGTGGTCTTGTACTTTTGTAATTGATATATGTGCATAAATAACTTCATGTAATTATAAATAGTTTTGGCATATATTTATAAGTAGGATATATCATCATGTGGAGCAATATAGATGTAGCTCTTAGCTGAAATTAGTTGTACAAAAGTATTTCTTTACAGGATCTTATCAGAGCACCATAGCAGTTGTAGATGAAGTCCTATTGGACTCCTTCCCCTAATACTGGGACTACTACATTTCTGATTTGGCCACTTGTTAGTGCTTTTGGGCCTTCCAATGGCAAAAGCTTAATGTGATTCTAGAATGTGATCCTCATTCCTGGTACAAATGTAAGTTTAGGTCTGCAGTAATTTCCACCAAATGAAACCTGGATCAGAGGCCTGTTTCCAAGCCCCAATCTCTCCCATGGCTATTCTCACTGTGGTTCCACTTAAACACCTGCTATTGCCCAAAGCTGCCCCTCAGGTCAGTAGCTAGCAGAAAAGGGCCACTTGCTATGAGGAACTGAGCCTTTAGTGACCTACTTGACATACCCTAAAGGCATTTCAAGGGAAAATCAAATATACGAAAGGCTTGTTTAAAATGAAAAGTGAACAGTTCTGAATCTCACATTTCCCTGCTGTGGCCCTCTGTCTTATGAAGTCACTGTACTTTGAGTAGCAATGCTTTGTACTTTGCTGGGCTATCTAGCATAATTTAAACTATAAGCCGTATCTTTATTTCCCCTGATTGTTCCTGCTTCCACTGGAAGCACTAATTCTCTCTTTTATTGCATAAATCTGGTCTTCTGTGTTAGCGTAAACATGTACTGAGCTGCATTATCAAGATCAAATGTGTTTAGATAATTTGTCTTAATGATTTTTTTGTTAATTCTAAGATGTGGCATAACGAGATCAAAAAATGTGTGTGGTTTTAATAGTCTGAAGCAATTTTTTACTGTCGTTTTCTTGCACTTTGGTTCTTAATCCTCTTTATTGTTCACATTTGAGTTTTCTCCCAAACTAGCAAGTTCTGTGATGCACTATTTCCTGTATGGTATCAAAACAGCCTTCCAAAATGTATTTCAATCCAGTTGTCCATGTAAAATCCACCAAAGAATGTTTCTCTACCTTTTCTACTATGAGATGCTCACTCTTAGTCCAAATAGCCTCTACAGATTTTTTTCCAAAAGTGAGTCCCTTTGTTTACTGAATAGGATTTGTCCACGGTGGGGGAGACATCAGTTCTTGCATGGCTACAGTTTTATCTGCATCCTAATTCAGTGGGTCTGGTGGGGACTGAATGGATGCCTTGGCATGTTGTTGTTGTAATGAAGCAAAATAAGTTTGATTCATTAGTAGAGGCTTTTTGATGTCTTATGTGTATACATGCATGAGCTATTTCAGTTGGTTTTGCTTCCTTCTTAACTCCTTCTATAAGCATCTGTGGAACTGTTATTGTTTTCTTTGCATAGAAAAATTGCTTGTAGCCTTCAAAATGTGAAGAAATTGTTCAAGAGAAGGAAAAGAAATAAATGACTGGCAGATGTTTTTCAGTTACATTAATTTTATTAGTCATGCATTCTGCTGTGTTTTTTCTGAGCTATGGGACTTCTTTCTGTTAGCAATTAGAGCTTTTTGAACAAAAACTTCAGCTGAGATGCAATGATTAATTCAATACCCCTGCCTACACTCCTCAACTGAATCTGGGGACAACATTGTGGTGAGTTTTAATACCTGAAGCTTTGTCTGACTGATTCTCTCTGCTTGGAGCACTTGATGCAAATTCATGTAAAATGGAGCTAAGAAAAGACTAGTCCCTCGCCCAGCTCCCCACAGCACGCTATTTCTTCATTCCCATCAGCCAGCTTATGGATGTGCAGAGGGGTCTTTCATACAGACACAGAAGATTGTTAGAAATAATTGTTTATTGCAGCCTCCCACAGCTGGTTCTTCAGGCCTCTGAACTCCCACTAGCCACATCCAGGGACTGTCTTCCCACCTCTTTGAGAACTGAACTGGGCATGGAGCAGCCTAGTGCTCAAGGGACACCAAATCTACATGTCCCCCAAAATGCTTCCTGCTCATAGAATGAGATGGTAGCAGTAGCCATGGTGCTACAGTCTGTATTAGTCCTAAAATGAGCAAAGCCCTCATCTTCATGGCAGGAGTTCTTGCTGACAGTTTCTCTGTAAATGACTGGGGTGTTTTCAGCCAGGAGGGAAATGCAGAGGCTACTGTGCTTTAAGTTATTCATCCAGGGTTATGAATACATGAAGCAATATTACATATCTGTGGGTACCAGACTTTGAGACACTTTAGTGGGTATTTTTAATGAAAACCAATGAGTCAAAACCAAAATAATAATGAAAAAGACAGTTTTTATGAGTTTTCCAACCTTAAATTATTAAGGAAAAAAATTGTTATTAACTAAGCTGCCTTTTGTGTAAAAATGTTAGAATGCTAAATAGGTATGCCAAGAGTTTTTAAAGTTTTGGAAATGTCATTAGCTGCTACTTTTGATCTTTAAATTATTTTTTTATTATTATTAATTCTTGAGATTTTGATTCTTGTGCTGCAGAAGTTTTTAAAATCTTTTAAAAAGGAGCACTATTTCTATCAATATGAGCTATGGATTCCTGACCATGTTACTCATTGAATATAATTCATTTTCCTAAGTTAAAACCTTTTGTAACAAATGGTTCAGAAAACTAACAATATTGGTCAAACCTAGGAGCTTATAAAGAAGCAATTACTCTTTCACTTTTAGATATTCTGCCTTTCTCCCATTGCATTTTGTTCTTTTAAAGCCTCACACATTAAGAAAACCTGTCAATTTTAGTGTTTTTAACTGGTTCCTCAAAAAGACAACCCCCCCCCCCCAACATTTTATTCCTATTGTTAGAATGTCAGTACCTGGAGAGCCTTTAATTTTTTTCCTTTATAAAGCTTTGAATTGTTCTGTTTGAAGTTCAAATTCAGGAATAAAACAGAAATCAAAACGGAAAGTATGTTTTCTATATAGCAAACTAATGGACTTAACCAGGAAGAAGCTTGTAAAGTTGTAAAGCTTGTCACATAAAAGGAATTTTATCCTTTTTGGGGTTTGGGGGTTTTTTGGACTCCCTAAGGGCCATTTTTTCCAACATTTCAGAACTACAGAACATATGTACCTTGATAGTTGTGTGTGAAAATTTATAATGGGCATTCTGTGGGGCTGATCAGAATCCCACTGAAGGGAGCACAGAGCCTGACTTAGATCTTAAATACAGAATTACAATAATTTAGGCTTCCAAGTCAAAGTTCAGGTAAAGCAAATAAAAATTGCTACTGTGCCTTTGAATTTGAGCTTCCACTCTGTGTATTAGAGAAAGGAAAATTTCATTCGGAATAGTCAGCATGCAGGTGTTGGCCATATGTTCTGCTTTTCCAGTAGAATCTGAGTCCTCTCTGTCTGATCACTGTTGATAAAAGTCATTATGAGGTTAAAAATTGCTCACTTTTCAGTAGTGACCTGTAATCTCCGGTGTGACTGTATCCTTAAATATTTGAATATACATGAGGAATCGGTACTGGTGCTTGGCACAGCTGAACATAGCCTTGATGGTACTGGGGTGCTCTTTGCAGAACCATAAGCAGTACATACCTCTGAATGCCTGACTCAAAGGGCTGGCACGTGTTTCAGCACCTATTCTCTTGCTGATGTGTAGAAACTTGTTGAGCTTGATCCCAAGTCTGAGCTTTTTCCAAACAGATCACAGTCTTAATAGACCAACAGGCATAGGCTGTTAATTTGAATTACAAAGGAGGCTCGTGGTCTTTGGTGCATTAAACAACCCACCCAAGGTTGTGCAGAGAGTGGTCTGCTGTGCCCAATATAGAAGCACAAGTGATTTAGTTGCAATCATAGCTCATCCTTAGGTTCCAGCTGAGTTTGAGGGTAATGAGTTTGATCCACTGTTTCTTTACTGCTACTTTATGGTTATGCACTTGCACTAACATAACTGGAGCTTTAGTCTACTATCTACTGGTAGTCTTTGGTAAATACTGACATTCTTAATTGTTTAATAAATCTTTAATGGAACTTTTAGTGTGTGTGAGGGTATGCATATTGATTTGTGTATTCCTGTTTAGGTATAAGGAAAGAAGTAAGGCTGTTAAGAGACTCCTGCAAGATCTAGAGAGAGGAGTGTACAGTCACAGATTATAATAATGTGTAAAGGTTTTCCACTCCTTAAAATAGAGAAGTTGACATATTAAATTGCACGTACTCTAATGATGTGGACTGACTTGGAAAATTTGAAGGAAATAACAGCTGTGCACACCAAAGCTTAAAAATAGAAACTTCATCAGTCAGTAGCAGTTTAGAATGAATGAAGAAATCATGAAATTATTAATTATGGTGGTTACAGAAAATAAACATGAAATTCAAATTTTCTGAAGGCAGATTGCTATCTTTGATCATGCAGCATGTCTGCTGGGCATCAGTCTCTTGTCCTGCTGAGCCACTCTGTGAAGGTGGGGGCTGTTGCCCAAACAAAGCCACCTATTGCTGTTTCAGATACCTAAAATGACTGGCTTCCCACCTGGCTGACAGGTATGACACAGGGCATATGGGAGTCTTCTGCCCTTCTGGAGTGGTAACGGGATGCCCTGGGGCATCTCAGGTGGCAGTGGATGCTTCTAAGGAATCATTGCATGTAGACCTAAGTGCAGACTCACTTTCTCTTGGATCTTTAAACACAGTCACCTGAAGCACATCACCAGTTCATAGCATTGTTTGCAGTGGGTAATTCCAGAAAGCAATGAACAATTTATCTAATTCTAACCCTTAAGAAGAATTTTGAGGTGAATGGAGCATCTAACCAGACTAAAATCTGACCAGGATATAAAAACTGTTCTAGTGTTAAAAGCTGTAGTTGAGAAGTATGATTTAAAGTTGCAATGGATGGTTGCTTTCTTGATGATCTCAAATCCATGAATTAATTCTATCATTTGCCTTTTTATATATTCATAGTTAAATATAACTTGAATGTTGCCCTAATTACATTCTCATGTTAATTTAGCTCTGATTCAGAATTTCTATCATTATTCTTTGTAGAATTATTTTGAAATTATGGAAAGTTCAGAGAAGATGCTCCAGCGTGTGATTGTGCCTTTGAATTATTTATCACGTTCAAAGACAGAAATATGGTTAAAACCTAGTTTGAGTTGTAAATGAGTCTTGGTAACGTCAGGAGGAAGTGAAAATCCTTTCTGCAGAATGACATGGCTCATGGGCACATTGTTTGATGTTGCAGAAGCACTTCACAGCCACACACAAGCAGAGAGCTTCCCAGCTCCATAAGAAAATAGCCATTGCACCAAATAGGAAATGCTATTTAAGCAGCTAAGGCAAAGTGTGGAAAAGGAGAGAGGTACAGAGACCACTTGCTCAAATGAGAGAGCAGATCAGTGACAAAATTAAGAGGAAAGACGTCCTGGCTTGATCAAAAGGAGCACTCACACCTCACTCTCTCCCTCTGCTGTGAGCTATGGAAACAAAAGCTCTTGCAAGCAGCATTTAGCCCATGTTTTTCACAATACGTCACAATGCCAAGTAGTACAGTGTTAATACAAGGTTGTAGAAACCATGGTTAATGCAAAAATTCACACCTGTAGCTGTGGCCCTAAGCTGTGTAGAGAACAAACAAAATCTGGTGAGGTGTATGCAAGTCTGAGAGGGCAAGAAACTGCTGGGGAAAAATTCTAATGGAGAAAGGGAAACTTGTCTTAATGTAAGCAGCAGTTTTGCTAGAGGTAAGTGAGGGGAAATTCTTCGTTTATAAATGGTTCGTTGACCCATGATAATAAAGCAGTGCTGCAGAAGAAGGATAATTATCTACTTAAGTATCAGATGCCCTAAGGGTAAAAGCTTCCCTTCTCTCCTTTTGAAAAATGAACTCAGATTAAACGAACGTCCTTTTTCCTGGTTTAGTGTTGACATGGATTTCCTTTTTATGAGTAAAATTAATTAGTTTTTCTATTCCTTTATTCCTAGTATGGAAATCAGGTCTGCCAAGCAAGTTTCCAGCTCTTCCCTTGGGCCCTCAGTTCAGCCAATAGCAACCTTTATGGAGGTGCTTTGTATAGTGTGCTGGGAAGGCACAAATAAATTACAGGAGTCTTATTATGCCCAGTAGCTTGCCAAGAAGCACAGCATTTTAGAACTAAAACCCCGTAAAAGTAGGCTTGTTTTCCCCATCCAGGATTGGATTATTTCCAAGCACCTGCTTTCTAAATACGTTTGTCTCCTTTCTTAAATTTTAATACCTTAAGTTGTAAGAAGAGAAAAAGGGAATAGTGGTGACATAGCTGATGCTGTACTAAAAACCAGCAAGGGCCAGATTTTCAAAGCAGCTTAACATCCACAGCTGAGGTCAATCTTCCTCTGCTCTGTTGGGAGCTGCTAGATGTGGAGCTCACTCAAAAAATCTGCTCCCACTTCAGTAAATATCCGTTATCTTGTCTGTCCTCATCTGGCCTCTGAAAAATGATAATACCCTGCCCCTTTCAGAAAATGGCAGCTTTTCTCCCCAGTCAGAATTATAAACGTGATTCCTGTGATAAAGTTGGTAAAGGTAAACTTGCCTCTGTGTTTATGGAAGTAAACTTTCACCTGTATTAATCTTTATTTCAAACATCTCTCACTGCTCTTGAAGATGAGGTTGATTTAGCCTTTGTGTGAGCCTGTTAACTACAGACCATCTCCTAGTTACCTTTCCTGGAGTATAGAGGATATTCCTGAATACCTGCAGGCTTCAAGATGCAGTAAAAATAAAGATTACTGTAAGACAATGGCATGGAAATTAATTTTCTTCAAATAGCCTTTTGAACACTCATTTAAATACTGAAAAAATAAGAAATTGTTAATTTTCATAGCCTTTGGTCATAAAAGTTCAAGTGGTGTTAAAGGTGATTTTAAGGTCTTTATTCTGCAAACACGGTAAGTCAGGAAAAAAATCCTGACTGCAGGGAATTGAAATGAGAATCAAGTCCCAGGTACTTGCTTAAATTTACACAACCTAGGCTCTGCTAAGAATTCTGGACGCTCTTAATAATGCTTCAAAAATTACTTTCAAGTGAGGAATCATAGCAATTATTAATTTCTGTGAGCATAGCAGATCAGATGACTGAATACTATGTACTTTCATTGTTTACTTTATACCTTAATTTCACTGACTTTTGAAGCATAGTCACTAAGAATAAAATCAAAGTGTATTTACAGTGTTGTGAACATCACACCTAAAAGGGAATAGTATCTTAATGTATTTCTAAAAATGTATAGTATTTATAGCAGGTGAGCATTCCTTGTGAATAGCAATTATTGGGATGTAGAAATAAATTATCTGCTATTATTAGCATAGTGGTACCTAATTATAGGTACCTAAAATTAGGTGTACAAGATCAAGATTTTCAAAAATACATACCAGATGCATGGCAAAGCATTGTAAAACTTTTGTCTCAGATTACACACCCAAATTAATCTTAAATTCCTTTGGCCTTCCACCATCTTTAATCACTTGAAGGAAATGTCTCTGACTTTCAGAGGTATTGAATATGAGCATCTCTCCATCAAAATGATAACTTAGAGTCTGTGAAAACTTTGCTTTTCATTGGATGTCTCAGTAGTGACACACAGGTCTCAGTTTAGGTATTTTGCCCATATCTGAAGGATTTGGGGAAACTCTTCTGAATAAAGTGTCGGAAGGTGATCTGGATTTAGCCTTATGGTTTAGTGCCTCTTGCTGTAATCCTCAAAGAGGAAGAGTTTAGGCTATTAAAAGGTGATTAGAAGCAGGTTACAGGATAGGGATTGAGACGCTTCTCCTTCTGGACTCCTCAGATTTGCATTTGTGCCTTAACAATATTACCTCCAGATGTCCTTGTTTGTCCCCTGCGGCCAGTGGAGCGTTTCCGTGACTTGGGTCCTGAGGAAGTGGCCGATTTATTTCGTACAGCGCAAAGGGTTGGGGATGTGGTGGAGAAGCACTTCTGTGGGACCTCGCTCACCATATCAATTCAGGTTGGTAAATCAGTCAACTAAGAAAGGTCTAATGGTTTGTTTTATCAAGCTTTCAGCCTTCTTCCCTAGTTCAATGATAAAAGCAAATTCAAACGTTGAGGGGCAATAAATGCAAAATAGTAATTTTTATGAAGTACATGAACTGCATTGCAGACTGCTGTATTTGCCATGGAAAAAAACTAAAAGGCAAACCATAAGAAAAGTGTAGGTAACTAATAATGCAAAACTTTGGAATAAGCTTGTGAACATTCCCAAACACAGTGCTTGCTTGGGTGTATTTCAGCAAATACTCTTCCTTGAAAGAAGCGTTTGCAGGATTGACCTAGAGAAGGCAACCAAATCTCCCTGTTCAACAGGTAAACTGCATTTGATGGAAACAGGTGATTCCTGCTCACAGCTGTTTGTATGCAGGCAGAGGGATGTGGCTATGTAAATGTGTTATCAATTCTGACCTTTCAGTTATTTGTTCTGGGTGTTTTCATACCAAAAGAAAAGAGCTCAGTTTAAAGCAAATCAGGAGACTAAGCTCATTTCATTAGTGTAAGATTTTAAGCAAGTATACTTAGATTCAATTCTCATGTGTCTGGTTTTATATCCAGAAGGATTAGAAATCTATTGCTAGCTTTTCAAAAATATTATCTGAAAGAAGGAAAAATAAGAACTGTCTTTTGTGGTCCAAGGTACCATTTCTCACTTTGCCATAGCCTGATATGGAAAGGTGCCTCATCCAAAACCTTTGTTTTGGTTTGTGACAGGTCCCAAGGAAAATATGCTAGATTAGCATAGAGTGAAATTGGATGTAAATTATTACTGGCTTAAGATTTCTGAATTCTTTTGTGATCTTTGTTAGTTCCTCTAACTTGAGACTTCTCTGTTTGCTTACAGGATGGCCCTGAAGCTGGACAAACGGTGAAGGTGAGTGCTTATTATACAGGATACAAATTAAGAGACTATTATAAGAACTAATAAGAGATCAAAGCTAGTTATCTGCAGACCATTGCTGTATTGTTATTTTATCCTTGAGATCAAAAAATCCCAAGTGTGCAATAGCTGTAAATACTTTTTATTGAAATTGCATAGGATAATGTTTACAGGTTTTCTTTCTAGGCAAAAATTTTCAATCATGAAAATATATTTTCTAAGCTGCTGGGTGTATTTATGCAAGGAAAGCCTTAGAAAGAAGCATCTGTTTAAGGGTTTTGTTTGTTTGGTTGAGAAAATATTGCCCCTCCATTCATAATCTCTTTGTTGCTTTTTTTACTGCCTAATGAGTTGTAGCTAATTATAGGAACAGTTAAGCTGAACCACATTACGAAAATATACCTTTTGTCTATACTTTCTCTATATATGTTCGTATCACAGTCTCTTTACTGAAGTTCAAATGTAATGGAGCCAGTGTAGCTGAAAAACAGATTTTAAGTGTACTACTTTAAAAAAGGCAGGAGGGTGGAGGGGAAGAGAAGGATTTATGATTATACTCTCTGCTTGAGTAATAACACAGATAGGGTCCAAGATGGCTCTCCAGCCATGCTTCACTGACCTGTAATGCAAATGCATGTGTAGTTAGATTATGTCCCTTAACATTAGATAAAGGGGTTTTTTACGTTTGGAATCAAAAGGATGTCAAATACAGCCATGGGTTAGCACTTTACAAAATCAAATTAGATGTCTCAAACAAGTTGTTTGGGTTGATTAAGATAACTGTAACAACCAAATGATGGCATAACAAAGCATTTTACCTCTTTCCAATTTGCAGTATTTTTCCTACTCCTTTTTGTTGACTGATTTGAATATTTAACAGAGAGGGAATAGGGAGAGAGAAGAAGAAATTAGAAAATCCCCAAGCTTTGGGAATCTGAGGAGTGCTGAATGAATATAATACAACTTCAGTACTAAGACAAAACAGATTCCTTGGCTTGTGACTTAGAGTGCATTGGGTGGGTTTCACGGGGAATGCCTGTTGGTAGGTGAAAGTCTCACTTTTGATACTGTCTGAAGTGAATTTTCTCATTAACACTGACATGTTTCAACAAGCAGATCACAGGATTTCTTTTAGTATCTTGGACAAATTATTTTTTTCTGTGTAATAAAAGGTTTATGGGAATGATTATATTAAAATATGATAACATTTGTTAATACGAATGAGGAAAAATAGATGTAAAAAATCCCGTCTTCTGTGATTGTGAACATAATGAATGCTTATGTAGGCCTTTAAAAGGCAAGAAATTCTGAATAATTTTGTATTCATACTGGAGGCAGAGAGCATTATGTGTTAATCTATCCAGTACAGTTCAAAATGGTAGCCACCCTTTGTGCCTCCTTCTCACACTTTTAAGAAGCCATGAGATGAAAATGACCTGCTCTTACAGCTGTGAATGCTTAGACCCTGTAATAAAGCCTGTGTATTCATAAATCAGAGGTTAGCAGTTTGCATTTCTCTACTTTTCTGCATCATTGGGCAACACTGTAATTTATCATCATCACTTTGGGATGTTTATAATCCAAAAATGCCAACATCTATTTTCTTCAAAGAACTTACAGCTTTCAAAACTTGAATTGGGAAGAAATTATTATGATCAAGATCTTCTTTAAAGTGAACAGTAGAGTGGATAAATAAATAGCTGTTGCTAGTTAAAACTGTTTTGAATCAGAAAGTTTGAAAAACCACTTGTGTGACATACAAATAAGTTAAGAACCTTAAATTCAATGTGTCGCATGTTTCTGTATGTTTTTCTTCATACATCAGAATGCACAATAATCCAGTTTTCCTCTGAGGGAACTTTTAATTAAAATTTCTGGAACAAACTAACTGCTAGAAAAACATTCTAATGGCAAGAATAGCAAAGCATTACAATAAATATCCAAGGGAGTTTCTGGAGACTCTGTTTCACTAGGGTAGGCAAGCATATGTCAGGAGCTAATTAGGTGTAGCTGATCTTGCTTTGAATGGGTTCACATACCAGATGGCTTCAAGAGTTCTTTCCATTCACATTTTGTATAATTCTGTATACCTGTATAAATATAGGCTAGTGTATGTGCTATGCAGGAAAAGCATTACAGGAAGCTGGGGGAGAGTACTGGCTGTTAAACTGGCCAATGCAAAGCTTTACTACAAAATGGGAAGAGCTGAAGGCAAACTGAGTGAGAAATTTTATCTGAAGAAGATTAGGAAATTCTCTTTC
This sequence comes from Apus apus, assembly GCF_020740795.1. NCBI lineage: Eukaryota > Metazoa > Chordata > Aves > Apodiformes > Apodidae > Apus > Apus apus. The sequence continues at coordinate 6,399,405 of NC_067290.1, forward strand.
TTTGGCAAGAAGGAATGGCAATCCAGGTCCAAAGACAAACCTTGGACCTCAGTTTGAGCACGAGTCACAGGTCTTTCTTTGCTATGGAGATGCTAAAACTTAGGTGTGCAAGGCATGTGCCGGGTTTAAAGGAGGTTACCCTTCCAGTGTGATTTATGGATAGAAATCAACAATTAAATTGTCTTCCAATGTTACCTGTTCATTGTTCTGGTGTGAAGCCTGCTGGTGTGTGCAGGTTTCACTCAGATTTACCATGTACTGCAATGTCAGGATACTTCAGTGGTGCCTTTTGGAGTAAAACTTTCTTAGTTACCTAATGGGAATCTGTTTATGATCTAACACATATCTCCATTATTGCTGTACTCTCTTCCTTGTGGGTAGTGTCCTCCTTTGAATCTAAGATAGCAGAGCCTGCAGGGCAGTGCTCTAGGGAAGCTTATGGTCCTTTCAGATTCCCCCACTGTTGCAGTCTGTGCGTTTGAATGGGTCTTTGGAAGAAATTATATCTGACCCTCAGCTTACCAGTACTTTGGAAGTGTAGGTGGGTCTTTTCTTACGCTTTAGCAGCTGGAAATACATATTTCCTGAGGAATTCTGAAGCATATCTCGGGTCTCGGACCATAAAATAATACAATATATTGCTTCATAATTTTTTTCATAGCTGTCCACAGATTCTGCCTATTCCACCTCTGTCACCTATTTATGAGACGGACAAATGTGCCCCTCCAAAGGTGGTCACAGACTTGTACACTTTGTGTTTTATTGTAAGAGGTTCTTGCACCCACTCCCAACAGAGAAGCTGAGCATCTCTGAGCGGTGTGTCAGCAAGCATGACCATCTTCCAGCATTTCTTCTTACCTGAGGAAGGAAGAAAGGAAATTGTGTTTAGGTCCTCTCTTAAAGAATATTTATCTTTGCGATTTTGAGTTCTGTTTTTCTCAGAGAACACAAAACTCCTGGTGTCCTTGTGCCAGAAATGGAGGGTGAGTTTTGTGCTGGTTCTGTTTGAGAATGCCTTAAATATCCAGGCAATTTCATGGATCAGGGAAATCAGCTCTGCATCTTAATGCAGGGCTCTTATTGCTGTGTCGAGTGAGTGATGTTTCAACATTTCCCCAGTATATTTTATAGCCTTCTTTTCAACATCAAGTCAGTAAATGCCCTAGCTGCCTTGGTGGATGTATAGGATAGTGTAGAATAAACTCTCAGGTTTACCTTTTATGTGAGATTCAATCACAAGAAACTCCATGTAGTCTGTACTCCGTAAAGGCTAAGCAAATCAAGCTGGCAGGAGCATGATGCAACTAATTTATCTGTAGAGACAAGATAATATTGCACAGCAAGTGTCCATTGCACAAACACAAATGAACACATACTCTATTTTGCAGCAGTGTTGAAGTCTCCAGCAGCTCAGCACCTCCACGGTCATCCATGAGTAAGTGCCTGTTTGCCAATTACAGGTTCACCTAAATAAATAAATGAGAAAGCAAGGCTGATGGTGGCAGTGTGGGTATGTGTGCAGAAATTTATTTTAAATGTCACACGTTCCACTAATTATTTTACACTGAGAAGATTGTCTCACTGTTGTTTTTTGATGTACATGTTTTTCTTTCCTAGATGGTTTTTTAATGTGGTGTTAAATCAATCCACCTGGCTTCCATTCTTTAGAAATCTTAGCCTGAACTGTGGAGTACAGGGTTTATTTTAGTCCACAGCAGACTGCTCTTTCATACTATTTGTCTACTTATCTCTGGACCTGAAGTACTGGACTTCAGATCTGAGTCTTTAAATTTAATCAGATTGCATTGCAGACCAATTGCATCAGAAGGATTAAATTCACTAACTGCAATGCTTTCGATGCCTCAGCCTGGCAGATGTGAGTCTTTGTGTAACAAAATATTGAAAACCACCTTTTGCTCTCTTAAATGAACAAAAAAGCCGGTGTTTGAGAAATGCAAAGATTTTTCTTACCTCCAAACAAATGCAAAAATTCAAGTAAAAAAAACATAGAAACAAGTTTTTGAAAACCAGATTGTACTGAAACATATGAACAAATGGTCTTGTTTGATTTACTCTTCAGAACCATGATTGTCTTGAAAGCTTGTGGGATGTCCAAAAATGATTTGATGAAGTACAGCAGTCTCTTTGAATTGCTTGAGATCTACACTAATAGTATTTGGTTGGACAATATATAATATTGAAGATAGGTAATTAGCACAGCAAATTCAGTAGTCTCAGGGCTGCTATGTCTGTTCTGAGCTCATCATTTTCTTTATATTTCTGTACTATACTTAGACTGAGGTGGGTTTTGGTGGGATGTTAGTGATGTATATTTTCAAAGCTAGGATTATACTGCCCTTTACAGAGACAGGGAAGCAGAAGGGGCATTAAAATAGTTTGCCCTCGCCTCCCTTAAAGTGTTTCTCCAGCTCGTTGTTTTTGTGCTTGTTCTAAATAATAATTTTTGCCCTTTCCTTCAAGATCTTTTTAAAAACCTTGCATGTGTTGATCTAATTCTCCTTTCAGTCCCTTGGCCAGACTTGTGTTTTTTATGATGCAATTAATGAGTATAGCCCTAGACTCACAATTTCAGTTTTGATTTGTCAGGTCCTTAGTCCTGTTCATTACATGTAACATTCAGTTTGGGGTTTAACTATAAGCTTTCCAGGAAAACCATCATATTGCTGTTTTGTTTGCCATGTTTATAGTCCAAAGAGGCACTGATGGATTTGTAAACTCTCCCTTAATACAAATAACATCATGCAGGATCTAGCATGAAAAAGGTTCTTAAGGCTCCCATAATTTGTATGGGTCAGCTCCTGTACTTAATGCATGATATCAGCTGACAAATTTAACAGGTGTCTGTGTCCAGTGTACACTCATGTAAAGTTATAGAGGTTTTTTGAAGACTGAAGGAGATGAAAGTATATTGGGAAAGTGGAAACAGGCTAGTGATTGATGGATGTGACACCATCCTAACGGAGAATACCAAAGGCTCCAAGGTGTTGATAAATTGAAATTATGTCCTGGATATTGAAATCTGATCTAGAAATACCAGGTTGTGAACTTCCCGGAAGGGATGGGGACAGAAATTTTTGAAAGATTCTTTTTAGCAATGAATTATGATGGTTCTGAAACTGGATGATTTTGAATTTTCAGTAGTGAATGTCATGACCTGCTGTACCCCTGACTTGTAAAGTAATATCATTCTCTGTCCCTGGACAAGCATAGAATAGTTTGAACTAGAATGCAAATAAAGCAAACCAAACAAGGATTAAAAATTAAAAATATTCAGCTATAAATGAGGAAAGAAAAGAAATTTCAAGATGCAAACTGAGAAATTATAATGAGAAATAAGATTTTCACTATTCCTTGCTAGCAATTCTACCCTTCTTTCCTGCCATATGGATTTCTTAGATGAATATTCTCTTTAGATAGTTTAATTCCAAAAATATCCCCAGAGCTAGTCAGAGTTTTTGACACTGTCTAAATTAAACTATAATAAGCAAGTAAGTAGGCTCAAATGCTTGTTAAAATTGCCTTAGTGTACAGATATTAAAAGTTATTTAGCTCTGTTGGCCACATCCAGCATCAAATTCTTCCCTTGCTGGGCACGACCCCCTCAGCAGCAGACCCACAGAGCTCTCTGGCCACTGCATTTTTGTTCTCCAAAGGTCACCAAGTGGGAGCTAAACCGCAGGTACTGTGTGCGGACCTGCCAAGGTGCTTGCATTTGCAAGACAGAGTGTGTGCACTCTCAGGAATGTCCGTGGGAGCTGGGAGCCTGTCCCAGTCCCCAGCAGCCACATCATGTGTCTGCAGAGCCCTGCAAGCCTGGGGAGGGGCCGGGTCTGTGGGAGGTTGTGCCAGCAGCAATTCCAAGTGGAAAGTGAGTGGTTGCCCCTGTTCGAGCTGGGACACTGCTTCATGCTGCCCACTGTGACCTTGACTGATTGCTGCAGGGAGGGTTAAACACTGCCAGGGCTCCCCATGCTCTGCCCTTCTGTGCAGCTCCAGGAGAGCCTGCTGCTGCTTTGACAAAAGCATTTTAAACATGCTGCTGCTTCTCATTTAATTTTATTATTTTTTTTCTGGGATGTGTTCAGGTATTTACAATTTTTGTGAGAAGAGAATCTTGAACAAATCTGTCATTCAGAAAGGTTTATTTGGGAGTTTGGAAGGTCTTCAATTTTTTAATATTTTTTTTTCTATAAGCAGTTAAATTTCAAAATGTGAGATGATTTCTATCAGAAAAGTGGAAAAGCTTTCCTTTGAAAATGTTATAACGGGGTAATTTGACAACAAAAAGTCTTTCATTATGAAAACAACCTTTTTCGGAAATGCTTTCTGTTTTACTGAAGCTTCATTTTGTGACTAAAAAAAACAATATAGGGAGGGATGTTGGAGAAATCCATTAGTTGCTCCACATGCTGCTCTTCATTTGCCCCACAATGACTGAGATTAGGATCAAAAATCCTATGTTTTAATTAGAAAATATCTTTCCCTTCTCTGTTCCCATGTTACAGCAATATGTTTAGCATTTAAATCATTCTCTGTCTTAGTGTATATACAATCAATCAAATGCCACTCTCAAGTACAGGTCCTACAAATACCCTATTGTACTGTAAATGCAAAACCTCTAGAAATCCTAGACAATGCATGAGGTCTAAAATCATTAATAGCACAGTCAAGGTTGATTAATTTTTGTGTGGTTAGTGTATGAATTTCTTTCCAAGCTCCATCTCATCCGTATTGCTTTTTCTCTTTGTCAAGCTTGTATCTTATAAACCTCTTAATTTAACATAGAATGCTTTCTTTTTCTTTCTTTCTTTTATTTTTTTTATTATCTTTTGTTACAAAACATTGTATTAAACTAGCCTGTAACTCACCAAGAAATATGCAAAAGTATCCCTGTTTAATTCAGATGTGCAACCTGATGCTATTCTGTGTTTTCTAGTAGGTGAAAATTGTTTATTAAGCAAGTGTTGCAAAGCTAGATTTCACTTTAATAGGTTTCTAACTCTTTTTAAAAAAAGTGATATAATGCTTTATAATAGAACATTGTCTGCCAATGTTCTGTCCTCATGTCATTTTGCACTTTGCAGTCTTAGCTACCAGGTACAGTTTTTGCTTCCTCCAAAGGTCCACCATAAAATTATCTCTATGCTGACCACTGATGAGGAGGGATGTCAAAGGCTCACATGCAAACCAGACTTCTTTCCTTCATGCCAACCTGTGCCCTCTATGAGCGGCCATTTAGCTGCACTGAAACTGTTCTGTGGTTGAGTTTCTTGGGTGTTCTTGCCCAAAGGCATTTAACACAGATCAGTCAAGTGAAAACTCTGGTGCCTCAGCTGTCTGACTGGATGCTGTGACACCCGGAATCTCCCAGGGAAGGGCAGAATCACAGTGTTTTGCTCCTGTCAATGACCCAGTTTCAGCCAGACTAAGGGAACCCATTTATTAGACTCCTGGTTGCCTTATCAATGCACTAATAAAGAAAATGTTGACTTCATTTTAATATTTTTTTTCCCTTAAAGTCACCTTCCTTTCCAAAAATGAAAGAGCTGCCTACTTAAAGCTGTCTCTGCAGCTCCTCAGAGAGCCTGCACAGCTTGAATGGCTTCTTTGCTTTAAAATGTGAATAGGGAAAGAGTGCAGGGAATGTTTTTCATGTGATAGGAAGGGAATGGAGACCTTTTGTAGCCCTGTTCCTGTAGCACATGAAAGAGTAGGTGGTTACACTGTAACCTATTGAAATTCTAAGAAATCTGAAATACAAGTACACCTGATGTAGTCCATGGATTTTAGTCTGTTCTGGCAGCATCATGTTAGCCCATATAGGACTTTCAGAAAAAGAAGCCTCAGCTTTAAGGTAGCTACAAATTGAAATCTAAGGCTAAAAGAGTAGAATAAAACTTGCTCAGAAAGCTCCAGACAGGAAGACAGAGTGGGGGAAAAAAATGAAAATCTAGTCTGGATACCACATTGTTTTTTGTGTCGTGCTCATTGCAAACCAGGCTGGGCAAGCCGAGAACTTTCTGCAAAACCTTTCTCTGAAGCCTCATTTCCCTCATCCCTTCTGAAGGCTGCTTGGATGCCCTCTGGCAAGACCACTCATACAGAGGGTTACTGCTCATTCTGTAAAGCTAAGCTGTAGTTTGAAATAATTTTGAATATGACTAGTGGGTAAATTTCCAGTCAGTATGAAGATTTTTAAAATAAATTATTCTGTGTTTGAACTAGCTGCTGGTACTCCTTATTTTCTTTCAGTACATAAACACACTGCAACCCCTTTATTTTGAAGAGAGAAAAAAATAATAGAATTGCAGCTTTCAAATAGAGGAGTCTGTAAATAAAAGCATTTCTGGGTATTTTAAATTTCTTTTTGTATATTAATATTTCGGATTTCTAGGTATAATGCTACAATTGACATTAATTGAGGAAAATGAGCCTTTTAACGATTACTATGCCGTTAACTGACATCATAGACAGAAGATTTGACAAGAGAAACTTAGATTCCCTGCTTTAAAGCAGTTGCCTACTTTGGAGAGAAACTGTTCCCTTACAGAGAGGAAAATTCCCTCTAATAATTAACCAGTTGAGTAAAATTAATACTGGAGTTTTCTTTTTTACCATTTCTTCTCCCCACACTTTTTTTTTTTCCCCATCACAGACTGTGATTTTCCTGGAGTCTGAGATGCTTCAGTCCTTCTGATGAGTTCTCAGTCCCCTGCTAGGTGCAGCAGACTGGTAATTAATTTGTAGCAACCAAATTGTTGCAGCCAAAGAGATTTAAAGAAGGGCCAAGTTATTGTTGCTGTTTTGTTGAGCAGGTGGAGAGGCTGGGGTTGATAATAGCTCTGTCCTTTAGAGGCAGCACAGAGTCATGGGGCACTGCAGTGCTCTGGCTGTGCCAGGAGAGCTCACCTCTATCTGTGCCATTTTGTTGTTCTCAGTTTTACATTTGCACCATGTCTTGCTTCTGTCCTGAGCTTTTCTGTCTCCCATCCCTTCTACCATGACCTGGGGCTTGGATTTGTGCAGGGTGCAGAGGGGATCCTTCACTATGGTGCTCCCAGGGAGACAGGACAGCAGGCCCAAGTGGAGTAATAAGTTCATGTCTGCAAGAACTGATGCAGACAGGCTGGATTTGTTAGTATGGGCTCAGGTCTGGGCTCAGAGGCTGCCTCTGCTTCTGGACCTGGAATGACATATGCAGTCAGAACAAATTTGTTTCTGCCTGTACCCCTCTGCAAGGACCAGCTAAGTGTGGTGTGTCCGTGTACACACTTGCTCTAAATAAATCCTGCCCAGTAGCACTTCAGAGCAGAGGAAATCTATAGCCCGTGGTAAAGACAGATTGCAAAAGCATCCTGTATTTGCTAGATTACTCACATCTTCGGCAGGAGAAAAATATTTTCTCCTTTGGTAATCTCCTAGATTGTTATCTCTGTAAAGTCAAACCATTTTATTTTCACTTCATTTTATACTTTTTGTGAGTTACCTCCTTCATTGCTACCATGAAAATCTTCATTTCATGTTGTCTGCCTGGGATCATTGATCCAAATTCACTCTGTGAGAGGCTGAAAGAAAATAAACTAGACCAGATGGAAAGTGCTCATGTGAATGATTGTCTTGGTCTTGCTTGTAAAGATGTTAAAATCTGAAATGCTGAAATTCCTCTATCTGATTTCATGAACATTGATTTTTTTTCCTGTGTGATTTCAAGTCTAGTTTTTAGTATGTGAAGTAAAGATAATGCCCAGAGATGGCACTTTTTCCTCTTTTTTTTTTTTTTTTTTTTTTTTTTATGGACCTGTGAATGAGCTTTATTAGTTGTCCATTGAGATGGTGTACAAAAGACAACAATACCATGATTTTCATCTCACCTGGGCTTCCAGCACATCTCAGCAGGATAGGAGTTGTCAGGGGTGGTTAATTGAGGAGTGGATCGTTTCATACAGTGTTTAACAGATGCTTTTTTCTGCAAATAAGTCATCACTAAACTCAACAAAAGCCATTCTTTCAATTGTGGCCTTTTGATGAGGCCACCCTGAGTTACTTCTAGAATTATGATCTAGCAGAATATGAATCTGTAATCTTTCTTCAATTCTCTGAGTCTCATGTAAGTAGAACAACCTTGGTGTCTGGGGCTGGATTATTCTCTGGTATAAATGATTATGTTCACTTGTGAAAATATGTGGACTAAATCAGTGGAGCTTTTGCCATTTCTCTACAAACATATTTCACCCTACTTGTGTGAGCAACACTCCAGTTTCATACAGTTTATCCTATAGACCTACAATTATTGGTAATATGTGTAAATCTAGTCATTCCAAAACCAAGATAGCATTTTGAGAGGATAACCTATGAAGCATAATTTGATATAGTGTTTTTATTCTTTAAATATTTTCCTCTTCATCTAAACAAATAAACTGGTATAGTAACTATCAAGTAAAAAGAAAAGTAAGGGAAAAATTCCAGAATTTATTAGGTTCTAATAAACTCCCCTCAGTGCATATACATTTAGTATCTTTCCTTAACATTAATGAGAATTATGCATGCATCCTGGGGAGCATAAGCTCTGTTGTTTTATTTCTTTTCTGTATTAAATCTTGTCCTGCAGTCAGTTCTATAGGACATACATGTATTCCTGCTGCTCAATTATTTGTTCTACTTAATACATACAGTTTAAGCACCTCCTTTTGCATACTGAATGTAGAAAGTTAATAAATAATAAAAAAAAAACCCAACCTAACAATTTGTGGACAAACATAAAAACAAGGGATATGCAAATTAATTAATTCATAGATTGCTATTGATTACCAGGTAGGCCTAATTAAATAATAATTTTTCACCCTCACAATTCCTCATTTCATGTGATTAAATGATCAAATCCATAGCTAGTTTGGAAGCTCAGCCTTTTAGAATTAAACGAGGTGCTTAAGACAGCACAAGTTTTATTTTGGAGAGACAGAGGCAGGGCCTAGTTGTATGGATTTATGATTTAATTTTCTGTGTAGTCTAATTTAGTGTAACTATTGAGTTTCTAAAAAGAATGAACTTTGATTAGATTTTGTTGACAAAAAATAAATACAAAATACAGGATAGTTTATTCATTATCTGTAGCATATTGAGAGAAGTGACTCATGGGTGTTTCTGTACCTGAAGGTGCCTTTTTTTCCCCCATTTCCTGTGCTTTTAGCTGTATTCCAAAGCAGTCAGTCATCCTCCACTCTGCATCCAGGTGTAGTACATGAGAGAGATCCAAAATCCAGAGTATACAAAACTCGTTTATGTGGGAAACTTAATTTTGTATAAATAACAGCTTCATCATTCCTCATTTCTGAAGTAGATGGCAATATTTTATCGAGAGCATTATGTAAGTGAAAGTCCTGGGAAAAAGGCACGTTGGAGAAGGGAAGTAAGCAAATAAAGCTCTTCAGCTTGACAGACTTTCACTTAATTGGGAGTTTTAAGAGCAGATCGTGGGAGCAGGAAATGAGTCTTTCAGCTAGTTTCCTTCTGCATGAAAAATGCTGCTGCCAAAACACTGCTGTCCCGGGTGACAAACTCCTTGGGGGTAATTCCTCAGCACAGTGCTGTGCCACAGCAAAGCCCTGACAGCACCTGTGGCTCAGGTGTTCCCACCTACTTGGCTCTATAATTAACAGCAGATTGCAGGACAAGCAGATTGTGGGCATCTGCTTGGTTAGCAGTTAGGGCTGTGTTTTGTTTGCGTTTTCTGGGCCTGTCTGGCAGCAGATTGAAGCAGGGAGGCAGATTGCCTGTTCTGAGGTAGGAAGCACTGAGCCTACCTGCACAGGAGTCTGCACACCTGCCCAGGCCTGGGCCTGCATGACTTGTTGTGCTGGGGAACACGCTATGGCTGAGCTAGCTTGCTGCAGCTCAGCCAGCAGTAGGATTTAGTGCAGCATATTTGCTCTGGCCAGAGCACTGTTCTAGGCTGGCTTAATTTGATGGAGCATCTTTGAGTGATGGCCTGAAAAGTTATGGTTGCAGTTACCAGCCCAGGCCTTCGCTTGCCTGCAGCCAGGCTGCTGCTTTTGTGGTGCAGCACCAGCCAAGTGCTTGCTGCCCTCTGTTCTGATGGGGTGCCTGCGGGTGCTCTGCACTGGTAGCATATGCAGTGTAACAGCCCTGGCAGAGAGGAGGGACCATTTATAGGTATGTTGCTTCACTCAAAATTAGCTGACCTTAAGTGCAGGGGTTCAGCATTCTGGGGACTTTGAACCAGTTGTACATTAGAAGAGCTGAGGTTGGACTTTACTGAGAACTGGAAGGGTTTCCCTTGCTCGTTCATACACAAAATGCACGGGCCCATTTTTTTCAACACCTCTTCTAGTTCTTTCCATTTTCTTACAAGTGATGTGGAATTTCCATATGAAACTTTCTAAGTGTTTGTTGAACACTTGAATACATAAGCAAAAAAAGTTGTTCTGTAGTTGCCTGCCTGGTTGACTCCATAATTAGGAGCAGATTGCAATTAATGACATCCAGTTAATGGTTAGGGCTGTATTTTGCTTACGTTGGGTTGGACTTGACCTCGGCAGGTCTGGGCTGGCAAACAAGCATCAGCTCTGTTCAGCAGAGTATCTTTTAGTCACTCCAGTAAAACAGGATGTGTGAATATAGGAGTGAAAGGCAGAACATCTGCAGTAATGGTTGAGTGGAACATGCAAACAAATTTCAATAGGCAGGCAAAGAAAGGTTGAAAGCCCTATTGGGAAATGATAAATTGCTGTTAAATCTTATAATTATCCCATGACATTCAGGACTGAAACGTCACTAAATTTTGCTGAAAACTTTAAAAATAATGAAGAAAGGTAATATGTAATAAATTAGCCACAGAATAAGTGAAAAAAATGAGAACACAACAGAAAATTAGTATTTATCTTTTACCAGTATGTAAAAGGCTTTGTTAAAAAATGTCTGAAAGCAAAGAAGAGTTTGTTAGACAAATTAAAATTTTAATTGCAGACGTAATTGATTATACTCAGCATGCTCATTAGGTTAAGGGAGAATATGAGTCAACTCTCAAGGTCATTACGGTAATAGATATTGTAGGCATGTAATTTGTGATAAGCTGGTTCGTGAACATCTAATTGCTCATTCATGGCAGAGTGTCTGGCACTTTTACTCCCCAAACACCTCTTTGTCCAATTTATTTAACACCCCTTAATATTCCAGGGTCAAATTTACTACAGGAGGAATCAAGCAGTGAATTTTCAACCTCCAAATTATTATACCACTTTACCCTTTTTGTGCCTCAAAGACAGAGCCTGTGTTACTAAAAATTAGTGATCTGGCACTAAGCATGGTACATCACAAATAGCAATACTTACCCATAGAGACAAGCTAGAATTTCTCATGGAAAACATCTGTTCCCTGCCTTCCCCAATGGCAGTCATACATTGGAGTAGGATGCCAGAAGAGATGGCTTTTTTAAAAAAAAAATACACTAATTAATCAGAACTTTGTCTTTGTATCGTTCCTTGGAAAAACATACAATAATAGTGTTTTGTTAACTCCTTAATTATTTTTCATTTTGAGACTGACAAAAATTCATTAACATTAACTGTCCCTTTGGATGAAAATCAATTGGAATGTCACTTATCAGTTCTTACAAGCAGACAAAATAGAATGAACCACTTACAATATGTATCGACTGTACATGACAACTGTACCTCACTTTGATATAATGCTTTACATTATTAGGTCTCACAATGACTGTCCTCATTACTGAAATGCAAGTAATTGATGGCACTGTCCAGGGCCAGGCAGCAACATAAGGGTGGCACTGAGTACTGAAGCCAGGTATCCTGAGCTGCAGGTCAACTCATTTTGTATCTCCTCTTTTAAGTCATTGCATCTTAATTTAGGAGCAAACTGTTCTTATTTATTAATCAGGACCTTCATGTTATGAAGCATTATGAAGTGGTGGCCAAGGTAAAACAACCAAAGTAACTCCCATTAGATTGAGAAGTTTGATTTAGTCTGGAGTGCAAGAGGAAAATGTAACTTTTCATTCAAATATCTCTGGTTGTATTTCAGGAATCAAGGATTTGGTGGTTTTTTTCAGATTTGCTTTCTTGTTTTTGATAATAAAAAGCATGGCTCTCAGAGCACCATAGCTTTACTTTACAATGATTTCATTATTTGGAAATTATTGTTTTTCACTTGACAAGACATAATCCATAATTATCCATTGCTCATTGCTGAAGAAAACAATAGATATAGCTATAGATATTTAATTATATACTAAATTCCAATATTATTTAATAGCCATTCTTTGTTAATATTTTGGATGATTTGAAGGTTTGAAGTCCCTCCTTGAAAAATGATTCTATCTAGAAATGTCATTTTCTGCATATGGGCTCTACTCTAATCTTAGTCCTTGGTAGTACAGTTGTGCTCTTTACACTAAACCTCTCCTTTGCACTACAGAAATTACTATGTTGACTGACTGCCTGATGGATATTGCCAAAAACATATATTGCTTACCAATGTATATAATTCCCTATAACCACCTTGTAGACTGACCTGCTGAAAAATAAATGTTATGCAAACACACTGCCATCTGTTGTATAGTTATACTTCAGTAACAGAACATAAACTGGAGATATGTTAAAGTAATTTAGCAAGCTGATAAATGTAAAATGAGAGTTGGTAAATATAGTGTGTTACACTGAGTTTTGTTAATCATGGTCGTCTGCAAGAATGTAACAGGTATACCAGTCTTTCCAAGCCCAACTTGTTTTGTTTCATTCACCAAATGCTGATGTCAGAGCTAGTTATGAGGACCATGATATGAATTATAATAACTTAATCATTAAAATAAGGATTTAAAGAATTCTGTGTTTGATACAAAGCCCCCTAAAAAATTTGGGAATATCCAAGCATTTAAGAAGAATATCAGTAAGTCTTAAACATCTTTATTCAATGAGTTCAGAGTGTACATGTTGTGCTATCTCTTCAAGAAAGTTATCACTCACTTCAGAAGTAGGAGCTAATGGTACCCAAAGAAAACATGTACCTCCTAGAAGTAGATGCTGTTATTTAGGTAGAGTATTACAGTAAACACTACAGAGGAATGAAAAAAAATATTAGTTGGGTTCTCGTTCTAGAAGTGCAGTTCTCAAAATGGTGTTTAGACATCCTCATAACTAATGAAGTAGTTTTGAACAAAGCATTTTTCCAGTATCCTATCTTTGCTAATTTCCTTTTTTTTCCTCAAGAAAAGATAAGTTGTAGCCAATTATTGAAAATTACGTAGGTCATTATCATGAATGAAACTGCAATTAAACTCAGTTTTCACAAGGAATGAAGAGGTTATCTTGTCATAGTGCAGGTACGAGGGTGCCTTGCTTGGCTGGTACTCCTGTCTTCAGGCCAAGACTGTATTAGGGTCAAGTCCTACATCAGACTGAAGAGCTGTATTTGGCTAGGACTTGTAATTGCCCTCAAGAACTGGGGTCCAAATCACAGTCCAAATCTATGTTCACTGTCTTGTAGCAGTTTTTATTTAAACAATCAGCAGGGAATAACCCTGTTATGCTAAGCAGAGATGACTCTTTCCCATAGAAGAATACCACATGCACCAACAGCTGGCAACGTGTCACTGTGGAGTGGTCATGGGGTGATTTGTTCCCCTGCAGCAGCTCCCCAGAATGCTGTGGGATCCACAGCCAGCCTCTCTTTTCTGAGGCTGTGCATGAAGACACAGGTTTTGTCCCAAGGGACTGATAATTTCACTGCAAAGGAGGGGTGACGTGGTGGTGAGAGAGCCCTGCCTACCTTACCCCTGCTGTTGCTGGTAGTCATTTTTGGCATCCCTTCCTACTTGTTCCAGTTGCCTGCCAGGGAAGTGGAGCGAGGTTCTTCTGTACTTGGTAGGCCTTTAATTTGACTCCAAATATATTTTTTTTTTTCTTTTAAAAGAAGAAAAAATAAATGCAACAAAACTAAACCAACCACAACAAAAACACCAACAGCTCCCAAACAGGTCAAGCCCTCAGTGTCACCACAACGATACTGGCATAAAGGCAGTTGTGAGAAAGCAGATCTGATACATCAAAAAGAGGAGGAGCTGAAGTGTGACCAGTGGCACCCTGCTCGTGCACATTGTGCTCACTGCCACAGCTCTCCATCTCCAGGTGGGCTGGTGTTTCTATGTGCATTGCAGAACAGTGAATATTATTGAGACAATTAAGAAGGACTATGGGGACAGCATCATTTAGCTGCTTACATTACTCAAAGTGCTGTACCTGAGGAAATGTAAAGAAACTAAATTTATTATATTTTCTAGCCAGATTTTATAAACTAATTTAACCCTCTAATTTATGTTAAACTGCATTACAGTTTTTATATTAGTTTTGCTTTAGTTTTCACTCCAATTATTATAGGCTTGGCTGCAACCACTGATAATTAGAACGTCCCATCCTTTTCCAGAAATACATAAGGTGAAGTGTTTTGCACATTACGCTTCTTTCTATTTATTGGTCACATCCAGTTGGATGTACTAATAAGCATTAACATGCAAATAATTATCATCAAGATTTGATATCCATAGAGAACAAATGCTAATACAGTTAATACATCAAATATGAAAGAGGCTTTTAATTCAAAAAAGAAAAAAGATTAAAAATATTAGCTTTTTATAAAAAAAGCATTTGCAACCATTGTATATTCTATTGAGCTTGCAGAAATCTTGAGCTTTGAGTTTGCAATATCTCATTTATGTTTAGCCTCAAGAAACAGTTTATAATAAAGGGACTTATGCAGACAACAGATAAACAGAAGTGATACAGCCAAGAGGGTTGAAGAGCCTTTGGGTATGTTTCTTGTCATTCTACCATGCTGATTTCCATCAGAGGTGCTGAATATGCTAAGAGTTATACAGAAGACGAACTGAAATGCAATATGCAATGATAGCAGCTCAGGCTGGAATGCCAGGAAATTATTTTCTTTTGATTTTCCTCTAAGTTTCTTTTTCTCTTTACTATTTCTTGTGGGATGGAAGAGGTTAGTCCTGATCCTGCCAAGTCACCTGGTTGGCCTAAACCTGCAGATCTCAGTGGAATAGTAATTGGGCGAAATCTAATGTGCCATGAAACAGAGGTCAGTGTGGGTAATCTAATGTCCCCTGCTGATTTTAAAAACTCTGTGTCCTGCAGATTGGAAGGAAATGGTATCTGTGTAGGCACTGTGTGCCTCATGGCTCTGCTGCTTCTTTGCACTGGTATCCGAGTCCCTCTGTGTGTGACTGGGACTTCAATGTAGAAGAGGGATAAAAGCAAATAATCTTTGTTTCTAGCAGGCAGGCTGAGCTGGGTGGTTGCTCTGTGCTCTGAGGTGATAAAGCCAGGAAAAAAAAAAAAAAAAAAAAAAAGGAATCTCCCACTTGAAGCAGAAGAGCAACTGGGTGGCAGGCACTTCATGAAATATGAGGCCAGGGAGGAGGCTCAGGACACAGGGGCACAAGTCACGGTTAGATGGGAAAGGATGGTGTGCTCTTCTCTGTAAGTTGGGTTGGATGTGGCACAAGTTTGGCAGGAAACAGAGGAGATGGAGCTGTGATATTTGGGCAAAGTGCACCACCATTTTAAGCCAAGTGCTTAAGTAGGCAGACCTGGGGTGATGGGACTTGGGAATGTTGTGTGCATCTAAGTTGAGTTGAATATTCCTCTCTATATAAAATCTGCTAAAAGCAGTCCTCAAATGAAAAATGAAAATGCACCAAAAGTAAGAGCAATATCAGCACTTTTTCAGTGTTTGCAATTAATGCATTCACTTTTCTGAGGCTGTACTAGGAAAGGGTTTTTTTTCTAAATAGATCTTTTTTGTATAGTCCAGTCAATAAATGCTAGTAAACTTAATCTCTTTTGCTAAGCACCATTATACTGTATGAATTTTTCATATAAATTAATCACTGAAATATTTAAGTCTTAATTAATTAATTACACCAGGAATTTACAGCCAATCCAATGTGATGTCTGTTAGAAAAATGACTTAATAGGCTTTCAGTCCTGCCATTGTTCTGCCTTGTCAATGAATTACTTAAGTGTCATTTGTTAAATGAGTTAGGTCAATAAAGTCCTTTAGTTGTTTTTCAGAGAGTGAGCATTATTTCCAGATAATGTATATCTAATTCTCTTTTCACTTTAGTCTGTCTGCATTGGTTAGTGTGGGTTACTATTAATTAGCCCTTCATAGCAGATTAGGCAGGAAAGATCATGACGCAGTAATAAGCAGAGGTTCACAGAGACAAAATTCTCTAATTAGGAAGTATGGCTTAGTGGTGAGCAGAGTCTTCAAATGGATTGCCATCTGTTAAATTAAAGCTGATTTCCTTAATTTGCTTATATACTGTTTCTAAAGAAAGTGGTTCTTTTTATTTATGGAAATTATATATTCCCTTTCATTATTTTCTCTTAATTGATTCTGCATTCCTGTAATTAGTAAGCAATGAAAACATCCAGTGCAGGAGAAGAGCCACAGTAATGGGCAACATGACCCTGCTGTAATTGCCATATGAACTGTGGAACATAATTCTGCTTTAAGGTGTTCCTTTTGATGTATTTAGATTAAATGAATGTAAATTCAAATTCTTATTTCCAGGGGAATAAGCTGCATTAGTTTGTGTCCTTTTTTCCTAGTGGTTACAGCAAACTCTAGAGTAGGCCCAGATATGGAGCCTTTTGCCTTTTAGGCAAAAAAAGACAAAAATACTTGCTTTCACATCCCTTCAAAACTTACTGATTTGGTTTGTAAATGAATGAAAGAATCAATTCTGGCTTATAGAAATAACCACAGTGAACACAGGCAAGCAAATTCTCCTTAGAGAAACTGATCTTTGTGAAAATTTCCCTGATACTCAAATGCATCCCAGAAGCGGCAGAGTTCTCTTGACATCCTTGGAGTCCATAGCTTTTCAGGTTTGTTTCTTTGCACAGGAATTTTAATGAAAGGAAAATGTATATATATATAAAAAAAAAGACCTCTTTGAGCTGGAACTCTATTTTCCATCTTTCTCTGATTCTTCTTACAGAAGAAGCTATTTGATCCTGCAGTAAATGGCTGTGGAGGCAAGACGATAAATGCTCGAGTGTTTGGTAGACTATCCTGGTAGCTGCATAGACACACCCTTTGCTCTCACGGAAGGGAAACACTGATGCTACTGTCAGGTCTGCAGGAGTGAACTCAGAAGCTTTGGTAGCTCCTGTCTGAAGAATAACATCTGTGGTAGCACTGGACAAGTTACAAATTGTAGTTAAGTCAAAGATTGCATCTCCAAGTTCTGTGCCTATCGATACAAAGAAATCTCCTTTCCTCCCCTGGATAACATAGATAATTAGATGTACTACTAAGAGACAGCCAGCTTCTGCTGTGGCATCTGGCAATTGCCAGTCCCACAGCAAGAGATTGGCCCTGATGGATTACTTGGCCAGCTTGGGTGAATGGTGGTACTTCTGGTACAGAGGGTGCCACAGGGTGAAGCCTTTCAGGGAGCTGTTTTTAATATGGGGTGTGTTGGATGCATTTCAGAAAGGGGGAGGAGGGGGAAATGAACTTAGCTAAAGCTTATCTTGTGCTAAAAATTCCCCAAAGCCTCTTTCACTGCATCTTCCAGGGCTTCATGTGAGCTTTCCAGTGCAACCTAGATATGGTAATTTGTGCATTATGTATTGAGAAATGGATCAATTAAAAACACAGAAACAGAATTAATCAGATGTTCACTTTATTTATGAACATATGTTCCGTGTTATATTTCCACCGGGATATCTAATGAAACTGAGTCAGAAAAAGAGCAGTTCCTAATACGCTCCTTATATGTTCTTCCCTCTCTGTTTTTTAGTTAGGAACAAAGTTGTTTCTAGTTTCTTTGAATTTCTTTATAACCTGATACTTGGTAAAGTTGTAACAGGCAAGGTGGAATATGGATAGAGAAGTACTACAGAAGACTGCAAAGCTCACAAACATTTCCTTCAGCAGAAAGTTTGAAAGTATCACAAGGAAAAGACTCAGACTTTCATTTTAAAACTCAATATACAGTCCGTGAAGATACCCCCAAGAGGATAAAGGAATCACTGAGGAGAACAAGTGCTAGACTGCAATATAAAAATGTTCAACTTTTAAGTCATCTCACCGCAGCAGGGTCTTTTAATTTGAACAGTGAAGTTGGGCCTTTTTCAGACTATGGACAATCCATTAATTACAGAGGGTTTTGCTGTTTTATGATTTTACTTTGTGTGTTAAAAAAGATTTCATGGGGGAAAATGTGAGACCTAATATGGAACAGTGGAAGTATACGAAAAGGCAAATAAAAGGCCTTTCAACTGCCAGCAAAAAGAATGCAAAAGATATGAATTTAGTTATTACCTTTTCTAAGACTTTTTTGTCAATTCCAAACACCCTTTCCCTTTGAAATAGGCAAGTGGATCATAGAGAGGAGTATACCGTAATTTCCTTCTAATAGCCCCAAACTCTTCCTGAAAATGCAACAGAAGCAACTCAGCAATTTTAGTGCCAGATGGATGAAAAAAAAAAAAAAAAGCATATTAAGCTTTCTTTGTTAATTAAAAACTGAATATCAAGGCTTAGGCTTACAAATGTCATACAGGTTTGTATCTTGGGACAGGGTGCTGCTAATGCACTAAATATTGGCCTTGGATATTGTTTAGTTTGAATGTTAACAAGATGGTAATCACTGATGTTAGAAAAGAATGAAATAAGGTACAATGGGAGTAGGTAAAGAGCATTTCAGCATATATAGCACATGGGTCAGTCTTGGAGGGGTAGGAATCCAAACAAGATGGTCTAAGAATTTTGTTTTAGATCTAGTGCTTGAGCTCACAATTTGAAGTCTATTGCATTTATGTCAATTCACTGATGCTTAAGCTTAGGACCCCAAGCAAGAGGTAGGCTGGAAGTGCTTGCCTGTACTCTCAGCAACATTCACTTGGGCTGCTGTCTACAGTTCACAGCTCAACACATACTGCAAGGCAGAATCTCTGTTGGATTTGCATGCCCTCATCTCTAAAAATTACTTCCATGAGACATGGTATGGGCTGTAGTGCTGAACTGATGCTCCTCATCTTTCTCCTTTTGGCCAAAAAGTGTTCAAGGTGACAGAAGTCAGAGCTGTGTCTCAGAAAAAAGAAAAGGGGAAGCTATTTGTTCAAAAGTGGAATTCCTAGCATGATGCATCTCTTGTTCTATTAGTCTTATATCTCTTGAAAATCAAGGAATGGTTTTTCATGTAAGGGATTTAGTTTTTTCCATGCAACTACTTACACTTTCATCTGCTGAGATTTGGCTGCTGTGTAGTTTCCTGCACAAGGTAGTAGTGAGAGAGTTTGGTTGACAGGAGAGTATCAGGCCTTATGCCACCAAACTTAGTGGTAAATGTTAAAATGTTAACAGATAACTGTGGCATCAGGCAGTACCAGATCAGTGTTACCTTTTTTCTTTTTTTTTTCCTTTTTTTTTTTTTTTTTCCTGCACAGCAGCAGAGTGGAAAGAGATGAGTGGTTTTGCTTTATCTTGTGGCTGCTCCCAGGTGATGGCTCTGTTACACCCAGCAAGTGTAACAGAGAACTAACTGCAGCAGGTTGGCTGTTACCACATTCCTTAACTGGTAGATAGCAGTGGATTTCTGTATTTTTAGAATAAATAAGGATAAAAGCCACTCTGTAGCTCTAGAGGGCAAAATCTAGGGTTAAATTCTGCTTTTAGAGGAAATGCATGGTATTTCCACTAAGTTAAAAGGTATAACAAGAATGAGGAATGAACATCTGTCATACATAAAAAGAAGTAATGCAGCATTATCCTCTATGCACAGAACAAGCATATTTCGTGATGCAAATCCAGTGGATGAAGATTGACAGTATTTCATCTTCTGCATATGAGAGATTTCTATATGCCTAGCTCATGTAATTTTGCCTGTTTAAAAATGTTGGCAGGAATTAATATTTTTATTAAAAAGCATAAATACATCCATTTGCTTTACTTAAAAAGCAAAACAAAATTACCACCAGGCATTGCCTCTGTTGTAGAAGTAGTCTTATAATCATGCTTGGAATTAATGTCCTCTTATCTTAAAATGGAATATTTGACAGCAAAAGAGAATGCAATAAGGAAGTGCAGTGAGGGACAGAGGTAGATCTCTCTCTTGAAAAGAAAAATCAAGTGATAAAATCAAGAAGAGAGAGTGATAATGCAGGGATGCAGAGAAAGAGGTAGGATGGTCAAAATACCAGGCTAAGGGAAGATCTTTACTGGGCTTTGGGGCTAGGTGTACATGGAGGGGTTTACTTTTGCAATGGTCTCAGACAATGCCCCAGCCAAACAGGCCAGGCAGTGGTCATGGTTGGTGTAGAAACACAGAAACCTGCGTGTCCAGCTGGTGTGTGTGTTTGTAGGATTACCAGGGAAAGGAAGGGACCACAGTTCCAACACAGCCATGAAGAAGAAATTACAGGAAAAATGACATTTTTCCCAAAGATGTACTAAGAGAGAAATCAAAAAGTAAAAAGTGACACGAGAATGCTGACTTACACCAGCAAAAGAAAAGCAGGATTTCAGGAAGAGCCAAAAAGACTAGAAAGAAGATTTTATTAGGAAAAGATGGCTGGAAATACAAGGGTCATGCTTCCTCATCTAAGAACTCCTCACGTTATCATATTTATGTAACTATAAACTGTGTTTATGGCCAGAAGGGCTTGTTAGATATCCTGTTGCTCTGTAGGTTTGCTGAGATTTGATTTTTTTTCAGAGAGCTTAACAGGTATGTGTCCCTGAATGTTGCATTTCTCCCATAATGTCTTAAAGGCTTTTTGCAGAGAAACTGTCATGATGCATGTCAGAAAACCAACCATACCAGAATGCTTTTAGCTTTACATAAGAAAGTACACTTTCTACTTTTGCTAAACATAAAAACAGGAAACATAAGCCTGTTAGTAAAAGAAAGAGCAAAAAAGAGCATGAATTATTTAAAAATAAAATCGTAAGCAAAAAACTTACTTGACAACAGAGCTAACTTAATTTGTTAACATACAGAAAAAAATCCAGTCTTTCATCTTCTTTCCTCTGGATATTGCCTTGCAAAGATTTTTGTTATAATTTCTTTTTTTAATGTTGCCCCTTTGTTCTAATAACGTGTCGGAACTTTTATTTACAGGGGGGTTTGTTTGGTTTTTGTTTTGTTTGCAGATTGCCAATACTGAAATTTAAAATTTCAGTAAAATTCATTATATGCTGTAGGTTGTCTAACAAAGAGCATTCCTTGATATTTTTTTCCAGGACACTGATATTTCCAAGGCAAATGTGAGAAGTGAGCTTTGTCTGAATAGGCAATTTATTGTTTCATCTTGTCACTAAAAAGACCAGCAATGAGTATATCTCTGGTCCTAAGTGCTGCCTATTCACAGAGGACTTCACATCAAATGATTTTTAATGATAGAGTAATCAATAACTTTTCCTGGTTTTGCTGATCTTGCAGATAGTTTACACTACTCAACAGGTACCTACAATCCCTATGGGTTATTAATGCCTGCCAAGATAAAGTGTTTTTTGACCTCAGTAACAACATCTGTCTGCAAGGCCTTCGTGGTTCATCTATGTTCTACTGTGGTTTTTTTTACTTTATGGATTTTTAAGTTAATGTCATCTACTTGTGTCCATTTGAGCCACTCATTTCTCACGTGCTTTATCCAAGAGTCTGGTTTCTGGTGATTTGCTGGCTTCATTAAAGACTTTATACTTAATTTCTCTTTTAAGGTAGTTAAAAAATTAAAATAATGACATTTTTCCGTTGAGTCCTTTGTTCTGCAAAAAGTTCCCAACTATGTCTGTTTCCTGTGACGTGAAGCTTCTTTGTCAGTGCTGGGGGAACGAGATGAAGTCATCACTCCAAAATTGTCAGGACATTTATCCATAGATTCATACATCAGTTCAATATCATGTATGTTTTCTTGTCCTCTTTGTGTGAAAGTGAAGAGAATTAAATAGCATCAGAAAACTGAAGCCCATGTGAAAAAGTTGGGCATTATTCTATATGTTTAAAGACTATCAGACCAGGGTAGTTCTGTTATGTTTATGAACTGTACCCTAAGATCTTGGGGTAGGATCTTCTTTCTCTGCCATTTACAGCTGGTGGTACCCTTTGGAACTTACACTGTTAGCAGAAGCAAGGCTGAATTTATCACAGTGGCTTCAGAAGGTCACTCTTAATCCAGAAGTTTGCTGGCATTTCTTGCTGCTTCTTCATCCCATGCACAGCATGCCTGATGAGTGACAAAAGACAGAAACTGAGAAAAGATCACTAAGAAATAACATGGGAGCAGTGTGGTAGTATGTACAGCCTGGTTGGCTCACCCCACTGATTTTTATTTTTTTCAGTCTAGCAGTTTCTCACCAATAATGGTTAATCTCAGGTGTGTCAGGATGAAGCCCCATTGTGGATAATAATACAGTAACCAGCCCTCTGGATACATTCCTTTCTGCTCTTTGATATTGGTTTAATCTCTAAAGAGGGAGGAAGTTATCACTGTAGCTCTTTCTAAGCACTTTTTGGTTTGGAGTTAGGGGGTTTGAGGGCTTTTGTTTGTTGTTTGTTCTTTTGTTTTGGTTGCGGGGGTTTTTTTATATTTATTGTTACAGCTAAGGTTACAAACAACCTTCAGGTTGAGATTTTGAAGAAGACTGAGAGATTTAGATGCACAAATCTCATTGGGAGGTATCACTGAAAATCCCAGCACTAATAGATGAGCAATTGAAGAGTCAGAGTTGCACCAGGACAGCCAAAAAGCTTTGTATGGATTATTTTGTTTGTTTGGGTTGTTTTTAATCTCTCTTTAACTTCTGAATTTATACCCCCATGCTTGCATTGTGGACAGGGTGTGATCAGCCAATGTAGCACATTTATAATACACTGCTAGGGGCAAGTTGGAATTTGTTTCTTCTCCATCCCATGCCTGACACTGGGAAGTCCCATTGCCTGATTCATCTGCTTTCTCAAAGAACAGGTTTTTCTGATGTAGGTAATATTTTAGGTTAGGAATGGCCAACCAAGTTCTAGATGTTGAGCTAGTGCCAAGCAACTGTGGGGCAGAATTATTGCCTTTGTTTTGCCCTCCAGTCACTTAGCAGGAGGAGTCAAACAGCCTGGCATCCGGTGAACATTGCACTGTCTGCTGCATTCTTGGGAAACAGGAAGAAATTAGTAATGCTCAAGCGAACATTATGTTGCAGTGATGTAGTTGTGCTATAAACCTCTTCATCTGTCCTGTCTTTTGATTACACTGCAGAGCTCCCCAGTGAGGCAGGTAAAGCAATATATTAAAGTGATTCCATCTGTCAGAAAACAGAGCCACATCTTTGGAAAAATACAGTGCTCTCATTTAAAAGCAGCATGTGAAAATGTGGTAAGAAAAATCTGATGGTTAGTTAAAAGGCAGGGGAATGGGACATAAATTAGGTGTGATATTGTTACTTCAGTTTCAGTTTGTCCCAGATGTTTGTTGTTATACAAAACAGAGGCCTGGGATCTGATCTGGGATGACCAGAAGCCAGCACTTCAGTCTTGTGGCTTTGGTGTTGGTTTCCTAAGTCTCTCTGTCTTTTTAGCTGTAACTATTAAGTTTTACATCATTCACCTATTAGATGTTACTGTGCATATAAATCTCTGGGTGGAGAACTGGGTAGTAAATGAATCTTTCTGGTTCTGTAGGAAACTGGATGTGACATACGTTTCACCTCCAGCACGTTGTGATCCAAGCTCCTCTCTCACACATTTCCAGGTGTTTTTTTATCTCTTGTAGCTTGTATCAGTGCCATATGTAAGCTATGGGGACATGTAGCCACCTTTCACCTCTCCTGCCATCCTTTTTAGAGTGAATTAACACTGTTCTGCATTAACAGATGAGCCCAAATGAGCCTGAGTCTTTCAGGAGCGGTGAAGGTGATCGAGCTGTTCTCCATGCTATGTTCTTTAATCACTGCAGACTTCCACAGTCAATCCCCATAAGCAGTAATTGCTCCTTATGCCACTTAGAGAAGCATGAATAAATAAATGTATTTTTGGCTCTGCCCAGGCAAACTTACAGCGTAATAACTGTGCAAGGGATCCAAAGAGATTTGATGTGAATCATGTGACATGGATGCAAAAGCTGGAGGAACTGGGCATCCCACAGGCAAACCTGTGCTGCTGGTCCTCAACTATGACAGCATCTACTCCATGAAAACCCTGAAACCTAGTACCTTCTCCTCAAGGTTTCAGTGCAAAAGCATTTGGGATGTGATGGATTGTACAACTGCCATATAAGATCACTCAGGGCAGTGTCTATGAAAGGGCAACTGTAGTCACAGCACTCTGTACTCCAGGGGCCAGGTTGGGCAGTTTGGCTGTTTGCAGCAATCCCATTGACCAGTTTTCTATTCCTGGACTTGACAGTGGCTTCCTGCTTGTCCTCAATAAGTCAGTGGTTAGCAGTGTGATTGTGGGCAAGCCATTTCACCTTGTTATTTCCTTTCCCACCTTTTGTCTTGTCTGTTTAGGCTGTAAATAAAATGTTTCTTCAGGACAGCGACTTGTCTCTTAGGATGTATTTGTTCAGCAAGTACAAATAAGATCAAGGCCCCATGGCTGGGGTTTTTATGTGCTCCCACAACATGAATAATAAATAATAGTAGAGGTAAACTGATTGTGTTAGTACCATTTATGTGCAGAGGTATTATTGAATGAGACAACAAAGGAATACAGTGGGAAAGTTCCTGAGCATTGCAATAGAAAATGATGATTTCAGAATAACTTGTTTGGATTTATGGAGCAGATGTCTGTATGCAATTGATGCAAAGATTGCTTTTTGCTCTGCATTTCTGTGGTAACAAGAGTGCATTTAATCTCATACATGGAAATTTTAGCAAGAGTAAAAAAAAATATACTACTCCTCTTAAGATAAACACAAAGGACTCCTCACTATCCAGGAAGGTCTGACAGATTCACGCCTTTGAGCATTTGGAGTGCTATCTGCTTCCACAGAAAGCCTGCCTCGTTTCCTTCTGGGACTTCTGATCCCAGCCACACATTCTTTAAAACTATGGCTGGAAGTTAATGTTGCTATGTATAGGCTTTGAAGTGATTGAACTCCCACCAGAACTTAGATTTTAATCATTGCTTTGATCTGTGGCTGTGCTACAGAATCAGTTACAAATGTGTCTTGAATCTGTAAACCTAAAATTGTGGAGGACTGTGCATCACCTATTTCAGAAACTGTGCAAATGATGGTATGAGTAAATCAAAGTCAAATCCGAGGTGAAACATATGGAAAGTTACTAGAGACTCTTAAGTATTTGCTAAGTTATTTGTTCTGTACCGTTCTTAGCTGGAAATAAGAAAACTCTAAAGATATTGTCAGCTTTCTGTATGTTTAATTTTAAATTAGGAGAGAAAAAATAATTTCCTCATAGGACAGCTGCCAACACAGTGATAGTGTCACATATATTGGTTTTGGGTTTTTTTTATAAAATCAGGATTTTTTTCAAATGTTTATTGTCAGCATTTGCCAGTCATTTGACTGACTTCTGCAGTCAAACTTCCAGCAGTAACTGCGCAAACAGAATTAGTTCAGTACTGAGTATTTTCTTAAAAGCTGCCATGGAGTTCATTCTTGTCTCCACAGAAATAAATGCCACCACCTGACGACTTCAAGGAATTTAGTATTTTATTATTTTCCTCCTCCACTATGGCTGATTAACCACAGAAGTAGAGAATGAAGGATTATGTGCTCAGGGTATTGCTATCTGCACAAATAAAGCCAGGACAAATATCTATTTTCACAAAACCTTTCTTAGTTAAGAGTAAACATGGAGGCTAGTTAGAACTCCATCAGGAAGAAATCTTTAAAACAGACTTTTCAAGTGAATTATTTCCTTGGAAAATTAAATTCTTTGTTGTTACTGAGCATATTTCTATTGCAAACAAAAAAGTCATTGTTGCATGAAGGACCTTTCATGTCTAATGTTGAAATGAGGTGGAAAGACTTGAAGGACATGATCAACAATGTGGTAATGTTGTGTTTTGGAGGTTCCTTGAGGTATAGACCAGAAACATGGTAGACAACATGCAGTTTATAATTTTAAGGAGTTTTGTTTCTTCCTTCCCAAAGTTCATAATGAAAAGCCATCAAATGGATAGAGATGTTAACATTTAACTCTTCTGTAAACATTTTGATGCATCAGTGGAGTGAAAAAAATAAACCAGGGACAAGAAGAGAATTACAGGACTGGGTACACTGGGTACATTTGTGTCTGCCTAACAAACCTGACTCACTTTGGAGAAGCTGACTGCTCTGTGAAATCTCAAGCAGAGTCCCAGATGGCTGTAAATGAGACTGGTTCAGTGCTTCTTTTCAAGATAGGAACTCTGATGTGGTGTCTGCAGGTTCTTGTGCCTATTTGTCTGAATCAAGTTGGTTTTTGAGGGAGAGAAATAAGATTGTTGGGCAGTCAGACCATCCATGGTGTGAGCATAGACCTCTACTGTGAGAAGTCCTTTCTGTCTTGCTTAAAATTAAACCCTCAAGTTCAAAGAGAAAGAAACAACTGACCTGAGTGCACACTGAGGAGTACCAGAGTAAATCCCAACTAATTCTGTTGCTTTAGTGAATTTATTCTGGTTTTTTGCTGCTGTATCCAAGAGGCAAGACCAAATGGTGGGCCAGTCACTTAGGACTTCAGTTGAAATACTGGCCACAGCAAAAAAGATAGAATGAATATTTCAGCTGGCATCAAGTAAGCCTCACTGGTTTATGATATGTATTATGGTTCTTTTGTCTTTATCTTAGTGGATTTGCCATTCCTGTAGTTACAGTGTTCGTGCTTTGTTTGGACAAATCCCATTTAAGATTAGCCATATCATTCTTGCTGTCCATGAAAAGAGAAGACAATTTTGAGCTTATTCACTTGTCTGTTTTTAAGAGAATGGAGCATTGCTGTTCTTTAGCTGAGTTTCTTCAATCAAAAAAAAAAAAAAAAAAAGGAGAGAAACAGAAGATATAATGATATGACAGAATATTTAACTTTGGGATATGCTTTCTCTCAGCTGTGACATTATCTGTCACTATATGCCTTGCAGTCTTCATTTCTTTACTCTATATTAATCACTGATTTTTTTTAATCTTTGTCACAAAGTGACTCTAAAATTAATGTTTCACTCTCTTATAATACTAGAAATACTAGTAAATGGAAACCTCATAATTATTAAAATTTCTATTAGCATCTTCAAATACAACTTGCTTTATTAATAAATAAATTCTGAATATTATTGTCTTAATAGTGCAGCAGCTTTTGAAATCATTCTATGTGCTGTACAGACACAGCTTCAATTATTTTGAATGTTACACTCCTGTATCGGGGGGTACTTTGATAAAATTTATAACTATACTTAGTGTTAGAATTGAGCTTAAACAGACAAAAGAGGCACGTTTATCTAGCTTTATGGAGGGACACTGGGAGAGAAGTGACATACTGAAGTTTAAAGATGAAACCTGAGACAGAACTTGAAATAAATTGATATCCCAAAGTCCTGGTCCAGTGCTGCACACTGCACATCTTGTCAGCCTTTGCAGATTCACTGCCTCTTTCACTCTGAAAAAAACAATTAGAGAAGATCAAAATAAGGTCTGTCATGTGGACTTCTGCAGTACTGACTTCTCTTCAGGTGTCTTCTGGTGACTGTGAGAACCTCCTAACTGAGGACACTGCATAACCATAGGAGTGGGAATAGCTCTTGGCGCCTATCCCTCACCGCATGGGAAAGACTCTTGTTGCACTCAGCCCCGGTGCATCTGTGCCATTGCAGCCAGACAGCTGGGTTTCCCGGGGAGGTGGTGCAGCTCCAAGGTGTGCTCACTTTTTATCTCTATAAACTGGAGTCCTGCAGCAGGCAGCACCACCAAGTGCAGACTTTCATTTGTGCTGCTGCTCCTGCTGGAAATACAGCAGGGGAATGATCTTGGCTGTTGTTAGTACTCACATAATTTTGCTCTTTTCCACAGACCCATAGGGAACCCTGAAGGGCTTCTCTTTGGGAGGTGAAAGGTTCACCATTCCCATTAAAGAGTAAAAAAGAAAAAGAGTGCAACTTTGGCTACTTTGGTTCAAATGCTTTTTTAAAAAAACATTATACCTACCAGGAAACTGTCAGTAGAAATAAGATTTCCAAGGGCCCTTATCTTCCATAATTTAATTTTATTGTATTTGTAGGCTTGAAAGTGGATCCTGGCTGCTGAGAATTGAAAGGCATTGCCCAAAACTTCAGATAGTGAGCTCAAGGAGCCTTTCAAAGAAAACAAACACACATACACACAAAAAGCAATATAGTTTAAAGGTTAGGCTTTCTTCTCAATTTTGAGGTTTCTTTCTATCTTTGCCCTAGCATGATTGTATTCCCCAGCTGACAGTGTTTACTCCCTAAATATCCTCCTCCTGTGAAAGTCATCTGGCCTTTCACAGGTTTAGGTCTGATGGACTTGGCAAACGAACCCTGTTGAATGAGACAGAAAGGCTCCTTAAAAAAAAGGCCAAAACAGACTTTTAAGTCCCAGTTGGTTCTTTGTTGCACTCAGCGTTACAGCTGGCCCAGGCAGTGTGCACAAAATTGCAGGAATTCTGCAAAAATGTGGAAAATATCAGGAGATGTCTCAGAAGGAGAAAAGGGAAGCATATTGCTCCTTTGGACTAGCATGATGGCCATGAAGAGGTTGCTACCAAGTGTTCTGATGGAATCTGATCCTTGCAAGTAAGAAAACAGCTGTGCATAACAGACTGAATTTGTACATTTGCCATAGAGGAGGTAGCAGTTGTGTTGCAATTTCTGATTCTATGCTAATAATACCCAACACAGTTACTCACATTTGTATTCAGTCAAATGCAATCAATAGACATCTGTTTGTATGTGAATGACTGTACACTGCTACCTGTTTACTGCTAATTAAGCTTCATTAGTGATTAGTTTGTCTTCAGAAGGGGGGAAAACCCTCCATAATTAAGGGCCAGCAGATTATGTGGTCCTCTGTTTTCCCTTTTCTGGACTTGTATTCTGACAGGACCATTAGTCTGCGGTACATTTGTCTGCATTTAAGTGTAACTACATTTCCTTGAAAAGACCATCTGTTCATAAAGACCATCTTTTTCATGTTCCCTGCAGTAAACTTTAGAGAGTGGTAGAATTAACAAAGGACTGTATTTAAATGAAAATATATGTGGATTGAGACTAGGTGAAGCTGTTCTGTACACATTAGAATGGTTCTGTGCTGGAAAGACTGTAATTATCTTCATCCTTTACTTCTACAGAATTTTTTTATCTGCACTGAATTCTGCCACCTTTGACTGAGTAATTTTGTTCTTTCTACCTACACCTGAATGGAATGTACCAAGTGGCAAATTACTTGAGCAGTGATTGTGGTGAAGCTGTTTTTACTATGTAGAAAATGAAGCACTTACATTTTCATTTTGCTTGGATTGATCACAAATTGTCTCATTAGAAACCTGCAGTATAAAGGTCTGCATTCCACCCTACCACGGTAACTCTGAGTGCTGCTTTGTTCTACAAATTGTCCTATTATAGAGTTAGGTACTTTTCGGTTTTACATCCTGGCCTGGATTGGTCTCCTTTAAATAAACAATTCTGTTCAATTTAATCATATGCATAAACTGAAAGAGCAGACTAAACCGAATGTCAGTGAGACAGAACTCCACTACCATGAAGATAAGTGTGAAAGAATGTGAAATGCCCCCAGTAAAATTAGTAGTACAAAAAATGCACAGAAGTCCTGTGAGCACTGATGATGTTTCCATATTACACAAACCAGATTAACTATTCCTGCTACTTCAATGTATATTATGCAAGTACAGCCCTTCGTGACCCGCACGGACGTGACCAGGGCAGCACAGAGCAAACAAGATGACATTCTTATCCAGAATTCAGACAAGAGGATAAAAGTTAGTTCCATACAAGAGTTAAGATAAATGTGTTGTTGTTGTTGTTTAATGATTTATTTCTCGTACCAACTAAAGAAAGCGCATATATGGGGCTTTTTTAGAAACCTAAGCAAACACAGAGTAATTGCAACTAGAACTAAAAAGCTGAGCAATGCTGAAGTACTTAAGACATGACTACTTTTTTTTTCCCCAAAGATGAAGAAAAGATTACAAAGGAAATTCTTGTCATTAGCTAATAGCCTCTTCTGAAGCAGTATAATCAGTGGAACCAGTGGTAAGAGAATCCTCTGGCCATTAGCTCTATTGAATTGTCTCGCAGGAATAAATTACTCTGTATCAGACATAAACAAGTCACCATTGTATGGAGCACCTAAGTGACAGCTCAGTACTGTGGCTGTTAT
Source organism: Apus apus (assembly GCF_020740795.1). Taxonomy (NCBI): domain Eukaryota; kingdom Metazoa; phylum Chordata; class Aves; order Apodiformes; family Apodidae; genus Apus; species Apus apus. The sequence goes on from NC_067290.1 coordinate 6,429,833, forward strand.
CAAACCTTCAATATCAATATGACCTACTCTATACTCTTATCACAAGCACATGCACCTCTTCTCTGGCAAGATATCCCTGTATGTCAGAGAGATGGGCAAATAATTTTATTGTCTGTCTTCTCCACATGCTGTTCTGTAGAGGAGCTTCACAGAGTAGATGAGGAATGCGTAAATGCTGAAAGAGTTAGGCCTTCAGCTGTCTATTCTTTAAGATATTTGCAAGTGAGCTCAGCCTGAGTTGCAGGTCAGGGGAATGCAAGGCAGCACTGGTCCAAAAGCCCTGAGACTGTGCTAGCATCATGGTGAACACAAGCTAATAAACCCAGCAAGCTGGAATGTGTACCTTGTAAATGTGGTCATGGTGCTTGAATCTGTGCTGACCTGCATCCCACCTTCTGGGCAGGTAAACAGTAAGTTCCTATCTGTCTTAAAAAGGCTGTTAGACAGAACAATAGCTGGAGGATGATAGGTCTTCCAGGGAGAGAGGCTCTGATTTGTCACTTTTATGGTTGGTGGGAGTTATGTTCCTCCTTTGTAACTGGGACCATTTATTTCTTTATAAGAATGGTATAGTTGGATCAGAAGTGGAGAGCAGGGTAATGGTCCTCAAGAAGTACAGATGAATCGACTGAACTTAGGAAAGTCTGTGTCTGAGTATGCAACTCAAACACCGTGGAAAAAAACCAGGAAGTGCTGAAATGAAGATGTGTACCTTTTTGAAAATGCAATTAATTATGAAGGGGTAGGCCCACCAGTGTATGATGTTGTTCCACCTGTGCCTGCAAGGAGCATGTAAACAAGTGAGGTTTAATAGGAACAAGTCTGTAGGCTTGCTTCGGAGTGTTGGCATCACTTAAAGCCACATCCTTTTTCTGACATGAATTATAAAACCTAAGGTGGCAAAAACCAAACTATACAGGTTTTATTTCAGTTACAAACTGCCTACTTGTCACTCTTTATGAGAATGGAGGTTGTTTTGCCCGCATTGTGCTGGTGATGATCTTGAGAGCATTTTCAGTTTTGACTTTTTTGCTGTTGTTTGCTGCTTTCTTGGTTCTTCAGATTTGGAGATAACATTTGCTTAATGCTTCTGAAGTCCTTTGTCAAGTGTCTCTGCCTGCAACTACAAAAGTGGTTTAGTCAAAGATTGCTTCACACTTGGCTTGTTACAATTCCCTCTTCAAAAGACCTCCTGTTTTTCTATATATTGCCCAAATGGGCTGCTCAAGGTACACAGCTGATTTTCATGCTGCTCAAATGGTCTGATGTTATTCAGTTACACTGTTTGTCCATTTAACTCAAGTCTAATTTCAATAGTCTGCAGCTGGCCTTGAATAGCTACCAAATAATAGAAACATCCTACTTCTGTGTTCTCATTTCTGGGCATTCCAGGTGTTTGTTCTATTTGTGTGACAGTTTGGTACCTGCATCTGCATCATTTTGGTGTTTTATTTCAGTTGGAAATCTGTAGAACCTTCTCTCAGAAAATGGAAGCAAGAGCATGTCAGTCATTGAAATGGATGCTTGCAACTGTTTGCTGTGGGTGGAAGCTGTGGTGCTTGTCAGTTACTGTATACATTGCTAAGTTATGGTAATTGTTAAGTAGATGGTGCTCAAAGGTACAACAGCATTTCTCACAGAAAAGCATATGAAATCTTCTTAGATGCCACTAATATTAGGCTTCTAGGTTGTTTTTATACTCATGGAAGGCAGGACCTGGTACAGAGGAGAGCTGTTTCTCTTCACCAGATGCCCTGCTCTATAATTTTGCAAGCCAGTCACCAAAAGAAGGCCTACCTCCAGGGAAAAACCTTTCTATCCTCCCATGCCTCTGCGAATGTTTCTAAGATCTTTAATTCTGCACCCTGCCTGGTAGGGCTCCTGGAATAGCTCAGTGGTAACTTTTAGTCCTGTCTCTGAATGGCTGCTTAAGAATACGAAGGTGGTTCCCCATTCACCTGTTTGTATTCTGTGATCCTGTGGTCTCCAGTGCTTGGTAAAAGAGTTCCCCTCACCTCACCTCATTGCATCTCTATTAGCACTATTTAACAGAGATAAGAAACATAGAGATTGTTTTGCACAAATGTGCATCAGCAGCCACCTTGTCTCTACTCCATACTATCCTCCATCCTGTGGCAGCTTTGCACATAGGTGAGAATTGCCATTACATGCCTCAAGCTTCTCCACAAAGTTAATCTTACCCTCTCTGCATATAACCTCTCTATTGTATACGCAGATTCCCTTTGCACCCAACCGAATCCTGCCTACCTCTTGTGTTTTCTCTGAAGTGGTAGTTGTGTTGCTCAGAAAACATCACCTGTAACAGGAAAAGAAATCACTATGCTATCAATACAATAATTATTAGACTCAACTTCTTAAAGCTAGCATTAAATTAACTGAAACAAATCTGAAAGCTGAGAGTTTGATGTTGGTGTCCTAAATCAAATTAAAATTGAGCTAGAAGGGAGCACAGCATAAAATCTTATTTATACAAGTTACATATTCAGTTAAATCTTATCTCATTAGTTTAATCTTACTTGATAGCACCTCAAAATTTCTAATTTAGAAAAAAATAAATAATCTAGTGTTCTTCTTTAATGAATATAGCTATTAAATGTAATGCTAAGTTATAATTCATGGGATCATTTCATTAGAATTTACTGTGCTAGGGTACTGGATGTAAATCATCCTTACCAGAGACAGATAAACTATTATTGATACGCAGAAAGTTCTATGTTTACAGAAAGTTAGATCTGTAAAATTAAACTCTGAAGGATTAGGAAAAGGCAGAATTAAGACTGCCTGTGCAGCTTTAATTTGGAACATGGATGTGATACCCTCTTAAAGACTTGATCACAAGCTGGTACTTTATTCTGTGCACAGGGTGGACAAGAACAAGTGTTTATTTTTATCTGCATCATTCAGTGTGCAGTTCCAGTGCTTAGATGCCATCCAAACTCTGAACTGAATCAGGATTATTAATGTCCTCTGAGCTTTCATATAGAGCCTCTCAGCAGAGTATCTAAAAGTCTCTGAAGCATTAATACATGCATTTTATATTTTAAGTAATGCTTGTTCTCTTTGGGTGACAACTTAGCATTAGAGCTTGATTTCTTTTGTGTACTTAGCAACTTAAATGACAGATTCAGCTCATGGCTGTTAGAGACTACAGCTACACTTGTCATTGCTCAGGATTTTTGCAGACCAGGCCAGCATCTTTCATGTGGATGCCCAGAAAGTGACCAACTCTGAGATGTTCTGGCTGAGGTGACTTTCCTAGCAGTACAGAAACGTGGCAGAGAAAGGATAGGCTCAGTTCTGTAAAGTGGTGTTTGATTACCTTTTCTATGGGTTTATCCTTAACCTTTTTCTTGTAACAGTTTTGTGCATAATTTACTATGCTTTCTCAAACGTCTCTACCAGATGGAGCAAGGCCCATGTCACAGAAAGCCTCACTTAATGTTGGTCTACTGCTGGAACTCTCTCTTGAGCTTTGCAAGTTATCGCCTGTTTCTTAAAATCATATTTTTGCTGTTCTTGCTTTTGACTAAATGTTTAACCAACAATTAAGCACCCATACTGTATTGCTTACCATCATATACAGTGATGTAAGTTTAAATTTCCAAGGCAAAGCTGGTGCAAAAGCCAGAAATTATCCTGGTAGGTTGAGATTCCTTGGAGTAGCCACGTAATAAAACCCTCACAGTCTGCACTACAAGTGTTGAACTGGATGCTTAATGGCCTACAAGGCTTTCTTGAAAACTTGCTCATCCCATGTGTGAGCACTTCAAGGACCTAATACCCTGCAGGATTGTCTGCACCCTAGAGGTGCCCCCTTCTCTGCAAGATATCTAGGCCTGTTGTTGCCTCTGACAGTGCTCTTTTGCAGGCTGCTTTCCAGGGTTGATGGGCTCTGGGTCTCTGTGAAAATATTGTCTCCTTGGGAGGGCACTTTAGCTTGCTTTCCTGCCTTGCTGTGATTCAGGGCTGTTGTTGGCTAATTTGACAAATTATGCAGCTTAGGGGGCTGAGGGGCACATTTTTTCTGTATTTCAAAGGACAGGAGGAGTACAGTTAAAATTTCCTTATGCTCTCTGTAATGACTGAGGAAGAGAAAACTCCAGCATTGTATTTGAGAAGCCTTGGGATTAAATTATGTCATTTAAGAGCTCATTAGCCTGTCTTTCAAGTGTGTGCACTCTAGGGAATAATCGTCTTTCTTCTCCAGCTTTTGCCTTTGAGTTGCTCTCATGTCATATCTCTCATGCCTAGGAACTGCAGCTTTATGGCACTTTGGATAGGATAAACCCCCTTAGCTTTGAAATGTTAAATCCTTCAATTAGTTTGAGTTGAAGACTAAAGGCCAAACATTTCAAATGTGAGCACCTGAAGTCGACAGGAGCTGCAGTCATTCATCACCTCTCAAAATCAAACCAATCATTTAGGTAGCTAAATTTAGATGCAGGTACTGTGCTTTTGCCAGCCCAGTTAAATACAAAGAAGTATTATTTTGGATCATATAGTCTTTCCCTAGCCCTTTCTGTTGTATTTTCTTTTCCCTTCCAGAAAAAAAGCTGGAATTTATGTTTAAATGTTCATGTTATAATGTCTTCCTGACTCTCCTAGGTAGTTGCTGCCTGACAAACAGGTCCCTCTAACTCCTTGTGCTAAAAGCAACTCTTAGGTTCAGCAGTTGAAAGGAAAAGTAAGCTCTAAAAAATTGCTTAGAAAGGTCTATATTAACTTACCAAAGACAAATGTTAGTCTTCTGTTGTCCAGGAGAGCCTGTGACCTGTTTTGCTGTCATTAGGCACCATCCCTCCAAGCTATGCCCTCTGGCTATCCCCCGTGCATGTCTCCTGGCCACGTTGGACCAAAACAATCTGCCTCTTGAATGGTTTTTGGGCACCACAAAAGCTGTTACTCTACTCTTCAGTTTTTACTTACTCTGCTTTTGAAGGACTTGGGGATTAGGTGAGGTGATTGTGTAATTTGAATACCTGTTTATAACTGCCAATACACATGAAAGGAATTGATTTCTTTAACCAATTTTTTGACTCAGTGATGTAGCAGAACAAGTTCAGACAAATGAGTTAACAGTGACTTGTGTAGATTTAAGTGTTTACTAGTACACCTACCCAAAGAAGTAAATCCATGAGCAAAGAGAATTTTTAGAGATTTGTATTCATAAGATGGAAAGCTTCTGAAAGAATATAACAACTTTGGGACTGAACTGCCTTTCCATTGCCATGATCTTCTGCTTCTCCTGATTGTGAATGCTAAAAGTCTTCTCTGCTTCCTCAAGGTCGTGATAGAAAATTTATTGTTAGAACTGGAAAGGTGGAAAACTAGCAAAGACAAAACCCCAAACAAACAAAACTCTCAAACCCCCAACTAAGGAACGGAGATCTCTTAATTATACTTGCATCCTAAGCAGATGTTAACAAGTCTATTTAAACATTTTCAGACTGTAATCTGCTACTAGTCTGTCCTCATCTAACTTGATGTTTCCCTGATCAGCTAATTCTGCCCTGATTAGCATTTCAGAAATGCACAAGTTTTGTCAAACAGCTTCAGAAGCTATTTTGCAATACTCATTTTGCTGGGTGGTTTTTGTGAGCTGCAGAATACACAGGATGATTTCCCAGCCTTCTCTGTTATATGTATTCTGGCTTTCATTCAGCATGAGAAGTGATTCATGACATTGAAATGCATCATGTGGATGGACCTCACACAGTTGTGTTGTCACCGATTGGGTGGTCTCAGCCTTGCTCATTATCTTGCTGCAGTACCAACATCATCAGCCTAGTCTCAGTGTCCTCTTTCCTTGGTAGAAGAGGACCTATTTTCTCTGAATGAAGACCCTCTCCTGTATTTACCCATTACTTATCTCTTGTGGACAGGGCAGGGATCTATCTGGCTCTGTACTTGAAAAAGCAGGAAACTGAGTTTGCTTCGTCTCAAATGAAATGGGGAGGGAAGGAGAGAGTTTATTTAAGTTATTTTTAAGTTGTTGAAAAAATTTGGGGAAAAAATTCCCCTTAAAATGCCTGTTCAGCTGAGGATTTTGGTGTAACTTGAGTTCGGTGTGGTTTTTTTGTCTTTGTGAAGAAAGAGGGTCCTTTTTTTCCACGCCATGTTCTGTGCATTGCTTCAACAAAGAACAGGCATATTCTCTCCATGGACCTGTGAATATGGACTGCTTCCTTTCTCATGCCTAACAATATGAAATATTTCATCCCTTTCTTCTGGCTTATGTTTTCCTCATGCCAGTATGAGAGTCTTTTCTGTCCCTTACAGTATCATTCAGTGCTTGCCTCAAACTTCCTGCTCAGATTCATCATTATTCCTGACAGTTCTCCTTGGCGAGTATGTTCTTATCACCTGATAAGAACTTATTTTCCCAGAGATATCAAGGTTCTTTCAATATATATATTGGTCTTTTCTCTTTCTCTCCAGCAGTTGCAGGAGGGTGTTTATTTGTTTGGTACAATATCAAGCTAAATGGTCCTAGCAGCTAAGTTAGCAAAGTAGGAGACTGCCTAGTGCTATTTTTAAACTCTAGTTTGGCTTCATTTTACTTGTCTAGGATGAATGTCATGTGATGGTACCAAATTTGGTGATAAACAGGCATTGTGGGTTTGATCCCAATTTCTTTACTGTTTTTTATAGCTAGAACTACAAAATAATTCCCTGTGCAAAGGACCTTGACATGTCTCCAAAATAATCAAGCTTAGAATAGCTTCTGAAGTGCCTGAACACCAGCTGGAAAAGACATACAGGTAGACATTTTCATGAGAGCTGAATGTAGATGAAACAGGGTTTTCAGAACTGATGACAATAATGTAGGTGGCTAATTTCTCTGAAGTGTGCTGAATGTTGAAGTGCTTTGAAAATCTGACAAGAAGTGTCAATGTCATAGTTTCTGCTTGTTGCAGAATGACTTTGGAAATTCGGCTTTAAATTTGGGTGTTTGAAGATATGCCCTAAGAACAATAGTTACTGAAACAAATAAAAAACTTTATTCTGGCCTTCTTTTCAGATGAGGTGCCTAAAGGGAAGCTCTTAAGTGAGCATTTCTCATGACTGAATTTGTTATTTGATTTTCAGAATATCACCTTGCTCTCTAATTGTCACTTCGCACACCCTAAGGTTCTAAAATACAGGCTAGTTCAGGTTATGTTGTTTAGCAAATTCTGGTGTAGTAGGAAAGTCAGTGGCATCCACTCTCTATAAGGACAGCTTTCACCTCAGGTTCCTCCACTGAATAAGTTTTAAAGCTGAAATGCAAGTTTATTTTTATGTTTACAATCTGAACTACAAGGTTTTGTATTTATTACATTCTTATTCTGCCGAGATGCCAAGAGACTTCCATGATGTGATTCATACAACTGAGGTTCTGCTCACTTGACTATGTCAAAATAATTGCAACAAAGATCAAGCTCATCCCTGATGCACCTCCTGGAAGTGAGGGCCATTCTGCTGAGAAGTGAATATAACTCATTTACTGTGTCCCTATGCAGCTGCTGCTGCTGCTTTTTGAGAGTCAGAACTTCGGCATCCAGATTACCATCCCAGGAGTGTTCATATTCTAGAAATGTGGCCTTAAGCAAAGATGTTGTGGTGTAAAAACTGCTCAGCTCTGATCCACAGTCTTGCATGTGATATTCTGGTCTCTGGCTCTAAGGAAGCACTGAGCTTCTGACACTGAAGAGAGTAACAAGTAGTCAACATCAATTCAGCCTTTGCTCCTGGTGTGCTGAAAGAAAACCAAAGATGGCAGAGTGGTCTGGAGAGCATTCAGAGTATTGGGGATAACAGAAAGTTTGCAGGGAAGTTTGCATCAAGTCCTGTCTTATCTGACCTGATTTGCTTATTTCCAAGCAGCACAATATCCCTCATGAACATCCCTTGTTAGCAGTGCAGAGTGCATTTCTGGAGCAGGCACTTCACTCTGCACAACTAGTACTTTTCTTTCTTTCTTTCTTTCTTTCTTTCTTTCTGTCTGTCTGTCTGTCTGTCTGTCTGTCTGTCTGTCTGTCTGTCTGTCTGTCTGTCTGTCTTTGTTCCTGGCCTGAAGGTTGCAGTGGCTAACTCTGCTAATTATATGAAGCTCTTTACTATGGTGCTGGAGGTGTTAAACAATTGTACCTGCATTGAATATGCTGCATTTATACAAATGTGGCACACTGATTGCAAGTTCTAAAATTTATGAGGCAGACTAATTATTTAAATGTGAGCTATAGGTTACATAAATAAATAGCTTTCCCTCAGCAAATGGTGAGGTGTCATGGTGTTAGCCACATGGTCTGTAGCAGAGTAGAATTAATGTTAACACTTTTGTAGTTTTCTTTCTCTGATTAGTAATTCTTTTGATGTTGGTGGATGAGCTGAATTTATGAAAGTTTTGCCTGCCCTCTAGGTCTCTGTTTTGTATTCCTTGTGCATTGCAGCCTGGTTATGACTCTGGCAGCAGTGCTGGATAGTAAGCCCACAAATAGCTCAGGCTCCCTGCTCAGCCTGTGGGGTGAGGCAGATCCAAACCAAACTGGGAGCTGCTTCTGGGGCAAGATCTCCTCTCCCCCAGTTCCCATAACCTGGTCTTCCAGCTACGGAAGCAGTCCATTTGGAATTACCTGCATGTATATCATAGAGCACTGGTACAGAATTGCATATACCACAAAATAAGCAGATCACTGTGGTAATGAATAAGGAATTTGCCGAGGTGGGCTCCTTGTATTTTCTTGGAGCACGTATGCTGCAGGAAAGATGCATGTATGTTTATGCAAAGGCACAGATGATTATAATACTGCCCTTTGAGTGCAGATTTATGAAAGCTTGGAAAATCCTATATGAGAAAAGCTTCCCTAGCTAGTCAGAGAGAGTTTCATTAAAGTTTCTTGCTGTTATTAGTTTTAAATTCACTTATGTCGGCTTCAGTTTCATTTCTGGAGGCACCTGCTCTGGTGGTTTTCTGGCAACAATGCAGCAGAGGGTGGAGAGTGTTAAGTGACAGATTTTATATTCGTCCTCAGTCTGGGTTTTTTTCTCCAGTCATGCTAATTTACAAGCAGATTTCAAAACAAAGCTTGAGCAGGCATCCTCCCTCTCCTTCCCCACCTGCCCCAATTCCCACTACTTCCTTTCACTTTCCTCCTTTTGGCTGCACCAGTGGAATCACCTGGTTTCACAACAAGAGAAAAGCTGGTGAGTGCTTCACTTACCCTTCACTTAAGGGGAATCTGCAGGCCTGATCCTTTGATGGCTGTTCTGGCAAACAGCAGGAAAGGTGCTCACCACTTTATGGGATGTGCTCAGCCATTTGCAGACTCACAGCCTAGGCACTGCTGTACTCCCCTGCAGCACTGCATCACAGGGAGGATCTTGCTCATCCGTTTCATGGTGTGTTTAGGAGGAGGAACCTGTTTTCATGGCAGCCCTTCAGCAGCAATGTCTGTGTCAGGCCCAGCAGAAGCAATTGGATCAACTCAGTGCAAGGGATTAAAAGAAGCCAGATGCTTTCTTAAAGGACAAGCGTAAGGTAAAGTTGCAAACTTGGACTTTTGGGGAAATTGAAAGCAATTGAATTCAGGTTCAGCTTAGAGGGTTGAGAAAGAAATTGTCTGTTAGTCTCAAAGCAGGCTGGCAGTGCACCCACACCCAGATGGCAGATGCTCAGCAGCCGCCAGGCAGAGCCGCATGTTGACCCACCGGCACCCGGGACGTGCCACCCCTCGCAACCTGCCTTGGGCTCTGGACCTGCACAGGTAGTGACCCAGAGGTCACCCAGCCACTCGTCCTGAGACCAGCTCTCAGACTGGTGCAAATGGAGCATGTCTGTATGATGTGAGGTCTGTTCAGTCCAAAGCAGACTCTGCATGGCTGCTGTTTGCTCCTCAGCCCCACAGCTCTGGGCTGGAAGGTAAGCAGGGGCAGGATTTGGTCACCTTAGCAACCCCTCGGCCAGCACTTCTGCAGAACACATTGCACCAGGTTTTGGCCAACCAAATCCTTCCTCCAGACCCCAGAGAAGGTGGAAAGAGGGAGGCAGTTTGTGGGGCTGAATTATAAGCTGCTCTTAGCCCTGATCCCAGGAGAGTAGATCAACATGTCAAGGCTGAGGATGAAACTAACCTTTCACAGGTAACCTTTGTGTTCAGTGAAAACTGGGGTTGCTTTGCTGTTCTTTTTCTAGCCCAAAGAAAGCAGACAGATGCTAACAGAAGCTTCAGCTCCTTCTATTTTAATTTTGTTTTGTGAACAAAGCTACTGGTGAATCATGAAAGCTGCTCATAAGGTCAGCTTTCAAGGCTCGCATGAAGTTACACTGTTTAAAATTATTTAAATTCCTCCACTACTACATATTTCCTGGAAGCATTTCTTTCTTTCTTTTGTTTCCTGAGCACTTTTTATATTGCCAAGGTGTCTAGCTGCAAACATGGAAGGCCATGCAAATAAGACCAAGCCAGCTGCCCAGATTTTGCACACTTTAATTAAGTTGTAGGGCTTCAAATGAGTTTGGCTCCAGTTTCTGATGCTTCCATGCCCTGTATTCTGTTCCAGTGTGGATGTTAAATTGTGCAGAAATGGAGCGTGACCTAACTTTCATGTCAGTTGATCTGGCAATAGCTGTTTTTGTGTAACTAATTTAAGAAGATTGATTGTTGGTTAATTACATTAATGAACTGAACCAACATGGGCACAGACCAGAGCTCAGCAGTCTCCTAAACAGTCATTAAGAATAGACATCTATCTTTTCACCTGCTTGTACAGCCTCCTGTTGGGTGGCAGAGTGTGTGGAATCATAATTCTGAAGGTTAAATGACTTAGGGACGTAATCACAAACTGTTCACCTCTGCTTCCCTTCTGCCCATATGGCCCTGGTCGTCACAGTCAAAGTCCATTTGGACAAACTGTCTGTTGAAAGGTCTCCAGGACAGAAAGTCTGGTGGTTTCAGCTGGGTTCCTGGCAAATGCCAGCATGTATTACAAATCCACCGGAGTTCCCCGGTTGAAAGGATTTTATGGATTAAAACAATTTTGAAATAACTCCTTTCCTAGTTAGGGAAATTCATGCTTATCAAGGTGAAAGTGTTCTAAGAACAGTTCAGTCTTCTCTCTAGCTGGCTTATGAATATGAAGAAAGTTGAATCAATAATGCATTTCTGTGATTAAATTGATAAGTTAAAATGATGGAGTTCTTGTTTTAGCAGACAGTCAAGGGAAGGTGTTTTTCTGTGTGTTTATCAGTGTTGGCCTGGTAGCCATTTGCTATGCTGCTTAGGTGGGAGATGTGCAAATGTTGCATCCCACACAAGGGCTTACAAAAGAAGTCCTTTATGAGGATAAAAAATATTGGAAATAGGGACATTGGTAGCTTTTCTAACCTGATTTCAAGATATTATACAGACTATAAAGGCAACGGAATGCATTTTATTTAATTTTGAGGGTTGGAGACATACTGTTGTATATCCTCTGTCATTATTAGCACACCTGCTTGCCAGATTTCTTCAAAACACAAAGGACTTAACCTGAAGTTGGTGGGAGTGTTGCCACTGGCTTGAGCAAAAAGGGAACTAGTACAGCATGTAATGAAGGATGGTAAGAAAATCCTACTTTCTTGGGAAATCAAGAATGAAAGTACTTTTGCAGTGATAGCCTGGGAGAAGTTATATGTTGTCAAAATCTTCAAAGGTGACTTGTGTTGGTGCTGATACCATGGTATTCTGCAAGGCCTGATCCAATAGCTGCTGACACTGAGGAGTTATTACAGGGATTTCACCTTTGGGTGATGTTGCAGGTGACCTGTGGCATTTGATGTTCAAGGAGGCTGTTTAATTCCACAAAAATGTTTTGTATCCCAGATTCAACAGTGTGTATGGGAAGTAAGTCTAAGAAAAATAGGATTGACCAGCAGCCATATAGTCCAGGCCACAAATGTGCTTTCTCAGCTCCCTCACTGTATATGCCATTTAAATGGTTTAAGGTGACGAGAAGACTTACTCTGATGGGTTGTTTGGACACTGGTCCTGCTTTCCCATCATCCCAGAGACTTTGGCAGGCTGTTGAGGGAGGAACAGCTGAGTAGCTACATAAGGGATTTCAGGCAGTGGTTTGTGACAGCTTAAAAATACTTTAAAAATGAGGTGAAGGAGCTGAGGAACTACACGTATGCAAATGGCATTAAATTATGGTTTTATGTAAGATCTTTTGTTTCAAGCTAATTGAAAGACAGAGGCCACTGCTGCAGGAGGAAAATATGAAAAGAAAACTAAACTGAAACATAAAAGTGTTTCTGATCAAGTAAAATTCTGTTTCTGTTGAATGTTTTATTTTGTTCCAGTCACATAAATTACCATCTTTGAAATACTAAAACTCCCACAATCAGCTTTTTATAACAGAAAATAATTTACATTTAAAAGGTTTAACTGAAGCAGTTAAACCTCAGAGATGGATATGCACATTCGGCAATAAAACAGGAAAACAGCTCATGTTTTGGAACCCATAGCTGCCATATATAATTTTAATGTTATAAATAACTAAATACAGTCTAGTGAGTGCTATAGGTATGCACAGAGATATCTGTGAGTTCTTGGGAAATGTATCCTTAAGGGTATAAGATGCCTCAGTACTGACACAGAGCCCTGGAAATCTCCCTTAGCACTGATAGATTCTGTGACAGAAAGCACTGTGGCTTGAATACATTTCATCCTCTGCAGAAAGTTATGAGGCTCAGTCACATTACTGTCATCAGAAACCTTTTCTTTCTCCTTGCAGTAGCACCTCTCTTCCATCTTTAACTAATGAAAGAGGAGACAGGGACAGTATTTTAATGCTGCAGGATCCTTGTCATCATTCTAGAAGTGGCAAAAGTTGTCTAAAAAGGCAGTAACCACAAAAATTAGAGATAGTGATTTCCCTCTCAGAACAGGAGTAACTAGTAGGTAAGACCCTGCCAGTCCTGATTTATCTTCTCTTCTTCCCTGCCCCCAGCATTAAAGGGGGAGTGGGCCATTGGTGCTACAATGTTCTTATTCCCTGCTAGTGGAGAGCAGATATATTTCAGTTTTATGCTCTCCTCAAATGTACCCAGACACATGAAGGAGATACCTTACAGGTGTTTGTATCATTGCAAGTACTCCTGAGAACTGAAAACCCTCTGTATTCCAACAATAATCTTTCCCTCAATCTCAGCATACTTTTTATCTCAGCTGTGGTGCCGAGTCCTGTTGTTACTGGAGTCAGTGAGAAAATTGGTGGAAGTTTCAGCAAAACAGGGATGAGACCCTTGGTGTTAATCATGGGGCAGAAGGGTTGACACTGTAGGAGAAGCTACACAGCTTTGTACCTAACAGCAGGGAACTGCACCTTTCTTGACATCTACAAGATTTTCCTGGGGATGTTCAATTCTTACTCCTATAAATATCAGGAAGTAAATTAGCATTATATTGCCCTCCATATCAGACCTTTTAGGGGCCTCCGATCCTTTTCATTTAGACCAGGTCCCTGGGGGAAAAACCCAGAAATAACACACTGGTGTGACAATTATTAAGCACATTCTGCATAATTACAATGTTAGCATCTCAGGGGGAAAATGAAAGCTGTGCTGTCCCTTTAACGGGACCATTTGATAATCCTCTTAGCATTTTCTCTTTTGGCTGATAATATTTCACTGAATTTTACTTTGTAAAATATTCCTAAAGGGAGGCTTAAGCAATAATGCAGAGATTATGGAAATAACTCTCATTAAGCATAGGAAGAGACTTCGGCAAAGCCATGAACTGCTTCGAAACATGTAACCCCCATTAGGAGCTTCATTTAAATGTTTATTCACAGAGCAGTAAATGTTTATTATAGAACTTTTTATTGAAACATAAATTAAAGAACCCTAATTATACGTATCACAAGTGTTAAAACAATATGCATTCATCATGACTTAACTAAAGATCAGAGGTGAGGGGAAATGCAATTGCTTTTTTATTTACATCTCAGCAACACTAAATTTGTACAAAAACACTAGGGCAAAGTGACCATGAGGAAGGCAAAGGTGCAGGACCTCAAGGCAGCTGGTGTCCAGCAGTTCCTAAGCCTGCACCACCTTCCTGGGAACCTTAATTGGTTTGTGCATCAGCCTTCCCATCTGTAAAATGGAAATGACACTTTATGCAGGGGCTGCCAGGGTTTAGGTTTTTTATTGCAGTTCTTTAGTATTCAGGGGGTAGAAGGTGCTATACAGGTCTCACAGTGTTCTGATTGTAGTGTTGCTGACACATAATCCAGGTAACATGACTCAACAGTTTCCCCATCAGGGTCCTTGGTTGGACCAAGGTGTTGTTCTTCCTGTTGATTCACTCAGAGTAACGGTTTATGCTCCTGCAGGTCTCCCTGTCCTGTCCACTGTGGGTGCTGGAGAGGGGATAGGCACTGAATAATGGCAGGTGAGAGGAGCTGATGATAGTCCTTGGCCTGACCTTCCTAACACCATGTGTGGACCCTCATTCCCAGAGCTGGGAACCAGGTTAGGGTGTCCCTCTGTCCCCCTGTCATGCTGCTCCCATCTCTGGCAGTCTGTCTATAGCACATCCTTGCATTTCTCACGATGGTAGAAAAGCAAGCTTTGGTTTTGTGTTTGAATAAACCAGAGCCAAAGCAAAGGTGTTAGATGAGTGTGTCTTCCTGGGCTGGGAGCAACCCTTACCACCTGAATGCCAGGGCTGCCACCTGGGGAGGCACCCTGTGTCTGCATGAGGTTATGGTGAAGCTGGAAAGGAAAATGCTGATTCCTAGAAATAGGGTGGCTTTGTAGGAGAAGAATTGTTTCAAGTAGTTTCCTGCCATGCTTTAATATTTTATAAAGATTAGGTCTTCTAAAGTGGTCTGACTTTGTGTAATTTATAACTCCTGGAAATGAAAAGGTAAAAAAGAAAAGAAAAATATTAATGCTAGGAATAATTTTGAAGGGTGTGAAAACCAAGTATTTTAATTGACTGAAACTCTTTTCATAATGTTGGATAGGATTTTTTTGTTTCTTAATTTGTTTCTCCATCCCAACCCAAACCAGGACCGGGAAAAATATTCAAGAACTCATAAACACTCACTGAACAGAAACTGCTTTGCCGTGAGATGGCTTTGCCAGGGCCTGCAAGTCAAGGGCCTGAGAAACCGGGTGAAGAGCGATGGTAGAGTCTGCTCACGCCTCGGTAACGCGATGTGGTTTTGGGGACAGCAGAGGGAGTGCTGTCTGTTAATGAGCTATGGATATACAGGCAGGGCTTTCCACAGAATAATTTCCTAACAGGGATAATTGAGCAGTTAATCAAGAATAGCAAACAAGGGCTTCATGGAAGCCCAGTTTACAGAGAGGACAAAATTGCCCTATTTTTCATGTGGCTATCTCAGTATTACGGTTGATTTTCTTTATCACCCGCTAACAGTCTTACTTGGAGAATGGTTATTTGGAATTTCTACAGTTAATCTGGTAGTTTAGAAGAGGCATTATCACAACCTCCCATAAGAAGCCCGTGTCTCTGTAATGGACAGGGGACTTTGCAGCAAACAAGGTGTTATCTTTAAACCACTATCTTTTCTCCCAATGAACTGGCTGATAGGGGTCTCCTGGCCAGCAAGTCTTGCTTGCCTGCAGCTGCTGATGCCTTTCATGCCCTTCCTCCTGTCTGAACACGACAGTGGCAGGGACATTGGGGTTTACCCTTCCTGGCTCTGATGTCCCTCTGTGAAACATCACAACCTTTCCTGACCTTGCTGCACCATGTGATGGTGGAAGCTCAGGACTGCAAAGCTTTGTCTCTGTGGAAAGAATGAAAAGTAAGGAGGGAAAGCATTAAGCTGATCTGGCTTCATGGCATGAATTCATGGCTCGCCCACAGACTATTTTTGGAGGTATGGGGGGCACAGCCCTTCCTTTGCCAACTTTTTGACAGCCTCCCCACCCTCATCCTCAAGGTCAGGAGACCTGTTGCCAGATTTTATGTATTCATCCTGTAGCTGCATGTATTGCCAACAGGCCCTGGGTGTATGTGCTGAGGAGCTCTCGTACAGGCTGTTATCTCCCTTTCTGTTGGAACCCAGGCTTTGCTGCTCTGCTAACCAGCACAGCAGCTGAGTGAACACAACATAATGTTCATGAATTATTGAAGGCAATGTCCATGTCCTCCCCAGTGGTGTGTGGCAGGGTCATCTACTCTTCACTTTTCTGGTCTACCTGGGAAATCTCTTTCAGGGTCTATTTTGCCTGGTATTTTCTCTTTACATCCAGTGCAGTGGTGAGGCATTGGATATTTGACCATAATTCAGTATATAAACCCAGCCATAAGTAGGAGCATGGCTTTCTGCGTGGCCTTGAATGCTGAAGTAAAACTCACCTGATCTGAATGGGTGGTTTTCCAACAAAACAGGCTCCAGGTTTTTCAGCTGAGACTTCTGTGAGCATTTTGCAGCTCTGGTTCACTGGAAATCGACTTTAGATGTATAATCCCACAAACACCTGTGCTGCTGCCAGATTTCAGCAGTGGTGGGGTGAGCGTGCTCCAGAGTGCCCACCAGCATCCCCATGCTCCCACAGTCATGCTGGGAATGCTGCAGGGATCCAGGAGAGGATTTTGGCTCACAGTTTTCCCATGGCACTACAGATTTGTTCCTTGCAGCAGGTTTTCTAATTCTCTTGCCATTCTGGGTATAAAGGTCTTGAAAAATTTTCTCTTAAGACTGATTTTGCATCACTTGATAATTCTCATAATTAGGAGTTTCTCAAACTCAGATTTCATTTATAGTTCTGTAGTTACTGTGAAAACCAAGCAGCAGTCCCAGCCTGAGACAACTGTGAGTCTAATAATGTTAATTTTGAATGTCCTATAAAATTCAGCTCCCACAACCTTCTCCCAGCTGCTGCTGCCCTGGATGTCTCTGGCAGGAAATCTTGTCCCCAGTATCAGAAGCAGCTGGTTGGGCTCAAACATCTTTGACCCACATGGTGTCCCCCACCTGGGGGCATACTGCAGTGTCCCCATGTTGTCCTACCCAGTGTGCTCATCTCCTGCCACCATGTGCAGCTTTCTCCATCAGTGTCTGCCAAGGGGAGGGAATGGCAGCTAACACTCCAAGCAATGCAAGCACGTCTTTGCATTTTTTCTACCCTGATGCAGGTGATATTGATTGGTCCATTAATGTAAATGTCTTGGCTGTTGTATGTTGCTTTTCTTACTCGTTAATCAAATAATGCAAATTGAAAGGAAAGCAAATTTTTTAGGAAAAAAAAAATAAAATGAAATGCAGTCAACAATGATTGAATACAGCCTGCTGGAATGTGACGGGGCTGTCTGCCACCCACCAGGCATGAGGATACCCACAATAACTGAGGAAAAAAGTTGAAACACTTTATTTTGACACTTTGTATACACAATGTTTGGATTTGTCTGTCTGCAGCCAAATGCTTTGTTTGTATCTGCTGACACATTTCAGTCAACTGCAAATGTCTTTTTTGGAGGTGCAGGTTTTTGTTCTGCCCAGAAAACAAAATGGAAGGAAGTGACTTTTAATTTTTGGGCACCTTGAAGTTATTCTACTAGTCCCAGTTGGGGAAAGCTCCCTGTAGCCAGCAGTGGATGCAAAACTGTGAGACATATACATAATACCCAGGATACAAATACTCCCACTGAACCAATTCACAGGTTGGAAATCGAGCTGGTGCTTAAGTACCTCAGTGGATTGAGGCTTTAGCAATAACAAATAGTACTAAGGAGCAAAAATGATCAACTAAAGTCCTAATTAATCAAAATATCAGTCTCCCTGAGTTGGGAAGGCCAGAAACTGAAGGGCAGATTAGAGAAGGTATGTAATTCCTTCCTTTGATGTTTCTCACTGCTTTGTGCTGCTTGTATTTCCCAGTGTTTTCTTGGTAAAACTGAAGAGAAGGAAGCTACTTGAGACACTGTTGCCATTCCTCTTTGTTTCTGTTACACAAACAGGAGGGAAAATGCAAATATTGCTGTTCCGTGCACAGAATTTTAAAAAAGAAAGTGGGATGTCTGGAAAAATTACTCTCTTTTAAATTGATCGTAGTTACCTCAAACCTTGGAAATACTCATTTGTTTTCTGATACAGTTAAGAGATTTTGCTCTGCAGCCTGGCATTGTGTAAGAATATAATGCATGTAGTGAAGGTGACTAACCCCTGAAAATGTCCCCCACTGATGCCAAGTGGCCCATATGCTGTCATAAATGCTTTTTCTTCGTATTTTCATCCTGATTGCAAGAGCCCATTTGGGGTAGATCACATTAGGCTCATTCATTACCTGCTGTGCTGATCTGTGCATCTGCAGTGCAGCACCTCTGCACTGAGCTTTGGACTACATCCCTGTGTGCTTTCTGATATTCCAAATTGTCATGAGTATGCTGATATTCTCCTGTGGGAATCCTGGAACGTTCTACCACAGAGATAAAAATGACTCTTAAAGGTGGCTGAATTTTAGCAAATACGGTTGTTGATAATTGACATATATCAAGATAGCTGTGTGTATATATATATATATGTCAAGAGAAATTCCTGAAAATTTGTATTTGTAGCAAAACCATCACTCCTAGCACAAAAGAAAAAAACTGCCTGGCAGATTATTCTCTATTTTTATGAATAAATTTAAAATCTAACAAGAACCACAGGTGAGAGACACCAGTGACATTTTACAGTACCACTGCAAACTTTAATCTTCACTTTTCTTTTTCTTGAAAGCCTTTGCCCAAAAGCAAAATTTCAGGCCTAGGGCTACTGAAGATCATCTTTAAACTTGCCCTGTGATTTTGAGCAATACATCATGAGAGCAGTGATTTTCAGATGATACATTGCACTAATACATCACAAGAGCACTATCACTCTCATGATATGTTAGTATAATGCACTATTAGAACACTATCACTGATGTATTACTCAAAAGCACAGAATCATCCTCATCTCTAGGCTGAATGCACTGAAAGCTGTGGATAATGAGAAGAATAAGCAGTCACATGTTTGGCTTCTTTAGGGTAAGCTGAGGGGGGGGGAAAAGAGTAGTATTTAGAATATTTCATTAACTGAAACATCCTTGTGATTTCATTTTATTCACTGAACAAATATAGGTTGAAGCTAACACAATACAGGTGTGTTTGGATTTTCTCAGAAATAGCCTAAGAAAATCTTTTTTGATTTTTGGATTTCATTAGTCTTGAGCCATGTTTTGAGAATGTTGCAATGAGGTGCATGAATTTCAAATGATTTCTGCCTCAGAAAATTGAGTCAGGTGCAAGCGATCTGAATTCTATGCTAAGCATTCAGTGCTGTTTCTGATGCAGCCTTTTTATAAAAAAGGTTTTAAGCATCATCTAAAAAGACCTGGAGATGCATGAATGTGATCTGTCACTCAGATCATTTGTTGCCTCTCCTCAAAAGAGATGCAGTTTTTTTTCTTGAAGAATTATTCTAAGTTGTGTTGTTTGTTCTTCTCAAAAGAGAGTGAAAGGGGAAAAGAATGTTTTGCAATGTTGTAGCTGAACTTACTGCAGAAAAGCAGATAGATGAGAGTTTGTTTGATTTCCTAGTAGAGTTTGAGTCTTGAGAATCTCAAATAACCCTTCCTATATGGAAGAGGCTCATAATTTCTCAACAGAAAAAGAAATGTAGTAACATTTACAGTAAAACATCAAGGTGACAAATGTATTTGCTTTCTTGTCCATATTTTTGTTCCTTCTCTCCGTATCTCAACAGCATTTGTGACAAAAATATATGTCCCATGTCCCCTCACTTCTGCTACCCCTCTAGCAATGGCTTTGCCATCAGGACAGTGACACTTATGCTTCAGGCTCTGTAAAACTGGGCCCATAATTCTCGTCCCTCATGGTTTGGGTCCAGTGGGTGCACTGGAGCTCGTGTCCCTGCAGGCAGGTGCCTCTGGCTCGCACCTCATACCACTGGGGGCTTCAGCATGTTATAGTCAGGCTGCAGCCTCCTGGCAGGAAAAGCAAAACATCAAAGTCTTTTTAACCTTGTGAAAACCCTTGTATCAGCCATGCTGCAGACCCTGGTGAGTGTCCTTTTCTGACAGCTTTTCTCCCCATGTTCTCCATTGTGTACCATCAGTTCCTCCATCCCCCAGCCCATGCAGCAGAGCACTGAGCCCAGGCTTGTCCACACAAATCCTCTGCCCACGCTGGGCAGCCCTGCTCCATCACTGGCACCTTCTTATTCTTGTTGGTTTTGAAGTCACAACACACAGCTCCAAGGTAGATTGTCATTTCAAAGCTGTAGCTGAATACGTCTCTGACTGACAACTATGGATTGTTGTCAGTCAGACACAGAGCCCCTGAACTCTCAGGCACTTCACCCTGCAGCTCGTATAATACAGCAGAGCTTCTCTCTTATGTTTTTCATCTTTTATATCCTCCAAAGGGTTGAGATACAGTTATGGAACAAGTTAATTTATTTTCCTCTGAAAATAATGCAGTGAGAACCTGTGCACATTCACTTGCATGCATGGAGAGTAATGCTGACAATCCAGAAAGGAGAGCTCAATAATCACCATTATTTTGTTTTATGTTTTCAGCATGTTCATGTCCACATCCTTCCAAGGAGGGCTGGAGACTTCAGCAGGAATGATGATGTCTACAAGGAGGTAAGGGCTGCACTTAATTTCTTGTTCAGAGTTGAGTTTGCTGTTAGGAAATCACCTTAATTGTGTTCTACCTTGAGTGGAGGTAGTTAATGGGAACTCTGCATCTTCATCGGTTGCAAAGAACCTGCAGTAGCACCAAGCCCCCTACACTGGGACTTCCTTGAGAGCTCTGATTCGAGCTGTGGTCATACAGGGTCCTGAGGAGTAATGCCACCCATACCTTTGGTACTTCAGTCTATCACCACACACAGAGCAAGGTGACATTTCTACCAATAGTTGGATTCTTTTATTTTGAGAGTGCAAGGGAAAAGGGTGACCACATAGTTAGCCTGGCATTCAGGGAGCATGTCCTACCCTGTCTGCCAGCTTGGAGTGCAAAACCTCTTCCTTCCACAGAGGGAAAACAAAGGCAGTTTGTTACAACTCTGTCACAAATTGCCTTCTGGCCTGGTTTTTGTGGGGCTCTGCTCGTGCTCTGGACAAATCACATTGTAGCCCCCCAAGATAAAAATTAAGGAGCAACTGTGCATCTAGATGTATAGATGCATGTGTGAGGAATGTATGGCAGAGCTGGGGACAGAAGCTGTTCCAGTGTGACTGAATTACTGGCTTTTGTTTAAATGAACAATTGTACTGGCAGTAACAAAAAGTTTTCACCAGCTTGACAGCTGTCACAATGAGTTAATGAAAAAATCTCACAATTGTTAGATTTACAGATGGTTCTTAGAGGGTTTGGTAGGATCATCTATTTCAAATATGACATCTTCTCTTTCTGAAAGTAACTAATATAAACTTGTTCAGTGCTCCTGCAATGCCATCTGCTTGAAGGAGAATTCACCACATTTTCTGCTTTTGTATTTTTTCCTTTGTCATATATGCATGATGACAACTGCCCACTCCCAAAAAAAAAATAAAAGGTAGTGCATTTTAGGGTTTGCTGATGACTTAACTATGCAAAATGGTGAAAAAAGTTTATTGCTCACCAGTTACTTTGACAGAGACTGAGAACGCCATTAATGAGGGTAAAACCTTATAATGAGGCTGCTGAGCAGGGAGATCAAATGAAAATACCTGATGGCCCTCTTATGTGCTGCTGCAGTTAGAAGCAGTTAAGTGAGGCAAGTGGAAAGTTAACTTTTTTCCTTTTCAAATGTGTGAAGTGGTTTTGGATGCTGCACCAACCCACAAAGTCTGTTTCCATTTTTGTCGTATTTACAATTCCATTTGCTTCTTTTTTAACACATTTATTTCTCCCTTGTTGTATGTAAATACAAACAGACAAAACTCTGTTAATGAGCTAGACTATACATTTAGGGCTGTTAAATGCAAAATGGTGACATTGGTGAAAAATATTTTTATCTTGTAATTTTCAGTTACAGCAGCAATTGTAGGTGTTGCTTTTAGCAGAGAGAGGAAGCAAAAATATTTAGACACAGATGTGATAATATATCTTTTAGCAGAAGAATGTACAGCCTCAGAATCTAACCAGTCTTGAATATCACAGAGCCAACTTACACATTTGTACAGGCTGTAGCTGATAAAGGTGTCTTCTTTTTATTTTTATGATGCCAGGTCAAAAACCCCACATTTGATGCTATAAAAAGTTTGATGCAAAGTTCTATCCTTGACTGAATTGGAGGATGGAGGGACTTAAGCAATATGCTAGCAGAGGTGGATAATTCTGTTTTGAAAAATACAAACTGGACAAATTATTGAAAATACAGCTGTCTTAGGAAATAATTTGAAGCCTATGTCAGTAAGCAAAAATCTTTTGAAATAATGCCTCTCTGTGTTGTACCAACATGACATATGTCTTTGGCAAGATCTTTTAAAAGATTTAGGAAGATATGTAGATCATGGTGGGGCCACAGGCTGAAAATCTACGAGGGACAGAGTACCATTAGGTGAGATGTAGGTGCTGGAGAGAGCTTTAAATCCATCATCCATGAAATTTGTACTTAAGACAATCCAAAATCTCTTTATAAACAATGCTTCACTTCCATATATTTGCGTGATAGATGGGGTTGTAGTTTAGGCAGTAAAGACCACCTTCCAAAATTATCCCAACAGTCTTTTCCTTGTAGAATGCGACATGGAGGCTGATCAGCCTCCTTTAAACAATTTGTGTAATTTTAAACTGTACACAGGCTAAATTTTATATATTGTGGTGCCTGATTTAACTACCTCAGCTAAAGACTTTACTGCTATTTGGTGCAGTTTTCACAGATTCTGGATCTCAGCTCTGGTTCAGCACATCTGTTGCCAATCCCTATCTATCTGTAAACACCTTTGAGCTCTCCAGGCTCTGCACTTGTCATCTGGATACGCTCAGCTTGCTGCTGACAAATCCCATTGCTCTGTGAGCATTTGACAACGAAGGGAATGTCCAGATGTTGAGATATCCGTCCTCTTCGGAGACTTCTAGAGTTGAGGCAGCCAAAAAGTACTTGCAGTCTCTTACCATGTGCTTTATTTCTCCCATTCTGTTTGGGAGTGATCACCCATCTGCCTGACAAGAGAGAAAAAAGCATATCAGGTTGATCCCTGCTTGGATTGTTTACTGGGCTCTTGCACCTTCAGGCTTTTGTCAGTGAAGCTCTGACATAGCCTCAAACAAAGCAACTTTTAAGTGTAAAGAGTATACTTAAAGGTAAGGTATATCTTTAGCTTTTGATATTTAATAAGGCTGCTGATAGGCACTAGTGTCTGCTGGTTTCTGGATATATATTTAGAACTTGAATACTGGCACATCAGTTCTGGAAGACGTAAAAAAGGGGCCAACATCTCTTCCACAACACCTTCTCTAAGGCATTTCTTGGTGGAATATGTCACCTAGTATTTTAGTTTTGGTACCTCAGTGCATATGAAACAAGTCAGTACATTATTATTCTAAGATACAGAGAGAATGATTAATAATGAAAAATAAAAAATAAAATCATCTGCACTGAATGTTTTAGATGTATTTCCTCTGCATCTTTGTGGTGCTCTTTCTTGGGAGGATGTTTCCCAGGGAACGTTAGTTATCTGGGCTCACCACACTGAAAAGCTAAGGGTATAATTTTTTCAGTTCTTACTTTTCCCTGCAATTATTTGAAGCCTAATCCTGCAAGTGTGCACATGTCAGAGTTAAATTGGTCTTACATGCTTTTTTAAAGGATCACGCCCTTCATGTTTTACTGTTGCTGGATTACTTTTCTCATCTATATCTTGAGTACTTCTTATTCATTGATTCACTATTTTTCTTCTACAGCAAAACCATAGCTAAATATTAGGAAAACTTTTAATCAGAACTGACCTCTTCATTCCTCTATGTTTTCTGTTTGGTTTGAAATAGCTTAGTATTTTTACATGTATTAATCAAGGAACTTTAAAGACCTTCCTACCAAGGAGTTGCCTGCTTTGAAGTAGAAAAGTTTTTTTGCTATTGTGAAGGCAGGTTCACAATAACGGGTAAGAATTTGGTATTAATAAATGTCTTTACTGTAGAATGGCACCCTGTGTTGTTGCAGTCAGCACAAGCACTGCAGAGTTGTTGGAGGTCATAGTGTCCAAGGTGTTCAAGAACATTATCCTGAAAAGTCTCAGCAGTTTCACACACTCAGCCATCTGTGGGAAGTCCTCATTCAGAGTGTGTTTGAAAAGTCCATAGCTCAGCCTGTCCCTGGTCTCCAGTGAGTGGTTAGCCATTGCTGCAATATAAATAACATTCATCATCCTTTAGGTTGGCAGGTAAGTGCCATACTGGGCCAGAGAGTGTGGGGCTCTCTCAGAAAGGAAGACTGAATCAGAAGTCCACATTTCCACTGATATGAGTGCTGGCCTCAAAAAGTTAATTTTGAGGCTGAGAGACTTGGATTGGTGAGGGCAACTGGTCTCTCAGCAAAACCCTGAGCATCCCTGGCATGCAGAGATCTGGCATGTGGTGCAGGCTACTGTTCCTCCCCAAACTGTGTTTCACTTGGCAGTTGCAGCCTGCTGTAGTGGATGCAGCTGCAGCAGAGATGCACACCTGGGGCTGTGCAGGCAGGGCAGAGAGTGCCCATCACCTCACCAGCTTTGCTTTCATGCCCACCTCATTTCCTTATCTGTATTCTGTTCCCAACCCGGGGCTGGAGAGCACTGAAAGCAATGTAAAAGGGGAAAATGTGAATGAGAGAGGTTGACCCAAACCTGTGCCTCCATCCCCCTGGCTACCTGCCAGGCCTACATCACAGACCTCTTGTAATGAGCCTGGATGAAGCTTCCCAGTGTGAATTCTTCAGTAACAGAGATTTTGTAAAATGCAGAAGCCAGCAAAAGAATTTGGTTCATGCTGTCCTCCTTCCCTCTGGCATTCAGGCACACGAGGGAGAGAATCACTTAGGGAAAGATATTTTGACTTTGCGATCTTATTCAGCACATTATGTTAAATCATTTCAGCAAGAATACCTATTAGTAATCATTTCCAGTTCCAGGGAGGGTGAAGGAGGCACTTTGGCATGTGACTCAAGAACCTGCTGGGCTACTTCTTCAGGCTGGCAGAACAGGGGAACCATGGTGAATTCAGAAGTTTAGTCAAACAAGCCTGAAGTTTAATTCTCCATGAGTGGCTTGGACTGTGACATGCCTTTGCTATAACCTGCAGACAGCATCTTGCATGCTGCTGGGCACAGAGCCTGGTGCAGGGCTTGAAACCTGCACAGAGGCACTGAACTGTTTGGGCTGCTTCCTACTTAAAGGTAAGGTATACAGTGAAAAGATAAATAAGCCCTAATCCAGGTCCTGCTAGACAAAATGGAAAGATGCCCAACAGCTTCTGTGAGCATTGGATTGAGCTATCCATGAAAACTAATGGCATGCAGAGCTAATAGGCTGTTCCTTGGCCTTAGAATTATATTGCACCTTCTGGGAGCATATTGTAGCCTGCTGGTAGATCAGTCTGCTGCATCTGAACTCCCTTGGGGCCAGACTCTGCTTTCTTTGCACTCTGCATGGGTAAACCCATGGATAGGGAAGGAAGCAGCACAGAATCTAAATAGGTTTTGTTTGTTTTGTTGTTTTGTTGTGTGTTTTTTTTGTTTTGTTTTTTTTTATAAAAAGCCTACTGTGATCCCCAGGTACAAGTCTATTTCTCTATCTTCTTTTGATGTGGCAGCAATTAAATTCTTCCCAGTAGGCTGTGGATTTTATCCTGGTCTTGCCAGCGTTGCTCTTTTTATCTGATAGAGCATCAGAAGGGGTTTCTGCCATCCAAGGAGTATAAGCCTTTCCCAGTTCCTTCATGAGTCTTGTGATATTATAGCAACTCCAGCAGGGCAAGAGAGATTAACTGTACATGAATATTTCCAACTGAGAATGTTGCAGTAGAAGCTAAAACTGGAAATAATTGTGTTTTGGATTTGGTAGCTGAATGGACAAAAATAATTTTGAGTTTACCTGAAACAATTTTTTTTCCCATCAAACAACTTTCTTTATTGAGTCAAACAGGATGCTCTGTTCTCTAGACCATGATATTTTATCCGATTATGACTGGAAAACCCCTGGAGACTGCTGGCACCCTGTGCAAGCTTCTTGCATGCACCCAGTTTACATCAAGCAAAACTGACAAAGTTGTCAGTAGGGCCTAGTAGAGACATCCTATCATCATGTATCTCTCCCTTGTTTGTGGTATTTTCTGCCCTTTCCAACCCTGTGAGGCATTTCTTAATTTGATACCTGAAATCTCTGAGACCTTCCTGTGTGCTGGAAGCATTGCTGCACTTATTTTAATATAGCAGTGGATCATTATCAGAGCTGATTTAGAGTCATAGTCACAGATATCTCCTATCAGATCTAGAAAAGTGGAATTAACGATAGGAACAAATGAGAAGGGTTCCCATGAAGGCAGCCATCCCTCATCACCACACGTGCCCTTTACACCTGGACTTTGTCTGGAAGGTAATGTACACTTGGCATTTTACATATCATCGTGTATTCTCATTGCCCTCTAGCCTGACTGTCTCTCTGCATTCCATCACTGCTCTTGCTGCTTCTTACCCTTTCCTGCCTCAAGGTTTCTACAATCATTTTCCTCATAGGTAAAAAACATCAACTTCCAGAAATCACTTGCATTTGGTCTATTATATGGCAGAGACAAATTACTGTGACCATTACAGAAGATCTCTTGCCCTCTTCTGTAGGATGTTTACTATGTTTAGCTCATGGTATTTTTGCTCTTTTGTGTCCTTGCTGGTAGTTCATTGGCAAGTGACTCAGTGACAAAGAGCCTCCAACCAAAGACAAGTTGCTAATAGGGGGATTAAAGTGAACATGGTCTCTGAGGCCCATTTACTCTGTCAGTGCTTGGACTTGTTTAGCTGCTCAGGTGCTTCTTGTGTATTCCCAGTCCCCAGGCTAAAACTGTCTCCAGACCCCTGTGTAGCCTTTGATGCACAGTATAAGCTGAATTCATGCTGCTGAGGAGAACACGCCCTATTAGTACCCTAGATACTTGACTTTTTGGAATTGACAAGATGGAAAGTAAACAAAACTATCATGGAGTTGGCATTTTCCAGAGAGAGTTTTTCTTCTCTGAACTGAGATGTTGCCATAAACTAAAAATTAAATACTGCATTGCCTTCTGTTTAAGGTTCAGGATATAGCAGCAGCTCATTGATAATCCCCAGACTAATTCACACTGAAACCCAATGCACTGCGCAACAGATTATTTCAGCAGTTTGTTCTGCCAGTAACAAGAACTTGGACTCCTTCCTCAATCCATAGGAGTGGTTCTGGTAGGACCAGTAGCTCTCAGTGATCCAACCCTCTGACCCTCACTCAGCTGTGTAAAGATGCTATGGTTTTAGCTTGTGATCCCACAAGGAAAGAGCTCTCTCTACCCTGTAATTTGGAGCATTTTCTTTTTCTGCTGCCTTGCAAATGTGGATCACAGTATTTTGAGGTATCAGCTTTGTCTGGAGGAGGTTCAAGCACCTGGGTTCCAGGTATGTGGGAAGTGATCATCTCATAGGACACACCACCTGAGCTGGTTGTTGCTGGCAGTTTCATTGGCTCACCCAGCACTGAACCAGCAGCTTCAGTGATTCAGATGTGAAGCTACCTGTCACTTTTGTAAATCAAGGTGGAGGTATATTAGTGGGTCCAAGTGTTCTTCCTGTTTGGGAGTAAGTAAAAGTCTGATGGGATGAGTTTACCAATAACTGCAGGGTCAAGTTAATTTACTTTTTGAGTCAAAAGAGTGAAAAAATATATAGATAGGAGAAATAAGCTTTCCAGATATGTGCTTCTATTCTGGTTTTGTTCATTTTGGGGGCCTGGGGGAAGCAAGTATACTTTCTTTTTCCTTTATATATTTGCCCACTGTTTTCCATTTTTGGTTTTGGTGTTGTTGTTTTTTTTTCTTCTGGGGAAATAAAATTGTAGAAGGAAGCTGAACTGAAAGAGAGTTAGAAAAAAACTGCCAGTAGTCCTAACATGGAAAACAGAGAACTCAATGTCTGTGATTTTCAGAAAACAAAATGTCATGCTGAGAGTTTAAGTAGAAACAAAAACCACCAGACCTCTTATTTAGGCACTTTTAAATACAACATTCTTTGTGAAAATTAGAAAGTCTGAAGAAAAATACTTTTTTTAATAAACAGGTAATTTAATAAATTTATACAGTAGCATGCATATATATATATATATATATGGGCAGAGTGGAGGGCTTCAGAAGCACATGGAGTTGTTGCTGGTTTTTTTACCCCCTCTAAGAGATGGAATAATGCTGCACTTTTACATTGTTTTGTAGGATGCCATAGGTGTGTGCTTGGGTTTTATTCATAAACTTAGTGTCTGTGGGAACTTGTGGACCTCCTATTTTCCACAGAAATGAATGGGATTTGTGCATCTGCATCTCTGAGCAAGACCTGATTGTCATGCTGTGCTCAGTATTTCCGCTGCAACAATCATCAGTGAAACAGTTAACGACATTGGAATATAAAATGCCATTCCTGAGGCTCCAGAGTTAACACCTTGCTGTTACCAGCTCGCTGTGGTTTCACAGTTAGCACCTCACCTCTTTCTGTAGAAGACAACACTTTACATTACAGCTCGTGGTCTGGCAAAAAAAAGCTACAGAGTTTATCATAGGCAAGTTTCAGTTTCATGCATTTAAAACAGTTGCTAAAGAAAAATGCATTGCCAGGGAGAGCTGGGGCGGCGTTCTGTACCCTCATTGCCATATGGTAAGAAGGACTTAATGTGCGTGAAAGGCAAAGGTAGAAAATTATTTCAAGCTAAATACTGCAGGAACGTGTCTTCCTTTTCTAGATGCATTCGATCACAATTCTTTTCTGCTTTTTGGGCCCTGCTGATGCAAGTACAGCAGTTGCTGGGATGGCAAGGGCTCAGGTCTCCTGTGGGCAGAGCTGAGGAGGGAGTGAGATCCTACCATAGCAGGAAGAAAAGTGATGGTAAAATGAGCGCAGAATGAGTGCAGACATGAACTTCTGTTGCAACGTTTTTGCCATGAAGGTAGTCCAGAGAGATCACAGCCATGTTTCCATGCTGGGAAAGAAAATGTTCCTTTCGGTTTCGGAAAGGAAATTTTAACAAATGTTGCAGCAGAGTGAAAATTAAGTTTGACAGAGTGTCAGGATAATTATGCACAATTTGGTTTTGTTTAAATATGTTAAGCACCATTGTTTCTTTTCCCTGTTAAGAATTGACTTGAGTGCTAGGTTGCTGCAGTTTTCCTTAATTGCTTTAATCCTTGGCCTTAAGAAAATGAATACTTTAAATTTACACTTGTTAAGTATGTTAAGTACACTGCTAATGAAGAAGAGGCTTTAGCAATCTTTGGCTGACAAAACTGTATGTACAAAGAGAGAAAGTAAAGAGAAAAAAAGACAGAGGGAGAAGCTAATCACCAAACCATTCTGTTAATGCTTATTTTAATCATCCTGCCTGCCCTTCCTGGCAGACAGAGCCATTAGGCAGCCGAGGCAGGAGGCGAGCTAACACCGTCAAATGGTGCTGATGCCGAGAATTGGGCCCAGGAGTACAATTTGACTTGTCAGTTTATATAGACATAAAGCTTCATTGTTGTGCACAGACACAACTGGCTTTTTAAAAGTCTATTTCCCTCCTGATGATGTGAGAATCTGCTCCTCTCTCTCCTACTGTTCTCCACACCTCAAATTTATTAGGTAGCATTTATAACCTTACGCAGAGGTTCCGTGGTGCTGCAGGGGCAGGTGGGCTTCAGCAGTGCCACAAGCAGACCACACCTTCTCAGCTTCAAACCACAAGGTACCCGCTAGGATGGGGTGAGTGAAGAGCTTTAACCTCCACATGAGGTGGTATCTCCTTGCAAAGATCTTTAAATACCCATATCCCTGTTAATTCTCTGTGGCGTCAAGTGTATGTTTTAAAATACACAGGGTGCTCAGAAGAAGAGAGAAACCAACAGTGTTTCCTTGGGGGAAAAAATGAAATCTCCAAAATGTAATTAATTTCTGGAAACATATGTTTTCAAAAACCGCTCCTCTTGCTGTTTCCCATGTGTATGAAAATTTTATCTTTCTGACAACCAACTTGTGTGCTAACAACTTCTTTTGGCTGAAAATGCCTCCCCATGTTGAAGGGAGCCACTGAAAGGGTTAAAGTTAGCCCAATGCAGCATTTTCCCCAGATTTTCAGCTTTTGTCTTCTGCAAAATGGAGAAGGGGTTTATTGGTGCCCAGTGAGCAGCACCATTAACTGCTCCAAGAAAAAGCAAGCTTCAAAACCCTGCTTGACTGAGTTGCATCCTAGCTATAGCTATCCGAGTGCAGGTATTCCAATGACTAGGGAAAGCAGGGGAATAAGGCAGCCTTTGGCCCCATTGCCTGGATAGTAGCAACATTATGTATAGGGCTGGCAAAGAACCTTTTCCTGCCTCTAATTTCAAAAACTCATCCTGAGTTTGTGAGAAACCTAAAAGCAAATCCGTCTAACATTTGTATCTCCCTTTTGCCTACATGAATCACTTCTCTGTGCTGGAAACTTGCTTCTAGGGATTGTAATCTCCGTGGAAGTGGGAAGGTATTGCAATAAGTAAGAGTTTTTAATGGAAGGCCTCTTTTTAGATATTTTTTTTTTCTCCTGAACCATCACTTTTTTCTTTCTTTTCATGAGGAAAAAGTATCTTCTTGTTCATTACATTAGTGTCTTTGAAGTGGCAAATGCACACAACTGCCAGATCACGTACAGCATGGGAGTTATGCAAGGTTTTCTTCAGCTGAAGCATGATTGTGAGCAGTAATTGAGATTAGCTCCCCAGGAGAACGGACTCTGCTCTCCTCCTCATTTTTTTCCCTCAGTGAAATAGTTGTACTTAATGCATTTCTGAGTACACTCTAAGTGCTAACATACTTTCTTCCTGCACCCCTGCCATTTGTGTGGCAGCCTCACTGAAGAAATAACTACATAAAGCTGCATAAACACTTAAGGTCTGAGGTGTCTGCTTCCACTAGCACTCTCAGATTTTCTATTTGAACATAATTTCATTTCACACTTTTACATCTGAAGTGCTGGTTTTTGGAGACCTCCAAGTATTATTATTATATATATATGTTAATTAGGTTTCCTTCCAGCTCTGTGAGTGCATTAAGTAATAGTACTTGCAGGTGTGATGCCAAGAGGTGAAGGGACATTGTGACATTATGGAGTGACTTAGGGTAAAGCTGCTGAGTGCAGATACATCCATGCATCTCTGAACAGGGAAAAGGAGGGAGGTGGATTGGTCACCCGTTTACAGCTACATGAAGTAATCCAGCATGTGAGGTTCACACTTCCTTTTAGGAAACTGTGGCCTGAAGGCAGCTGGTAGATAGGCTGGGATTTGCTCTCCAGCTCTGAGCAAAATTGAAAACTCTGATGACTCCAAAGAACTTTGCTTCAGCTTTTTTCTGGAGAATACTGCTGGCATTTACAAAGTCAGGCTGTCACATGGGAATACACTGCCTTAACTCAGCTAAGGCCTCTGAGCTGTAGTAATTGGTCCTCTCTGAAGGTGGACACCTCAGGTATTTTAAAAAGGGATTACGTGTTCACTCACCAGTAGATAAGAGTGGTTTTACTAGGCTGGGTATCTACATTCACTGATGTGTTGTCTTGTAGCAAATGCTTCGGTAACACATTACAAGAATGAACATGTATGTGGAGCATCCCAGCTTTTTTTGCTCCGGAAAGGCACATCCAGGGAATCTTTTACATAAGCAGATTTTCAGGTGGAGTTTTCTACAAAAAAAAAAAGATAAGCAAAACAGCCAGGGCCTAGCCTGCTATTGGCTTTCAACAGCAGTCAGATTTCTAAATACCCTGACTTTTGAAAAGCCAGCCCTTTATCCTTCTGTATTACATTGCAGTGAGCACTATTGACACTCAGTAGGATGTTATTGGCATGTGATTTTTTTTTCCTTTCATCCTGTACAAGGGCAAGAGACAGAATTGTCCTGCACTGTGTGTGAGCAGAGGAGTTTGGATTGATGTATCAGCATTTTGTGTTTCTTGGTTGCTTTTGTGAACATGTGCAGGAGGAAAAGAGCAGTAGAACAAGGACAGTTCCCAGGTTAGATAATTGTACTCCATTGATTAACAATCTTTACTCTGCTTTTAAGTGCAGTAAATATAATAAAACCAAGAACAGTCTGATGTTTTCCCACCACTTTTAGCAACCCCTTGTCATTTTAAGCTGCTGATATTTCTTCTCTGGTACTACCTGGTGATCATTTTTATGCAATTCTTATGTTGCTTCTTCTCAAGAAATAAATTTGCTGAGAGTAAAAGAAGTTGCTCATTAGGGCAATGTAATTAAAGGAGAAGTAGACATCACGCCAAGTTCCGTTTTCTCTGCAAAGCGCCACCTTGGAGATTGCCTGAAACTCAATTACTCGTTGCTATGCCTATTAGGGAGAACAATGTGCTGAAATGATCCCTACTCCTAATAACCTTGTTTTCCACATGTGAATCATGTTAATACTTTTTTCTTTAGTGCCTTAATCACCAAGTATAAAATGGGTCTATTTCTAGAGGGAGAATGGGGAAGGTGGGCCGTGTGGTGGGTGTTCTCTGAATTGCTACTCTCCTTGGAGAGTTTCTTGTTTCCTGCTGGTCCACAGTGATTTTTGCTTGTTGTTGTTTTCTCTTAATTACAAGGAATGGCGCTTATTAGCAAATTATATCTTGATAAGCAGTTTTCCTCTAGTGAAATGGAAATGCTCATCCTCTGCCTTGCTCCCTTCCTTTGGGGAAAGGAGTGTGCAGTATCTTCCGTGTCTCAGTCTCTTCTGCCTTACCCCGTGGTTTAACCAAGACGTGAACAGAAAGCTGACATTAACACTTGCTAAATAGCCTTCTTCCAATAAACAGTCCAGTGCCTAACTTTTCTCCCCAGTGTGAAACCCTGATAGCTTTCCATTGTCGTCCTAATATGGTGTCTTCAACTTCTGTGAACAGGCTGTTCTTATGGCCCCAAAAAATCTGTGTTCCCCTCATCAGGCTGTGTTACAGGGACCTGTGAATAACAGTCTTCTGTCAAGGGCTTTGGAAAAATCTGAAGCCATGAAGGAAACATGATGTACTCCTATCCAGCCCACAAAATAGATACTCTCCTTAGCTTCATGCTCAAGCCTATCCCTCTAAATTTACAGGCAATCCATTGACTGGATATTCCAGCAGAAGTGAAGGACAGAATTCTTAATCATGGTAATAAGTAGGGCCAAAACTTCCATGGCAACATGAGGAAATGGCCTGAGGTTCAAGCTCTGTGGTGGCCAAGCTCATCTGAGTACCAGTAAGTTCCCCTGAAATTCTCAGTCAAAAATGCCCCAAGCAATCATAAAATAATTGTGAGCAAACCTCAGTTTTGATCAGAATTGTGGGTGGAAGTGGCTGAATGTTGGAAGTATCTAAATGAGAGAGAGGGAGGTCATAAGCAAAAGAGGGATGAGCTTGACTGAGAAAACTGCTCTCACCGTTGAAAAGAACTGGAGAAATGTAAGGCTCTTCTCCCTTTGGTGCATATCTACACATAAGAAGAGAAGGTCCAAATACCCCCATTGTCTTATGTATTGTGTAAAATATGTTATATAAATACTCTGTTCCTAAAAAAAATATTCCATGTTTTCATCTTAGAAGGAAATGCAAGGCTGCACAGTTAGGCATTCCTTCTCCCTCTTTCGTGTCAGAATATTTCAGTCCTTTTATGTAGAGCACAAGGGGACATGATTGAAAAGGGAAGTCCTACACTTTGATGTGTATTTATTGCATTGTCCTTTTCAAGGCTCTATTATTGCAGAATCCTATTGAGCCATTCATTGCTGAGTGGAAATCTCCACTGCTGTCAGTAGGGAATTTCTGCTTCTAAATCACATAATTTGGCCCCTGTTCCTTAACTTAGGACCAGTTCACCAGAAGTGTTGAGTACCAGCTTTCCAAAGGTTTAGCACCTTCCAGTGAGGACAGATTTTCAAAAGTGCTCTACACAGAGCAAATCCTGTTGTGAACCTTTAGGGACAGATTTGCAAAAAACCTCAGTAGTTCCCTTTCACCAAGGAGCTAAGCTTTCAAAAATCTGTCCAGCTTTGTTTAGAGCCAAGTTGGAAGATGATTACTTTAAAAAATACTCTTTTTAGCAAATTCTCTGATATGGTAAGTACTAAGTTACAAACACTGGGAAAGACTTGAAACAAATGTTTGAGAAGAGAAAAACTTCCATGTTTCAAGATGTGCCAATTTGTATTGATTGATAGAGGAGCTGGGAGAAAATTTTGGATCTGAACAGGTTTTCCCACAATTGCCCACTAGGAGGTTTCCTGCCCAATCCCCCGCAGCAGCTGCCAGGCAGGATGCTGGAGCAGAGCACTGCTGTGCTGAGGCAGCATGGCAATTCCTGTGTTCCCAAAAATGCATTTACTTAACAAATTGTGATTTGCAAGCAAAGTAGCACAAAGCAGCCGTTATTCACTCAACATCCTTCTGGGGAGAGAAAAGAAAAGAAAAGAAAAAAGAAAAGAGAAAAGAAAAGAAAAGAAAAGAAAAGAGAAAAGAAATTAAAAGAAAAGAGAAAAGAAAATTAAAAGAAGGAGAGAGAGATTCATTTGCACCTTATAACAATTAGTTGAATTTTTCTTTTGAAGTTTAAAACCCAAGCTTCCCTTTTCTTGTACTACACTGTCTTATTCTGCAGAGAGGCTTCCCTGATGTGGCTATCAAAACAAATCTGTGCAGAACAGTCTGTGTAACATGGGAAGCTTATGGGTTAATAGGGGAGTGCTAGTTCTTCACCTGGAAGTTATTGCAGGCAGTTGGCAGTGAAGAGTGTGATGAGGAAGAGGATATTTCAGTCTATAAAAATGCAAGAGTTCAGACTTTAACCCTAGGCAGCACTTGAGCTCCTTGGATAGTAGTTCGGATAAACTTTTGTGTTTCAGTAAACTGAAATTGCACATCTTGCATGTGCCTGCTGGAAGGTGAGTGTTTCAGGCAGGCAAAGGAACACTAAAGCCTCAGCAGCCAGTTTGGAACCTGGTACAATCCAGTGGAAAACAGCCATCTGGTTCTGATCTCTGGAGCTGCACAAAATACCTAGAGAGCCTTGGCACATCTTGCCTTCAGTCATCTGAGATCCCCTGTGAATTCAGGATGGACTTTTCCTTTGGTTTTTCAGCCCCACTTGCACTTGGTTTAACTTCAACATAAGTACTTTTGAAAATACTGAAATAAATTAAAAAGAAATAAAGCAAAGGGGGAGGAGCAGGCTTGGTAAAAGTCTTCACTGATGTTACAGGCCTGTGCATCTTCTGTGATTATCCCTTGCCTTGTTTAGCATTGTATACTTTAATGATTGTATCCAGGGCATGCTATTAACTTTCTTTTCTACTTCTGTGACCCCAAAGCTCATTCATTCTTTTTACCATTCCCCACTTGTTGCATGTGCTTGTCTAGGGGGAGGGCAGTGGCTAAAGCAGTGTTATGGATTTCATATCTTTGCTTCATCTGCCACATTATAGCAAATGACAGTTGATTAGGTCTTTCTATAGATCATTACCAATTGTTTTCTACCTTGCAGATACTGCTATTACGACAAATCTATCATATCCTGGAGATCCTATGCAGCTTGTTATTTCTGTGTGATTTATTACACTCACAGTAGAAATGTTGTTAGCGAACATGGGGGAAGCAGTGAATATATTGAGAAATATCAATGTATCCTCATGTTCTGGCTTGCAGTGACAGTCAGTGATCCATCTCACTGACACTTACCTTGTTAACATTTTGATCAGATGGCAAATTTGTCATTTTTCATGGTAACAAGTATAGTTTGTACAAGAATTGCAGAAACATGGGCAAGATAAAGGGCCCCTCTCTTAGTTTTTCCCAGTGTGATGCAATCAGTAATCCTTCCGGAAAATGAAATAATTGCTTTGTGAAAAAGCTTAACCACTGGAAAATGTGCCAGTGTTCGAAAGCTCAGATTTCTCTTCATTTGAGGATTGAATGGGTTTTCTTTGCTGCCACCACTGACGCTGTGATTAACACACCAAACCAACATGAAATGATAATATAGAACAAAAAGGTTTACAGACAGATTTCCTCTCCTTGATTGTAGTGGGGAACACAAAGACCTTGCTAGCAAAAGGGAAGACATTATCTCTGGGAACAGCAGAGTACAAAATACGGCAAGCATGATGCTTCAAATTTCTTCTAATCCTCACAGTCAGAGCTTGCTCTCAGCTCTGCTGGCAGCTCTGCAGCTGAAGCATGGGCATGTAAACTGTGCTAAAAACACAAGTGGGCAACACAGGGGAAAAAGACTGCCCCTAATGCAATAGAGTTGTCTCCAGGTGCCAGCGACTCACCTGCACGGCACACAAACAAGGGGAAGAGGGCAACACAAAGAGTGAGATGTTGCCTCTTAGGGCAATACTGCTTCTTCACCATCTCTGCGTGGTGTTGATAGAGGCTTGTCAGTGCAAGGGATTGCGTGGTGCAGCACTGGTACAAAATCAGCCTGGACAGAGGATGTGTGCATGACTCAAGTGTCTGTTCAGGACCAAACAAGACTAAAACCAATAGAAATAACCCTTCTTCCAGGACTTGCATGAATTCAGTAGCTGGAAGTTGTTTTCATTCAATTATTCTCTTGCACTTTTATCCATTAAAAATGTACTGGCTGCACTATTCCTAATATAACTAAGCCACTTATGGCAAGTGCCAAGTGTAACCTCTCAGTCAATGTATGGAAAAAGCAAGGGCCAAACAAACAGTTCTTCACTTTAACCTTCTATCTTAAAAGATGCAGGCCATATATGGCAAAGAAGTCAATCATGAGTTTTATTTAAAAGATACAGCTTTTCATTCTCATCTTCACCTAAATGACTGGGGAGATCTGATCCTCAGCTGAGTTTGGTTTTATCTTGCTGCTGCTTTCCTAGCTCTCTTCATAGGGTGTTGTCAGGATGTAAATGTCTTCAATGTATTATTCAATAGGCTCAGATTGTATTCAGAGAACACACATGGAAACTGAAAACTAATTCAGTTGTGTCACTTTGGTCATAACAGTAGAGCTTTGAATTGTCTAATTGCCCTAATGTTATGCACAGCAATGCAATAGTTCAGGCACCAGAGAACTCGAGCAGTGAGTCTTAATGCTCTCCAGCAACTTGAGAAAGCACAATGTCATCTACAAGAAGGTCTAATTGTTATGATTAATATTTAGCATAGGGAAGTCTCTGTGGAAGGGCGCAGGTTTGATCTGGTTGCTGAATTGAATGAATTACTGATTTTTCATTTCCTTAGATTTTTAGCATCCTATTGAGTAGTGGAAAATGCATGAGTACATATTTGCTTATAGCAATATCTCTTGGAGTAAAGGCTCTGCCTCTTAAAAAGCCACTCTTCAGATGTCTGGTCCAAGGGAGCAGGTGGGTGGCAGCACATTTGCTGAAGTGTGAGCCAAGGATCTCTAAAAGAGTGGGAACATTTGGGTGCATCATAGTGTAGAGACCAGCCAGATGAAAGAGTAGAGCTTATAAGGAGATGGGAGGCTGGCGTGAGCTCAGGTAGGTGGCAAAGGGTGGCTTTCCTTCTTGAAACCAACTGCAGCAGGGCATCTCACTGTTGTACTGGGGCCTGATGGTATCATCTTTCTTTTTAATACTGCTGCAACCCTAAATGCAACTTCCTGATAATTCTGGTCACTTAATAGGTTCTTCTTCTCACTGAAAACAAATGGACTGACTTTAAAAATGAGAAAAATACTCTATTTCCTGCATGTATTGCTGAAGGAAGTTGGTCAAAAACGTTTTCTGGGAAAAAAACTAATAGTGAAACTGATGCATTGAAAATGGGCAGTGAAGTAAGTTTAAGAGTGCTGGCTGACAAGATATTGCTGCAATTTGTCTCTAAGATCACACAGAGAGCTGACAGATTTCACTAGGTCTCGGTGACATTCGTATTAAAAAAGTTTCCTAAATCACCAGCTGAAATTTCGGACAATGGCTTCTGATAAAGGGACATTGGAAAGCTTCACCTTCTGAAATTGGTGACTCATTTACCATTATCTCCATTGAACAGCTGAGATCTTCCCTTTAGGAAGAGAGATGAAAAATTATCTTCTGAAAGTACCATATTGCTTCCGATTCCGGAGAGGAGAAGGGAATTAATGTTGAGGATGGTGCTGCAGTAATTAGTTTCAGATGCAATGGGCTGAGAGTAAATCCCAACAAGCAGCAAGCAGGGAATTCACCAGCAACGCAGCTGGAGGGTGGTACTTTGTTTTAGAATATGCAATCAGTGTTGCTCATCAGTGTTTTGCTCCTTAATAATTAGAGCAAGATTAAAAATAAATAAATAAATAACAAGCAGAGCAGGGCAGATAATTGCTGGGATCTCATTTATGACTGTGTCAGGAGTTAATGTTAAACTCTGAAGGTGGTTAACACTTTAGGCTGCAATAGCATATGGGGGTGGTTAGTGCCTGATTGTGGGAATGTGGACCACCAGCTTCTGTTCAGTGCATTGGGAGCTGAGGACATCTGTGCTCACACAGGCTCCTTGGAGTCCAGTCCCACTGCTATTTAAAACAGTGTGAAGATATATTAAGCCTGATTGGTGTTAAACTGGGCTCCTGAATTAACAAGTCTCCAGTGAGTACACATGACAGCTGAACCCTGTTTCCTCTTCATCTAAGTGATGGAGCTCCTGCTCTTGCGCTGTTGTTATCTCTCTTTTGCTGTCATTGATACAGAGGAGTTTCCTGTGTCTGACCCTTGACAGTCTTGTGCACCTTGTTTTTTTCAGAGTATGAGGTTTGCTAGTTCTTGGCAGGAGAGTGTATTATCAGACTGTGTATTGTGTGCTGGCAAATTGAACCCTTTGTCTCCCTTAGGAGTTTTGTTCAGTCATTTACCTATTTCTGAAATATAATTTGTAACAGTCAGCCCAACTTCTTTGGTTTGTAAGGAATAAACAAATATGTTTGTCCCCACAATTCCATGAAGGAAGGCTTTCAGGTAATTGAAGGCTTAGATGACAAAATTTCACTGCATTTGCTTTTCATTTAATTACCCTAAAACAAAGCAAAATCAAAAAACTACCCTCACCCACCAAAAAGAAAAGTGACATTTAGTAAACATCTTTGGCTTCTGATGTCTTTGGGTAGTTGATTGTTAGTGGGCTGGAAAACCTGGCAACAGACTTGCAGTGAGGGCTTGATCCTGCAATGAATGAGAAGCATAAAGCTGAGCTGCAGCCCAGTCCAGCTCGGGATGCAGCAATCAAAATCTCAGAGACTTTGAGAAGCAGTAAGGGAACCCCCCACTTGGACCTCTGCATTTACAAAGAATTTTCTCTAGATTTGACTCAGCTCTGTTAAGAAAACTAGTTGAATGGTTTTCAGTCTCTCAGTTGAGACCCATGTCTGTAGTGATGGTGGGGAGGGTGAGCTGGGCGTTCTAACAGGGCAGCCCCACTGGCTTTCTTGAGACAGCAAGGTCAAAAGATCAGCCAAGATACAGTTCCTTGACCTCAGGTCTCAAGCTGAGTTTGCAGGAGTCCATGGCTGGTAGGGCTTCTTCCCTGCTTTAGCTACTGAAGCATTTATTTTAGAGTAAAGGCTTGTTTCATCTAATCATCAGTGTGCTAGAATTGCCATGACCTCCTTTTTAATTTATTTGTTTTACCAAGAATTGAAAGTAAACATTATTTGAGTATGAAACTGGAAGTTGCTGGATTTCTGTGATTCCTCCTCCTTCACTCATCCTCAGCGTTATTCATAGGTATCTGAGAGGGAAGTAGCAACAAGTGTGAAAACAGTACATCTTGCCAACAGTAGGGTAAAACCATCATCAAAACAGTAATTTTGTATATGTGGGGTTTTGTTTGGTTTGTTCTAGCATCCAACATCAGTAGTGAGATTCTAATCTGAAGCAGAAAAAGCCTGAAAAGGGTATTTGCGAGCCAGACTCTTACCCAGGTGAGTCAGAAGAAGACTGAACTCAGATGAGGTTATAGACAAGCATTGAGTCGTGCTCACTGCAAGCTTGGCAGCCCATTGCAGCAGTTCCCTGGCCTTTGCTAATGGCCATTTG
This sequence comes from Apus apus, assembly GCF_020740795.1. Taxonomy (NCBI): domain Eukaryota; kingdom Metazoa; phylum Chordata; class Aves; order Apodiformes; family Apodidae; genus Apus; species Apus apus. Next base: position 6,470,084 of record NC_067290.1, read on the forward strand.
GTAACACCCTGCATCTCTGATAGTCATTCTTTGCATGGATTTGAGGTTGCTGGGGCTGAGAAGTTCATACATTGTCTTCTTGCTAATAGTGCTTAGCATTCCTATGAAACTTAGCTGTATTTCTTCATTATGGGAATATTACAGCCATGGCACTGCTCAAATGAGGATGTAAAGCATTCCCTCCCACCCCCCCCATTTTCCACTCCTAAGAAAACCTTTGCAAGGGAAAGATGAACTTACTTTGCTGTGGGCATGAGATATGTAAGTTGGCCAAGATTCACAAAGAAATGAAGATGGTTTTGCAGAACTACTGGGGGGGGGGCGTTATGTTTGCTTTTTTGGTTTTGTGGGGGGCTGGCAACTCTGCAGCATGAGCTGAGTGGTTGCCTGTATCTGTGTGGAATTACTTGTCTTTAAATGCCAGATTGTCTTGTCAGGAAATCAAACCCACACAATATACTTCATTGCCAAACATTATGTAAAGTTTGTATTGCTTTGTTTCCCTTCCCTTTTTCTTTCTCTTTCCCTTTTTCCTTTCTTTCCCCCTTTTTCCTTTCTTTCATTTCAGAACAGGAGTTCTGCTACTCTCTTTGCTCTGCCAGGATCTCATGCTTCCATTTCTGTTCTGGCAGGACCAACCTGACTTTCTTTTGCCAAGAATAACATATGTAGCTTCCGCCAGGAATCTGACAGCACTTCTTTCTTGCAGGGTTGTTATCTAAGTTTAGTTTTTGCAACAGGTGGGGAATGATAATGAATCTCAGGTGCCCTGTGTATAGATTGTGGGTGCCACAATCTTCACATCGCAGGTCCTTTAATATAAAACTTTGACTTGGACAACAATTTAAACATGTGCTTACTTAGTGTGGAAAAGAAAACAATTGTCCTATTAGAGATTATTTATTTGACTTGTTTGAGACTGTGTTTGTTCCACTAAGATTTTTATTAGGGATTTGGTGCTTGTTTCTCTGGTGTCTTTACACTTCAGGGTAAGAAGCCTATTGTAGCACAAAATAAATCTTCTCTGCTATCACTTTTCAAAATATTTGCTATTAAAAGGTAGTACTTAATTTTTTAAAATACTGTTGGCTTTGCATGTCAGAGCATGTGGAATTCAAAAGATACATAGTGTGTACAGTGGAAAATAAAGGGTTAATGCAGGCATGTTCACTTTTGCTGTAATTACAGGGATGTCTGCCTGCGTACCAAATAAATATCCCAAATTGTGGATATTTTAAATAGGCTGGACTGGAAATGTGAAAAAATAAATAACTGATGGGGATGTTTTGTCAGGATGGTGGACTGAAAAATACAGCAGGTAGTTTCTGTCTTTTAGTGTCTAAAGCTGTGTCATGCAGCTTGGGCTCTCCCACCCGAGGGGCACGGGTGCCAGTTGGCAGGAGGCTCCCCCCTTGCTTGGCATGGCTGCTTTTCCAGGCCAGCCCTACTGAAGGAATGTGATTTGCTATGAAAAATGTGTTGATTGGGCTTGACTTAGTGCCACCAGGCAGATTAGCAAATTGCTTTGTCTGCCTCCCGTTGGTTTATCCCAGCCAGCAACATCTAAGCCTTGATAGTTTTGCAGGTCTTCATTAAAAATAGCTGTTTCTATATCTGATTACTGAGCCCCATCTGGGGAGAAACGAGCGTTTCATCTGCGTATTATGAGGCCGTATCTGAGCTCTTTGATTCCAGAACACAGTAAAACCTGACAAACTTTCTGTTCAATTGCTTTTCCAGCTCATCTCCAAGTTCTTGATGAGCCCTGTCTCTGTCCCCATCACATAATGTCTGGGGTTAGGGCATTTTTTTGTTTTTAATTGCTCTTTTACTGCTAATTGCAATTTTTGTAATTGGTTACATAACTCCAGGCTTTTATTTTAAATTAATCTAACTTTGCAATCTTTCTACATATGTTGCTCTTAACATTTGCCTATTATTTGGATTAATTTCACTAATTTATCACCACTGTTTAGATATGCATTGTTTTTGTAATGCTTGCAACTGAGTTAAAGCACACTTGTTGGGCTAAAGGCAAAGTTTGCTTCACTAAATCAAGCTGCTTTCTTTTGCCTCTCTGTTACTATATATTTACTCAGTTGTTGTTTTTTTCCTGGGTGCTCTAGTAGTCCACTGCAAACATTGCAAATATCCTGGTAAATAAATTCAAAATAATTTTTATAATAGAGTAAAAATAATGGGTAACGCTGGCATTTCTATTTTTTGTCAAATTCAAAAATTTTTCCTTAATATTTAAGCACATAATTAGCAGCCAACCTGTTTCACCTAAGGTTAGCTCTGGTATTTGGTGGTGACAGTAGTGCAGGGAGTGGAAGTGCTGATTAGCTCATATTTGTGGTTGGTGCCTGGCCTGTTCATCTCCCAAGCCCCAAGTCAAAGGGTCAGGTATGGAAAACCCAAAAGGCAGTACAGTCTTGTCCTCCTGAGCAAGAGCTGAATTGTTAAGTACCTTTTTTACACACAGAGCAAATGGAGATATTTAATGGTGGTGCTGATCTCTCATCTTCCTGATTTCCCACCAGTGCTTTGTACAGAGACCAAGCAAATACATAACATGGAATTTATGAGCAAATTACTTTCTTAAAGGAAAAATTCCTTTGAAAATGGGTTTCTGCTGTAAACAGGCTGTACTTCCATGAGTTCAAATACAGAAGGAGAAACAGAAACACTGAAGTATTTCACTGGATGTGTATTAAAGCTGTCTTTAGGGACATGGAAGAAAGGCTTCCTTCTACATGTGCATGATAGGAACAGCTCACAATGTATTGTGCAACAGCCCTGGCCAAACTCTTTTTAACTGAATACGTGCATATATTTCTGGGATTTTGCATGTGAAAAACCCTTGTGGAATATCTCTTTGGGTATGCTGTAGTATTAACATTTAATAGATACCAAGACCAATCTTGTCTCACCTGAATAATCATTGATGGTCAGGATGCAAACAACAGAAAACTGAGTTAAGGATTTCTCAGATAGGAAGCAATAAAGGTAGCTAAGGTTTTCCATTGACTGTTAGCAGGGAAAGGGATTTACATAATTACAAAAGGATACAGGCTAGATTAATAAAGGACTACTCATATTCCATATAAAATGAGGAACAGCCAGGGCTATTCTCTTAGCTATCAATTCAGTCCATGTAAAATGATTTTTTTAACCAAGAAATAAACTGATTCCCTTAGATTCCATTCTTAATCGCATGTAATACACAGTGAATTTATTTTGCTGTAGTGGGAACAGAGATTACACACAGTTATTTTTCTTCCAATGTGTGGTACTTTGATGATTTCTCACAAATTACGATTTTTAATCTTAAATTGAAAATGTGTCCAGAAATTTAACTAGGCCCAGGCTTGCACTGTAGAAAATAAAGGAGAGGATTGCAGCTCTCATAAACCCTTATCCATGAGTAATTATCTTGTTATGTTAAAGTGGTTCTCCTGAATATTAAAATAATTAGGACCAACAATCTCAGCAATACTTTCCTCAGATGTAATTGGCAGGGGGTGTTAACTAATTAAGTGTATTTATATTGCTGGCTGGCTAAAGAAAAGGATGAAGCAGTTGTAATTGCTGAAATTTAGCAAGAGCACATATTTACTACAGAGAATGAACATATAGATTACAGTGTTTGCAACAGTCTAATAGCTGGAGACAGGAATCTAAATGCTTCCTGTGAGCTCTTCTCATTGCTCCAGGGGAACTTGCACAAGGGGCTTTGGCAGCAGGAGGTTTGTCAGTTGCAAGTAGGAGGGGGCTCTCCCCAGTGACCCCAGCAGCTCAGCAGTGGCTGCTGCGGCTTTGGATCTGGCAGGATGAATCCTGAAGCTGCTAGGGATTGCTGTAGGGTGAAGGGAACAGGCACTTGGCTCTCTGCAATGCTGCAGGGGGTAAACTCATGATGGAAATGGGCTGTGAGTCAGACCAGGCAGCCAACTGGCCCCAAGTCTGTGTTTATGTACCAGCCCTGGTACAAACATGCCTTGTGTTCTGCATCCCTGGGATCTCGCTTTTCCTGGGGCAGCAGACACCATGTCCAGTGTTGGTCTGTGTTTCCTTCCACTCTTCCGCAAAGAACTGCTGCCAGCTCAGAAAGCTCTGTGCTCATGGTTATTTGCTCTTATTTCAAAAGCATTTCTTCTTTCTTTCCCCCACCTCCCAAACACACCCCCCCCCCCCCCCTTTTTTTTTTTTTTTTTAAGTTCACAGGAACTACTTTAAAAAGATTGCTATAAAACTGGCTATTGTCTGACCTCTGAAGTAATCAATTTTGGATGCGGGCCCCTATAACATTTTGACATTTCAGGGTCAGCAGAACAACTTCCTAGCAGATTGAAAAGCTGTGTTTCTGGGCCCAGGGTAGATTAGAGTAAAACTGGGCCAAATAAAATGAAGCTTCAAAGCATCTCACTTCTATTTCACTGCTACTGGAAAAGGCAGCGAGGGCTATTTTGAGGGAGCATGGATGGCATAAACCTTGCCTCTTTCCTGGCTTCCTTGTCTCACCTTCCCCACATGTGCTTCTCCCTCTTCTTTTGGAGTAATCCCAAGCACAGCCACCACTTGGGTGCAACCCAGTGCAGGATGAATCAGTCATAGCTCCTCTCTGGGGCACCTCTGAAACTGCACAGGAGGGACAGTTCTCTGGAGGGATGGGACATGAAAGCAGGGAGATGCATCCCCCCATCCCCAACCCTTTGCTGCCTCCTCTCCTGCTCCTCCTGCCTCTTCCTCCACTTCCTTCCACCCTCCTCTCTCCTACCCCTGCAGCTTTGTTCTCTGATTTTTTGTTCTCCTGCCATTTCTCCTTTCCACTGCCACTCCTCAGTCCATGCTCTCATGACAGCACCAAACAACTGCAGACTTTTTCCCAGCTAGGGGCAAGCAAGAGCCCATTAGCTGCCTCAGACAAAATCCATCTCCTGCTCGCTCCTCATTTTTAGCCTCCTCATAAATGAAAATTCAGTTCACTAGAAGGGACATATGTTTACAATCCCACAGCTGGTAGGTACATGTGTACTGGGAACGGGTGCCAAGGTTATATAGACACGTGTCACTTTTATCCCAGAATCCCATTTGGCATCTGGGAACATCTTCATGCCATAATACTGTGGAGGTCATTACTACACCCTGTAATCCTCCATGAAGGTTTTCTGTTTTCATTTATACACAGTAATAAAATACACATCTCAGCATCAGGCATTAGGATTAGTACTGACAAGGCTTAAACTGGAAAGTTTTAAGAATGCATTTCCAATGTGAATAGAATAGCTAGCATGCAGTGCACAATTATGCTGCCTTCATGGAGGGAAGGATTTATGCTTCAACACTGTTAATATCACAGTGACACCAACAGCATAAAGGGAATTTTATTTAAAAAAAAAAAAAAATTGCCATTGTAGTACTAATCTGGTATTATTGATTTATTTTATTTTTCTAATCTTGATAACCCACCAGACGTGAAGAGAAATGTCCTTTCTCATTTCACATTCTGTTCTTTATTTCTTTAGTAGAGTCAAAATTCTGGGAAGCTCTGGCATGGGGATGGATGACTGGTTTGGAGTAGGGAATGGTGTTTGGTGGCTCTGGGTGGTGCTGCCAGGGGGAGTGGGTGACTGGGTGAGTCCCCACCCTGAGCCTGCCTTTCTGTGCTGAGCCAGCAAAGCTTTTAGCTCTGTGCTCCAGTCTCATTGCTTCCAACAGGGTTTCAGCCTGTTCTGAAATGTGAGTGAGCATGAGCAGGCATCTTTCTGACCTAGTCCCTGTGTGGTTAGATCCTGGCTTTGCTTGCTCCAGGCAGGTAGGGATATTAATCTCCACTGAAGCTTGCAGCCCTCAGAGCATGGTCTGCACTGCTGCTGTGTGCTGGGGAGAAGGGAGGGAGTGCTACCTGCTTGGAGGGTTGACCTTCTTCCTGTCTTCCTTCTTCCCTAAATGTCACAGTCCTCATCTAGCACCCAAGAAAGAGGCATCCTCTCCCTCTCTTCTTCTGTCCACTTCTCCTCTTCCTCAACTGGAGGATGAATCCCCTGGAGCCTTCTCAGAGGATGTATGAGGATTGGATGAGATGGAAGAGAAGGGGAGATGCTTCTGGTGGCTGCTTTCATGCAGCAGAGGGGTGTGACAGCTGTTACATTTCTGCCCTTTGACCAAAACCCAGGGTAAAAGCTAAGTCAACACAATAACATGTTGTGCATTGCCAAAGTCCTGCCTCCTCAAAAGCCCCATTACATGCCCCCATCCTTAGCATCAGGAGGCTTTAGACCTCTCCTCCCCCATCACTTTGCCATGGAGGAACAGATGTACTTGCAGCAAAACATAAATTCACACAACGAATGAAAAAAGAGCAAACAGCTCCACTACAGCAATGATCTCTTCCTGAAAGTTTTTTGAGTGCACCAGTTACATGGGGTGGCAGAGTCTGGCACAAGCATGGTCATATAGGTTATATATTCATTTCTAGTTTCTGGCCATTCTACAGTACAATAAGCACAACTGGAGCCCAGCAGGTTCGGAGTGCTTTTACATTGCTAGATTTACAGTTGCTGGCATACTGGAGATATGAAGAATTGAGAAGCAATTTCATATATTGCTGTTGCCACTGCTGGCAGTTTTCTGCCCTTCAAGATATTTGTTGTGACGCTAGAGAACTACCCTCTCCAAAGGAAATATATTTAGAAAGCCCAAGCTTCTGAAGCAATCCAGTAGCTCGGTGTGCTTGCCTGGATTTTTGTATGTTTGTCATGATTTTCTGTTTGCTTTTCTAATTCATATTTGTTTTTAAATTGTAGCCTTAACTCCCTCTGCATTTTAGCAAGAGTAGAAAAAAAAAACACTCAACCTGTTAGAAGAAGGAAAACAGATATGTCCTGAGGAAATCACATAGTCATTATGTCCATCTATTCTTTCCTGCACTTTTCTGGTGAAAAGATGCAATTTACTGCCTTAGAGGATGGGTGCTGTTTTGACAGAAAGGAATTTACCTTCTCTCCAAAGAGAAATTAAAATGCCAAAACTTAAAATCAGTAGTCCTTTGTCCTGTGAGCCCAAGAATGCTAAGGTGACATTTCCTTTGCTTAAGGGGAAACTCAATTAATTAAAAGGTACACTGTCAACCACTTTGGACAACCCTCCATGCCTACTTGCCCCACACAATGCAATGGTACTAGGGGCTGGTAGCAGAAACTGCCTGAAAAATACTTTAACATATGGCAAAGAATGGCCATCAGACAGACAATTCTGGTGCACCTCTCTTTGTGACTTTTGTACTCAGCACATCCCCAGTGGAACCCAGTGGCTGGGTTGGACAGTGCACAACTGACCAGGTTGTAATGGTAGTTGTACTCTGCAGCTTGACCTTCATAGAGCACCAGGGAATAGTGGGATATTTTATGGCTGGTGGAAATTCAGCCTTGAGAGGACAAAGTAAATGTTTTTCAGATGTAGTTGTCTCAAATCAGACGCGTAAACGGTGCAAAAACTTGTTGCAGTTGGTGAATCAGGGCTCTAAGTATTTAGGTATTGAGCCTCGCTTCCAGTAGAGCATCAATAGTGTCATTACACTGTCATGTAATTGTTACATATTGCATTGTTGTTCATTTGCAGCAGGGCAGCCCCCAGACCCTGGAGGGGATGAGGATGTTGGTGTCTGTATGAAGAGCAGGGAGGCAGAGGCAGCCTTGCTCTGCGGGAGGTGTTGGCAGTGCCCCTCATGTCCCTGCACACAGTCGCCTCTCTGTGCTGCTGCTGTCCTGTGTATTTCTCTCGTCTTCTTTTCCAGTTTAGGGCTCAGACATAATGTCTCCCTGAGTTAGATAAGAGCCATTTCTCTAGCTAAAAGGCAGGGGGACACACTCATCCCCTGACCCTGGACAGAACATCTGTGCTCATGGGTCTGACATGTCTTTGGAGCTGCCAGGAACTGCTGGTGTCCTGCATCTTGCTGCTTCTCTTGGACACAATTTCTGTGGATTTCAGGGCATCATTCCTCCAAGGAGCAGGTATCCAGACCACAGGGCCCATGCACCCTTGAGAGCTCCTTATATAAACCCAAGCACAGGAGCAGAGTGCTGTCAATCATGCATACTTCTGAAATTTAAGAATCAAAAAGCACGTTATCATTGCAATTCATACTAGCATCCTGCATGTCAGCTTGTGGCATGAAGGAAATCTGTGAAAAATATTGTATAGAAGGCCCCTAACAGAATGAATATTTCCCTGTTATATGAACTTTTCATGATGAAATGGTCTCATCTCAGTGGAAAATCACTGTATTGCTCCAGCTGTTGTCAATAACTTTTATGCATTGACAGCTTTTTCCGCTAGACAATATTTACACTTCTCCACTCACCCCATTGATCTTCATTTTTGCAGGGAATTTTTTGGGGGTAAAATATAACCAGGTTTTTTTAAAAACGTAAACATCCAGGAATTGCACTCAAGGGAAGATATACAGTGTAGACTTAGTGACAACTTAATAGCTTGCAGTATATCAGATGTCTTCTATGCTGCCATCTTCTTGGGGAAAGTATTTCTATCCCATGTATAAAACTATGCACCTAGAAAGCTTTGCACACTCCCTCATTTTTTTCTTTCTCAGGTGTGAGCTCTCTCGGCACTGGCAGAAAGTGTCCAGTGCTTTACAGGAGCAGCACAGTTCCTCTCCTGCAGGAAATGGAGGAAAACATGAATTCTGTGGCTCAAACGTTCACAACAAGCCTGTAGATTAACTGTCCTTTCACTGAACACTGTTTACTTGTTTCATAGAAAATGTATGATTTCGTTGATTTAGCTTCTACTTGGTATGCTAAAGAAATCAAATTTCCATATAGAAAAGTCTACACAAAGGATATGACCTTTTAAGTTTAGCAGAGAAAATAACTGAGTGCAATGTAATTAATATGCCATATAACTGCCAACAACAATATTAATGCACCATAAAACCAGCACAGTTAAAATGATATAGTCTGGAAATGAAAAAGTTAAGTTTCTGTTAGCTTCATTAATTTGATAACATGGTATTTCTGTGAAAGCAGCACAATCTCAGATAGATACATAGTGAGAATATGCAATTTTCTTAGGAGGAAGCTGGGTCTTGCTTAAGGCTTAACCAAACTCCTAAGAGATGTCAAACCTACTTATAACAGTATAATAAACCTTCTTATGCAGTATAATTTTTCTAGTGTTTATACTCTTTACATTTTATCTAAAGCTTCATTAACATCTCAGATAAAAAAAACCTGTCCAGATCTGTAGATGGGACAGCAATAGTGTAGTAAGATACTTGCATTTCTGTAGTTATACCATTATAGTGTAACTCTTCCTAGAGTAAATATTTTTTTCTGAAGTAGTTTTCTCATGCCTAAAATGTCACTGTCATGGTGACATGGTTATAGTCCAGTTTCTTTCTGTGGGTAAGGTCTTTGCAGGTCGTAAGTGCTTTCTAAGGTTCAGATGGCAGCTTGTACCTAACTCTAACAAATAGGTCTCCAGGGGAAAAATCTGAGGGTATTTGGCTGTTCTGGAATGCAAAACTAACAAGCAAATTAGTGCCCAACTTTCCAAGTAGCATGCAAATTGTCATCCCCACAAGGAGCACATATGGACAGTGTAAGTTTCTCTGCCACTTTTGTACTGGAGGGTGGCAAAGACTTCCCCTCACAGAAAGGGTGTTGTGGGCTGTTAACATGACTAAGGCATGTGTCCGATGTTCATCCCCTGTTTAAGTGATTAGAGGTAAAATGAACAAGGGACAAAAAGAGGCAAAGCTTTAGCTTGAAATAAGAACGGATCTATTCTTCTCTCTGTGTGCACAACTCCTATTAGTAGTAAAATGTTAATGATAGTTATATGTTCACATCAAAGGCATACCAGAGCCTTTCATCTTGGTTAAATCTTATTCAAATAATTAATGGAAGTAGTTGTGTGTTGGGGGGAAGAAATTAAGAAATTCCTTTGTAGAGCATTGCAAACTTTACTGCCCCTAGGGAGCAGCTCCTAGAATTGAGGACACCAACAAATTGCACTGAAGTGGGTCTTTCTCTGCTTTCTGCCAGCGTTGACTGCACTGCATGCTAAAAAATGTGATGAAAATAATCATAAATCTTATGCTGGTGTCGCTGTGTGCACTGGCATTTTAAACATTCTGCTCAGGCCTGGGTCAACATGCAAAAGGGGGAAACAAAGTCATTTGAAGTTCTCAAATCAACTCTGCAGCTGTCATCTTCTGTGCGCTGCTGGGGCAGGTCCTGCCAGACAGCGCTGCCCGCTGGCCCCTCGCTTCAGTGCACAGACACAAATCTGGAGTGATTCCTTTGGTTTCCATGAGGCAAAGAGGGATAAGCCCAGTGCATAGCTCTCATTAACTGATATTAGACTCAGGTCTCATTTCTGATGCATTCTGGACTTGCTGTGAAGACTGGAGTGGCCCCTGGCACTGGGCAGTGCTGTGGTTTCTCTTAGGGGGCTGCTCTCAGTGGTGCTCCACAAGAGATGTGGAGGTGGAGATGTGCAGCAGGGAGCAGCGGCCCAGCTGGGGGGATGCTCCAGACTCTTGCGTGAAGGCTCCACATTGCTCATCCCTGATACATCAGCCTTTTGACTTGGGAAAAGCTGTCTTGGTGGGGAGCAGGACTCCAGGCCAGCTAAGAAGGGACTTGGAGGCTGTTCCTGCCACAAAGAGCTGCCTGCTCCTAACAGCTCTGACTGTACCTACACAATTTCTGCTTTTTCTGTATCACTTTGGCTTGTGTTGTCCCAAGTCCAAGAGAAGCTCCCGAGGCTTAGCACAGGTATGGATTTCAGGAAGCCAATTTGTTCGTTGTTCACCTGGAGCTTGCTGCTGCCATCCCTGGAGTGTTCACCACCATGGGTTGCTGATGTGTGTGCAAAGCCAGAGCAGACAGGGTTTCACTGGAGGTGCAGAGGCACGGTGTACCAGGAAATGCTTCCTGCAAGTAATTTTCAGTGTAACTTTCCTTCACGTGTGTTATGTATTTGTGCTCTTTTGCAGAAGAAAGTGGTGTTAGGAAACACTTTGCTGTTTCTTATCACATTAATCACAAGTGAGAGGACATGCAAGTGTCATGTAGATTACAGGAGACACAAAGGAAGCATTTTCTGCTCTGGACTCTCATTTCATGAGATGTCTTGGTCACCTGCTTTGTGTTTCCTTTTCTCTATTAATTAGATATTTATGGGTTAAATAGTCTGAAAAGGATTCTGGTGTGGAAAATGTCTCTAACAGAGCCTCGTGTCCACGGAGGCAGCAGTTTGGTACTTTGGCATGAATTTATCCATGCCTCAAGTATCCCTGACATTTGCAAACCCTAACTCCTTTAGAACTGTGACTTCCACCAAAAAGACCTTGGAAGTAGAGGACAGTAATATATTTTAGGACTTTAGAGATCAGGAAGTTTTTTATACATAGATGTGCACCATAGAAGTGCCTATAAATAGATATTAAAACTTGCAATTTATAGCCTATCTTTTCATGGCCTTTCAAGGCTAGAAATAAAGCCATATTCCACTGGGAAAATGAGATTTGTAGTTTTCCATGGCTTAAAGCTCCTGTTACTAACCCTGACGGGCTGCAAGATATTGGACAAGGTATCTGTCACTGGTCTTGAATAGATATAATATATATGAGTGTATATAAATTAGGGGAATATGATGAAGTTTCTACCAGTAAATGAACAAGTTAGGAGATTGTAAGATGATTTGGTGGTGCCTGGGGGAGATATTCCTGGTGAATTTCCTCAGTAATGATAACTTAGCAAAGGTAATTAATCCGCTCTCCCCAGCAAACGAAGTCAATGGCCTGGTAACCTCCTAATAGTGCTCCAAGGTAAAATGAGCTCTGTTAATGGACTTCTGAAATCACTTTGAAGCTGCAGTAAGTCCCATGGCAGTGGTGAGAGGGACCTGCCCAGAGGATCTGGCTACAAGGTTTGCTCACTCCAGTTTCACTGGAGCACATTTAAATAAATAATTTGCCTCACTTATTCAATATATAAAAAAATTAAATGCCTAGCAAAAGTATCCCTCTTTTAGCTTTGCATATTTATTAAAATAATTTGGAGGTGTAAGCTATAATCCATCATACAGGTATGTGTCTGCTGTGTAACCCTGAATTTGAATATTTGAGCTGTTTCATTCCCTCCAAATGAATTCTTTAAATGTATTATTTTCTTGTCATCTAAGGCTAGCAAGAATTTAAAATATGAAATGATTTCAAACCTAATTGTTCTGTTCCAAACCAGGATTGCAATTGAGATTCTGTCTTTAGCTAAAGCATAGTTCCTGGTCTGAGCATTTATTTTGGTGAGATGGTAGTTGCACAATGGGTGATGTAATAGCTTTTTATAAAATATTCTTGCTAACTGAAAAAGGCCTGTGGAAAGATCCGTGCATTTGAACTGGAGAATAAATGAAAAATGCTGTGTTATGGTTGGGACACACAAAAAAGATGTGAAATTGCAGAAGAAAGCAGAAGCCTTTTTGGTATAATTAATGTTGTAATGTAGCATCCATCATAATCTTCCTTCTCTTTTATTTCCAGAACTCACAGCTTTCTATAAACAAAACATTCTCTTGGGCATATTGCAGTTATAACATGTGGGTTCAGGACAGAATTGAATTTCGTGGATGTAAGGAAATTTCAGAGAAATTCATTCCACCAAACAGCTTCAGGAAAATCCACATGACTTCCCTAGGAAGGCAGAATAAACAGCTGGAAAAGAGGCAAAGAAGGAAGGAAATACAGAGATCTCTAAAAGTCTCAGGATAACATGGAGACGAAAATTGGAGATTCTTATTCCCTACTCCTCCAAAGAAAGGGCAGGAGGGGACATGTAGTGAAATTTGAAGTAATGTATTTGAGACAAATGGTAGAATTAGATGATGCATAATTGAACTGTGGAGGTTGGAAGCAATTTTGGAGCAGTGCTGTCTCTCTGGGCCATTGGAAATGGTGGTGGTGGAGGGCTGTGTGACTCGCAGGTGGGTGAGGGCTCAGGTTTCTATCCCTGTGGAGCTGTTGCCCTGTGTTGAGCGCCTTGGGTAGAGCACCAGAAGCGGCCACGATGGGGCCTTGCTGTCCTTCAGTTCTGGAGAATGGAAAAAACACCGAATTACAGATTGATCCCCAAATTAGTGTCTGCTCTTTACAGCGTCCTTTCAGGTAGTTGCAGAGGGTGACGAGGTCTCCCCTCAGCCTGCTTTTCTTCAGACTAAACAGCCCCGGTTCCCTCAGCCGCTCCTCATAAAACTTGTTCTTAAAGCCCTTCACCAGCTTCCTTGCCCTTCTTCGGACACGCTCCAGCACCTCGATGTCTTTCTTGTATTGAGGTGCCCAAAACTGGACACAGAATTCGAGGTGTGGCCTCACCAGTGCCAAGTACAGAGGGACAATCACCTCCCTGGTCCTGCTGGCCACGCTATTTCTAATCCAGGCCAGGATGCCGTTGGCCTTCTTGGCCACCTGGGCACACTGCTGGCTCGTATTCAGCCACCTAGCAATCAGAACCCCCAGGTGCCTTTCTGCTGGTCAGCTTGGGCTTGGTGATCTTGAAGGTCTTTTTGAACCTAAGTGGTTCTGTGATTGTTCTATAGCAGACACAGTGTGTCTGAGCTTGAGGAGAGACCCTGGCACTTGGCTACCAGCTGCTGCCCAGGGTTACAGATGGGGACGAAAGCAACAAAAAGCACTTTCTGTGAATAACCTCCATTAGGCCTAGCAGAGGGAGCAAAGCAGTCTCCCTGAGCAACTTTTGTGTCAGACGGTTGTCAGCACTGGCAAAGACAGATTCACCTATTTTTCAAGGATGTGTCTGTAGTTGATTTTGTCCCAGATCCAGGTTTCCAGGCTGCTCTGTACCCCAGCACTGCAGGGTGAGCGGGGCCGGCGCGGCTGGGCCTGTGGCTCAGGAACGCTGCACCAGGGACCTGCTGGTGTACGACACAGACACCACACTGGTGTTCCCTGATAGGATTAAAAGTGCCCTGATCTGCAAGAGATCTGCCAGGGAGGGATTTTAATTGAAATATTAAATTAGAAACTCTGCAAATCATGGGTGCATTTTCAGTTTCTGACCTCTTGAGTTAGGGTGCTTGGTCGGGGACTGCCTCATTAATTGCAGTAGCTCAGCCTCTGCAGTCTCCTTGCTGTTTGATGAGGCAGATAGCACATCTTTCCTATAATTTAGAGGAGATATGTGCATCATTTTTTATCTGAGGGCTGAGCTCCTTCAGCATTAGACTGCATCTGAATTTCACTGTAATGCAGTAGCTCAGCAAAGTCACAGGGCTCTGCTGAGGGGATGACTGGTGTAGCTCATGGCTTCAGAAAGTTCATTTATGAAACTGGACATTACGAACAAAGGTGGACATTGATAAGGGGACATATTTTTTTGTTTGGAAACTTCCTAGTAAAATTTTCAAATTGAAACATTTGTCTATATACGATGAAGGCTGACAGTTTCCTCTTGTCGTTAGGGTAATTGTCACTCTTCCTCTTCATAATTTGCATGGAAATGCTGATGGCCTTTGTTAACTGTTACTGTTACATTATTTTATTTTTTTCCCATGAAGCTGGACTTATGTCAAAGAGATTTTTGTTTAGAAAACATCATCCTTACACACTATGAGTGCAGTTCATCTCCTCGCTTACAGACGTATTTCTGTATGTACACATTCATATCCTTCAACAGAGGAACACAGTAGGTTACTGGGGTGGGGTTTTTTGTGTAATTCTCACAACTTGGAAAGAAAATCAAGCATTAAAGAGATGAAATATCCTTTTGAACTGGCAGAGCAGTATCTAGAAACCTTCCATAGTCATGTCTTTTCAAAACTGCTGGGGAAAAAAAGTACTGAAAGCAGAGGATGAAAAATGAGTCTCTGAAATTGCAGTAGTACCAGTGGTGAGTGAAGCAAGGCTGGGAGACAAAGGCTCTTACAGTTCACCGAGAAGGACTTTTTACTGAAAAATACAATTCACAAGTCAAAGGAAATTTCTTGGATGCATGAAGGGGGGAAAAAAACAACACAGATTTCTGGATGCTGTGAGAGAAGCTGCTTCCAAGAGGGGAAAACCAGCAGGACTTACTGCAAAAAGGAAAACAGAAAATGGACCTGAGTCTCCCAGAGCCACATTCCTGCCTGGAGGGGGAGCAGCAAAGGGCCTCGGCCAGCTGAGCAGGTACGAAAATGCAAAATGAAATCTGGGATTATGCCACATCTGCAGGGACACCAAACCAGGCTCAGGTGTCACATCTGGCTGAGGTGTTAACATTAGAGACTGTTCAACACCACCATTTTCACAGCTTAGGGGGTTCCTTCCCAGCAGCTGGTCCTCCTTTGGAAGTTGTGCCTGTCCAGGACACCCTTAAGGTGCCTCATGGTTTTCAGGTGTCTCCAGACCTCACTGGGTCCTTTTGAATGGCAAATCACCATTCTGCAGGGCTCGTGGTGGGAGGTGCTGAGGATGGGATACTGCAAGGACAAGGTGCAAACATGCCTACATACTGATCTATTCTAGATCCATATTCATCTTTCTAACCATACAAAGAGCAGACCAGCTCTCAGCTTTTCTTATTGAACCACTCCTGGGTTGTGTTTTTTCAAAGCATAATATTTGGGCATTTGTATTTAAAGCAATGCCCTCTCCACCCCCAAATAAAATCCAAAGCTGAATAAGGAGCAGTTAGAAATGTGTGATATGTAAATAAAAGAAGGTACTCTGCAAGCAGCCAAGCAAGTGGCATCTCTTTTTTATCAGGAAGCAAGGAAGGAGCATGTAACTATTGAGTTAATTGTGTTTGGGAAGGCAAAAGAAGTAATTTTCAAAACACTTTTCCAGTTTTTAGATTAATGACTTTTTTTCTCCATCATCATCATTTTCCCAGTGTTGTTGAACCTGTGGTCCTGCTTCTCATTCAACTGCAATACACTCTTTTGCCCCTGAATATTTCCTGGCAGCTAGTTCCATGGCAGTAAATCTTTATGCACTCAGAAAGTGTTTCACAGTGAAAGTCCCAAGTGTGTCCAAAAGCAGTTACTAGTAAAATTCTGAATTTGTTTAAATATTTCTTTCTGTTCTTTCCTGGTTGTTGCCTATAAGAGAAAATATCAACAAAATTACAAGAATGCAAAGTGATTGGATACCTAAACTCTCCAAACAAACAAAAAACAAATTTTCACTTTGTACTGAGCTGAAAAGACATATATTTGTGTTCTAATCAACCTATTTATACTTTACAGATACACTGAAGACTAATTAAGATCTGATATTAGCGGAGCAACTTAATAACTTAAATTATTAACAGATTCATAATTTATGTATAAATTGAAAAAGTAATTTAGTAATGCAGTTTAAATTTTAACTGCAGTGAGTATCTATATGCTTTGTTGCTATCCATTTTAAGCAGGAGCTTTGATGACTATGATTAATCCATGGCCCTGCATTAAAGCTTTTTTCCAATCTCATGTTTTTGCAAACAGTTAATAAATGATATGAATCTCAAGAGAGCCAGAGAATCATGCAAGGCACCATATAACCTCACCATCCCAGAGAGACAGATTAGGATTTATAAACTCAACAACTGCAAGGATAAGAGTGAAGGGAATGAATACTGAATGTATGAGGGGCATGCCAAAACAGAGCTGAGGGTGTAAAGTCTGAAGGGTGTAAAACAAGTTTGTATCTTGATGGTTAAACCCCATTGCGACGACCCCCAAACTATGGATGTTCCAACCATCTATGCTGCAGTGTTGTATGTGGATAGATGGTGGGCAACATGATGGAAATTGTCAGACCAAGCTGTGGCTCCAGTAGTAGGAAAGGAAGGCTTTAGGAGAAAAAATAAATCACTGGTTGAATGTAAGAAGTGCCCTGTAAGCACTGGTAGCAGAGGCTAGTGCTTGGAGCACATGTCCATTTGCAACTGAATTCCTGAAATTTTCAGAGTTTCAGGATCCTCTAGAGCTGAAAACCAGATTGTAAAATTTTTATTGGCAATTTTAGAGTCACATTAGGTAGCTGAAGTATCTGACATGACAAGTTAGCATCCCCTGCATGCAGACTTACGGCTGGAGCTCCCAGAGTAGGAATTGGCATTAAGTTACATGAAGGTGACTGTAGGGCTAGCAAAAGACTTACATTTCAGAGGAGCAGGGCATCATGTAAGGGTGCAAACGTGGGTACTTGGAGTTGTAGCAGGCTGCAGCACCTCATCAAGGCAACAGCAGAGGTCCACTGGCCTAGGGCTTTTGGCTCAAGCAGGCAGAGTTTAGGCAGCAGTGGAAGTCAAAGCGATGCCCTAGTGCCATACTGAGGGTTGCAGAAGCTATGGCAAGTTCCTGTGCAGGTTTAGAGCAAAGAAGAAAAAGACGTTATGGAAACATTTGTTATGAGATGAGGCAAAGTCTGAGAGAGAAGCAAATGGTGATGAATGAACTGAGTATGAAGGTCAGTGGAGCTGCCTGCTTGCAGATATGCAGGAAGATGACTGCTAAACAGTGTAGCTTCTTAAAGATAAACCAGAAGAAAATGTAGTAAGAAGCCCCGTGTTAAGAAGTGATGCAGCTTATTTACCAGCTGACACACTGCTTTCCATGCAACAGGTACAGAAAAATCAGAGTACAGGGAGAGAAGAGATAAATGTCAGGATGGAAGGAAACAACAGGCTTTATGTGCTACGTGTAAACGTTTGTATAAACCCCAAATACCTTAACAACATGATTTTCTATAGGCCATAATGAGATAAAATGTAGAAATAAATGATGGAGCTTGAAATGAGGTAAATTTTCATTAGAGAATGCCACTCCAGTCATAGAGATAAGAAAGAGCTTAGCTATTTCCTAGTGCCCAGCATTTGGGGAAATGGGAGCGTGGCACAGCAGGGCAGCCCAGCATGTGGGCAGCGGGGCTGGAGGCTCCTGGGAACAGCTCAACTTGAGCTGCAGCAGGGCCAGTGCCAGGGCTTTCCCTGCCCGCAGATGTGCAGCAGTGCACTTTATCTTCATCCACAGCAAGTTTTGAAAGCTTATGGTAGTTTGAGTGATCTCAGTTGTAAATCAGATTATACCCACAAAGCCATATCCTTAAGGAAACACTCTCATTTCTGTGATGAAGAAGCAAGGGAGATTATTTCTTCTGATGCAAGCTTGCTATTAGAAGATCAGCTAAAGATGGTAATTTTTTAATCCTCTTTTTAAAAAAACCTCAAGAGAGCAGACCTTTTTTGTTTGTTTTGTGGTGTGTTTTTGTTACATCAAAGAGATTATCTTGAGTAACACAGACACACTTTGAATAGATTCTTTGCAATATTGCAAAGTTCAGGGATTCAGAAACCACCAGGTTCTGAAAACTACATAGAAAATATAGGATTTTTAGGATTGGTTGTTAATTGGTCTTCTTCAAGGACTGGGTGTTCTGCCTTGTAGGCTGAAAATCAGGAAAGCCACACTATGATTATATCTAGAAAAATAACACATGGAGTTTTAAAATCTTCAATAATTTTTATCTTTGTCAATTAGGGCATCCAAACCATGCTAAGGAGTAACTCTGGTTTCAGGCTGAAACATAACTGTCATAAAAAGATTTCATTACAGGATTGGCATCTTTTTTTAAAAACCACCAATTTAAAAAGTAGTCTCTTCAATAAATATATTAAAAAATGGAGCCTGTTAGTTTTCCCTCTGATAATCTGTACATTTTCATTGAGTTCACACTAGTATTTTTTTTCCACTGCACTTGAATAATACACTTGAAACAAAACTAATACAGGTACTTGACTCTTTCTTTAGTCATAGTTTTAGGCATTCAAGTAAGGGACTCAATCTTCAAAAATGCCAGTTACCCAAAACTTCTGTTGCCATATAGAACTCACACCAATCATCTAAACAAAGGTTTCCAGTAGAGGTATTGCCAAAACAAATAAATAAATATGCAGACCACTTATGTAAAGGAATTTCTGGAGTTCACAAATTATGTCCTATGGTCCGTTCTTGTTAATGGGAATTTAAAATCTACAGGCTGTCTCCCCACCCTCCCTTGCTTAACAAGAGTGTAACCCCATGTTTATTTCCTTTCTTTTTAAATAGTGGTTGCAAATAATCCTGTGTAATAAAAATCCAATTCTAGGTCTACACAGCTAAAAATGCTCTCTTTGACCCCTGTAACATGCACGGGAAAGCAAAATGGAAAAGCCTGACCCTGAATGAAAAATAAAGCGAAGCGTGGAAATAAAAATGGACAGGGTCACACCTGGGATGAAATTAGTAGTTTTAAACTCAAATTATTTTTCCTATGCCTTGTCTGACCCCCCTCCAATCTGAAATATACAGGGGGAATTTATTTTTTTTACCTCCATGATGTGTTGCTTAGACCGTTGGTGGTTCTGTAATTTTATACTTACAGAAGCAGTGTTTGCAGATGTGCTGTAGGAAACTTCACCTTCCTTATCTAATCCTTGGGGTATTTATACCATAGTCTTCTCTTTGCAGTAGACACAGATACGAGCTCCTTTAGTTTTTAATTGGGAGGAGGAGGGAGAGATCTTATGTCAAGGTTTTCCAGGATGCTTGGGGATGTATTTTCAACTAAACTCAGCCAGGCTTCCATCTTCCACTACTTTAGGGTTCTCTCCTAATTATTTCACATTAATTATAGTAGAAACTATCTGCTTTTCTGTTACAATTATATAGTAATAACAATAAAAGATGAGGTGAAGGCATTAGCTGCATTATTCTGTGAAATAAGGAAACAAATTTTCTCTCTCAGGAGGAGGCCACCCAAGCACATTGCATACCCTGTGCTTCAAGCAAGCTGCCCAAGTCAGTCCCCCTCACTGAATCAGAAAAAGCATTTCAAGCAAATAAAATGTCAGTCTAGTTTCTTGCAGGTCTTGAGAGCTATGATTTTATTTAGCTGCAAATTTACTGAAGAAAGATCCCTTTAATATTTTATGACTCTGGTGGATTAAGCCTTGTATAAATCAACAAATTAGCAGTCACACTGTATTTACGTTCAGAAGAGGGCTAGGGAAGGTGAAGGCAAGATTATTCCTTCCTGGCAGGCTGACCAAACTGAAAAGCTAAATTGAATGACTTCGACATGTTTAGAGCAATGTAGAAGTGAGGTGAGGATGATAAATAATACACACTGACTGCAGTTAAGGCAGGTGCAAAGTAGGAGGATTTTTATTCTTCTTTGAAGTTTTCCTTTTCTCTCCCTTTGGTGTGGATCAGAGATTTCTCAGTTTTGGGGAGTTCTTTTGGAACTCCAATAAAATCCATGAGACAGTGACCTTCAGGCAACCTTTTCTGCCCTGATATGTTTCCCTATAGTCAAATTTTCAAAAGTGTTGCCTGCTACAGCTGACAAATAAAGAAGAATCCGCTATCTTTAAATATTTGGAGGTGCTGTGCCTTCTCATAATTCCTCAAGTTTTCTTTCATTTACATAAATAATTCAAATCAGAAAAGAAATGCAGATAGATGAAAACAGGTGCTTCAAGTGTGGAGTGGGCTTTGGAGAGTGGTTTGAAACAGAAGCAAATGGTCCTTGGCACCTTGAAAGTATGTTGAATGGTTTTATTGTACTTTTCCCCCACCAGTTTGGTTTCTTTCCTTCTAAGTAGTGTGATGGCAGAGGGAGAGGCCCTGTGGCCAGGCAGAGAGGAGCAAATGCCCTCTGGTGAAGCACTGCCTCCATATTCCTCCCTCCTGTTATAAACATAGCATGAACCCACACGTCTGAGCCTGTTGCCAGTTCGGTTTTTGAGATCCAAAATCAGAACAGCACCTTTGGGAGAGAAAACCTGAGAAAGAGGTGTGCTTACAACACATGAAAACATTTGAAATGCTTTTAAAAATTCAAGCCTTAAGGCAACTGGTTTTCTGAAAACAGAGTATCCTTCAGTTGGTAGTTTAGAAAATTAATGCAAAAACACCATCTGCTAAACTTCAGATGTATGAATACTATTTGGTCTATAGAGAGTACAGACTGTACAGGAAACTATTGATCCCCCATCTGCTTCAAAATGATCTTTTAAGAATTTCTCTCACTGAATCAAGTACTGAATTAGTAACATCAGATTATACAGAGCACAGCATCCCTGTTGCTCTTAGAGGTGCAGTAAGTAGAAATATATTTCTCTCATCCTTCAGACGACACCCTAACACAGAAAAACACTCCTGGCTTTCTGCATGTTTATTTCCTGTGCAGCCAATAAAATATGGTACAAATCTCAATGAAATCCGCTTTTCTGCAAATATCATGAGTTTGGATGTGTGTGTTAGATATTCCTAGGGGTAGACCACACCTTACAGAAAGGTAGCTTCCTTCTTATAGTCTGTCTCCTAATTAATAACTGGATAATAACCAGATGGTGAACCATGAGTAAGGCTATTTTCTGTTACTACATTTCATTCAGTTCTTGTTCCTGAGTGCATTGGGGCCGAGGTTTGTGTTCTGAACCTTCAGCACTGAGAAAAATCCTCCAACTTGGGCCAATGGATTCATGCACTGACTGAGGGAGGTGCCTCCCTGAGCACAGTTTCAAAATCCAGCCCTTCCCAGTCCGTAAATTCTACCATATTTCCAGACCCTCTCTTGGGTAGCCATCAAATACCTAGCATTGTGTTCTGAAAAGGAGAAAAGAAGTCCTCTGTGCTTCATTGTGACAGCCTGCATATAATTAGGCATATGAAAGAATGGTCAGTGTAAAATAAGCAGAGAATAACTTCCAGAAGTATCCCCCCCTCCCTGCCCCCAGAATGCTCTGTCTATATTCACAAGATAAATAGACAAAGTTGTGTACCTTAAAGGAATACTGGTTTATTGCTGTACTAAAAATTGCTCAGGTTTAAAAGCGCTGGTTATTTCTGTTGTTTTGCTTCTGCTGGAATAAGATCTGTGCAGAAACAAAATTATCACATTTTTCACCAAAACCTCAGGTTAATTCTTGTTTTAAATTTCCAAGACTTTACACAGTGAATGCTGGCTTGGCATAACAGCAATACCAGCATAAATCAAGAACTCTGGCTTTCCAGCCTTTTGGCCCAGCATCCATTTGTTAGTCCTCATAATTTCTTAGGGGTAGTGTGCAGCCTTAGCAAGGAGCATTAAATTAAAAATTCCCAGAGGGTGTTACATCTCTGTGGACCAGATAAGGTTTCCAGCAAGGGCTGCACAAGCTGTCAATGAACTGTGAACCTTAGCTCAGGAAATGGTGATGCAGAATATCAGTCATTCCTTGTAAGATTCACAGCCCCTTTTGCAGATCAAATTGGCTACACTCCATACTGAGTTCCATTTATAAATTAAAGGTTAATATATTAGTGTTAGCAGTGATATATTTGTTTATCAGTGAGCCAGTTATTATACAGCCCCACAGCTTCAAAAATCAATTATCACCATGACTTGCGATCATCCCTGAAGTTTTGTTTTGTTTTATTTAGGACCATGTCTAATGCATAATGCTCATGTAGTAGATGTATAATAACTGTTATTTACTTTAAACTTCCATGAATAACTTATAAAAGCCTGCTTCATGAAATCCAGTGTGGGGGAAGAATTTGGGGAAGTCTCAACGTATGCTCAACCTATTCTTTTGTGCTTTCCTTGGGAACCAAAAACACTGATGGAGACAGGTCCTGGGCAGAAGGGACTTCTGGTTTTGCCCAAGCTCAGTGTAGCCCATGGGTTTTCTTAGAACACACACATAAACTAAGCTGATTAATTTGTATTCTTTGATTCTTGTGCCCTTCAACCTCCTGACAAGAAGAAAAGTCAGCTTGTTATCCTAGTCAGCATCTGTTTCCAATTGATCCCAAGAGAGAGCTGATAGACATTTTTAGAATAGTTCAATAAGTTACATCTTGCAAAACCTCACCCACTGTATTCCATCTTTCAAAATCTGTGGGGTGTGGGTCCCAGCCATCACACTGGCACATTGCAGTCATTCTAGGGCCAAGACAGGTTTCTGAAAGCAGATTGTGTCTATATGTCTTTGCATCTAACCAGACTGGTCCAAGATCATCCTACCTAATTCTAAACACTTCAGCTGTCATAGCTGGGGGCAGGGTTGCCCATGCCCGTGAGGACTACGAGACCCTCCAGCATCCATTCTCCCTCTGTAAGGAGCCCAGGTGCTAATTTTGGTCATTCCTTGTGTTGTCAAACATCAGGTGGATGAACCCAGACCAGTGTGACACAGCGATAGTAGAAAATTAAGGTCTACAGCTACAGTTACAGCAAAGTGAGTGGAAAGAACCCTGGATGAAGTAATTTTACCTGCTGGGCATCTTTTTGTTGTCTGCTTTGTACCTGAGGCATCTGTTTCTCTGTTAAAGACTAATCAGGACTTGAAGCCATCCGTTTGAGCAGGTGTAAATAGCAAATAAAAGGCC
The DNA here is from genome assembly GCF_020740795.1 of Apus apus. Taxonomy (NCBI): domain Eukaryota; kingdom Metazoa; phylum Chordata; class Aves; order Apodiformes; family Apodidae; genus Apus; species Apus apus. The sequence continues at coordinate 6,493,517 of NC_067290.1, forward strand.
CAAAGTACTGCACCACATGAAAGTGTTAAAAGTGAAGCAGGTTATTGGTTCCACTTAATCAGAAACTGTGAGAATTTAAATGTTGTGAAATGCATATTAGCCTAGGGACTGGGGGTGCTCAAAGACAATTAGCAACTAAACATTTCATTAATGAAATAATGATTAATTGTAATTACTAATTAAAATTCAGGATTATGATGTTGGTTTTAAGCATTAACAGAAGTAATGACATTACCATTTTTAATGAAATTCCAATGAAGAAAATTATAATACAACTTAAAAAAATAGGTGCAGGCAACAGCAAGATTAGGAGTTACTGGTAAACCCAGAGGCATAGAATTTTCCCAGCTGGTGAACTTAAGTTAAGTAAGTTTAATACACTATAATTTAATTACTAATCATAGTTTTTCTTCACAGTAGGAATTGATACTTGGCTTATATTTTAGAAGAACAAAAGACAGAATTTGAATACCTGCTCTGTGATGGGTGATGACATTGTGCTACAGGCTACAAATAAAACAATATTTTGCAGACTTCTGCATAACATTTGGATTTAGGTATATTAGAGGATGATTTAAATATTTTTTAATTAGTTATTACTGGATTAGAAATTAAGTAGCCCCTGTAGATTTTGTAATACAAGTATAATGCAGCCTTTGTGAAGAGCATATTCAATACAATTTTCTATATATATTAAATATATCTTCTTTGAATAATTCATATGGAGCATATTAGTAAATGTCAAATTCCCACAAGAAGATGGAGTTTGACCTACATTAATAAAGCTATTTAGGATTCATTAATTGTAGACAAATTTCTTAAACTATTTGTTATTACTCACCTTTCCATGCATAATGCAATATGTTGGCTTAAATACAATTCCTCATTTACATACTGGTGGCTGTGTTGCCCTTCTTGCTATTCAGTATTTGACTTCTCTTAACCTGTCTGGCTTATAGGTCCTCTTAGTAATTTGCTGTCTTGTGAAGTTCTCAAATGTCAAGGTCAATTAGAAGTCATGTCACAGTTGGTTGTAGCTGAACAATGAATGAAATTTCCCTTTTCCCTGAATTTTCTGGGACAATAAAGGGGTTGATGAAACAATTCTGATGAGAGACCTGGTTCATGTTTCACTTGATAGCAAGGGATGGTTATATTGACATCACCGGGGGAGGAAGACGGATCCTACAAAATCAGATTTGGCTCATTTGGATGTGAATGTAAGGAACATAAACCAATCTGAAGAGTTTTGCCAACACTCAAGAATACATTTGTAATTATTCAGGCTGAGATTTGGAAGCCACATATATGCTAAATGCATGTAGGTTCAAAGAAAAATTGCCTTAAGGGATAAAAGGCTTTTAGTTGTTATTTATAATTAGCTCTTTGTGTTCCAAAGAGATATGAAATCCAAGACAGTGAGCAAATCAGCACACAACATGCCTGGGGATGTACAAGTAGATCCACAAATGGCTCTGTAGGGTACGTGTGAATCCAATCCAGTGTAAGAGTCGATGTGGTTGCAGCTCAGGAATACTAAAATCTGATAATTAAATGAATCATTAGCTCTCCAGACAGTTTTGGGCATCCTCAGGCAGCAGGACAGACTTAGAGATGAGCCATTCTCTAAATGAAGTTGGATATGATGTTGCTGTGGGACAGAGTATGTTGTGAGTTGCTACCCTAAATGAATGGGGACATGAAAACCCCAGGTATACTCTGGAAGACAGGTTTTTGAGGAATGAGGCTTCCTTTTTGTGTTTGGAAAGTAATCAAAACTTCCTGAGAGCAAAGGGCTTTCAATCAAAGCCATGTTTGTGTGTGGTGGAGTGTTAGAGAGAGCTCCTGTCCCAAGAGATGACAACCAAACCTCAATTTCACCACTACTGCTTTCCACTTTTAAAAATCTTTTCTTCTTTTACATTTGTATCCTGGGTGAAATGCAAATTAACAAACTAATTGTTGCTGTGATTTCAGCGGGTAATTAATTTGAAATAAACTTAGCACCTTGCCAGCATTTCCTTCTAATGGTGCTGCAAATACTGTCACTGTCCTGTTTTGCTGTTTCAGAGACCCGGAAACTGAATGTATCTGTTACCATAATAAAATATTCCCCGTTTTGTTAAGATAGATAAAACAGGGTGGACAGACAGCACAGGAAGCCTGTTTTTGCAAACTAGGCTCCTAGGTTTTGTAATTAGTCTAGAGCAAAGATGAAGCTTGACAGTCTTGCTCTTATATTGCTCTCTGGGGTGCCAGTGCATGTGTAGCTTTCAGAGAAGAGCTGAAAAGCAACCAAGACCTGGAATACTAATCTGTCATCTTGTACCCTTCTAAAGGAGGAAAGTGTGCCTCTGGCAGACTCAGAAATACATTGGTTTCATGCCTCTCCTTTGCTCCGTGGCTGTGAGCAGCTGTGACCACAGAGTGCCCCGTACCTCAGGAGTTTCTCCTCACGTTAGCATTTTCTCATGAAAAAAATTTGCACAAAGGCATAGAGTAATGTCTGTGGCATTAAATACCAGCTCATTCGTATTCTTTTTCTGTCTCAAGAGTCCTGGTCAGGGGGCAGGCAGTGGGGTTAAACTTTCAGGCAGGAAATCTTTGCCTGAGAAAAATACCAAATAATGGTGACATCCCATTGTCCCCGCTGAGCTGGAATACTCCATTAGCAGTAGCAGCTGGGTGGTATGTGCATACAGTTGGCAGGGTAAATAAATACAAAAGGATCTTATTAATTTGTAGAATGGGAAACTTACAATATGTGCTAATTGCAACAACTTCTAATTAGATATAATTATAATCTTCAAAGCGTGTTGAACAGGGTAGCGTTTGATCATGTTGAACTTTTCAGTGTACTTTCAGGAGAAACCCTTAGAAATGAGGTGCTGTAAAATTCATCAGAGAGCAATTAATTTGTGCAAATAGAGGAATATGGTCAGAATTAATGTGTATATACATGTCAGAACAGAAATGGACTTTATTGTGACTGCACAGGCTTCAATTTGTAGTGAGAATTCATTCTATAGACAGCTAAGAGAATACACCAGTAAGAGCTTCCTCATGCAAGACAGGCTCAGTGGTAGCCCAGGCATAAATGAAGAACCATTTTCTGAAGCCAAGGTCTCATCAAAAGACATACACCCTTAATATTTGTTTAAAACTATGAAGTTTCTGTCTCGTTTTACAATTTCCAGAGTGTAAGATGTCCTATTTTTCTTCTGCCTACGTGAACTGAGTTTGCTACAGTCACGACTTCAAAACAGGGTAAGAAAGAGCTGGCTAAGCTGGTCCTGTGCCTTTGTCTCCCAGTACCATTAACCAGATAGCAAAGAGCACACCAAACTAGAACACTGCATCGTTCATGTGACTCACTTCACTTTAGAGACTCAAATCCAATCTCCAGGCACCATCTCTCATTGCACTCTTGCTCTTAGGTATAAATTTTGCTTTTCAATTAAAGGACAGGAAGAAGGATATGAGATAAAAATTGCATAAAGCTATAAATAAGGAGTGGAGGCTCTCATGAATCTGTTTTTCTTTTGCATCCCTCTCTGGGAAAGTGTTTTCTATTACTGCTGACTGGATCAAAGACTCAGATTGGAGGTTTTTATCTGACACAAATAGTCCAGAAGCGCAATTTTTAAAATATATATTAGTTTTAATTCAAACTTAATGCTTCTAGATTTTTTGAAAGAATTAATCTCTATTTATTAGGTATTCCTTTCATATTATATGTTTATATAATCTTTTCAGCTCACTAGTCTGCTTATTTTTAATTTTAATTTGTTAGGTGTCAGTTTCTGTAAAATGTGATAATTCCCCAGCACTGGGTATAAATCTTTGATATGACCCTAATGTGATTTCAAACTACATTTCAAACTCATCAGCTGAAATCAGAGCACATTGGTCTTCCCTTCCATGAGCATCTGACGCTCCTGTTTATCAGATTCTCTATTTTGTAAATTACTGAAGCATAGCTCCAATAAATAAGCCTACCTTAAAATCTGTGCCAGTCAAAATATTTTTCATGGGTTTATGTGCAGGCATACATTGTTTTTATGCAGCTGTCTCTTTCTGAACTAATTTTATTGCTGTACATCAAGCTTTAAAGACCATCTCATGTGAAACTTTGCCAATGCTTTAATGGGCTTAAAGTGCTAAGTATTCTTATTTATTTCTCTGCATTTACTTACAGGCACTGTAATGACAAGCAAATGTATGATCAGTGCTACAGAAAGCAGTATATTCAGGCTGAACACACCACACAGGAGCACATGCATAGTGAGTGTAAGAAAAACCAAAGCCAGGCATAGCCCTTGGCTGTCTCCTCCCCCATTCTGCAGGTTGTCATCTCCTGCAGGGAGGAGAAGCTGGTGTTCCCACATGCCTGCTCCTAAGTCTCACTGTAAACTGGGTGCCCTAATGCCCAGCTCTAAACTCACAAAATCCTGCACAGCTGGTTTGCCCTGATGATTAGGGGCAGAGTCTGTTCCTCCTTTAGGTGACTGATGGAACCCACGGGTGGTTCTGGCACAGGTGGGGTGCATCAGCCCTTCAACACACACACAGCTGGGGTGGATCAGGGGAGAAGCTGCTTTGCTGCCTCGTGATAACAGGGCTGCATAGCACAGGGTCATGTTTTCACCCAGGCTGGGTAATCAAGGCTGTACTGGAGGCAGGTGAGCCCAGTAGGATCACAGCTGGATCCCACACTGGCTATTTAAATCCTCCTTCAGCAGCCTCAGCTGTGGTGCTTTTCCTCCACTGTCTGGAGTTTGTTTCCACTTGGCTGTAGCTAGGTAAGTGGTTTTTCTCTTTCTCTCATCTTTGCAGCTGGAGGTCAGATATGAAGGTCTCTGCTCCAAGTGGTGATGGTTTCTTTTGCTCCTGCCTTGAGCCTCACATCTAGGATTGATTTGGTATTTGAAGATGTGCTGCCTTGGTGAATGTTGTCTTGTTGTAAATAAGAATTTCAGAAAAGAATTGCAAATACATGAGTAGAATGAAGTTGTTGAGTCATTTGAACTGCAAGAGAGAAAAGGAGGCGTTAAACTGATAGAGCTGCAAAAGGATATTTCATGTATGTTGGAATCCAGAAGCTCCCTGTTGTGCTGCAGAGGTGGCTGTCACACCATTAATGGTCTTAGGGAGTCAAGCTGAGATGTCTATGCAGTGACATTCCCCCTGTGGATAAGGAGTTCCTGTCCCTCAGGGCAAGGTGCTGTTCTGACCTGCAGGACAACCTGCTGGCTGAGGGCTATTGCCATAAGGGTGCTATTTAATATCTGGGCTGAGGAAATAGGATGTCTAGAGCATCTGATAGGTAGAAAACATGGCCAGAGCTATAGTTTAAAATAAACTGGTTTTATCTGCCAATAGCAAGATCTAAAGCTTTGCTGGGGCTTGGCCAGCAGCCTCGTGCAGAAAGCAGACACAGGGACTGCTGCATGGTGAGACTGTTTTGGGGTGACATCACCTGTAACTCTCTGTGCTGGAGCCAAAGGTTTCTCCACTTCTTTCTGTTCTTTCTTGTCTCTTTACAGTATCTGGTTCCCTCTTCTCCTCACCCTTAAATGCCTTTCAACGTTTTCATTGCATGTCTAACTTAACGAGAAACTTTGGATGTGCCTGGAGCTGTATCCAAGGCTGTGCTCAGATGTTGAAATCGCTGCCTGAAAATTGGCTTCCCTGGTAATAACCCAGAGCTCAGTGTATGAAGTGTAGCATGTTGGAGATATTCTCTCAGTGCAATTTCTTTGAAGAAATAAATTACCACTGTGTTTTGTATTGGGAGAAAGAGCGTTGTGTTGTTAAAAGTGACCAGCAAAGATAACAGTTCTAGAATTTGGCATTTTACCTTTTGCAGGTCTTTTTTTTTTTTTTTAATAACTTAAAAAAAAATTATAAAGGTTTTCTTATTATAAGGGTCTCCGGATTACCTATCTAAATTATGAGTGAGGTGGATGTTATCTTTCAAAGGACAAGCTTTCTGCTTGCTGTGTTCTCTCACAAAGTATTTTCCAACAACCTGGTCCTCAGTGTTTGCCCATTTTTGCACTCTAATGAGATGTATGCCACTACAAAACTGCATTAAAAGACTTTTTAATGCAGTCGGGAGCCACAGCTAACAGGCCTTCTATCAATGTAAGTGCCATAGCTCAAACTGATAAAGAGCTAAATCCCTAACAAGCTCTAAGTTACAGCATGGAAATAGAAAGTAGACTTTCTCCACACACGTTTTAAGTACCTCATTAGTTCTCAATACATCTACATGAGCTGAAAGTAATTGATCTCATTACTATGTATATAAATGTGGCAAATTTCTGAAATTTTGCAGTTTTGCTCTGTTCAATTAACTGGTTTGTTAAAATATATGTCTCTTTAATTAATTGCAGGGGTGAGAGTGTGGAAAGGAATATATGCATATGTTAGGGTCTAGAGGACAGAGATGCTGAGTCTCATCCAAATCTCAGTGATGGCATTTTGGGATTTTGAGAAGTCTGGTCTCCATGGAAAGCAGTGCATAGTAAGGGCTGTTTGCAGCTGAGGTGGAGGAGCAGCCATGCTCTGCAGTTTCAGGTCAAGAGGTAGAACTGGGACAGTTCCGATGATGCTGAAGGGTTTTTTCACTATGATTCATAGCATTAATCACATACTGTTTTTCTTCTGAAACTTATCTGGAAGATAAGTTTTGAGGACTGAGGGAAGCTCAGAGAGCCTGTAGCTCTATAGAGCACTTAGCCAAGTCTGTATGGGTGGGCTTGAACTTGCTTGCTTTGGTAGGTCTCTATAACGCACCTCTAGTCTGGGTGCAAGAGCATTGCTGAGTTGGCATCTTTGGTGCATAGGGGTAAGTGTAATAAACAGGCCTTGTGGACACCTTCTGCTCAGGGGAGAATTTCCTCTTCTGTAGCTCAGTGTTATAGAACAGTAGATTTGCAGTCTCATCTGGATTTCACAAGCTTCTTGGACACAAGATGATTTGCTTCAAAATGCCTGCAAAATGGCCACAATGACCTTGGTGCTCCGTTAAACGATTCCAATGAATTCCTCTCCATCCTCTGCATCTCTGCAGTGCAGCAGTTTCTGCAGCCCCAGGACTTCAATGTTTCCCATCCCTTCCAGGACTGCCCAGCAAGAAGTGCAAGTGGGCCTGAGGTTTGTGAGGAATGTGCCAGAGATGTGGGAGACTTGTTTTCCTGCTCTCTCAGCCCTCAGAGCTGCTGCTGTCCTTGCAAATGACAATGACTTCTGTGGGAAATCATACCAGTAACAGGGCTCCGGGCTGTTAACACACATCTGGAAAGATTGGGGCATCTAGGAAAAACTCCAGTCCCACAGATAAAATAGGGATAGAACAAAGAAAAATACCTAAAAGGAAAAATATATACTAGTGCAATTTCAGAGGTACTGGAATAAGTGTGAAAAGGCTGGAAAGCCCACAGTGGAGCCTGTTAAATACTGCTTGGTAGAAGGAGATCTATAAGTAAAATGCAGCTTTGACCAAGTAAGGAGATTTCTAATAGTCCTCGAGGCTTTATTTGTTATGTGATGCTCATTGCTGAAAAATGAGCCGTAAGGATGGAATAACCAACATAGTATTTTTATTTTTACCTTCAGGAGTTCTTGAGCTTACCTGGCCATCACACATTACTAGTGAAGGCTGTCCTCAGGCAAAGCTCTCCTGTTCTGCAGTGGAAGTTCTGCCATGCTCAAAATTACAGGATTTAGTTTTATGGTTGTTTGCTTCCTCCAATGTTCCTGACAAACTGTTTTCCCCTCTTTAGAGCCTGTGACTTCTAAGAACTTTAGAACAAAGTGATCGATTCAGTTAGTTACACTACATAAAACATACCTAGAAATATTTGCAGCATGCCCTGCTAGTTTTTCTTCAGTCATAAAAGAGCATGTGCTTGTTCTATTAATTCTCACTTTTGGAGGGCAGGGGGGTTATTTGATTTGTGAGTAGTTTTTGTGTGTGACTTTACCCATAAACCAGATGTTAACACAAGACTCCACATGTTTGTGATCATTAGACAATATTAAAAGCTGTCACTCAATCATCATTTGGAAACAAGAGCATTGGGTGTTCTGCTACCTGCAAAGCAATAAAATTACTGTCTGACACATTTACAATCCCAAAACTAGCAATCTGCTTTTACATGGAATAAGGTGTGTTGTTACCATACAGTGTCTTGCTGAGCTCTTCATATAGAGCATTTGCATTAGATAATTTGATTTAAATACACAGAGAGAGCACAGCTGTAGGCCTTATAAATAAGAAACAGAGGCAGATAATGTTCAGGTAGATATTTCTGTAAATAACTGTGTCATTCTGAATTATGTTTTTACCTGTTTGCTATTAACCTTTGACATTTCTGCCAAAAAACTAGAAAATTCTGGATGTTTGCAAGCACTTGAGGACTATATTTTTATTTAAGCATTCTTTTTAAAATAGAAACAGTATCAGCATAATTTCCAGTTTTCAGGGGTTTTGAAAAGAATAATAGGAAGCTATACAACTCTGGAAGAACTTTACCTTGGCTGAAGACTTTATATATAAAGAGATCAATTTTCTGATAAGATTCTCTGAAATGAAAGGACATTTTGTAATTTTAGCAAACATGAATATCAGAACTAGGGTTGGCTGTTTGGGACCTGGAGTCTGATAGGAACCTCATTATAGTCTACAAAAGTTTCCTGGAGCATTTGCGGCCTTTAGATCCAGTGCTTTAATGTGTTTGGTAAGGTAATAGTTGAAATAAGTTTCCAGTACTCTGGTCTCTGAAGCCTCTGAAGGCTGCAATGCTGCCAGTTTCTGTGGAAGGGCTTTAACTCTCTGGCAAGCCATCTTGGGGTGTCTGGAGAGGAGGATCTTCCAGTGTTGCCAGCAATTATCATGTTACATTATACCTCTTTCATTATCTCTTCCAATCAAACTTTGGTAACAAGAAGCAAAATCTGATTATCAGTGTTGATTACACCACGACAAATAACTTTTGTGTACACTGCTGTTTTGGTTGTGGTGGGTCAGTGTTGGGATGGCACCGCTTGCACAAAGGAGCCATGTTCCTGTTAAAAGCTTGTAATGGAGATGCTGGGTCTTGTGGCAGGTTGTGTTTGCACAGCTAGCACTGTCACAGCAATCTTCCCCTAACCCCTGGGTGGTTGGGGTGTGGAAGGTGTGGCTGTGGCATGAATTTTTGGTCGCTGGAAGGCACGTGTGGCATTATACTGGTGTACAAGACCAGTGCTGGTAGTGCTTTTTACAATCAAGTCTGACATGTCAAGAAAAGGCTTTCTTCCTGCCTAAGAAAATATGAAAATGTTCTTGGGCAATAAAACTCCAGAAGCATTAATTTCAATTGCCATGTACAGTAATTGGATATTAAAGATACAGTGGTTTTATCAGAAATCATCAGCTTGTTCATTTAGAAACAGAATCAGAAGCCAATAAGAGTTCAATAGGAAGGTGAGCTTGCTTCAGTGCCTTTCCATCAGGTCAGGGCTTCACTTTCCTCCAAAACCCTCTTGAGAAATGCCCATATGAGTTTAAAGCAAAACTTGTCTGTGGTTCTGTGGGGTTTAGCTGCAGGGATAGGCTCCATGGCTGCTTTTGGCTAAAGCTGCTGTATCTTAATTTGCTCTCTGCTCACCTCCAAGATTTAAGGATTGTTACCAGATCAAGTTTTCTTTTAGTCTGGGTTTCCTCCAGCTGTGCAAGGTGCAAGGCACTCCCTGCATCATCCTTCACTATCCTGGGAACTGGAAGAGTCTGCCAAAAACTTGCCTCCAGTGCTGTGCTTGGGTTTGCAGGATGTGCTGTTTCCAGCACCTTGAATAGTGCTGAGAATTCTAATCCTAAACCTTGACTATCGTGGAAGGCTCTGAGCTCATCTGCATTGCATGGTGGATGTTCTAACCCTACAAGCAAGTAGCTAGTCCAAGTAAAATATAAAAGTTTCATTCAGCTGCACAGGTGCATAGACCATCAGTAAGAAGTTAGTCACAGAAACAGGGAGTACAGCATAACTGGGATAAGCCAGGAGCATAATTGTAAGCGGTGAGATGCCCAGAGAAACATGCTATGAGCAGATACCTGATACAATCCTTTTTTTAGGGTTATCTGTCTTGCAGATTAACCAGGTTTTTATTTTTTTGTTACTTGGTTGCTGGATGAGTTTGATGCTTTCCAACAAGGAGGGCTCTTGACAAGGAGGTGGATTGTATTGCAGGTCAAGGTTCTGGATGGCTGCCATGCAAAGTGGTTTAGACAGAGAGGCTCCAAGTGCTACGGTAGTTGCAAATTGGCAGGTCTTCTGTGCTTGGATGCCAGATAGCCAATTCCCACTTCACAATGTTGAATAATGAGCATTGTTTCTAAATTCTTTTAAGAATAAACTGCATTAAGATGCTTGGAATGTAAATGCTTCCTCTTAAAGGAAGTAATGATTTTAATTTGTTTTAATTCTATTATTAGGTCTGTTAATAAAAATGTCTATTTAAACTATTTTAGACATCCATTAAAATTCTACAATATTAATTTTATGGAGAACTTCCAAAAGAACTCTATTAGTTTTTCTCCATTAAAGTAACATTATGGACTTTTAATAGAGCTCTTAGCTACAGCAATTTTTATTGACCTAGTTACAAAATGAATTGTTAGTCCCAGAGTCCTCAAAATATGTGATATACTTTAAATATTAAAAAAAACCCAAACCCACAAGTATTTAGTAATTTCTCCATTATAACAACTTTTACAGTTCCTTGGTCAGATGTATACCTGCACTGGGTAGATTGTAGGTATGATTTAGTTTTTGCATAAGACTTTCTGGATACCTCAGATAAGGATTTTCAGTCTCATCCATAACCTTATTTTTTAAGTAAGGCAGAAAAATCAATTCTTACATGATCTCATCCACCAGTTGATTCCATACAAATAAATCTCAGGATGGGATGTGTTAATAATGCTTTTTCTGCTCAATCAGATGGGATAAATGCAGCTAGGTTACCTACAGTGGATTATTTGTGATACAGATTATTTCTTTCTTTCTGAATTATGCATGATTGTTTGTGTCTTGCTTCTAGATTGATAGAGATGATGTTTTTTTCTGTAGCTTTGGACAGAGATAATTCTGAGCTTTACAAGGAGCCGCATTGCGTTCTTGCCTGTGACTCAGAGGGTTACCTAATCCTTTTTGAAGAGTTCAGATCTGGACTGCTCTGACAGCCCAAGCTCCTGCTCAGTCTGGGGATCTCAGCTGGCATCTCAGCATGATGCTACAAGCAAAGGATTGTGACTGGCAGTATCCTAAATTCATCATGAAAACGTACAATTCTTCTGGTCACGGGGTTGTTCTGTATTTGTGTTGCACAAGCATTGGACACATGTGACATTTGCTTGCTTTTTAAAGAATTGTGCCCTTAAGTAATTAATCCAGTGGTCTACTAATGAGTATTTTATTTGAACAGTATAAAAAAGAAAGAAATTAATGATATCTGAGTGTTAATGCCTACCTGAAGTTTATTTAAATCCCAAGTTAGATTATACATGAATAATGTAATTTTTCCAAGGGCTATTCTGTATAAACCAGCACTGTTCTGTCTTCAACCTGAAGACCAATTATTCATGTTTGATTTGCTGTTTTTTAGTGCATCCACTCGTATTGCGTTTCATATCCTGGACTGTCATGTTGATGTGAATATGACCCAGTAGCACATCATACAGCATTTGTGTGATGCAAGCTCTTTGGACTGACCCGTCATCCTCAAAACTGAGGGTAAAATAAGTCTCTGACCTAAAGTGTTTGAGTTATTTACTTGCTATCTGAGTTGACTGCCTGTAGGTGATAATACCAAGATGTCTGAAGCACAAGTTGTTAAAATTAATTGCCTGAGTTCAAAAGCTAGAAGGAGGTAGCCAGGAAAGTGACTCTATACTGCTACCAATTCTTTGCATGGTGTTTTGTTTGGGTGCACTCAACAGCTGACACTTCCTGCCTTCTATAGCTGACACCAGAGAGATTAATGTATAGCCACCATGCAGAGTCCAATCACTAATTCAGTAAGTGACTTGGACTTTTTTCTGAGTGCCCTCTTGAGGCTTTTAAAATTACCTGGAAGTTATTTACTGAGTTTCTGCATAAGAATCCAGCTCATTTCTGGTGTGCCAGAGTGACTGATTCCATGTTGTAGGAGCTAGTGGCTTAGGTCTTGATCTTATAAACACTTGCTACTTAATCTAGCTTTATTCCTAGGTACATAGTCCCTTCAATTTCATTTCATTTACAGCTTTATTGGATCTGTCTGATGAATGTTAAGCAGAGAATGTATGTTTGGGTCTTCTGAGGTGTTTAAGACCATATGTACAAGCATTGAAGCTAAATCCTGTTTTGATATACCAGGCTCTTCTTGGGAGCGGGCTGGCAGAGACAGAGGATGGGCAAGGAAATAAAGCTGGGTATGGAAAGAAGATGAACAAGATTTAAATGTGTCAGTGCTGTCACTCTCGGCTTGAAAATGCCACTGTGGAAGTTATATGTGATCACTAGACCTTGCTAGTCTGAAAGCTTAAAGGTTGTGCAGGCTTGCTAGTGGAGGTCGACAGAGGAATGTTTATTTTCAGCACTGTTCTCACACTGACAACTTCAGAGTGAAATGGATCCACAAATATGTATGCTTGGTGATTGCAGCTAACACTAGCATCACTTTTGCCACTCAGTTCAGAGCTGAGTAAATTCTGTCCAACACATTTATGCCACTTTGCTACTTGTATATCATAGCTTCAGGCCCAAGAGCTAAATTTTACATAGTTTTGTTTTTGTTTATTAATATTTTTAAAACAGTGTCTCGTAGTACAGTCATGTTTGACTTTTCAAAGTAGTAAACAATATGGTTATACTAGTGCATCATTTCAGTCTCTGCTAAAAACTAGTCAGGTAGAGTATTTTTAGTGATCAGCTTATGTAAACTGTGCATAGAATGTGTGGTGCTTGTCTGTCCCAGCTGGTCATCCACGGACATCAGATAATTTGTTCCCTTCTGACCCTTGTGGCTGCAAATTGCCCTGACAGAGCAACAGAGGCTCCTCAAGTCCCAGTGCTAAAGGACCCCTTCACAACCATAGCCTCACATGCCTTCTGATGTGCCTTAAGCAATAAGACCATGTTCAGAACAAGTTCTTTAGTCTTTTCACGGTCCTTATTTCCAGACACAGTCACTCATCCCAGCAGAGCATGCAGCCCCTTTTTTCCTTGCTGTCTTTTTGCAGACTCTGCAGCCACCCTGTCCTGCTTTGTATGTGGTCTTGCCACTCTAGTGTAGGAACCTTTGCTGCTGTTTCTACCATCTGGAGCAGCCTCCATGTATCTTTCTGCCTCATCAACTCTCTATCTCTTCAGCTTTTGTCTTTTTTTTTTTTTTTTTAAAGTAGATTTTCTCATCTGCATATGCCTCTTAATTTTTTTTCCCCTCACTCTTTAATTTGCCTTATGGCTCAGTGCCTTAATTTATTCACCATACAGTGTCTTGACACCACCGGTTTCTATAATTTATACTGTGTACTGCCTGCATCCACTGCTTTCTTGTATTTAATTCTGCTCAGTGTTTGGGAATACAGTTGGTATGAAAGGCAGTAGGTGATATGAAGCTGTATTACATTGTACAGAGATACAGCAGCATATGTATATGTAAATATTCTACATACATATAAATATTCTAACCTTGCAACACTTTAATAAAGCAAGTAATCTGGGCTAGTTTAAAACAAACAATATTCTGTGATTGAATTGCAAAATCTGAATTCAATTTAATTCAAAATAAAGCTTAGGGTCTTTATGAATAGGGGGGAATTTCAGCACAAGCTTTATGAACACTTTTTTCATGTAAGCGTGCTTTGGTGCATGTGTCTCTGGGTGTGTGTATATACACTTTATATGTAACACAGTATTGTTAAATATATCTGTTCATGGAGCTGTGTGATCAAAGAAAGTCACTGCTTTCTTTTTTCTTCCCTTAGTTCCTGTTTTTGACAGTTTTGAAAATTTGGGCTCTCACCAGGAGAGCTTTGCATCTGGCTGTCCTGGCTCACAGGAGTGCAGGTTTCCTTGTACATCTGCAGGTGTGTGCTGATGTGCTGGCACTTTGCTGTGGGCAAACCACCTGAGCTACTCTGAACAAAAGCTGCTTGCCTCTCTCTCTTTGCAGCTATCCGAAGTCCTCAATTTAGAAGGCAAATTATGAGAAATGTATCTCATAAAACAAATATCTGTGACTGACTTTGTTCGAGTCAGAGTTGAATTCAGGGCTTGATTTGCAAAATCCTGATGAGAAACAAAAAAGCATTGCTAAAACTGTTCTGACCTCCTGGTTTGTCCATTCCTGGGACTGAAAGTCTCCACTTTCTCAAACCTCTGAAAGCTCAGAGGTCTTCCAACACCTGCAGCATTGCAAAACTTATGGATATTTGCCTTTGATATATATAGTGGGTACTTTCTGCTAGCAGGGAGACCTGCAGGGCTGTGCAGGTTTTCTGGGACCAGCACGTGTCCCAAACCTGAGACAATCGGTACCTAAGTGTTCAGCTGATGAAAGCAGTTGAGTGTGGTTTCTGCTCAGGACCAGCAGTAGGATTCTCTCTCACCACTATCTCACATGGTTAATCCCAAAGGCTTGTGAGTATGGCTAAACATGACTTTATTTTAATTATGAAACCAGTAGCTGTTGATTCTGGTTTTTTCACTTATTTAATTTGGCATTCTTTGTCCAAGTTGTTACTGTCAAAACTTCCTTCACGAGCTGAATTAGGATAACAAGAGACAACTATTTAAAGGAAATTATTTAAACATGAGGATGTTGGTAATAAAAAGAGTTCATCTGTGCAACAGTATTACATTTGCTATTGTATTTGATTACTAATGAATACAGAGCACTCATCTTAGCAACAAGCAACAAGAAGTTTTGCATTAAATCACCTAAATGATGAAGTGAGTCAGCAGAGGCTGTTTTAGTGTTCAGAATCAAAATGTGCAGCTCATAATCATGATATTCACTGTACCTTTTTTATAAATATATTTTTATTCTAAATGTGCATGTGAGACAAAAATGCTTACTTCTGAGATTGAGATAGCTATATATTTTTTTATTTTTTTAAAACCATGGCATTAATGTCTGGAACTGTAATGTCCCTGTTATTCAGTCTTGAAAAAGTTTGCTTACAGTTCACTTCTAATGGCTCTATTATACCATTATCAAATGACTGATAGTCATTGCAAGCATTTTAGCAGCTTTCAGATCTGTTATATTTTTAATTAAATTGGCTGTGAATTGCATAAGCAGCAAAGGTTGACAAGCCAGCACTCAGTGCAGCATCAGTGTTTCGTAGCGTAGCTGTCACAAGATGTTCATGGACTTGATTTCTTTACACACTTTATGGTTCTTTTAATCTGTGTCAGATGTTGAGTCAGAATAGTAAGTAAACAGCTCTGAAGAGCAGGATGGGATATTGCACAAATACCCTGGAGCTTCTTTGATAGAAGCTGCCTGGCTTAGAGTGCATGGAGCTGTCCAACCCAAACACTGTCAGCGGAGGCAGGATGGCTCTGGCTTTGTGGAGAACACGGTCTCTGTGCTTAAGGCTAAATAAAGGACTTGTGTACGTGTGCATGCTAACACCATGCCCTGCTTTCTAGCTGGAAGTCAGTAAGGTCTCTTGAGCTTACTGTCAAATGTGTTACTGGAACAACATCCATGGTCCTCCCCAAGGAAATGCAGATGTCCCTTAACCACCTGTAGGCTGGTACTGTGGCAGCTGCTTACTTGCAGAAAGAGGGATGAAAAATTAGTCCTTATCCTATATTCCTGTGCCATCATTTATTTTAAAATATATTCCTGCAAACACTGCCTTTGCTGCAGTTGCCTTGTTATGATTCTTTCTGCTAAGCCCCTTTTCCATTTCCAAATCAGCAGCATAACACAGTGAACGTGTGGCTCCTCTTATGTTAGTCTTGCATGAGACATTGTAAACTAGCCCATCTTCAACCAAACTAGGTCAGCCTGCTCAAAACCATGGGTACCTTCAAGGGGAAAGAATGCTATGATTTTCAAGATACTAACAAATGCTAAAGAAAATAAACTATTTTTTGATATTTTGTATTGAAACTGCAGGTGAATTAATGCTGAGAAATGTATGGGCCAAAGCTTGAAGGCTTTTTAGTCTGTCTTGACCTGAGAAAAAGCATATCAGAGGAAAAGGCTTGGGAAAAGAGGTTCAGACTGGAGTCTGATTTTCATTTAAGAGGTTACTGTTCTTTTCTGATATGCTGCTCTGTCCCTCACTTTCTTATAATATTGTAACATTCTTCATGAAGAAACAAAAAAGCTGCAAGTTTTAGGACAGAGCACAAAAATGAATGAGCATTATTTGTATTTTTGCCTATGTTAACTGAGAATAGCAAAGTGCATCTTTGTGGTCTTCAGCACAGGAGGAGCCCGTGTCACTCCTCCAGCTCTCATACCATCTTGTGGTCTGAATACCCTGTGGGCTGCTGGAGTTAATGTGGACTTAAATATAGATGTTACCTGCTGCTGGTGTGTGTTGCTGCAGAACAGTTTCAGATTAATTATTCAGGCTGCTTTGGGTTCATACTATTTGAGCCCTCTTCCAGTGTTGCTCTTATGATTGCCCAGGCTTTCAGCTGTTACCCTGTACACTGCTTCTCCTGATGGTCTTTTTAAATCAAAGTACTGTTGGTGAAGCAAAAAGAAAATAAGGGATTCTGGAATGGGTTCAGCTTCACTGTGCAGTCAGTGTTACAAACATGTAAAGCAATAGCTGTGCTACCATGTATTAAATGTGCTTGTAAATAGAGCTTCATGTGGACTCTCTGCAGCCTCAAGGCTTTGTTGAGAAATGAATTGTCCATGTTGTTCCTGTGTCCAGTGTTGCTGTGCATCAGCTGCTGTGTCTGAACAAGTCTTCATGTGTTCCTGGCAACTCGCCTCTCCTTTCCAGGATGGACCTACACTCTTAATTTCTGTTCACTTGGACACTTGTTTTTTGAGTTTCTGCTGTTACTTGACCCTTCTACCTGGTGTCAGCTGGCACTCACCTGACCAACTTCTCTGCTTGCTCTGGGGTGGATGATGGAGTAAAAGGTACTTGTTCCTCTTTGGAGTCCTTTCTGCCCAGGAAAAGCAGCACTGGGGAAAGTCTTCAAAGAGCTACTGTCTCAGCTTTAGAGCATCAGCTTTCAACCCCAGTCCCGGCTCAGAACAGCCATGAAGTGCTGGAAAATTCAGGCTTATGCAAATTTGTATGTGTTTGAAGGACAGAGACGTTTGAATCTAAATTCAATCCCTACAAAGTTTGACTTCAGCTGATGGGGTCAGACCACACCCTGTTTCAGAAGGGTGACAGTTTGTGCTTAAATGGATTAGCAGCCACACATATCCTCTTGTTAGCTTTGCAGTTACAAATTAGTATAACATAAAAGCTTGGTATCGTGCTGGAAATGGAAGACACCTCTTTATGTTGCACATTTCTCAGCCACATTAGACTTGCAGAGCACTGTGGTAATGATTACTTTTTTGCTGAGGGGGAGAGAAGAAGATAAATGACTTCTAAATCACCCCATGCCTCAGCCTGCAAGCTCTGAGTTTATTTGGAAGACATTTATCTCCTTGTATACTCACCAGGAAAAAAAATAATTATCATTTAATTAATAAATTTGATAGCCTGAGGTATTCTGATCAATACAAAATAGTATGAAAGAACAGGGCCTGATGCAATGAAATATTGAGTTGTTTGCAGACAAACCCATTATTTTCTTAAAAACTGATCCTGCTTCTGCCTAGTTAGTTAGGGGAGACTGCATGATAAGAGCCATTGCTCTGCTGAAAATCAAACTGATAGGGCAGCCTGAACAAAAAAACTGAAACAGCTCTTTGTGCCTTGGAACAATTTCCCCTTTATCTTTTCTCTGTATGACCTTTTGAGCTTTTTTCCCTGCTGGCACCGAGCTGCTGAACTCGCTTCCACTGAAGCCACTGGGTGTTTTTCCACTGACTGCAGCAGACCCTGGCTGGGTCGAATTCTGCTGCTGGGGCCTGACTGCGCCTGTTGTGACATTAGATCAAAGCCCCATTACAGCTCTGCAAATCCAGAGTCACCGTGCTGGCTCCAGGGCTTATCCCAGATAATGCAGAATAACCAACAGCAAGACGTGCCCCGGTCTCCTGTTCCCAGCAGCTCCAGTGTGAGCAGCAGTGGCTGCCTGGCAGGACAGGGCTTGTTTGCTTTATCTGCAGCTCCGCAATGAGCCCCGTTATGATTTCACTCTTTGTCAAGGCAGCCAAGGGCTGAGCTAATGCACAAGTGGTTGCTGGGGAAAAATATGCAAATGTGTTGGGTTTTTTCCTAGTCAATCTGTATTAAAAATATGTCCTTAAAGAACAGACCTATGGTTATTGGATACTTTCTTTGTAGGAAAACAGAAACAACAGGAACTTTTCCTCTCAGTTTGCATGGCAGCTTTACAGTGGCAGATAGAAATGGAAGCAATGCACCTCACAGACAAACACATCAAATTAGCTCCAGGTGTGATTTCTGACATTAGTGTTAAATGGTGTATGGGTTTTTAGTTTGAATATATTTGTGAAACAGTCTGTTAGAAGAACACAGTGCTGTGGACACCATGGCTTGATTATAAATTGGTTCAATTCTTCCTGGGCTGAAAAATCCCAGACCCCCCTCATGGTTGTCCTTTCCCTGCTGTTGGATTCAGTATCTTGTTCAGTTGTGCTAAGAGCTGCACAGCATCTGCTTGGACATCAGATTAAGTTGAAGGTGAGAGAAACAGAAGAACATAATGGAGGATGGAAAAACACACAAAGGAGGGGAAGGATGGGCAGGATAGTGGTGCATCTCCTTCAACAGCAAGTACCCTGGCCTCAGTGGAGTTGTGACTGAAACTGAGTATCTGGAGCAAAAAGGAACACTGTCCCCACTTTCACTGGAGCCTGTTTCACCCCTTTTGTTCTCACACTGCCTCTTGAAGCTCCAAAGTGAGATGGAAATATTAGAGTGGGTATTATTCACCTTATTTTTTTCACAAATTCGACATAGTTGTGGATGTGTCTACTTCTGATTGATTCTGCCTTAATCATGTGATGTGGTCCTCCCTTGCTGGGCTTCCTTTTATCCCTTAAGCACCATGCATATTTTCCATATTGAGGCACAATAATACAATAAATAATAAGTGTTCTTTAGCCAGAATTGAAAAAAAAAGTGATAACAGGAGAAGCTTCTGATGTAAGATAAGAGATGCTAAGAATGAAGAAAGTTTTCCTAAAACTTGTCAGAATGTTTGATTTTTTTGAACTAGCAGATAACATTTCCATGAAGAATTTCACTAATTTGTCTTAATTTTCCCTGGTTTTCATCCAGCTCTGCATGTGGTTTTCTGACTCACACTATGACTTAATTCCTCATTCTGCACTGTCCTCACTGCCGTGATATGTGAGCATTCAGATGTCTTCACTCAATCTCTTTAATTAAAGCAGGAGTCCTTACCTTCAGATGTGGACAATGAGTTACACACAGCCAGCTATGCTTGTTAGGCTCAGAAGATTTTTTTTAATTATATCTGTGCCTACTGGTATTCAGTGCAAACCCATTTTAACATTTAAGAAGTGATCAGCTTAAGTGAGTTCAAACAGGTCTCAAGCATACACTCAGCATTAAGAGAGAATTTAAATGTCCTGCTGAAAGAGACCATGAATCAGCTTCTGATGTACTGACAAATTTGTTAGAGATGGTCTCCTCCCTTTGTAGGATCTTATTAGATGACTCAGAGATAACAGCCTTTTCCTACTGGTACCAACATCAGCACAGGATCTGTCTTCCTGTGGTAAGCAAAGGCTTAGTGCAGCAAGCTGGTACAAACTTTTAGCTTATTCTCAGTCTTCCCCTTTATTAAAGAAAGGACTCAAGAAGTTTCACAATGTTAGTGTTCAGGGAGCTTTTTAGTTGTGGAGATTTTTTTTTTTTTCAAAAATTTACTCAGATTTTTACTGATGCCCTAAAAGCCCAGAGATGAGTTGGAAGGATGGAAATTTTCAACTTGATCTGAATTACAGAAATAATCCCTAACACAGTTTGTAGCTTTCCTAATGTTCTGAAGGCTATCTCCTGGAATGTCTACAGATGCTTGGCACTGTCATCTAAAGCAAACTTAAAAAAAAATAATAATAATTTAAAAAATAACAATAAAAATGTATGAGTTAAGATAGTAGTGCCAGTAAGCTGTGCTTGGAGGCAGGGAACTGGCTGCAAGGCAGCTGATGGAGCCCTGCAGTGCTTCTCTGGAAGCAGGATGACCCTGGAATCCAAAGTCCTGAGAAAGTGCAGAGAAGTCTGGAGAGTGCAGTAGCTCAGGTGGAGCACCACACAAATATTTGGCCCTGGACGTTTGCCCAGGGATAAAAGTGGCCTCCAGTTGTACAGAATTTCTTCCTGACTTAGCTGAATAGAACAGAGCTATTCCAGGAGCCCAGTGACATTTGACAAAGAGCACGAGTAAAATCGGGCTTGAAACAAATTCAGAACAGATTCATGTATAAATGCAGTGTGGGATTGGTTATAAATGGAAGTAGTGGAAAAAGGCTGATAGCAAAGAGTTTATTTGTAACTACTATTTAAACTTTCCAAAACGGGGTGCACTATAAGAACCAAAGGCAGGTGAAAACTCAAGGGTAAAATGTTACCATAGTCATTATTCTCTGAGAGTAAAGTATTAGGATGGGGTACAAAACCAAATCTTACTCTGTCTAGAAGTGTTAGTTTATAATGTTAGCCAAATGAGGCAGTTATTGATAATATGCATTCTCCTTATATTAGCTGATTTAATTATTTGTTAAGCTTTCAGAATTTCCTATGAGGTGCTCTCAGTTTCAGTGGCAATAGTGAAAGGTTTATGCTCCATATCATGCTGGCTATTCTGCTGGCAAAGTTATAGCACTTGAGATAAAATTTGGGGGTTGCAGCTTCATTTAATGAGAAGATTGTCTTTCAGGGCACGGATTTGCTCATGTGACCAAATAGGCCATGCATATCCCTATTTGTTATAAAAAATTACTATACAAAATAAACTCTATTTATATATCTCTGTGGGCAGATTATATTATTATGTCTGTGTCCCTAGTGGTGTAACTTTGTTATGATATTACTCAGTAGCTCAGAGAAGAAATGACAGTGAAGCTCTGTGGCATCACGTGGATGCTTCAGGTGGAGAGGAAAATTCAGCAGTTCTGCTATGAGAAGGACTTGTGCTGTATCCACACGTCTCTCTGCTGGTAATGCTCTCCTCTGCAGACAGCTCCAGCTGATTAGCACAGCACAAAAATGCTGAGCTCTAAACTGAGGTTAAAATCAGTAAGGAATAGAACACAGGAATTTTTACTGTGTGGTATTTGATGACAAACTTAAATTGGATGCTTGTAAGAAGAAAACCAGCTATGCCATATTGCTGTGTTATCTGCATGTGTGTTCATTTTTCTTAATGCTAAAATAATGCTGCAAACATGCAGTGAAAGGGAAAATAACATCAGATTTATAATCTGTTCAAGGATGCTGCTCCTTTTACCACATCCACAGTGCAAAGCAAGAGCTTCTCACCATTTCCCTATTAAAGCAGGACTGATATTAAATGACATATTAAATGTATTTTTATACAATTCACTGAGAAAACAGGAAAGCTAAAGGAAAGAGTTGTGAGGTCCAGCAGTTGCCCTGCTATGCAGTTAGGGCAGCCATTGACCAGTCTCAACATATCTCAGAGGCATTTGATAACCCTGAGGTCATGCAGTTAGGTATCTGTCATTCTACCCATGCTACATAATGCACAAGGTGTATTATACAAGTGTTCTTGATTTTACATTAGCGATTTGTGGAAGTGTAGTTGCAAGAGGGTGACATGTTCTCCCTTCTTTCCTGCCCTATCAATAAATTTACACTTTTTCCAAGTTGTTTTTAAATTCACATAGTTTAGAATTCCACTCATTGAGTGTTTCCTTCCTAATAGAAAACATTCGAGCAAAAATAATTATTTAAAAATTCTACTGATGGAAAGTGTAAAGCAAAATTTAAAATTTGCTAGTTGTAAGTTGCTCTGTCGTTGGAGTGCTGCACAGCAGATCATATCCAAGTAATTATTCTAAGAAAAATGTAGTACCTCTTTGGTTCATACATTTATCTAAGAGATGCAAAGCCAATATAAAAATAATTTTAATTGGTTTGAGATAGTAGCAAGAAATTATTTTCCCTCATTCGTAGAATAAATAAAAAAAGGTATCTCAGCTATTAAATTTGGGAAAGGAGTGTGTATTTCAGAGCTGCAGTTAGTCATGTGTGAAATACAGAGAAATGTTAATTGAGGTAAGCTTATGAAGTGAAATTAGTTGTAAGTGGTGTGGAGGTGAGCAAAGGGATTCTAAGGATGTTGCATGGCAGCCATACTTTGAGGTTAATTCATTAAAGATAATTGGAATGTTAAATAGCTGAATTGCTGCTACAGTGGTCTAACACTTTTAGTCTGATTGAATCAAATGCTAATTACTAATACTCAGATTTATGTTATGCTTATTTATGTGCTGGCCACCCCGATTACTTCCTTGACTGCAGGTAATCTTTTCTGTCAAGGGTGACAGCCCTTCAGTCACCTGAAAATAAGGGCTTGAATGAGGGAAACTTCAGCAAGAGGAACCGCCTGTTCCTGTCCATGTCTGTGGATCTATAAAGTTCATGTTAAAAATAGGAGCAGTTGGGCAGGCTTTTAGTGTTTCATAGCTCCTTAAATCCTTACCAATAACTCTGGAGTAAAGTCTTCAGTGTATTTCTGAGTGGGCTTGACAACCCCTATGTCCCACTGCACCCAAAATTCAAACAATAGGGCTCTTTGCACGGCTGTACCATCAGTGGGCTTACAGCCCAAATACCCAAACTATGGTCTGTGTGCCTCTGAGACCTGAATGTTGCTGGTTGGACTCTGGTCAGCATGACAGAACCACAGCCCTTAGGAGCAGGGAGAGGAGATCTGACCCTCCTGCTTCTGCCCCATGTCCCACAGGGCAGAGGCTATTCTGTGTTGCGGGACACAATACCTCTGGCCCTTATCCAGGAGAAAGGCACACCCCACAATGCAGAATACGTTCTCTCTTATGAAATCAGAACATCAAAGTGAGTTGGAAAGAAGTGACATGTTGCTTTACATCAGAAAGCCAAATGAAAGTCTATAGCCTGTTACAGCTTTCTTTAGCTTTCCTTTATTTATTGCTGTGACATAAGTGTCTTCTGCATCTATTTACTCTTACTTGGGGTCTCAGGCTTGCATATTTCATTTACCCAGGTGGCCTGCATCACTTTGTGAGGGATGATCTTTCTGTGCTGAAAAGGTATGTGTGTCAGGTTGTTATCACTTATTTATTGCCTCCCTGGCGACACGCTGTCGCCAACGGGAGTTTCATTAGAATAGCTCCGTCTGGAGACCTGTGGTCTGAGTACTTTCATATCTGGCCAGTAAGTGCTGTAGGTTTGTGCCTGACTCCTCTATGATTTCTGCTATTGGAAGCTCAAGTTTCTTTCTTCAGTCCCATTTATCATTTATTCTTATAAAAAAAGAGGAAATCGTTGCGTTTTGGATCTGTTCTCATTTGTGCTGCCTAACTTGATGACTTGTTATTGGAAACATCCTGCTTTTGCTTCCAGAGAGGCTTCCAGTCATTGGAACAGAAGATCAATATCTCTTTCTTCCTGTACTCCCACCCTGTACAAAAAGAGAGAAAGCAAAAGGAAAAAGTGAAAAGTAAGAATAAGAGAAAAATGTTATCAGAAACAGCTAAGCCAGCAGCATAATCTGCAAGTTCAGTGTGTACTGTTATGATATCTGAAATGTAATTATCAAGCTTAAGTTAATTAGACTAATGCTTAGAAAATCTGGCATGGCAGATTGTAGTAAGTAATTATATATACCGATTAAAAGATGTAATACACAGTGAGCAAAAGCAAAAGAAGACTCCATTTGATACAGCCAGTGAACACAGACAATTAAGAAGTCAAGGAGATGAGCACTGACAAAGATATGGAAGTTTGTGGAAGATGATGGGCAAAATGCCAGTTTTCCAGTGGAACAGATTTTGCAAAGTATCAGTCAAACTTTTGTTTTATGAAAATTCCTGCCACTGTTTCCTAATGGGGAATATATGAAGGGCCACTTGCTTTTTGCATGAGGATTACCTGACACGAATAGAAGGGTATGTGCAAACGTGAATGTGACATTAGGGTACTAGTTTACATATATATAGATGTTGTGTAAATGGCTTTTCTTAAAAGCAATTCACAAGATGTCATATGAGAAATAAAGCTGTGAAGACAGTGTCTTCTGCAATTAAATGTAATGTAATAATGCTTAGGGGTCAGAATGAATGAAGGTGCTTGTGCACCTTTACACCTCAGTACGTGCACAGGGTAAACCCTGGAAACAGACTGAGAACATGATATTGTTTGTGAATTTTGCTTGAAGGGGAGCTGTTTGTCTTGTGGGTTGTTTTTGTTTTTTTGTTTGTTTTTAAAAAAAAGACCTAGAGAAAGGAGAGGAAAATGTAGCAGTAGAACTTCTTCTGTATAAGAGGTTCTTTTTGCAAGGTACTCTGCTCTGACTTCAGATTGTGTCTAAATGAAGAAAATTACACAGAATCAGAGGATACACTGAGTTGGAAAGGACCCATCAGGATCACGGAGTTCAATTCCCATTGCTGTGCAGGGCACCCCAAGAATCTCACAGTATGCCTGAGAGCATCATCCAAAAGCTTCTTGAGCTCAGGCAGGCTTGGTGCTGTGACCACTTCCCTGGGGAGCTGGTTTCAGTGCTGGACCACCCTCTGGGTGAAAAGCCATTTCCTGATATCCAACCTCAACCTCCCCTGATTCAGTTCCTCCACAAAGTGTGTGACTGTACAACCTCTTCCCCAATCACATCCCTCCTGAAGAATGAGTGGGAAACCTGCAAATTCCTAGTCTGGCAAATTGAGATGAAGCATGTCCATGCTAGAACTGTTCTCACAGCACTTAATCCACAAGTATTTGACTGAGCTTCTGGAGTGAAAAACAGCTTCTCAGCTGAGCCATGTGTTTTATTCATATCTAATGGAAATTGCTTTAGTTTCTGTTGATCTCATTCTTTCTGAAGGCACAAATAAGCTGATTTAACTGAAAGCAGACAAAATTAGTTTTTGTCTCTAAAAACTGGAAATCTTAGGGTTGTTTTTCAACAATGAGTCCTGCTAATCACACCTTGGCTTTCCAATTGCCGAATCAGCTTATGAATGGGGATCACAGAGTCTCTGTTGGTGCGATACTGTCGTCTATGCACTGTTGAAGTGGCAATTGGCACCTGTTGGTCTTCAACCTCCAGCAACCCTACTACAGAAGGGTCATCCGAAAGGCCAGACAAAGTACGCAGCTGTTCAGTGTCCTCAGTCTCTACAGCTGCTATACCAAAGGCCCACCGGTACCCTTTCGGGTCACGGAAGTATCCTTTCCTGAGATAGTCTATGCCAAGGATGCACGGAGCACCTGGGCCAGTCACTATAGGGTGCGTTTGCCACTCCTTACCAGTGAGGCTCACACTGGCCTCCACAATAGTCAGTTGTTGAGAACCTCCTGTCACTCCAGAGATAGTGACAGGGTTTGTCCCTTTATGATTCGATGGCATTAAAGTGCACTGTGCACCAGTGTCCACCAAAGCTTTATATCTTTGTGGTTCTGATGTGCCAGGCCACCGAATCCACACAGTCCAATAAACTCGGTTGTCCCTCTCCTCCTCCTGGCTGGAGGCAGGGCATCCCTAGGGTTGAGCACTAGAGCTCGATGAACCATCCTGGTTGTTGACTGGTGCGACCTTCCTCTTGGAAGAACCATCTCCTGGCTTTGTTCTGTTTAGAAGCTCTTGCACACGTAACTGGAGCATATCAGTGGGTTTCTTGTCCCAGACTCTCATGTCCTCTCTAAAATGATTTTTTAAGAGAGACCACAGGTGGCGTCGCAGTGAGTCCTGTCTTCCTTGCTGCTGTCTCGTAGCAGGACGTCTCTTCTTAATGGCTGCAACACGTGACCAGTTGTCTCTAGGAAGAGTCTGGAGTTTACTTCCATTTGGCATCTTATACTTCCTGTCAACCATTTTCTTAACAGCTGAGGTTTGGAAGTAAAGGGAATCAGAGAGGATATCTCCGTACTGTCGTGCTTTAACAGTCACCTCACGTACAGTTGGTCTTTCGTAACCTTCAAAACATCCCATGAAGGAGAATATATGGGCATGCGCTGCTGGTACAGCCTGAACAAACTTCCGGAACATTTGTGTGTCACACTCAACATCATCAGGATCTGTGATTCCATCGTTATTATAGATCACTTCTCGCACAGCAATCTCTCTCAAGTAGGTGATGGCTTTCTCGAGAGTGGGTGTTCTGCTTCGGCGCCATCCGATGTCACCCTTGTGGGGATATCTCTCTCTCACAGCTGAAAGAAGGCGGTCCCACAGGGTAGTAGTTCCTGTCTTACTACTAAGTGCTCTGTCAATACCAGCATCTCTGGCCAGGGATCCCAACTGCTTGGCTTCTCTCTCATCCACATTGTAGGTCTCAGCACCACTATCAAAGCATCGGAGCAGCCAAGGAAGGATTCCCTCACCATCAATGCGGGTGAAGTCCTTTCTCATGAGGCGCAGTTCTTTCATAGAGAAAGGGTGGGCAAGGTCATCGTCGTCATCTGATTGAGGAGGACCTGCTGTTCTTTTATTTGCTTGAGAGTGGCTTGGTTTTTTATCTGTCTGAGAGTGGTCTGGTTTTTTATCTGTCTGAGAGGTACCTGCTCCATCATCTGATTTAGAATCCTTCCCTTCCTCACCGTCAGCCTCTGTCTGAGAGGTACCTGCTCCATCAACTGTATTAGGATCCTCTTCTTCCTCACCCTCACTTTCTGCTGCTTTTGTCTTTGCCTTGCTCCTAGTCACAGGGTTAACTAGCTTGGTTCGCGATGGATCAGGCTTTTTCTTTGTAGAAGCAGTTGTTTTTGTAGCAGCAGGAGTGGTGGTATTGGCAGCAGTGGTGTTGGCAGCAGCAGTGGCAGCAACATTGCCTGTGGGGGAATGGCAGTGAGCAGAACAACATCTGGCCCTACGCATCCACAATATATTATAAACATTCAGCAAAAACATCCCCACTGCAACCATGCTATTCACATCAAGAGCTGGGAGATTCAGCTTGAGAGAATATGGAGAGGTAAAATTGAACCAGCTATTGCTGTTACCAACATGGACCGTTTCATTCACTTTAGGAGTTGTACCAGTAGGACTAGCAGTGTAACCGTACACATACAGTGTCCCCATAGAGAACAGTATCATCATCCCTAGGATCACTAGGCTGGTAATGATACGGTTGACTATGGCTACAGTTCTGTCAATAAACCACAAAAGAATCACAAGAGCAGCTACAAAGAGCAGAATGCCCTCAGCTACATACCACATGTACAATTGCAGGTTTGGAAAAAGATCCAATAGATTCATTGCAGCAAGTGTCTGTTCAGTTTTCAACCCGTCAGCACACTCAGCAGAATTATTGCTCATTGCTCTCTGAGGGATTCCTCCCTTCAGAGATGGAATTTTGGACACTCCCAATTGAGAAAATGTGTAATCTGGGCTTAAAATCAAGCCCCACGTTGGGCGCCAATTAAATTGTTATCACCGTTTGACTCAGGTCCGACAACAATGCTCTCGATCCCCTCCCCCCCCCCACCCAGTCAGGGAAGGAGAGAGAGAAAAGGAGAGAGACTTGGCTGGATTGAAAACTAAACTACACAGCTTTAATTAAAACACTAATGAATCACACAAGAAAATATATACAATTATATACAGATATATTCAGATATGGGCAAAAGCCTCTCGCCTCCCCCCACCCCCAGCAACTCCCGCAGCACTCCCCTGAACTGGCAAGAGTCCCGAGAAATCCCGGAGCCGCTGCTGGAGAAAGCGGAGAGTGATGAGGGTCAGGAGAGCTCGAGCCTAAGGGTCGGCGGTGATGGATGAGCAGAGTCCTCCCCGGACGCCGGCCATGGACGGAAGAGAGCGGCGAGAAGAAGGAGGAAGCTGTCCTCTAAGATCTCTGTCCTTCCTCTGAGCTTACGTAGATATATGGAATGGAATATCTTTGGCCAATTTTGCTGTCTGTCTAACTCAGCCTCCCACGGGGGGGGTCAGAGATCTCCCCATAGTGTCTGAGCCGGCAGAGTGAAGGTGTAACCTTGAAACCTCAGTAGTTAGAAAAACATTCCACTGTCTTATCAGCCTAGCAGAACACACAGTTGCTAGTTACAAGAAAGCTTACTGAAGGAAAAAAAAAATCAGTAAAAAGAAAAATTGGCTTAATCCTGGCTCAAGCCAGGACATTGAACCTTTGAACCCTTCCTACCTTCCATCCCTCCATGTTAGTCTGGTCACCCTGTCCACGCAATGTAGGATTTCCTGTAGCTCTGAAGCATGTTCTCTGAGTGATGCTGAGAGAAGGTGGTGACCTGCTGCCAGGATGTCATCACAGGAACAGCACTTGCAAAAGAATTGCAAACAAAAAAAATTTCCTGTGACTTTTCCAGACGAATGTTCCTAAAACACTTGTGCTCAAAGGTTTGAATATTAATGCTGTCCAAAAGCAATGATACAGAAGTCTACATATTGAATAATAATTATTATGCAAATGCTATCAATTCATGTTTCCTATATAGAAACAGGAGGATGTCTGGGAGATTGTAGCATGGATAGTGGCAACTGTTTTTTTTCTAGGCAGTTTAATAAGATTTTCAATGTATTTTCATCAAAAACACCTTCCTACTAGTAGAAGCT
The DNA here is from genome assembly GCF_020740795.1 of Apus apus. NCBI lineage: Eukaryota > Metazoa > Chordata > Aves > Apodiformes > Apodidae > Apus > Apus apus. Next base: position 6,522,463 of record NC_067290.1, read on the forward strand.
ATCAGCCTTAATCAACTGCAACATGTATCCAGCTAAAATTAATTCTCCCCAAATTCACAGTCCCTTCACTGAAATTAGTTGCAGAATATTATATTCCCAGGCTATTATGCCATCCCTGTTCTCTAGTGTGGGCATTATGTGGATACAACAGTGTGATCCCAGTTTGAGTTTCATCAATTAAACAGGGGCTCCTGCATTGGGCCCTTTGACTTTTTTGTTCTCATTTGATTTTTAGGAGGGAACTCTTTAGTGAGAGGCTGGTGAGACACTGGAACAGGTTGCCCAGGGAAACTGTGGCTGCCCCATCCCTGGGAGTGTTCAAGACCAGGCTGGATGGGGCCCTGAGCAGTGTGGTCTAGTGGGAGGTGTCCCTGCCCATGCAAAGGGGTTGGAACTAGATGATCTTTAAGGTCCCTTCCAACTCAAACCAGTAGATGATTCTATCATTTAGTGTATGAGGTAGAAGTTTCATCTAAGGGATGAAGAATCCTGCTTGAACAATACCAAACTGTTCCTTACTTTCCCTCTTTTCCTCTTTTCTGAGTCTTTCCACTAATACTGGGAAGGCAATCCAGCAGGGACCCCTTGCACAGCTTACACCTCCTGCATCCATCCATTCCAAACAGAATCTTGGACTGTTTTCTGGTATGGATAACATATATTTGTGACGTTTGTACAGTAAGAAATAAATAAATTGGGTAAAACCCCATGTGTTGTCCCTTAAGGTAGCTTCCCATGTAAGTTTTATGGCAATATTAACTGCCTGAAAAAGCTGGAAGAGGTGACTGACCATAGGAAATCTCCAATTCTGCTCCCATACCTAGCTCTGGTGCCATCCACTGCTGTTATAACATCAAGAAGTGCAAGGCTCCACTGGGTTTTATAAATATTCCAGATGTTGAAGATATTTTTTTCCCCTATACTGCTACTTTAAGAGACAAATTTGCAGACTCTGGGGCATTTGCCCTTGACAAAGCTTGTCTGGTTCTTCTGCCACTAGGTCAGTGGAATATCAATAGATTCTTAATGCAGTCTGTCTGTTAGAATTTCTTTCATTTCTCAGAGTAAGAGTAAATGTCATTCATATTGGCAAGTTATAATGGGAACATTGAGATACTAATTTTAAAAAACATACACAATTCCTTTCAATAGTCTTGGTCTCCCTCTTGTGTGTCTTCATTGTGCCTATAGCAATTACAAGGTTACATATCCCTTAAGATGCTAGGAAAGGTCATTTTGTTGTCTTTTCTACCCTGTGTGTTCCTCAGTGAGGGATATTCATGGTACAGCTCAGGTATTGGGATTGGGTTTAATGTTTTGTTGCATCTCTGTTTTTTCACTGTAGCTGTTGCTGTTTTCCCTTGGTGAGGGGTGGGAGAGCAGGGAGGCAGCAGGAGGGATGCTGGAATGTGGGTCCAGACCTGGAATAAAAGATGAGCAGTGAATCTGCAGGAACAGAGTAGATCCTCTCATCTGAGCTACTTTCTTTTTAACATTAGAAGTCTTTCTGGTGAGGAAGTGCTATTCTGCATGTAGATCACCAGTGGTGGGTAGTCTGTGTGTCTTCTCAAAGGCTATGAAGCCACATTAAAGTAGGCTTTTATATTATATGTAAAGTTCATTCATATGACTTAGCTCAGGCATTGAAATAAAGCTCCTCACTGAGACAAATGGCATTAACAAGCTCCAAGGATGTATTCAGTAGAGTTTTCTAGAGTGTTGCAGTGACTCAGTGGCAAAGGGCAGCACAGAGAGGCTACAGAGGCTTTGCTGCAGCCAGCACCACCTCAGCTGGTGGTGGCACCACTCCTTGGCTACCCCATCTGGAGATAACCACAGAGACCTAACATGGAGAACAACTTGCAGGAGAGGCAGAGCAGGTCTATCATACATGAGTTTTAAGCTCCCTTGTGATTTTATTTTCACTATAATGAGGGTGTTTGGCCCATAACTTTTCACCAGGATTTTTCAAACCCTTTCTTGATCATCTTGCTCTTTTTCAGCATTTCCCTCTTACTGCTGTTGATGTAAATGTCATGACATTTTAAACATGACTTATTATAACAAAACAGTATATAAAACAATATGCTGCATAATAAATGCAGCCATATTTTTCGGAGTGAAAGTTAAATGAGAGCAATTTATTCCACAACCTATTTTAGTACCTACTTACTAGAGGGTATTGGCTGCTTAAATCCCAAGGAGGCAATTTCAGAGGCGAGGTAGCCTTGCATGTGCAAGGCTGAAAGCTAAAGAAGGTTTTAAGGGATGCCTGGGGGAAAAGACTGTCCTAGGGTTGGAGCTTCATCTATTAGTGCTGTGATCTTGAGTGCTGTGGGGAAAGCAGACAGGACTATCTTGGAAAGGTCTGTTGGTGGGTAAGGCTCATACACAAAAGCAGGCTTTGAAACCCCAGTGGTTTGCCTCCAGCATGAGGTATGTGTCATTCTAGACAGCTGAAGTGTCCTTAAAATCCTCCTACAGTCAGTGGAGAGAGTGACTCAGTGTGTCTTACTCCAGACACAATGAATGGTTTTGTTGTTGGTTTTTTTTTTCAGAATGTGTTGGTGAGGGTGAGGATTTGTGAAATAGGAACAAGCTCATTCCCCAGAGAAGAAGAAAACTGGTCTGGTCACTCTGGGCTCATCCTGCAGCTCCCAGAGATGTGGTTGAGGTTGGGGAGGGAGTGCTGATTCCCTTGAGATGGGGACACACTCACATCCCACTGCTCACTGAACTGGTTCTGTGCTGATGCCATATGACCTGCAGCTGATTTCCTTTGTGCTGGCAGAAAAATGCAAATAAACCAAACCAACCTCCTCAGCACACGTCTTCCTCAGCCTGTCATGAATCTTATTGAGTGTTCTCAGGGTACGGCAAATGTTTGTTGAAACTTAAGAAGATTAGCAGGGAAAGTTCTGACTTTGAAACTCCCTGCATTGGGAGCCAAAATACATCAGCCAGGTACAGGCTCCTTGAGGTTATCTCTGCTCTTGGAGTGGGGTGTGCACATCACTGCAGCTCCCACCTCTTGGGAAAAGTCAAGTAATGCATGCACCTGCATGAAATTTTTGAATCACTGGCTCTATCCTTGATTAAAGTGCTTTTTCTTGATTAAAAATAGCCTTTTCCCAAATAAGTGATGCTGCACGGCAGGCTGTCCACACAGGATAGCATTTCTTCCAACATTATCACGTTGCTGACCTTGCCATTCCTTACTGAGGTCTCTGTGCAAAGCATTTCTCTCATGTAGGCAGCCCTCTCTAGCAGATGCCATTAGGAAGCTCCCCACAATCATCTACCTTTTCTTCCAAGGTGAGGAAGACTACAGGGACGTTTAGAACATTATCTGCTAACTAGGATGATAATGGACATGGAGACAACGTATCCAAACACATTTATAGATTCTCGCCTGGACTTGTATTGGGCTGTAAATAGCAGTTCTTCAAGTCTTTGGCAGGACTTCTTACCCCAGTGGATATTCCCTCAAGTATCTCCTTTGTAATGTACCCATTTTCCAATAATTTTATATCAGTTGGAGCCAAACTGGAAGCCTGTCAAGATCTGAGCTCTTCAGAGTGCTATCTACATATTTCACTGAATGGCAAATGTGTTTTCTATAAAACAGTCGTTCTGCTCGTGGGCTTACTTGTCTTTTATGCTTTCAAAAGCTAATTTCTTAGGATGCCTTTTATATTTTTTTCTTTTTCTTATAGTTTTTGAGTGCAGAATGGTTAGAAATGAGTGTTTGCAGAGTTTATTTTACTAAAGCACTTAAACACATATGTTTAAGGGTTTTACTTCACCTTTATTTGTGTTTCCACGAATTTCTCTTCATCTAAGTGCTCTGCTAAAAAGGGTGTAGTTATTCATATGTCCATGTGAAGTGTGACACTCAAGTCTTTCCCCAAAGCACAACAATACAAGTGAAAAAATATTTGCAGTCATGTTGACAGAGTCAACAGGAGGAAAAAAAAAACAAACCCAAAACAAACAAAAACCTAAACACCACATCACTCTAAAACACAGCTTTGCTAAACTGAGGTTTCCAATGGAAAATGTTTTGCAGCAATGATAGCAGCAGCTCTGAGGTAGCAGTGCATTTCAAGTGGAAGTAGTAAAATAATTGGAGAAGGACTTTTCCAGTAGATAATGAAAAAAGAGTCACATGTAGAATGCAGGCACCTATGACTTCTCCACCTCCTTACATAACTTGGATTTAATGAAGCAAGTTAAAAGCACCCTAAAATCAGGGATTTCTGATTCCTGCAAATGCAGATATTGGCATGTTATAGAATCTTAAGCAAAGCCAGGAGATGAGAAAATTATAGGATGTGGGTTTTTTTCTGCAGTGCTCACTGTAAATTAAAGCAATTAAATTACAGCAGTCTGGTAGCTATAATTAAATATGGAGATTGGCCAATTAAATATGGAGATGCAGAAAGCACAGAGCTGCTCAGGCTGTTGGGTGAGGGCAGAGGCAAAGGCAGCTCAGAAACAGGTCCTGATACCATGGTAGCTGGTGGGGGGCAGCCAGGACCCTCGGACTGTGGTAACACCATATCTTGTAGGTGGTCTCTTAGGTGGTCAGGGAGGACCATGTCACTCTTCTGTTTGTGTTTTTGCCTTTCCTGGGGCTGGAAGCAGTTGCAGGGGGTGGGTACCCAGCTGGGAATGTCCAGGGCTATGGGAGCTCCTGCAATGAGTACCCACAGACCAGTGAATTGGGATTTAGGGCCATGTGATTGCAGCATTCCTGAGAAGCTGCTTTGTGGCACTGCTGTTGCATCCATTATTCTTTCATTTTATTTTGCTAGTTAAGTCAGGACTTGAACCACAGCTGTGAAGGCAAATGGGATGGAGACAGGAGGCATGGACTGGTAGAGAGGGCTGCCCAGTGAAAAGCTCATACTCATAATGGCATTAAATGTCACATTTAATTACATTATGGGGAAGCGTGGAAATGAACCTTTACTATGAGAATATAAGCTAAATATAAAGAGAAGTGAAAGGAAAGAAAGCACTGGGGGGAAAGAACAAGGAGGGCAACACCAGAGAGTAGAGGGCAGAAGAGGCAATTCAGGAATCAAGTTGATGTAAAGGCAGTACATGTGTACATGAGGAAATGGCTGGAAGTCACCATCAGGACCAGGAGGTCCTTAGCATCACTGAAGGAATGAGGAACCCCCTCAATAGCTGCTTGCTAGTGTGCAAGAAAAGGGCAGGCTGTGCTTTTGGTGTGTATTCATCACACAGCTCTGAGTCCAAAGGGAGCTGGAGGAAGTGTTATATGTAGTAGCCTTGGGATGTTTTTTGTAGTAGAACAAACCCCAATATAGATGTTACTTCAAGCAACAACCAGTCTTAGACCCAGGTCCCCTGTAGTCTGCTGCACTGGGAATTCTGGGCACAGAATTCCTCCACAAAGGGCAAGAGGAAGAGGTTCCCCAGTGTGAATGTGTTATGAAACAATATTGTGTTTCCCTTAAGAATTGCAGTGATAAAAACATAGACCATTCTGCAGCACTAACAACTTTAATAAAATAACATAAAGCACAGCTGTCAGGTCTGCCAGCAACTCACACTGGGAGACATGAGTGAGGAAACGAACACTTTTCACAAGCAGAAATATTCAAAGAGCTTCACTGTTTACAAGTAATCAAGACTGACAGTCATAGATTATTGGTGGAAGAGCATTTTCTGCTTGAGGTGAAAGAAGAGGATAATTCATCAGGAAGCCCAAGAAGTCAGACATCAGTAATGATCTGCTTGAAGAAGGGCATATCTTAGAAGTAGTGCATTTATTTGTACTGCAAGGCAAGAAGATGTACTAAGTTATAAAGAAGATTCTTAGTGCTTCAAGAACACTGAGCAGATACAGTGTGTAATTTGCTGGGCAACTGTGATTAGAGAATTGACTAATGTGTGTCTCGGTGCTTGTTCAGAATATTAAAAGGAAAAGTTAGTGTAATAGAGATTGTCTAAAAGAAATGTTAATGCTCTGCTATCCTGTCCTCTCCTTTTGGAGTTACCTGAGCTACACTGATCTGGTTGCTTGACTTTTTGTTAATGTTTAGGCTTCTGAGACCCCTCTGTAATGCAACAATAGGTTTGGCTTCAGAGAATTTAGGGCTTTCTGAGTTTTGCAGCAGCATATCTTGTTTAGCTGGTGTGATGCTTTTGTATCACCTTTCTCTTAGGAAAACAGGCAAATTATTAGCAGTTTTTAAATGGTAAATAACTTGGGTCTCTATGGAAAAGGTTTTCTGGACTGCCACCTGCCCTGTCTGTGCCTTGGCATGCATTCTGGCATGCAGCTCTGCAAGGCTGTACAGGCAGACTCTGCTCCCAGCACCCATGCTGTGTCCTGCAGGAGGAATTGCTCTCCAGATAGGAAGAAATGCTGCTTCCTTCCTGGGGTGCTGCCTGGAGCAGAAGGATTTGCTTAGAATTAGAAGGTGAGGTTCATGTCAGTATAAAACACCATGGAAATCCATTCTTTGGGAGTTTGGTATTCATTATCTCTCTTCCTGCCAGGCTCACACAAAGCTTACCTTTATTTATTTATTTTAATCATTATAGCTTCCTAATTCTTCTTTCTTTCACTTAACAAAGGGACTGTGTCTTTGACCAACTTTGAGTAAAATTGCCCTAACATTGCTGAGAACAGGCTGTGTTTCCCTACTCTTTTCCTGCTCCACATCTCTGAGGGATGTGGGCTTCAGAGGAGACAAGTTTTCCATTGTCCACCAGAGTGCTTTTCAAGAGAGCCCAGTGTGCCTTTAGAACTCTGCAAAAGCCACTGGTGGTGGCCCCATCACCCTGTGGATGTCCCTGAAAGACCCTGAGCAAAATCTGTCCCCTTCAGTGTTTTGCACAGAAGTGACTCTTGTAACCTCACCAGGTGCTATTTTCATCTCTCTTGAAATAGCAGCTGTTTATCACTGCTTGAAAGGCACACATTAGCTTGGGAAGGGGTTCTGAAGGTGAGCAGTTTCTTCTAGAAGTTTTCATTCCAAGAAGGACGGTGGTCATTATCGAGGAGCCTTCAGGTAATATGGAAGCCATGTCCCAGGAGCTGTGGAGAAGGTAGCAAAAGTGGTTTTGGGAGTACATGGATCAGTCAGTCTCTACCAGGGAAATCTGGGCAAAATGTCTCCATCAGAAAATCATGTCAGGCAGATGATGTAGGGCTCTGGATAAGATTATGTTGTTTGTTTTCAGAGCTTGCAGAAGTAGAGTTGTTATGCAGAAAGTATCACAGACTTCAAGCTAGTCTGTGCTTGAATATTTTTATCTGAGCAAGGATGTGAGCTCAAGTTCTCCAGCTTTTTCTGACTGGGGAAAAAACAAGGGCAAATCACTAGTTTTTACAGGTGTGTAGCTGGAAATAGAGGTATTTTTTTCCCTTTGCTTTGAGCAGACCCTTGAAGCATTCTTCAGTTATAGGAGAGCTTTGCTTCCCCTGTATAATCCAAACTTTCAGTAGCACATCAGATGTTTGTAAAGATGCACGGTTGGGACTTACATGTACATCACTCCAAGGCAGGGAAGTCCCTGAGAAATAAGCATTGACTGTAACTTTTGTTTTTCCCTGCTTGAATTCTAAATCAATACATATTTTGGTATTAAATTTTATGTTCTTCCCTGAAAGTAGCTTTCCAAAGTACTTTGGAGACTGTCCTAGCCTCTTCTTTAACAACAACAACAACAACAAAAGTTTAAATAAAATAGTTCTTGCTTACTGGGACCCTCACATGGAGAACTGAACCTGGTTGAAAAGTACCTTACCTAAGAACTTATGAACTAACTAGCTGAAACCAAACCCTGCCATGATCCCAGTGTCTTGCCACCATTCAAAACCACTAGCAGATGCAAAGAGAAGGTTTGAAGAACCAGGCAGGTGCACAGATGGGCTTCTATTGTGTTTTCCAGCCTCTGTTGATTGGTGACATGCTGAATCTCTGAACTAGAGGTGGTATCAGCAGCCCTTATTTCTCTTCCGGTTATTGATACTCTTGATCCTGAAGCTGCATAGCGCTCGGCATCTAGAACAGCCTCCAGCAAGGTTACCCAGAATTTAACTGTTGTGCTTCAAAGTGGTTTGGTTTGTAATGGAGCTTCAGGATGGCAGTAGCAGAGAGAGACAGGCAGCCACCAGAAGCAGTTTTCTAAATCTCCACAGTGGTGGTTAGATAATATCAGAAACTAAGTGGCATTGGGGTGATAACTGCCTACCACACTTCAGAAACTACTGATGCAGTAAGAAGTATGAACACAGAATAGTCCTGACATCCTGTTTGGGTAGACATAGCAATTTAATAATGAAATAATATTCATCTATAAGTCACTTGAACAATGAATACGTTGGCCTTGGCAGTGATTTAAAACTGCAGTCTGTTGTTCATCATACCCAGTGTGCCCACAAAGTGTGGATACATCTTGTCAGTACGGGTGGTGTGGGGAACTGCAGGCTGGGTACCAGGAGCCAGGGCTGCTCAAGTAGATTGGGTTTCCAGGCAAGTTTCAGAATTCACTGCTGCTCCCCATATATCTGTTTTAACCTTAAGCTGAAGATTGATTATTTTTAAAGGTTAGCAGTTCTGTAGCAAAAGAAACTGTCTCCTTTCCCAGCTTTGGGAAGTCACTGTGATCTGTGACTTCACACAGTTTTAATTTAGACAACAACAGCAGCCATTTCAGGATATGCCTCCTTATTACTGTTCACACCAGTTTCTTTGAACTGGGAAAATAAAATAAAAAACTGCAGGTTAAATCCCCACTTTCCTGCTCTCCTCCTGGAATCAGCTCTTGCCGAGGCTGTCCAGAAAAAGGATACCCAGGGAGAACGCCAGCTAAATCACATCTCTAAAAGAACTTCTTGCAGGTTAAACAAGGAGATCTTGAGGAACAGGGGCTGCCCTCCCTTGCCTTCTAACTGTTGCCTGCTGTACCTCCTGCTGATGCTGGGTTGAATAAGCAAGACTTTTTTTTAGAAAAACAGCTCACACCTCAGACAGACAATTGATTTACCACTATTTGGCTCATCGTGGTGCATCCTCTTGTGCAGCATAAGTGCTTCCATGGGAAGTACAGGATGATGTATGCTGTTCCCTGTCATTCCCTCCCTTTGCCATCTCAGCTGTGGCACCTGGACACCCTATAGTTGTGCCCAGTGGGTGAGAGCAGGCACATAGGCACAAAGGATGCCTGTGACAGCGTGTACACTGTGCCTGTTCCTGCCTTTTAAATCTTTCTCCATAATAGTGTAGCATTATTACAAGATGAATTTATAACACATCTAGAGCTAATGTAACAATGATGGTTAGTCCTCTGCTAGTCGATCAGTAATACACTTTAATTTGCCTACAGCTACTGTTATCATATTGGCATGAAAGGAAATAGCTTCTAATGCAGCTTCATCTGCTGAGCGGGAAGAAAACTGTGCTGCAGAATGTAAAACTACATAAGACCATAGCTGGCAGCAAAATTCAGAGTAGGAGAAACACAGCACAAATAAAAGTATTTGTGAGTTGCATATACGCTAACAATCCTAGTTTATTGCTAAACGTGCCACATAGAGTAATGCAGTTTGCTTGGCAGGTGCAGTATTGCTTCATCTCTGTTTTTCACTGCTTCATCCTCGTACTGAAATTTGTCCAGGAATAAAAGGCAAAAATTTGCCTTTATGAACTTTATGACATTAACAAAAAGTTGATATTATAATTTTCTTCAGAAGCACTGATGCTGTTAATTAAATCTGTGTTTTGCTCTGTACCTAGGGAAACAGTGGAAATCTCGATAGTTAACCGATAATGCAAAAGCTTCTGCTGTCTGTGGTAAATGTAGAGTTCCCTTGATGAGTGACAGGCATTCTTTGAGCTGACATCTGTACAAATAGCCACTCCAGTGCTGGCACATTATGTTTACCATAAAATAGAACTCCTGTCTATCTGTGACTAGCAAAAACCATCAGCTTCTCCCTTCTTCTGGAGAGGCACAAGATGTGTTTGAAATTCATCTCTGAGATAATAACACTTGATACTTACTGCATATGGGATAGGACTTATTTTTCTGGGCATATTGTCCAAGCAAAATTAACTGATTCACATACTTTTGATGTTATTTACCAATTAAATACAGTAGTGCTTAAAAGAACAATTTTTATTTCTGGACTAGTCGCGTGTCTCACTTTCAACAAGGGCAAGGAAGGACTAGGAATTTGCATGCAGGGAGGGAATGTATCTCTTCTGAAAACTACTGATATAAACTGCCAGTGGGAAGCAGCTGCAACAGGGCCCTGTTAGCACAATAGGTCTTTGATGGGAAAGGTGGCCCCATGGACAGAAGAAAAGAGAGAAAATTTCATGTGAATTACTGACAAGGTATCCAGGCAGCTTCTGCCAAGCTCACTCCATGGAGGTAATGGGCACTTCAAAATGCCTGAGTGTGTTTGTTCTCCTATTACCTACAAGCTTTGCATCAAAGACTCACAAGGTATCTGACCATCAACCCACAAAGGTGAACTCTGTCACTGCCTATCAATCACCCTGGCACCTCGTGTTGCCATCAGAAATCCATCGGAGCCAGTTAACTACTGGCACTACTCTAAACCAGTAACCTTCACCCTTCACCACCTGGTCCCTCCATCCTGCAGACACCTGGAATAGCTAGAATAGCTGCATACAGGCATGCCCTCAATTTGACAGTAAAACTGGAAAAAATGTCAACAAACTGTTGTTTTTCTTCTTCTCTCAAAAAAGTTGCAACAACACGACAAAGAAGATTCCTCTGACAAGTGGAGGACTGAAGAAGAAATGGCAGCTGAAGCAGCAATTCTGAAGAAGTATTTTCAGGAAAATTAAAGGTAATGGTTGCATGTTTGCTTAATCCTGCAGCATCCAAAGCTCTGTTCAGTCCTCCATAGCATTCTTAAGGGCAGAGGGAGAATATTTAGAATAGAACACAAGAAATGAAAGCTCTTAGGTTTGTGGTGTTTCCAAAAAGACATGGCACTCCAGCAGTGGCTGAAACAACATGCTGCTTCTTGAATAAATTGGAACCACCCTAGAGCATTTAGTTTCATGACAGCAAAAAATAACTTACCTGGAAATCAGAATCTTCAGCAGTTACTTAAAAGGAATGTCTAATCTAACATATCCTCCCTGTGTTTTTAGAGCAGAAAACAGCCTCGATACCTCTGTGATGAGCTAAAAACTGCAGTTTCTGTGTACACCCAAATACATGTATGCACCTATGCATGCAAAATCCCAGCAGAATTCAGATAGTAGAGTGTATATGCAAATTCTGTCTTCATCTAGCAAATCTTAAATCATCTGATCAGTTCAACTTCCAAAACTAAGCCTGCTGGAAAACTGCCTGTTCTGCTAAATCTTCCACTGGCCGTAAAAGAAGAAGAAGAAAAAAAAAAAAAAAAAAAAAAAAGATTTGCAGGGAGGAATAGAAAATAGAAAACACTTGGCAGACACTAACATTAGTGCTCTTAGAGACTGAGAGGTTTTCATTTTGTACCTGGAGTCCCAGAAGCCAGATTCTTCCAGCAGAAATGAACTGGCCCCCAGAGATCAATACGAGTTACTCTGGGATGTACGTGGCAGCAGCAATGCCAAAAGCTCCCTCTCCCCTGCTCCCCACATGCTATTTGCCATCACGCAGCCTCTCATTTCTCAGGCATTTCTGACTCTCTCATATTTTTTCCTCTGAAGAACCGAAATCCTATAAATATGCCTCCTGTCTGCCTGTGACTCACTGCTTGCAGCCCAGCTTGAGAAATCTGGATCTGAACGTGGCCGCGCGCGTGGCACGCTTACGTGGCAGCTCTCATCTCCTGTCCCATTCTGTCACCTCCGTTTGGGATGCTTCATCTGACTCTTTCTGCTCTATTTTTTCTTGCATAATGACCATGCTCTTGTCTTCTCCAGTCAAATTAGCTGTGCCAACACTTCTGTGGACTGGCACAGAGAAAGCTGTGTAACACACGCAATACCCATCTGTGAAGGAAACTTGTCCTCAGCATCTGGGACCTAGAGACCCCCAGGGTTTGGAGTGGTAGGATTTGGACTATACAGTCAAGTTTCCACAGTGGCTGCTGGATTTGTATTTAGACACTCACTCACTTTTCACCTTCTCAGAAATATGCTTCTAAAAAATTAATTACTCAGCCAGAAAGAACATATCCTTAGGTAATGCATATGTAAGCACTCTTTGCTACTAACAGAGGTATTAGGCAGTACTTCATCAGTGGCATAGCAGCAAATGAACAGCACTTAGGATAAAATGGTGCATCCCTATTCCAATGTGATGTTGTTCCCCATTATATATTTGGTAGGTTTTGGGGGAATCTTTTGGTCTGGCTAGAAATGAATTTGAAATGCTTTTCTGCAGAGCTTCTCAAAAGGGTTGGAATTAAATCCCCACGTATAAATAAAATGTTCTTAGTTTCTTCTGATGCTAAACACAAAGCTGGATAGATGATATTAATTGATTCCTGCAAGCAAGTTCATGGGGCTGGACTTTTATTTCCATTTATTATGAAAATAAATCAGTGTGTGTCTGCATGGATGACCTCTTGATAAGTTCCCCATGATGTTAAGGTCATTACCTTTCCTAGAACAGACTGGTAAATTAAATCTTACTGGCATCATTATCATGATAATATTTTGCCTAGTATGGGCAGTCCTTCCAACCCTTGATTCCCAACACAAGGCATCACTGTCAACCTCTTCTCCCTGACATTGTTTTGTTTCTGAGGTTTAAGGGTCTGAAGATGAATGTATATGTGAGCACTTTCTGAATATCTCAGTCTTTATCTACTCTCTCAACCTTGCTTCTAAAAGTGATGAAGATTGAAAACTTTTGGCAAATTAGCAAGGTTATAGGCATCCTTCTTCAAAGCTATTTTTGTTTTTCACCTACAAAGGATTTATTTTGCCATTTATAAGTTTACCTGCATACTATTTGACTTGAGTTTTTCATGTGGCACAGGGAAGGTCAGAAAGAGCTGAATGTGGACGTTCTGAAGCCAAGAAATGGTAATTTTTAAGGTCTCATGCATTATTTTTCTACTTAAGTGTTTTGTTCAAAGAAGCCTAGCTCAACTAGATTAGCCTGGACAGACTGAGCTGTCTTTCAGAGCTTTCTCAGCTACCCTTCCATTTATCACAAGTCTTTCACCAACTGTCACAACTCCTGTATGACTTGACCAGGTACAGCAGCACTTTATACATGTATTTCTAGACTATCTGATTAAGAACAACTTGCAGGTGTTGTTTTCCCAGTAAATACTTGAACAAGGCATTAAGATCTTGATTATCTCCCTACTACATTGGCTGGAGCTGATTCCTCTTGGCTGGTTGGGTAGCCACAGGCTGGGTCCTCCTACAGCAGTCCCCAGATAATCAGAAATATCCAGCCACTTGCTTAAAGAAATGGACCCCATTTAGCCTTGGTAAGTTTACACCCTTAAGAAAATATTTATCCTAAAATAATTCACTCGTGTACAATTGGCTAGAGTAGATGATACTGAAATCAGTGAGTAAATTTGTGTCTCTCAAGTGTTTCTGGTCTTTCACTGCATGTTCCCATGCCAGTGTGTCCCATCTCATCATAAGGACTTGTCACCCCATCATGTCTGGGCTCTGCAGGGCTGCTCACAGTCTGCAGAGCTGAAGTTCAACAGGACTTCATGTGACTCTGGAGGAGGACACGCAAAGGGAAAAAAACTTCCTCTGGGAAGCATATTAAATACATAATTGCCCCAGTTAGTCACTCACTTAGTAGCACCAAGCCATTCCTTGTTCAGTGCTGGCTCTCATGTGGTCAGCTGTGTTTGAAAACTGGCCACCCGTTGAGGTGGATCCATGGGGCAACAACAGTCCTTATTCAAAGAGCAAAGTTTGATGCAGCATCCTAACTTCCAATTTCCTATTTTCAGATGCACCTTTAAAATTTTCTGACTATCTATAGCTGTGTCAGTGTTTTGATAGTCTGTTTTGTGCATTTTAAATCACACATGCCAGCAAAGAGGCTAAAGATTAAAAGGGTTACTAACCTTCAGATAGTTTATGAAAAACGTTTCTCTTCAAAGGAAGTTTTGCTCTGTATTTTTGTTTCTGAAGAAAGAACCAGGCTGCACAAATTTCAGTAGAAGTTTTCCTATTTTGTGCATAACTGAAGTAATACTTTTATGCCATTAAAAGAGCAGTCTTAAGGACAATGTTAAAATGCCCCTTTGCATAAAGGGGTTGACAGTGATATTCTGTTGCCTGGTGTTTTCTGAGTTACAAATATTCAATAGCTTTTAATTGCTTAACCATTTGAATATTTGTCATTCAACATGCAAAATTTATTTAAGAATCTCTCTACACAATAAGGGCTGAACAGTGGTGCAGGATTTCTGATGTGAATTTTCCCCTTCATGCCCAGTCTGGCAATGTTTCTGGAGAACACAGTCTTTTCAGCTTTATCAAAGAATATTAATTTTATTCATTTTTTTTCACACCACCGTGCAAGCGAGATGATCTCATGCTTTGAGAGCCCTCGTCCTGCCTCACAGCTGCCTCTTCTGCACCAAGACCTCAGCATGTGTGAAAAGATGCTGTTCTGTTGACTTCAGCAGGGAAATTACCACTGTTGGCAGCAGCTGACCAGAGGGAATTTAAGCTGGCAATTTGGCTTGCATCTGGTTTTACTCCACAACCTCTGACAGTCCATGCTGCGTGCATGAGAGTAAGGACCAGAACAATCCTATCACTTTTCTTAAATCTAGGCAAGTAGGGCAAGATGGCTTGCAACACCCTTCTTTGGTTGCTTTACTGCAAGAAAAGCCCTCCCATTATTCCTGGTACTTTCAACTGAATTAAAACACAAAATAATGTGTGTCTTGAAGTGGATCCACAGAGTGGATCTGGGACAGGTGCCGTGCAGTGAGAACTGAGCCAGGCTGTCCCAGAGGATGCTGTACCCGAGCAGTATGGACCACAGGGCAGGTTTTCTCCTAGGTGGGTGTCACAGTGACAACACAGACATGGCCAGAGAGATTTTCTGCCATAGATGTTCCTCCACTGCAGGCAGCCTGTTGGCGAGCGGGATCACCATGCAGTCAGAGCAAATACAACATGCTGAGGGCTCTGATACAGGCAATGGGAGCAGGGGAGAGGAGTGCAGCAGGAAGACTTTACTCCTCAGTTGTAGGAGCCTCACTGTATAAACAGGGCAATTTTTTGAGTCCTTATACTGGAGCTGGGCTCGAGGGGGTGCCTGGTCTTGGGAACTTTCTAGAGAGCATTGTGGAGAGCTGTTTATGGCTGCACTTAGGAGCTGTTTGCATATAATCCCTGAGTAAATACACATCCTAGTAATCCGCTATAGATTTCTCTGCTCTCCAGACTTAAGTGCTATTAATTATATCCCCCACTCAGAAGCCTCCAAGAACCATTAATTAGAAAGCAGAAGCTGACTGTTTGCTTGTCTGTATGAGACTGTTATGACCTGAGAGTGAAATATAAGCTTCAAAAGAAACGTGTTTTATGAAGGTCACCTTGGAAAATATCATAACAATCTGTCAGGAGGAGAGAATGCAGCACTCCAAGTGTGCATCTCAGTGTGACATTATGCTTTAAGTAGTTGGAAATAGCAAAGAGAAGATGGATCAGATCATAGTGACTATGCTTTTTCACCCAAAGTTCTCTTATTTTTTCTGCAGTAAGTACATATAAAGTAATCTTTTTGTCATTTCAGTCGAATGCAAAGGGAAGTTAATATCGACAGAAATCCAACAGACAAACATAATCTGGCCTCCGCTGGTATTTTTGAAGTGTAAAGCATGCAGAGCCACCACCTCTGCAGCTGGGAGAAAGTTTATGCACAGGAGTTCAATTATCTCTTCAAGGGTAGATGCAAGCAGCCAGAAGAAGTGCAGTGACTGCCCAGCAGCCATACCCACCCTTAGAAGGCTGAGGGCAAAAGGCTTCCCCAAATAAATGTGGTGTGCAAATGCACAGCAGCCTCAGCATCAAGGCTGATTGTTTTTCTGGTTGAAGCATATCATTATTCTTACGGAAACAAAGCTGCAACAGAGTTAGCTATGGTTATAAGTGACATGTCTTCTGCATGTACGAGGCCAGAGTAAACATAATGTCCCTCTCACACCTATTCAGGGCTCTGTTTTGGGGCTGTAAGTAATGCTGTGCTAAAAGTTGTACACTTCATTGTCTGGACTTCCATTTCCCTATAGGTAGCCATTTAATTCAGCTATAAAGAGCAGATGAATTCCATACAGCACTGCTTGGATCCTGTAATTATAGCTACAGTAGAAACGTCATGGCCAGGGACACGGGCAAGTTCGTACTGCATGAAGGCAAAGCAGCAAATGTGTTCCTGTTAGCAAAGAAAGCTGACAGAGGGCCAGATGTTCTCTTAACTTGCACACACAGCAGCCTGAATGCTTGCCTGGGCTGTCTGTCAAGTACCAAGTATTTTCAGTTTGATCCATTCCTGATTCATCATTAAGCTTTATGTGTGTCACATTGTACAAGAGGAAAATGGGGAAAGCCAGGACCTGGGATAAAAGTGTCAAGGTACAGGACAATGCTGAGCTTCAAATAAGGACAATATTGACTGTGGTCAAGAACTTTTATATCCAGACCAGTGCTAAAACAGTGCTAATCTCTTGTCCCCAAAGCTGCAAAAGGATGCTCTCAGTAAGCAGCCAGACCCTCCTTCAGGCAGATTCACAAAACACGTGCCAAGTAATTTACAGGCTGCCATCAAACTGTCAGTCAAGAGGGGCATACAATGGAAACTGTTGCTCAAAATGCCTTCTAAAGGGGAAACATATGTTTCAGTGAGAAAAGACAATCATACAAAGAAGTGGGTGTCTGGGGAGCTGCAGCCACAACAGCAGCAAGGATCCAAGCCTTGCACGCAGCCCCGGGAAACAAGTTTGGGGGCCATGCCCTCATCTAACAGTTGGGTAGCAGCTTTGTGTTTAATAAGCTGAAATCATTTTCCAAGCATTGAAGCCAGCTCTAAACTTGCTCTGAAGTGAAGGTACAAAACTGCAGATACCAAGCAAAAAAGCCCACTTCAAGCTCAATTATTAGCAAAGGTTTGTATCATGTTCTCCTACTGCTGTAACTGCTGCATAATAGAACTGCCCAGAGAGACACTCATACCAGCAACTCAAATGTAACCTCGGAGCTTAAAAGCTGCCTTTGTGTGAGTTTTGGTATCTAGGCTGTGTAGGTGGAAAGGTATTCATAACTCTTCCAGTAAGGAGGTATTTGAAAAAGAAAATGGGTGGTGGATGCTGGAAATATATTGTATTGAGCATACTTGAGGATGTCAGTCCCTACATGAAAGGACAGGTATGTGCAGGAGGAGGCCCAAATGCCCAGTTTGTGTGAGCTCCTGAGGTTGCTGCAAACCTGCAGTTATTGCTGCAGTAATGGTTGTGCTGTGAGTTTGTGCAGGGATTTGTGGACAGTTTTCACAGCTGCAATCAGCTGCTGTTAGCAGACTCCCAGCATTTCTGTTTCTCTGTTTCAGGAACACCTTCTAGGTCTGTCATGGCAATTATTGCAGGTCTTTTACTAGGATGGGCCACCAAGAGATACATAAAATTGGAGCAGATATGGGAAGAAATACCTCGTTCATCCTTCAGTTTGTGAGACTGGGAGAATTTTCAGGGTGATGCTCCCAAATAACTGGTATTTAATGCCTTGGCTTTAGGTAGAGTCATGCAGGGTCAGGATGGATGAGGATATACAAGAGATGATGATTTTGAAAGAGCATTTGCAGGAGCTTATATAAGAGATCATGCACCCCAAAGACTCTCGCATGAGATTATTATAGCAAAATTGATTTGGAGAGTGAGAAGCTGGATTTGATGACACAAGATGCCCTTTGTAATCCTTTGTTTCCATGACTAGCGGTCAACAGAGCTGGAGACTGTGCTGTCTTGCTCAGAAATGTCAGAGAGGTGGCTTCACTTCATGTTTGTTATTTGTAAAATGATCCTGACCCTCTTTGAAGGGAGCTTTATGAGTTAGGAATAAAAAAGCAGAATGCAAAAGGCAGGCATTAGCATTATTTGGAAGTGAACTTTATTGAAATGAAGATGATAAATCAAAACAATGCTCCTTGTTCTTGCTCTGATACATAATTTTAAAATAGTTCTGTGCAAGGAGAGTCTCCTTTCTCAGTCACAGAGGCAGTACTAGGATCTGCAATCTGCTGTGTGTAGATTTAAAACTGAAGATTTCCTTTTACCTATTGCTGTCAGTGTTTCCTGTTGGAACATGCTAATGAGCACCTGACTCATTAGCAAGAAACAGCCTTACATTTTGTCTTGCTAACAAAGATCAAAGATACTATTATATGTAACTCTCTGTTCTGTTGGATATTTCTCAGGTAACAAAGTGTTTGAAAAACATCTTGTGACATAAGAAACTCCCCAGAAAGAAGGAAGACCTCGTTCTCCAGTTCTCAGTGGCCCTGGAGCTGCAGCTCAACAATTTTATTATGTTCTACAAAGATGGGATTCTTCCATGAAAAATTTTATGGGACCTTTGGATATCATCAAGGTTGAATTTCAGCTAAGACAACTAACAGTGTGGATTCAAAATATCGCTCTGAGTAGTAGCTCATATTTTTCTGAATTGTGTACTTGGGAGCAAATCTTTTTAAATTGTCCCTTGGCCTAAATTGAAATAAAGTGCTAGCAAAATAATGGAGCTACTGTGTTTAGGTACATTATGAAGTGTTTACTCCATGTTGTGCTTTTTGAGATTAGGTTATTGTATGTGGGCTACTGCATCATAGAAAAATTAGATCTTTTAGCAGTATGACAATTTATAAAAACCAAGGCTTTGCTACAGACTAGTCAATGGACTTGGAGAGCTACCATTTTGTCAGGTAAGGTAGTATAACAAGAAGTATAACACTTCCTGAGGTCTTTCCTTTCTCTGTTCCTTTTAATGTGTTGTCACAATGCTTCTGGAGCTTAAGGTGATAGAAGCAGACTTCTGCTAAAGCTGCTAATGGGATGGTTATCATGCTAGGGTTAGACTGGCACAGTGTCCTGCTTGTAGCAGCAAACATGAGCAGGAGCCACCCATGTGGAGTGCTCCCTCAGCAAGAAGTGCTGTGTTCAGAGCCCCACACAGGGAGACACCCACCATGGATTAGTTTTTCATTGTTAATGCATAAAAAAAGACTGAGAAGTATGAAAACAGACAATGGATGAACTCTCCTAATTTTCCCTACGTGTCTCTCTGTCGTACACTGCAGAGGAATTAAGTGCATTGGTTTGAAGTCTCTGTGCTGGTCAAATATACATAGAAACACTACAATTGATGGTTCATTCCAGATTTTACTTTGGTACTGTTAAAATATTGCTTCTAAAAAGCCAGTTTTATTCAAAGATTTACCATGACCCAGTGGGGCCACCAATACTTTCCTTTTACAAACTGTAGAGATTGCAACTTTCTTTTTCTATGCAGAGTAAATGAAAAGTTCATTTTGATGGTGTCTGCACTTTTTAGACCCTGAACAAGGGCTGAATAAACAGGAAATGAAGGTCAGAGGGCAAGAAGTGACAGAGAAGAAAAGGTGAGTAGTCAGGATGGTCAAAGATGCTGGCAAAATGTCCAACACCAATGACTGTCCTTTTGCACTTTAATATTTAAAGTAGCTGTGATTTCACATAGAAGGAAGACAATTCTTGTGCTACCAAGTGCTAAAAGGAAAACCTGAGCATCAGTTACTTTTGGAAGACATTTCCAAACCTGTTGTTCAATGCCTTCCTATTAAGTATGGAATATTCTATATTAATTCTGCAGCTCCTGATGAGAAGGCACTGTGCCAACATTTTGCATGGGCGCTGCTGAGCAGATGAGTGCTGAGCTGTGTGGAAGATTTCATTTGTGTAAATGAGGAGGCCGTTATCACAGCACTAAAGGTCCTGGTTTTTTTTAAAAAAAAAAGCCTCCTGTGACATTATGCACAAAACAACCTATTTATGCAGCATGAAAATATTTATGTGCTTCGCTCCAGCTTGAAAAGGGAATTTGCAATAAATGAGGGACATGAGAAAGGATTGGAGTGAGAGATAAGGAGAGATTAGAATAGGCTGATCATGAAGTACATGACACCCTGCAGCAGTATGTGGAGTAAACCCCTCCTTTGCTTAAGACCTGAGCCTTGAGGGTAGTGTGTGGATCATTCATACACTTTCTATAGACTTAATTTTCCAAAGGCAGGGCACTGCATACAGAGATGCTGGCTTGCTGGGGTCATGCCCAGGGCTTGCCTTTGGGCTGGGGGTGCTGCAGAGCCTGAGCTTCTCCACTGACAGCAGAAAAAATCACCAGTGCAGGGGGATCAGTTGGATGTGGTGCAAGTGGAGTGGTCCCAACAGGGTGCCTTCATAGCAGGACAGAGCTGAGTGTGCTCACTGTTATATGGCTCAGACCCCTGTTCCCTGTCCTTACATAGGAGCAAGTGGCAGCCATCTGCTCACACACATGCACCATTTGGAGCTTGGGCAAAAACCTGAGCTCTGAAGGCTCTGGTGCAGTGGCAGCCTGGACCTGTGTTGTGCTGTGCAAGGTCATGGGCACCCAGCTCCTGCACGTCCCCACTTGATTTTCCATTGCACGAGTGCTCATCTGGACCACAATTGTGTTTCCTTGTGCAGAAAAGCAACTCAGCTGGTTAATTGTCCTGCAGCAAATCTGTTTGCACTGAGGCAGGCAGGTATTATTCTACAGTGCTTTCAATGAAGGCTGTGAGTACAACACAAGGATATTTTTTAATTGCTTTTCAGAGATTCAGCACCATTCTTGCTTCAGAGGCAGCAGTGTTCTTCCCAGCACCAGCCCCTGGTCCCCCATGGACAGCCAGTGCCACCCCAGGAAGCTCAGAGGTGCTTGTGTGTTGACAGAGGAGTGGGCTGGGGATGTATCACGTCGGCTCCTTGATGTCCTTGTGTGGTATTTCAGAAGTCAGCTCCATGATCCTTGTAACATCCCCCAGCAAACATGCACCCCACCCAACCAGGTATCAGGCTCTCATTTGATCCTGTGCTCAAATAGCACAATGATTTGTTTTTAATTAACGTTGCAGAGAGGCAAAACGGATTATTTGGTCTCTGTGGGAGCCTGACTTGGCTGCAGACTCAGGACAAGATCTGAGATGAAGGTTCCTGGCTGGGATGAAAGGAGTCAAGGTCAGTGCCTGTTTGTGACGGCACCCTGAAAGGTGGCTGGGAACTGAGCACCCCTTGCAATAAAAATACCTGAAGCATGTGAGATCTGGGCTGGATCTCACACCCTAGCTGTAAAGGAAGAAAAATCATAATGCCCCAGTACTTGTGGAGCTAATGAAAAACTTTTAAGCCCAAATACATACATAGCGACAGCCATAAAAGTGCCAAAATAATTTCTATCTCAGCTTTCTGTGTCCTCCTAGCCACTCCCCATCTCTTGCTGTCACTGGTCGAAGGCTGCTGTAAAACCTTGTCCATTCCTGCAGCCTGTTCCTAAGGTCCAGGCCTGCAGCACTGAGAAGGAGAAAATGCTGCTGCTCATGTGAGCTGTCCTGTGTATTGGCAGGGCTATGAGTTTCAGAACAGAGTGATGTATTCCAGTTCTTGTGAAATTTCTGAATACTCAGCTCATCAAAAAGTATCATGCAGAGTTCCCTTCTCCAACTTGCCACCTCTCCTGCCAATAGCTCTGTAGGGTGACCACAGCTTGGCACAGCCCATTAGCAGAGCTCTGCACAATCAGTCATGAATAGAGCTGGCTGGAAAATGCCATTTTTCTTCCTGGAAAAAAAAATAATTATATATATATATTTGGTGGGGTGGGAGGAGATGTTTGGCTTGACATTCCAGGGTAAAGATTTTCTCCACTGCTCCCACCAGCCCCTTTTGTGGCTCTTCTCCCATCTGCACCTCTCTTTTTCTTACCCATCCTGTTTTTATGAGAGGACTCCAGGAAAAATAAAATAAAAATCTCACTTGAAGTGACAAAGTCATTGGATGCTGTTTGATTTGCAGGCAAGCTCCTCTCTTCCCCCAGGGCTTAGAGTCTCACTGCAGGATGGGCACCAACCCCTGGTACCTTCTCTAGCTGGGACTCCTGGGCAAGATGTCCTTGGACCTGCACTTTTTGCTGCCACTGCCCAGTTTCTTCTTCAGAGTTTCTGCAAGACATCCTGCTCCCTGAGCAGCTCAAAGCCCTGCAGTGTAGTAACCTGGGAGCTGGTGACTGTGACTCTGCTCGTGGGGAGAAGGCAGGTGCTGGAAGGGCCTCAGGGTAAACTCAACCAGCCACACTGGAGATGAGGGACCAAGCTCTTTTCAGTTCTGGGTTGTCTCCAGGCACAGACTCCCCCTTCCTTTTTGGCATGTGTTTCTCATTCACAGGTGATCACTGCTTTGGCTGGGAAGAGCAAACTTCCTCACTGTGTCCTCTATGGATGCTCAGAGCTGAAATGTGGGAAGGCCAGGCTGGTTGCAGACCCCAACCTTAAAGCAAGTGGCAAATAACAACTGCTGCTGAGGAAG
This sequence comes from Apus apus, assembly GCF_020740795.1. NCBI lineage: Eukaryota > Metazoa > Chordata > Aves > Apodiformes > Apodidae > Apus > Apus apus. The sequence continues at coordinate 6,545,057 of NC_067290.1, forward strand.
AAGGTGCAAGAATCAACAGTTAATGTGTAAGGATTAAAGCCATGGCATCAAATGGCCGAGATTTGGATATTTTATATTTTTTTTTTAAGCCTGTGGTAGCTGCACTGACTGTGGCTTTTGGTGTAATGAGGGCTTAGAACTGCTGTCACTCTGCAAACCCCAGTGTGCACAGGCAGGACAGGGCTCATCTGCCTCCCTCAGAGAGAGGTGGCTTCAGCCCTGTTTTCCCACTCTGCCTGTCCCCTCCTTGGCTCTGTCCCCAACCTGGCCGCAGCTGCCAAGTGTTTTCTCTGTCCCTCTCTACTTGTGTCACCCCATCTCTTTCTGTTCAGGCTTTTGTCATTTCTTTTGTCACCATAGTGACAAGAAAAGAGTGATGATTGCTGGAGTAATTTCCCCTATTAGCCAGTGCTGCCCTTTCAGCCTAAATCAGCGCTTCATTTTCCCCAGGCTCTGGCAGAGCAGCGTTCAAAGTGGTGGCAGAGGAGCCTTGGAGCATCAAGCTGCTGAGAATGCTGCTCCAGGACAGTCTGGACAGGTATGGGACCTTCACACCATCACATGTCCTGCCTCTACACACCAGGGATGCACAGACAAAAGGGGAAGGAAAAAAAAACAAGCTGCTTTTATGAGGGTTTGTCATGGAGTGCATTTGCTGTGCGTCCTGTGGGCTGTAAAACCAGGGATTTGGGCACAGCTGTCTGTTCTGGAGCACAAGCACATCTGCAGGGTGTATAGGAAGAGCTCCCTGGAGGTAACCACTTTTTCTAAACTGTGCAGTGAGTTGTCAAAAAAACTCCCTGTGTACCCCCAGCCTGCACCCCTGACTCTGCACAGCTTCCTGCAGCACTGGCCATTCCCAGGGTGCCAAAACAGGGGCTGGCACCAAACCTGGGCTCACTGTGGGGCAAGGTGGCAACTAAGTACAAAATACTGCTCTCTCCCAGGCTTTATTTATCATTTAGTGCATCTCAGAGAGACACAAAACATAGACACATGCAAATACATACTTAAAAATCAGGATCATTAAGTACGCAAATACGTTTAAATAACAAGCAAGCGACTGAAAAGCCAAGAAAGGTCACAAAATGTGAAATGAAAGCTGCTTTTCTGTTCTCTGCTCTGGCAGCGCTGATCCCTGCCACAGAGGAGGATATATTAAGAGGAATCAACCCTCATTTCAAGTATGCTGCCTTTTGTCCTCATATCACAACACTAACATTATCCCCACATAATTTTGTACATTTAATTTTACAACAGGCTGTGCCAGTGAGCACTGCCTGTAAATATTTGATCACCACCGCTCCTCTAGGATTGTCTTATCAAGAGTAAAGATATTAAAATAGAAATCTTGTCATGTTACAGCCTTTATACTTCCAGCCTGAGAGTTGATTGACAGAAAATGAACTGCCTGAACTAGCTCTAAAGTGTCTGTTCACTGAGAGCTTTAATGCCAGCGGCTATAGGGAAAAAAAAGTAGCTAGTCATTGGAAACTAACACCTTGCTGTAGTTACAGAGTTTTTGTACTGAAGATTTAAAAATACAAATCTACTAGGGGTATTTTTACAAGTGTAAAATGGTGTTGGTCTTTTTGTATCTTTTTGCCATCTCTCATGAGCCTTAAAAAGAGCCTTCCCTTCTCTTCCTGCACTTGAATATCGGCTGCAGCCTTGCTGGGGCTCACAGCCACGGGATGAAGTTTTGCAGGAGTAAGCTCTTGACTTATCTAACCTACAAAATTTCTTTTAGGTGATAAAACGGATTGCGAGCCAGGGCTGAATGGTCCTGCCTAGCCTGGAATAGCAAACCACTATAGACAAGTCAAGGTTTCTATTTATGGCCTGTTAAAGACACACCGGTAATGCTCTTTTAATGTTAGAAAATTGCCCTGAAATTGTCATGTGTCTAAAGAGCATCGTGCTGCAAATATATAGCCAGTCCTGAGGGCTTACTCGGCCTGTGCTCCTGCAAGAATCAATGAGAGTTTTTGCTGGAGTACAGACTCAAGCACCAATTCAGGAAAGTACTTAAGCACAAGCAAACTTTAATCACAAGCTCATGCTCCTTGGAAATCAATAAAGATAGGAGCTGGTTGGGGTGAGGGGGTGGTAAGGGAAGTGGGTCCCACATCCCTGCAGTTCCTGTGCCCAGGCAGGCAAAGGGCCAGCAGTTCCCAGCATCCCAACATCCAGAATAAATCTGGTTTTGTCCTGTCATGATCCTGGAGGGCAGGAGAGGGTGGTTAGTTCACTGGTCTGTCCCATCACAATGACAAACTGTAGCCTCCAGCATTAAATCACCCAAGACCTTCAAGGCAGTAACAAAGTGTCATTGCGGGATGATGGAGATTGGAGTGGCTGGAGGAGACACTGCAACCTGGAGCACTCTGCTCTAGCCAGAAAATTCCTCACACTTTTTTGCCCTCCAACATGAACAATGACTGCATGAAATTAAAATAGCACTGAGCAGCCTATTGTTGAGCTGACATGAAAGGGTTTAGATGGGTGGGTCCTCTTACCAGCCGTGGGTGGTCCCCAGCACGCTTCCCCTGGGCTCTGAATGCAGAAAATCTTGTCCTGACATTTCACTCACAGGAAAGGTCAAGAGCTGTGGTTTTGTTCAGTGTGCTCGATATATTCAATTAAAATATACTGGCATGTTCATCAGCTATTCACTGTCTTTGCAATAGCTGCAATTAAACAGATACTTACTTATGAAAGGAAATCTTTCAAGACAAACTCTGACGTGGTGGAGGAGAGCAGGAATTTCCCAGGACTCCAACATGGGTTTGTTTTGTGCCTCTGCATGAATCCCTCGACCAATGGGAGGTTTCCTTTCCCTGCTGCTAAAGCAAGGGTGGCTGCATGTCCCACTGATAGCCACTGATTTCTATATAGGTAATGTCAGCAGAAGGCAAGGGGCTGGCCAGGTCCAGCTCCTGCATGGCCCTTCCCTGGGCATGCTGGGGGTGAGCTGAGCACTGGTTGTGCTGGGCTCTTGGCAGCCCTGGGTGGAATAAAACCAGCCAGGCAGTTTTCTCAACCAGGCAATTCACTCGCAGAAATATCATTTACCAAGTTCCACTCAGAGCCTCAGGGATAAGACATGGAGAATGAGAGAGAGTGTCAGCTGCTCAGGAGTTTTTAGCAAACTCAGAGGTTTTAGAGGGTTTAGCAGCTGGTGGCCTCCAATTCAATGGGCGGTAGAGTTAAAAGCCACGCACCCTGCTTTGAAAACTTCCTCCAAAGAGCCTGAAATGAAGGAAAAACCCCAAGAAGAGAGACTAGTGTAAAGCAGAGAAAGGAACCGAAGGAAGCAAAAAGTAATTACCTGAGCCAACTGTTCTAATTATATACACAGAGCAGAAAAACGGTGATAGCAATTGTTGGTGCTCTTAAGACGGATGGCAAGGAAATGGAGATACAGTAGAAAATGACACATATTAAGGAATTAGTATTCACTATGCTAAAGAAGGGGGCAGGTATTTACATCAGTCAGGAGTGAGGCATGCAGAGAGATGGGTGACAGCAAGGAGAAGCATAGCAAGCAAACCCCAGGCTGGTCGTGACAGTAGCTGGTAGCTGTGAACAAGGAGATGCTGAGCCAGGCGTGGTGCCACCAGCACCTGCTGCAGTCCAGCATTTCCCCAGGAGGCTTTGGTGCACCAGGAGCACCCTGCACAGGTGTTGTCCCTTCATGGACAGTCCCAGCAGTGCTCAGTTACATGGAACTGACAGTATCCAACGTGCAGCTCCAGCTGCGGGCTCCAGGCTGGTGCAGTGTCAGTGCACTGCCACAGGACACCAGCACACCACATGACTAGCTGAGTGTGCTCCCTTCTTGCCACAGGGCTTTTGGGGATAACAGGGGCCTCCTACCATGCTGTGCCAGCTGGTTTCAATCTCCTGTGTATTCACAGTCTTCAAGGTCCTTTTGCTAAAATGTCCCAAAGCTCCTTGTGAGTTTGAGCCATCCGCTTCAGCGGGTACTGTCTGCAAATGCCCGTGTCCACCTGCTGAGGCCCTTAATGAAGATAGATAGTGATCAACATAAGCTTCAGCCCAGGCCTTGAAAAACCTCTCCTTTCACCATTACTGGGCCCTATTAGCCAGTTCCCCACCCACTTCCAAGTGTTCAATTAATCCCCATCTTCTCCAGCATGGCTTATGCTATTAGATATTCAGAGCACGAAGGTAGGGGATTCACTGAAATCCCAGCAGAGGAGAACTGTTGGATTTCTTTTATCTGCAAGATCAGTTAGGGTTTTCAGGTTAGTCTTGCTTGGTAAATCATGTTGCATTTCATCCCATTTGCCTTCACATCCCTGTAAATGTTTTCTCTCTCAGGAAAATGTCACCAAGCTCTGCATGCAGGGCCCTGTTCACTTAGCAAGCCCTTCTAACATAGATGCCCTATGTTGAGCACACTTCACATACGCAGTCCCACCCCGGAGTGGATCCTTCAGAACTGCAGGACAGAAACTGCACTCTTTCTGCAGTTGGGGACCCAAGCCCACTCCTTAGGTGCCTAACAAACCCAGCAAAGCATGTAAAGACCAAAAAAATCATCCTCTTGCGAGTTCCCGCTTGGAGAGTTGGGAATCATAAAACCTAACTGGACATGGGCTGTTGGATTTAGGATTTCATTTCTGCACATCTTTGTTAACCTCCAGTTTTGCACTCAGTCCCTTTGTGATGCCTCCAGCTCAGGCTCCAAATCTTCCTCCTCATCCAAAAGCCAAGCATTTCTCCCACTTTGAGGAAGAGGTCACATAACATTATGCTTGCCCATATTCTCCAACCAGTCAGCAGCCCCAAAGTCTTCTGTCTTTCTCTTGTCCTGTGGCTGTAGAAGCTGTGCATTTGAATAGTCTTTCCAAGGCGTACCTAAGAAAGTCTCCCTTCATCCTTTCCTTTCCTGACCTATTACACACAGCTTGCCTTGTTGCCAGGGCTTCCTTCTTTGTCACTCTGAGATTCTGCTAATTCTTGGTCTTTCCAAGAAGACATTTTCCATCTAATTCAGCCTCCAGCTCCTTACTGATTATTTTTTTCCCCTTAAAACAAGAGACACTTTCCAGATCTGAAGCAGATGGCCTCTCCCCACCTTTTCTCTTGGGTGATCAAGCACTTTCTAAATTTCAAGACAGAGATGGGGGGAAAAAATAAAGAAAAAAAGGGGGGTGGGAAGTCTTGCCAGGGAGCAGAAAATCAAGACAACTTTAGCTGACTGCATGCAGGTGGAAACAGCTCACTGCCTGAAGTCTGCTCAGATGTTTGTGCCACAGCTAAATTGCATTTTGCAGGTATTGCCCACAAGCTGGGTCTCCTCCAGCAGCACTGACAAGACCCCCTGAGCCCTGTAACCAGAAGGGAAGGGAGAACCAAATCCCAACCCTCTCCTGGCATCAACCAGTCTGCAGATTATAAGCAAACCATCAGTAAGTATCTATAAACACTAAACAGAGGGTTCCTAGTCAAATCCAGCAGCCAAGAAGAAAAGCAGCCCTCTCCACCCCTCAGTCTCCTCTCCAAAGCCTGAGCTGTCAGTGCCTGCTCTGGCTCCACACTGTCCTCAGCCACTCTCCACAGTGACTTTTTGACCAGGTTGAGACAACAATTGGCAGTGAAACGAGAGAGGACAATTAATATTTGCAAGACAGCAAGCCCTGGGGTGTGTGCACACCTGTGTGTCTCCCACAGGACAGGCTTGAGCACACCTCATGTTTATCAGGTCTAAACTCAGGTGCCTGGAAATGCTGGGAGGGGTGGAGAGGAATGGAAATCCCATCCCTTCCCTATGGAATGACATGAAGGGACAGAGTAACAAATACAAATGATCAGACACAAACTCAAACCAAGATGCTGTTGGGCACTTACTTAGTTGCACTTTGCAGGGGGCGGGAGGGTCAACAGCAGAGGGGCTGCACGGTCACTGGGGCTTCTCCAGAGCTTCTGGGCACAGCTGAGCCACAGCCCTCCTGCAACATAGAGCTCTTGGTTAAAGGTACAGATATAGATGGCAGAGAGACAGATAGAGGTACAGACAGATATAGGTACAGAAAGTTTTCAGGTGTTTATATAAAAAGGTCTTTATATAGCTAAAAAAAAACCCAATTATTTTTTTATGTTTAAAATGTGAGTATGTATGTATATGCCTACATATAGCTAGATACATGCTGGTTGTGCATGTGTAACTAAAGATCATTTAAAAGACCTTTTTATATGCACACATACAGGTATATGTATATATACATCTATAAGACCTTTCTTTATATAAATATACACATACATTATATATTAATTTACATATGCATGATATATCTCATAAATATAAGCATATAAAAGTATTTTATAAGGACTATATGTGGATGTGTGGGTATGCATATTCATTTATATAAATATATGTATGTTTATGTATATCTGGTTGTGCATCTGAATGAATGAACAAACAAATGAATAAAACCACAGATACAAGACCTGCAGCCCCTGGGCAGGCCTGAAGAAAGGTGAGGAGATGCTCAAGTAAGTTGGCAGCCTTGTAACAAAAACTCTCTTCTCCAACTGCTTTCATTTAAGCAGCTGTGTTTCAATAACAGTTGCTTATTGCCTGGTGAATACAAACAGGAAAAGTTCCTCTAATGAACCTAAACAACAATAGGATTTATATATCCACACACACATTTACATGTGTATTTTACACACATGCACATGGACACACACAGAGCCTCTCTCTCCTGGATCATCACAAGGAAAAGCTGCTCAGCCAGGACCCTCTGAGGCTGGGCTGGCATAAATACTTAGTGTAGAAAATCAGCAACCTGTCACCAAAGATTACCTAAATCACAGGAAAAGAGGCATAATATTTCTTCCTGTAGCTCTGCAGAGCTTTATACATTAAAAGAGTGAGTATTTGTAACTGAAGGCAGGTGTAACTGGATAAGACTCCTGCAATGTGTGCACAATACACATCCCCTTGACTTACGAGCAGCCCTGGCAAAACAGGAGCTGAGGAGCCAACCCTGGGGTGTGACAGTGGGTGAGAAAAGTGTCTGGGATGCGTGTGTCACCCTCCTGCTCAGCCCTACGGGACAGACTCACCAGCCCTGGTGTGGGAGAAACCCCTGACTGCAGACATCTCGTTTCCACCTTTTACTTTTCAATCTGCTGGCTGCTGCTTTGGGGGCTGACAGGTGCCCTGACACCTGCCCCTCCAGCAGATGTGATGTCTGTCTGTCCAGCCCCCTGCTCACAAGCAGGGAAAGAGGAGCTGTCAAGCTGTGGCATTTCTCTTTTCCTTTGGCAAAGGAATCCTGAGAAAAGGAGTGAGGAAACGATACCAAAACCCCAGTCGGTGGCTGACAAGCAAACTGACATTTAACACACACCCCTCACCCCCCAGAAATGAAAAAAACAGGTGAGGTGAGAGGAAAAGCCTGGATTTGTCATTGTGTGTTTTGCTATAGTTGCAAATCTTTTGGGTGAGCCTTTCTGGCTCCCTGCTGCAAAAGCACTTTCAGGCACATTGCTAAAATACCAGGAACTGTGTTTCCCCCCTCTTTTCTATCTTGTTAGCAGCTCTTCCAGAACTGCCCACACCCAGAAGAGCAGTGGTGTTGAGGCAAACATTCCACCACCTTCAACTCCAGCAGCAGGGGGAGGAGGGCAGGCAATGGTTAAGTGACAGCTTATTTACAAGTGACAAGGGTGTGCAGAAGCCTGGAAGATTTCTTTTTTTCCTTCCCAGTTTTCACTGGGTGACAGACACTTTACAGGCAGTTCTGCTGTCCCTGGGAACATCAGTGTGAAATGGAGAACTGGTGGCATTTACAGACTGAAGTTTCTCCTTGTGCTCAATGACAGAATAAAGGAGGAAAAGAAAAAAAGAAGAAAAAAAAAAAAAAAGCCAAACCCAGGAATATTTTTAACCAGCAGCACCTCCAGCCTGTTTTTATGCCAGCTCTAACTCTGGCTGGTTAGACACACTGTGCTGCTGCAGCAAGAGGCAGTTGGAGCTGCTGGTGGACAGCGCTGCTTTCTGCTCAAACTATTTCTCATTCCTTTAATTATATCCTGCACTTACAGTTTTACAGAGAACAGATGTGAAGACTTACCTTGGGACAGATACATTATGTATACAGCATTAACTTCACACCCATACAGTCCCCATTTTAATTATACAGCCAGTGGGGGACCCAGGATAGTTTGCTGGCAGAGCAGTTGGTGTCATTAGCAATTCCCAAGACCTCAGCTGGCAGCAAGCGTCCTCACCCAGACAGGCTGAGCTGCACTGAAGATCCACCCCATGGCAGCCAAGGGTGAGCCACCACTGCCTAACCTCTGGGCTGCCATCAGAACCCCCCCAAGGTCACCAAAAGACCAACTGCTGATGCATGCCCATGGGCTCGTACAAGCTCCAGCCTGAGTCTCACCTTAAACCAAAGTATTCTGAGAAAAGCCTGAGTGTGATGTGAAGTGTGAGGCCAAAGGATTTTGAAAGACAACTCAGATGTAAGGCATGGTAGTAGTTTGTCTGATCTCTGACCCCTGTCAGGGAAACATCAGTATGACAGGTCCCCACAGGCTGCATCTCTTGTCTAATAAAAGCTTTGTAGCCACACTCAAAGAAGGCGGTTGATCACAGCCTCTTGCTGGGTTTAGTAAGTGGCAAAGCATTTGGTTTTGTCACTGCATTTGACACATCCCTTCTTTGAACTGACATAAGCAATGGCAATACATTTTGTTAACTACTTCACAGGAGCTCCAAAAATTCCTCCAAATTTTAATAGATCCAAAATTGGACTAAAATTTTGCTACCATAAAGTAGGGGAAACTGCTCTAAACAACCATTATTTTTCTCCACCAAGCCCACTGCATCAAAGCCAGGCAAGGAGATGGTTTCTGCATTTGTTCCTTCCCAAAGTGAACAGAAAGAAGTGCTGTTTTCCTGCTTTTCCCTTTACATCGTTTCCAGGTGGCCAATGGCTCCATTGAACCCATTCCCTGCAGCCATCTTTCAGTAGCCAGGCTGCCCTTCTGCCCGCCCACAGCACAGCCACGCAGTTCTCTGCTTCCAGCCCAGGAGAGAAATCATCAATATCCACATGTCAGGCAAAATTAAAACTGTCCCCATGAGTTATTCTATGACACAAGCTAGCACCAGCTATATTAAATCCTATTAATTACTATTTAATAAATTCTTTTCCTTGCCTATTAACACAGACTACTACTGCGGAGGACACAGGCAATTATTATCTGAGGTGCTTCAAGACATTATAACTTTAAGAGTTACAAAACCTGCATATTTGTTAGAAACAGCATGACAAATCAGTTGCTGTTAGAGCTGCTCTACCAAGACTAGAAAAAGCCTGAATAAACTGCAATAGGTCAACAATTTGCCAGAAATATCAGCTGAATCAGGAGCCTGAGATTTCATCTCACTGGAACATTAGTTATTATGTGCACAAAGAGCCCTGCCTCAGCAGAACACTGCACATTACTTACCGAAGGCCCAGCAAGGCATGGCTCATGTTTTGCTAACAACTTCTCCTCATTCCAGCTTAATTCTTTGCTTAGTTATTTTTCATCAGCTTCCTGAGCAGGAAGGGCACAGGGAGGGACAGGCAAACTCTGCCTCTCGTAGCACTGAAGACCTTGGCAATAGCATCTGATGAAGCACAGCAGTGGGCAAAACTCAGATGAAGCAGCCAACTTCTGGCAAACATGGGGCTCACTACTCATCGCTCACTTGGAAGTGATGCAGAAATTATGGTGGCACTTTTCTATCTGCTTCCATTTGATGGGAAAATGTTCTTCCAGCCAGCAGTGCTCCCTGGGGCTGCACGGTGGTGATGTCCTTGCTGTGCGCTGGCCTCATGGCTGGCATGGTCAAGGAGGATACAAGGAGTTGGGTGGTTGGAGGTGGTGAGCACCTGTGCTGGTTTGGTAGGTTTTTTGGTAGCAGGGGAAGGGCCCCACAGGTGGTTCCTCTAAGAAGCTGAGAAGCTCCCCCAGCTCCAGGAGCCATTAGAGAGACAACAGATGTGCCTCTGCCATTAACATACGAGAGAGATGGGATAAGAGCTGAGCAGAGTGAGCAGTTGGAAAGAAAGAGCTGAGCTGGAGAGGTAGAGCAGTGCCCGTGGTTGGTGAGGAAGAAGGTGCCCAAGCAGAAGTTTCCCTGCAACCCATGGCGAGATGGCAGATGTCCCCTGTACTCATGGAGGAACATGGGGGAACATTAAGATACCAGGAAGGATGAACTTGGATTTGCTGCCAATGGACTGGGATTATGCAGCTGTGGAAGCCCCCGGGCCATGAGGTGACTGTCCCGAAGCACCCGAGACTGTGGGCAGCGCTGGAGCAGCTCCAGGCCTGGTGGGAAGGACTCATGGAGGAGAGGTTGGTGGAGAACTCTCTGCCATGGGAGGGACCCCATGGGGAAACAGAGGAGGACTGTAAGGAATCTTTCTTCCTGAGGAGGAAGGAGCAGCACAAAAAAAACAAACTGTCCTCACTCTAAACCCATCCCTCTGTGCCGCTGGGGGGAAGGAGGGAGAGAAACCGGGAACAAAGGGATTTGGGCCTGGGAAGAAGGGGGGGGAGGGGTAATGTATGTAAGCCCTGTTCTTTGTGTTGTGTCCTGTGTGCATTGGATTAGTGTGAAATTAAATGATTATTTTTCCTCAAGTTGAGTCTGTTTTGCCCATAACCTTAAAGAGCCCTCCTGGCCTTTTCTCTCAACCCACGAGCTTCTAGCTGCCCTTGTCCTCCCCATCCCAGGGTGTGTGTGAGGGGAGTTGAGCAGCCACGGGGCTGGGTCTTTGTTGTTATGTTAGACCCAAACCACTACAGCATCCAGGACTGCCTTATTCCTGCAGGATCCAGCACTGCTCGGTGCACACGTGCTATAAATGGGTTAATCAGGCTGGTGAAGAACAACTCACCAGCTCCCCACCAGCCACTCACCAGCTCACCATGTCCATGCATCTTGAAGAGGCCACAATGCTTTTGGTTTCCATCCCTACCAGGGTGGCAGCTGATGATATTTAACCCATGGTGACCTTCTCAGTGTGCTTAGGAGAGCTGTGAGGCAAAGCTCCTTGGTGGCCTTTTGAAAAGTTCAGCTCTTTGTTTCTCTGCTGAAAGAAAAAATATATATAAATAAATAAATAAATAAATAAAACCATTACATCCCCCCTCACTGAAGTTGTAATTGCAAGGAGCCATTTGCTGCCTGACAGGAGATGGGCCAACGTCCCTCTCTGCGCCGCAGTGATTTGACTAATTACTTCTATCTGCTCCAGCAGAAGAGCAGCCTCCTCCAGCCTGTCTGCTGCCTGCGTCCTGTCTGTCAGCAGCAGAGAAGTGGGTAGTGATGGGAACAACTTCCTTCTGGTTGGGGCTGTGGCATTCGCCTGTTCCTTAGCCCTGTGCTGAGTGGCAGGTCCCAAAATCAGGAGCTCCCACTCAGGGAAAAGCCAGGGAGTGGTAGGGTGGATATTTTGGGGTAGGCACGTGGGCGTTCACAACTTCTCAGTATGTTGTGGTTGCCCATTTTGCATGAGTCCACGTCTCTGTGTGCCTCTTGGCTGCCTAACTGCTGGGGTGACAGGTCCCAGGGGACAAGGACTCTGCATGGCACACGCTGCACTGGTCCCAGCCAGCAGAGCCTCCCTGGGAATTCAGCACCATGCAGGCTGCAAGGGAAACAGTATTGAGTTGTAAGGTGGCATTTTCTTTTGGCTCAAAAATCCTCCATGCAGATTTGGGCACTGAATCGCCATAGATCTTGCTCAAAAAACATCACCAGGCACAGCTGCGATGGCGAGGACAGCACATGGGAGCTTGTGGAGCTTCTTCCAGTGCTTGTAAAATGCTCCTGTCTCCTCTGAGCTGCTAAATGGGGCCCAGGACTTCCACGACTGTTAATTAGAGGCAAATGTTATTAAAGTAAATTAGAAGAAAAAGGCAGCTGCATATGCAACTGTTTATATTTTTACATTTGTTTAAAATCACAACTGTGATTTTTAATTATAGTGGATCAAAGAAAATCACCACATTAGTCCAATGTAATCACGTGCAAGATGATTTGATAACATTGTATTTAATTGGCAGTAAGCTCAGGCAATGTTAAATACAAATGAAAAGCAGTGACACATTCTGAAGACTAATTAATATGACAGTCTGGTAGCAAATGCATTGTTTATTACTACTAATTTCCAGTAGCTGGTTCAACACCATTTTGTTACCATGATCCCCAGAGCTGTGTCCATCGATGCATGATATTTAAAAGGAAAATTAAACATGATTTATTTTAAGGAGGAACAAAGTAGCTCAAAGATAATTAAATTAGGCTTCTCAAATACCAAGCTGCAGATAAAGGGCTTTAAAATACAGGATTTTTCTCTTTCCAACTATAAGTCGCCTTGATATGTGCACATAATTCACATTAATGTGCTACCCCAGTGATGGAAGACACTTTTTTCCCCTGCACATTTTAATGCAGTTAACAAACAGTGATTTTTTTTTTTTTTTTTTCAGGGTCTGAGAAAATTCTCAGTGAAGTAAACAGAAATTACCCCCAGGACCCTGCCAAAGCCCAGCAAGCCATTGGAAGAATTTCCCTTGGCTCCCATGGGCTCTCAATCATATTCTAAGATTTCAGGATCAGGGTCTGTTATCTTTTTTAATCTATCCATAGAAAGTACCTAGCAGAAATGAAGTACATGCATTCAGATAAAGTATTTTAAATACAGTGTCCCAAAAGTTTCCTAAAGCTTTCCAGAGAGTCACACACATTAAAATTCTACCTGATGGCACTACCTGCCTTGGTTGGTTATGGACTGTAATGGCACGTATTTGTCACACCTTGTTACAGCCTTGGTCAATAGAGTAATGGAATAATCAATCATCTATATTTTAATGTGAGACATAATAAATACAGTGCATAACAGTCAATCAGGTCTTCACCAAGGAGAAGCTGAACAATTACAGGGGTTGTCAATGGTAAACTGCCTATGATAAGTATGCAAACATTGACCCCAAGTGTTACACTGAGAACATGGAAATTAATATCATCTATCTTACTTGATTTAAAGCATCCCAGATAACAAGAATGGTATTTAAGGAAAATCTTGGCTGGGCTTGGATTGCTTCTTTCTGTTAGATTAAAATTAAATTAAGTCAAAATTTAGAAAATACTGGCTTAATTAAAGATACTTCTCTAGCTCATAAATTATGCATTCTCTGTCCTGTTGCAAAGTGCAAGTTTGATATTAGGTGTCAGAGCTGCAGAGAATTCCTAAAGGTTAGTTCACATTTATGTGCCATATAAAGCAGACCTCTGGAAACAAGTGACTAATTATCCAAGTTCCCAAACTGCTACTCCAGTCTGCCCAGCAAATGCAGCCTCCCTGATTTCAGCAAAAGCAGGGTTTGCTTCAGCAGCTTAGGCCAAATATGCAAAATTAGATGGTCAAAGGAGACCTCAGCCAAAAGCACACATTGGCATGGAATCAAGCATGAAAATATTAATAGATAATCATGCAGAAACTAATTACAAAATGTAAAAAGTCTAGTTACCTTACACAGATCACTGCAAGGAAGAGGGTTTCAGTTTCGTTGGCACAGCAGCAGAAGGACAATCCTTGCAAAGTAGTTTTCTGAACTTCCTAATTATCTTACTGATGTACATCTGTTAGCTAAAGCCATATCCATTTAAATTAGAGGGGTAATAGAAAATAATCTAACAGTGAAGGTGATAACTCACTGAAACAACATAGATTTAAATAAGAAAAACCAATAACAAAAAACCAAAAAGCAACAACAACCAAAAAAACCCCAAACAAACAAACAAAACCCCCAAGCAAACAAACAAACAAAAAAACCGCCAAAAAACAAACCACAAAACCCAAACATAAACCAAACCAGAACAGAGACAGATCAAGACCAATGCTTTTCTGGAACTATTCTGGAGCCCATGCACTTTACTTGGATAATCTCTAGGAAAACAGACCAAAATGAAATGGTCTGTGATATAAAGCAGGCCAGGCTGGAAAAAGTGGTGACTTCTTTTCCACTCAAAACAACTTAAAATGCACTTAGTCCAAACAAATTAAAACTAAATTTAGGCCTACTCAGATTTAAGCAAGAAGCAAAGAGCCATCACTGTTGCCTCCATCTTCTGTTGTTGCAGCAGCAACTGAGCCAAACCTTCTCCCCCCAGCTGCCATCTCCACACCAGCGATGTGTTTGGCCTTGCACACATGGCCATGGCAGTCATTTCTCTTCCTAACTGCAAGGCCAGGTCACAGAAAGCAGCTTTGCTGTAGGTGGGATTTAAACATGCATTTAGTCCAAAGCTTGTGCTCCTGTTGTGCTGACTTCGCTCAGCATAATCAGGTCAAGGGAGGTGATTCTCCCCCCTCTTTTCTGTTCTGGTGAGACACCACCTGGAGTACTGTGTTCAGTCCTGGAGCCCCCAACACAAGAAGGACTTGGAGCTCATGGAGAGAGTCCAGAGAAGGGCCATGAAGATGATCAGAGATCTGGAACACCTCCCCTACGAAGACAGGCTGAGAGAGTTAGGGTTGTTCCGCCTGGAGAAGAGAAGGCTCTGGGTAGACCTTAGAGCACCTTCCAGTATCTGAAGGGGGCCTATAAGAAAGATGGGGACAACTTTTTAGGAAAGCCTGTTGCAGTAGGACAAGGGGTAATTTTTTTAAACTGAAAGATATTAGACTAGATTTAGACTCGATACAAAGAAGAAATGTTTTACAACGAGGGTGGTAAACCAGTGGCACAGGTTGCCCAGAGAGGTGGTAGAAGCCTCACCCAAGGAAACAATCATGGTCACTTTGGATGGGGCTCTGAGCAACCTGATCTAGATGACCTTTAAAGGTCCCTTCCAACCTAAAGTGTTCTATAATCCTTCCTCTGAAGAGCATCTGTGATCGCCTTAACCAGTGATAAAGAGAGAAATCAGTGAATCCTGAAATGGTTAGGAAAGCTCCTTATGGATAGACTCAGCCATTAGCAGGGTGCTGAGGGGCAGAGTGGGGAGCAAAGCCCTCTGCATCACACCACAGCTGAGAAAGCTTTGTAGAACCTCAAAAAGAAAAAAAAAAAAATCCCGCTGAGATGGTTTAGAAACCTCAGAGCTGATTATTCAGATAAGCCACGCTGATATAATCTCTGCTATCATCAGAAAGGGTGCAGGGCACTGTCACACGAGGGAGGAAGATGGGAAGGATGTGAGCTCTGTTTAAGCAGTCCCGCGGTGGAGCAGCTTGCAGGCAGCACACCATGTCAGCTCTCTTGGAGCAGCTCCTTTGATTGCACTGCCCTGTGAAGGAGCACTTGTCACTTTTTATCGAAGGAGAGGGGAAGAAAGCAAGGCAGCCTGTTGCCAGGAGAAAAGATGCCACTCTCTTTACGTTAAAATACAGGCAGCCGCAATGCCCTGGCTGCTGGTGATCGAGGAGTAGCAGAAGTGTGAAGGGAGGATCAATGTCAGGCAAGAAACAGGAAACAGCAAGAGACTGGAGCAGGTGCAGAGCAGGGAGGGACAGGGTCCCAGACTCCCTGTTTGTAGCTGGTAGTGCCTGAAATGCCTGAGCATGCAGGAGGAGAACCCGGCAGCGTTGGGCCCTTCAAAAGGCAGCAGCTCTCTGTCAGGCTGAGGTGGGATATTGCTTCCACGGCCCTTGTCCCCAGACACCTGCAGGACACTTGGGCTGGGATAAAAGACAGACTCAGGGTGACTCACCGTGGAGAAGAGGTTTAAGTCCCCTTATGATTAAAGAGCAATCAGTTGGTTGGCACTGCCTTGCTATGGGCTGGTTACCCTTGCAGCAATTTACCCTCTGCACGTGATGAGCTCTAATCGAAACGAAGAAAAACTGCAGCACAACACAGGCTGTCCCACAGCCTCTGCCTTCCCACATCATCAAGCTTGGAGTTGTTCCGTGACATCCACCTTGGAGAGCTGGAAAGCCCTTTGCTCCCAAGCAAGAGTAAGGTACCGTGGTTATGTGTTTGTAACCCGGCGAGCAGAGGAAAATAACCTGGGAAAGGTCCAAAAGCTCAAGCAACGCAGGCCCCCTTTTCCCTCCCTCTGTTTGTCAGGATTCTGCTTGTTTAAGATCGTAATCAGCAAACAGAAAACCCTCCACAAGAAGGCTCAGGCAGAGAAAGCCCAATTTCCCCTCAGCCTTTGGTGCTGAGTAACTTTGGCATATTAAAAAGTACCAGAGATGACAGTAGTAGCACTAAAGATGGAGGAAATGACTCTGCAGACAGAGCACAGATGAAAACACAAGGCATTACAGTGTCTCGATTACCATGAGGCAGAACATTTCCCACTGGAGCTGGGAAAGCTGTTATTTAACAGCTGGATCCTGCAGCCTAACCAATTTGCTTCTATGGTTTTACTGCTTATAGCAAAGCAGAAAATATTTCTAGCTATTGTCTTCCTAAATTCAGCTTCATCCTTGGCCGATCTGTCTACCCCACCTGTGGAACTCCTGGCAGGACACTGGCAGTACATCCCCACCCACACTTCACATGTCCCAGCCCCAGCGCAGCCTGTGGTGGCAAGCAGGCTCCAACACCTTGTCCCAGCTACAGATTTTGAGGATCATATCCCTCTCCGCAGGCACAGGAATCACAAATGGTGTATCTGCCTTAGACTGGTGATGGATCAAGTCACTAAAATCACTTACCCACTCACTTTTAGTGGCGTTAGAGCACTTCATGTGCTGCAGAGGGTGGATAAGTGGAAGTCTGATTTTCCAGTGGGTTCATGTTGTCATCAGCCTGCTGCATTTCCTACTAGATGTTGCACACACTCATGCTGTATTTTTCCTTTAATATGAGCACATGGCCTCACTCAGAGATTCCACAATCCTGTTGCTAATTTCACTTTGTGTCTCGTGGCAGCACAGAGCCATCCATCCCAGGAGAGGAGTGCAATCACACTAGGAAACATACATTTGGCAACAAGCAATGCCAGTGTCACCTTCTAACAGGCCACCAAGAGCTGCAGGAGTAAATAGAGGACCAGCCTGTCTCCTGAAACCAGAGGAAGGCAATGACTCCAAGCCCTGCAACACTGAGTTATCATCTGGACCTATCTACATTTCCATGAGACTCACTTCTCTTCATCTCAGCCTTTAGCAGATATGACATAAGGATGTCTTCATGCTCCTGGCCATTTTGCCAGAGGTCACAGTCCTTTTTTTTCCCCTGGTAAGTTGGGGGGGTGGTTCCTGGAAGTCTTGTGGACTCTTCCCATCCTACCTGCCTTGTGAGCTCATTAGCTTTCCACTGTGCACCAACTTTGCAAGGAAGGACTTCAGGAGCAGTGCTGCCAGCTTCACCACTGTAGGATATTTTCCTGCCATAAAAACCTGATCACAGCCCAAGGCTATGTCATGCCAAGGACACGGATCCCCACCAGCACAGGGCTGCCTGGATGTGGCTCTCAAAGCTGAGTGCCAAGGAACACAAGGGACCCTCCCACATCCCAGGGGGGAACAGGCCAAGGGAACAGCAGAAAGGACAAGCACAGCACAGAGAGTAGTGCCACCCTCTCTTGCAGACAGACCAGCACCACCCCTGGGGACACATAGCCAGAGTCATCATCGTCCCGTGGCAGAGCACCTGGTGACACAGGGGGGGAACCACCCATGGGGCAGGCCTGAGCTGAGACAACACCTCTGCTGTGTAAAGAAATGAAATGCTTTTTTTTTTTGCTGGCTTTTGAGTTGTTGGGTTTTTTTGTTTTTATTTTTAAGAGAGAAGACTGCAGATCTTGTCTGTCCCAGGAAATATATTATAAAACTGCAATTTGCCTGTCTTGGCTCTCTCACCCTAGCATTGACTCTAAGGATGAACTCCCATGAATAAGTCTAATCCTGTTTTTCATGTTTCCCCAGGCTAATGAATATTTATGAATTGTTTCTCCAGAGCCAAAGCATGGCCCTTACAACCGGCCATGATAGTTCAATTTGTTTTCTTGCCAATTCTTTGAATTGTTTTGTTGTTGTTGTTGTTCTTTTTGAAACTTAGGGGGCTGGGGGGGAAATCTAATTCCCAGTTGGTTCTTATCAAAGTGTGTGTGGTTTTTGTTTGTTTGGTTTTGTTGTTTTGTGTTTTTTTTTTAACTCAGCTGGTGCTTGGAGACTTTCCAATAGGCTTGAATGATTAATGTGGTGCCACTGACTTGTTTTGTGTTTATATTAAAAAAAAAAAAAAAGCAAAAAAAAAAAGCACAATTCATGTTTTCCAAAGAGCCAGTTAGGTACCTCTGATTGACCATGCCATGTAAGTTTTAAATTGTTCTTTGTGTGCACAAAATGTACAGAAAAAAGGAAGCATTTCCACAGAGATGAATGGAACAGTCAAGGTTAGAGACACAGGCAAAACAGAAAAAATACTGCCTCTCAGCAAGCTGAGTATTAGACTATAATCACTACAAAGCCAGGTCTTAATATCTCACATTTATTTAAGAGAGAAGATTTGTTCTTTTGCCTACTATTTATTTAGCTAGTCTAAATTCAGTTTGAATAGCAAAACAGCTTTCCCAGTTTAGCTGCATTACAAGTCAAGGTCATTTCCCTCAGAGAAAGATCAAGATCCTCTACAAGGAGGAAAAAAAAAAATAAAAAAATACTCTCTCCCTGATTGATCTACTGAACATCATTAGTGAAGGGTAAGAGATACCTAAACATGCTCTGTGGTCCATTGACTTGCACAGGTGCTTTCTGAGTGAAACAAAAGGAAGTTATGCAATTACCTTGAGGAAAAAAAATGATCCTTTCATGGTATTTGCAAATAAAACAGAGTTGTGAACTTGGGGGGAGGATACTGAAGGATTAAAGCTGTGTGTTTGAGAGTCAATGAAGTGGTGAAGAAATGCAGCTCTATTGATTCACATTACATCCTGCTTCCCAGGTGAGAGTTCAGCCTTTATATAATGTTTTTCATCCAGTGTTTTAAGAATTCCTGTAAAACTCTGATAGCATTTCATAGCACGTGTTTATTTAGAAATAATAACTGTTTGTACTTAAACTCATTAGACTAAGATGTGCCATTGTAATCCTACCACTCAGAGCCTGCCTGGCGAAGCAGGAGCTGCATCCAGCAAGTATAACTTTCACACCAGCCAAAACATATCACATTATAAACCCTCAAAACCAAAAAACTATTGCATTCATTTTTGTGATTTTTTTTTTATCCTTATGTCAGAGATTAAAAAAAAATAAAATAAAAAATTTTAAAAATATATCACTTTAAAGCCTGGGAGTGAAGGACAGCCTTTCCCAGATTGCTTTGCTGCAAGAAGAAAGACCATTACCAGGGACCCAGAAATTGTTCCAAGGGTTAGAAGTACTCTGGGCATATAAAGGGGGGCTAGAGGGGCTCAGTACTACCTACTAACCAAGATGGGGAGACAGGCAAGTGGCTCAGCTGCAGTGGCATGGCCAGGGAATGATGCTCCTCATGGCCAGCGTTGCAGGGTCTCCAGGGCAGGAGCCTCTTTCTCCAGGTTATTTGAGCAAGACAGAGCACACCTGAACCCCAGAGAGGTCAACAACCATGAACGGTGGTTAGGACAGCTCTGCAAACAAACACCATGCAAGAGTGCCTGCACCACGGATGCCCTAGCCAGAGTGCCCCAAGGAGGTGACACAGCCAGGGCATTTACCCACGTGCCCCGTGCTGCCTGCCTCCATGAGCCTGGCTGGAGCCTGCAGAAAGAGCTCAGAGCCCCCATGGCATCTTCCCTGCCCATGTGTGCACACCCGTGTCTGTGTACAGATATAACATATACACACATATATACATACACACACCCCTCATCCCTGCCAGATAAATAGCAAGACCCTGAAACTTTCCCTTGCAAGGATACCTGGAAATGGTTTGGGGGGGTCTCACTTTTATCTTCTAGCTCCTTTTTTATCCACTGAACATCTAACCAGTGATTTCTGTGAAAATAGCCTTTTTATCCACAGTAACCTCAGAAATCCAGGGGGCCCAGCACCTTTGGTAGACTGAAGGTGCTCTTGCTGTCTCCACAATTCTCATAGGTAAACAGCCCCAGCAGCTGTTGGTGGGGCAGGAGATGGGGTTGATCTCAGGGCTGCTCGAGGGTTTGAGGAAAGGCCAGCAGAGCTGAAACTTGCATGTTGGAGACTGCAGTGTCTGCTGTCAGTGTCCTGAAGAGACCACACCACAGAGGCAAAGCAGGGCTGAAAGAGTCTATTCTGTCTCCTTGCCTGGCCACTGCCCAGCCAAGGAGAGAGCTACCCTATTATGGTCTGCAATTAAAGAAAAAAATAAAATAGTAATAATAACCCCCATCCCCTTTCTCTTGTCTCCTTGGCTGGCTCATCCAGACCACTGATACCTCATTTCATAGGGTGCAGCTCCCACACCCACATTCCCCCCAGCTAGTAAAGATGGGTCAGTGGGCTCCCATCACCCTTCCCCATGGCTGGAGGAGCTGCCTGAAGGGGGGGATGTTGACAACCAGAACCCAGAACATAATGAACCATTAAGGAAAAATATTGCAGAAAGCCCTGTGAGATTCCTGTCTGCTCCTCCAGCACACGCATCAGGCGGCTCCAGCAGCACATTTGCTGCTTATCATTGCTGTAAATCAGAGCAGAATTAGCATAATTGTTCAGGTCTGGGGCTTGTTTTTGCTGAGGTCATAAACAAGCTGATGACACCGGGGTTTTTTTTTACACCATGTTGTAATTGGGCTGGCAGCCTAATTTTCAACACCCTGCTCACCTATGCTCAGTCTGAACAGTGTTAATGGCAACTTTCTTCGAAAGAAACCCAATTGTTCCAGGAACACATCACAGTTCAGTGACATTTCTATCAATCCAGTGGGCTGTCTTTACTTCTGCCTTCCTTAGGAGACAATCATTGCCTGCTGGGACTTTATGCATAGATTGCTAACTTGCTGTGCATAGGCTGATGCAAAGAATGAGCTTTGTAATTTAAATAACAGACTGTGGAATTGATGACAGACACAAACACGGTCATTCAGCCAGCTGCAGAGAACTGCAGCTAAAAGCTCCAGCAGGAAGTGGGAGGAAACATATTGCTTTCTCAAGGACCTGCACTTATGGCCATCACATGTAGGACACCATATTTATGCATGCAAAATAAAGCAGAACACATCGACCATCCCAAACCAGGCAGGTTTACACAGTAACCTGCTCTGAGCAGACAGCAGGGTATTATTCCATTTACTCACCCAGCTGGATCTTCAGTCCAACTCTGCTGCAAAGTGGAGAAGTTCCTCCTTGCCAGGAGACTGGGAAATAAAGGAGAACGTGGTAAAATCCTGGTGGAGGCACCAAGGTTCCTGGGAAACACAGCAGAGGAAGACCCATGAGCTCAAGGATGGCAGCATTTCTGCTGGGTCAATGGGTATCAGCAAAGCAGAGAGGCAAGGAGCTCCCTCAGCCTCCAAGCTGGGCCTTTTGCCCCTGAACACACCATGATTTACCCCCAGGCATGGGCTCTCCGGGTGGTGGTGGTGGGTCCCATAGCTGCCCAGGTGCCTGCACTGAGCATCCTGGGGATCCATAGTTGGGATGGTGCACTGGGAGCATCCCTGAGAAACAGCTCCAGGCAAGAGGGCCAAGCTGCAGGAGAAGCTCTGAGAGACCTCATTAGTAGGCACAGAGCAGGAGAGGGTCCTTCTGAGGATGGATGGGGCTCTCAGCTAAAGAACAAGAGGGTGTGAGTGGACATCATCATGGTCCAAGGCTGGACAGAGGCACAGAGCTGTGACAGAGGACAGAGCTTGGCCCTGGTGAGGAGTTATATTGCAGAGCAAGACAAGAGCACTGCAGACAAAAATATGACAGAAAGAGTTCAAAAAATTATTGTAAATACCTGTTCAGGTACAATAATCCTCCTTAATCTAGTGTGTCTCATTTGCATAACAACAAAGGCTTTTCTTCTTTTTTTTTAGGGGTGATAGATACATTTTCTTTTTGAAAAGAAACAAAGACTCTGACAAGGCCTTTAATCATCAAATCACTATAAACAACATTATAATACATTAGACTTGGAAATGATAAACTGTTATTATGCACCAACTAATTAAATTAGAACTGACAGCTTTCGAAGAGTAGGAGAAAAAGACAAACTATTTCCCTTGCTTTCAGGGATGACTTTTCCTAGAAGAAGTGAAGACAGATGAGCTGTAAGTACTTTCCCTCTGAGAACGAGGACCCACAGAGGAAACACCCACACCTGAAACTTGACCTCTTCCTAACTCTTACCAGGAGACACATTCTACAAGTGGGAGCTGAGCCTGGTCAGCTGTGAGTAAAAATCAACAAGTTAAAGTCTCCTACTCCTTAAAATGAAATCCAAGCATGCACTGGAAAAGACTAATTACAGCCACTGTGCCACTGAGCAAGAGCTACCAGTCTTCTGGCAGTAACTTGAATTTCATTGTTTGGGAAGATGAAAGGTTTCACTCAGCTGGGGAAAGGCATGAAAAACAATTCATAAACACGAGTGAAAAAAACTGTGTTTATTCATGAATAGCATTAATACCCTTTTGAGGGTTCTTAAAATAATTTAGAGTTGCTATGCAACACGCAGGTCCAAACCTGATACCAATAGCAGGAACAAAGCAACTTGTCTGCTGGGTTTTGTAGAAGCTAGAGAGACCCTGCTGCTTCCAGCACAGTATCCCAGCTGGATGTTTCCAGGTGAGCTGGAGCTAAATGCAACGTGAGGGCTGCACACAACCACCACTTTCCTCCTCCTCACCTGAGTTTACACCTTCATGTGTGAACACAGCGATGGGCTCTCAGCCGACCCAACCACCCTTTCCCAGCTCAGATCTGGGATTTTCAGTGCATTCCTATTTATTGCTTTTTGCTTTTAGACTTTGGACTCCCCCTTCTTTGAAAACTTCAATGGAATGGTTGTGTGGAAGCACGTTTCCATGATAACTGGGCTTGGGGTCAATATATGGAGAGAACTGGATGGAACAAAACCAGGCAGCTACATGGGTCTATCTGGGAGGAAAGCTGTGGAAGGAGGAGAATCACATTGTTAGCCTCCTTGCTAACATCCATTCAGCACCAAAAACTTAAAAATGAAGAATCAGTTTGCTCTGCAAACGGCAGCAGCCAACAAGCTCTGCCATCTCACACTGTTGCAGGTCCTTTTGCTTTAGCTGCTCATCCATAGCACAGTAAAGCTTGCAGGATCAGTCCAACAATTCAGCTTAGGAGAAAGCACAAAATAATATTTTCTGTATTTAACTACTTTTTAACTATGGCCCGTGTCACCAGTTCAGTGTTTGTGTTTGCCATGGTATTCCACTGTCAGGACTGACACTGAATTAAAAGGAAAAATTAAAGCTTTCTCTTTGTACTTGCCCACATCACATCCTTGCAAAGATGCCTAATCAATTCATTTGTGCATGAAAGGACAGATAGAGCGTCCTTCCCAAAGGGCCCCTCCTGGCACAGTCAGCAAGGGAGCAGAGGTGGCTTGGAAAGTGATAATTAAAGGAAAATTCTACCCAGGACTTGCAGGCTCCCTGAAGCCACACACATGAAGAGAAGCACAGGAAAAGCCCCCTCTTGCTCCTTTTCCCCCCTCCCATGGCTCACAGTTGGATATTTTTGGAAGTGATGCAGCCTCAGAACCAGAGCTGTGGGATGCCACTGAGCTCAGCCAGGGACGTGGTTTGGAGATCCCTTTCCTCTCCATGGTGCTGTCTCCCAGGCAGCAAAGAGACGTGGGCCTGTCAAGTTTGCTATGTGCAAAACTTTCTGTCCTTCTAATATACATCAAATAAACAAACTGATCATAGAATAACAAAGAAATATAACCAGTGCCAGAAAAAGTCCTGCAGCCAGCAAGTCTCTCCTGCATATTTTATCTTATAATCCACTGCACTAATACTCAACCACCACACCAAGCAGGTGGAAGTTTGAGGGCCATTGAGCACTGTGAATTTTCCCAATGCATCACAATTACCAAAACACCTGTGCTAAATAACTTTGCGCTGAGCCACTGTGAAAATTCACAGAGTGCTCAATAGCCCTTGAAATTTCTCATTTCTAGCCAGCAGTGGAGTGGCTGAGCACCCCCACGGCCCCTGCGCCGAGGACGCCGGCTCCAGACCTCGTGAAGGCCTTTTTCTCCTCGGTTGGAAGTTGTGCCATCCCTGTGATTTTCAGGCTGCTCCTACTTTGTCTCTGTAATTACACTCACTTGGAGCTGGTGAACTTTTGTGTGAGTAGACTCCAAACACAGCCGAGCTTCCCCATCCCTCCTTCCCAGCACAGCTGCCTCTCTCAGGACCTTCCTTTCCTTCTTGCATAGCCATGACAGATGGCAAGTTAGAGGCACAAAACCCCCTTGGGCCACGACAGGCTGATCCTGAGCTTGGGACTGGCTTCTCCATGCACCCCCCATTCCATTCTCATGGGGACACTGCAGAGGGACTAAGGGCTCAGCCTGACCCTGGACATGGCAGCAGCTGAGGACAAATTCAGCCCTGGGCTGCAACCAAGCAGGGCAAAGCTCAGTGGATGGCCAGCAGCTCTTCAGCTGTGGCAGAAGACGTGAATGGCTGCACAAGCCCCTGCTGCATCTGGCTGGAAATGAGGACGAGAACAAATTGGAGGGGTTTCAGCAGGCAGAAGCAAGAAGAATGAAAGGTTGATAAACCTCTTTTACAGCAGGGAACTAAAGACATTCAATCCATTTAGTCTGTCCCTGGGAGGGTTAAGAGGTGACTTGAGAGTGGTCAGCAAGTACCTACGCAGAGAGAGGAGTAATAAGATGAGGCTCTTTAATCTGACAGACAAAGGCGTCTTGAGATCCAGTGGCTGGAAAACAAAGGCATTTTTACAGAGAAATAAAATTGTTCTTGGTGCAGAACAGTTAAGGTAATTAATTAACTGCTGGAACAAGTTACCTGAGGATGCGGCAGATTTCACTGTCACTTCAGC
The DNA here is from genome assembly GCF_020740795.1 of Apus apus. Classification (NCBI taxonomy): domain Eukaryota; kingdom Metazoa; phylum Chordata; class Aves; order Apodiformes; family Apodidae; genus Apus; species Apus apus. The sequence continues at coordinate 6,570,073 of NC_067290.1, forward strand.
TCTTTAGATTGGACCTCTGTGGGACTGAACTCCACCAGAGCATCTGGGTTTGAGGACCGGTGGGGAAAGGGGAGGTCATGCAGGAAAAATCACTGGTGTGTGCTACTGGAGGCTCCTTCTGCCTCGCCAGTCCAGAACTGGAGATCTCTGGAAGTCAGGCAGGGATGGCAGCAGCTGCTGTTGTATCAGCTACAAATGCAAAGAGGAATTAAAAGCACAGTGACCTGAAAATTATTTGGGAAATACAACGTATCTCATCAGATGCCCCCTGAGCCTTCCAGGGCAGCCCCAGCCCCTGCTCTCTGCCACTTTGCTGCTCAGAAAGGAGCAGAGCAGAAGAAACCCAACTGCTCACAGATGGATGGAGGCAGAGCACAGCCCCTCCATGTCCCAGTCCTGCCGTTCCCAGGGAGGGCTGTGAACTATCCCCAAACAGCCTGGCTGGGGTTTCCACACACCAGGAGCTCACCAGACACATCCAGCTCACCCATGGGAATGCAGAGAAACACTTGGGTCTTGCCTCTGGGGCCAAGTGCTTTCCTGAGGAACCATTTCATTCTGCAGCAACACACAACACAGCAGTGTGTAACTGCCCTCAGCAAAAGTCCTTTACCCTTAAAAAGACAGACTGAAAGTGAGAATTCAGATTAGAAATGCCCATAAATAAATTATCCCAGCTTTTTCACAGCCAAATGCAAAGCATTTCAGATTTTGTTGCCCACATCCTCACTTTCTATAGCTCCTCAAGGCAGCCCATGCTTCAACCTCAGCTTCTCAGTACTGCCCCACCATGTATTTGCAGCAAGTTGCCACGATAATGAAGTTGAACTTCAATAACCAGTCTGTTGATACAAGTGCTATAAACCTGATTTTCAGGGTTGCTTAGCTCAATCACTAAAAGGCTGGCTGCATCTCTACCAGCCTCCAGTGGAAATCCAGATTATTTTTAAGAGATGACATTTTAGAAGCCTTAGGCTTTTATCTTACTTCTTGTATTTCAGAAAAAGGATGTTTTTGAGCCCTTGACACAAATCAAGGTGAATTTCAATGGTCCAATATAAATGTATTTTAATGTTAGTGACATTTAAATATTATTATTTTTGGTACATTAGCATAGGAATGTTAGCACAAAAGCCAGTTTTCTCCTATAGTTTTATAATAATTAATACTCTAGACACTTCTGATTATAAAATTATATACATCATCAATGCAAGAATGCAAAGTAAAAATACTAAAAAAAAAAATAAATCAGAAACAAGGGTATCACATACAGGCAAAACAGACAGGAAGGATCAAAACCTGGCTGCACAGGCACACTATTCCCACACCTTTCCCTCCATGATCTATCACACACACAGACTCATCAAACCAGAGGGCAAAAGAATCCACAAAACCAAGTTCTGGAAAAGTAATTTTCTGCTTAAAACCACAATTAATGAGGTTGCCTGAACGATTCTCATCTCCACAAAAGCAAGTGCAAAACACCATGTCCCCAGGCAGCACAGTCACATCCTGCACCCAGGGTCAATGAGCCCTACCTGACCCCCAGCTCCTTCTGCTGAGAGCCCCCTCTCCATGCTGGGATGTTGCACAGAAGGGCAGGCTCCTGCTCCAGGCACATGCAGCCTACCTGCACTCCAGCAGCATCACCCCAAGCAGGCTTTTCCCAGCCTTCCTCTCCTGAGGCCACAGGCCCCTGTCCAGTTTGCCCTTGCTCCCTGCAGCTGCTCATCCTCCGACAACAGGACTATGTTACCTCAGTGCTGCTTCACAAGTTGTCAAACAGCTGCCTGAGCAGTAAAAGGTTTCAAGCTTCCCACACATTTGGGGTTCTTTGTTGTTCACAAATAGCATAAATATTGCCTTGCTCTGACTATGTAAAATTATATATATACATTAATTGCCCAGGCTTTCTTTATGTTTTCCTTAGCAACTCTAAATAGCTGGTGTTGCCAGTAACCATCAAATAACCACAGGATTGCAAGCAAAGGCTGCTGAAGACTGGCCAGAAGTTTCCTGACTTTGCTATGGTGCGCAGAGATGGAATAATCAAAGTCCCATTATAATTACAACAAATCAAAACAACCTGAGCCATTAGGTCAATGTCAATAAAAGTGACTCTCAAACATATGAATTGGAAGCCTTCCACAGATGCTGTTCCCTCTCCAGGAGCAACAGGCCACTCTGAATGTCAGTGGAAGGTTGTTTTGTTTTTAATTGGCACCTGAGTTTTACTTAGCTGGTTTCTAAATTACTCCCCCCTCCTGTCTGATTAGGAGAGCTTTCAGATCTTACACTGAGGGCTCTCAGGCTCTTTGTTCTTTCAGGCTTTTTAAAGAAACAAAAACAAACAACCACCAAACAAACAAAAGAAAAGCAAACACAAACCACTCGCATCTGCAAACAGAAATGCAGGAAGACAGCCAAAAATCAGATTGTGAGCATTAACATTCAACTATAGCTGTATTTCATTGTGTGCCTGTATAAAGGCAGACACCCTTATGCTCTGTGTCCCCTGGAAGCAGGCAAGTACACACACTCCGTTCATAATTAATAGCCCAGCTTTTCCAAAAGCACTAACAACTGCATCTGCTTCTGTCTGTGGAGGATTTGACCCTCAAAGTTTGGCTTCACCAGACGAATACTCTGCCTGCAAAACAGACACATAGGAAATACTGGAGCCAGCCTTTGTCACCTGGATCCAGATGTATCCAAGCCAGTGGCAAATATAACCCCACTCATCCTCTGGAACCAATGCTGGCTTCGCCACCCATTTCCAGGGCAGCAGGCTTGCCCTCTAAACACTTGGGTTTCCAAGGTTTAGTGCTTAGGATTGAGACTAAGACCTCCTGAACCCTCAAGCAAGCTGAGAGCCCTCAGCACCTCTGCCAAACTGAATGACTACATTATTTCAAGCCATCCTAGTGCCTGGAGGACACGCAGACCCACACCAGCATCAGCAGGGAGCTACACCAGCCCATCAGCTCTCCAGCTCTCAGCAGGGCAGCAGCCACGCTCCTGCCAGCCAGGTTGCCACTAAAAGGCATCAAAAGCCACCTGGAAATGGGCTGACTGGTTTTATTTGCTTGTTACCCTGCCCACAGAGTGAGATATGCCCTGAATATATTTGTTTTGCTGAGGCAACCAGAGAGAAACCTCTCCAAAGCAGGATCTCTGCTGCCAGAGGACTTTTTTTTTTTTTTCTAGTTAGTTTTTGGCTTTTAAGAAGACTAAAAACTGTTGCCTAGTGCAGAGTCGACTGAAAATAACTTTCCATTACTTTTTCTGATAGCTTGTCTCCACACAGTAAGTCAAACTCCCCCTTGTGCCTGCTTAGGAGGCTTCTCAATAAGGAAAATAAAAGCTTGGCTGCACTAGAAGGCACCCAGGGCTCTGGATGTGACCTAAGAGAGCCCTCTGCACCAGGATCTTCCAGAGCTGGTGGCACAAAAGTCGGTGCACAGATGCTGGCATCTGCCCTGAAAGGCAGAGACAGCCTGCAGCTGAGTCAGGGACATTGCTCACCACCAGCCATTCTGCCTCATCTTCATCCTTCATCCTCCAAAGCACAACCCATCATAATTCTTCAGAGAGATGGCAGGGGGAAAAAAAAATAATAATAAAGTATATCTTACACCCTCCTTAGACCACCTCCCTGCTCCCAACAGCTATGACCCCCTGGAGGTCCATCAACAATATCATCTAAAAGTCAGGCTCCACAGATCACCATCTGTCTCTACGGCAATTCCTTCTGAGAATCATTCTTCATTGTTAACAGGTCTCCCAGAGGACACTGCCAACCCTGCCTTAAACATCACAGGATGGCAAAAGTCTGAGGCTGCACCTAATTAAGCATCTAATTCATTGATCTTTGTGATGGTTCTTCAGGATCAGGTCTAGCTCCATCAGAGATCATCCAGCCCCCTTTCAACCACAGCCCAAGATCTCCAGGCTCTACAAACACCAGGAAAACATCCACTGTCACACACTGCTCACACTTCAGACTGGATATCTGAGAGAAGTAGAGGGTGGGATGACATTAAACAACACAGGCTCTGCAGATGAGTTCATTTCCCATGCCATACCAGAACCTTACACTGGAATATCCCAGCATATTCCTGGTTTACTTAACTTCCTCAATAAATGATTCTACCAGGAGTCAGATCACTATGAAGGTACTAGACTTCCTAAAATTCCTTTAGACATGCAAATCCCCAGCTGTGTCTGTCACCTGGCTCCTTCAGCTGGGATCACAGGATGCCCAAGGGAGACACAGAGCAACTGCACCTCCCTTTCTGCCCACAGCAACGATAACCCCTGTGCTGGAGAGGACATCTCCTATATGACAGTCAGCTAGAAATGAGTTGATCAAGCAGGGAAAAAAAACTCAGGACTGAATTGCAGTCAAGCTGCAGGTGCTAGGAGAATTATAAGAGTTGGGCAAACCACAGGAATAGCACATGTTCCTAAAATAAAAAGCACAGGCTTTTATCATTTCATTGCACATCTGTGCATCAGTGTCTCAGCCCCCCTCCCAGGCACTTGGAAAGCACACCAGAGCCACACAAAGCCTTTGGCTGAAGACCCAAACACTGACCAAAGGCAGATGGGAGATCACAACCCACTCTGCTCTCTCTCATTGACTAGAGCAGCTGTTGAGGATGGGAACATGTTGACCAGTGAGAGGTGACTCAGTGGGTTCTTCCTGGCACCATGGCTGTTACAGAGCTGGGCAGCCTGTCCCTCTGGACACCTTCAGTTATTCTGCTTGGTGAATCCCTCCCACCTAATCAGGACACAGAGCATAGCACATCTCATGCCTTTTGCAAGGTAGCCCTGGGGAGATAAGAAGCCAACAGGCAGGGTTTCCATATCTGCCGACTCTGACTCTCCCCACATTTGGGTTTTTTTCCAAGTATTTTCCCCCCAGTATTTTCTGACAATTTCCAATTTTGCAAGAACTTCAGTGTAAGAATATAGATTCTTTTTTCCAGTGTAAGGCCTTGGCAATAAAGCAACAATTATTACAGCCTGTATTTCCCCATCTCTGCTGAAGCAGAATTCTCCTGTGGAAGGAAAAGCCCTGCAAGTTTACCAGTTTTTACTTTTCTGTGCATTCTGTTAACACACATTACTTTCCTGCTCATTAATCCTACAAAGGAACATTTACAGTGTATTTAAAATGGTTTTCCTCCTTTACTAGCTCCCTGTGGTGCCGTCCAGTTTCTGATCTGAAGAGCAATCAATAAATAAGCTCTGCCATCCGCCGGGGTTCCTGGCTGCTCAATTAGAAGAGCAAACCTCAACACACTGTTTCATTATATGACAACAGCTTTCAGCTTTGGCGCAGCTCTCGGTGCCTGATGCTGGCTTGAGATGTTTGTGTTTGAGTAACGAAGCAGTGTCGGCCTGGGAAGTTGGCAGGGCTGCTCTCTGCCAAACTATGGACAAATTCACTCACTGAGGACTGGAGTTTCCATCACAGAGCACTTGCACCAACTGGTTGCATGGGGGTTGATGGCTGTGTCATCATTTTTAATTGCTCGAAAGAGTGAATGGGCGGATTTCTGGCTTGTCAAGGACATTGTATGCAAAAGAGACATTATCAACCTCTCCAAAGTCTAGCTGGTGAGCAGGTCCTTAAAACAGCTGAACAGTGAGCAAAACACCATCAGCAAGTGGGCAACCTGCCACAGGGAGGGACAGCATGGACTGTGGCTCAAAGAGAAGGTGCTGCCTGCTGGAAAGCTCACCTCAAGCTGCTAAATAAATAATGTTAAAAAGCCTGGCAAGAGGGAGCATAAACAGAAGGTGCTGCTCCATCTCATATAGTTTTCAGAAAGGGGGATACATTTTCTTGGGGCACCACAAATGTACTTTGTGGACCCTCAAACTGGCAACACCAGCAATTGCTTGTGCCCATGGGGTGCCACCACCTCTCCCCAGTGTCTGGCCAGCAGGAGACAAGGGGCATCCACAGATGCTACCAGTGAAAAGAGCTGCTCTGCTGGCCCAGATCAAGCCTGAGGAGTCTGCGGAGTCAGTAAGGACCATGTAGATGAGCTCTGCCTGCCTCTCCCACAGCCATGGGGATTTGTGTTGTCTGGCAGATCTGTGCTGATGAGTTGCATTGGGGGAATTTTGTTTTGTTGGGATTTTTGTTTATTTGGTTTGGGTTAGTTCGGTTTTGTTTGTTTGTTGGCTTTGTTTGTTGTTGTTGTTGTTTTTTAAGGATCATCATCAGAACTGGAAGCATTGTATGCCCAGATGTTGGGAGCAGAAGGTACAACTGCACACAGGTTTAGCAGCTCCAGTGTGGACCATGAACAGACACACCTGTGTTGACATCACTGTCATAAAACCCCCCTGTGTTTGGATGTTTCAGCAGCACAGAGCTCAGACCAGCACCAAGAAGGATGTGCAACACAGAGCCAAGCCTCTCCCAAACAACACACTACCTTTTGCTAATAGCTTTAAATCCTTCTTAACCACAGAAGTGCAAGAAGCAGATTTGGAAGTAAAATATGATGATGGTTACTCAGCAGGGGACAGCATTATCCCAGGTGAACCTCCTCCTAGAATGCAGCAGGGATCATTAGAGAACCTGCTTGTCCTCATTTAAGCTTCCCCAACTCTACTAGGAGCCCATTTGACCTGCTGTTACCTGGTGGATAAGCACAGATACGAGATTCATTACCCTAAGCTAAGGCATTGCGGGTCACTGTGCCACCTGAGAAGTAAAAGAGACAAGAGATTCCCAATTTTCCTGCTTCCTGAGAGCAGCAGCCGTTTTACACATTCATAAAGCAGGTCTCTCCTGAGCTATTTGGCCTATACCATAATTAGCCAGCACTAACTAGCTGCCAGCTTAACACCAGCAAAAATGTTATATTCCTTCTTCAGTCCTATTTTTAAGCACTAACTTTAGGAGGAAAGACATAAGACACTTAAATCTGTAGGAAGCCTTGAAAAGAGAACACATTTCTTCCACCTGCATTTTGCAGATAACACCCTGAATTTCCAGCTTTACTGACCTATTCCTATTAATTTTTCTAATGTACTACCCACTCAATGAATGGGATAGAAGACACTAGGCAGGGCTGCAGATACCTCTCGCAAGCACCTAGAGCATCCTCCAGTGAGGGTCTCTTTGCATCCCTCTCTTAAGTAGTTGAGTGCTTCATCCACAGTGCTCAGCCCTCAGGTGACACACATCACACTTCATCTGACTCCATTAGCAATTTGGTTACTTCTAATAGATATTTCATTTTTCTCCCCAAGTCATAGAGTATTCAGATAGGCAGCTGCAGCCAAGAAACCATCCCAGAAAGTTCAGTGGTGATGGGCACAGGGAAGGGAATTAAACTAAAGGGAGTCCTGGTAAAGCAGATGCACACAAGAGAACTAGGCAGCCCTATCAAAACTGCTCCTGTCCATCAAAGGCCTGTCCAGAGGAGAAGGGAGATGGCTCTAACCCGTTTTCAGGAAAGCCACATGCACTGTAAGGAGGAGTGGCTGCCCTCCTCAGGTAACATTTTAAATAAGGAGACTTTTTAGACTTTTTCCTTACACTCTCTGTGATCTATGGCTGTACTTCACTGTATTTTCATTTGAGACAAGGCTGATGCTCCAGGGCAAACACTGCTGCCAGGAAGTGACACTTCCCCCAGGCTATCAAATTGCCCTTTCACACCTCCCTTGGAAGTAGCTGGTGCTGCCCACACCCTGAGACAGGCTTCCAGAGTCCATGAGTCACTGGTTTGACTAAGCCTGGCAATTCCTACCAAGTTGGACCACGACAGACACGAGCTCTGGCGCCACAAGGTGCATAGTAAAGCCTGGGCATAGGGTTGGGCTACATCACACCAGAGGTCTGCAGGGTGCAGTGTCAGCTTGAGTCTTTCTATTCCAATTAGTGGTAGGGCACGCCAGCGGGCATTTCACAAGAGAAGTCTCCCAAATTAGTTTGGTATGGGCAATGGTCCCAGGACCATCCTGTCCCAGGGCCTTGCTCTCCAGGACGTTCCTTCTCCTTCACAAAGCCCATGCTGCAACTTTCCTTCCTGCAGTGTACGGCAGCAAGAAAAGCTAGAGAGTAACTGAGCATCCCCTGCAATGAGGGGCTGCATCTGCCCAGCGAGCCTTGGGCTGGGCCCAGAGCTGCTAAAGCCTGCACTTCCAAAACTCCTCTCCGTGCTGCCCCAGCACCCGCAGCCCTGGTGCCAGGGCCAGGGGCTGCCCACTGGCAGCAGGGCTGCCCTCGACACTGAGCAGTTGGTTAAGTGCCATAATGACTGTGAAAGGCCTGAAGCACTTGAGGGTTTCCTCTGCTGCTCAAGCAGCCTCATCTCCCCAACTCCTATTAAGCCTTATGGACCTGAATCTTTGCTGAACTGAGCCCTAAATAAGTAAATCAATCATTCCCCAGAGCGCGATCCGTCCCTGCCCGCTGAGCTGCCGTTCCTACCTCCTCCCCTGGCCTCCCTCTGACAGGCTGATACTGACACTGGGCAGGGAAGGGTGCGGGGGGAGCGGCTGGACATGGCACCCCGGGCCCGCAGGCCCTGCAGGCTGCACCCCGAGCTGAGGCGCCTCACGCCGCTCTGAGGACCGGGACAAATCGCTGCCGCCGCTCAGACGGTTTGCACCCAGCTGCTCCTGGTTGATTCAAGTGGTGATGTGTTAGTGACAGGGAAACATTAGTCATCCCTGCTCCACAAATGCCAGCCGCATCCTCGTCCCCCAGATCCCCTGCCTGCAGTGCAGCTGTGAGAGAGAAGATTACTCTGCGTTGCCAGGACCACCTGCCTGTGCTGGACTGAGAAGGGCGAGAGAAAGAAGAAGGTGCTGGGACACAGCACTCTGCTCCCTCCACTGAAGAGGTAGAGATCAAGCCACCTGGTAGGACTGGTTCATCCCTGAGCCATGGGTTGCAGACAACCACTGCAAAGAACTAAGCCGTATGTATCAAAATGCCAGTGTTCGTCCCCCTTTCCCACACATGAAACTAAAATACCACTGTAGAGACCTCAGCATCCAAATAATCAGGCTGGACCAAGAGCTGCCTGCTGTTAGAAACAGGGACTTGTCTATGCTAGGGAAGCTGATAGGCATTGAAAGCAAAGGCATGACATTGCCTCATGTAAAGTCCATCCCACTCTATGTGCAGCCTGAACTTATGCTCTCAAGTGGACCAGACTTGCTGGGAGAGGGACCCCAGATGATGGGTTGGCAGCCCTACAGCCATGCCATGGCTGTACATAACCTGCCCTATAAAATTAGTATCTAAGGGAAACACTGGTGACCAGCTTACAAATTCTCCAGGTCCCTGATAAGACCCTACATGTGCCTTGCTTGTTTGCCCTACTCCATTACCCTAAAAGCCCTGGATCAGCTTTTCTTATTGTGGCTGCAATCACATCTATGTACTAATTAGAAAGTCATAGATTTTCCCTCCCCGTGAGCTATAGGAATTCATTCTGGGTCTATGAGTGTCTCCAAGGCAGAGAGGAAAACACAGCACTCTGTAGGAGAAGGAGGGATACCTGGCTGACTGGCCAAGCTCCCAGGATTTCAGTGGACACAGCAAGGAACCATCCAGGGAGATGTGTTTTGTGGCTTTTCTCTAATGAGGTCAGGCATCATGGTACTTTAGCTGGATTAAGGGTCTGTAACCACATGCCTTGTCTTCCGTTTTTTGCTCTCTGCTATGCCAGGCCTGAGGCTGAATCAATCGTTGCTGCTCTGGAGCTTCACCTTTTGGGCAATTAGCTCAACATTTCCGGAACAGGACAGGTGGCCTTATCAGTGGGAGGGCTTTACACACTTGTTAACCAGACCTTGGCTCTGAAGGGCTGGGTGACCAGAGGCCACCACTTTGGGCTCCCTGGGGATTCAGCCCTGAGAGCTCAGGGGAGGAGCATGAGGCTCCTACGGCCACCAGGGAGCCAGGCTGTATGTCTGCAGAAGCCTTGGGGAGGGTTTCAACGCCAGAGGCTAGGAGAGCACCCTACAGCATTGCAATCTCCCCCCAACATGAAGGGAGGCTGCCATGGCAAGACTGGGGCTATTCTCACTCTGCAAAGGGAGACATTTCCCCTTCTCCCTGCCCCATAAAGGTTTCTGCAAGGTGAATTTAAGTCACGAGCACAAGAGAACCATAAATCCTGAGGATTCAAGAGGGACAGAAGAACAGGACACCTGAGCTCTGATCAGAGATGGGAGATGGGTGAGAGGCATCTGAGGAGGGATTTAACAGAGACAATCTGCAAGCACCTAAGAGCAATTTAAACTCCCCACCCCACACGGCTCAGTCCAAGAGGGCATGACCATTTCTAAAAACCCCTGAGAGAAGAAAACTGTGGACGGGCACAAAGAAAACTGCTGATGAAAAAGGCATGACATACACAAGGGGTGAAGGCAAGTGTAGCCCCAAAGGCAGCTCTCATCTCCTCACCCCCCACCTCCTCACCCTCCAAAACTGGTGTCGAAGGATTGTGAAATAGGGTGTTCTGTATAAAGGTTTTGAAGTCAAAACCAAAACAGCTTTCATGGAGGAATGCTGCTTTAAAAGAAAGAGATGACTCAAAGGATGACACATCCTTAGTGCCTGCTGAGCAACTCCAAGGGGAACCCCAGCCGAGGAGCTTGCTGCATACTGAAGTGCTCTGAGCTGCTCTCACACCGCCGCCTGTGCACAAGCATGCTCCATATCACAGGATAACCTTACGGGGAATAGCTTTGAAAATCCAGAATTAGACTTTGCTATTAGACATTACAAGAGAAGAGATGCTGGCTTTTAATGTTTCTTCCACGCTGAGACTGGTTTTTGCAGGTAGGAAGGAATGTCCTGTTTGTTCGCATTACTCACCAGGAGAAAAGATGTCGAGAGGATCCACTGACAGCTCATTTCTGCCTTTCCTGGGCATTCATTGGCCTTTGCTGAGCTCCACTGACAAAGCTACTGGCAATATGTAGGCAGCCATTGACCAGCAGTACTGCATGTTGGTTTTCTAAACCTTGGTCAGGTTTGTTTTCAGAGGAAGACATTAAAAATCTGACTCTTGCAAGATGCAAGTTGTGACAGTAGAGAATAACCAACGCTACATCTCTACCTGGAAACTTCCCTTCTGTACACCTCTGTCCCACACACTATAACCTCTGCAGCTGCCACCCTACTGGTTATAGCAGAGAGCAGAACATCATTCCAGGAGATAAATCCATGACTGTTCCATAAGGATAGGACACAGTATCAGTTTTCAAACGGATGACCTGCTGGCAGATGACTCCACGCTCACTGGGCAATGCCCTTCTCCACAAATGCTCACAAAATAAAGGCTGAAACAAAGGTTCTGATCAATACAAAATCAAAGTGCCCATACTTCCATTCACTTACATACCACATTAGAAGCAAAAGCTTTGCCTTTCTTGACAATGTCAGAAAAGGAAACTTAGACAGCAGAAAAGGAAAAAGACTTACTCCTATGCCCAATTATCAAACTGCCAAATAATAAAACCTTGTCATATATCATTCATGCACTACATGCAGCTGTCTCACTTCTGTAGCCTCTTCCTTCCTTCCCTGAATCTCAAACCCGTTTGCAAACATAAATGAATAAAACCTCTCACCTCCCATGAAGCAGGTAATTTGTTTTTATTAATACATAAATGATAGAGGAAATTAATTAAGGAATAGAAAGGGCAAGAGGCCCAAGATCACACAGCAAGAGCACTTTAATCACTAAGTTCTGACCACTTAAGAGTAGTGCTTGCATGTTAACACTTTCCTGCACTCCTGCAAGCATTTGCAATGGACCACGTTTCCTCAGACTCTGCCAGTCCTGGCCAGCTTTGTAACTTTCAGGGACATGAAGTTTTTCTTCACATTCACACCATCACACCTCTGTCCTCTGGTTGAATTATTATTTATGCCGAAGATAAATTGCAAAGGAAACGATCGTAAATGAATAACGAAAAGGCAACAAGAGACAGAAGACCTGCTCCACTCAACTAGTATCCTGCCTGCTTTATACTAAACAGCATTGCACTGAATCTGCACAGCAGGGGAGGAAGGGTGCATTTTAGGGCCATTGCACAATATGAACTTCCCCAACGTAATCCCAGTTACAGAACCTCTGGTGCCAAGTAACTTTGTGCTGATCCACAGTGGAAATTCACAGTGTTCAGCAACCCTTGAAATTTCTAATTTGTATGTTCCCACAGAGGAGTGGTGCAGTGGGTGCATTTTTTGCTGCTGTACTGCACACTGGACATGGGATCAGGTACTCCTTGGGGCCTGACCACACTCCCTGGAATCTGTGGCTCTATCTGAGTTATGAAGCCATGCCTATCTGTCTGCTTCCCCATTTGCGTCTGGCGCTTTTAACGACAAGAAAATACAGCCTTTTTAAATGCTAACCTAGTAAGAGGTATTAGGAAAAGCGAAAGCTATTACATGTGCAAATTTCAGAGCAATTAGTCACAGAGGCAGAAGCACAGACAGGAGATTAGTTCCCAAGTCTACACTCCCGCCTGCTTCCCCACTGGAGCTGGCAGTTTTGCAGAGATCCAGGAGGTGAAGCTCAGCTCCACCAGCAGGAGTCAGAGCCGTTCCCCAGCAGCCCCCATGCCATCAGCAAGAGCAATGCCCTTCAGTTAACATCTCCTACAGCTTTACAAGGCTCTGGGCATGGGCTGTCAGGGAGAGACTGGCCTAGGGGCAGGACTCAGAACAGGTTAGATATAAAGAAACAAGAGTTCTCTTTCTCCATTTAACTGCAGCCAACATGATCCCACTGAAGAAAATATCCCTGTGGATAAAATACTAAGTGCATGTAGAAAATAGCTAAATTCTGTTCATGTGAAGATTTCTTTTCCTGACAGTGCTATTCTAGACACATCACTGCATATTTGCAGTGGAAGATGGAAATACTCCTGGCATTAAAGATAGTGACATTCTTAATTTATCTCACATGAGGGAAGGTGCATGTGGGAGGAGTGTTAGCAGCTCTTAGAAATACATCCTATGAAGCTTAATAAAGAATGGTACACATTTCCCCTCAGATTCTTTTTTTAATAAAGCTCAAAATTGGAAGAGTCTTTGCAAGAGTTTAGAAAAAAAAAAAAAATAAGGGAAATAAATCTCATACTGTTCTCCATCTTATAGGATTTTTTAGTACTGTACATATAATAAAGATATTAAATTAATATATATAACCCAATTTTTTCTGCTGTTACAACACTCTTGAGCATGTTCTCAAGTCTACTCACCAATCCAAATATCTTTAGATATTGGATTGTTTCCAGTTTTGAACAAATCTGTGGCTAGAGTTTTGTTGTGGAAGCCTGTGCCTGAACAGACTGGGGACTGTGCCTCCATTCCTTGGAGAGGATGGGACACGTGCAGAAGTGCTTTCCCAGGCCCCAGGAGCTGCTCAAGTTCATCACAGGAAATTGCAGAGTAAAGGTGCCACAGATGGGCAGCCAGACCTGCCCCTGAGTACAAATAGTCTATTTTCCTCTTACTGACAGTACATTAGCAAGCCTATTTTTATTGTTCATAGGTGTTCACAGAAAACCTAAAGATAGTCTGTTGTTGTCAACAGAAAATGCAACTCAATTCCTTAAATATATCAGGAACATGGGCTGTGAAGAGTTTGGTTTTCCTCAATAATGCACTTTTTCATTGTTGCCCTGGATTAAAATTAAATTGCTAACATAAGGACAAGCAGATGAATCCATGGTTATGATAGCATAGAAAAACATCTACAATGCTTGTACACTGTATGCTCTTTCAGTATTTAAAGATTCATATCTCTAGATTAATATAAACTGAATCACATTGTGAGGATCTCACACCATTAAATGAAGCAATGCTGCTCGTATTGCTTTACCTCTGGGTGTTGTTGCCAGCATCAACAACATCTTGGAAGTTTCAAGACTGCTTTCTGGGGTTGCCTGCACAGGGAGCCAGCATAGTCCTTGTTCAAAAAGAGAACAGGGCTGTGTTCTTTTGCCTGCAAACTCAATTCTAGCATTGGCAAAACACTGATAAAAATGCTAAAATTGTGTACTAACGCTCATCAAAACAAGCCCATAGCAAAGCCTGGCTCACAGCATCTTTGCAGTGGGGCCAATATACTGCCAATTTTTGGTCACAGAAAAAAAAAACAACAAACCTCAAGTTCTGAAACATTTAGTAATAAGATAATGACTTAAGGCGTCAAAGGAACTGTATAATTTCCAATCCCATATATGAACATAAAAGTAATTGAGAAACAAACTGCTGTTTCAGAACAGGATGCATGCACACACTGTTCCAAGAGGCTTTACAAAGACAACCTTTGCTATGGAAATATCTCTTCCCAGGCTGGCAGCACAGAGAAATTGCAGCCAAACTCCACCAAATTGAATTGAATCTCATTGCCCCACACATTCCCAAGAGCTGGTGCTGATAGCTCCTGGAAAAATTCCTTTACAGACCCTGTTTCTACCAGAGTCAGCATCCTCCTTTCTTTTCCTTTTTAGCTGGTGAACAGTAATTGAATTTGCAAAATACATATTTTCACACTTGTTTCTAAGTGGTTTCATCACTAAGCTCTATATAAATACATGACAACAGTGATTAAAAGAGGAAGGTTACCAGCAACAATCACTTTGAACCAATTAATTGGGAAGCACTTTTGATGGAAATGACACGCACACTGACAATTACATTTTTTTCTTAGCAACCATTTTTCCCGGGATTACTCCCAGGGTTCTGTACAGAGGCACTTTCTCCATGATGCACTGGCCAGTATGGACACTTAGCCATCCCCAAGAGAGAACTACCATGAGAGCAGGATTAAAGCATGCGAAGCTGCATGAAATCAGGCTCTCAAGTTTCTGTACTCAGTACAAACCCTGTATTGCACATGCTGCAAGTGGCCCTGCAAGCCCTTAGGCTCTCTCAGGAGATCAGAAAGGAAACCAGAGCTTTGTTCTAGGAAGGCATATAAAGGGCTTCAGAAGTCATGTTACCAAAGAGCTCTACAGGCATGGGCCAGAGTGCAGCATTTTCTTATGTAGTCTCACCTTGTTGGAAACATGCTGTTGGCTTCTAAGGAAAAAGGATAAGGATTTGGTTTATTTCTTTAAACTCAATTCTTTCCTTCTTTACTTTCTGGCCAGCTGTTGAGGCTCACGTTTCTATATATTGCTGCTCAGAAAATATTAATCTAAATTAATAAGGACAAAAAATATCACGGTTGTTGTTGGAGTCTCAGGGGAGCACAAAATGAAAAAATAATTCTGGACAATTTCTGCTCTTCCTGTAATGAAAAAAGTAAATGGAAGTATCAAAGTGACACCTCTATCAATTTACAATTAAGGAATCAACTTTTTCTATCTCGAGTCAGAACACTGCAAGAAAATTCTGACAAGCCCAGTTTAGAAAACTGCCATCAGAAAACCAGCTAATTAATTCCTCAATGAAGCCTTTTAATGTATAAGAAACAGTATATTATACAAAGTAATATACCTCCTGAGTCATCTGCATGGTTCTTGTCTCACTTTTCCTTGCTTTCACTAATTGAACTTCTGTCCCTCATTATTTGTACAACAGGGTCTCAGGGGATCCTCTTGTTCTCTTCGTACAAATGTAACTTAAGTGCTCCCATAAAATGACTCGGTCTTTGTATTAACTTGTATTAATGAGTGTGTTTTAACTGCATAGCTGGATCATTCAAATATACTAGAGAGGATGCACAGAGTATACAAAAAGCTTGCCTGCTGTTTACATAGTCTTCCCACACACTTTGCCTAAACTGTATTGCTCCAAGTCCTGCGACATGCTAAACAAAAACAAATTTGAGCACCAACAAGGGCAAGCCTCTAGAACAGAAACACGTAGTATGGAAATACAAGTGTTATTTACCATAAATCATGTGGTTGATATCTTTAAAAGAAGCTCTTTTCCTATAGGATCTTGATGTTACTGAAAGGAGTCACCCTTTGGAATGTGATACTCCCTGCAGGAGAGCCAACATTAATGCTCCACAATTATGCTTCCTGCACCCTCACCATATGCCACATGCAAAACACATGTAGTTTAGAAATCAGGGCTCTATCCTGCAAGCAGCTATGCCAAAGCTCAGGCACACTCATGCAAGTCCTGACAAGTAAAGGGAACTTTAAAATTAATTACATGAGTTGGAATTTATGGGCTCAGGTATTTAGATAATGATTACAATTAAGAATGTGTTTATCTCCTTTTTTATTCTTTATCTGTGTGTTTGACATTTATATCAGTCCTACAAATAATACATTTAAAAAAGGAAAAGGTAACTCAGGTCAGCCAGAAAAAGCTCTCTCTGAGATCAAACTGGAACAAGAGCTGCACAGGATGGGAACTGCCAGGCACGTCTGCCAGAAACCAGGGGAATGTGTTTAGGCTGCAGCATGGGAACCATTAGACCTCTGAGCATTGACCCCTCTTGCCCCTTTGAGTCCAATACACCTGGAGCACTCCTCTGTGCTCCATGCTGGGGACAGCTCTGGGACATTTTGTGGGCAGAAATGACCTCCTGACCACATGTCCCACCAGCTGGGTGCTGTGGAGAGGCACAGCATCCCTACTCCTGTGGGGCATGGGCTAAACAGGCACCCAGTTCCTTCCCAGCCCATAGTAAAACCCAGCAGGGCTGGAAGCTAAAACTCTCTGAAGGCGAAGTCTGGGGGACATAAGATCCCAAAGAAAAGCATGCATTTCCAAAAATATCCTTAGAGGGCTGCTCGCTCCCAAGTGCCACCAGAAGCTGCGTGACGTGTGTCATCCTCATCCCACCTCCCTCCAAACACACTCTCATCCAGTGCATTACTTGCAAATGAAGTCAAAGAGATGCAGTCTCAGTGACAGACTAAAGGGTTCTGCTGTGCAAAGTACACTCTGTTTACAGCTTCGACTGCTGAATTTTAAAGGAATAATCAGAGACACAGGCTATTCTGAAGCAACTCAGCAGAAAATACTTTTGCAACAACTTTCTGCCACTCCATGGCAGAGCTGCAAGGAATCCATCACACTTAGGGCTGCAGTGAGAAGGTTGTGCCAGTGCACCTGGGTTGCAGAAGCACTATGTGCCATATCCAAGCTGGCTCTGGTGCAGATGTTCACAGCACCACAAGCTCCACCTGAATGTTCTTTCCAGGACACTTTTCTATGGGGTGTTCTTTGGATTGCTCTCATCTTGACATTGCAAATGAGCATTTTTGTTCAAAGATCATCTGTTCTTTACACATCTAGGGACCTGACTTACACGTGGCACATCCAGTCTAGCTGTATTATACCTTACATTAGCACATTACATTTACATTAGTATAAGGTATTTATATTATATATATATACATGAGCACTGTTTTTTCTAATGTCTGTCAGATCACTACATTATAACAGAGAGGCTATTACAGACAGGTTTAGTTAGCTGTGCATCATTTCACACCTTCATTACAATTTTTACCAGGAAAATGGATTGCTTTTGAGCCTCTCTCCATTCTCATTAAACTTCCACTCTTGCGAGGTGTCAGAATTGTAAAATGCCTAATACAGCCAGTTAATTATAACACCGCTCGCTGCTTTACCCTTTTCAATTACCCATGTTTCCACTGGCTGAAGCAGCCAAGCTCCCACCTGGAGTTAGTCAGACCAAAACTAACAAGGGAGACCAAGAGGTGGCCAGCAAACAGAGGCCAACATGCTCCACTGGCCAGTACAGGACCCTGGGAGACCATCGGGAACCTTTCAAAAAGTGGAATGGGAAGTCTGTGCTCGTGTAAGGATGAAAGAGAGAGGTGCAGCATAGTTTTCATCTTCCTTTGATAATACTGGCAACTCAAAGTCTGACACTGTCGACTTTATTAAGGAAGCTGTCCTTGGAGATGCCCAGGGTAATAGCAGTATTTCTCAGAACAAGAATTGGTAGAAACTAGCCTGAAATCACATAAACAACTTTGATTTCTGCTTCAAGACAGATCTGTCCTGCCAGATAGTGAGGACTTACCTCTCTTCTTGAGCATGGTCACATTCTCTCACTTATGGCAAAACCTGCAGAAGCATGGGCTGAAGGCAGCTCCCAGGGGTCAGACACTGAAAGTCTCCTTGTAGTCCAATGGGGTCTCTTCCACTCCCTTCTGCAGATGGGAAGAGTGAGAGTTTAGACAGTGTCTCTGACACTTACACAGAGCAAACTGCTCCCATGCCCCTTAATTTTCTGGTGATTTTGGGGGTGCCATGAAGCTTTCTGAAGTTTCTTAACAGCACAGATACTGTAGTGATCGGGGAGCCTGACATTTCTTCAGTCATTGCTTCACGGCTGGATGAAACATTTCTGACCAGCCCATCTGACTCCCCTGGCAAAGCCACCCTACCAGCTCCACCCGTGCTGACACCAGCTGCTCAAAGAAATCTTGTTTAAAATTTCTCAAAGCAGCAAACCCACAGGGCCACAAAGCAAGATTTTCTGAGGATAAATTACACTCCAGTGTAGCAGGCAGAGCAGATGCCCACACAAAGGACACTACTCTCTTTAGCTCATTTCTCTTATTATAAAAACAAAGCAGCTAAGGATTGCCCAAGTCACACCTTGCTGTGCAAATGTATATTTCATCCTTAAGAGGGAATAACTTTCAATATATTTATGAAGTAAGCATCTTTGCTGTAAAGGAACACCATGTTCTGGTAGAGACACCCCAAACACAACTGAGAAAGCTATCTCCCTGGGATCAGAAGATCAAAGTTGTGTTTTATTAGTTGTATAAAAAGTATCTTTAGCTCTTTGTTGAAAGGGAAAATTTGCATTTAAATAGAAAGATTAATAACTGTAATGTTCAGAGCCCACAATGAATAATTTTTTGTAACAGAAAATAATTCATATTGTTTTATATAAATTGTGAACCTTAAGTCAAGCTACAAAAAATTATAATCCTAATATTTTATGGAATAATTTTAATATAATACAGCTTTGTTACATTATTATTCTCCATTGTAAATAATGCATGTCTGGAGCTTTGGAAAAGACTGGATTTAAAATACTTATCTCTGAAAAGTCAGTAGGATGTGTGCTTTTTTGTGTGTTTACACTATGCATGACTTTTACTTATTAAAATTTAAGGAAAAAAAAAATCTATCAGAAGGATAGAAACAAACCACCCCGCATGCTGCAGGGACAGAACAGGAGGTGATGATTATGGAGAGTTTATTGAACTTTTTTGGAAAGAAAGCTTTTTCTCTAGAACAGAGATTTGGATTCCCTCAAGTACTTTGAAATATTATTGAACTGCTGAGTTGTTTTGAGCAGTTTAAAAACCTGAACTTTAAACCTAAAAAAAATTTTACATTCTTTTACTATTGAGGGGTAGCTTTTAATTTTATTTTTAAACTGTTTCTCACTTACATTTTTTAAACACTGACTCCAGGCCACAGGAAAAGAGCCTTCCTTTTCCATTTCACTCTAACCAAGCCCTTAAAAAAAAAAAAAAAAAAAAAAAAAAAAGTTAAAAAATATTGATTTTCACAGAAAACTTCCAAAAAATCCCTTAGGATCAACCTGAAGCATTTCCTTTTTTGCCTGTGAATGATTTGTTTCAGTGCATGAGTTATTCACCAGCACAGAGGAGGTGAGCTGGGAGCAGCGGGTTCTACCTCCAGGTTAACCCCTCTGGATGGTCTCCTGTAGCCATCTCAGCAAGGCTGTGGTATCTCAGGGCTTCGAGGGCTGCACTGTCATCCTGCTCCATCCCTCTGGGCTGCTAGTCTCTGCCCTTACCCACCCCGCTTGTCCCCAGCTGCCCTCAGGGTGCAGGGAGGAAGGTGTCAGGTGGAAGCCTGAGCTGGGAAAGAGGCCAGTGCAGCCCAGGGGCTGTGACAACTGCTTTAAGCAGCTCTGCTATTGCGTTTTGAGTCTTCCTGCTATTGCTGAAAGAAGGTGATTCCTTGGCTTTCCTCTCCTGGCCTAACACCAGCAGAGCCCTACCATGGTCAGTGCAGTTATTCCACCTCTACTTGGGGGACAGCTCCTGTGTCCCGTGCTCAAGTACAAAAAACCCAGCCTCGGCCTCCTCGCCTGCTGAGGGGAACTGGTGGCTGCTGGAAACCCCAAACACTCCTGTCTGCCACGGGAAAGGAGCAGTTCCTTCGTCAGCCTTGCCGGGAGATGCAGAATCTATTTCCTGCTGCAGCACGAGCACAGAGGGGGGAACTCACAGTGTTTCACTTATCACTTCTTAATATATTCCAGTCCTTACCCAGAAAAACCTTTTAATTAGAGAAGGATCAGGAGGGAGTTGCCCAGTGTTCCCCCAGTGCCGTGTGGATAATAGAAGAAAGCAAAACCCCTTACTCTGCTCGGAGCCACCGGCAACACTAATTACCTTCCCAAAATTCAGCTCAGGTTCCTCTCGCTGCTCATTTCAACTCCGTCACTCTTGCTGCCTTCCATTCCATCGCGAGCGCGAGCAACAGGCAGAGACACAATCAAGGAAGTTTGGAAGAGCTGTTGCTGGCATGCAGCAGAGAGCCCAGCGCTGCCTGAAACGAGGGCTTAACAGCAGACAATCAGGAAAAGATGCACAGATGCTTGAAAACACGGCGTGTGTCCATTAGGGAGCTCAGCTCTCTCTTTAGGCTCTAATCCATCTGGACTCCAGAGGCTGCAGGCTCTGCTGTCGCTGCAATACGTGCTACTTTCCAGCAGCAGCCCTGGGCTTTTAGGTTGGATGCTGGTGCAAGGATTGAGATGTTCATCATTGCCTTCCTGCTCTCATCCAAAGTGCCTTCAGTGCCTGGAGCACACAGCCTGGGTACCACCAGCAGGGATGTGTTGGCAAGGCTGGCAGCTCCTGGTGAATCCCATCACTACAATTACAGAGCCAACCAAAGGTGTGCAGGGAGCCACGCAACTTGTGAAATGCTGCACAGATACAAAGGCATCAAAAAACTAATTAAAAAGTCCATTTAACAGTCAAAGTGAAAAGGCAAAACCCTTGAGAACAATTGTAAGAGAGTATATGAGAGCTATCAAGGATGAGCCCAAACATTTGCAGCAGCCCACCTGGACCGATTTGGGTGGCCACAAACCTGAGCTGCAGGTGCTGGCTGGGCTCCTCCTGGCCAGTCTGCTCCATGTGGTTTGGGTGCTCAGCCACTCAGGGGGATGCAAAAGGATGGCAGGAGCTCAGGGCCTCCCCAGTGAGTTATTTAAGCAGGTTTGTAGATGTGCCTCAGGAGATTAGTGCAATTAATGGCAGCAGATCACAGCGGCACGAAGGGCCACCAGGCAGGAGCACAGCGTACGGCAGCTGGCCTGATGTGCAGACACAGCTGGGATTGCAGCTTTCATCGCCTGCCTCAGGACTTAACAGCACCAGCTAGTACAAGCTAAAGCATATATCCCTTTTTTTCTTAAAAAAAAAAAAAAAAGATGGGCTCAGGGACCATGAGGGTGATGCCAGGGGATGGGGAGCTGAGCTAAGCTGAAAGACAAGTCATCCGTGCATAGGCAAGGCTTGGGTGGCCTCCACGCCAGGTTCAAAGCTTGCTCTTACCTCTGCTCCTGAGAGGTGAGGCAGCTTTCAGAGTTTCACAGGAGTTTGTTTGCTAGCAGCAGGGTGATGAGCTGTGGCAGGGAGCTGCCCAGAGTGGAGGCCATGAGGTGAGGGTGGAGGCCAGGTGACTCCTGCTCCGGGAACAATGCCAGCATGGCAAGGATGATGGTTTAAACAGTTCTTACAGCAAGATGCCAACACACTGCCATTTGCACGTGGTTCTCCTGTGGCAGAGATGGGCTTACAGATGCTGCTGAAAGCTTTCCACCTTCTACAGCTGCACAGTCAATCCCTGTGGCAGCAGTACCAAGTTTTCTGTAATGTTGGCTGAGAGTCTGGCTATCCCCAGCATTTGAATTATTTACCCTGATTTAATACCAGTTTTTAAAAGCTAAACTACATAGATGGAAGTGGTCAGGGAAATGTATTTCGAGCCATAAATGGACTCGACAGGTTGGAATCAGTGATCTGAATTTTGTTTGGGGCAAAATATTTTCACTCCCTTTTCCTTTCTGACGGGAATGCAAATTCAAGCTCTCCTCCAAAACATCACTGCAGAAACACAGTGAGAGCAGAAGCCTCCATATTTAGGACCAGCAAGACCACTCAGAAGGGAAGGGATGAGATGTTTCATGCTACAACTTTCAAAAGATGGATCTGAAAACAGGAGGATTGTTTTGCTGCTCACAGCCACCTGACACCTCTGAAAGTAGAGAAGACCAACCTTTCCTCCAGCAACCACTGTGCCTTCAGGCAGCTTGACAGGAATTTGTGGTCTAATCAATTCTTCCCCCATATTGAAGGGGCAAAGATTGATCAAATCTTTTCTATCTAAACCAGCAATACTAATTTTCTTGCATACCATGTCAGTTAGCTTTACAGTATTTTGTCATATATTCCTTAGCTACTCAATGCTACTTCTAAATGCAAATATTTCCTGACAAGGAGAAGGATGAAACCACGTGATTTTTTTTATCTCGGTTTTACATTCACATATCACACACCCGAAGTTAACAAGGGACTCTCTTGTGTAAAGCAGATTTCTACTATCCATGCATCCAAAATAGCAGCTATGAAAATCCTTGTCTATTATATAGTAAGATAGTTTGCTGCCTTTATTTTTCTGACCACATGTGTATTGTACAAGCAGAGAACAGAGTCTTTTATGTTATCATCCTGCTGTCTGGAAATCTCATTCTGCAATCTCTGCTTTTTCATTGCCATTTTCAGATGTTTAATGAAGCGACACATGGATATGAGATGTCCCTGTTTTTTCTTGTGCCCAGTCTCTATCGTTTTCAATCTCAGAACTATTGAAGAAATGGAAATATAGTTACCAGCTCTATTTTGCACTTCCTGAGCAAAACACCCATTGGAGGTGATGAGAAATGTGGGTAAGGTAGCCAGTGCAGGTTTAAGTCTCCTATTTATTTTTCCACACTGTCTGTGTAGAAGACCATAAAAGGAACATATTCACTAGTCATAGGCCTTGTCTGTTTTTTAGCCAAATATTACCATTAAGAAAGGTGTTTTCTAAATGAACGATCTGTGTTTGGACACCATCACAGCCACTCCTTTACCCAGTTGCCTTCCTCATTGGGACCTCATGCTAGTACCAGCAAAAGTCCAAGTCATAAATATGCCACACTCCTCTGCACGTAGTTGGGGATTTGCCCAAGAAAGCTGTGCAGAAAGCTGATATCTCACCACCTCCAGCTCAGAGGTGCATCACTGACCTTTTCTTCCCGCATAGCCATCTCGAATGGCAGGAACAATCAGGCTTCAACACTGAAGGTCAGTCACATCAACCTTGTCCATTTTCTACTGGCATACAAGTTCACATACATCCTTCCGCTCGCCAGGATCACGCTCAGCCCACTGGTCTGCAGAGCATACATTAGAGAGAATATTAATGACTTGAACTCGTGCTGAACTTCCTCTTTTAGCTGCTGTTTTAGTGATTTGTTGACTCTCCAAGGCTCATTCCGGACTTTTTTTTCTTAGCCTTGACAGAGTAGATAGAGTAGACATGGATTTTATGTGCCAACTCTTCTGTATTTTTGGCACTCCACTCACCACATAGCAGGTCAGTGAAATACAAGTTCAAGCAACAGAGGATGCCTTCCCCGTATATCTGTGGTGTCTCAAAGTAGCCTAAACTAATCTCTGTCTCTTCCCCATTAGCAGTGACACTAAGCTGGAAGCAACGGCTGAGGATGCTTTAACAGCCACACAGAATCTTAATAAGATCGACTTACATTGATATTGTGCATTTCAGGCTGGCTGGCTCAGTTTCCTTAGCCACAGCCTCACAAAAGGAGCTGAATACACTGGCTTATTTTTGTGGGCTTTTTAATTATTTTAGCATTGTCTCTGATTTTTCTATCAGCCATCTGCAAAGTGTGGCAGGATGTGTGTAATCTTCTATGGCACATGTTATACTTTCTCCATTATTATCAGATGGGAGAGAAAACCAAAGTTAAGGGAGATTAAGGTCAGTGTACTCTCAACATCCAATCGCTGTATAATCCACTGCGTTATCGCTGGGGAAGATTATCAGCCTTGATAGGACCCATTCTTCAAGCCATTCAGCTCTGTTGAGGCCCACTTCTCTTGCAGAATGGTATTTCTGTTCAATCTCAACAGAGAGAAATCATACATAATTTTTTCACTACCACCTGCTAACGTGCAGTGAGTGACTGTCTTCGTGCTGGATGCAGGAACAGCATTTCCCTGCACAGCAGAGCTGTCCTCTGCACTGTCCTGGGGCACAGCACACCACCAGGGTGGAGACAGCCCTCCCAAAGCCTTCACCCCAGAAACGGGCAGCTGAGACAGTCACTAAAACACCACAGAAGTGTAGGCAGGGAGAGCATGCTGCACTGACCAAGGGGCACCCTCCTGGCCAGGAAAGTGGTGCTGGGCAGGATCAGGCCTCCTGAGGCAGAAGTCATACACTGTTTCTTGCAAAGAGAGCGAATCATCACATTATATCCTACTGCATCATTTCCCTCTAGTAGGAACACAGCTCAGCAGACACACTTCCAAAGCTTGGTAAGGCCACACACCGCTGCTGAACATCACCACATTTAACCAGGTAATAGTCTCTCAGTGTCTTTTTGCAACGAGTGGAGAGCAAGGACAGGATTGAGCAGACTCTGAGCTCTGCTACTCTTTGCCTGGGTTAAATGTACCCCAAAAGAGAGTAGGAGGACAGCAATACTTACAGTTGCAGCCCCACTGTGAAACATCCAAACAATCCATTAGAATGGCCATGCTCCAAGAGTAACCAGAACACCCCGGATTTCAAGATAGTTTCCCTCTCTTTGCAATTAATGTATGAAGGTAGAAGTGTTTTCAAATTATTTTCATTCACAGTTCCTTATCCACTCCCAACAAGCTAATGACTGCTGCTCTTCCAGAAGCCGTCTCTTAGCAACAAAAAGGCTCATCAACTTGGAGGATTCCCTAGATCACCTTATGCTGGGAGTTCATCTCAGATGTGAAAGGAAGGCAAGATGGAAGAGCAGATGCTGACCTCGGGCAGGCAGTATTCAGCTCCAGGAAACTCACTGTCAATTATCACATTGTGCACAAGTGAATGGAGGATCTTCCGCTCGGTGTCGGGAGGGGACAGAGAAACAGGCACCGTCTCTTTCCCACAGGAAGATCCACCGTGCGCACAGGGAGCTAACGCCTCATTGCAAACCTCGGCTGCAGAATCTGCTCCTCAAACTCCTGCAGGCCTGCAACAAGCCAGGGCTGCAGTTCAGGCAGTAGAAAAATGCTAGAGAATGATGTGCAATTTGGTTAGGCACACTGCACCAGCACCTCATTTTGTTCATAGGGCTTTTCGATCACTTGCAAGTTACTATGCTGCGCCTTCTCCCTTTGGTAGTCCAAATTCCACAGCTGCTTTCCATTGATTTCTTGGTTTCAATTACTTGAAATCGAAGTCCTCATCTTCTGTCCCTACTCAGTCACTGCCTGAAAGGGCATCTAGTCTGGATACACGTGGGGCAGGAATGGGAACCCCGAAACCAATGGATCTGGGACTAAACAAATGAGCAACCATAGATGATACTGCAGAGGCACCTGAACAACACAGCTTCAGCCAGCTATGAGCTAATGTGGAAAAAAAAACTGATAAAGTATTTCCACTGTGGGAATACATGAGGTACACAATCCAAACACACCAAAATGCTTCATTTTTTAAAAGTCAAAATATTTCATTTCAACATCTTCCAAATGACACTTGCAGCTTTTTTTCTTTAAAACATTGTGTGTGTGTGTGATTCCGTTTTAAAAGGAAGAAAGCAAAGATTTGCATTGTTGTTGTTTTTTTAGAGGGTCAGATAACCTACAAAGTAGCTGTGGCACCCTTTCAGTTGATTCACAAATGATGCAGCAATTGCAACCATGGGATCCTCTTTGAGCAATGAGGGTTACTGGGGAGAGGTGGGGTGCACCTCATGAAACAGGACAAGAATAAGTCAATAGCATTCAAATGTGTTCATAAGGGTCAGATACAGAAAGCCACAAGCAACAGCAAGGACTAGGAGGGGAGGAAGAAGGCATGCACAAGGGAAGACCACAAAGAGGATTCATAGCAACTTGAGCTTCTAAATTATATTAAAATTTGTTAAAACCACACATAACATTTTGCTACATTGCTTTCCTGGGCAAGAAATGTCATAGGGAAGGAAAATTAGTATGGTGGGAGGGGAGGCAGGCACTAAAGTGGTGTAAAACAGAAGCTTTCCCCAGGAGCAGAAAAGGTCTAGAGAGCTGAGAGCCAGGTTCTTACCATGGTCCTGGGAAAGCTCCGCTCTTTGCTGCACAGTTTCCTGCAAGATGAGAGATCCTCATGATCCTATAAATCACAGGATACAATCTCTACTTACAAAGCTGAAAAGAAGCAGTCAAGGCTGAGAGGTGCTCAGATCCCACATGGGGACAGGATCTGGGTGAGCACCAGCATGGTCTGCAGGACGTGTTTTTCCCAAGATAATCCCTAACAGAGAGGAAGCGACATAGACCCAGCAAGCAGCCTGTTTGCTCCAGTGCAGGAAACCTTCCTGGAGCTTAATCAACTTTCCAGCTTCTGATATACTTTTATTTTTTTGCTTACAGTTATAGTATTGCTGTATCATATATAACTGTACTTTCACGCTTGGGTAGCTGCAGTAATATATCAGCAAGATTTCTTGCACCTATCTCAGGAGGAAAAAGTTTTATTAAATCATTAAATAAAATCATCATGTAGTCTGCCTTTATAACATAAAAAAGGTCAGCTTTAGAACTGATACACAAGTGGGAAAGTAGGTGTTGTGAACACTACACCCAAGAAGCTGGATTAGATGCTGCACATCAAGAAGGAAATAGAGTACGTGAATTTAAGACAAAAAGACAAAAAAAAAAGCAAAAAAAGATCCTTTTGAATTAAGCCTTTTCTCACCTTTAACAGGGCTCTAGAAACAGCACTAATCAATCCAAATGACACTTTAGTGTGGAGATCTATTATATTCCTCAATGATCATATGGCTTTATATGTTATAATTTGGTTCTGAATTATGGCCTACATCAATTATAATTGAGCACTTCTTCCCACTCTACAATCAGACTGTGATGAGAACAGAAAGGCAGTGGACATTAGAGGATTACTATCAGGACCACCTAATTTAATTAAGGAGGAGATTTATTAAAATTGTAACATTAACAGGTGTTTTATGAGACTAATAATTAATAAGGTTTCTGTAGAACATTCGTAAGAGAAATAGACAATATGCAGTGCCAGCAAAACTCCCTGTAATGGGATAACAATAAAGCATTACAAACTGTAGATCAAATATTATTATAATAGTCTGATAGTGTAAATTATGGTTTGAAGAGGATTAAATGTCATTATTGCAAATTACTATTTATTTAAGCTCCAGCAGGCCTTCACACACCGTCTGGAGGAAAGGTGGGCTGCAGATAGACTCTCCAGCACAAACATTTGCTGTCCTGAATCCTGCCAGGATGGGAACCTTGCTGTCTGCCAGCACAGCAATCATGCTGACAGTGTCCAGGAAACCACAATAGGGATGCAAGAAAGCACTTCATGCTGATGAAGTCCAGTGACTCCTGTCTGACCTTTCTGAAGTTACTCTCAAGCAGCTGAAAGTGGGCACCCCCATGCTGCTCCCCAGCTTGCAGGCTCAGAGGTGTTCCTCCCATGGGACGGGGTCCACAGTGTCTCCCGGGACTCCAGCTGTCTCCCAGCACACAGGATAGTGAAGGATGGGAACAGTGGGGGCTGCTCTCTCCCCTCCTGATGCAAATCCTGCAGGTACAGCGAGAGGTAAATCTCAGGAGTGCAAGGAGAGAAAGGGAGAAGTGGGGTGGGAAACTAAGAGGGAGAAGCTTGTTTTCAGGGCAGGGGGCAATACCCCAGTGCGAAAGGAGGAAGAGAAAATAGCCTCAGGGTCTTTTCTGGAAATGAGGGTCCTGGGACTTTGCCAGAATTACTTGGCAGTTTGCAGCTCATGCTAACACCTGGCACTTTCTTAGCTCTAGGCTTAAAAAAGATTCATCCCAGCCCTGGTCCCAGCAGCCCACAGGTAAGAGAAGGGAGCTGCAGAGCACATAGCCCTTTCTTGAAACCAGCTCCCATCCCTGACACAGTGATGGAAGAGGATATTAGAAGCAGGAAATTTTTTCAAAGCCAGTACTTTAATGAGCTCCTAAATAATGACTTTATCTTAGAGGCACACTCAATATTCACTCAGTATCACACCCAAACAATACCACTGCCTGACTGCAGTCAACAAGTCCAGAGAAACCAACCCTCTGGTTTGGGAAGCAATGATGGGAAGTGGCACTCATCCCTCCCTGGGCCCTGGTGTGGTGGAGGCTGGTGGGGGCTGCAGGCCTGTGTCCCCCCCCAGCTGCTGCTCCTGCCCGAGCTGCCAGTGCTGCCAGCTCCCACCCACCCTGCAACCAGGCAAAGATGCTTGTGTGCCTCTGCTTCTCAAAGGCCTGTTTATGCCAATCAGCAGAGGTCTGAGCCACCTTTTTGTCACTCTTTTAATTAGTAGCTGATATCAACAACAAGCACAGAGTTTGCAAAGCAAATGAAACGTCCACTTAGTGTCAAGGCCAGTGTCATTTCCCCTCTAGGGTGCAGAGATTCTGGCTTTGGACCAGACCTCAGCTTCTGGGGTTTTTTTCAAGGCTGGGCTTGATTTGCTTTTTAATCAGGCTGAGCCGAGGGAGAGGACCTTCAGCTTTGCCCCTAGCACCCAGCCCCTGCAGAGGCTCCGCCACAGTCCTCTTCTACAAATCACCACTGAATGGTTTGGGGTTACTTCAGACCTGCCCATTAATCACAGTTTAGTTTCTGTGAATTGTCCTGCTTAGCTCATCTCAGCTGGAACAGTTTTGATCAAACTTTTCCCAGCTTTTGTTTTCAAGTTTTGGTCCACAAACACCTGGGAGATTTATACCTACCCCAACATGAAATATTGTCTCTGCCAGACCTTGGGAACTCCTGCAGGAGACTATTGCCATTAATATTTTCCCAGTACAGAAATGGGCTCTGAGCCATGGCTTTTTTATAGTTCTGGGATGCTTATGAGAGCAGATTAACCTGTCTTGACAGACAAACCAGTTACTATCCAGCAGCCCCTGGAGCTCTCATAGATCTACTTTCAAGTTTTATTTCATTTTTAGCATTCTCCTTTATTTGTGCATGCCCACAGGGAGCAGAAACACATGCCAGAGTGCTGTGAATACCCTGCTTCCCCAACCAAATGTCTCGCGGGCAGCAGAGACTCAGAAACACCTCTCATCAGTGCTGTGTTGCAGACTCAGGAGGTTCACAGCACGTAACAAAATCTCCATCTCATTTTCTATGGGCAGTCAAGGACTCCCAGGCACTTTGAGAGACTCCCATGTCCAGCTCCCACTTCACTGACTGGTCCTGTGAATTTAAACCTCATAAGATCCTTTGACATTCCCACCTGGTTGTGAGACACATTTTGTGATCATTAAGCAGCCAAATTCCTTCCATTTCACAGGATTGCTCTTTTCATTTGTTTTGTATTGTAGATCACATGAAGAATAGTCTGGGGGTTGCATTTGAACAATCAGTTCCATACCCTACTCAAATAACCCCTTCCCATCTAGAACCTAAATATTCTTACTTGCTTGTAAAGGCTGCAGGCTGCCCCCAGTGGTGCCAACAGCAGGCATCCCATTATCTTCACAGGCATAGTACAGGGCTGGAAGAAATACAAACTACATATTTCAAGGAGGAAAACATGCACAGTCTGTTCCCTTCCTGCGAGGGAGATCCTCTGGGCCAGCTTGAGCAAAATTGTTGCAAAAGCAAAGCCTGCCTTCTTCCATTGTACTGCTATTTAAATCACTTCTATGGGATGCCACTGCCAGTCACTGAGTTTTAATATTACCACAGCAGCATTACAGGAGAATGAGTGCTGAATCAATAAAAAATTAAGGAAATACAGTTTTTATTACACCGTGATATTTGAAATTGATCCCTTAGGCTTTCCAGTCGCCTCAGTTTTGGTTTTTATGCCTGTGGATGGAGTGTTGTGCAAAGTAGTTTGAAAGCAGGAACCAATCAGTCGTAATCTAATTTTAAATGGACCACAAGCAAAGTGAGAAAATAAAGACAGGCAGGGGCATCACATTGACAGATGTGCCTATGGTATATTGTGTCTCTGCTCTGCCTAACTAGGAAAAATACTCTCTTGAATTGTTTTAGCTATGTATAATGCCAATAACAAGAACAATAGGGGGGAAACTTGGTTTCTGCAGGGACATGAAGAATAAATTCGTAGGGGGAAAAAAAAACCACAACAAAAACACAAAAAGAGAAAAGAATATAATCTCTTCTCGGCCTCACTTGTAAAATGCTAAACTAGCAGCCAATAAGCATATGAAAAGCATAGAATAAGCACCATGGATGTTATACTTGTTCATGTTAACAAGGATTTCTCTCTGAGGCCAAAATCCAGTTGTTCCTCTGACTCCTCAAGCAGAGGGGCTATGGTTTGCCTCAAGGAATGGTGGACGAACAAAGAGATTGTGCTAATCAGCAGGTGGTTACATACAGCACAGTGTGCAGCTTTCTGCAACTTCACCAATGCTGCAGTCCTAATTAATTTCAACTGCTTTCACCTGCTATTTGCAATTATGATTTTCATTTCTACCCTCAGGAGCTCTTACAGTTGACCAATCCCTCCCCTGCTTACTCCAGCTTGCACTGCTCTATGAAGCAGGTCCCTAAACCCCAAGCTCCTCACTGCTCCCAGTGCTGCCCTGAAGTGTCAGCTGTGCTCCCCACAGCCAAAATCCCTCTCCCCCAAGCAGCAACATCCTTTGTCTCAGCTTAATATGTTTGAGTAATTGAAGCTTCTGCCCCTACTTATTCCTCTGGGAGGGACTGTGGTCTCTATGAGGGGTCCATCCTCCCCCTGCCAACCCATGAAGGTCCCAACTGCCTTAGTGTGACTTTAGACCTGACCCTTCTCCAGTCAGCAGCTTTCCTTGGTCCTTTACTGAATTTCACAGAATCATAGAATCTTAGGGGTTGGAAGGGACCTCGAAAGATCATCTAGTCCAACCCCTCTGACAGAGCAGGAATTTGCACCTTTTACCTCTTTATCGAGTCACCCATTGCTGTAATTCCAGCTCAGTCCTGACTCAAACTGCTGCATCTGCTTCCTAAACACAAAGAAAACAGCATTAGAGGCTTGTCTATACATTCACACCCAGTTAGTACAGGATGCTACCTCAGTGCATTAAGAGCTGTCACTCTGAGACTCCTCCAGACCTACTGAAATACAACTACCATAATACGTGGAAGAAGTTACATTACCACAGGGGCTCAACTTCAGGAAACACTTTAGAAACTGAGATTTTTGTAACACACACAAAAGAATAGCAGTTCCATTGAGGTGATTCAGCAGTCAAGCTCCCTGGATGAAAAAAGAGATAAAGAGAACAAATCACCAACCTAAATATTCATCATGGCTTCACTACTAGTGATCACTACTAGATTTCATTTTTCTCTGCAGACACTAGCTTGACCATTAATGCTGACTGCTGGCATTCTGAAAACCTGACATGCCAAAACAGAAACTGAAAATGCTTTTGAGGCAAATAAAGTGCGAACTAGTAATACCCAGAAAGTAAGAAAACAACAAAACCCCCCAAAAAATCCCTATAATAATGAAAGAAATCTTCTTTAGTTAACAAGGAAAAATATCCAATTAAAATATGAGCTGTAAAAACAATGTTTAAAGTTAATCACAAATGGAAAAAATTATTGCTATGATCCCAAGGAGTATGAATCAGCAGCAAGGAAGAGCAGAAAATTGAACCTAAAGGTATTGATGGAAAGTCTATGACTTGTAGAATAATAAAAATATGGAAATTTACTATAATAGCATGACATTAAATCATAGCAAGATTGAAGATTTCATAATAGATGATGATGGAAAAGTTGTCAAATATCGTGCAGAAAATGCAGAAATAAACAGCAAACATTTCTGTTCTGTATTAATTGTTCATCTTTTATAGAGACACAGCAACACTTTCCATTCCAACTGTAACAGATTTCAAACAGCTATTAAATTTAAACATTTAAGTGTGAGATTGAATAATTTGTTCTCCAGACTATTAAACCAATTGACAAAGATCCCCCTGAAACAGCCACATTCTTTTCAAATGATCTGTATTCCATGAGGAAGCCTCAAAGGAGCCTCAAGAAATTCAGGAACAGCCCAGTACTGAGAAGGTTTCATGGGGTGAATCCCCCCAAACCCACAGGCTGGGTTCTCATCCCTACCTCTCTCCAGATCAATGGGAAAAGGTGTCACTACATTATATCTGGGCTTTGAAAACTGTTTGTTGTCAATTTCTTTGATTTCCCTGTTCTCCAGCCCACCTTGGAGGATGCTATTTATTAAACGGATCCTACTTGAGAGTTTGTGAATGTATTTTGATTGGATCTGATTATCACATATAAACCTCAGAGCACTTGGGCTGGCCAGGAATAGAAATACAATTATTAGTAGCAACAAACATTAAGCAAAGCTGCACTGCCAAAGCTCACTGCAAAATGCTCTTCAAGCCCCAGCCAAACAACTGCTTTTGCTTTGCCTCCCTGCCCACCACTTGTGCAGCGGATGCTTTTTGGAGGAAAAGCAGTACCCCCTTCACCCAGAGTCCAAGTTTGACTTTTCTACACATTTGCCCTCTCACTTAAGTTATGCCAGCCCATCTGCAGGCACAGCTAATCCTCTCGTTAGCGAGCAACCGGTAGCTCAGCTCTGCTCCCCTGTGCTTAGCATCATACAGATCAGCCAAGTATTGATGCTGCATCACTGAGGAGAATCTAGATGGGGTGTTTTTTTCCCCATGCTTCCTTCTTTTGAAACTTAAAACACATGCTGGAAATAATTTCAAGTATTACCACTGGGGGAATGCAAGGGGCTTTCAACATTAAGAGTAAAAGTTGGAAATTTGCAAGCGCTGCCTTTGGAATTAGATTGTGAGGCTAAATTCAAAGGCACCCCTGTAGCTTGTCCTGCTCCCTGCAAATACACCCGGTGCTTCTGACAGAGGCTCACAACAGCTCTTCTCTCTTGCTGGATACAGCCCATCGTGTGTCATCCCAGAGCCTTGGACCAACCGACCCAAGTGACAGGCTGCAGGGGTGGGGAGGAGGGGTTGGCACCTGTGCTGGACTGGCACCAGCATGAGCCAGAGGAGGCCAAGGCAGCACTGCAAACTGACAGCAGTGCCAGCAAAGCCACTCTGAGAGGAAGGTACAGTTGAGTTCATGTTTGTTCGATGTGCCAACTGAAATTTAGATTTCTTAAAGGGCAACTCACCAGTAGCTGGAACAGGGAGACCTCACCTACAGCCTCTCTGTCCCACCAGGTCTTGGAGCACTAGAGGCAACCATGGTGCTGGTGTGCATCTTGTGGTGTTATTTACCATCTCTGTTTCAGTTGCACACAGAGGTCCCCAACAGGAGCCAGACCTGCCTTCGTTATGCCATTTTCATGATAAATCTTTCCACAAAGCACTGGCTCTCAAACTAGCCAAAGTAGACCAGAAGTCTTATAAACCAAACGGTACAGCAGGAGAAACCTATGTGGAACTTGCTAAAGTGCACAGAAGCCTCCTGCAGCAGAAACAGAAAATAAAGCCAGATATCCTCAGCCCCAGCTTCAAGCTCAGGCACTCCTTACAATCCTTTTACCCCATTTTCCACATGTTCCTTTGCCCTGTGAGGCACCACAGTGCCATGTCTTCTATTAAATAAAATGACATAGTAGCACAAGAGGCACCAGTAGGAAGACTTTTTGTACAGCCTGTTGTGTTTCACCCTCAGTACTAGTTTCACTTAATGTGATGTATTTTTAAATTATGGATTTCCACATTTTGCCTTCCTGCAACCTTCCTGTAACGTAGCTTAATGACATCTGCTTCTGTGCCATCTCCACTTTCACACAACGAGTGAAGGAGACATGCCAAGTTATCCTCGTGGAGAGGTCGCTTAATTTTGGTTTGTAAAGCCAAATCTCCTGCGATCTCCAGAATTACCAATCAATTGTACATAAATAGCAAAATTAAGCCCCATTATTCTCATTTACCACAAAATTAAGGAATTAATTTAACATGGGAAAATGATGGTGTCTGCCAAATTGTTTCTTCCAACAGATAAAAACAAATTCAGGAATGATATGCAGACAGAAGAAGAAAATCAGTTTTCCATCCAACAACTCAGTGAGCTATTGCAAGGAAGACAGTAAATAACAATCAGTGCACCAGGATTCTCCATCTGAACACTGGGACAAGAAACATACATTCTTTGTTGTGGAGGAAAAAACAACTCGGAAACAATCCTCTTATTTTTGTTTTTGCAAAGCAGAAAAGGCTGTAGGGACTCGTAACAACAGGCTTCAACAAGAATGGTTCTTTCAAACTTTGATTTGCCAAAGGACTGCTGCTCTGTAATTATCCTGAATGGTTTTAGCTAAACATCTCAAAGAAACAAAAGAGGGTGCAAACATTTGGAGACAAATTGTGACCACAGGAAATCTTCGCAGGTGGCTGAATAATGGGGGAGGGGAGAGAGATTCTCCAAAGTGCGGGAGCCAGGACTGGAAAAACAGGGAGAAACTGAAGTAAGTGTTTAAAAACTTTGAAACTCCAGCGTCTTCTCCTGTCCTAATGAAGATGCATCAACAGGCTGGTTCGGAAGTTACAGTCAGAAGACAGATGCATTACTGCAAGCAGTGTTTGAAAGACACTTGCAATTACAGCTGCTCTGAAACAATGAAATATATACTGTTCCTTAAATAAACTGAAAAAATGATAACCTCTTTTAACTGTCTTGGTGTAGTAGAGAGATCTTCATATCTTCCTTAATGAGATTTTTATTGCCAGTGTAAATTTGTCTTGAACTGAATTTTTGTCTTGGGAACTCTGAATTATGTTATACCGAGTTGTTCCTGGTAAGCATGCAGGCTTGCACACATCTTTTGCTGTGAAAATGGCTCCTTCTGGCAAACTGAAAGCAATTGAAGCTCAATTTAATTAGCTGCCTTCTGTAAATATGCCATTATTCTTCTAGCTCAGTGCTG
The DNA here is from genome assembly GCF_020740795.1 of Apus apus. Taxonomy (NCBI): domain Eukaryota; kingdom Metazoa; phylum Chordata; class Aves; order Apodiformes; family Apodidae; genus Apus; species Apus apus. Next base: position 6,605,313 of record NC_067290.1, read on the forward strand.
GAGTTATATTTACAAAGGGAACAGATAGCAATAATTATTTTGGGCTGTAGTTAGTCAGTATTAGTTAATGCCTGAGTGTAATTGAGAGGAAATTAAGACAAGTGTAGTCTTTGAGGGGGAAACAAAACAATATATCAGTCTACTGCAGTATAGACACTGCACCTGTATGTTTCTCCTTGGGCTGGAATATGTAGAAAGTTGCAGCTAGAAAAGCAAATGTTTGCCCTGTTTCTGGAACTGCTCTGGGACCAGAGGGGCTTCACAGTGATCACCTTACGTTTTTGTTCGTTAAAAATCTGTTGGATTTTTGAAATTACTCCTGTCAAGCTTCTTCTCTGAGTTTCTATCTGCTTCTCAAGTTACAATCCCACGAAAGAACAGCCACTGTTGTATTTGTTCCTCACCAAGGAAAGAAGCACTGAGCCAAGCAGCTCAGAAAGCTACATCAGGGGATCCACACCTTGAGGAGTACAAGCTGCTTGGAAAGGTTTCAGTGTCTCTGAGCCCCTGCACAGCTCAGGACAGGGGGAACCTCTTCCAGTGACATTTTCATGGATCTCTGAAATCAGCTAATACTGTCCAGTGCCCATCTTAAGAAATAAACATGGTTTTTCAACCTGGGGCACAGCCCTACAGTCCTTTTCATGGGTCTGGAGACATTATTCAAATTAACTCTCAGAACAGATTTGTTTAATTGCATCACTATGTAAGATGCTTCTATTTAGAATTAAAGAGACCTTAATTCAATTCACCTTAATCCACTTGCAAAGTAAATTATAGCAAATTAAGACTTCAGTAATTCAGAATTATTGTTCATACTTAGGTTAAATGCAGTTTAGCTAATTCTCTTTAAATGTATGTACCTACTTAATTTTCATTAATTTCCCTTTATGTCACCATGACACCTTTTCCCTTTCCTGGGCTTGCAAGTGTCAAACCATAAGTGAACTATGAAAAGATAATGAGTCAGATGCTGCAGATGGAGCAAAAGTTCTTGAATAAATTTATGGGATTTTCTTTCCACAAGGATAAATGAATTGAGCCCAGTGTTTCCCTGCTGGAAATAGTTGCCAGTGAAGGACAAAGATGGTTTTGAGATTAGTTTCTTGCACCAAGCAATAGAAGTGAGTGTTTTGACATTCATGCTTCCAATAAAAGCTCTGGACAAGCCCAAGTGGTATGTGTTAGTCGAGGAATGTGCCCGGGACATCAGCATCAACTTCCTGGGATCTTGCACTGACAGCTGCTGTGCTAAAGAGCTTCTGGCTCCAGGGATCACTCAGTTGCTGTGCTGCCTTCCATGATGAAGAAACTCCTTCCAGTTCCCTGGTCCTCAGCATCTTCTCTAAGACATGGTCAGGGACCACTTATTTTCACCTGCTCACGTCCCACCCAAGTCATTGGCTCAAGACCCTTCAGTGTGATCACGCACAACAGAGAGAGCAGAGGGAACCTGGGCCATGGCACCCACCCAGAGCCCCCTCTCCCCTCTGCCCCCAGGCAAAGGCAGGAGGCACCAGGGCTCACAGCACCCTTCTCCCAAATGCGGTGTTGTCCACAGCCTTCCTTTAAACTTGCCTTGAAATGATGGGTTTTTCACTGGGCTTCATGGTTGGCTAATCAGCATCAATACAAGGAAATGCAGGAGACTCCCTAATCTGCAGGGGGCAAGTTAATGGGGTTTGAGTAGCAAGACACAGACAAGCCAGAAAGCACCCAAGTTCCATTGGTCCCACTAACTCCTGTGCTATTTCCATGCCTACAGAGCTCTACAGCAAATCAAAGGACCCCCAGGGTACCTATTCAACAAGGAGCAAATTCCCACTTCAGCCATTATGTACATGAAATTCTAAAAATGTTCTTTTGTTCCTCTGAGGTATTAGTACTACTAATGGGAAGTGCAAAAATTTCATAATCGAGTGAAATATTACCTTGTGGCACTTGCAAGGCGCCAGGAGTTTATGGACTGCAAGTCTGGGAGACTCACAATGCTCACAGAGCTTCAGATGTCCCTTTGCCAAAGTTCAGGCAAAAAGTGTTTCCATAATTTAAAATTCTGTTGTAAGGCAGGATGGGAAATGACACGCATCTGGCGTGTAGCTACTTAGAAATGAAGAGTTAGTACAATAACAATAAAAAAAGATCTAGTGTATCTGAGCACACATGGTTTCTCCTTTGTGTAACTTATAATTTCAGAGCAGTGTGCCAAAGCTGAGCTGAACTATGAATATCAACTATTTTAGTCTTCAAGAGTTATAGTGCAGGAAATTCACATCTCTCTATTCTTTCCCCTAGCTGTCACTCAGGCTGCTCCTTGTGAAAGACCTGAATCCAAAAGCCAGCTTTGGACATTAATTTGACAGCAGATGGATCAGATAGATTGGACCCCCATTCTAGCAGTACAAAGCTGGAATACATTGCTGCAGTGCATGCAGAATTGCTATAGTCCCTGAGTTACAGCTTAACAGCCCCTGTTTGCCCTGGCTAGTGGCACCACTGCTCCATGAGCTGGTGAGGATCTGTCCCAGGGTACTGCAGACCCACAGGCTCTCACAGACATACTCATCTCCTCAAGGGCATGACAGCCATGACTGCAGGGAGCCATGGGTGGCACAAGTCATGGGAAATAAGTAAGAAGTGTCCCTTTCATCTAAGCACCAAACTCCAACCCAGCAGCAGACTACAGACAACTGCCTCTGAACTAAACCTCATCTGCTCTCATGGCCTCCAGCTGTTGACAAAGCTGATAAAACATCCAAGACAGATCCTCCTAGGAACAACCCATACTCTAATTGGATCATCTCTCCCAGAAAACACATCCATCACACCCAGCGTTCCACTAATTTACGCTTCTTCCCTGCACCCAACTTTAACCAGAGCACTTAATAATAACATGGAGTGTGACAGCTGTACTCAGCAAGACACAAAAGCAGTCCCAGCAGGTGTCATCAACACTGACCCAAGTGTCCACCATGTCAAAATGTTACAGTCCACCAGACACACTTGGAAATTTGGCTCTAGCCTCCACAAAATCCTACTGAGAGCACATGCAAGATGTTCTAGCACTGAGAAAGCAGATACAGAGGCTGGAGCACAGGAGGAGGAAGGCAATCCTATCCATTCCAACTGTTGGCATGTGTTCAGACTCAGATGAGACTTCAAAGGAAAAATAGGTGGTGAAGAATGGAGCACTGGGTTCAAATCAGATACTGGAAGATGATGGATACAGACCATTGCTCCCTGGAAAGACAAATGGCAGCTGGGGGTGCAGATGAGGCTAAAGGGCTGGTGAAGGTGAAGGACATGGAGTAAGCTTTCCAGAGAGAGAGGTTAGGACAGAGTAGGGAGAGGCTTTCCAAGTCAGGACACAGACCTTATGGAAAGAAAAACAAAAGGTTCAGAGTAGGGAGTGGGTTGAGCCAGATGGAGCAAAGGCACAAGCTCAGCTTAGTTGCTAAGAGCTATGAAACAGACAGAGGCAGAGAGCCTGGGAGTTGCTGGTTACTCCTTCCGGCTGAATGGTAGCTCTTACCTAGCAATTCAGCCATAAGAAACACTTCTTTACATACCTCAGAGTAATTCCAACTAGAGCATTAAATGGTTTTAACACAGGAATAAGTAGCAGTGGACTGAGAAGAGCTCCCTGGGCAGTGAGTCCAGGCTCCTGCGGGACTCACCCCCATAATCCCTTTCACATCCTGAGGATGCTCCATTGAAGAGCCAGCTCTTTATTTTTTTGCCTGACTGCTCCTACTGAGTCATTCTCCCGTAATTGCCCTCATCAGACATGAGGAAGCTTCCAGTATCCTAAATGACAAATCTAGTCCCCTTTGTTCTCCTGCTAACATTATCCTCAGCTGAAACAGCTCTTCCCTGCTTGTGTTTTCACCCCTTAATGTGCTCATAGCAAGCAGACTAATCCCTTCTCAGCTTTTGTTATGTTTGGCTAAGGGGGTCCAGCTGAATTTAAATGTTTGTTAGCTAAGACTTCATAGCAGTTCCCATTAGTTTTAAATAGAGCTAAAATGATGTGATAGTGTCTCCTGTTTTTTCCTCCTGCAGGCACAAAACTAGAAACACAGACACCTGCTGAATGAAATACAGACAGGATAGTTAACACAGCAACCCAAAGCTCATTTCTACTGCTTACCTTGTGCAAACAGGTAGGATGGCTGAACTGAAGCCAGATTTAGCCTTCTTGAAATGGAGGGAAGCCTGGCAAGAACATCTGCCAAATAGACATGCCTTGCTAACATCAAATCCGTCTATTCAGAGGAAGCTATTTCTGTTAGCTCTGCTTCACTATTAAAAACTTCTAATGCTTTTGAAATGCATTGTTTTGATTAAAGACTGGGCATCTTGGACACAGAGAGAAAGGGACAGCAGGATGCTGTAGAGGGGGGCAGGTTATAGCACTGCAGTCTCAGAGGGGAAAATCAGATTGTGGATCTGATTAGATCTGGATTAGATTCCTGGATCGAGGAAGTTTGGGAAGTAAGCAGAGATTCACAGAGAGCAGTAAGGCACAATATCCTGAAACAGCTGGAAAAGGATGTCATTGTCCCAGCAGTGAAGTCAAGAGAGAGACAAGAAGACTTGGGAAGGGCTGAATTCCCAGTAGCTTGCAGAGACCAGATGCTGACCTTTTTTATTCCAGACTTACCTGGGTGCAAGAACTGTTTCATGTGAGCAGCAGGTAGGGGAGGGCAGGCAGAGCCATGGCTGTGTACTGGAGGGCTGTGCTTTGCACAACAGCAGAGCTGTCTCAGCTCCACTGCTGTAACCTAGATGAAAATATGCCATTAAACATGTTACTCCGCTCAGCTCTGCCATACATAAAAATGTTTTTCCAAGGTACAATTCACTGCAAAAAGAGTTGAGTACATTTCTCTGTCACAGCAAGAAAAAAAAAATAAAGAGTAGTTAGGTTTAAAGGAGACGAAAACATGTGCCCTGCTTTCTGACCCTGGGTTTTGTTTATTGTTTGGATCCTACACCATATTTTTCTAGTTTCCTCCTTCAATTATTTATTAAGAAAAAGAAAAAAAAAAAAAAAAAAGATAGAGTAGGTTTCTCTGTTCTTGTTTGTGCCACTGTTCATGGCTGGTGCTGTGGGAATACTGCTAACAGAAGCTGCTGGTGTTTTATTAAAAATAATAAAGTATATCCTTATCATAAAATAGCAATGTGATCCAAAAGGGTTATTCTCTTATGCCCTTATCTGAGTTTTAACTGTAAATTAGAGCTCAGATAAAAACAGCCTACTGTAAAGTATATCAAGTTTGGAAAGGCTGATATATTCCTGTATAAATGGCTCGGTTAATCTTAGATATATATAACAATACAGCCCCTCCCCGAAAATGGGAATTTCACGTTTCTTTTATATATATATACATACATACCCAACCTTTTATTCTGCATTTTATAGATGCTGAGGGGCCGATCGGCTTAACCCGACGGGCTGTCACAGCGCAGCTCCGGGTCCGGCCCCGCTCCCAGCGCCAGGACCAGCCTCCCCCGCCGCTCGGGCCTCTTGAGCAGGAACACTGCTCCATCTGCTGGGCTCCCGCTCCAGGGACAAGGCGAAGGCTGGAGGCACGTTCAGTGAGAGCCATAAATTCGAGGCATATTGAGGCCTGGCGCTGGGGCCCTACATCTTGTCCCGCCAGGCAGAGGCAAAGGCAGGAGCGCACATCGGGGGCTGCAGAACACGCGGTGAGCGCCGGGATGTCAAGGAGTTAGAAGCGCCTGCACACACCAGCATCCCTTCCACACATCAGCATCCCTTCCACACATCAGCATCCCTTCCACACATCAGCATCCCTTCCACACGTCGTCCTTCCCGACTCCTGCTCGATGCTCCATGCAAGGGCACCCAGCGCTGCCGCGGCTCCCGAGGCGCATTAAGGCATTTCAGGGTCCCTCACCTGCTGAAAATCACAACCCTGCTGCAACAGCCCCTTTTCCCACCATCAAAACATTGTTGCTTGTTTGCAGATACATCTTTTTCTTATTTTCAGCCCACCACACTGACAGTTCTCAGCTACTAGCGACTCTATTCTACTACCTGCTCCCTTTTCTAGCTACTCACAGATCCATCTGGCAGACTGCAGTCACAGCAGAACTGGGGCACTGCCCAACATATCTGTCTTCAAGCACTTGGTCTTTCCAACACAGGCCACCAGTATCTCTCCTGGTCCTCTACACATTCATACTGCTTTGAAAACAAGTGAGTTAGATGCATTAAATGGTGTCTTTCCCCAGCAATGTAACATGGCTCTGCACTGAAACAATCTGTTTAAAATAATTTATTTTAAAACAACAACAACAACAAAAAACCCAAACAAACAACAAAAAAACCCACATAAATTTGCATTTAACTTTTCTTTTATTGTGCCTTATTCCCTTCCTTCATTTTTAAGGGCTCAGCCAGTGCACAACCTAGGAACTGAATTCCTGGCTTTGTTTATACTTTTTAACATATCATCACCTTATAGTCAATTCACTTTGGGGTCCTTTCACATCAACATAAAGTGCTAACATCTGGATTGCAAATGCTGCAGGGAAATACTCATTTATGTAAAAAATGTTCCTGCTGAAAATAAAGAAACCAACAAAATACATTTATGGAGGTGTTTTTATTAACCAAGCCACTAGCAGAGGTTGAGAACAGTATCTAAATGGAGGGGCAGTGTGACCTGGGGACCCATCTGTAACACTCAGTTTTAAACCCCGAAGTTTGGGATATGAAAATTGTTGAGGAGAACCTCTTGCAGCAGGAAGCAGCTGCTGAAGCCTCTGCTGCCCCCCTTCAGCCAGCTCAGGCTGTGGGTGAGCAGTGTGGGCACTGCCCATCACCCCACTGCAGAAACAGGGATCATCTGGGAGCTCACTGATCCACAGGAGGAGAATAACAGGTGGCAAGTGAAGGGAGCTCAGAGATGATGAAGTGAACTGTTTTTATGTATCCAGGATGCATAGTAAAGCAGCAGTCTTAATACTTATTCCCTAGCATTAAGCATTATATTGATGGAGTGACTTTTTGGTCAGAAGCCATCTGCTGTTTCCGTGGGTAGGAGTCTAAAAGAATTTGCAAAGCTGGCTATCAAAATGGGAAAAGTTTCATTTGGCTGCGGGTGTTTTCAGGAGGCACCACACCAGCAATAACAGAGAGAGGCAAAATAAAGCTGTTTCTGGAACAAACCAGAATGCACGAGGCATCCTGCTGCCCAGGGTGACAAGGAGTGACACTCGCTCGTGTTCGCTGCCCTCTGAGGTGCAGAAGGCAAAGGTCTGGTCTTTCTAGGGAAACTCCTGGTATTTCCAGCTGTGTGGTAGGCAGGGGCTGGACTTGCTTTTATTTGGTTTATTGATTTCAAATCCAACAAGGAGAAGGCAGGAAAGGAGAAAGAAGTCAAGGACAGCTTGGAGGAGCAGCAAATATGGAGTAGGGCAGGAAAGAGCAGAAGGGAAGGCAAAGGACTGAGGTTATGAGGTGTTGCCAGCGACTGCAGCAGGAGCAGCAAGAAGCCAACCCAACAGTGGCTGCCAACCCATGCTGGCATCTCAGGAATGAGGTGCTGGGGGCCAAGGCACCCCAAGGACCCCTGAGCATGGCTGCATCCTGCAGCAGTGTGGCACTAGAGGCCACAGAGGAAGGGCAGGATCTTGTGCACATCCTCTGGGGCTGGACTGCAACAACAGTCCCTGTGTCTTCAGGATAGGTCAGGGAGGAGAGGGTACAGAAACAGTGATGCACTTTTCTCTGCACAAGTTCAAAATTAACATACATCACTCCACCAACTCCTACCATGAGCCCCAGTCTGCTGATCTCTTAGTTTTAGAGCAGTGAAGGCACCATGTGCCAACTCTTTGTGCTCCTGACCATGCTGCAATAGCTGGGACACTGTAGGCATACCCAGTGTGTCCCACAGCCAGCTTTAAATACCACCAGAAGTGCCCAGCCATGGAAGGACACACCCAGGACAAAGGCACTCCCAAGGGTGATCACTCTAACCAGATGCCAAGGGCATTAGTTCCTCTCTGTGCTCTCATCCCCACCTGCGCAGCTGCCCCAAGCAGAATAAACAGCAGCATGTAAAGGTGAAACAGAGTCTCTCAGAGATGGTGTTAGGTAGCCCCAGAGCTGACAAGATAAGAGCCCACGTCACAGGTAGGAAGATGGGCAGCCCTTCAAAATTTCAAGAAGGTCAAGGCGGGGGCGAAGGGAGAGTGAAAGGCAGGACAGGCTGGCAGGAGCAGCCAGGACTGCTTCTCTGCTGTCACTCCCCTGGCACAAGGCAGCCAAATCCCTTCAGTTGTCAAACGTGCACTGTGCTATTGTTAATGATGCTATTACTTACCATATGTTTAGCAGTATGGCTGGATTTATTCAGCTTATTCAAATGCTAGATTAAACATTTCGGTGTAGCATGTGGCCTCAGGCTCAGGGGGGTTTGGACTGTGAGAGAAAGTAACAGCTATTGCAGGGAGGAAAAAATGTTAGTTATTTAACAAGGTCAATAGCATAAATTCTTATTTTGTTTACTTCAGAGAGCACAGAATCTAGTATTTTCACCCTGTTAAGTACTTTCAGAGTAGGCTGTAAAATCATTTGCTCTCCTACCTAAAATTGTACTTCATGCAGCTAAAAAAAGCTTCCAGCCATTCCACCTAGGAATGACTACACTCTGTGGACAGATAAACTGAGTCTTTTATATCATCATAGATGGGGTCAAGCTGTAACACTCAGAGCCAGAGCTTGTAGGACCTGGAACATTTGTTCAGCCACTTGAAAAAGTAAAGGTTATTTGTAAAATTTAGATTGAGGTTCACCTTTCAGTCTTGTCCAAAGGTTTGGGTTATCCAGTGAGAAGAGCTTGTTAAGAGCTGGCTTGCTTTGGTTTACCTCTTAATCACAGGTGCTAAAAGCCTGGGGCTCCCACTGTTTTTGTATAAACCCACGACCTGCAAGTTCAAAAAGCAAGTTCTGATAGTTGCTGAAAGTAGCCCAGTGTTACAAAAAAACTTGTAAATATAGTTGTATTAAAAATCACATTTGTTCAAAAGACAAATAAAGCCAAGAATTGTCTTGTTTCCTTTTGCCTTGCTGCTGTGAAGTAGATGTTAACACCACCCATCTGACCCATACAATATCCCCTTTGGACTCTTACCCAGTAAAACCAGTTTAATTCCCAAATCTTATTACCAGGACTTGCTCTGGTGAGCTGGCACACCCAGCTTAAATATCCCACAGATGTGGCTGCTTTTACAGAACCATGTAGTACACTGACCTCTTTTACCCCTGCCAGTGTCATTTGCTGGCTCTGCTTCCATCTATTCAAGCACCCCTCTAAATCCACCACCAGCCCAAATTCTTATTTCTGTTTGGTAGGCCAATAGTTGACAGAAAGGAAACATCTTCCAAAATTATCTTAAAAATACAATTTTACTGGAGTCCTTAATAAATCCAGTAAATCTCAGTGCCTATATAAAATGCAAATGATACCAGCTGATTTGCAGTTTGACTGGTTAATACAGTGAGGAGAAAAGCAAACAGAAAAACTGCAGAATGGTAACTGTAAGTATATTATTTTCCAAAGCAGCAAGAAACCTTGCAGTACCTCTTCAGCTATTTAACATCAAATATCAAGATATTAACTCACCTCAGAATAAACTGTACTAGCTCAATGCCCACGAACTATGCATTTACTGCCCATGGTTTCCAAGGAACAGACATGGCAGTAATTAGTGGAGCACGAAAATCAATTCTGATTACTCAAAAGACAATCTGTGATTGTGGAAGTTACAGTGCTTGGAATAACAAAGAATACACTTCGCATTCAGAACAAAATGGACTCTTCTTCTGACCACAGCCACACTTAGGCAACACCATTGTCTCAAACCAAAGAAGAAGTAGCTCCAAACCTGTTACACAGAACTACCAGGGGAAACACCACTGCTCAAGAGAACAAAAGGTGTGCTGAAATCAGTGCCGTGATGCCAGCTCCTTGTCTGGTTCTCATGAAGCTACCAGAGCTCTGCCTTCACACCTGAGACCCTTCCAAATAGCACCTCCCTGACCATGTCTAGGGGGTTCACTTGGACCATGCTATTACTCTACATGAACAAGAAGATGAAGGTGTGGCCCTAACCCCTACTAATCCTCTGTTTGCCTCTGTTAAAAGAGTGTAATAGGTCCACACTTGCCTACCAGTGCACTGACCAAACTGAATAGTCCCCTCATGCAGAGTACCAATCCAGGTTACAGACCTGGGAACATGATGTCCCAACACACAGTAGATGACAGGGGAGTATTTCGCACCTCATTTTAGTAGATCTTCAAAACAGAAAGTCCATCAGCTTCTTCAAGACTAAAAGGTACTTAGGCAGAGAAGAGCAGCCATCAAGCAAATTTGCAACAAAAAGTGTGAACAAAACCAGCAAGTTTCTGCTGCAAACAACATCAAGAGCTCTCTGCAGAGGGGACTGTAATTTACCCAAAGCATCACAAGCCCAGCTGAGAGGCTCCTATTTCACAAGAGCACAGGCAACCCTGAGAGGCACCAAATCAATGGATAATACAAGGATGGTTCTTGCAGTGCCAGACCTTGTTTGAAAAAGAAAATGTGTCTTTTTCAGAGTGGCTGCAAGGCCAAGGTGCTTTGTAGCATATACAAAACACTCGGTAAGTGACTGGATGTCCTTAGTGCTACGAGCCAACACAGCACAATCATTTGCAAACAGCAGCTCATCAGTAGCTGCCTTCATTACTTTTACCTTTGCACAGAATGCTGCAGATGTGAGGCTGCCAGTGAGACGCCAAACAGCAGCAAAGCAAATCCTCAGCAGCAGTTCTATTTGTAACAGCAAAACCTCCTCAAGGGGAACATGAAGGGAGCTTGGCTCCAGTGCCCCAGTGATGCTGCCACATTGCTCCTTAGCCAGGTAGGACCAGCCCCCCTTGAGCAGGCCAGGCTCTGACCACTCCACTTCCCCGTGCTGCTACAAGCATGGCCCCATTTCCATTCCAGCTGGAGTCTAAGAGGTTAACAGCATAAAGAAACTTCAGGCATAAAGATATCAGAGTAAGCTGAGAAACAGAAAGCCACTGGTTATATAGAACAGGGAGAAAACAACACTACATGTAAAAAGAAATTTTAATAAGATACTTCCTTTGGGTCAAGATCTAGGGCCTGGCTTAGTGAGGTAAAAGACACAGGGAAATAACAGTAACAGATGCAAAAGCATCTGGGAGTGGGGGAAAAAAAAAACCACCAAAAAGGAAACATTTCAGAACTTAAAGTAGAAACTTAATAGTAGCAGGTTTTTCTTTAGCAAAAATACTGCTTTGATCTGGCATAGCTCTGCCTATGGGTGTGCTATCCAGAGCATTTCAAAGAAATCTCTTATCATTGTGTACCTGCCTCAGAGAAATCATACCACTGAAGGAACAAAAAGGTTGATTGTTATTTTAATTGAATTTGTTTTCAATTTATTTTCAAGCTGTCTGGGGGAAACCTTTTACACGTGCATTGTTTGATTTGTTTTTAATTTTGGTTCCATTATTCTAATAATGAAGCTTTTAAGGCATTTTAAAGAAACCTGTTTGTCAAAAAGTTACTCATGTTGATCAGATCAATACCTACGAAAGTGTGTGAAAGTAGGAAATAAATATGGATTAGAAAAAGCCAGCATTGTGTTACAGAATTTGGGTTTTGTTGTGACCTCAGATACTCAGCATGAATCACTGACTTGATCTCTGCCAACATACAAATCCATGAGCTAATGTGCCACAGGATTATCTTCTAACATCCTTTAATGCTGGCACGCTGCATGTGGTCTCTTTTTCAAAGGTGCTGAACACTTCCAGCTCAAGCTGCTCCCTGAGTTAAGCTCCAGGACAAACCAGGACAGAAGGATTCCTTGGTTGAGATTAACAGCGAAGCCAGGATTTGTGCTGCAATAGGTTAATTAGTTTTCCATATAGTTAGCTAATAGTTCTTTTCAATTTTAAAACAAAGCAGAATCGTTTGAGCTGTGGGAAAGGGCACCCTGCATGAGGACAGGGCTGTTGGGCAGCCATGCTCTTCTTCTGCAGACTCTCACCAACCCTAGTGAGCTTTGGGATGAGGCCCTGAAATGCAACAGCTCTTCTTCCCACACAAGCCCCTAATGCTGCCCTGAGCACATAAAAGGATCCTGTAATCCCCTGCTCAGCCAGGGGCATCCTCCCCCTCCGCCCTTCATGCTCAGACGTAGAGAGCCATACTCTGCCCTACTGCAGCTTTTCACAAACCTGTTTCTTCTGGGTGCTGGGTGCAGCCGTGCTGAGGGCAAGGCAGCAAGAGCCAGCTGAGGTTGGGTGGGTGACAGATGGGGTGGCTTTGGGCCGTGGCACGGGGGCCACACTCTGCCCAGGGGCACCAGCCAGCCCCCAGGGCCCTGTGAGCTCCTCTCCTCCTGCTTCTCCACATCCAGTTCCTTCAGATCCACATGAACTTCATTACCACCCACCCTCCCTCTCACTCTTTGAATATATCAAATTAGGCAAAACATCCTATCACACAAGAAATCAAGAGGTTTTTTGTTTTCTTTATAGTGTGCTTTTGTGTTAAGACAAAGAGGTTTTCATGTGATCTTTTAACTTCTGAGCTTTCTTCTCCAAGTGATACACACTTTGTTTTTTAAAGATGTTTGGAGTCTTATAACACTCGGAAGTAGTTTTCATTAATAATAAAAAAACTCTCAGCTAATCTTCTAATGATCACTTTTCTTTAGTGCAGTTTTAGCTCAGTTAATAGCTAAGCTTGCTCGTGTTGCCTGATGCAGCAGTGGCTTACACCCAGCTCTCTCATTCTCTTTTTGCATTTATGAATGAAATTCATTATTTCTTTTCCATGGTGGTAAAACAGCTGGCTGGCATTAGACAGACAAGCCTCATTTTATGTTATTATTTCAATGGAGAGCTATTAATTTTTCTGAAAGTGAAATTTCTTGAAAAGCAGAAATGAAAGAACCAAAATGACTTGTAACGAGTGGTTTCTGCCACTCCTTTCCCTTCCCTCTAACCCCCAAAAGGAAATAAACTGTCAACACCATTAATTTTTAAAATGCCATTTTGAAACTAAATTTGAGTTGGTTTTTAGAAGATGAGACAGTTTTAAAAATTAAAGAACAGAGAACCAAACTAAGTACTTTTTCAGAATACAGAGCATTTCTGTTTGGCCATTAAACTATGACTGCTCACTCCACCTCACCAATTTTTCAGTTTTACTACGGATCCAAAATACCCAAGATTTACTCAGTTCTATCTTTACCTAAGCAGGAAACTAGAAGTTTTAATAATCTGAAGAGGAATCTAATGTGAGGTCCTTAGGGAAGGACCCGTCATGAGCCACATATTTGTTCAGCATAAAGTTCAGCTCTTAGTTCACTGTGAGACCATATTGCATGACAAGTGACAAGAAGACCTGATGGCCATGGGATCCCTTAGGCAGCCCCTACAGGCAGGCGTATGAGCAGAAATGCTCACGTAGGTACCCCAGGCCACATGTAAAGCCAAGGAATGGTGCCAAGGATGTTCCTTGGAAGACGCAGGGAATCGCTCAAAGCTGCAACAGCACTGTGGTAAAGCCATGCCAAGGAGTGAGCATGGTTCATTCATGGGTGAAAGCTGCAGCTGCCTACCCATGCCCCATGTCTCCCTGCAGCCACATGTTAAAAACAGCTCCAGCCTCTTTCATTGTAACAGGTTTTTAATTTCTCCTCATGAAAGCTCTGAAGCTGAGGAGTGTTATTACCATGTCCTTAGATTGCACCACCCCTCCCTGCATCAAGGAGCACTTTGCTGTTCTGTCAGCCCCACTGAGAGGAATGAAACTTTCAAGAAGTACCAGATATACAGGTGAGAGCAGCCTGACCCAAAGCAAACGCCACTGTCACGTGTGAGTCTTTTGAACAGGGAACCTCTATTGCTAGACCTGAGATTAACTCCATTAAGCTGGTATCAGCCCTTGCTTCCTGGCCTCTATTAACCTGATTAAGGCAAATCTCTGCCAGGGCATATCAGTGTTTTTGGTGCCAGCACCAAACAGGGGATGGAGCCCTGACATGCTCACACAGGTCTGGGGGAGCAGGGACGTGCACCACAATCATGCAGGGACCCAATCCTATACCCTGAGGCTTTGGTAGACTCGAGGTTGAAGGCTTGGCCAGCCAACAAGACCCACGCCACCACCAGGCATGGGCTCTGGCAATTAGTTCACTGGCTGGTATCTGTGGTCCTCAAGCTGGAAAATCTTAATGACTCCCTTCCTTGATCACAGCAAAGGAGGGAGGACATAGCGCTGCCTCCTGGGTGGGCACCACCGCTATCTAGACCCCTCAATATGCACACAGGGCATGGCCACAGCTCCAGTCTCCACTTTTTGGGCCTGGAGCAGAACACCTGAATGGCAGCTTCCTGCTGTCCTCACGGGCTGCTGATATAGGCACCACCACCATTACCCTCCCATTTCTGCTTTAATTTCTGTTCCCTGCCGCTCACAGCAGTGAACAATGATGCATCACAATTTGCAGGTGCCCAAGGCTCAGAGAGCTTTCCTAGATACAATCAGCAGAAAAGAAAGATTTTACATTGAAAACCAGTGCCAGCATCCCTGCAGTGATAACCATCCCTGTGTAATTAAAACGAACATTTCATAAAATGTCATCTCCAAGCAGCATATTTTAGATTAAAAAAAATAATAATAAAAAAAAACCCCAACATTTTCAAGATCAAAAGAAGAGAATTATAATTGGAAAGGGTGGAGGTGGGGGAGGACAGTGTGACAGCCCCAAGAAGTATTACTATTATTATGAGGCAAAGTTTGCTAAAATGCCAACTGCTCGCCCACAGTGAAAGGAAGCACCAGTTTACTTGTTAATCGCCTTAATTAATTAACTGGCATTGTCCTGGATTTCCTGAAACTGGGCTTACTGTTGGGAATCAATTTTAAAGAGCTTCCAGAAAGAAAATTTAAATTTCTGCCTAAAGACTTCACAGATTAGTAAACAAGAGCCTGCTTCCAAACCATTTGGACAAAACCACGGTGTGATTTATGGAAACAGTCTTTTTTCCCATAGAGTCTGTGGCGATCAGCTATATTGACCTCCTGCACAGCACAAACTTCCCTGAATTGATCCCTCTTTCAAGTACAGCAGCTCTGTTAGAAAAACACCCCATCCTGATTATAACATTGGCAGCAAAGCAGAAGCCAGCATTGCCACCATGTGCCATACCAGGAGCCAGCTCCCACTGCAACCCCTGCAATTCTCTGCTCCATACCTTCTGACTCCAACATCACATTAGACTTTCTCCCACCCAACCTGTGCCCCAAGTCTTACTTTAGTCAGTTTCCAGAGTTATCAATTCCCACTCTCTAAACCTGACTACTGATCTCAGCTTGGCTGTAGTAAAACAGACCTTAAAGTTACCTGTTACATGAAATGGTAACTATGAAAGCAAACACAAGAAAGTTTTCATACCTTGAATTTCAGTCTTCTCTTCCCATCATCATCTGAGCCCTTTCTTTCCTGGAGCTCAGCAGAACACGTCAGGTGTGGGATGGTATTCACCTCACTGCAAACTTGACCCATTGAGGCCCGGTACCCAAAACATCCTTTGTGATTAATGGCAAGGAACAGGGGCGTTTAGGGTCCATTTCACCTCACTTGTCTTACCCATCTTTTTGAACAACAAATCACACCTGTAAAGTACCAGTTGCCCGCCACTGACTGTACTAGAAGCTGAATGCGTCCAAACTAAGATGAACACATCTACATCAGATCAGGTGAATCTCACCCTTTGAGTCAAAATAATACACTGCAGATAAATATAGCATTACGTGTAAGACCTTATTAAAGTCCTCCAGCAGTAAAACATCCATCACATAAATATAGAAGTGCACATTTCTTTAAATAATAGAGTTTGAGTGGTAATTTTGATGTCAGATTCTGCTCTTACATGCATATAACAAGAAAAGAGGGAGTAAGGGGTTCTCCCAGCTAAGTTCTTGTAAAGAATAGATGGGTAGAATTAACCCCTTCCAAAAAGAGGGACCCAGAGATGGTTCTTCCTTTCCCCAACATGGTGAGCACCATAAAATGGGGCTGGAGAGTGCATCCATCTCACCTGTATTTTAACATCTCAGTCCCTTTCTGCCTAGAGGGACAGGAGAAGATCACAGCTTAGGAATAGTTTTCTTATCTGTTTCACGGAATGGCTCATTTGGCAATGGCAAAATTTTCCTCGAGAAAACTATTCCACGGAAGAAAGGTTCAACAAATCCTCAAAAATTCTCAAAGAGAAATCCGAATGGAAAGAACACAGCCATTTTTCAGAGGCTTTTTCTAATGTGCAAATACAACAGTTCTCCACTCTCCCTGGCAGGAGCAGAAGAAGAACTAATGAAGCAATGCTCCCCAAACCAGAACTGCTCAGAAAAAAATCAAAGAGAAAAACTGCTGCAGCCTGCCTGCCATGCTCACAGCTCATGCCAGGTAACGGGTTTCTTATCCTGCTGGAAACACCAGAGAAGCTACATGGAAACTGGTAAGAACTGTTGTGGGGAAGAGGGAGATTTTGCAGAAATCCCTGCACATCTTAGCCCCTGAATAGGCACTTCTACATAGGACTGAGAGTGAGATAGTCCTCTGTGCACTTGTGCCTGGTCTGGCATGAAATGAGTCCTCTGGCACTGACCATGAGCATTTACATAATCAGGAAAATTTTGGACAACAGAAACTCCATCAACTGCAGAGCAATTTGGCGAGACCTAAGGAGGGACAAAAGACAGTGTGGAGGGAATGGGGAACCGAGAGAAGGAAAGCACAACATGGCCTCAAGAGAGATGACCTGCGTCAAAGGCTGGCTTGTCATCTGGCTGCTCCACTCACCTTAGTAAGCTCTCAGCTCAGCTCTTTCCTACTTGTCTGACTGTGAAATCCTTGTGAGGAAGCTTTTCAAGCTGAACTTGGTCTCAGGGCAGTTGAAGAACCAGGAAAATGGCAAAACTGATGCAGAGCCAGAGGGCCACGTGCTGCCAAGGGCTGTCTGGGCACTGGCAGTGGGACAAGGCTGCACAACACTGCAGTTTGGTGTATTTGGCCCATCTGGAGCTGCAGCAGTCCTACCACAGCTGGACAGGCTTCATCTGCACCCGCCTATGGTCACAGCAAGAAAGTCTGGGCATACTGTAACTTACCTGCAACAGCCATTCTTTGATTGTCCAGTTGTTGGTTATTTCCAGGAGAAGACAAATGCATTAACTATTTTTTTTGCAAGATTTGGCTGAAGCTATGCAGACAATCCTGTAACACAGAGATATTCCTCACACTAGCAGTCCTTACCACTCAGCCAGGTGACCAGTGAGGGGGCAGGAGAGGATATTAAGAGGCAGAAGGGAAGGTAGGATAGGGGGAACTAGGAGATTTTAGGTAAACACTGGGTTCCCAGGCAGAAACATCAAAGAAGCCCACAGTCAGAATGCACTTAGGAAGAAAAAGTCTGCATGGACAAAACCAGAAAGCTCATATTTATTTATTTTTTTTATGTGGGAAATTAAGTTGTGATGATGGGTGCTGGGTAGCCTCTCCCCACAGCTGGGGTGTGACCACACTCCGTGAGCAGCTCCCACCTTCTCTTCCCTCTGAGACAGGTCCATCTTTCATGGGGACAGGAAAGGCATTCCAAGTCTTTCTTCACTGAGAGCTCTTCTACTCATTACTGAGCAATTGGTCCAGTGATACCTGAGTAATCCCGCACAGCAGGGAAAACTGCTGCTGGACAATTAGCAGAGCTTTCTAGCATCATGGGGCTTTGCCTAACTCAGTCTCCAACAATATGAAGTTTCACCTGGTCTTTGCTCTGCAAAAATACTCTAGTGCTGACACAAAAACATGGATAAGTCATGTGCTGGCCCATTGCCCAGCTTAGTGTCTGGTTTGGCTTCAGCACTTCAGCTGACACATACATTTTTCTTCAATTTCCTTTCTCCAGTCTTCCATTTCCCTCCTGTCCCTTCTCCTCCTGCCCCACCACTTTCCATCACCACTCAGCCCAAGGCACACACCCTCCATTCACAGGTAGGGCTGCCTGTGTTTCCCTGCTCAGGTCACACAGCCCCTGCTCAGGCTGCATCGTGCTGCACTGTGCAAGTTGTACACCAAAGAAAAAGTAAATCAGTAGGGCTACTGAGTAGGATACACTAGACCTGACTGGAAAGGGCAAAACAGCCCAGAGAAAAAAAGAGGGAGATGATGTAGTCATGTCACAGCCACCTTTTTTACATAGCCATGTAGTACCTCCTGTAGCAATGACCCAGCCCATTAGGCCTACTCAGCCTTTCTTTCACCTCTTTAGCCACCAGTCATTGATAATCTGTGCCATTAATCCTGCCTGTCACTGAAGCTACACCATTCCTGCACACTGCAACACTGTGCAACAGCTCAATATACTGCAAAAGAGCAAGAATCTTCTTAATGGACTTCTGCAGCAAGAGTGGTAAATGGGGGTGTTCCCAGCTACGTGGAAGGTACATGAGAGGTAATGAGCAGCACTCCCACAGCATTTTGCTAATAATCTCAAAGAGAGTGAAGAGTTCAGCTGGGAGGGATGATTTTTTTTTATTATTTTTTTTTTAAGTTTGATGAGCTTTCAGAATCCAATATTTCAGAGCTTGCTTGTTGCTAATTAAGGGTTAGTATACTAAATTAGCAGTAAATTAACATTCATTTCTGTGCTAGTACACTAGAGCTGCAGGAAATTACCCAAATTATTCAGGTAGTGACATTCATCACTGGGTGGAATGACTGTAGCTTAAACAAGATTTAGTGCTACTCTAGCTAATATTCACAGCTGCTGCAGCAGAGAGGCAGGCTCCCTCATTCACAGTCATTTTGACAGCATAGGTGCCAAGACAGGGTAAAGTGTTCATCTGAGCTGTTGATTATTGAGGCAACAGGACATGACAAGCCAGGCATTGCTGAGAGATGGCTCCACGCTTGGGGTGCAAATGGGGAGGCACCTGGCTGGTAGCTGCAAGTGACTGAATGCTGCTGTAAAATGAAAATACCACCCCAAAAATATCCCTGTGCAGTTGCTGGGGATAATTGATGCTGGTGCAGCGTTACTTCAAACCAGTCGTAAAGCTCCATCTGTAGCTACAGCTCTACAGACATTTTATAATGAGGTTTAATATTGCAATCTCCTATTTCTAGGGAAGATTTGAGGATCTCTGCACATTTGTCCAAGTGATGAGCATTTTATCTAGGGCTTAGGAGCTTACCTTCCTCCTTAGGGGAATAGAAGTTGCTGCCTGTCTTCAGAGCCCTCCTCCACCTCCTTTTAGGTCAAACTCAACTCAATCAGAGCAGCCTGAAGAACCTACCACCAGACAAGTTTTTGATGGTCTAGGAGAGCAGTAGTGGCACCTAACTGCAGCCATACGCCCACACTCCAGCAGAGACCTTTCCCAATCCATCCATCTTCAAGGAAAAGGGTACACTTCAAGTCCTGAAGCCTGGAACTTGCTGTGTTCCTAGGCCAGGCAGTACCCAGTTGATCTGGCACTGGGGAAGATTTGTGCCATCATTACTGACCCTGCCCCACTGCTAACAACATCCTGCTCCTTCCACCAGCTGTCCATTTGTAGAACTTCAAGATTTGCAACTCCCTTCAACTCTCTTGCAGAACTTCAAGCCAACACATAATATTTATTAAGAATGCCAAACTTGCAGTTGGGCTTTCCTAGGCATTCGCAGCTTTTGAGCAGGCTGCAAGCAAAGTGTGCAGGGAGGGAAGCTCCCTGCTGGAAGAACAAGGACTATTTATGCCCTCTTGCAAACAGCCAACAAAGGAGCCAAAAAGAGAGAGGGGAGCAAAGAACCTGAGAGAGGAGGAAGGTGGCAAAGGAGGAGATGGACACTCTGAGAACAAAGTCCTCTTGCTTTCTGTGTGTCAAGGATAAAAAGCCATTAATATTTGAGAAACTCTTCAGGATAGTTTGTGGGGTTTTTTTACTATTAAAAACACAGTCACTTTGTAAAATGCAGATGCCTGAATAGACACGTTATATAGACAACAGGACATACCCCATTTGATCACAAAGGAAACCATGTGCTGTCTGATGCCTTGTGAAGAATGGCAGCAGGGGTCTTTACACTCTATTTTTTGATTCTCCAGCACTCAGACTGGAGGAAAGAGCTGTTCCCCCTTGGAAATGCTGCTCCAGTCTAAAGCAAGCATGTTTTTGAGCTCACGGATGGGGTTTTCAGATGCCACCACTATTAATTTTCACTCTTCTGGCTCTGTTCCTTGTCTGCTGCTGGCAATCACAGTGGGATCAAGAATGAGTCTCAAAACAGGAGGAAAACACAGTTGTCTAGTTGTGCTTTTTACATTCTCTCACAAGCAGCCCAAAGTAGGGATGATAATGCATATCTTAATTAACTAAGGCCGTCCACAAACTGCCTGGGGCAGGTTTTTATAGATATCAGCTTCTGTCTGGACAACTGGCAAGCAGACTTTTACTGCCTGGAAACAAAGGCCTTGCAAAAAGCCAGTAAGTTAAATCAATGTTCTATTAATTCATTTTTAAAGTCTCACAGGAGCACAGTACTCTTTGTCCAAAAATGTTCCAGAGCTTGAACAGCTGCACTGCTAGCACAAGAAGCAGAAGAACAGGCTTCTCAGATGTCAGTGTGTGCAGGGACATGGCTTTCTCTAGTTTAAAATCCACTAGGCTTCATACAAAGGTAGCATCAGCCCACTTTTGTCACCCAGCGCACCCTCAGGATGAAGAATCACCACCTTGCAGTGCTGGGAAGAGCTATGAACACAAAAGAAGCAGCTTTCTAGTTTGCAGGACAGAGGAAACCCCCAAAAAAACTCTACAGTCTTTGTCTCTCCCTTATCATTTTACAGTCCCCACGTACTTGCCTTGATGCCAAGCAGTGGCAGAAGAATTCCTTGTTTCCACTTGGGAGCCACTCCTAGGGGGGAAATAAGAGAAGAATCTATTTATTTAATCCTTTGCAACCTGCAATGAAGAATTGATTTCTACAGTGCCCTCAGGATGGGCAGTCACTGCCTCTCCTCCCAAAGGGATGGAGTTTGCCCTCCCTTGGTTTCAACCTTGTTCTGCCAGGCAACACGGGGAGGACAACAAGGGAACTGAAGTCCTCTAGATCTTGTTAAATGCTGTTTATCCTCACACAGGTGGAAGGGGCAGGACTGCTGCTGTCACTAGCCACAGCCTCATCTGAGCCTCTCAATATCAGCTGTCAGCCTTACAGAGCCATTCCCACAGGACCTAGTTACTGAGGGCTTTGGTGGAGGAAAAGCACTTCAAAATGTCAGCGACTGTTGAGGGGAACAGGGAATCCAACCCTAGACTATAAGAACAGATGAACAGAGGAACCCAGATGTATTGTTTGGTATTGAAGCTGTGTTATGGTGCCATGCAGGGCAGGAAAGCCACCAGCTTGCATCCCTGGGGCACACTGTGGTGTGATGACTGCACCCTGACCTGACCCCAAGCCCAGCCCCATTGAGAGGAGCCATAAACATCCCACCCCCTATTTAGTAACACTCTTTCCCAGTAGTTCACAGAGCCTGTATAAGGAACTGGAGGATCACAGTCCCCATTTTGCAGAGGGCTGAAGTTGCTGCAGTGACTTCCCTAAGCTCACCCAGGAGGTCTGAGCAGAGCCAAGAACAGACTGTGGGTTTCCTGCATGCCAAGTTACCAGCTCTACATTAGCCTAAACTGTCCTACAAGCATAAAGTGCCTCAGAGCACAATTTTTGGGCACAGAGCAGGAACTGCACAGAGCAGAGCATCTGTGCCGGCGCTGTACCCGAGGCTCAGCCTGCTCTGACTTTGCTTGTCCATCTGTACCCTCCCATTTTCCCAAAGGGCTCTCCCCAACCAAACACCATTGTACATTTTGGAAGGATTTCCATCCCATGGATATGTCATATGTGTTTTTAACTTTCCACATTTTCAAAAAGAAAAAAAGAAAACAAAAACAAACAACAAACCAAAACCAACCAAAACCAAACCACAAAACAAACCAATGAATATCTTGCAATGACAAATAACATACGCTGTGACATTGGAAAACATGCAGCATCTTATTAACAAAGGCTCTAGAACTAGTCTGTTATAGGGAGTCAAAGTGCCAATTTTTTAATGCTGTTTACCAAATCAAACAGGCATTCTGCAACCCACCTGTTCCTAGTGCCATTGACTTCACAACAGCCATTTTCTGAAGCCAGAGAAATAATTACTAGACCAGTTTATTGATGGCAGCTGGTTTGGAGTGAAAAAGTCCAAAATGTGCAATAATTAAAGACTATAAAGGATGCAAGCTATTAAAAGGACAAAGAAAGTAAAACAAACCAGTGCAGAATGGGCAAATAGACACCTTCCAAGGGAAGCAAACATTTCTCCTGCAAGCTCAAGTATTCACAGTCAACTTGCAGGGAAGTTAATAAAGGAAGAAAGGGACGAAAAACCCCAACAAAACAAACTTCTGGACTTTTTTTTTCCTTTTTTAAGCTAGAAATGATAGACTAGGTCTTGTCACTAGCACAGGATTCAAACTGCTGGAGTCTAGCAATGGCCTAGAGACCAGCCTGTGCCAGCTGCATCAACAGGCACTGTAAAATCCCATCATGGAGGATTATGCACCAGTGTGCCTGAGGGAGACGTTGTGCTTCGTGTATGGCCGGAAGTACCAAGGCTGAAGCTCCAGCCCTCCTAACTGGAGATGATATTGCTAATCACACAAACGATGGCAATCTGTCAGGCTCAATATCCTACCTTGTGGCAATGAGTCCCACAGGCTAATTAAAACTTCGGTTAAAAGTGCTTCCTATTAAAGCTGTTCAATGCATTGACTTCAAATTTAATTTGATGTCTCTTTTTCCTACCCAAGAGAGGAAAAAGTCATGGCATTGTTGTTTTATTTATATCCATCATAGCCTGTCTCTCAGTGGCACATCCCATGTATTGTTCTCCCTAAAATAAACAGACTTAACCTTTGCAGTCTCTGCTTGCATGCAAATCTTCCTCCTGAAGTATTTTCCATGCCTCTGATTAGGTTTGTTGCCCTTCACTGAACCTCTTCTATTTCTTGCTCTAACATTTTTTAATTAGGGTAACCAAACCAAACATGCCTCTCAAGGCGAGGCCACATCACCACCTCTAGAACAACACTGTCATCTTGCCAGTGTTGTGCTCTATTCAGCAAATTAATGTCATGCCATTTCATATTTATGCTTTTCTGATCCTCCCTCAAACCTGAGCAGATGCTTTCCATTGAGCTTTTCAACATCTTTTTCTGTTTTGAAACTCACCCCATTATAAGCCCAACGGTTCCATCCAATTAATAGTAACTTTCTTCTACTCACATTGCATTTTTCTATTAGTATTTTGATGAATAATACAGGTTTGGTAAATTCAAAGGAAACTCTTAATCATGTTTTGATTTGATTAAATTTTTGGAGCTTTACATTTCACCAATTTGCTACTTACTGTCTTTTTGAGATGATCATAAAATACTGCGTACAGGCTCGAGGGGGACCTGCCATGCAAATGACTGCAGATGTAATTACTGAAACTCTCCACAGACACATGATTTTAAAATTACACATAACATAAATAAAAGCCTAATTTCTTCTTAAAGTATTTTCAAATCTCAAACCCAAGCTTTCTGCACCTGCACCACAAACCTACAAAGAAGGAAGGAGGGAAGCAGCTTCTGTTGCTTCCTGGGGTATGTTCCCGCACACAGCACCAACCCAAACAAACCCACCTCCCCTACCTGCTGTAACACCATTTTCAAGAAAGATGAACAAAGGGATTTTAAACAAAACAATACCAGGGAAGGCTGCAACACCCCACGTACCATATGCTTCCATAGCCTGCGAAGAGAAACACCCCTCAATGAAATTCAAACCACATGTGGCTTTTCAATGCAGGATGCCTTTTTACAAAGATACATTCATGCTCACTGCCATCCTTCAGAGACTTCCCATAGAGTGGGTGTTTTTCCCTCAAAAAAATGTTGAATTGCTTCAGTTGGAATCAAGTTTCTGAGCACTGGAGAAAGAAGAGAGATGAAGGGAATCTTCAGCAGTTTCACATCTAGATAGAAGTCCCTTTCCAAGGATTTAGATAGATCTGTTCCTACCAGAGAAATATTCCCAAGTTCCTGGCAGCAGCCTCCTGCAGCCACGAACTGAAGGCATTTTGCCCTTCAGACAGCTGAAGAGCTCACCTCCAATCACCACTTAGTGCTGTGGTGTTTGCAGTGGCTTCTGAGATGTTATGAATTACAGCAGTTGATGTAAATAAATAAATAAATTATAGTTTTCCCACCTTAAGACATACTATGTTGTAGCAATTTGCTTATTTCTAATGAGAAATTCTGCATATTACATAAGAGAGTCCAGAAGCACAGCTAGATGTTATTTGAAAAAGCTTTGTTTCTGCTGGGAAGGAAAAATCATCACATTTTCCAGAGATTAGCTTTCCAGAAGAGCAAAATTACTACTTTCCTTTAAAGATAAAAACAAGAGTTTCTATCTCAGCTAAAGAATCCCATCTGCTGTGGGCTCTGAGTCATCAGCTTATTAGCAAAATTGTCTGAGAGAAGCATAAATCTGATTTGCTCAGAAACCAAATCTGCAGTTAGACAAAAATCACAGCCTGCCTCTTCCCCCTTAATCGTGCTCCTTCCTTGTCCTCAGTTCATTACCAGCAATGACCACCAGCACCTGCTGGCCCACTGCTGGATAGGCATTTCCCCAAATCTCCTGCAGCATTTTCCCTCTGCCCATGAGGCTTTTGGCCAGTAACAGCCCCCAAGGGCTGGTACTTCCCTACCCAACAGGCAGTCCATCCACACACTGTCATTTCTGGCTGGTGAAGTTTATGTTGTGATTCCCTTTTGGCCATATGACCAGATCAACCCCATTTGTTTTGCTTTCTCTTTTTTCAGCCTCTCTTTATCGTCTGGATAAAATACACTGTCAGAACCACACAGTAGTTTGTGTCTTGTGGCTGTCACCACTCAGCAGCTCACTCTATGCTTCTCTTTGAATGGCACATTTCTCCTCTGCTTTATGCTGAGCCATTACGACTTGGATGACCAATGCTACACACTTCTGGGGTCAGGCGTGAGATCGTAAGTTTGCTGGGGTTAATTTCTGTGTTGCTTTTCTGCTGGTACTTAGACAGGCTCTCTTAGTAAATCATCAGAGCTAATGGGGGAGGGAGCCTGAGGAGGACGATGGAGGCAAACTTAACAGGCTATGTTTATAGCTCTTTTTTCTTTTCTCCATCCAAGCCTGTCATCTGGGGAGGCAGCACATCCTGATCTCTACCGATGCAAGATCAAAGCCTTCCAGGGCTGTTAGAACTCTGAGCCCGTCACTATCCCTATTTACATGTGTTTATTTTTAGTATTATTATTATTAATATTAACTCATCTTGGCACTTGCTGAGCAGCTACATGGGTAAGGACCCTACCCCACTGAAGCTGTACAAACACAAAACAAAATGACATCTCTCCAAAGAGCTTGCAGCCTCAGGAGAAGTTTGTAACAGAGAAGATGCTTAACTGCTGGACTTATTCAGGTTGATTTGGTGTAAACAGAGCCATGCTGCGCTGGCTAAGCTAAACAAGAGTTTAGGGCCCCACTTCTGTCATGATGAGACAGAATTAAACACCCAGATATCTTTGAAGAATAGGCTCTCAGTAGCTGTGCACCTCATTTTCAGTGATAGTCAACCAACTTCCTGGAGCAGCTGCACATAACAATGTTAGGGCAACATTCTGCACAGCAGTGCCTCATTTCAGGACACAAGGAAGGACTGTTGGCTCCTTCATGACAACCTGCACCAGAATCTTGACAGCCCAGTTCATCAGTCACCAAGGTACCCACCTCCCCTAAAAGCAGCAAATGTGCTCAAGTGCCTGAGGGATCTGGGAGCTTGCTTCATTCTGGCAGCATAATTCCCAAGATCCAAGAGCACAGAGACATCCTGTTCACAAGTGCAGCCATCCATTCACAATGGCTTCTGTAACAAACAGCACCAAAGGAGATGTCTGCCAAATGCAGCTGGAGTTTTATGGCTCTTCCTTTAGCTCCTCTTTGGATTTTGTTTAGCTCACTTCTGCAACAACAGCTGGGAGCAGTATTTCCTTCAAATTACAGAAAGATTTAATGTTATCTTAATGTGAGACAAGTGCAGCCTGAATTATACTTAGGAGGAAGTACAATATGTGCTAATGAATAATAAAGACTGGGTACAAGGGTGTTAGCCAGTCTCTGACTGCTGCTGCTTGAGCCAGTTCTCACCTTCTTAACAGCCTTAGTAGTGCATAATGGCTCTGCCACTCAACAGCCTCCTTCCAAGGGAGTGTATTGGAAACATTCTCCATTTTGTACCTTTTCAGCTGGAGACAAGCACCAACTTCCAGACATAAGACAGTTGAGCTGGAAGACAGTTAGACTTGTCCCTCTGCTAAAGATTCCTGGTGGGATTCAAAGGCAGCAGCTATAAAACCAAGGTACCCATGTCCACCATGTGAAAACTGACAGTGACCCAAGCTTAGGCAAAGGGTTGGACTCAACTTCACTACAAAAACTAGTAGCAAGTCCAAGATACAGTCCTGATTTTGTCCTTCTTGGTTTGTCCATCTGTAATACAAAGGGGCATTTTGCAGAACATTAATGTGTGTATCACTGATGCAGACATGTGGCTGGGAGAAAACAGAAGTTTAGTGTAGTCAATGGTGAACTGTCAGCTGTGATCAAGAATAGCACTAATATGGTTCACTGATTATCTGAATTACTTCAGGGTATCTTAGCAAATCCCTGCAATGTATCACAGCCACCAAAGGAACACATTATTTTATGCAAAGAGAACATTTTTAAAAGATGCTGCAAAAAACCCACCACTGATACAAATAGCTGAGGAAATGCTGGGCTAATGGATGTTCCTTTCTTTCTGCATTATTTATCTTCAGAAAACACTCCATAAACATGCTTTCTCCTTCAGAAAGAGTGAAAAAAAATGTATTTGACTTATCTATTTAGGAAATAGTGACATGTGTCAGCAAAATGACTTCAAGATGGGATTCTTCAGTTTCAGCAACTGTCAGAGGGCTCCTCTATTGAAAATAATCAATGCCTTTGACAGGTAAAGAGAGGTAATATAGTGACTTATTTTGATACATCTTGACAGCTTCTTTTTTTTTTACAGTAGTTTTCACTGTCAGTCAATTGGATTTGAATTTTAACTGGGGCCCATGAGAAATAAGTTTCTGGTCTTCAGCACTGAATTTTTACAAATCAAAAGGGCAGTGGGAGCGTGGTAGTTACCTGCTTTTCATTCACCCTTATCTACCATTCTTCAATATTAATTACTCATTTTTAATACCTTTCCCAATTTTTGTGCTCTTGGGATGTCATAATAAGGCACATTTAAACTATACTTTGCTGCTCCCTTGGCAAGAGGGGATATTTTGCATGGCTAGACATGGAAAGGGAGCTGTTTTCTAATGTCACTATGTTCAGATCGACAGCTCAGTTCCATCAAGAGCTCATCTGTTCTCTTACAAGACTGCAGAAACTTAAAAAACGTTATTAATACAGGTTATGAAATATTCAAACACTTGCCCATGCAGGAGATTTTGGGGCTAAGAAACTCTTCATTAAAATTCTTTCTACAAAACACATTTTGCCATTAAAAAAAAAAAAAAAAATTCAACAAAGGATGCAGATCTGAATTCTCAGAGAACAGGAACAAGGCATTTGAAAGAATCACTTATATTACAATGGAATCCTTCAGTGCTACAAAGCAGCACTGCCCCACCAAATAGGTGAGGGGCAACAGGCTGTCAGCAGACATTGCCCTCAGACAATGAGGAGGCAGGGGCAGGGTGAAGAGGACAAGAGGGAACTTCTTCATTATCCTGTATTTTGATAATAGCCTCTTTTTAATTACCATTTTGAACAAATTCTCCCACTGAGAGGTCAGGCAGAGTCCACTTACTCCAATTCAAAGTGTACATTCCTGGCTGCAATTCCCATGAACATTGTAAAAATATAATTTATTTTGTCTTTGATAGAAATATGTGACCTTGTAGGGCTCAGTGTCTAAATATTTATTTGTTTCCAAGCCTAAATTCACAACGTGATGTGTGAAAATTCCGTTTGGTATAACAATGCTCAAAGAGACAAGGCTGTGAAATGACTGAAGGTACAAAGGTGCAGGAAATAAAAGGACTTGTATTCCCAACTCATCATTCCATATACTGCTCGAGACAAGAACCACATCCTGGCTTTTGATGTATTGTTGTTGTATATGTTGAAAGCTCGGTTATGTTTAAATGTAGTACTTCAGCTCCTTTGCTTAACAACACCTGATAACTTGCTTGACATCTCAAAGAGTTTCTTAAAATATTCTTAAACCTTTGGCATCCCTTTCTGCCCTGGGCTTCATGAATAAAACATTTATCCAGTCAGCAGCTTTAGCAAAGAGGAACAGCCAAGTTCCATCCATCAACGTCAGCAGCTGAATTACTGAGTGATTTCAGATCCTTTAATAACTCTGTTTCTTTATGACTATGTTGGTAAACAATCAAATAGTGCTGGCACCTGGCTTTCAGTGAACATTAAAATTTTTTGCATTATCAAATGCTACTAATACAGTTTGTTGCTATTACTGTTATTTCAATTTTAAAATGTCCACAATCCTGTCCATCTTCGTGAGAATGCACTGAGGTTTATTCTTGATTTGTTATGAAGGTCATTGAAAGCTACTCACATTAAACCTGCTGGGACTTAAAAAAAAAAAAAAGAGCAAGGATAAATAGAGCCTTTACTCCACTTATAATGTGCTTCATTTATCATTGGGATCACCAAGTAGTAATACACTGCCCTTTTTGTAAGGTTGTTAATAGAAACTAGGCATTTTGGGGTGAAAAACCAATCATATAAAGCTTCTGTTGTTGTAGAAGTCCAGTGAAGCTCAGAGATCCAAGTACTATAAAGAAATTGCCTACAGATATTCAAAAGGAGGTTCCTGGTTTGAACCTCTGTGCTAGAGAGGAGGAGGAAGAGGAGATGAAAAATCAGCTTTCTGAATTGAAAACCTAGCCAGAATGTGTTCGAGCACATTTGGTTTGAATTAAATGGATATTCAAGATAAAAATCTTTTCATAGCACTTTACACTGGCAGAACAGTAGGAAGAGCTTTTCCACACACTTGGATACAAGCACCGGCTAAGCCTCCAAATAGGGTATGCAAAAGGAAAGCCCTGATAACTCAATCCTCTAACCTCTCACACAGGAAAACTATTCTTAGGCATGCAAGAATAATACATTGAAGTCAAAAGGGTCATCTAAATAAGGATGACTGGACAGGGTGTAGCCCCTGGTCTGTCTCTATTCACCAGGGATTTGTGGCTGGAATATAAACAGCAAATACCTACAGACACACTGATATGAGCATAACTTTGAATATCAGATCCTGCACAAAATGATCCTTCCCACCTCTGGGAGAGAAACAATTACCAATATTGAATTTGCAGAGGATGGAAACCAAGTGAGACCTCAATAAGCAGCAGAACAGCATGAGCCTCCCGAAGCCCATCTAGCCTTTTGCTCCTAAGCCCTATGAGGGCAGCTGAAGGGTGACACTGTGGGCTCACCTCAGGGGTGGTTCCAGGGGGTTACAGTATTTTCTGCTCCCTCTGGGGAGCCTCTCTGCTCCCAGCACAGCAGCAGCAGCAGCAGCTCATGTGTTGTCCAGCTCTGCTGAGCACTCCCAGATGCGAGCAGTGCAACTTGGGCAGAAATATGTGTTGCTCTCCCCTCCCAATGCTTGTTCCCAGCTGCAGAGAAATAGGAAAGCACAGGCTGATTACAGCAGACAAAACATGTTTTTTCCAGGTTTCTGCAGGTTTAAATGAGCTCTGTGTTACATATGTCAGGGGGCACAGGTAGGGACCCGTAATATTTTCATTTAGATGCATCTTAGAGCCTCTCCATAGGAAAATAAACAGACTCTTCAGTAAAATTCCACACAGTTTAGCCACAGGTAAATAATTAAGCCATAGGCTTCAGTATTTGAGTACTTCCCAGTTGCTGGAATAAGTGAAGTGTCATTGTTATGGATTAAGCTTCTGTAAGTTTTCTCTGTTGTGTCTTAAAAATAAAACCCAACACTTCTTTATATCCAACTGACTCCTTTGTTGAAATGAAGACAGCTACTGTTCCCGAGGAGCACACGGTAGCCCTTTCTTTGATTCCCAGGAAGCATCATGGCAAAGAGTATTAACCATGAACATGCTGGCTTGGTAAAACAGAAATCCACTGGAAAGACCAGCTCCAGACCCTTGTCACACAGTTGGCTTGCACAACTGTAAAAGCTAACTCATGTGTGAGTTGATCATGGCTCATGATGCTGTCCAAATCCATCCTTTCCCCCATCTGCTTCTGGATATCAAGTTTCCAACCCCTCATCTCCTGCATGCACTGCAGCCTCCCCAGAGGCAGCCCTGAGCTGCCCAAAGCTCTGCACACCCACCCCCATGGCTGGCTCATGACCCTCTTACTGACAGCTTTAGGGAGCACTGCCATTGGCAATGGACATGGAGAACTTCCCATGAAGATCTTCTCCCACCTGCATGGAGCAGCCCAACAAGAGCAGAAGAGCTAAGAGCCAGGGGGACTTTCCAGCAAGATGCTGCATGTCCTGTTCTCACTTGCAGAGGTCTGGGGACAACTTGTCAGATGTCTGCTTCTCCAGGCTGAGCCAGAGACAAGGGTCCCCTTCAACATATGTGGGGCTGGGGTTAGTCATGGCTTTGAGGGCTGGGATTTTTCTAAATTTCTTTAATTTAGAAATTAAAGGCAATTCTACCTATGCCCTGTTGAAGGAATACACAGGGCCCAATGGAGGTCATTGCACTGGCTTTGGAGTAAGCCCTGAGAATTTCTGTTTCAAGCTGAAAAAGAAACAAAACCAAACCCCAAAGCTCACTCTGTTTCCTTGCCTGATTCTCAGGCTCTGAAGTTGTAAATACAAACTGCACCTTGCCTCTTTGAAATCAGCAAGCTCTCCATCATAAACCAATCTCCAGAGAGATTAATCACTACTTTTTCTGGAGGAAATTTTTGTTTGTCTGTTTTAAAGATTGTGAATTACATAACCAGGTATGCGGGTATCTTTTTTGTTGGGGTTTTGTTTGTTTGCTTTTTCTTTAAAAATATAATAAGAAAATAGAAAACCAGTCGCAGCTCAACAGCAGCTGCAGCTGGAATGCCCAAGGCCAAAAATCCTTTGTCTTGAATTTCAAAAAAATGTCTGGTTATTCCCCCCCCCATATCCCCACTGAAACATGTTTCACACTTAGCTACTGGAAACATACCCTGCAGTCATTTACATCACAGACTTTGTTATTGTAAGTTATAGTAAAAGACAAAAGGAACAAGGTTTTGTAACCAGAGGGCAAACATTGCAACTGCTAATTTGTTAGGGGGTGACATTTCTGATAATGCCACTTCAGCTGAGCTACCATTCCATATTGTAATTTCATTATAGCATCCTATCACAGCATTTAATAGGAGAGAGACACATCAACAAATCTATTACCAAAACCAAACAAAGATATTAGGAAACTTCTTGGGACTGAGTTGTATATTGACTTCTGGTCAGCATTTCCAGAGAATTTCATTAAATTTATGTCATCAAAAAATGTAACATATGGACCTTCTGAACAGGAACTCATACCAGCAGGAATAACACAATTGTTTTTCCTCATTTTGTGATTTATGATCCATTCCATTACATACTACATGGACTGTCATTTTTCTTTAAATGTGTTTGATAAAAGAGTTCTTGTTCTACTAGGTCAGGTATTATTATTCACCAACATTATGTACCAACCAGCACGAATGCCAGCAGCAGCTACAGAGCTGTTGCTGAGTATCAGAGTTAGTGCTGAGTTCTTCCCTGCCATCCACTGGTCCCATGAAATGGGGGAGAAACTCCCCATTCCGTCCCTGTGCCAAGCAGGGCACACACACTGTCACAACAGATAGCACAGCGGGAGCATGTGCTTAGCATGGAGAGCAGCCATGCCTTTCCACAACACAGCCTATCTAAAAGATCTGGAGCTCCCTTTGATCCCCTGCAGCAGGTTGCCACTTGCCCAGGTCTGTGACTATAATTGCCAGTGGCTCTGTGTCAATCCCCCTCTTGCACCCACAGCAGAGGCCTGCCCTAACCAACTTCCCCCAGCTCTTGTAGAGATTTGCAGCACAGCAGTGCCACAAGTGTGGCACAAGGAATGAGAAGTGCCCTCACAGCTCAGCAGCCCTTGCACTGCTGGACCACTGGCACACAAAGCCCTGGGGCTGGAGACCTGCCCTTCTGTGCTAGCAAGCACTCCCAGCCCTGCCCCTGTGAGATCAGTGTAGTAGGGCTGAGCAATGGCAGGAGGCTCTTTTTCCACTTTGCTGCTTCTTAGATGTTTCCTTATCTGGTCTTAATTATCCAGGCTATTTTTACACTGTTTCTCCCCCATCTCCTAATTGCCCAAACTTATTTTCCTGATGGCTTTCTGCTGAAGATGAATTTCAAGAGCTCAGTGTCTTAGGCAATTTCAAGACATAATTAACACCACCACTCCCCTCATTAGTGAGTGGCCTACTTTCTCCCAGTACTACCATCCCCCTAGATGTTTGGAAAAAAAACTTATTATCCTCCTATAGCTCTTTGACTAGCATTAACTCTTTGTGCTTCACAGGTCTGTCCTCTCCCCGCCTGCAGGTGGGAAACACCTGCCTTCACTTTGCCTTCACTTGCTGGTTTCCGTCTCAAATTTCAGCTTTGGGTAGCTCTAGCTCCCAGTCATGGATGAAGAGCTGTGCTGCCTGTCCCAGCATGGAGCTAAATCCCTGTTTGGCATCCTTCAGGGTACACAACTGACACCACTCTAGATGCTGCTCAAGACACCTAAGAATGTTCCCATCCCAGAGGGCTTGCCGTCAATTCAGAGTTGAGGAGCTGATCTGGCATAGCAGACTGGACTCTTCCAGGTTCCCCCTCCCACAGTTCAACCTCCTGGTACTGCCATGTCCAAAAAACCCCATGATTTTGTAAGAAAACTTAAGGCTTATTTCCAAAGCTAACCCATTGAGAGCTCATACAGGAGGCTAAACTTAATTGTTTGTGGCTGTAACAATATCACACAACCTCTGCAGAGACAAACAAGCAGAGTTGGGAGATTAATATTTTCTTTGATATAAACTTTGTAGGATGCTCTGTTGTCAAAAAGTCCACAGAGATTACCTGTGTTGTAGTAGGTGGCACTTCATTTTCCAGAATCTATGACCCAGCAGAAATTACTGTCAGCTCCCTGACCAGCCAAGGGGTATTGATTCCTCCGTTACTACAGCAACCCATTAGTTATTAGATCGTGTCTCACACGCAGTGACTAATCTGCCTCAGCGAGGTCTCAGATTTTGACACTTTTTCATTCTAATCCTTAATTAGTTTATTTGATGCGGCCTGCACATTTTATTTTTATACTAAGTAGTTATTGAAAATACAGGCAAACGGAGCAGAGATCAAAGGAGCAAAACCAGTACGCTGTCAACTAAACTAGTTATGCAAAATAATAATATCAAAAAAAAGTAGCATGCCGTATCAAATACATAAGCCAGCTTCACTCAACACTTCCAAAATCGTACAAAAATCAACCCACAACACTCTTTCATCCCCAGACATCACTTGAAACATGAGTGCCCCTGATATATCACCTCCTTTGTATCACCTCTGTTCCAACGACTACATCAAAATACTAGGAAGTGTTGAGCAGCACCTTTATCAGCCTCCTTTGACACTTGGTTCTTCGAGGAGGAACAGACTTTGCCAAGTGTCTTTCCCTTTACACCAAAATGACCAGAGACCGGTTGTGCTTTTATGGCTTACACCTCTTTGATGTGAAGTGGTGAGTGAGGGTCCCATCAAAAACCAGAGGACACAGCCAGAATCTGAGTGGTTCCTGTCTTCATGATGTCCCGCATCCTGGGAGATGACCAGTATACTTGGCAAGGACCCACACTCATTCTCTCAAACCACTTGACACCTAAAGCTGCAGGTTTTCACCACAAACTTAAACAACTTTAAATTTCTACCACACACATTAATAAGCCCCTGTGCCACCTAACAAAAACAAATCCAATTACTGGAAACAAAAAACTCCCATTAATTCAGAAAGTTATTAATATTCATTAAAAAAAAACAACACCAGAAACTGAGAAAATCCAGTACCAAAAGTCAGAATGAAAATCCTAATGAAGAATTTGTTTGATTGAAGTGCCATAAAAACTTCTTACATGTCCTTCAGTCCTTTTAAGTTGTTAATAATTGAAAATAAAGCTTCACGTGGAGTCTATCCCTTCCAGATTCCCTATTACAAAAGGATAAAAAATAGGAAAGCAACTTGATTTGCAGGCAACAAAATCCAGCTGTGTCTACCCACTGTACATGAAGGGCAACTGCTCTGTGTTTGCTGTGGGAAAGTTTTGTTACACCAACCGTCTTCATTCTGATGAAATCTCTCTTGGTATCTTCCATGGAAATCGTACACCCCTTGCACATTTGTATAAAATAGATGAAAACAAATCAGTGCTCTAATTCTGCTGTTCTACTAAGTATCACCAGAACATGAGGCATAACAAGTTGAATTAGTCAGGAAATCATGAGAACTGCCAGATGAGTTGACTTTAGAACCACTGCTATAGCACGGAAAGGACAAACTCTGGCTGATGCCTTCCAGGTAATGCCTCCCTTTCCCTTCACCTGTAAAGGTTTAGGCACAAAACACCCACCAGATTCTTTTGCACATAAATGGATGAACATGTGTCTGTGAAACCCATGTCCCTCCGTGGGTTTTGACTGCCCTTCATCTCTAGATGTCAGAGTGTCCACAGGCCTCACCTGCACATCTGAGCTTGCACAAGCAAGATGCACTTGTATGGACTTAGGAGAGGGATGTAAAATTTACCAAACTACCCATAAAGGGTTTTGCTTTAGCTAAATTTTATAGAAAACTATGGATTTATGCTGCAGCTTTTCCCCAAATCTGATTCATCAAGTAGAGGAAAAGGAGAAGGATCCCAAAGTAGGAAGGCTTAGGGTAAATATCCAGATATCTGACTGCATGTTTTTCCATTGCTTACTATTATCACCAGGTTGGAGGGCAGCAAAGGCTGCAGATTCGACCTAGGGATTCTCTGCTTCACCAAAATTCCCTGTCTTGTAATTTAAATTTCACAAAATTTTAAATTTCACAAAAGAGATGGAAAAGGAACATTTAGACCAGTCACTTACCAGTCTCAGGTCACTCCCTGTAGCATAATCTCCAGTACTTCATTCAGTTTCAAAAGGCCTAAATAGCCATAATATGTGAAGAGGCTGAAATAGAACAGAATTTGGAATGGCCTTGATCTGCATGCTGCAGCGTCGGAGTGTATGTTAGTGAGGACCAGCAGTTTTCTGAAACACACCCACTTTGATCCATTAGAGAATTGACCTAGTATGCTCAAGAAAGTGTCTTGAATTAGCCCAAGTAACTCATTTGTGTTCTCATCCATCTTGAACCATTCTCTGGATGTAATTCACAAAACTGTGGACCAGCTATTAAATCAGAACACTGCTCTCCAGAGAAATCTAACCCAGACTTTGAGCTTGTAAGAGCAGGAGCAGTCAAGTGCTCCACCTATAAGCAGCCAAGTCGGGCACATCCTATTACCTAAATGGAAACTCACAGGCTCAGTGGATTCAGTAGTAAACTACACAGTATTTTATTATATAAAGATATTTTTCACTGGAGGTGGACAGAAGCACTAATAAAATGCCAAAGGAAGTTTCTCAGCACTGTTGGTGAAGATGTAGTAAAACCTTAAAGTAAAGCAAGATGCGGTTGGATCAATAAAATATCACTTAGAAAATTCAAGGGCATTGGCAATTTGACATAGGTATTAATACAATTGGGCATGCAATTAGGGAATGTGATTGACTAATAGAAGCACCCAGAGAGCAAATAATTGCTCCTCATGCTCTTCATTAAGCAGATGGGAAGTCAAAAGTGATCAGTAATAATACAGTAGCAAAAGTGTCTGCTTGACAAACTTACACCTTCTGACAAAGTATTTTGTAACACCACACATACCAATTCCAGCATAGATTAATGATACTTTCAGCTCAGCCTTTTTATCCATAAGCCTAATATTCTAGCTACAAGTAACCCAGCCTCATATATAAAAAAACTAAGATTTGAGGCCTTTGATTTGTGGCATAGAGCAAGATCTTAAATCTGTCCCCCATATTGCTAATTAGACCCCTGCCTCCTGTGCCTCTGGCTAGTTTGGGAAATAAGAATTGCTGCTCCTGTCATGTGAGATTTCCCTTCCAAGGGCCTCTACTTCATCCCAGTGCAAGGCAGGAGCAGCACTCCCCCAAACCCCTTTCTATACTAAATACCCTTCTCTATTTCTTCTGAAGCTGATAGGAGCACAGCAGGACCCACACGCACCTTGGGAGATCATAGCTCCAAGTCCAAAGACCCAGCCTTGTCAACACTGCAGCTGAACACAAGGCATGTCAGCCATCATCCCCTTGAAGTCTATTTTATTTAATTACCACTGTCAACTGTCTAAAAGGCTGTTAGCTCAGGAAGGGGTTCAGGAAGGTGAAATGGAGAGGAGAAGCAGTGCTAGGAGAAGAGGCTTACAAACAGTAAGTCTCTTGTACACTTAGTCTTGGGGCTGAACAAGAAAGCAGTAGAGACATTGCAGCTAAGTACCAGCTCCTGACTCTTTATACACCATTACATACCCAGTTACCCACAAATAAAGCACATTCTGTGCTCATCTCCACATCATATTTCACTCTAGCATATGAATATATGATATGCCTGTAAGCAGAGCCCAGATTCAAGAACATTAAGAAGTTGCAGAGATACAGTAATAATGAAACAAAATTCCTAAGCCAGAGAAAAACCAGCTGTGTGTAATTCATTATGTCACAGGATCATCATGTTGCTCAACAGAAAAACATGCCTTTTGCTTGGCTTAGATCAGACCCTTTTGCTGCTGGGAATCACATTAAACCTATGGCAAAATACTAATTGTGCTTCAGGATATCATACATTTTTCTTTCAAATGTAACCTAACTTTAGACACTTCTGTGAATAAAGCAAGGTATAATGCAAATGTACATACACCAGTAGTAAACTAACAAAGCTACAGCTGGACACTACAAAACAGTGTATTGGAGCAGAGCATCTCTCAAGCAGAAGTTGTGGCACCATCACCACTAGACATGTCTACGGGCCATGTCCTCCCACTGATACTGATTAGTGTGGTTCCTTCTACTGCAGGGCAGCTATACATAAAAGCACCAGGTGACATGTGGTTCAGCAGTGCCTGTGTGCCAAGTGAGGACAAGAACCAGCAGAGAGGAAAAGAAGTCTGTAGCAGCCAGCTTATCATACTCGAACCAAGGACTTACTCCTCTTAAATACTGTCCCTCACAGCTGCTGTGCCTTGGAGGCATTTTCTTTGCCCTGAGAAGCTGTGCATAGTACCTCCTGCACCTTCTAATGGTGGCTTGGCTGTGATCCAACCACTGCTGTGTGCAGCATTAAGGTCAATACTCCTGTAACCATAAATACCAAAATACATTTTGCTAATGATCAACCGTCGTCACTGAGCAAAGACAAATGTGTTCACCGCAAGCTCCGAGAGCGCCATAGCGTTGCTTTTAGAAGAAGAAAATGCACTGAAGAACATGGACTTCTTGTCCCTGGAAATAAGCCATATCTTCATGGCCTAGTCACCTCTATAAATACAATGAAGTATGGTAAATACATCTGGGATTACATTAGACACGGAGCAATTTGGGAAGATTGGTCGACTGTGGAAATCCAAAATGATCTCACTAAAGCAGCTTAAGTGGTACTAGCTAAGCAGGTTTGGAGCCCACATTTCAATGCAGAATACCATTTTATATGGGAACTCACTTTGCAAAACTGTCTAGGCTCAATGTCCATTACTAGACTACTTGATGATTTATCATGTCATAAGTTGGAACTTCTCCTAGTGCCCTTTGTGTTGATGATGTCATTTGAAGATCACTTCTCTTTAGGGTTGGTACGTGCAGTGAAAAGATTTACAGTGTTCATAAGTCTCCACCAACAGCTCTTCTGCACAACCTTTAAGATCCCAGCACAGTTAAGAGAGTGGGATTCACCTCACCTACCCAACATCCCAAAGTCAGGCAGTCAGCCTGCTTAGCAATACAGGCTCTTTTTCAATAGAAAACAAAACAGAGGAGGCATCTCCAGATCACAAGTCTTCCCATCTATCTTAACTATCAACTTATGAACCCCAAAATGAGGTTACATACTTATCTGATGATGCTACATATGTTCAGCATCACAGGGAAGACTTATCCATGCTATAGAGCATTAAGACCTCTGCCATGCAAGCCACATAAATTCAGGGGGTAACAGAAAGTGTATTAAGATGGCATTTGTCATTTCATGTGTATGTTTACAACTGCTTTAATCCAATTTATATGATAAATTAGTGAGATTATCCCATTCAAACTTCATTTATCCTGGAAACACAGTGAAACAAAAATAAGTGAAGAGACTTGAGCCGAAGGTATTTGTGAGGCTAAATCACATGACAATTCACAGGTTTCTGCAGCTGCAAGCCCCATAACATGTGGAGAGAAGCAGTGGAGATGGATTAATCCAAATCCTTCCCTAATTCCACACGTGCACCACCCTCTCACCCCCTCCCCTGCCCCAAGCTCTGGGGCAGAAGTGCTCCAGAAAGGGTTTTTCCATTTTCATGCAGCAACACAGAATTCATCACCAGAACGATGAAAATGAAGCCACCGTGCCCTGAACCAGTCACTGAGCTCAGTTTCATCCTGCAGCTAAGCTTCTATGCCTTCACATTCCTGTGATTTTGAAGCCCTGGAAGTGCTCTCTGCAGAGCCAAGGCAAGTCCAGTGGCGCCTGGCCAGGGGGGCAGAGGGGAGCTGTACACCCACCACTGCCTTATGTGACCCAAAATGCTGCCTTGGCTGCATGACTGGTGGGAAGGAGAAGGATACACAGCAGCATCAGCAGCAGGACAGTAAGACCTAAATTACAATTCCTCCCTTGGAGGATTCCACGGGGATCTTCACATTGCCTGGAACTGCAGGAGCCGAGAAGCCTGTGCCATGGTAGTCTCAAAGACATCCCAAAAGCATGCTCAAAATCCACTCTAAAGAAACCAGAGGAACAGAGCTGATGTGTCAGTGCAGAACACCAGGCAGTGAATGAAGCACCAGCACATTCCCTGCACGGGCTCAGGTTGGTCTCACTGCAGGCAATGGGGTTTTACCCTCTGCTGGCACTGGCTGCTCAGCACAGCCCCCTCGTGTTCTTTGCCAGCCCTTCTCTGTCTTTCAGGAACATTTACACCTTCCATCTCACGGGAGGAACATGCAACTCAAGCAACACAGCAAGGGGAGACAGCCCCGTTTCTGCGTGCTGGGGCATCTCTCTTCCTCTTCCTGACACCAGCAGGAGCACCACTCAACATCTTAACCCTTCCAAGTACAAGTCCAGCCTCTGCATCCCCAACAAAGATCAAAACAACTGCACAACCATGCCCTCCTATTAAGGATCCTGTTGCCAAACGAGTAAAACACACAGCTACCGTATGTCATTTTTAGTGTATAGAAAAAAACCTCATTATGTTTATTTGGCACTTTTTGTTGCTGTCATGAATGCTTAAATAATCCTTCCGTGTTTAGAAACAAGCCACTGGGGACCAATGAGATACATTTATTGTAATTACATGCATTTTCTAATTAATTTTTGTCAGGGAATTTCAAACTAAATATCTCCAGCTAAATGTGTCCCCCCCCAGCCCCCCATTGCCCCTTCCCTCCAGCCAGGGAGGCTCAGACATGTTTCTGAGCCTTGCTTAAAAAGCTGGTTTCGTTTTTGCCTAAGTGAAATAAAGTGGAATTGTTAGTGAGAGAGGGCAGAAAGGAGAGAACATTGTCATTAGACTACATTGTTTAAATCAACCCCTAACAAGCTTTTCATTTTGTTTGGGTCATTAACTACATTTGAGTGAAAAATGTAGTTTGCCTAGTAAATTGGTTGGTCGCCAAATGCTTCCAAGAGGAGACTCTTCTGGGTTAAACCCAAAGGGCTGCAACACAGACACACAAATTTTACAGGTGGAAAACTTAACTGTAAAGAAAACATTTCAAATAAGCATCCAAAGAAGTGATTGCTTATCAAAGATATACACAACATTTTGTATTTACTGATTTATGAGATTGTACAGCCTGAGGCAATATTCTCATAATTTATTCTATTCTCTCCTGTAACACAGATCACTGAACGTCATAAAGTAATTCAGATAAGACAGTCTGTAATTAGGGGCTAATGATATCAATTCTGCTGGACACACAGCCACTTCTGATATATGATGCCCAAGTGATTTTACTAGAACAGAATACCACATACCCAGATAAGCCTCAAACAAATCCCTTTGAACAGTTAACCCCACTTTTCCAAGTCACACTTGGCTTTGGAAGTAGTTCACTTACATACTTTGCTGCAATCATTTGTAGAGCTAAAAAGCTACCACCTCATCCCACTCTATTTCCCACAGGCTCAAATTAAACAAGTCCATCTCTCCCACCCAGCCTTTCCACACAGCATCTACCCACCAGTCCTGCAAGGCTCCCTGCAGCTCTCCTTCAGATCCCTCCAGCTCTCCACCTTCTCCACAGCACCCCCCAAAGCCACCCACTCTGCTCAAGCCCCTGCCCTGCTCAGGCAGCTGAACCTCTCCCACAGGACACCTCGGGTCATCAGTCTGCAAGGGAAGGCTGGTTTGGTTTTTTCTTCAGGAACATGCAGCTCTTCACCCAGTTTCTGATCCCTTATAAGCCTTCATATCCTTTTCTGCCATGCTTAGTCCAACACTGTCAGCTTGTGTCTCTGCTGCTGGAAGCTCAAAGCCAGGTGTAGTGTGTGCATGCATATACATTTTCTTTTTTTCAACTGAACTGCTTTCTGATATTTTCTCAGTTTTTCCATAGTGACTCTGAATTCTAGTGCTGATCTCCAATGTGATGGCACCTTTCTCAGGTTGGTGACACTTCTAGGACCTGTGTGTAGACTCTTAATTCCACCACCCAAGTAACAAGTGCAGTATTGAACAGTCCCAGACCCCCGATAGGCACCATAAGCTTCCTCACCTAAAAGCCCTCCCCAGTTTGACAGCAAACCACTGATAACTTCTCCCTGCACACAATTTGCCAATCATTCACAACCTGTCTTAGAGACTCAATTGCCTTCAATTGCTACAGAGATTGACAGGAGAAATGGCATGAAAAGTCTCACTACAGTCAAGCTGTCTGACACCCTTCCTTCCACCCTGTCGTGCTGTCAGAAGGGAACTAGGTAGAGTTGACATGATGTGTCCCTGACAGTTGTGCTGGATGTTCTTTTTCACCTGTGATGGTCCAAGTGCATAAGGAGAGACCACTGGATCTTTTGCCCCAGCAGTGAATTCAAACAGACCAGTCTAGACTTGGTTGGCTCTTTCCTTCTAAGAAGCAGGAGCTACCCACACCTCTTGTCTTCCCCTGAAGCTCTCCTGACCTCCTCATGTTCTTGAAGATAATTGCTAATTGGCCCTGAAAAGTACCCATCTCTTCTCAAGATGTCTCAAGAGCTGGGAATGTCCAGTTTGCCCCAGCATCCTAATAGCTGCAGAAATTCAGGAATCTGTAGGGGCTGAAAGTGCACTCATTTCCAGAGAGCAAAGGGGAGGTGTTTTCTCCCCAGAGCTCTGGGAAGCTCAGGGGCTCAGCAATACAGGTCTCTCATGATGTCCCACAGACCATATATGTCAGTCCTAAAGCACACTGCCTTCCCTTTGAATCGTGAGCTTTCCTTTCACAACCATCACCTGCATTGCTTTTCACCTTTTCCCACTCCACCATCATGTCCCTGTCAGATCTGTTCCTGCCCAGCCAGCAGCACAACTGCTGGGGATTGTGTCCTGCTGTCTTTCTCTTTCCAAATGCTTTGTCCTATCAGTGATCTGGTCTGCCAGATGCTCAGCAGCAGCCTCATTCACCCCATCTCTTTAGTGGTCCATAGCCAACTCTCTCCAACAGACTGCCTGTCCCCAACAAGCAGCACCATGAGCCTTGCAGCAGACATCCCACCACTACAATCTGCCTGTCCCCCATGGCCAACTCCTCCCTGAACAACCTGTATGCTCTTCTATGAGGACACTGGCCATGGCCAATTACAACACTGATAATACACAAGACCTGAAGTTACTCCTTTTTATTCCTTGTGCCAACATACATAAAACATTTGGCTGATGGACCTGTTAAGTTTTCTTCTTGTGACAATTATCCCTCAACCTCTCTCAATTCTTGCTCCTGCCAGTGGTTTGATGCACCACCATCCTCTGTTAACCCTATTTTAAAGCCTTCCCCAGCAGCAGCAAATCTCTCCTTATTGTCTGTTTCCTGCACACGTGGTTCCACTAGGACAAGGTGCAACACTGGGACAATGTTTAGCACTGTATTTGATTCCTGCTACTCTATTCTGGCCCCCTGCTGCCTATCTTCTTAGATGCAATACCACTTATTTTGAAACAACAACAACCCCAAGCTATTCTCTCCTATCTTCATGTTTATGGAAAAACACTGATTAACCAGAAGTAGTTTTTTTAAAACCTAAAAGTAATTTATATTACATAAGAAAAAAAGGTCAGGTAGATACTCCATTTATCACTATTACAAAGGGCTGTAACACAGTGATGAAAAGAAAGAGAAATTAATTACAAGTCAGAGGCTGCAATAACTCTCTCTGTAATTGTGACGAAAAATTTAAATTAACGTTTCTGTCACCAAGAGAAGTTTGATTAATTTTACAATAGTGGAGATGCTATCACCTTAATATTGGTAGGTAAGGAAATTTTACTATTTGCAATTTAGATGTAGATCATTTCTTTAAGACTCCAAAAGTGCCTGCAAGGCACCTTCACACTTTATTAACAGCTCAATCAGTGCCACGCTAGAAATAATTAGCCAAGAAACCATGTAGTAAATATATCTAGATGAGCAAACCTGCAGAATAAGAAGTACGTGATAAAATCCAGACCCCTCCAGGAGAAACAGCCTCTCTCCAGCACTCCAAAGCAACTGCCACTGCCCAGCTGCCTGCTATGCCACTCTGCCCTCTGGGAAACAACACAAAGACCAGTTTTTCTGACAGCTTTGTTTTGTTTTCTGTTTTTAAGCCCCCTCTCAGCTGCAAAGCCAGAGGGCAGGAGGGTTAGACCCAAGCAGGGGCCACTGACCGTTGCACCCTGATGCAGCAGCAGCCCCACACACTGGGTGCTGTACCAGGCACTGGCTTTTCACTGGGGCTCCCGGGTGCAAGAGGTGGCAAAGGGCTGCTGAGGAAAGGTTGCTGCTGGCACATGGTGAGTGAAACGCAATAGGAAAGAAACTGAGGCAGGCAGGAATTAGCACAGTGCAGGACTGAGGATTCACCCAGTCTGCAGCAGTCATGCCAGGCAGGCCT
This sequence comes from Apus apus, assembly GCF_020740795.1. Lineage (NCBI taxonomy): Eukaryota > Metazoa > Chordata > Aves > Apodiformes > Apodidae > Apus > Apus apus. The sequence goes on from NC_067290.1 coordinate 6,649,085, forward strand.
TCTGTTCCCAGCCCATGGACACTGGAGATACCTTGTTTGAGTTTGTTTGGCTTTCCCTGGCTCTCAATCCTCACAAGACTGTGACCAGAGTTGGGGTCTCAGACAGGACTTGGACGTACACAACCACCAGCAGCCTGGCACAGAAGCAAGCTTTGGTATTGAACAGACAGACCCTCCCATCGGGCAGGAGACCCCATGCATGATGAGCCAGGACCTGGGCAGTCTCTCCACCTTAACCAGGAGCAGCAGCACCCTTTGAGCTCAAGCTCTACAGCTCCCTGCTTTGCAGAGCATAATACACAAGCAGGAAAGGGCAGCACTGCCTCATGATCCCCTCTGACATCACTCATGTTAACAGTGTGCACATCCCTGTGCCCTCTGGGAAGCTTATTGTTAGAGTCTGTGCTCTGTCTACAAGGAGAGGAGACAATTCCTGTATTTTTGTCCCCTTCCTTCCCCACATCCCACACGGACAGAGCAGATGGGGCAACACAGTGAGGGAGTGCAGGTGTTTAGCAGCCAGGCTCTGTGACCAACACCAATCCCTGATCCTTGCTACCAAAACAACCCCTGCAAAAGCCCAAGGCTATCATGCAGGAAGGTAAGGATCAAACCGAAACCCTGGGAAGCTTTCCCAGTTCCTCTCTGCACTGTTTAGCAAGGGCCATTAATTTCTTCCTTTCACAAACACTGTGAACGATGAAAATCTGGAAAATAAAATGAGCCTAATGAAAATGTATTGGTTCTAAGGCAATCAATGCCATTCGGCTCACGGAGAAAAAGAAACACAGTTCCCCATCTGTACTCTGCTCCCTGTAGTCAACAAGGCTGACTGTTTCCAGCATGGATCAATGAACCATTCGTTAGGGGAAGTGAACCTGTACGAACAGCATTCAGCTCTCTCCTCCAAGATCAAACAGAGCAGCACAGGAAGTTTCAAGACTGCTCTCGAAACTTCAAGTCTAAGAAAAGCTGGAGCACTTGAAGGTAGTTTGCACATAACAGTGTGTAGTAAATCTTCACACTCGCTGCACCCAGAGACTGAGCCGGAAGAAGCTGAGACTGTGCATATGGAGGTTGGATCATCTCTGCAGAGCAGGGGCAACTGCACCATGGCTGCAGGGGCTCGTGAAGGGTATTGGGGTGAGCAGGGAGGAAAGAGCTTTATAATGGTGTCAGCTTCTAGGTATTATTAACAGTTGATAAGATTTTCTCTTTTAATTTCTTTAGAAATTTAGTGATGGTAAATGGGGGGGAGGAGTGAGGGAAACAGGATAGAAGGAAGAAAATAGTGGTGCAATATAACCAAAGTAGTCTACTCCTCATTCAAAGCTCTTAAAAGGTGCAGGCTTGCCCTAAAAAGCTGAAGATCCTCACAAGGAATGCTATGAAGAAATGTTTACTCCAGCAGTGAAGACTTCCCCCAAAGCAGGCAGGAGCTGGCCCTACTGCAGACATCTCTGCAGCTCCCAAGTATTTGTGCAGGGGGGTAACTGTTCTGTCAAGTGCAAGGCCCTTTCCTCAGATGCATCACCACAACATCTGACAAATTGTACCTCCAGGAGAGCTGTCAGAACTCTCATCAATAGTATACAATAGCCAGTGTAATTCAGTGTGACACTAACTGACATGGAGCAGCACGAGACCCACAAACCACACTTGTTTAAATAACTAGAAAGCCAAAGAAAGCACAGGCTGGCTAGGAAGGTGAACTGCAGCAGGCACATAAAAAGGCAAATGTTTATAGCACATGCGTAAGGAAAGGCCACGTTCCTTCCTCCCACTGAACTGACACAAAAGTTAATGGGAGACCTTTATAAGGATGGGCTATAGAAAGAAGCACTAAAGGCTGCTTCCAGTGACTTTAAGGCTTTTGGAAGCAGGCAACAATAAAAAGAGGAAATTATAAAACACGGATGCTGGACTGGTTGTAAGATTTGCCTCCAAAACTTCAATTTGCATTCCAAATATTGTTGCAAGCGATGGAAAAACATTTAGTTGCCTTCTGAGAAACAGCTGGAAAGATATGGAGAGCAAAGCAAGTCTAAGTGGATAATGTCATCATAGGAGTGTGCGTTGCAGTCTGAGATACAGCTGACAACAAAACAGGACCATCCCAGAGAGACCAGCACTGGGCACAACTACAGGCCCAGCACAGCACACTCTCTGCTGCCTCCAGCCACCAAAATCGTTCACCCATAACACGGGGCCAGTATCATAAGGAAACTAAAACATAGTTTTCCTCAAATTGCTGCAGCAGCTTTATGGCTGAGCTGCCTCTTGGGACCAGGCACTGCCAATAGTCTCTGAGGGGAGAGAGCTCCCAACTAGGCAGAGATAATCCTGCTGCCAAGACATTTTGGTAGGGTCTTTCATATACACTAAAACCCGCAAATACTCCACTTTAGTGCAGAGCACAGAAGTGGACAGTCCCCTGGGGACACCATCCCCTCCCCACCAGTGCTGCAGTGTCAGGGTAATGCTGAGCCCAGGCTTTCCTCAGTGTTCAGCTGCATGTTCTTTCAGCTGCTTCTTCTGCCTCTTGCCTGATTCCTTCCCGGGGCTGCTCTCACCTCCTGGTTTTTCTTTAAACACTTCCCTCCTGCCTACTTCCACAGCCAGTACATACAGATCCACCTCTGCTCAAGTCGATGCCTTTTCCCAGTAGTTGGGCACTGTCACAGTATAACGTGCACACAAAGCAGTGGTTCTCCAACAAGTGTTTGACAGATTAAACACTGCTTGAGCTTTAGCTCTTCAGCAGAGTTATGAAAAATAACTTCCACTGGAATTCGCGTTTTGTGATAGCTTGCAGAGTGACTGCCTGCCTGCCTGTTGAGGGTACACTTTGGAGCGTGTCTGCACTTGGCAAGTGATCCCTCTCTCCCCATCAGCTCCATCTCCTGCTCTCACAACATTGCAAACCAGGAGCCAAGACCTAGTGCTCCAGCTGCCCTGCAGGGACGACCACCACTGAGCACAGGGCAGGCTCCAGACAGATGTCAAGGACAGAGACAGTTTGTGTGACAGAGAAGCTAGTTTTGATGTACTGAAATCAAACACTACATAACAATTGGAGTTTGTCCTAGATTCCCAACAGAGTCATCCCCAAGAACAGGGAATAGCAGAGAGCACAGATGCTGTACATCCACCCACATATTAATTGAAAGTAAAATAGTATGAGAAATACTATGTTTGTTGTTTTGAGAGCTAAAGACATATTTAAGTACTTTGTGAATCACTCAGAACAGTTACACACTTGTGTGACCTGGCAAGACATGAGGCTTTCCAAGCAAGTTACTATCTCTGGACAATGTCCCAAAGCACCCAGCTTCTCTATTATTTCTTCTTCCTCATCCCCAAGAAGAATTATATGTTCCACTCAGGCAGAAGCCACAGAGAATCAACTGAATCCATTTATTGAGCAAATACTTTCAAAAGAACAACCAATCACTTATCAGGAAGGATGCACTCAGGAACTATGATGCATCATGTATGACTTAGATCCAGTAACACTGCTAGTAGCAGTTTACCTTTGACTACTGGAGGAAGGAGAAGAAAATCATTAGATGTATCTCTCAGAGAATCCGTTTTAGAAGCTAATGTCACTTTGGTTTGCTTTCAATCAGAGATTAAGGTTAATCTCCAGAACAACTGGCACACACGCAGACACAGTGGAAAGATGCAAATGACTCCACAGAAGAAAGCTCATCACCAGAAATCTATTATTCTACATTAAAATGCATCGGCTGATTTGCAATCCCTGTTGGATACTAAAGTACAGCTGGGAGCAGGCAGAAGCTCTGAGCCCTGAACCCTGCACTATGAAAGCATGCTGCAGATGTCTGAGTGTGTCTCTGTGTCCATCAGGTGGGGGGTTCAGTATGGGTGCAAACTTGAACTGCTTGTCACATGCTGACCTAAAACCACCTCATTTTCTCTCCATCGTAAGAGCTCTGACATGAGCCAGAATAAACACAGAAGGGTCCATTTGTGAAGGTGCAACCCTCATGATGTCCTGCAACACAAATTCTCAGTGAACAATTCCTAAACCTGAGATATGGTGGTCTGACTCCTTAGGGATTGAACAGGGACCCCCAGCAAAAGACTAAACGATGCAAAGGTATCCCCTCCTGATATTGTCAAATGCTAGACACACCTCCCCCACATTGAGGGCAAGCTTTTATTTGTCCCCATGCTAGCAGGAATAGCTGTGTTTTGTGGAATACAACCATTCTAACAGTATATTTCTCCTGAAAGAGCCTGGCAGCTTTACCACAGGACTGGGCTTCACAACAACATCCATGACAGAGGCTACCCAAGAGATACTGCTGTCAATGTCCTCTGTACCTGCTGGCAATTTTGCTGCCAGGTACTGCAGGATGCTGCAGAATCGGGGGCGGGGGGGGAGAAAAATTTTCATTATTCCAATAAAAAAAGGTGTCCTATCCCATCACTGGACTGTGATGCTGCCACTACCCTTCTGAGGCTTTTTTTCCCTTCCCCAATTTATCTTCCTTCTCAGTTTTATTTGCTTTGTTTTGTCTGTGCTTAACCAGAGTATGACTTTGCTGACCACAACTGACCTGCCATTTCACTGACATGTTGGTCTATTTGTGATTATATTGCTGACAGAAGCATGTATGACTTCTTCTACTTGCCTTTACACCTCAATTTACCCCTCGCAGACCCATTAGCACCTGCTGGGAATCCGGCGAGTAATTGTTTTATACTGTAGAGTAATTCCCTATCCCTAATCTTTAAAGCTGTACTTCTGCAGCACATCTACCTGGGTAGAAGCACACACCCCGTGCAGCAAATCCCCTCTGGGGCTGCATGAAAAAGACAATCTGGAAATGTGTCAGCAAGGAAAGCCTGAGGACACTATTCTGTAAAATGTGTCTGAAAGCTGTGGAAGGTCTGTCTTGCAGTCAAGACCTCATCATTAAAATTCAATCAAAAAAGGCAGTAGAACCTTCTAAATTAAAACACTAAATAAAAGGAGATCAAGATAAATGGCAGATATCATCTGAACCGGTCGTAAGAACGAATGTGCATCAATCTCCAAAAAAAGTCACTCAAGATTGATAACACCAAAAGACAACATCTTGATAATCAGTTTTACAGTGATGGATTGAGGGAAAGCTTAATGAGTCAACCACAGGATTGGAATTTCATTAGAGACTTTACCAGAGCTAGAAAAACCTGTAAAAACATAAGACAAAATCTGCCTTGTAAAATAGAGGAGTGCATACATTTCTGCCACATGGTGAATTATCACATACATTTGCATTAGGAGGAGTCTGACTGGAATCCACTGCAAAAATAACCCCCACGTCTCCCAGAACTATATTGTGCCTACCACTCTGTAATTTTGCAGTTGAGAGAGCTGATCTAACATAACGAATTGTATTTTAATGTCTTCTATGAGACTAAGACTCATTAGTCATCTTCTAAAGAGAAACACAGCCTGAAGTCACACGTCATTATGCCAAGTTGTCAGGCATATGGTGCTCACCAACTATCTTCACACTAATCTTTAAGTCAGACTCTGCCGACAAATGAAAGCTGGAGGGAACATCCTTAGGATTTGAAACTGGTTTTTGGTTTCCAACTTAAATAAAACCTGTTTCACCTTCCACGTCAGCAGGGCTGGTGAAAAACTGATCTAAGTTTCTTGGGTCAAATCCCCATTTTCTTTAAAGCAGCAAAGTTACTCTGGATTCAGTTGATCTCTGTAGGATTTCACAGCCAAGAGCTAGATCTTGATGCTAAAATTGCATTAACAGAGAAGCATCCATGTTTGCTTAAGTACACTTTTTTCCTCTTTACATAACACACTGGTTGCACCCTTCCTCTTGGGGCTTTGCTCCTCCATTTGTTAATTCACTTGGCCATTTGTCCTACTTATCTGTGTAGTATAACTCAACAAGTAACATGAAATGCTGCCTCAGGAGCTCAAAAATTCTGACTCATAGGATGCTGCAACATACCAAGAGGGTTTCAATTTGGTTGGTTTTAAGTAAAACTTTAGCTTTAACTTTTATTCTGAGAAAAGGTAGTTTTTCCCAGTTGTTAATCCAAATGCCATGAGCAACATGAATGCTAATATCACAGATACACAGTGATTATCAAACTCTCTTGGTGTTACATTAAGTATGTTGCCTACAGCATGTTTTTCTCTGGAAGGCAAACTCATTTTGCAAGATTTTTTCTTTTTTGATTGAAAGATTTTTCCCTGTTACATCGAAAGTGTATAATAATGATCCAGGAACATGAAAATCATGAGCAAGAGCATAACCCCTTATACAAGCTGTTTGTGCAAATTAATTACATAGACAGGAGCAACAGGAGAAAAGTTCAACTATCAAAATAGTTATACAGCCCCTAAGACTGCCTAGCAGGGATAGAATAGCTTATTATCCCTTTTGTGGGATAACTATTTGTGAAAAATTTACATTTTTCATTCCCCAGAAATGAATTATTAATAACAACAAGCACATCCTTGCCAACAAAGCCCAGCCTGTGTAATCCTTGTAGAGAAGCAACTCCACAAGGTGTTTCAGCCTGGGGTGGGCACGGATGGGAACAGGGCAGCACTTGTATCCAAAGCCCCATGTGTTTCAACTGTTTTACTGAAACAAACATCCCAGATCTTGCAGATTTTAATCCAGGCTCCTACCTCTGTCAGTCCTGGGCAGAAGGCAGAAGGCCGGCAGGCAGTAGCTCTCCACCTTGGCAGACAGCAAGAGGCAGAGAGAGACCATACTCTGCCCTGGAAGGGAAGAAAATAGGAACAAGGCAACAGAGCATATAGCTGGAGGCACTCCTCAGTCCTGGGACAGAGAAAGATGTCCACCTGGCACAAAGATCCCTTTCTCCAGGGACATCAGCCCAACCACGATACTCAGTTTGCAAGAAGAATGTTAACTCCAGCCCCCAAACTGAATCTGGTCAGAGCTAAATGCAATCAAACCCATGCCACTTTCTCCAGAAGCCATAGCGGTGTCAGGTGGCTGGACATTTTTTTCAGCTTCCATAAAGAAACATATTCCTGGTAGGAGGAAAGATTCCTGTGCCCCTCACAGGGCTCCCACTGCCACCTGACCTGCCCAGAAGGGGAGTTCTAGCAAAAGCACTTCAGAGCACTGGTGTGCAAGGACCAGGCAAAGCAACTTCTTAAAAAATGTGATAAAATTAATATATTTAGCAGATGCTGAAGGGAATGTCTCTCTGGAAACCTAACTGGCAGACATTTGGGTCTTCCTAAGTGGATAATTGATCTCAAGACTACATCAGTGATGTTACGGTAATGAAACAAAGAGGGAACTGGGATGAACTGATTTCAAATAAGCCTGTCAAAAACATGTAATAATACTGTCAGATCAATTTGCTGTCAAATACAGGGGTGTTGTGATAAAACCTCAGAGTTTTTAGTAGATTATATTATCGAAGCAGTAATTTAAGAATACCTTCTAGGTAATAAGTTACAATAAATCAAACTTTAAAACTTGAGAGCACGCATCAGAAGACATAGTGTATGATACAAGAAAGACAAGTAAATTAAAATGTGTTCCCAAGCTGCAATAAAGCAAATTTAATCGACTTAGAAAGATGATGATCAAAGCTTATTTTTTGTAGGAAATCGATATATCTTGCAAAGTTATAAGGAAAACCTGCTAAATGCTTCTGCCCTTCAAGGGGCTGCTCTCACAGAACACAGTGGTCACTAAGGAGTACTGCACAAATGCAACAGGGAGGCATTTTTAAGAGAAACAGTTTTCCACAAGAAAGTTCCATTTCTCTGAACAGCACCATTTCGTCAAAAAAGGAACATTTCTTAGGTGTATCAAAACACTATGCTCTCTCCTAAAGAAAAACACCTGATTTTCACTTCAGAAGTGTGAGGTTATTTATTAAAAGAATCTTGGGTAAATCTGAAGACATTTAAAAGGGAATATGTCTATAGTTCATAGTCCATAATTCATCTGTTTCTGTCCTCTAGCACAACAAAAGGGATGGGAAGAGAAATCTGAAGTCACAGCTTGGACCAGATGGGAAAAATGCCATCAGCCAAGTTTGCTGATGAGCACAAAACAATTAGGACAAGTACAACACATGGTACTTAAACTATTTAAACAGGATTAAACCAACCAGCAGGACAATATCATGCCTGATGCTGCTTTAGCAACAAAGAAAAGGAAACAATGATTGATAATTGGAATGGCAGCCAGCAGTGATGGGGGAAGAAAAATGAAATCACATGTAGATCAGTGGGAAGAAGTTCTAGCAGCAGAATTTCAGCAAGAGATGTTTTCTAAAACCAGATTACACCCTGAGTTCACAAGTTATGAGGTATTGCTCATATGTTTTCCTGTTAAATCCATTTTGCAATTGGCATTCATTGTAAATTTCAAAAGAAAAAAGAAAATACACATATGTACCCTCTCCCACTTCTCAGTGCATTCATAGCCACACAAGGTCTCTGCAACAGCCATTGTAGTCACTTTAGTGGAGAAAAATAGCATGAAGGGGAGCATTTAATGTATTTTTAATACCTGTTAACACAGTTAAGCACCTGGAGTCCTGGATTCAGCAGGATGTGGCCAGCCAGCACTCTCCTCTGAAAAGAGATCATTTACTGCTTCACTCAGGGGAATGTTCTTCCAGCACAACAGGAGCCCAGGAGCTGCAGTCAGGCAGGCTGCCCAGTGATCAGAATCAGCAAACAGTTTCCTCTATAATATTTTACATAGATTTTCTTACAGAGAAAGAGAGATAAAATATTGTATTTCTCTGCCTTTGATGAACCCATTTTCCCAGCAATCATTTGCCTTGGGTTTTCCCTTCAGAATTTGGGTCATAGGAAGCTTTGCTGACTCTTAAGTTTCTGGTGCAGTATATTTTCCTCAGAAAAGCAGAGCCCAGGAGCCAGGTCAGTATTATGGCAACACTCCTCTTCCTGCTCTGAGCTGGAGCTGTTCCACAAAGATGTGCAGATACCCAATTTCTGTCAGGGCTTGCACTTAAAATGCACTGTCAGTTCTCATTTCTCACATTACCATCTCAAACGGGCAGAAAAGGACAACTAAACTGGCAATCAGCTTCCAAAAAGAGAAGGTCAAAATAGACTATCTCACGTGAAGAGCTGTCAGCTGTCATGAGAAGTCCAGAATAGCTGCAGGCAGCAAAGTAGTATGTTTAATGTGCTCACTGGAGGAGTCCACACCTAGGCAGCCCTGTCCCAGGGGTTTGAGAAAGAAAAACACCTCAATGAAGATATCCCCCAACAGATCCAGCCCCATCTTATGTTCTGCACTGCTGACTTAATTGATGCACAGAATCTCGTGCAAATGCATCCCCCGCATGAGGGATTTTTGATGTTTTTCTTAAAACCACACTGAGGTAGTGAACAACCACACACAGATGCCTGTTGAGCAGGCTCTGGGGCCAGCTCCTCTCAAACCTGGCCACAGGACACTTCCAAAGCTCAAGGCCACAGAGAGCTGCAGGAACAGCACGAAACACCAGGTGTGAACCACACAAGGGCACAGGGATACTCAAGACAGGTAATGGCTCCACCTCACCTAGACAAAATACACAGATCTGACATTCCTGCCTTGCCTTGAAGCAGCCCCTCTGATGAAGAAGACACACCTGTGTCAGAAGCTGCTAATTCAATTCAGCGTCTCAGTAAGAAGTTCTGGCATTCAGCGATTTGACAAGAGAAAGGACTAAATGAGAAAGAAATAACCTCTTCCTTGTTCCTGGCTACAAAGCATGATATCCAAACTGATCTCTGCTTTGCCTGCTTACTGCACACAGGATCAGCCAGTGCCCCAAACAGCATTCAGTCTAAATTTTAGTAAGCTTAGTGTTGTCACAAACTTCATCGCGCATTAAAAGCTGCTATCCGTATCCCTCACCCAACCCAGAAGGTGAATTGATATTGAACTGATGCCTTCTGGTGCTGCAACAAAATAAACCCCTAAAAACCAGGAGTAAATGGAAAACATGGTGGTTCTTATTGATTGTGATGTTTTCAGTTAACTAGGTTTTGCCTGTGGCCATCCCCCTCAGCACGTGAGTGCCAGGGGAAGTGCTGCTCTACTCCAGCCAATAACTTCTAGGAAATGGAAACCTGTGTCTGTTTAATAGATGTTTCCAATTTCTTTCATCACCATCAGTATCTGTTTTAGCCACTTGGCAGGTTTTCTATAGCTTCTCAGGCCCAAGCAGATTTCAAACCCATTTGGTAATGTCAATGTGACTTCAGGGTTTAATGATTCATTATTTTTTAAACCTAAGAGCAAGAGAATGTGTCAATTATTTTTTTTTCCTGCATGGGTTTAGTGGTTTTCTTCTGGCTTATTCTCTCTATGTGTCATTAAAAAGAAGGGCTGATAAGGAAAAAAAAAATTAGTGAAACATACATAAAAGACTTCTTTAGTTTAAAAAACTGTTATAAAGACTCTTCCTTTTATAATCTGCAGAACTATTACAAGGGTAATGGTTCTCCATGCAAAACATCCTCTCCAAGAAGATTAGGCTAGTGACAACTCACCACTCTATCCTTAGATAAAATTCACATGCTCAGAAATATATTTGACATATGCTAGAAAGTTTTGAGCCTTGCTCCTTCTCCTGCTTATTATTAAACAGCAAGGAAAAAAAAACCACCAACACAACAAACTGCACACACACAAAAAAATAAACCCAAAAGCAAAACCACCGAGACACCAGCTAGTGAGATAATTAGCACTCTGTATTGCTCTGGGTGAGCCCTGTCATAAACTATTTTGCCTAAGGAATGCTTTCAGCCATAACCTAGGCAATGTCACAAGTGTTAACACTGTCCTGTATATCCAGAAAGCTCTTTCACAGCTTCTTCTAGATCTCACTGGAGTTTGTTTTATACCCAAAGGCCTTTTCTGTGGCATCAAAGTCACCAGTGGAGCATCAAGCATCTTCTGGGATTTATTTTCTTGTACTTCATAGGCACAGCAAACACTGAGCCACCCCGCTTAGCAGGCATGCCAGGTCTGATGAGCACAAGGACATGATGGATGTGTCACCCAGAGGACGAAGCACAGAGAAGCAAGATCTCTGCTGAAGGCAGCATGGGCTGCCCCATGGCCAGGTGGGCTCCCAGGGCCTCCTGCCCCCAGAGCTGTGAGCACAGAGCAGCCCCAGACCTGGGAGCAGATTTTGCATGGGCTCATCTTTTCAAGTGCTGCCTTCTGAGTACCCCTGACAAATGTTGTTTCCAGATCCCCTGGTACAAATCATCCTGCCAAATAAAAGAAGGGGGGGGGGGAAGAGGAAAAAAAACTAAAGAAAGATTTCTTTCCTCTTACAGTTTTCAGTGCTGATTGTTGCTGGCACAGAGTCCAAGCACAGGGCTAGGCACCTGTTCCAGGATTTCACTTAATACACATACTTTAATTTTGCTACTTATCCACAAATGCTTGATCCTGGAGAGGGAAGCGGGGTTGGAAAAATTCATCTGGAGTTTCCTTTCTCCTCCATCGTTGTTGTTACATATGGGAAAATAAGGTATTTACATAAAGAACTAGAGGACTGCAGCAGCTCTGGAAAGATGATGAATTTGATTCCAAGTTGGCACTCATCAATACCTTCCTGTAATAGCTCAGAGCTCTCATGTTTCTCCAGGATCAAGAATGGACCAGAAGCTGCAGGGGGAGAGTTCAGAGGGCTTTGGGTAGGCAGCCTGTCCCCAGGGGGACATGGGTACAGTCAGTACTCCCCACCCAGTGCTGCTCACCAGATGGCTGCCCCTCCTACAGCTAGAGAAAGCAGACATGGTGCTAGAAGGCCCAAAGGCACAGGGTGTAGGTCAAGCCAGAGAGATGTTGTTCTTCTAAAGGGATTATTTTCCAAGTAACTGTTAACATCTGCTCCTTCATGAGCAATGTCTTCAGTGTTTTGGCAGATAAAATACACCCACCACTAAGATATCTGCAGTTTCTCCCTTAATAGTTCAACTTGAAGCTGCATGACTAAGGAGCAGGGTAGGTTTTTTTCCTGCAATGGGAATCAAGCTTGGGAGCTGAATACACCAGGACCAAGGCAAAATAAACATTGGCCTAGGGCATATGGGAAGGGTAAGAAGGAAAGCGTTTCAACCTAACCTTTTTTAACTGGAAGGGAATGTGCTGGTTTCAGTGCAGGTAAAGAGGAACTTCAGTTGAGGTATTTCATCGAACTGCAGTCATTCATTGCTTGTAGGAACTGAGAAGCCTGCAAATGCCCAGCCCCAAAGGCACCTCCTGCCTGGCTCAAACACCTGCCATGGCTACCAGAGCTTAGAGCATCCCCTGGCTCTGGTGGGGAAGAGACATTAACATGCTGAATACACCACAGCTAAATGGCCTCATTCAGCTCAGAATGAAGAAGCAGTTTCACAGAATTTAATGACTGATTAATATTCATTTAATAATTCTTGCCTAAAACTGCAGCAAATTATTTTACATTATACCATTTGGGAGACAGCAGACTCAGTTCAACACCACCACTGGGCTCAGACTGTCCAAGTCACACCCTGGAGTATTTGGTTCTTCCTTCTCTTGCCAGGTGACTGGAACTTGTATACCTTGCCTTTCTTTCTCTACTAGTTGCCTTTTTCTTATCTTCTTTTTTTCCTGTGTTTTTTGAAAAAGCACACAGCTCAAACAGGACACATAGAGGAACTGCTACCAGAGTGAGGCAATGGCCCTACTGTTCTCACACACCTTTGGAGACAGCAGGCTGCTCCAAACCAAGAAGGACGAGTCATGCTTGATCTGCTGCCAGCAGACTCTAAAGGGAGCAATAAGGAGAGTGTGCACGGTAGGAAACAGATCTGAGTGAGCAGGCAGCATAGCTTTGTAAGAAAACTTGGATTCTAATGGCATTTAAAAAAAAAAAAAAAAAAAAAGGCAGAACCAGAACAAAAATTGAAGCTTGATGGGTCCCTGAGCACCCACCACTCAACAATCTCAGCACCAAAACCTGCACCCACAAGAAATTCAAGGGAAGAGCAATCAAAGGAGAAAAATAAAGCAACAAAATCAACATTACATTAGCTTCAAACGTGTCCTTAGGGAAATAGGTTAGTGTGTTGTACAAGGCAGGAAATTCAGGTGCTTTTACAACAAATCCACAGAGCAGCAACCTCACCAAATGCCAAACACCTCAAATGCCCCAAAGCCAACACCTCACCCTCCCACCCAAGCAAAACCCCAGCACCACCTCAGACTTCTAAAAGAGTCCAGGCTCTGAGAAGGCTCCTCTACTCCCAGCTCTGCCTCCAAGTGGAAGCAGCCAAGGTGCAAAAGCAATGGTGCAGCAGCTCCTCAAATCCTAGAGAAGATTATTCTCCTTCCTGTTCTCTCCACAGCCCTCACCAGTGCAGGTGGCATCACCTTTTCCTTGCTTTACCATGCCCTGGCAGCACGTCCCCCTCATCTAGAGCCAACTTCCCCTCCCATTCCCAGATCCTGGCACCCAGCCAGCTGGTGCCTTCACCCGAATCTCCCATCGACGTACCTGCATCTGGACAACTACAATTCTTTCCTTTTCAATTTCAATTTTTATTGATTTTTGAGACACTCATTTCTGAGATGTATTGTATCATTGGATCATACTGTTTAGCAATTTATTTGTGTCTCTCTTTATGTGAGGGATTGATTCTTTTTTCCACCGAGTCTCAAAAAAAGATGCTGCCACTGTTGTTATTTGGCTATCATAACAGCTCACGTAGCCCTGAACTATTAGGCAGTGCTGCTCCAAGAAATTTTGTGCTGAGGTAATTTGGAGACTAAATCAAGTTTTATCACTGAATGAGGTTGGTGGATATTAATGGGAAGCCAGGAGTTTGCACTGAATCATTAATGTGGATAAATGGAAAGCGCCTGTTTAATACTTTATACAGAGTGTGCTAATAATGCCTGGAAATGGTGGGGAAATATTGAAAGTTGTATTTAAACACAGCAGAGGAGGAGGCCTAATTTGACCTGTTCTGGTACATTAGCTGTGACTATACAGTGGGACCCTCCATTAGCCTGAGCTATCTCTCCATGCTGCCCTTCAATGTCCAAGTCCTCACATTCAGAGATGTTTATGAGTTTCTGTAACTGATCTAAAGAAACACAAATGCAGCTGGGATGATATGTATTTGAAGGAAATTGCTGCAAACAAACATTTCCAGGAACTTGAAATTTAAAATCATGTTTTAGAGAATGAAAATTAACTCTCTACATAGAAGAGAGCTGCAAGACTATGGGATTATGGAGGAAAACTGAAGTCTGCTTTCTGCTAGCAAAGTAACATGGTATTTACCTGTTTCCCATGCAAAAGCAACTGCTTAGAGCTTTTATTAACCCCTTGTAATGGTAGGAATGAAGCTCAGCAGTACTCACCAGCTGAAGAGACAGAGACCACGGCTGGTTTTAAACCAGTACCTGCTAGGCAGCTCTCCCAAGTATAAAAAGCAAGCCCTGGAAAAGCAAACTAGGACAAAAGGCTCAAAGAAAAAGGGAGCCCTGCAGTGGGAGAGTTAAAAAAGGACTAGCAAGTCAAAGATATGCTGTTTGAATAGGGATGACCCATGCTGTTAGAAGAGCTTAGGTCCCCTTTTAAGTAGCAAAATGAAATGACTAGTACCCTGAAAAGAGTTCCCCAACCCAGCAGGAGCTGAGCACAGGCTGTTTGTCACAATAAAATACTGGCCACAGGTGGGCTGTCCTTCTCCAAACATGGCTGATATATAAGCAGCTGATAATAAGATGTCTCTCAGTACCAGAGACCACTTGCTTCCTTATTGCCACACTGGTCACAAAGCTGCTGGTCAGAGCCCTTAATGGGGGGCTCCAAGTGCTCTGCTTCCCTTATGTCCTCAGCAGTGGCTTTTGCAGGCTGCATTTCCAATGGAGTGCAATGTAATCAGTTCCCACACTATTTTAAGGTTTTTAAAATTCCCCTACTACTGCCTCCTATGCCTTGGTAGGACATGGGGAGCTTCAGATATCTCCTGGTCTCACCTGAGGGCAGCTGGTGCTCTGCTCCTGCAGGGCAAGGCAGGTGGGTCCTGCACTCCCCTTTCAAAGCACAGTTTTCAAAGCAATCTTTTGAGCACAACAGGAATGCTCTGCAATATTTAGTATTCATTAGCCTAAGTGAGCATCAGTAAAGCAATTAGTGTGAAGCTGATACAGCAGTGGCTTGGGGGCTGCTCCTGAGGACAGGGAGTTTGTCACAATTGCAACTAGAATTTCAGGAGAGTTTTCTGAGCCAGCAAATCTACTGAAAATGCATGGGGTGAAGAGGTTTTCAGAGATGCATCTGATGCTGTTGTTCGATTTATTCTCTAGGAATTCAGCTATGTTACATATATTCAACTATATCTAGAGCCCTGCTGCCAGTGTGCTGTCATCAGCCTTGTCTAAACTGACCCAAGTAATTCCCTCTCTGATTCTGATGAGGCAGAAGCTTCAGTCAGGTGAGAAGAAACGGGCTGTTGCAGGAAGAAGTGGCTACAGTTAAACCAAGTTACACTCTGCAGGTGAGCTCAGTTATTCTTTACAGCTCTAAGTGCAACAGCAATTCATTCTGTACTTAACAACGAATCATTTTTGTTATTTGAGAAAATGCAATTATTTTTTTGACTGAGAAGTATTGGCAGGCACAGAAAGCGAAGAGTTAAAACAATACTAAGAGCTAAGTCAGAGAAAAACACAAGAAGTGGAACATCACATAGCAACGAGAGAATGATGATGAGGAAATGATTACAGAGTAGAAAGGGCACAAAAGAACAATATAAAAGACTGCATTATAAAAAGAATTTCATGTAAGGGAAAAATATACATACACAGGGAAGATGCAAAGAGCTAAAGAAAATGCTTTCAAAACTCCAAAATCTTTGGGTTCAGCACACAACTATAATAGTTTACAATATTTTGTTTTACAAAAGGGTTTCAGAGTCCTGGAAATTTCTGCAGATCAAGAAAGCAGATATTTATAAGACAAAAGAGATACTTAATATTTGTTGCTCTTTGTTTTTTCTGCTTTGCTCTCTAGCAGAACTACTGGAATTTCACTTTGTGAGTCTTTAGCAGACATCCCTCATTGATTTAAACACCACACTGCTGGCAAATCTGCTAGTTCTTCCTTTAAGCTATTTCAATTATTAATTACACTCACAGTTAAAAAACTTAATCTTATTTTCAATGCAGACTTTGATGACTTTTTCTATTCTCTGCTGTGAACTAAGACCCATTCTACTGACAAGGTAGGCAAATTTTTTAAGCTACAAGTTATTTTAAAAAATTCTTCTCTGAACTTCTTTTAAAGAATGAGCATTGGAAAAATTGTCACAGTTCACATTCATACAGTTCTATTCATTGCAAGATTTTTTAATGGATATATTTTTTATATCACATACTCTTAGGAAGGCATGGAAAAGCATTGCTTGTTTGCAAAGCTTCCCAAAGCTTCTGGAACATCCCAACAGTCTTACACTTCCCTCAGGCCCTTGGGTTACCCAGAAGTCTGCCCATCATGAATTTGGAGTGAGACATAGTGAAGAATAGTCACACTTTCTGGCAAATGCTCACCACCAGTCTCCACATCAGTCTCTGCATGCAGAGATAATAATTTGGGTGATGCTAAATAAAATATTTTTAAAGTGTTTTCCAGATTGCATTAAGAAGACCTCACTGCAGCTTAGCTATCCGTTGAGACACCTTCTAGGAATTTGTCTTCAGGTTTCTTCTTTCTCTTTTTAAATTCTTTCCCTCTTAGTGCCAAAAGAAAAGGATTTATGTTGGGCAAGGCAGGGAGCCAGGGAGATGGTTGTGACATTGCTACCAGCAGGTTTCCACAGTGCACCAGGGAAATTGTGACTCCTGCAAAGACAGTCAGGGCTGAAAGCTGTCTGGAGACAGGGATTAACCTCATGCTAGGATGTTCACCTCAAATCCAAGCTTCAAAGGTTACGCTGGATGGGTCCCAAGAGCTGAAGGCTTCCTACAGAGGTGGGTTGTGGATTCATGGCAGTGGCACAATCAGCCATAGCAGCTTGTGTAGACATAAATGAAATAGTGTATAAAGCACAGTGCTCCATCTCCGTGGAGCAGAGAAATTCCCCCCAGAATGAGGGATTGAAAAGTCAAAATAATCTCTTTAGCCCTAACTGCAAATGAACCAATTTCCAAGGCAATATTCTTAGACCTAAAAAGTCTCTGTGTCATAGAAAATAAATTCAAGAAGAAATGCTACTGGGGTAGGTGAGGGGGAATCCATCTCAAAGAAAATAATTATTTAGAAGTCTTAAAATCTGGGAGGAAAACTTATTTTTAAAAATATATCTTTCTTCCAAGGCAAATGCTGCCCCTCCAGCAGCTGCCTCCACATCCTCCCTATAAAATGCTCGGGGTGACTGCAGGAATATTGCAAACAGTGGGTGGAAGGGCAGCAGAACAAGATGTCTTAGAAGGTGAATTGAACAATATAGCCCTAAGTTAAAAAACTTGCATTTGCTTATTGTAGCCTATTGAGATGTAACTGCTTTTTCAAATCAGCACATCAGTCCAGAAACAGATGGAAGTCCAAGGGTCACCTGCCTTAAAAAAGCACCCACATAAGCAATGTCTGGAAAACATTCTCCTATTACGATCCAGGACATGACAGCTACAAAAGAGCTGCTAACAGCCCTTTTTATGCACCTTGTGTGCAATTTTACCACCATTTCTGAAACAGAGGCAGCTCCAGCTCTCTGGGGGCAGCCAATGGCAAGAAGGGCAAATCTTCAGCAGCATGGGTGACAGCATGGGTCTGGGAGCCTGATGAGGTCTAGTCTGGATGGAAAAATGCCACAGTCTACACCTTTGCAAGGAAAATCCAGTTCCTGTTCCATTATTCCCTACTCCATGTTACTATAGCTGCACCACTAGAAGTCATCCTCAAAGGGATGGTTCTGGTACAGGAGGAGTGGATTAAGGAGGCATTTGAGGAAGGGCTGCAAGACAGGAAATCTGCACTCACCAAGCACGGACAGGCACAGAAATGGGGCTGAGGATAAAGCTGCACATCCACAGCCACCACTGGGGTTGCACTTCACTTCAGGGCAGATCCCCACCTTAGGCAACTGCCCACTTAACCCTGGTGACAGGGCCCATCTTGTGAAATCTGGCCCTAAAAAATTCCTACAGGGTGGTTGTTTCCCTTGAGGGAACATTTCCAGGAGCTGGAGATTGTGCCGAAATCAATCAAGTTAAATGGTGGTATATGAGAATAGGAATGAATAAACCTCGAGGGATATCATTTGTCATTTACTGTTCTTGTTAAAAGTTACAAAACAGCAGTTCAGCAAAGGTTAGAAAAAGGACAATGCAAGAACACAAACTTTCAACCCATTTCTGAAACTGCTTACAGCTCCAGTATTTTCCAGGAAGATGAAAAATTCATAATGATGAAAAGAACAAGAGTTAAAAGGAAATTTATTTTCTTTTGTAATGTCAAAGTAATAAGCTATTCAGACCTTTCAATTGCCAGCAACCATTGCATATAAGGTGAGAGATCCTGATACAGTCATCAAGAATTTTTGGACAATAAAATATCCATGAACAAACACACGAAAATGATAATAAAGAAAACTGCACATCCAGAGGTCAGACATACCCTATACTTGGAGCTGAACTCTGATAATTCACAGCAGATTAAATTCAGCAGCAGTAGAGGTTTAGCAAGAAATTTGGATGTTAGGAAGATTTAAGCTGGGAATAGGCCTTATTCTTATTTTACCAAAGGCCAGACAGACTCATGCATGTTTATGAGGAAAAAGCAAAAGTGACTGAATTTGAAAGAATGGGCTGCGTAGAAAATACTCTGGGCATAGCAGAGTCTGTGGAAAATGCTGTCAAGAGTTAGAGGGCAATAACTGAAATTTTCATCAGCAACTTTCAACTTTCCTTCCAAATGTCAAAAGCCAAAAACCATGGCTAAGAATACTAAGTACAGAATGTTTTTTGAACATGTACTTTTCATCTTCCAGTGTGAAACCTGAAATTTTGAAAGCAAGCAAGTGTTTACAATCAGAATTTTTGTTACTCAATGTCAAGCTTTTGACTTAAAAACGTTTTGAGGGATTTTCTTCTATTTATTATGCTTTAAAGTCCGGTTCAATTTCCTCTAGAAATAGCAAAGCCTCTTTGATTATAGAAGGAGGCAGAAATCTTCAGAGCAAAGCAGGAGGCTCAGTAGCTCAGCGCTGTACTGTGCCACCCCCGGGTGAAGCCTGCATGGTACAGAGAGCAAGGCAGCAGGCTGAGGACCAAACGGTTGAGTTCTCCTGGATTTGCTCCAAAGCAAGTGGGACCCTGTGCTCATCACTGCCTCCCTTCCCCTGCCTGCCTTCATCCATCTGACCTACTTATCCTGTATGCTCTGCATGGCATGAGACTGACTTGCAGAGGTGCGACCATGGGCTGCTGGGTCCCACAGACTGAAACCATCCCGACTGAGTCACCAGGACGTGGACTTGCATAGAGAAAACTGTGCTACCAAGGGCTCAGTCATCCACCCAGAGAATTTCTTTGGGGAATTTAAAACTTCATGAGGAAGAGTCCATCATGGTATTTAATTTGAAATAAAGTAACCCTCTGTGGGCTAAGAAGCCCACATGTGGCAGAGCCCTGCAGCCGCTCCCAGACCATCACACAGATGGTTCAGGGATTCTGCAGAAGGTTTCAATGCAAAAGAATAGCAGGCTGAAATTTTCCATTAACAAGAGGGCAGGGAATTTGCAGGGTAGTGGGGCAAAACTGCCTGTCATTATTAGCAGGTGACTACTACTGTAGTCATATGCTGCCAGAGTTAAATTACAGCCTGCTGAGATCTTTAGGTATTCCTGTCCACAGACTGTTCTTGAGAGGCAGTTGCTGTTGAAGAGACAATATAATTTTGATACCTGTTTAATTTGTGTACCTACATCCTGTCCAACAGAATGATTTCTCTGGGTTTATAAATGGATCTGTGCTCCTCTCAATTGGCACTCACTCCTCTTGCTGCAAGGGCATCCATCTGTCTGAAATCTTTAGAGAAACAGTTCATAGGGAGCAGTTAATTGTGATCTCTCTCAAAAAAATTAGTCCCTATTTTTCCTCTGACAAATGAAGACATTGTTCCAACAATATTTTCCTTCTTCACTGGCAGTGCTAAATATTTATATCCTGTGCCTCCTAGAAATGCTAGTCTCCTCATGAATAAACACCAGGTTAACAATGAGCAGAATCCAAGAAGGACACAGTGCAGCTGACCTGTTCACACTCCTTTCCCATTTTAAATACCCATGTATGCAGGCTCCCCATGACAGCCACTTAAAATCAACACTGATCCTGATACCTGACCTGAGTTTTTTGTGTTTGCCAGAAAACATACTTAAATAGGCCCATCTTGGCAGTATGTAATAAACAAGCCCAAGCCTTGCATTGTAAAATGTTACAACCTAAGCCATATATTAAAAATACAGAAATAAAATTAATGTGTTGTTGGTAAGCAGAATTCCACTTCTGCAAGCCCCTGTTTCATTGTTCAAGCAAGTATTAGTGTGCTGCTCCAATTTACTCTCCTGGTCTTTAAGGGTTGACCTCTTAAGCAAAGAGGCACCAATCTGAAGGGGAAGGTTCCCCTTTTAATCACCAGGGCCTGATCCAGCAGTATTGCTGTCAATGCAAAGGCCTCGTGTTTGGTGAGTGTGTGTTCAAAATCCCTGCATGCTCAGTTTCCAGGTGTTTTTTTCCCTAAAGCACAGGCTGGGCTGGGAGCTGCTCAGCTTCCCAGATGAGGCAAAGCTGTTGAGCAGCCCCAGCCATGCACCTCCAGCAGCACCAGCCAGTGCTCAGCCTTTGTCCTCAAAGCACAGCTTTAACTCCTTTCTACATTTTCATTTCAAGTTTAAAAGTGGGGGGTGGGGGGGAAGAGGAAAACAAAATTATGATGGCTGTTGATGTTGTTTTCACCACTTGCCATTTTCATTCTGCTGCAGTTTAGGATTACCTCATGCATTGGGAAGCAAACACATCAGCTTTGCTTCTGCCTGACCCTCTACCTCTCCAGGACTCCACCTACAGCAAGGCCATTTACAAAGATGTCAAAATAATCCATTTATAATGTTCCTTTGTTGTAAAGATTATCAGAAAGGCAGTCAATTTATAGCAGGAGAAAAGCTTTGTTTTCTAATTACTGCAAAGTAAGCCTCAAACAATAATAGAAATAAATAGTTTTTTTCTTCTGGGAGGTCAGTATATCAGGTGTTGTGGAGATTTTTTGTTACATTAAGGGACTGGTCAGACAATTGACTAAAACTACAGCACCACTCCCAAAAGGAACAGTCTGATACTGTCTACTTGTATGGCTATTCAGTATTTTTCCCCATTTTAGGATGATTCTCCCCTTTGCTTATGCATCTGTAGTTGTCATATTTACAACATCCCCTCTTTCTCCTTTCCTTCTCAAACCTCCAATTACTCTGTGCCCATCATAAGCCTTCATCAACTTCCCAGCTTCTGTATCTGCTGTTCATTCAGCACTGCCTTCTCCTTCACAGGGCTTTTCAATCCTCAAACCCCAGTTCCCTCTGGAAGAAGTGAGCAGCCTGCAGCAATCTTTTCTTCAGCGTTAGCCCTCTTATTAGCACACGCAACTCCCATTTGAAATTAGCCCATCAATATTTAACTTCCATCATCACATCTGCCATAGAAAATGCACACTCTCACCCCTTGTTTGCTTGTTCCCACTGAGCGCCTCTGGAAACGATTCCTATGATGTCAGATAACAAGCACAAACCTAAACAAGGTAAGCAAAGTTCTACATAGCTTCTCCTAGAAAATAACACTACAATTTCCCAGCTTTTCTGCACAAGCAATTTTAATTCCTCTGCCTGACTCCAGAGGAGCATGTTTCAGCTGCTAGAGAAATTTCTACACTCTCTCTTTAATAGATGAACTGGCCTATGTGTGAGCCAGCCTCTCCTAAATGCCTCCCTGCAAACTGCATTGGCACAAGTTAAGTAACCCAGGGAATGTTGTGAATAGGAACCTGCTCCCAAAGTCCATGGACACCCAAGGCAGTAGCTTAATTCTGTCATTTAAAAAATACTGAAACTCTTCAGCTATTGAATTCCATTTCTCAGTATTTCCAGTATCATTTTCCAGATGGAAAGGAAACTGAACACTTCATCTTTAAACAACTAGAGGTTTTTGATCCCAAGAACACTTACTGAAGAAAAAAAAACACAACCAAAGGTCTTTTATGTGGACAGAAAATTTTATCAGGATTAAACTACTTTGCCAAGATCCCATCTGCACAAAATTATTTGATTCTGTGTAAAGAGGAATCCAGAAGCATCATCCCTAAGAGTGTTTAGATCTCAGATAAATAGGTTTATTTATTTATTCTCCTCAAGATTAGCTTTTAAATCCTCACAGTTGTCTGACTCTTCCCAACAGCCTAGTAGAGCTTTTGTTTTATTTAAAGGTTTATCACCACCTGTCAGAGCAGCATCAAGAAAATGCCAGAATGTGCCATTAGTCCTGAGCTTGGATAGGACAGATGAGCTTTTTTAGTAGCTGTACTGTATTAATGTCTTGTTAGGGTTTCTTCTGTGTCTCCTGCTAATAGGAATAACCTCTGGAGCAACAGCAATTTATCCATACATCTAGCTCACACTGTTTGTCACAGTAACAGCTGATAACCCTCTTGGGCTGCGTTTCATCTTCTGTAAGAGCACTCTCATTCTAGAATACATTATTTTAACCTGTCAGAGTATAAACAGGACAATTACTTAGACCAATGTAGGCTGAAAGTGTTGATAACTAAAGTAAAATTCAGCATTGTCACTCTGAAGTGTCCATGTTAAACCAAGCACCATGAGGCAGCTTGCCTTCTCAAATGAAAAATTTGTCAAACTCGCTAATTTAAAATTGACCTAGTGCAGATCTCTTGATTTGCACTGCTTGCCAGCAAGCCTGGGAAAGAAGCAGTGGACACAGTGAACCGATTATTGGGACAAAGAGAGGAAATTATGAAGCAGGAAGAATCAAGCTGTCTTGTGTCTGTAAAGGGAGAACTCACCAGACTCCAGGAACAACAGCAGCTCACCCATTGCACTTGGGTTTTGTAAGACTTGCACAAAATCCAGGCCTGCTCCTGCACTCCTGAACACTCAGAAATAGTAACTTGTCACTGGCTATATATAAGTCCACAAAAGCTGCTATAGCTGCCTCTGCATCCTTCTCTAACCTATTTCCTACAGCTGTGTGAACAGCAGCATCACTTTGCTCAAAAGAACACCAGCAGCAAAGCTCCAGCTCACACACCATGTGAATGTGCCCCATATACGGTGAGCAGCTCACCTGCCCTTGCTGACCAATTTCTTGGATGAGAAAAGACAAAAAATGTCAACACCAATTCCTTCCCTGCATCCTACCTTCCCTGCAGCACCTCTGTCTCGCTTATCCTATGGGCACAACATTTCCTGCTAAGCAGAGGCAACAGCAGTGCTGCTCTCTAACATTTCTGCTTTCCTCTTTGGGGACTGCTTCAGTTCTGTCTCTCAGCTTTGACTTTATCTTTCTCCTCTGGCTCCATCCTCTCCTTACTCAAACCTCACATGAACTCCCCTCAAATTGCCCTCCCTGAAGTCTCTGCCGACTGGACCTGGGGATTTTTTTTCTCCATCCTCAGCTTCCTTAAGCATTCTGCTTCTTTGATGCTCTTGCCTACAGTTGACTTCTACATAAATATTCTGCTTCATCTATTTTGGCATTACCCCCTGATCCAGCTCTGTTCAGACTGTCATTTTGTCCTTCCTGACAGTAAAAAGTCCCTGAAGAAATGCAGATCCAAATGTCCTATATCTGCCACATCCCACCTGCTATAAACAATCCTCAGGGTTGTGAGGGGATTCTCTGACACTGACACTCCAGGGAGGAACAAGGCAACAAACTGTTACTGAACCTAAAGGGAATACAAATACAATTTGAGCAAAAACATGATGTCATTTACATCTTTGTATCAGGTCCTCACAGAACACTCCAGATTGGATAGAAATTTTATGCAAAAACTCAGATGAAGCAAAGGAATTACTTTCTTTGTCTCCCCAGGCTGGACTACAGCAAAATATCAAGGTTGCTCACAATCCAGACCTGGGACCAAGCTGAATTTTGCACTACTTTGTTATGCTCTGCCTGATCCCACATTAACGTAGCCTAAAATTTGGAAATGTATACATCCCAGCTGGAAATAAAAGGGCATAAATTATTAGATTCCTCTTTTCCATAACTGCCATAAAGACTTTTCTTTCCTGTAATACCTAACCCAGCTTTCATTTCCCTGTGATTGTGAGCAAGACAAAGTTTAGCTTTAGTGATCTGATAACTAATATGAAGACTTTGAATTGGAAAGCATCAACGAATTTATTCCTGATTGTGACCCTTAACATTTTTAAATGTCCTTTAGTTACATTTTTTTAAAATGAAATGATGTACCTTTTTTTATTGCCTTAAGGTTATAACATGTTATTTTTTCCCCAATTGTTTTATTTCCATGAAACTCACCATGCCCTTCTATCTAACACTCAGGTGGTAACACATCCTGTTATAATAGTTTAGGCAAGTAATTATAACAACGAATGTACATGCAGCTAATTGCTTGCACCTCTGGACAGAGCCTTTAAACAAAGCTTTTCAGTAAGACTGTTTAATTGGGAAAAAAGAAGAGTGAAAATTAATGACCATACAAGTGCTATATGAAAATAACCGGACTCAGAAGCTCACAAATTATCACCCATCAAGGCAGAAGGACTGGGGTTCAGCTATTTACTATCACAAAAGGGAATAAAAGGCTGGTTTGGTTCCATTCAATGGTAATATTATCAGTACCTCTCCACTGATGAGACTGACAAAAAAGATACGATTTTAATAAGCCACAGTCCATTTAAAGTCTCAGGTTTATTAGATGTAGAGGCTAGCCACATAAATGTTTAAAATGCAATCAGAAAAGTTATGGATGGGTTCATTGAATATTTCTCCTGCAAAAGCTCATGCTACAAAAAATGAGGAAATATGCAGGATTTTTACATATAGCACAGCTTCCTACTGCACAGAAAGCCAAACACTTGACACACAGGTTAATATATCCTTCCAGTTCATTTTTGCACAGTTTTTCTCTTTTCTTAAACTTATCTTTGTATCATTTCTCTTCCCTTTCTAATTTGTAAACTCAATTTCAAAGTCTTAATTATTTTCAAAACCTTCATTCACCACTCTGCTAAGACTAGTTTTTTAAAAGGCCTAAGTCCTTATTCATCACTCTGTTACTCTCTTAATGTCTACAGCTTGTTCTTTCCTATTTGATTCTTTATTTTATGAAGGACTAAACCCAACAGTATCAGTTTGACAGGGGAGAGAATGTGTTTTCCACTCTTTTGGATACCTCTAAAGGTCTCTAAAATCTGCCTGAAGTTCCAGGCAGTAGTTGAGCAAAGCAGGGAACTAATCCCTATCCAACCTTTGCAACTCTGGTATCTTCCTGAACTGGGCTCTGGGTCCACTGAGAGAAATAAATAACCTATGTACTTGTCAAAAAACTTACCAACCTACCACCACTATCATTGTACTGGACAACTACAGCTAGAACATGCTTCTCTAAGCTAAAAGAACCCAGGCACATCTTTTTAGTTCAACTCACGTCATTTTAGCACACAATAATTTTAAAATACCAGTTTCTTCTGTTTTGTTTTGGGTTTTTTTGACCAAACAATCTCATTGAGGCACAATGGGGGAGTGAAAGTAGTTATAAACAGAGGGAAATGCCAATAAATAACAAATATAAAAGATAAAAAGTTGGCAGGTAGGAATGACGCAAAATTAATCAGGGAAGCAAAAGGACAACTGAAGAAATCAATGATCAATACAACTAAGGACAATAAAATGAAGTTTATAAACTGTGTTGTAATGAAGAGTATCTAACCAACAGCTACTGGTCCATTACCACTATGGAAATGATAACATTGTCAATAATACTGCAAGAAAGACAACTATGTTCAATAAACATTTCTGTTCTGTCTTTCAGCTAAAGCCAGTGCTGTAGCCTAACGACAGATCAATGCTCATTAAATACTTCATCTTCCAGTAATAATTAATTGATAAGGATGTTAAACACCATCTCTTGCAATCAGAATCTTTAACCAGCAATTCAAAAAATTAATATCCAGGAGTTTACAGGCTCTGGCTGAAGGCCTCTTGTGGTCTTTTTCAGTCAGTCTTAAACATTCCCAGAATTCCAGGCTCCAGTAAAGTTACTCTACTCACAATATTTAAAAGATTTAAGCAAAATGAATGAATTGAAAACAATAGATTATCTGGGATTTGACTGATGAAGAATTACAGAAAGTACCTGATCAAACTAAGCAATGGCAATGCACATTAATTCAAGGAAAGCAGACACATTTGCTTCGTATTGTATAAGATTACAAAGTCATTTAAAAGGCTAGTAAACATAACCAAAGAATTCTCCTACTCTGTTCAGCTTCGCCTCCCACAGCATTTTCACAAAGAAAACACAACAATCCAAATGTACTGAAATAGACATTAAACATGTCAAAGGGATGCAATCACCAACTGGAGAATCTCTTAGACCAACACAGCCAAGACAAACACACTGCCCTACCCAGACAGGTCACATCTCCCCACCTTCTTCTGCTCTCTCTTGCCATCTTTGTACCCAGCTACACTCTGTACCAGCAGCAAATGCTGTGGATCACTTTGAAGGAAATAATCTGAAATGCAGTGCAGTTAAAACACAGCAGGGCCAAGGAACATTATCTGAGTGACACTGAATTCATGGACATAGGCTCTGGCAAAGAACAGAGGCTTTGCTGTAGGACTTTGTGGATCAATGTACAAATTGTTATTCTCATTGTTCAGTAGAACAATTACTAAAATCCATTTGCCAGTAAATGTTCCTTGTCTTGTAAATCATTGGGTCATTAACCTTAACAATGTCAGTGTGTTGTCACTACCCAATTCAATTAAATTACTGACCAAGGTAATACCTAAAGGCACTTTTCAGACAGAGGGATCTACTATTGTATTATCAATGACAATACTTAGCAATATCTTAATTTTGTAGCTGGAAATAGAAGTATATCCAAAAACTCAGATATTCTAAAAGCCAGGTGAAGATATACACAAACAGGCTGAACAGAAGAAACGGGAGAGGAGAAGTGAGAAGAAAAGGAATAAAAAATGATACCAAACAATAACCTCCAAGGGCTCGTGTGTGCATCATTATGTGCTATCCTTCAAAGCTCCTTGAGGTCAGAAGACAGGGACGCAATGTTTTCTTCTTGCCCAAGAGTTATTAAACTTGACAACCTTTCCAGTGATGCTGTTTCTAAAGAGGGGTAGAGTCAGGAAGCGCCCTGGTTTGAGAGACCCAGGACAAGCACTGCTTACTGCTCTACTGACCTGAGACCTGCGGGACGCCCACCAGGCTGTGGCAGCCGCAGTGGGAAGGGAGCAGCTCTGCCTATTGGGAGGAGAGAGGTGGGTCAGGTAACCCAAACCGACCAATCACAGCGCTCCTGCCCATGGTCCTCACTATAAAATGGCTCCTCAGAGCCCTCTGCTGGTTCCCCTGGCTGCTGCGCTGGAGTGTGTTCTTCATCTCTCCCTCTGCTGCTGTTCCTGCACCCTGTTTCGCTGCTGGAGATGAACACAGTTCACCAAGACACGTTGCCTTCTCTTGCCTCCTTGAGTAGGACCAGCTTGGCTGCTCCAAGGTTTTTCTGGACTGTCACCAGGACTCTGGATTCCAGCTGCTGAGTTCAGTTTATGACTTTCCTGGTTGGGAAGTAATTACCAACTGAGCAGTGTGGGTTTTCTATTTATATATCTGTTGTATATTTGTAATTCATCATCATCATTATTTATTACCACTTAAACCTAGTTTTTTTCCAACCTTGAAGTTTCTCCCTTGTCCCCCAGAGAGCATCTGTCACCTGGTTTTTGGCTAAAACCATGAGGGTAATGCAGCAGCGTCTGGAAAGGATGAAGAAAGTCCCTGATGACCTTCCCAGCCCAGCAGCCTAACATGGAGGGGAAGGAGCAGCCACTGATTTCTAGTTTTTTTTGAAAAAAAGAACTGTACCTGTGATGCACAAGGGGTGGTAAGCTGCTCTCATTACACTAAGGAGTCTCATTTAGGTGTCTTTCTGCTGCATGCTTCCATGCATATATTCTCACATTTTAGGCAGATTCTCAGCCCATACTTTGGAGCAGGAAAACCTTCCCGGCTCTTTTTTCCTCTATTTCCTCCAATTTCTTCCTTACCCCTAAAAAAACCTGCAGGCTTTATGACACAAAGGCACAAGCAGGCTGGCTCAGGGAGGTAGCATATTATTGTCATTTATATGACTCCTGCTTTTCCACAGCCTGAGAATTCACCAAGTTAGGTGCTGTAGAAAGCACAAGAGGGAAGGTTGGCTCCTGCCATCAGAGAGATGCCAGAGGGTTGAGGGTGGGTGGCTAGAGAGCACATGGAAGCCTCAAGGTTGTGTTTGTCAGTCTAGCAGGCAATAAGCAGCAGCCTGGCCACTGACAGGCTTTTTGTCAAACGGAGGGCAAACAGGTTTGTCTGACACTGGGGTCTCTGGTCAAGGTATTGAATTGCAATGGAGACCTTGGTCCCATTTATTAAACCTCAACAATCCTGAAGAATATCCTCACTGGACATTTGCTGGGAAAGGTCTGCCAAGGTGGCATGCTTTACCTTGAATGTCTAATTTCTAGGTATCTCCAAATTATGGAGGATTTCCTCAGGGATGTCTGTGTGAAGCAGCAACACAACACTGGGTCAAACTCAGCAAACTCAGTCAGAAAGTGGGGACTTTGGAAGAACGGTTTATTCTGAGGCCCCTATAAAAACTGTGCTCCTGTCTAACCAAATTTTGAGCTAGGTTACTGTTTGTTCTTGTTTTGGAAGGATACAAAATTTCAAGCTGAATCAAGAGCTTTATAAACCCTGTATGCACAGGAAGCCCTTGGTGCTATACAGAAATGGCACATAATGCCATGTGTATTCTTCATATTTTACAGAAAAGAGTATCTCAGCTCCCAAAGGTGGAAGGAAGAAAACAGAGTGAAAAATAAATGTTTAAAAAAAAAAAAAAATCAACTTTCTGTTTTATATAACTGAAAACTTTTATCATATAAATGCATTCTGCTTTCAGTATAAGTTTTATCTTGAATGGAAAAATGAAAATGATTCTATCAAATATTTTCTAAAAAGTTATTTGGGCTACAAACAAAGAAAATAGAACAGAACTGGAAATGAACTAAACTAAATCACCTGCAAAACTTCTATTTTTATGGGAGACACAACAACAGGAATGGGCTCTAAGCATAACAGCACACACAAAAGGTAGAGTGCTGCTTTGTTAATGGAATTGCACTATGGATCATGAGCCAAATGGATGCAATTTTATGTGAACTGCAAACACAAAAAATCCCCTCAATAAACATATGGAACACGAGGCTTCTTTTCTCCTTACTTTAACTAGACAGCAGGGAAACATTATAACCCAAGAGTAGATATCAGCATTCGAAGAGTTATAGGGTTGCTTAAATGAGAGTTCAAAATAAAATAGAAGGCAGATAAAATAATTGTTTGAGCAACATAAGTCATTATCCTTTTCCTTACAGGTGTTTTCTTCTTTCGGGAAGTACTAACCTGGGCACACATAGACATTTTTTAAATTATATTTTCCTTTTAACTGCAGAAGTATCTTCTAGATGTATCAAAAGAACAATATATCTTATAGACTCTACTATGAGAGCTAGAGGTCTTTGAGGAGGAAAATCTATTTATATCAAAGAAGTGCAGCATCTGCATAAAGAGACACAAAGCAAGGCTTAAACTATGTGCTCTTCAGTGGTTGTTGGTTTTGTGGTTTTTTTCAGGTAACAGATAATTAACTAGAAACCACTGACATCAACAATATTGGACTTGCATTACTTCCTTGCATTGGAAGCTGGATTTTGCAGCCCACTCAGGAGCTTTTCAGAAAGGTCCTGTTGATAAACTATTAGACTGAACTCCACATCCCATTTGCAGTTAACTATCCTCATCAGATCATCTTTTAGTAGTCCCAGCTTGCAACCCTGCTGGCAGTGATTATTTGGGTTGAAGAGAGTCTCTCTTTTTAAAACTTACCTGACACTAAGGTGCTCATTATGGTGGAAATTATGGGAAACAAGGACAGCAGTTCTGGACCTAGAAACCACTGGGTATCATTGCTCTCCTGTTTCCCAGTGCCAGATTTCATAGGAATGATTGCAGAGTGATCCTTGAAATGGTTGTCCTCATCCATTGAGCCTTGCCAGGAAGGATTTCAACAACTCCTTAAAGCTTGCTTAGGGACAATAACTCATTCAAAGACAGGTGCAGCAGCTTCCAGAAACAGATTCTCTTCATGAAAGTTACATGGATGCTCCAAGTGTTTTATTGCTGTTTGAAAAACCCCCTCTCTCTTAGCTGCTGCAGTTTTAAAACCCTCCTTTCAGAATTCCCTGGAGAATCAGTATTTTACCACAAAACACTGTCATTTCCTAGCTCTGAGATGCATTTTTCAAATTACAGTATCTCAAAGATGTGCCTGGAATAGCTACAGGTTTGTTCCTTCTACTCTGTTTGCAAATTTGTTACAAACTGCAAGACTTCTGAGTAGGGAGTGAATGTGAAGGGGGGTACAGGTATATAAATCATAGAACCCCTTAGGTTGGAAAAGACCTTTAAGATCATCAAGTCCAACCATTAAGCCTACTCCACCAAGTCCAGCACTAAGTCATATTCCCAAGTGCCTCATCTAGACAACTTTTAAACACATCCAGGGATGGTGACTCAACCACCTCCCTGGGCAGCATGTTCCAATGTCTGACAACCCTTCCAGTGAAAAAGTTATTCCTAATGTCTAGTCTAAACCATAGACTTATGGATGCTTAGGTGGTGTAGCAGGTCACTGACCATTTCCTCGTGGATTACAAAGGTCTCATTCTGCCCCACCTCCTTGTTTTCCAGCTCAGGGGAGTGGCTATCTAAACAACAACTTGTTTAACTGCTAAAGACTGTGGCAAAGAAGGCATTTAGCACCTGAGCCTTTTCCTCATCCTTTGGCACTATGTTTCCCCCTGCATCCAATAAAGGATGGAGATTCTCCTTAGTCCTCCTTTTGTTATTAATGTATTTATAAATGCCTCCACAACCAGAGAATCTAGGCAGGCAAGAAGCAAAGCCTGTCATTCTATGATAGATGTTTTCAAAACCTTTTAATTGTTTAGAAGGTGGCTATTCTGGCTCACTCAATGCTAATTACTAGAGCCAAACAATTGGAACTTACTGATTATTGCTGAATTCTCCATGCTGTAAGTAGCACTGACATGCATGTACCACCTAGCACGGCTGTGAACATCAACACCCAGACTCTGCCTTGCTTATTCGTAGCACATTAATTGCAACAAACCACATAGACCTCACATACTTCATTATCCTGGTAAATTCTTGTTGGATTCATAATCTGATGGATTAGCTTTCGGTGCTTGTTCTGATCTTTGATTCCTACAGAGTCACAGCCAAACTCTGCCACTCACTCACTAGCAGATTCTATATCCTATTCTCCATCTTCCCTGTGTGCTGCAGTTTCCAACAGCCCAGGATTTGCCAAGCAATGAATGACTACAATGATGCTGAAGTGTCTTCATTTACTCCTGTCTCACTTTGCCTCCAATACCAGAGACAAAGTGCCCAAACCCACAGGAAAAATGGCATTCTCCAAAAAGGCCAAAAATAGCAAGGTTTTCCAGTGTTCCATAGCCCTGCTTCAGGAGTGCAGAGCAACTAGAAGGAAGGTTTAGTATAACTCAGCTTCTAAAAAGCTTCAGAAAAAGTTCATACTTCACTAACCTGCAGCTAGGCAAGGCTGCTCAATTTTTAATCCTGGGTATCCACAGAAAACACTCTGAAAACAATATAGGAAATCTTAACACAACCTTCAAACACTGTTACTGTGAGGGAAGTCTTGAGCTTACTGAAATGACTTTATCTTAGCTGAACCACAGTTTCAGTGCTTCTGCAGGGCTCCTCTTCCCAGAAAGACTGCTTTTTGCTCAGCAACCATGTTTTACTACAAAAAAGTGAGTGGTGAGTCCTCCAAAATGCTATATAAGCTGTAAGTACAGCATGATCTCTGTGCCCAGTGGTTGCAAAATAAATAATAGTATCATAATTGTAATGAAAATGTATTCAAATTTAATTAAGACATTGCAAAAATAAAAAAGATGTCATGCAAGCATACACGAGCAATTAGGTATGTTGCTTCATTTCATAGATATATTTGTGCTGGTTTTAGCTGGGATGGAGTTAATTTTCCTAGTAGCTAATATGAGGCTACATTTTGAATTTGTGCTGAGAATAATGTTGATAACACACTGATATTTTATTTGTTGCCAGGCAATACATATATTAAGCCAAGGACTTGTTCAGTTTCTCATGCTTCTCCTGCCCTGACACAGCCAGGACAGCTGACACAAACTGGCCAAAGGGATCTGCCATACCATTGGATGTCATGCCCAGTATAAAAAGTGGGGGAGTTGGCCAGGAGGGGCCATCACTGCTCAGAGACTGGCTGGGCATCCATCAGTGGGTGGTGAGCAATTGTACTGTGCATCACTGTTGTTCCTTGGGTTTTAATTTTCTCGTTGTTATCTTCCTTTTAATGCAATTAGTGGTAGTAGTATTTTATTTCATTTCAATTATTAAACTGTTCTTACCTCCACCCATGAGTTTTACTTTTCTCTGATTCTCCTCCCTATCCAGGGGGAGGAGGGAGCTGTGTGATGCTTAGTTACCAGCTGGGATTATGACAATATTGTAATTAAACAAATGTCAGCAGTTCAGTCTTATGCAGCAATGATCAGACAGTACTTGAGAATCTCAATTGCACAGTTCAAGGCAATTCTGGGACCTTGTTATTGTTTGCAGTATAATTCTTCTGCTTATGCTTTTTACTCTAACAACCTCTTAGCAAAATTGTACTCATCTTTAATAAACATCAGCTCTAACTAGGCATGAATGTATCATTATAAAGCCTTGCTCTCCATCACAAGTGAACAATATAAGGTGATTCTGTTGACCACTTTCTAGACTTATAAACTCAGAAAATCCCCATGTTTCTATAGATATTGAAATCAAGGTTAAAACCTTCACTGTCAACTGGCTCTCAGGGCAGCTGATCCCCAGGGTATAGCAGTTTGTGTTAAACTGCTTTATATTCTTCAGCTCCTTGAAGCTGGAAGATCACAGGGACTCTAATAAATAGCCACATTCCAGTGCTACCAGACATCAAGTGAGAAATGACCATGATACTTTTGCACAGTGTGACTCTCAGGTTCACAGGAGGGCAAGGCTCTGTGTGCCTGTTAATGCAAGGACTTCACACAGCCCCACCTGCAGAACAGCTGAAGACCACGGTCAGATGCCATTCCCAGTGGCATGCACCGAGCAGCAAGACGTGTATACATACAGATGCCTAGGAAATCCAGACTCTGGAGAATATAAGGGAATAACAGGGGAATGCCAGGAAGCTCCACTCACACGCCGAGCTCTGCAGGCAGGATCTTCTCCTCTTCCTCTCTCCTGTTCGCATTCAGACCCAGAAGTCCACACCAGTGACTGCAGACAGCAAAGGAAGAAGTAAGAGACTATCAGCTCTGCTCCTGTGCTTACTGGTTGCTAATTACAGGGCAACACAAGTGATACCTAGATATGGCTGACAGAAAAGCCTGTGCCCAAAGCCCTGTGTTTCCTTTGTATCACAGTATTTTGAAATCTTTTACAATAATAAGACATCCAGCAGAGAAAGGAGTTAGTATATAACAGCATCAATTTTGTCTCAGAAACAAGAGTTAAATCATTCCAAGCACCCAGCAGCATTTTTTTCTGAGCAATGGCTCAATATAACCATTACAGAGGCTGGATACAGAGGTAGCAGCACACCTCTGAGTGCTGCTCTGTGGTGCCCATCATCTTTGTCTGCTCCTGTGCCCAACTTTCTTGTGCTGATAAAAGAGCAGTTAGTAGCTCTTTGTTATATAAATGTCAGCAGAGGCAAACAGAGTGGAAATTCGGTGGTCAGGTGTATGAGGCTGAACACTGCTAAAAAAGATTAGCTAGCTGATTGGGAATGGTATTTACCAGGTGCATAAGGTGTCAGGTGTTGTAGAGAGGTATTGTTCTCACTGAAATGGCTTGAAATAGGTTCCTTTTGTTTCCCCCAGGCTTTTCAGCTCGGCTGGAAAGGAACCCACTGATCTCCACAAGAGGAGATCCTCAAAATACCTTAAAGCCTCAGAACGTCTTCCATAGTATTGCTGCATGGTGCCTTTGTGCTGAGATGGAAATCACAGAAACGCAGCTTTCTTACAGGAACTGAAATCAGCCAACACTGACTCAAGCATCTTACCAAGCTCCTCAGGTTCTCTGAAGGAGATTTATCAAGTGTTTGTAATTATAAGTTGCCTGTGCTGCAAATCGCTCTGGAGGACAGCGGAGCTCAAACGCCTGCTCTCAATGCCACCAGTCTCCAATGAATTGCAGGAAACCTCAAGCACCTTCTGTGCAGGCCTTCAAGCAGGATGAATTACAATTGTTCTCTGCAGGCAGTGGAGCTATGCTGATTTACATCATGGCAAGATCTGCTCCCTCGTGTGGGACGAGTTTAAAGAGGGAAATAGATTGTGTCTTGCTTGCTTCTTATCTCTTTCTCAACTCTCCAGTTGAAAACATATTCCTGTATTATGTGTATAACCCCCTTTTGAAGGGTTTTTGGTGATTATTTGGTCATGCCCTGTCCTCTGACATGGGTATGGAGTGATGGCAGATGCAGCTGTGGCACTGGTGCACTGTGGGAGCAGGTGAGAATCTGCGAAGTGCTTCTGTGTGTTGTGGTTTTGCTGAAGACATGTCCTCACCAGGCTGGGGTTCACAGCCCAAGTTTTTGGAAGCAGTCAAGCAGTGCAAATACCCACCCAGGAAACATTTTGCTGCACTGTGACAACAGAACCAGTGCAAGGACTGCAATAATGTGTCTGCATCTTGTGTGTGCATTGTAAGACACCTTTAATTCTGAGTACAGATGCTTGACAAGGCAATCATGAGGTAACTTCTGAACAGGCCGCTCTGAGGACCTCTCGATCTGAAAGTATGAGCTGTTGTATCTTCAGCTTCAAAACCAGGCTCTGTAGCTGAGACAACAGCCAATTCACAGCCAGGATAGACTGGTGGGGCAGCACATCTTGATCAACGGGTGACATTTCTTCTTTACATGACATTTAATTCCTTACTACGGCTTGTAACTGCCTGAAATCCAATATAAAAAGAACACATTTGCATAAACGTGAACACTCGAATAAGTACCTTAATAACATCAGGCACCAGCTCCTCACCCTGAGGATAGCTGGTAACTAATTAAAAGCATGAATGAACAGATGAGCCAGAAACCATCCTCGTGCTTTGTTGAACAAGCTCAGGCAGCAGGCTGTGGGAGGGAAGCTCTTGATCCCAGGTGCTCCAGTACTAGACAGAGACAGCTCATCTCTGGTGAAAGCAAACACACCACACTCAGATCCAGTCCCTTGTCTTGCCCACAAGCTCATGACTCCTCTGATGACACCCTAGGGATGAAAAAGGTCTTTTCCAAGCCTTCAAATGGCAAATGTGGGGATGGGGTGTTACTGGAGCCAGCACACTGCTCTTCTGAGCAGTGCTCCAGAGCAGTTCTTTAGGCATAAGTGGCAGTGGGAGGAAGTCAAAGCACTTCTTTAGTTTTAAAAAGTTGCACCTCCAAGAAAAACAAGGTTCATATTTGGCTACAGCAAGACGTGAAAACTCCGACAGAGCTGAAGGTCTGGCCCTACAACCAGCCCCAACACCACAATCAACATACTTTTGCTGCTCCTCGTTACTGTCTTCAGCATTTCTTAAAGATTACTGAAGTGTGACTGTTATATTCAAATGACTGATTTGGCAGGCAGAGGACACAGCACAGATTTTGGTGCATGCTGTATGAGCTTGTGCTTACATACTGCATGGCAGAAACGTGACCTGGTGCAGCTTCATCACTCATTATAATTAGCAATCTGTGGCCTGTCTACACATGCCAAGAATCACACTTCACGGCACAATGCAAACCTAACCTATCTTTCAGTCCACACAGGGAGTTTGTACCAATTTTAATTAAATCAGTCTCCAGAACAATTTGACTACATTTCTTGTGTAGGCATGCACCAAAAGCAAAAGGATTATAAAATTGCTCACATTTATTATCAATTTCATGTTAACAATTGTTCTTTTTAAGCCTTACCTTCTGGAATCATGTTATTGCCCAGAAAATTCAACTTCCATAACTACTAAAAAATGTGCATGTAAATTATCCAACGTGCATTGTTCTTACTTCTAAACAGTAAATATTTATATGCCTGTCTCATGACAGCCAGGAGCTGTACCCACAATCTCTGAACTCTTGAGGACACAGTATGAAGCTGGAATAAAAGGAAAGAGACTTCATAGCACTTCACTGAAACAGCTATATTATTGGGCTGTTAGTTCTAGGATCTTTAAAATCTCTGCAAAGATTCAGGAACCTGAAAAAGTGGTCCTGATCTTGTCTGTACTGGATCACCTTTTGGTGGTACCTCTCTCTACAGTGACTACTTGAAAAGCCCAGGAGTGCTTTGTTACAGGCTCACCATAAAGCAGAACAAACTCAGCCTCCCTGCATACACAGGGATGTCCCTGCACTGCTCCCCTCTACCCAAGGAGGTGGCAATACCCACACACCCATTGTCCCTCATAGGGAGGCTAAAGTCCCTCTCTATTAAATATGACAAACAAAAAGTATTCCGGGAATGTGTATTGCAATCACAGCTGCAAGTGCAGTTTCTCTGTGGCCCAAGGGACACGAAGACTAACCCTGCAAAAGGGCTCCTGCCTCTTGGCAGGGTTGCTGCCAGCCCACGTGCTCCTGCCATTCCTCCTCCTGCCTAAGAGCCCAGTTGTCACCCCCATGACACAAACTCTTGTACTGAACAGAGGGAAGAGCATCCTGCCAGACAGCTGTGAACAATCTGCCATCCCACTCTAAAACTGCCAGCACAAAGGAGTTAAAAAAATCTGTTTGAGCTGAGAGTGTTTATGCTTCAGCAGTTCCATTAATAGGTATTAAACACCTCTCCTTTAAGCTACAGCGCCACTGCTCAGGGTTTCATCTTTATGGATGCCTTGTCGTAATTTCCACAATGATAGAACTTCCTGCCACACACACACATATATCTGCAGTTACAAAATAGTCAAAGATAATTCTTTCTGCCCAGAACTAGCAGATATGACTTTTCATTGATCAGGATCAGATGAGATGAAATTAAAATCAATTCTTCTGCCTAAAGTTTAAGACGCACAAAGAAGGAGAAACCAACTCTTCTCAACTCTCAGCACAGGAGCTGTAAAGTGAAACTCCTCTGGTTTCACTAAAGTTCTGGGTACATTGTCTCTGGCAGAAACTGGCCACAAGAAGTAGACACCAGATATTTAACACCTCTCTGCTACCTGTTCCCCTCCACACACAACACAAATACTCCTTCATACAAACTAAGCTTCCAAAACTCGCACCGGCTGCACAGTCACCAGCAAGAGAATAAGAATGTTCTTGGCAAATACAAAACTACAAGATACTCTAATCAAGATTCTCTAATCTGGTATATTTGGTCTAGCTGGCAAAGTTTTGAAAGTGAGGGAGCTGCAGGAGTGGCTTCGGTGAGAAGACATCAGGAGCTGGCCCCACATTGGGCAGATCCTGCTCCAGCCAGCTTCAAGATGGACTTGCTGCTGGCCAAAGCTGACCCTGTCAGTGATGCTGGTGGTGCCTCTCTGATAACATATTTAAGAAAGGGTAAAAAATGCTGCATAACAGCAGCTGAGTGAGAGGAGTGAGAATATGTGAGAAAATCAGCCCAGCAGACACTAATGTCAGGAGGAGGGAAGAAGGAGCTCCAGTGACCCATGTAGAATACCATGGTGAAACATGTTGTCCC
Organism: Apus apus; assembly: GCF_020740795.1. Taxonomy (NCBI): domain Eukaryota; kingdom Metazoa; phylum Chordata; class Aves; order Apodiformes; family Apodidae; genus Apus; species Apus apus. The sequence continues at coordinate 6,687,286 of NC_067290.1, forward strand.
CCTGCAGCCTATAAAGGATGACAGTGGAGCACATATCCACCCTACAGCACATGGAGAGCCCACACTGGGACAGGCTTCAGGCAGGGAACTGTGAGGGACTCACTCTGGAGCAGTCTGTTCCTGATGGAATGTATACCACGGAAAGGTCCCATGCTGGAGTAGTTCTTGAAGAACTCCAGGCTGTGAATAGAACCCATATGTTGGGGAAGCACTGTATCCCATCAGAGGAACACACCATACTGGAGCAAGGGAAGAGTGTAAGAAGGAAGGAGTGGCAGAGACATGTAGCAATATGACAAGTACAGACCTGTTTGCCTCCATGCACTTCATATGCATGGACTCATGTGCAACACACAAGAATTCATGGGACACACAGACACATGGGACCCACAGAGGGACTACACTATTAGATTATTCTCCCCTCTTTATGTCATTTACTTATTCCCAAAAACTCAGTCACTCTCTAGTCCATAGGTTCTTTCTTCTACATTACACATCACACAGTCTCATTAGGCATCATCTCCAAAAGGACTGTCCAGGAGATACTGTACCCCACATTCCTTCAGGCAATTCTGAACTTACTCAGTAGGTGACGAGAAGGCAATTTCATACATATGGCAAAAAGGTTTGGGGTGTAATGACAGGTATCAGGCATGGGAGATGTACCTGAGAAGGAGAGAAGTAGATGAGCTTCACAGTAATAATGCAAAATTCAGATTGTCTACTGAATTCAGGCTTTCCACTGACCCAGAATATGAGCTCAGATCTCACATACATCACTTCTAGTGTTTGAACACATTCCTAGCAGAGCAGGAGGATTAAGAAAAAACAGGAGTATGCTGCTGCTCATGCTGAACTCGATGGATGTTTAGGTTACAACCTCCCTGAGAACCCCTGTTTGCATTCCTGGAGACAGCATGCTCCAGGACACAGAAAGCCTTGCTGAGCACCTGTCCTCACACCATTTATCTCTAGATGACATTGGAGGGAGGCTTTTAATACTCTTAGAGCCCAAAAACATCCAGTACAGTTCTGGGAGCCTTCCATGTGATAAACAGGGAACTTGAAAAAAAAAACCCAGGAAAGCGATTGGAGGCCAGTAAGATGAGATGACATCCTCTGCTCTGCAGAGGCCAAGACAGATTTGACTGAACTGTACCAGCAAACCAGCATGATAGAAGAGCTAAAGCAAGAGGTTATGATATGCTTGAATCACCACAGAGAAAGCAAGTGTTGTGTGTAACTAAGGAGATAAATAATCAGGCAGACAGAGGAGCACTGCCCCCTCACTCACTTAAATCAAAGCAGCTTCTTTTGCCACTGCTCCACCCACTTGAAAGCAGCATCAGGGAAGTTTAAAAGTTGTCCTTGGGTGGAACAAATAGAGAAATGCAATTCTGGAACAGAGCAACAAGCTCACAGGTAGCAGTGATGTCTCTGCAGTTGTGCTAACAGACGGTCCCACAAGTCTCCTCCCCTGGACACAGACAGCACAGCTGAAGCCAGCAGGCACTTGCAGCAGGTTTCTCACAGGGCTACCCAATGCTTGAAAACATTCATTGCCCTTTGGTTTTGGGAATAAGCAGACCTGGACTGCCATAGCCTCAGGCTACAACGCGGCCAGCACATACAAGCCAAAATACAGCAGCAAACTATGCTCAGGCATGCCTGGAGCAAGTCCTTTCTCTGAGACCCCAATGGCAGGATGTCTGATGAGTTGGCAATATCTGGTCCCTGACTGACTGATGCTGCTATTCAGCAGCTTGGATTTGACCCTCAGAAGGATTTGCATTCTGCCTGAAGAGCCATGCATTGAATTTGAAGGGCCATACGAGTATGTCTGAGGTCAGGTTTTCCTGTAATACCCTCTACCTCAAAAGCAACTGCGTGGTACTGACAATTATTTGAGGAGGTAATTGAACTCAGCTGTTTCAAATGTGATTTCCATACAATGTTCACTGTACTTTGATCCCAAGTTGAAAAAAGGAATAAATAATCCTGGTTTAACCTTGACTTGACAGGGCACTTACAATGCCTGCAGATCAGGCCGCCCTAAGAGGAAAGAATGTGACATTCCAGCATGGGAGAAGAGCTACTATTTGATATTTCTGCCCTTTTAGCTCCTGATGTCAAAAAGCCACCTAAAAGCGCACAAAACAGGTAGAAACTTGACAAGAAAAGTCTGCTTTGACCTCCCACTGCAGGATTGAACAGGGAAACTGAAAATGGCGCTTCTTCCGAGGAGCAGGCAGCTTCATGGTAGGAGGATCTCCAGCTCTCCTGCATTATCCTGTTGGTGGATGAAGCTGCTGTATTTGTTGTGCCTCACAATAAGTTGTCATTTTTGTGTTTTTTTTTTTTCCTTATTGTAGATAAAAAGCAACTTTCCCAAATGCATCCTTCTCGTGACAAGCGTGGCTGAGGAAGAGAAGCTGTGAGAGAGAATCGCTTTTCCCACAGGCTGCAGTGAGATCATAGCAAGAATATCAAGGAATGGGAGGGAAGTTTCCACGCAGGCAGGGCTCCAGTGAGCAGCCTACCTGTATGACTGCATACTCATGTTGCTCTCCCCAGCACAGCATCACAAGCTTCAGTGAGTTTGTCCTTACAGCACACCTAGGAGTTAAAGAAGTGACCTTATTCTCCAGCTGGAAGCAAAGGCAGGGAGAGGCCCAGAAGCGTGTGGTGGATCAGAGAGCTGAACCCAGCTCTGAGTTAGCTTGGTTGTCTGAGCATCCCAGAGCAAGTCTGGTAGAAGTAGAAAGAGAGAAGAGAGTACACAAAGATACATGCACACACCTATCCATCCACTTAGACCAAGGAATAATTTCAGATATAAACTGCAGTGCAAAAGTACACACCTCTCTGCATGCAAAATGTGAGGCCATGCCTGGGACAATCTAAATTTTGGGGTGCTGAGTATAAGTCTGAGCTTCAATTCTATGAAGCAGAAGAATGTTTCAGAAAGCACAACATCTGGGAAGAAGCAGGCAAAGAAATTTAACTAAAAGGATGACAAAAAAGCAACATTAGTATTCCAAAGGTGTCTTGAGAGGACCAGCAACAAATCGGAGGCACAGCTTCCCCAGCAATATCAAAGGAAAACATATATGCCATGATTGCAGAAAATGAGGTAAGGTACCAGTCAGGCTCAGCAGTGTGGAAAGAACTAACAGAAGGCACAGAGGCAGAGATGGGACTGTAACTCACAGACATTTGCATGAAGTTGTATTTAAACATCCAGCTGGCTTTGATCTGTTACTCTTGCAAAGAAGCCGTTCTTGGGAGTCTTTCTGATCTAACCCCTGTAAGTTGCTCTGGTTACCCTGCTGACAACTCTCTACAAAAATGCATCAAATACAGTCACTCACACTTGGGTGCAGGTGTGTCCATGCACACACAAGCATAGGCACAGGGTCCATGAAAGAAAAAACTGTACATGCTTTTTTATCTTTGCAACCAGAGCATTAATACACAGGACAGAAACCACGTGTCCTTTTCATCTTCCACTATGCCTGTGCCTGACTTCAGCAGAACCATTCCAGAATGATGAGTGAGAAAGGTGAGTGAGTGAATGGTGAGTGAGAAAGGCAAACTCCAGCTCCAAGTGTGTAACGATCCACTCTGAATACACCAAGGGATTCACTGACTCTCTACATATGCTTCCTCTCAGCATGCAGGTGTAAGATTTAAAAATCCATATTTTTCTCCAATAAACTTAAAAACAGCTACAATACCAAGTACAAAAGCACCATCTGTGCTTCACATATAGTGATGATGGCTTTTTCAGAGTTGATGCTGTTTCTTGGTATAGCTTGATCCTATTTTGTCAACTGCATCACGAAAAGTGCAAAGAACCCCTGTGGATCCAAATGTCTCTGAAACAAGATGCTTTAACAAGTGCATACGACATCTTTCTGCTTCTTTAAGGCACTACATTGTTGACTCATACTCAGTAACATTTTAAATTGTAGAAATTTTCAACCCAGACACTAAAGTGTTCCACACACTTTGTCAGTGATTGACTGGAGATTGCTGTGGCCAGGACAAAAGCAGGATTGCTTGCTGAAGAAAAAAAGCTGAAAAAGGCAAGCACTTGCAAAGATATTGTAAGAGAGAATCTGGGTCACAACAGGGTACAGAGACAGCATTTCACCAAAAAGTTCCCCAAGCATGTATTCTTTGGAAAAGAAAAAGAAAAAAAAAAAAAAAGCCACTTTTAGCAATTTCCTTCAGTAACATCAGCCTGAGTTCCTTTGTCATCCTTTGGTTGGCTCCCTTTTGCTTCCTGAATTTATCTTTCCAATGGAGCACAGCTTCAAGTCTGCAACTTTAGCAGAGATGCCATCTCTCAGCAAGGCCACTGCCCTGCCCTATAGATACCATCTCCTCCTCCAGCACCTGTAACATTTTGCTACCATTCAATAACCTGTCATCATACCATGAGATACTGTACTGAGGGAGCACTTTTTAGAAATGTATCATGACTTGCTTTTTCTCTAGAGGTGTTTCTCCCCATGACTTCCTACCTAGGTCAGCAGGTTAAGTGAGCAAAAAATCACAGCATCTCATCTACAATCTAACACCACGCATGTTCTTTCAAAGTTCAGATCTATTTGTTTTGACCTAAGCCCGTTTGCACACATTCCCTCCTGCTGTAGTGCAGGAGATACTCCTGGTGCATCCTCCTCCAGGCAAGAAGTGCTGTATGAAGCAAGGATCTAACAACAGACAAACTGCAACAGACAGCCACATTCTCTGCTGGTATTAATCAACGTAGTTCCACCCAAGTCATTCTAGTTTTGCCAGTTTATAACAACGCAAAACACGTCCTTGCATTTCTCTTCAGCCTGTCACTTGTTAATCAGTTTGAATGACAGTTGTTCTACTCATATTTGCTGGAGTTCATAGGCACTACTTAACACTGCTTCTTGAATGCTGATTTTTGGTACCACTCTTACTAATATATCTAATGTCTTTCACAGTTCTTTGCAAACATCAAAAAGAGAGAATAGAAATGATTTAGTATTGAAGCATATTAACATTTAAAACCAATGACCAATTAGAGATTTGAAAATGTCTGAATAGACCCACTATTCAAAAATGCCATCTGGTCTCCTGATTATTCCTTCAATGTACTTCCTCATGACAGCAACACAAAAGAAGATTAGGACAAAAAAAATTTCTGCAAAAGAAGATCACTTTTACTGTACTTAGCTGCTGTCATTGTTGGGCAGGGTAAACAAAAATTGCTTCCTAACAAAAATGCCTAAAGTGAGGTGACTGAGTCAGACTTTTCTTCCACTACTTTCTTTCTGCAGAGTTTCTGACCAACATCTATTGACTTGCAGTGCAAAGCAGCAAGCGTCCCTAAAGCTGTACTCTAAATTCACCCCTATTATCTTTGTGTTGACACTTCATCCTAGAAGATATATGCTGAGCTCCAGGTAGATCATTTGTAACCCTTATAATGATGATGGCAACAAATACAGCACAGTGCCCTCCAACTGACACGGAATGGATACTCAATGCTTTACTATTTTGCAATGAATAAATTGCTTGTCAACATATGCGCAGTAGCCGTTTTTCCCCCAATTTAATGATCGTGCAGCCATGGCACAGCAGATCTCTATGTATTACAATGATCAGAAAAGCTCCATTGAAAGACTTGGAAAATGAATTTCAAGCCAAAGTCACAGTTGCCCTGGAAAGCAGCAGTATGAATTGATTTCTGGGTTGGACAAATGCCACTCAGCAGCTTCACCTTGCACAGGGGTGACTTCCATTACAATACAGTTGCTTTCTCAGAACAATAAAAGCTCCCTCTTATGAAACATATTTTCATGGACAGTCAGATGCAACACTTGTGTCTGCCCCTAAATTGGGCATTTGTCCTGACAGTTGAGTGACTGAACATGTCACTATGTTGCAAGCAAAGGAGACATGCATTGAAGTACCCAAACAGCCCATAGGTTTCTGTAAGGATTAAAAGCTCTTTCCCTTCTTCTATACAAGTTCTGTATGGGAATATCTATGTTCCTTACATATACAATCCTGCATTTTATGTACAATACACCCTGCATTGTGAGCATTTGGATCTCAGAAGTAGGATGCTTTGAAGGCCACAGGAAAGGAGACAATCTCTGTGGAAGAGAGACCTCCATCCCTGTCCTCATGGGGCAGCAGAACGGCCCCACTCAACGCTGAACTCTCTGCCACGGGACAATGGTGCTGCAAGGCTTTATGTTGCCCATCTCAGCCACCACTCAATGCCACACTGCACTTCAAGCATGGTTGAGGATGTCTGGTAGATATTTTTCAGGAAAATAAAAAAATTGAAGTAGGGTTTTTCACAAGTAAAATTTACACTGACAATTCCTGCTTCTTTAATGTTTGGGATTTCAAATTTTTTTCTCAGGCATCCAATCACAACTCCTTTTTTTTTATTTATTTCCCCCACACACAACTATTCTGAGAACACTTAGTCTTTTCAGGCAAAAAAACCACAAACCCTCCATAATTCAGATGTCAATTTTCAGTTTTACTTTTTCAACAAAATTCAAAAAATTGGTTGAAAAAAACCCAACTCATATGGAAAAACTAGATACCACTGATGAGTTCAATTTCCCTGTATGTACAGATCCATCTGGCATGCAGCAGCAAATTGCTCATGACCCTCTGTCAATGCCTTCAGTATTAGGGGACTCTCTAATCCCAGTCCTCTCCTAACTGGAATTAGTAGAAGAGACAGGTAAGTGGCCTTTTATTGATGTTAATCATCTTCATTAAGAATTCCTATTATAAGTACTTTAAAAATTCACAGACAGCATTACATTCTGAACACTAAAGACAAAGATTTACATTGGGATGGATGGATAATCATAAATTATGTTTTAGATTTAAGATTAATCCCTGTGCAAAAGGCACAATTGTTTTAATTTAAGGATTTTACCCACAAATATTTGTGAAGAAAATCAGCAACTGAAATATTATCCTGTCCCGTTCATCTCATCAACTGTTAAAGGGCAGAAAGTGCTTTAAAACTGAAGGGTTTTTTCTTCATTTTGCTAAACTTTAAGCATTCTTAAACTCCTTCCTGTTCCCTAGCGTATGCCTATATACACATGCACACATGTACCTACTTTTAGCCCTGAAAAGCAGCACTTTCTCTGACTATTTTGTTTACCTTTTTCTACCTCACTGGAAATAAGTTTATTCAAAGTGTGTCCTTCACCTCTGAGGCTCTCACTGGTTTTGTCTCTCTTAATTCTTTACAGTCAAGGAAAAGCCAAGCAAATGCAGGTAAGTAATGTTCACCTTTCTTTAGTTTTATCACTAGGAAAAAAACCCAAAGACTCTAGATGTGCTCTGGAGTATATCAATTAGCTTAGCAATTAATTATGGTATCCAGTATAATTGAAAATTTGGTTCAGTGCAACAGCAACATCATGCAGCATTGTCTCACATTCTGAGTATATTTTCTTTCTTTCCACATTACTCGTGTAGGCTTAGAAATGTCTCACTTTTTAATTAGTATCTCATACCAGATGGGATGACTGTTTAAAATGCATGTTCAAAACTTCTGCAGGAGCCTATGAGGGTATCTGATGACATGTCCAGCCATGGGACAGGAGGGCAGACCCGCCCTTTTGGGGGCATTAGAGCTCATCAGAGAAACAATTAACATGACCTCAAGCAATGCTTAGGACCTTGCAGTGTTGGAGGCTTCACTTGGACTCCGTGTTCACTGTGCCATTGCACAATTTGGACAGAATGACTTCTGGTTTCAGACCAGCTCCTTTGCACATCCCCACAAACAGCAGCTGATAAAGAAAAGGCAGATGAAGACAAGACAAGCTGTTCAGCAAACCTCAGGCCAGGGCATGAACTGACATGGGAAGCTGCAGTCATCCTCCTCCTCTCTCACCATAGTTTTTCTAAGGGCAGCTCAGCAGCTACTCTACAAATTTCCCTCAGCTGTGGCAACAAGGTTTTGGAACTGGCTGTAGCTATTATTGTACTTCTGCACTTCTTCAAATCACACACATTCTCCTTTGAACACAATATTTGCTTTAAATATTTGGAGAATGCAAATTTCTTTATTTACATATGCTTGAAAAAACTCTGCCTCTGCAGTGTTCCCTGGGTAATTCAGTAATTCTCACCAGCCTCCCTTCAGTTAATTACTCTGTAAGACTGTCTGGTGAAAAATGAATTCTGCCTGATTCCTCTCCTGAAAAACATGCAGCAAGAAGCAAGTCAGACCAATTCTTGCTGCAACAGAGCAGTGCACAGAACAAGCAGCACGTGAAACAATCAATATTGTAATCACCAGTGCAACCAATCAAGCGAAACTCCAGGATCAATCAATACTGTATCTTCCCAGATGACAACTGTGGAACAGAAGCTTTTAATACCTTTCCAAGATAAATCTCTTCCTCCACAGTGTGAGACAATTTGCCAGTAAGTTCTGTAGTTAGGGAAAGATTTTCCTGGACATTAGAAAGATTGTAGATTAAAGCAGCCAAGCCCTTCTCCCTTTGAGGGGATCTCCCTGACTGCCTGACCATTCAGGGACATTATTTTTAACAGTAACCCTTCCTGTTCTTGAATTACAAACCAAGCAATGCAAACCTTTCACTGTTGTCACTTCAGGAGAACAGATCATCTTGTGACTGAATTGTATCTGCCAAATTAAACACTTAATAGCCCAGAAACTTCTTTAGCACCATCCAGCTGTGGTTTCAGGGACTAGTTTATGTAAATCACAGATACCAATGTGTTAATGCTAGCTTTAGATGATCATGGTCTCTCTATGTATTTATTCTGGGAAGGAAACCCATCTGTCTGAGCACTGTGTGATGATTAATAGGTTTTTATCCCATACTACCTCGGTGATGCAGTGGGCTATTAGACCCCTTTGACAGAACCAAGACACAGGGAGATTAAGGGTGCACCTACACAGAGAGTTGCAGGCAGATGTTGGCTCCTCTGCCTGTACTGGCTGGATGGGGATCCGTTTGGACCTGGAAGCCACACACACCTGGCTGTGCTCCCAGGCAGGAGCCATCTCACCTGCAGCCACTCAGCATGCAGAAGGACACAGGACTACCTGCAGCCAGCCATGGAGACATGTCTGCAAGGACATGCCTGCATGGCCTGAGCTAGGGTATCCAGCAGGTTAGTGATGGAGCAGCCAATTCACTAGATCATAGTTCCTATCCCTCATCTGATAAGCTACAAATTAGACACAGTGACTGCAAGCCAATGCCTCAGGGAAGGTGAGAAGGAAGAGAGAACATTTAAAGACAGTCATTTCATCCCAGGCTTGGGAACAGGGCATGCTTGCAGCAGGGGACCTTCCATTTCACTGCTTTTTATTTTAGAAAAAAAGTCTTTCTGGCAGCTCCATGATCATATCATAGTGGCAAGTGGCTGCTGTTATTGCTCATCTTAAAAGCACAATAAGAAAATAAAAACAAACACAAAGAGTAGTTCTCCCTATTTACAGTGGCTCAGGTTGAGATTACCTGAGTACACATCCTTAAAATCCACCTGGAAGCACCCAGCCATGATTCTGGCACTTACCCCATGCATCAAACCACGTGCCTTGCAGCAGACTCTCTTTAGAGCAATGAGGGGCACATGGAGAGCATTGGCATAAAATACATATTGGAAAAAAGCCTGTTTATAGCAGCTCTCTTTATGAATGAGGAGGGAGCTCCCTTGGAAAGAAGAAACTGAAAGATTAGTTCTTTGATTAGTTGATTTTCAGGCCATTAAGGACCTTTCTGGTCCCCTCATTCTCCTGCATGCAAAGCCAGGGAATTTTCCCAGAGACTGCCAGGGCTCTGCTGGAGATGATGAGGTGTCCATAGGGAAAACCATCTGCCCAAACACTGCCAGTCTCCAGATCAGAGCCTCAGCCTAGCAAGGGCCAAATTTCACAGCCTGCAGACATTTCATTTTCAGTTTGGCACCCTGCTGATTCCATCAGAAGTGCTGACGGAGAAGAGTCTTCACGTGGATCCTGAGCCAGGATCTGGAACAGACAGCAATTCTTTTTTAAAACATTTGCCTCAGCCTTTTAAACAGCATGTCAAGTGCTACAGTTCCCCCTGACCCCGAGACATTGTACCAAAGCTCCTTTTCCTTAGGAAGCTTTTCCAAGCCTCTGATGTGCACATTTTATAGAGAGAATCCTAAAATGAAAATGACAGTCCTTTGCACTACTCTATTTCTTAGCATTTTTTCTCTCTTCTTTAACTTTCCACTCCAGCAAGCAAAGTTTAACAGAATCAATTTCTCTATATGCTCAGTAAAATGCTCAGCAGAAGCCACTGCTCCATAGGCTTCTTTTAGTTATGTATTGCCTGCCTCCTGCATACCACATACATTAAAATATGTGTTACCAGCTTAGAAAACAATTAATCCTGTTATTGCTTGCAAAGCAGCAACAGCACCAAGGTGAATGGTGCAGAAGGACTGAGTGCAAATCCAAAGGCTGGCTCTGGGACATGGAAGTCCTTCCCCTCACACACACCATAAAGCACCTTTCTCTACATGCTCTAACTACTTGCATTGTCACCATCCTGGAAGCAGTTCCCAGTCCCACCAGTAAAATCTGGAAAAGTTTATTAAGGATATCAACAAATTGTTTCAGACACCTTGATTTCCAAAAGTTTGGGTGCTTACCTGAAACATGACAGATTTTCTGGCTCACCTACCAGACTATTGGCTGTGAGCAGGAGCTCCATGCACCCTCTCCCTGGTGAAGCCCTCACTGAACCAAGCACAATCCTGCTCCCATTCTCATTCTAACATATCTGCAGTTGTCAATATTTTTTCCTAAACTCAGTCATCTCTAATCTAAGTGCCTCTCACCTGCACTGACCTGTTAACAAAAAGAGAAAGAAAGAAAGAAAGAAAAAGAAGTCTGGTCTCAGTGTGTCAACTTGGATGGCACAAGCTGGCCTGAGATCTCCATGACCAAGGGTTTTGGTGCTGCCACACCTGCAGCCTTTTGGAGGACATAAAAGAAGACCTCAGCCCTTGTAGCCAGAAGAGTTCACCAAACACTTTGCACTTAGGCAGCAACATTAGCAACTTGCCCTAGCCAAGCTCCACACTGCTATTAGAAAGCTGGCCACCCATCAGCCACCCAGCACAGAGGGCACCTGCAGCCCAGAAGGCAGCCTGCTTTGAAATAGAAAGTCCATGTACACAAGAGCTCTCAAACTAGGAGGAGGAAGGGCAGTTGTACAGCAATATCCAGTACAAGCTGCTGCAGACAGGGCAGAGCTGTGAGAGTCACCTGTGTGTGTTATCAGCAGTGCCAGCAAGTGAGATCCCAGCCCCACAGACAAACACCTCAGTGTGTTCAGTGGACGTGCTCAGCAAAGACTTGATTCTTGCTCGTTGGGTGTATTGTGCTAAAAAGTTTGCAGAGATGATTGGACTGTGACCATATTTAGCTCAGCCTCAGCAAATCAATTTATCCGCAGTTTAAATCAATTCATCTCTCTTTGTCTTCATTTCTACATCTATAAAATGGGGATAGATAGGGTCAGCAGCCTCTCTCTTCAGCAAAGTATTTTAGGATCATGACAAGCAGGATACAGGAACTCAAGTTTATTATGCAGCTACCATGTGCAGTTTATGTTATGCTACCACTCCAATTCCAAATGAAGGCAGTGGTGCTGTGAAAAGTTTCAAAATTGCATTGTTCTAACAAATTAAGACAAAAAGACACCAAAAAGTTGGAATTCTCTCCCTCCTTGAACTCCACAGCACAGACATTGCCTATGGACTCCCATAACAGACAGTAGCGAGTCCCTCAGGCAGTCAGGAGTGATAACCTAGCTGGGCTAAGGGACAACACCCATGGAGCCTCCAGCTACAACATCTGTGGGAACCTCTGACAGCCCATGGCATGACCAGCAGAAAAAAGTGTGTCTTTGTCAAATTTTCCCAACTTGAAACCAAATAAAATTGAACTTTCAGAGCTAAAAAAACAATATTCCCCTCTGACCACTTCCAGTGAGCAAACAGTGTACAGGAGAGCTTTCATTTGGTGTAGGGTCCAAGGCTGTTACAACCTCTACACTCTGCTGGGCATCCAAGTCTCATATTTGCCTTTAACCCTCTGCCTTTCTGTAACATCCAAGTCCAGGTTATCTCTTCTTCCTGCCTCCCTACTTGTTAGGGTGGCTATTACACCTGGAATTTTACAGCATCAGGCAGATGACCCTTCAGTCCTGGTACTTCTCAGGCTGACAGAGCCCTTATGTCTGAGCACCCAGCTGATCTTGCTGCTCTTACAGGTTCTACCACTGCTTGCACTCACCTGTCAGATGCTGGTTCTGCAGGGTGGGCAAGGCTGTGGCTCCAGACACAAATGGGCCAGCCAAGGTTGCTGTGATGCTGTAAGTCCCTTTCCTCATAGGTAACAAGTTTGCTACTGCCTGCACTTCTATCCCAGGAACAAGAAAAACTGAAAAAAAAGTCTGCACCCCAAATCCTTTCCTTTTTGCAAGGGAAGTGAGTCATTTCTTCAGGGACCAACACATCTTTGATGGAGACTGCTGGGCAGTGGGTTCATGGCTCAAAGCACTGCTCCACCTCCTGAGTGTAACTCTCACATTGCTATTACTTAAAAGTTCCTTGACAAACTAGTACCCCTCTCCCAGCTTTCACACCCAACCTGCTCTGGGCAGAATCCCACAAGTATTCCCTCTGCTGTGCTTCTTCCCCATCTCTCTCTCTGTTCCCTCAACCTATCTCCTGCCATTTTCCCCATTTTTTAAAACAACTTTTGCTCTCAGTCCCCTGGGATTCAGGACCATAGCAGCCCTTTGGTTGTCACAGACCCCAGTGTCAGGCTGTGGCATTTACTCACACAGCCCAAAAGAAGCAGTCTGGCCTACTGGGGCTGGAGACATCCCTTCTCCCTGCCCACAGATCAGGGGCACACAGCTTTGCAGTTCAGGCTCCAGGGAGGTGTTCTCAAGACTAAAAGCCAATGTTGTCTGAACATCAGAAGCCAGAAAACAGCAAAACTGAAATTCAAAAACAATGAAGCAGCTTAGTAACACAATTTTCCATCCTGAAGTCCTCCAAAACAGCAATTCAGTGCTTGAATTGCAGACATAAGTGATTGCTAAGCAAATCTGGCCACTGCTAACAGAAAGGGAAGCACAGCCTTTCTCTCCAATTTTAGCTCCAGCCGCAGACAGTCCCAGAAAATGCATGTGAGTGAGAGGAATAAGAAACTGAGGAATGCAAAGGAAAGGTCCCCTAGCTGGGAACATCACTGCCTAAATTCTAGTGCATTTTTAAGCTTCAGTTCTGGGCAGATGCGACTTTATTTGACTCACTTTATAATGGCTAATATTTACAAGCCTCCTGTATATTCAGTTCATTTGCAAGCAAATCCAATACATGGCTTTGATCCTCAGTAAGGAGACCATTAAAGCCAACAGGAGTTTTTCTACAGGCTTTTGATCCCATTCCCTAATTACAAACAGAAACAATCTCTCCAATCCAATTTAAATAAAGCACTACCAGAACATTTACAGGACTGTTTCACCTGTAATTTTCTATTGCCTACATTTCTGCTGTGCTGCCAGAATATCTGGAATGAAAGGAGAATCTTCCATGAGAAAGGAATTGCTCTAAAAACACAACACCTCACCACTATTTTAGCAGGAGCAGGACCAAACTCTAGAGGAAGCCCCTCAAGTCAACAACTAACACACGCAGTCACCACCAGAGCAAATAGAGTTGCTCTCCCTGCTTAGGAGGTCTAAATTTGGCCAGATGTTACCACATCCACAAAAAGAGCAGGCTGCTATCCCTGTTATGGTGGTTCTCCACCCCCAGCCACGTACATCACATACAGGGGAATTTCTTCCATCTACAGATGAAGCTTTATTAGCTCTGCAACAAGGGCTCCTGCCACCCTGTGAAACATGCCTACACCTGGCACCAAACTCCCACTGATGGTTTTCCGGGTGGGTTACTACAGTCAGAAAAATACTGCCAATACTCTGTGCAACTTTCAAAGCATTATTAAAGCAATATTTTTTATATTATTACCAAGGTCTAATACTGTTTTGAATTTGCAGTTATGGAGTTCGTTTTAAAGCACTTGATTACACTTGGAGAAGAAATAGTCTTACAGTACAAGTCATTTTCTCAAGTACACTTGAAGAAAGGATGGTCTATGGCTCAGTAAATACAACAGTCTGAAAAGTTATGAGCTATCAGACTAAGCTGAATTGACTTACTGATATTACCTGCAATGAATGAGTTTTAGATAGCCTCTCATAAATAGAAGGCTACAGAGCCCACGATTTTATGGATGTCTTGTACTTATCAATATATATGAGAAATGATGCTGTCAGGCTTTCTAGGGGATACTGTGTGAACCACACCACTGTCAATTTAATTTTTTATGATTAAATATTTGGTGCTGTTAAAGGTTATTTAACATTTAATATAGCTGCTCTTCTACATAGCTGATAACTGTCATCTTTACATAATACTGAATCTGGAAATGGATGGGGAAGGCATATTTTTTAGAAGGTTCCTATTTTTTTTTTTTTCAATTTACTGTTAGATTTGTTCCAGTAATAGAATAATATTAGGCGAGTTTAAAAGGCTTTCAATATTCAGATGTTAAAAAATTTAGTCTTAATGCCAGCTGCAGCTGAGCTCAACGTTTGCTTCTGAGGTTGCTGAATTTTCCTCTGCAGCTGAAAAATGTCCCCCAGGTTTTTTTACTGTGAGGTGGCAGCTCATCCTGCAGTGGGGAGCCTTGGGGTTCATAGTCAATCTAACCAGTTTTTATATCTTTTAGAGAGACGTTGACTTAAACCTCACATTCTTAGTTATTTATTGGTAGCTGTTAAGGTTATTGTAGCTGAAAGAGAGGAAAGTTATTTTTGTGTACTTTGCAGAAAGTGCACTTTGTGCAGTGACAGAAATCTGGCTGGGCAGGCCCAGGGTGTGTGCCCTCCCCTCCCCAAACCAACCCCCCCAGTCATCCTGCAGACAGGTACAGAATTGAGAGAAAAATGCAACTGACTCTACCCAGGCAGTTCTCGGCTCTTAATGAGACAACTCACGTGTGTAAAGGCAATGACACAGGCGTATGTTTCCAAAGCTCTTGTAAACAGCAGCATATGAAAAGAAAAACGAAAAGTGCACAACAAGAGAAAGATGCCAATTCTCAAAGCCAAATAAATTATCAGTAAACTGCAGAGACTTACTGGAAAGATCTGGTGCTTACATCACTCTCCACTATTGTTTTGTTTTGTTTGTTTCATTTGAGAACTCAGCACGTTAGCTGGGTTTCCCAAGCCAAGTACAAAGCTATTATTTGGGTTTTTTTTACACTCGCACATCAAAAAGATGGAATCTTTAAAACACCTAGAGGCAGAAAACAAATACTTCTATAATTAAAAATAAAACCAAAAGTATAAACAAAACAAACCACACAACTAGAGCATAGCATCAGGTCAGTTCAGGTCTTGATCCCAATTACATTTTCTGTCAAGTGGATCCCTTTGTGGAACCAAGACTATATTTTCTTCAGCAGCACTTACTATGGTACATTTACAAAGAAATCTTTATTACTTTTCAGTGACTGAAATATATTTTTGTGCTATAAAACCCTTTATGTGGGCTTCCCTTAGTGAGGTATTAATGTAAAAATGCAAGCATTCTTTAACTCCAAAAGCTATCATTCAATTTTGCTGCAGTTCAGGGTTTTTTTAATGTCTTGCCCTGTGTCCTATGGCTAAGGTCCCATCAGCTGGTTTCCAGGCTTCACCAGTGCATCCCAAATGCAGACATAAATCATTGTTTGGCAGTCTGTTGTATCTTTCCTGTAACAAAGCTCCTGTTTTCCTGTAACAAATTATGAGCTGATAGTTCCTCAACAGCTGAGAAACGCGAGCAGAATCCTCACTTCCCGCTGACATTAAAAAAGCGTGGGGGGCTGCTCTTGCAGGAAAACACATCAACAGCAAAGCACCAAGGTCCTGATGGCTGAATGCAGAGAGCTCTGGGCACCAGTTAGTCCTGCAGGGACAGTATTGCTGTTCTGCTGCCCGGATGGACGCCTCTCACCTGGATGCAATACAGTAAGGGTGGGCAAGCTTGGACTGAGCTGCTGTACAATCCTCCCTGCACAGCAAAGTCACCAGCCAGGGTGCAGCTGGGGCAGCCTGGGACAGCCTGTCATGGGGGTGCACAGCTCTCAGCTCCCGGGGATGTGGACTAGGCTGGTCTCATGCACATCACACTCCCAAGCTGTGCTCCACAGCTATGAGAATTAACAACAGAAACTAAAGCATTAAGCCAAGCAGGTGGTGCAAGCACATCTGCATGAGTTTGGGCCCATCTCCTTTAATACAAAAGGCTCAAGCAGAGAACACATTTTAACCACTCTGAGCTGGAATGACCATGTATAAATACTTTAGAGTCAGTCTCTGAATCTGTTGGTCAATGAGACTTCTAATATGCCTACTGCTCCCTTTCAGTGCAGCCAAGCAAATTCAGACATTAAATGAAATAGGCACACTTTCAGATATTCAAATTAAGTTTCTACACCCTCAAAGTCTATGTCATCATGCTAGGGCAAACCTGCAAAATAAATAGGGCAGAAATAGAGATTTCCATATTAAAAAACCCTAGGAAATTTTTAGTGAAAATTCTCAAACACTTGAAAGGCCTCTTCTATCTCTTTGCAGCAGAGGTAGGAAGGGCAGAAAATTATGACACAGTAATTATTATGATGGATGTTGAGCCAGTCCTTTATATTAGATACACTGCTTGTGCAGGAACCAGCACTACAGATTGCATACTTCACTAAGCAGGACACTCGGGATTATAATGGGCAATATAGATTAACAACATTAGGTTAAAACAGGATAATTCTTCTTCCTCATTTCTATTCCTCTCCCATGGACCAGCTTCTGCTACACAGTTCTATGCTCCATGCTTCCAAGCCTTAATCTGTACATCAAGCAGGCATTTTCCATTTCAGCTGGTTCAAATCTGGAACAACATGATGTACATTTATAAAACTGCACTGGTGTGAAACTCAACTATGACTAAAGAACCAGACCTGTCTGTTGCAAATTAAAGGTGATGGTTGTGTTTGCTTTTGCTGTCTCATACAAGCAAGAGGAAAGATTCATCTTACTCCAAACAGTGACAGAATCCAAGAGAAAGGCTTGTCTCTGTGCAGTGTAAATAATCAGCATGCTGTTATAAAAGGGCCTATTTATTGTAGCAATTCTTTCAGTGTGAGACTGAAGCAGCATAACACTTTGCACAGGGACAGGGACTTAACGTTGGTCCTGTGCTCATCCCTCTCACATTTTGGCTTGCTATCAAGAAAAAGCCAAACTGCGCTTCAGTAATTATCATCCCAAATGCAGCCTCACTCCTGATGTTCAAGTGGAATCAGCTAAATACCTCGTAGAGCTCTGACTCAGATCTTTTTCCCAGCATCACTGCTGCCTGCTCAGGCTGAGCCCCTCAGCCTGCTTTCAGCCAGATGCCCTGCAGGGCTGCAGCAGCCCAGAGCTAAGCAGGGACTTACTGCTCACAGTATTTACCCAGCTCCTGCTCACCTTGGCTACTAAGCTCTTTGTCAGTACAGTTACACTGTCAGTATTCTCCAAGCTAGTTAACAGGCTTAAAGATAAATTAGCCTGAAGGATCATGGTCACACCAGGGACAGCAAAGCAGATGTGTCCTTTGTTTCTCTGGCCAAAATTCATGCCCTTCTCAGGTGACTCAGTACTTGGGTACAAAATTTTACCCAAGAAATGTCTGCACATGTGGAGTGGGCAAGGACAGCTTCCATTTGGCTTCAGCAAGTTAAACCAATCAGCATTGCCTCATATCCCCATAAGATAATGCTGCAAATGTGTTTTGCAGTGCTATTATGCTCTGCAATGACAAGATGCATCTTTGTCACATAAAAGAGATACAGAAGTCCTCATGGCATCAAAGTCATACCCAGCCACACAACAGGAGAGCAGAAGCAAGACAGTTCCCATGATGCTGGGCTGCCTGAAGGCCTGAGCAGTCAAACATGCCCCTCCCCACAACCAGGTAGAGTATGTGGGAAGCCAGAATATGGTTTCTTGGGTCTGCAGGCAGGGACAAGGAATTGCCCCCGCCGTGGCAGCAGCAGGGCAGTCAAGCACACTCCACACTGCCCCATTTCTTGTTCAGGTCTCAGCACCTCCCTGCAGGATGCTCAGGCTCCCTTGTTCAGGCAGGCTGTGATTCCTGGTAGGGCTGCCAGCCTTGTTGTGTTCCCCGTTTACTCTATGCCAGTTCCTAAAGGACCATTTTGGCACATGTCAAAGTGACCTCATCCAGCATTGCTACAAGTCTGGATGCCAATGTGGCTCATGAGGAGAGCTGTTAAATGTTTCATGTCAGCTGCAGCAGAGAAAGGCTGTAAACACTTCCTGTAATTGTTCTCCTTTAAAAATTTATTTCATGTGAAAAAGCAAAGGAAGTGCCACATTGCACTTTGTGGCTCAGAGGTGCTGGCAAGGCCCGAGATGTAAAAATCAAAGGGAAGTTATTATCTTGGCAGCACTTCTCTTCCAGTCCAGTGTGGAGGGCAGGTGTGCCTGTCCCCCAGCAGCACACGTGCTGTTGGACCCTCAGCCAGGGCTGCAGGGTGAGGCAGGGAGGTGCTGAGAGCTGCATCAAGCCAACAGCAGCTCACAGGTCTTTCCTGCTTCTCCAAAGCTCAGCTCAGTGCTTCCACTGACGGAAGAAAAAGCACAGTCAGAAAACATCTGCAGAAGGGAAAAGTGAAGTGTGAGCATAAAGAAGGGAACCCTGCAAGTTAGGTGACAGAGACTGAAAGGACTGGAGATTACTTGTGCTGCACGTTATCAGTCCTTAGGACTGGAGATAACAGAGATGATAATACAAAAGCAAGCTGACTGTGAATTTATGAATTGGTAAGTCACATTCTTATAACAGCCCACAGTAAATCACTGCTTGTTCCTACATTTCTGCAAGTTGTTATGTATTTCCTACCTGCTATCCAGCTTTATCTCAGTTTGCTTATTTGTCAGACAAAGAACTCTAGATTTCTCCTAAATCAACTTAGCAAAACTCTGACATTTTCAGTCCTCTTGATTCTTAGAAAAGGAATGGAAAAGTGGTTTATTCTTTCAAGTCCTCATTCATCTAGTTGCGATTTCTGCAGAGTTTGGTTGTACATTTTCTCACACTCCACTGAAAACAAGCTGGATTGGATTTCTGGGTTAGACAAAGGGAATGGCTTAGGGGGCCTGGGCTTCACAGACAGGAGAGCATCGCTCAGGTTACGGCTTTACTGTTCTTTTTTTTTTTTTTTCTTGTAAAGACACAGTGTCTCCGTCCCCTCAGACCAGAGCCATTGCACAGAAAAAGTATTCCTCTATGTCCAGCCACTCAGGATTTCCCCCATTGCCCATGCAGGGAGAGTATTAGCTCTTTACAGTAGGACTTTCTACTGCTGTGAATATATAGACTGTATCTTTGATCTTGTTCAAACTTGGTGTCTCTCAGTTCCATAAAACACAGATATTCATGTCCCTTTCTTCCCAAAAGCTACCAGGCTAGAATGAGTATTAACTGATTGTTCTGGTTTTTTTTTTGTTTGTTTGTTTTTTTGCAGGATTTCCCCATGGTGTTATCACCATAACAGAGAGAAGTGTTCTTGCTTATGGGGGCTTATGTTACATCCCTTTTCTATCTTTTGAACACTGGCAGTATCACCTGTATTTCTGCAGAAAAAAACCCAAAACATTCCACAAAAACTAACTATACTTTTCACTAAAGAGTTTGCTTCTGGCTGTGTTCCCCACTCGTTCCCTGTGACTGCCTGTCACTTTCTCTTGTTACTCATGCAAAAAAATATTTTGTCCTGTCAAAAGTTCTGTTGCTCTTTATTAAGGAATAATTAGGTATGGAAATAAACAATCTATTTTCCTCTAGATGCATAAATTGATTGGCTTATTCTTTAGCTGTACTAGACTGTTGTCTGCACGTGTGCAAATGACCAGGTGTGTGTGCAAGAAGGAAATTATTAAGGGAAATGCAACTTTGAGAAGTCAGTTTTGCATTTAGATGGATTTCTGTCCTGAGGCCAGGTTAATGTAACTTGAGGGAGACCGAGGTTGCTGGAAGTGCCTCTTGAGGCTGGGCACAGAACATGAGACAGCCCCAAAGGCTTTACTTTTCACAACCACTACAAAGCATATGCTGTAAAAAAGACCAACAACATAGTTTTGGCATTCCAAGCCAGGTGTCCCCACAACACTTTTCAAAATTGATCACTCAAACTTCTTGCCACCAGAGCTTATGAAGTATGCAGAGAACAGCATCCCAAGCACTAGTACACGTATCTACAGCTTGCAAACACAAAGCATTTCCTGGAAAGGAGAGAACCAGTCCTGTTGATCAGACAGGTCTGAACAGACTCTGAGTTTTGCTTTTCCAAAATCACATCAGTTCTGGTATCTTGCAGAGAAATTCAAGAATTAAATCTTCCTAATAAAGATGAATAGGATCTTTTGTAAGATTATATTATGCATGCCATAGTGACATTTATTATTGACACACCACAAAAGAAATCAAAATTCCAACACCCCTGCACTTTCTAAAACAGAATTTATACTTCCTAGAAAGTTTGAGAAATCTTTCCTTTGTACCAACAAAGAAAGAAGGCACACATGGAAATTAAAGCATTTCCTAAAAAATAAATTCACAAGGTCAATTCATTACTACTTCTTATATAGTAGTAATTCAGTAACAGCCATTGTCCAGTCTTGTCTGGTGTAATACATCAAAGAAAATGCTCTGGCCTCTAACGATCATTGTCTTCAAGCTATTTCTCCACTCAGAGGTTATTAAACCTTCAGGCACTATTAAGTCTCTTACAATGACCCTTTTCCTGTCAGATGATGGGACATCACGTAAGGAACTATAATACTGAGGGTAAGTAGTCATATTCTTCTACTACAGGTCAAGAATATTCAAGATATTTTGTAATTTAAGCTGCCGAAGAAAGGAATAATTAATTGGCCTGAGGATCCTTGCTTTGCTGCAGAAAAAGGCCTTTTCTTGTTGGATTCTTGGTTTTCTTCACCACTTGCTGCAGGGATTAGGGTAAGCTCTTTTCATTTACAAGTAGAGTTGCTCAGGAAAAGAGGAGCTTTCTTTCCCTTTTTTTTTTTAGATAGAAGCCCTAGCTCTGTGTGCTTTTAAATAGAATTCAAAAGGAAACACTACTCCTAATACCTCCCAGATTTCTCCATGCTAGGAGCAGTCAGTACACCTTTGGCTCTCCTCTTTAAGCCCTATTTCAAACATTCCCTGTGGCTTTGTTAAAGGTTAATGGTGTAAGCACACTATACATTACATATATGTATACAGACACACACACATCTATAAGTAATAAACAGTAATAAAATCATCTTACAGTTGGCCAAGGGAACAACAGCCATCAGGAAATGAGCTTTTTTTCCAGAAGAAAAAAAAAAAGGAAAGGAAAAAGAAATAAATAGTTTGAACAGTTGACATGCCGAAGACACAAAAAGTAAATAGCAAAAACTTTTTCAATCCACAGCTGAAAAAGAAATCCTGCCACAGAGTTTGCAAGGCTGATAAGAAACTGAGCTATTAAAGAAAGATTGGAGATAAAACCATTGCTAAAATCAAAAAAAGGCAAAAAAAATAATCCAGCCTTAACTGCATTCTTTACATCAGGTTTCTTGATGGAAGAGATTAAGGATGTTCAGGTATCAGAGAGGTGGTTTTGTGGGTTGTTTTTTTTTCCTTTTCTACACAGGAAATATGTCTGAGAACTTGTGTCACACTGAAATGTCAGTTGGAGAAGTTTCAGAATAAATGAATAAAATTACTAGTAACAAGTTACCAGCACTGAGATAGTATTGGATATCAAATTGCTAAAGTACTTACCGTGGCATGAACCCTATTGCTTATGTTCAGCTCCATATGAAAGACAGGAAAAAATGAAAAAAAAAAATTACAGCAGTTTTTAAAAGGCTTCCCAGAAGACAGAAAGAGCTGGCTAGCTCCATGAAATCTGACTGGCTGGCTGAAACTACAATAAATAAAAGGATGAGCAGATGGTTCAATACAATACTATGAGAATGCACCAACATTCTTGTTGAATGAAATCTTGCCTCACAAATATACTAGAAGGATGACCTAGGTGAAATATTGCACTTCCACTTCAGAAAAACTTTGGGTCGTATTCCTCATTAAAAGCTCTTGAAGAGCTTCAGGTGTTCTGGGATAAGACCAGATGGTATTCCTGAGCCACTAACAGGCTAAGAGGCAGCAAAACCAGCATAGGAAGGAATGATCTGTCTCATGGGATCTGCTCCCTGCATTCACAGGTTACAGGAAAGCTGATCTGAATCCTCAGGTGACAAGTTTTGCTGATCATAGAAGACTGTTCCAGATACTCAATACCAGAACTGGCTGTGAGGTCTCTTGCACATAAAACAATGAGGTGAAAAAATGGCAGATGAAACTCAATGCCAAGAAATGAAAGTCATGAAGAAGAAACACAAGCAAATCTATGCACACAAATTGATTATCTCCAAATTAACTATGACCACTTAGGACATACTTCAGTCACTGTGAGCAGCTTTTTTGAAATATGCTCTCTCTTTAAGCAATGGTCAAAAAAGTAAATGCAATGCCAGGGCCTAGTAGGAACACAATAAACAGCTTAAAAATGTAAGGAAGAAACAACCTTTTGTCACTTCAGAACTCAACATCTCCCACCACTGTAGATAACAACCATTCCATCTTTCAAAATTGACGGAGCAGAATTAGAGAAAGCAGTGGAAGGGGTAACTGGCATGATCAAATACATATGAAAAACTCTACCAAAAGGAATTTTTTCTCTATTTCTCAACATACAAGATGAAGGTGGCAAAAATCAAAATGCCAGAAAGCAGTCTGAAGCAAAACAAAAGGTAGGTCCTCTTCTCAAAAGTGAGATTTATTTCTTAAATCTCCTTGTCACAAGACAGCATGTACCAACTCTTCATACAATTATGAGGAAAAATTAGACAAGTTCATGGTAGAAGGATAGTATATGTGATTGTATGAACATAACAGCCAACTTACAAAATTCCCTAGACCACAACTACTAGAATCTATGAAAATATCTAGGGTGAAAATTCACAATTAAATTGCTCCCTTGCTCTTTCCTTTCATGTCTGCTATTGACCACTGCTGGAAACAGAACATAACACTGAAAGGACTTGGATTACACTGACTGTGGCTGTTGTTATGTTCCTTTGGATAAAGAAAATGTTCTGTATGGTTGTAAAATATGATTATATGGAACTGTGATTAACTGGACACAATAATGATCATTGATGATTTCTTTAAGACTCTTCAGTAAAACCTTTAGTGTTAATGGAAATATAATATAAAATGTGCTTGTGTTGTATATGTATTTAAATAGGATTTTTTTAATTTGGCATCTTCCTAGCAAGTGACCTTGATAATAAGTTAAATGCAGTTTCCATTTATACAGAAACTGTTACCATTCTGGAATGTCTTGTCTCTGCTGTTCAGTTTGTGGAAAATGCCAGAATGATAACATTTAATTTAAGCATTTAAACAAACAATTCCAAAGGAATTTTATTTATAGGGAAAGAGTTGTAATTATGGCTGTATTTTCCAGACAAAAAATACCCTGTTTTTATTAAAAAAAAAAACAAAACAAAAACAAACAAACAAACAAACCACCATAAAACCATCCAGCCTCACTACTAAATATATCACCTGCCCCAGATCCACTTGGGCATTTTTGCTCTGGTAATTCAACTCTATGGGGTTTTCACTGGGGTGTGTGTTCATCACTCAGGTCACACACCAGGAGAAAACACTGAAAACAACCTCTCAAGATGAAGATACAAACTCTTCTGTGCAGTTTCAAGTGAACCAGATCCTAGTATTGTTTAGTCCAAATTAAACTGCAAGCATCCACCAACACTGAACCACAACAATCAGCTTCTTCAGCTGCTTCAGACAGTAGGCATTAGCTCTCTCTTTTCTGAGATCACAGCTGCCAATTAACAGCCTCTTTCAGTCTCAACCCTGGCTCTGTTTTGTATTGTTGTATCACCAGTCTTGTTCATGAGACATGCTCAGGTTTGGTGTCTTGAGTTTATGCTTTTTACTTCACTTTGTACAAAGCACTTCCAGAGTAACTCTCTCTTACACAACCAGGGAGTCAAATAACATAATGTCTACTCTGCTCTTAAGAACTAGGATCAGTGTGGGTGGAGGAGCAGGGGGACAGTGCATCCTTGCTGTAAAATCTCTTCATCTTGATGACCTCTAAGGACAGTGATCAAATTACATAGCAAACCCAAAATACACAAGCATAACTCACTCCTAAGATCCATATCACAGCCTTTACAACAACACTGGAATTTATTCTGGGTGCCTTAGCTCACCTCACTAAAGGGAAATACACCAGAAAAAGTATTTCAAAAGGCCCTGGGTATGGTTGAGTTCCTTGCAATGGTTTGTGGACCATAGCAAACTCAATACATATTCCTTAAGAAACATCTCTTTGAATAATTCCTTGGCAGTTAGGAAAAATGAGCAGCAGTCTAGGCAAACTGTTTTATTTTACTCTTCCAGATGCAAAAGCAGAAGCACAAATCTCTCATCTTTATTTTCATGACTTTCAAACTATGGAAGTTGTACTATCATCAATATTACACAAACTTGCTGAAATGCTCCTAACTTGTGTGGTAAAAAAATACCAGATGTATGCTGGAGTTCTCACTCACTGTGGATTAAAAGCCTCTTCATCTTTTACTGCTAATGAAGAATGTTTATCAATCACTTATTTACAGCTCTTTGTGAAAGTGTTATAGGTACATACATCATGAATAATCTGATAAGCATATAAACACACTGTCTGTGCAATTATGGTTGCCCAGAGTATGGCATGTTAATCTAATTTAATATTTTGCCTCAGCCAATTCCATTTCAGAATGGAAAGAAACCTGTTATGGTTCTGAGATTTCAAAAATTTCCACCTTCTTCCTGTGTACAGGACTTAGTCAACTGGGAACCCTGTGAAGCCCCCTGTGCAGAAAGTCTGTGTATCACCTCAAAGCCTTTGCTTTTCTGTCTCCCAGCTCTGCACAGCTCACTTCCCAAGAACCTCACCCAGACTGCATTTTTTTTTTAAAGCCTGAAAGGCTACTTTTAATAATTTGCCCTGGGTACAGTCCCTGAATTCTCCCCTCCAGTAAATCCATCACTGCCTCACCTCCACTGCCCTCTTGAGCTCTCTCATTATCACACATAAGCCACAGTCATTAGCAAAAGCAATATCTGCTCTCAAATAGCAGCTATAGAGATCAGCTCCTTTCAGTGAATGAGGCTAACCTGCTTGTTTCCTTCCTTCCTAGGCCTGCCAGGTGCACCTCTTGATCCCAAGTCCTGACTTTTCAATCCATGTTGAGTGTATCAGAGTAATCAATGCAAAACATGTTAGGGAGATGGAAGGGACTTGTCTTGCTCAAACCAAAATACTTGTTGGGAGATTTCTGCAAAATTCTTTTTGGATTGATCCAGAACATTTCATTTGACCCAGAAGAAAATAATCTTGGCTTCACTATATAGATTATTTACCTTTGTTTTGCTTGTTTAACCTTCAAATTCAGGTCACACTTTTCCATGAAAAATGCTACTTCAAAACAGAAGTTGGGGAAGTTTTTCTTGATGCAGTGTGGCTGTGCAACACCAGAGAAACCTCAAAGCAAAGTGTTCAATTTGAATGATGTGGGAAAGAAAAGCACATGGGGACAATGCACTGGGGTGATGTTACTGCCACACCATGGGACTGAGCCTCCATCTTGGGCTTTGCCCTGCCTGCAGGAGAGGCTTCAGCCACCTGCAAAAAAACAGGATTTCAGCATATTCTCAATTTCTGTCCCTGTTTTATAGTACAAATTACTGCCAGAATTCAAGCTCCATTTGTAAATTATGTGCATCCCACCACCAAAACGTCATTTTTTCATATACACACTCTCCACCAAAATACCACCCAGCTCTTTCCAACCCTTCTAGCCACAGGAACAAGAAACACAGTGACACCTGAAATTGGTCTCAGACTTGGTAGTGCTGCATCCCAATGAATAACCACTCCTCCCCAGCCACCCTGCTCATTGGCATTTTCCTGGGACACTTTCCTGCTGGACCTCAGAGTGCATTGCCAGAGAACTCAGGCAACCACAGATGTCAGTTGTCTGAGCTTATTATGCCTGTATTTCCATCCACAAGACCTTTTGCAAGCGGCAACGACCTGAAGCGCTTAATAGACGCAGTCCCAGGATTTCGTATCCTTCATTGTCTATCCAGTCACACCACCACAATTACAAAGCCCAGAGCAGCAGTTCTCACTGGCTCACCAAAGAGCAGCCAATTCACGTAGCACATTTGTAAAATTAGAAAATGTAAGTACTGTGGAGCAAACAATCTCCTCCTCCAGCCAAAACACTGTCGTAATTCTTCCAGTAGAAAGTCTCGTTCTGTCGCAATTATTTGAGTTTAAATGTCTCTGTTTCCACTCATTTATACCCAGGCAGCTGTGAATCAAGGAGTTAGAGCCCATTTATTCCCCTGTATCTACAAGTATTTTTATTAAGTAATTTCTGGCCAAGAATCTGGGTTTGCACGCTTATATTTTTGCTACTCTCAGCTCTGCCCCCTCTTTTCAATATGATTTACAGGTGACAGCCCTGCAAAAAAACTGCTTTTAACACAATGGACTTATAAATTATGAAAAAAACAGATTTACAATCTAATCTTTTCATGTGCAGTGATGTGTATTTAATAAATTCTGTTAGCATCAGAAACCACTGTAAATTTGGTGTATGCCTAGGAAACTACAGTCCATATCATCAGTAAAAAGTGTGTGGTTTTTCCTCAGTTCTGCTACTTAGATGAGCTAGGGATAGTCTTCTTTTAGGAAAATACAATTTTCTAGCATGCTCTCCATTAGTTCAAAGCAGCAACAGTCCACTCAAAAAAATTAATGTTTTTTACTCACTAGTGTCTGCTCTTTAGTCATTAGGTAGCAAAATGTTTGCTCCTATGAAAATATCTCTTTCCTAGGGATTATTAATCATAGTTTATTGAGAAGCAAATCAGTTACATAGTAGAGTTTCCCACCCCTTTAGAAAATGTAAATGCTGAGATATTCATTTTTGCAATGAATATCTATCCAGTAATTACCATATTTACTTTTCATGTATGGGGGAATAATCTGTTTTAATTAAGCCTAACTGAAGAACTTTTATCAGATGTAATTATCCCTTTCGATAAATATGTCTCTGCTAATTACATTTAACCATGGGATTTATAGCTCTTAAGTCATTTGGTGGAAAACATAATAAATCTTTAGTAATACATGCTAAATTACTATAAATTAATTCAGATCATTAACATAATAAACAAATTAGGATAATTTCACTTAATTAGTTTGGGTGGTTAACTCAAAATCCCTTATAAAGCTTCATGATAATCAAAATTTTACCAATATTTTAGAGATATTTCCTTTTTTAATAAACCTGTTTGAATATCTACACAAAAAAATTAGACCACTGCTGGAACACAGTAAACATGTTTCTCTTAGAGGTTTCTAGGAATTGATGGAGGGTACCTTTTTAAGTGCAATAAAATGTGCCTCCCAGGTTTCCAAGATTGCAGCATTACATATTGAAGAGCCTGCATGGTGGTATGGTAAGATTTTAGAAGAGCACTCCTTCTCTTTCCTACCCCTTTCTAGTTTTGCTAGTCATCAAAAGGCAGGTACAGGCAGAGGTAACAACAGAGGAGTCTGTGATGAAGAATAAGAGGATTTCACAGGGAAAGCCAAGCAGCTTGCCCTGGCAGAGGTGGATGGGCAGCTCTGGATTAACCTACACTGCCCACTTCCCTTTTGTTTCAGGGGTGATGCACAGAAGGACACATTTCAACTGCCAGGCTACAAGGACAATCATGCAGCCTCTTCCAGAAGCACACATTGGTGTGCACCATCAAACCATGGGGTGCAGGTGTCTCATCTCAAATGACAGCTTGTGCCCCTTCCACACCAGGACGACGGCATGAACAGTGGATCAGAGAAGAGACACCATGCATGTAACTCCCTCAAAGGCTGTCAGAAATCCCTTTGCCATGTTCTTCTGGAACTGAACCAATGCTGTATCTGTCAAAGATTTTCCTGCACTGAGTCCTGTTCTGCTAGCAGGATCCTCCCCCTTCATGTAGACTATGGAGACAAACCCTACAGATCAGTGTGCTGGCACAGTTTGGAACTCCTGCTGACAAACACCACCTCAGCAGTGCTGCCACATCCTGCTAGTTGGAGATAAGTCTTGAGCTTAGTTCAGCCATAGTCAAAACTCATCCATGTATTTATACAGAAGTCACTCATCAGATTACACATTCAAGGTGAGGAATAAAGATGAAAGCAGATGAGCTTTTTAGTCATGAACTTTCAGAGCTTAATCTTCTTAGATGAACTCAGACAAGCAAAAAGCTTCCCTGCAGGCAAAATATGCCTCATAAATAGAGAAAAATACCAATCAACAAGACTTATTATGGAGAGAACATTTAAAATCTTTTTCCCCAAAGCATTATTGGATTTTTCTGGTGGGTTGCAACCGTTATTCCATGCTGCCCTACTTTGCTGTGCTGACCTGGGAGAGGCAGGGAGTGTTTGGTTTAATGGCCCAGGCTTGCTGCTTTTTTCTGCTTTAAGTCACAGCTTGTGAAGGTAAAGAAAACATGAGAGAAAGAGGAAACATGTCTCTGTATCAGGTTTCAGACAATTCACTGCATATAAAACAAAATGAGAAAGAATGTTGGGGAACTTGGCTCGATTTCTGTGTGCCAATTTTTTTCTTAGTATTTTCTCTACTACTGCACTGCCTGGCACCAGTCTCTTGGCCTTCTATAATGACCTTTCTTCTGGGCTCCACAAGTGGTTCTGCCCAGAGTGATCCAGTGCCCACAGACCACCTCCTTATCAGCATGTCACCCTCTGCCCCTCCTAGCTCCAGTCCAGATCGTGTACTGCCACAGCAGCTTTCAGGAGCATGTGTTTGGCACAGTAGCAAAAAGAAAAGCAAAGTCATCATTTTTAAACAGGCTTTTGTTTCACCCAGGAGCCATGACATGACTTTGGTAGCATGCCTCCCTGTCAGTCTGAAGGCTGGAGAAACTGTTCATCTGATGCCCAGAACTGTTTATTCTGTCTGAAGGCAGACATGTCCACATCAGGCAAGCACAGGGGAGACAGGGAAGTAACTTTCACCTTTCAGTGAAAGCTTTGACTTCAGGACTCAAACTCCTAGGGAAAAATTCACTCTTACATACTAAATATTACCTAGGACTAGGGCAAGATGAAACTAGTGTCATGTATAGAGCTGAAGCTGTCCTTCTGTGAAGGGACATTAGATTGTTACCCTAAATTGAATCTTCTAACAAGTCAAGAATCGTCCATCCTCATGCCTTTTTTTCAAAAGATAGATGGCAGGGATGTTTTATTTGACTTAATGTTGGGAAACTCAATATCCTATTTGTATTTCCAAACTGCCATGTTAACTTTCCTCCTTTTTTACCTAACTCATTTTTCACCTTAGTCATATTAATGGTTATGTAATAATATTAGACAGTGTTCGCTAACCATTAACTCCAAAAAAATGGTTGTGCTAAATCAGAGGTAATTAGTGTGTCACAAACTCCAGCCCTTGCACGGGGTGATGACTGAACAAAAAGAATGCAATGTCACTTCTCCAAGAATTACATATACAATTTTGAGAGGTATTTTAAATATTTTTCTTAATAGCTGTCAGCAGAAACGATGGGATGTGATTCTTTAGAGAGCATTGCTCTTTACTAAGTACAGGCAAGTGAGCTATCACCAGCCTTACACTGGCTGCAGAAAACAGATTTAACATTAATTTATGAATAGCTGAACTTTTTCTATTTAATGTTTAATAGTGAATCATGCTCTAAACCCTTTATATGTCACTGCACATCAGCAAGGTTGTCAGGAGCAAAAGATCAGGATAACATAATTCTTATGACTTGTTCTCACGCACCCCTCATTTATTCCTGAAGCAGCCTGCATCATCCTGAAAGTAAGATGCATGGGGTGGCAGAATTTAAATGTGAAAGGACTTGCTCTTTAAGGGCCATCAAGTTTTTAAAAAGCATAACTTCCAGCTGAAACCATGCAAGCAAAATTCTCTCTCTCACACAGACACCTAGTCCTGCACATTCGTTTCCAGAGCCTGTAAGCAAAGGAAGGTCAGGCTGTGCCTACATACCTGCATCCCAGCATGTATCCTGGGTAGGAAGAAAATGCGGATGGCAAAGGCTCCCAAGCCTTGAGATTTTCACCTTTTCACACCTCTCTAATTCACTTAATGCTGTAAAGAAACTGTGTGCAGATACACCACTTCAGGACTGACGAAGCAGGCCTGCCCAAGCAGCAACTTCTGCCAGTGTCAGCAGCAGAGCACAGCATCGTGTGAACTCCACACATTTTAACTCTCCAATGTATTTTCAGTGTACAGATAAGTCAGATCTTCACATACAGCGAAAAATGACAAAACAGCTTTGATGAACTCTAATACCAGACCCTTAAAGCCTAATTTTACAGCTGTATGCAGATAGACGCTGAAACCATGTTCGTGGTGCACTGCGGAATCCCAGTATTGACACTACTTTTCATTTCTAAATTTCTGTTGTTTATGCATGTTTTCCACATTTATGAAACATTTACTAGCATATGGAAGATCAGATCAGAGAAGAGAAGAGTTTTCAGGCCTAAAAGATCTGCTTGTAGTGGATATCTTTGCAGATATTTTTGCTGCAAGGAAAAAAGAAAAATTTCATCACCAGGGGCTTCACAGGACCAGCAGAAACTGTCTGATTCTGCCACCATACAATGTAGTATCTTGGCAAATCCTTCCCTAACTTTGTCCCAAAGTTTCCCTTGCAATATGGGATGAGGAACAACATCACAGCAGAACAACACCACAATTCACTCATGCCTGGCAGCCCCATCCCTCTTCCTTCCATTTATTGATACTGCATCTCTAATCTCTATGGATGGCTCCTACCCTGCCTTAGGGTTCCCAGAAAGCACTGAGACAGTCTTAGTCTTTAACTCTTCAATGCAAAAGGTTGCAAAGAAACTCAAGGGTACATTACCACAAAGTGCTCTTCTGCTTTCTCCATCATGATATCCCTGGACACAAGCACAGAAGAGCTTTGCTGTGAGTAGTTTTTTCTATACTAAGAAATTCAAATGCAAAAATTCATTGTAGTTTACTTACATCTAAAATGGGTGAGAGTTCAGGGTCCTAGAACGAACTCTAGATGTCATTTTAATATGGCCACTGAGTGTGGAGAGCAGAAGCTTCAAGCACTAGGAAACAGACTCCAGTTCAGTTGCAATCAAGAAGTGAATTAAGACCAAGGAGAAAAACCAACAAGTACCTGATATGATACTCCAAGACCTGAGGGCTGCTGTAGTTCTGCTTTCACTGCTGAGCTTTGACAGATTAATTGGTTTTCTCTATCAGCTGAAAAACCTGAGACTCCTCAATGAGACCCTGCAAGAATAACGCTCCAATACCTGATGAAGTTAAGAATCTGACTTCTGGTATTATAAAGATACAGGAGGAAGAAAAGTACTCTGCTGGAACATCCACAGGACACTTAATGGAAGGAGCGTATTCCTTTACCAAGCAGGCAGTGGAAGAAAGAAGGTGCAAGGCTTTTATGTAAGGCTTTTTATTAGTATGCCTCCAGCTGGGTGTTCTGCCTACTCAAAATACCTCTATGGTCTTTCAGGTGGGGTGAAACACTGATTAATGCTGGACAGAAAATTGGTTAACCTCAATGATCCTAGTAACTCGCAGCACCTCCTGAGCAGCTGGAAGCTGTGGGCAGGCTGCAGCTCTCTCTTCCCCAGGCTGTTCTCTGTGACAACAGATAATCCAGCTCTCCTGCTGTATCATCCCTTCAAGTGCTGCTGGTACAAACCATCGATTATAATTTTATAAAGCCATGAAGGCTGGTCGTTATATGAGGTAATCATGAGATTTACAGAACTATGGAATGAAAATGAAGCCTCAGGCTGTTACAGTAGCTAACAAACCTGTCATTAATTAGTGAGGAAAAGCTTTCTGTCCTTTAAATAATTTATACAGCTGGACCTACTATAGCAAAAGATTAAACATAATTAAAATGGAAGCTTCAAATTCCAAGGAGCAGGCTGACTTCAGGACTTGGCCAGTACCAGCAGGGGCACAGATAAGGACCACAGCTAATGACAATCCTGTCCTCAGGCTGGCACATGCACTGCCAATGCTCACCCTGGACTGGGGTTTCCTTTATGAAATAGTTTCAAAGATAAAGACCTGCTAATCTCAAACTTGAACACTGGATGCCTTGCTTAAGCACTTTATCCCTGTGCCTGGCACACCTTTGGAAGAGCTTCTTTGTCTTAGTCTTTGAGGTTTAGTGAAGGGTAATGTAATCTTCCAAGAAGGTTACTGCCCTCCTTGGTTTCAATTTAATTGGGCTGTGCTGCAGTTGAAGTACTATGTGCATTCAAAGAAATCTTTGGCTGAATTCAATCCATATAAATAATATAGTCCCCTAATATGCAAAGGAGTGTGTTAATGCACTCCAAACCCATTTGCATTCTTCCTTTGCAGTGAGCAGCTTTAATTAGACTGTATTTTTTAAATGAAGTAAAATGTAGCAAAATATTAATCTCACCATTGTGCTTCATTATAGCAGCCCTTCACTGTATCTCCTGCCATGTCTGAAAATAGGTCAGTTTTGCCCCAGTTTTAAGAACTCCTAAACTTAATGAGAGGAATTTATTTTCTTTTCCCCCAGTCCAGAGATTCAGGTGACAGGTTCTCAGAACAAGTCCCTTCAAAACTCTTGGGTACTTTGGCTTTCCAGAGTAACTCTGGAGTTCTAAAGATCTGTCCTTCTAGCAACATGAGGGGAAGTCTGCATACACATATATTTATATATACACAGTTTGTCAAATTATTGTAACAGGACATCACTATGTTAATCAGGTTGACATGACATCCCAATCAGTAAAAAAGAACCTTCATCTATGCTGGGGCTTTAGGATTTAATTTTAGTTATTTATTTTAATGCTACTTCAAAGCTCTGCTCTTATCTTTGACTCAAAGGTAAGATTTTTTTTCTTCAGTGCAGGTTTAAGCCATTTTGGATCTATCCAATATCTTATTCAGATATGGAAATTGTTACAGCAAGAGCACCACTACCTCAATTTTTGCCTACAGCCTGTAGTGAATACCTGTATTGCTTTATCTCTCTGCACAGAGGGACCACATCATGCAGCATATATTTTACATTAGTTTTATTCCTTAAAACTACCTACCAGTTATACTTTATTATTACTTTTCAGCATTAAAGTTATCTGAAAAATGTTATTTGACATAAGTATCTCTCTATTATACTCACTATTCCCCTAACACCACAATGGTTAACCTAGATTAACCTCCACACAGTTAAATTAGCCTTTCATGTCTAATTACACCCTGTGATGGGATATATTAGTTCCAATCCTCACAGCCATACGAGACCTGTAGTTTCAAGTGACCTCTTATACATGGACAATAATCCAAATTAAAATAGACATGAAAGTAGGATCAAGGTCAGACAAGTAGAATTTCGTACCAGTTACCAAGGTCAGCTTAAAAATGTGAAGATGTTGGACACTGCTCTAGTTGGGAGCTCATGGAAAATTAGCTGCTTTTAAAATTGACAGCAACAAAGTGCTCAGCAAATGATCTTTTTGTGCATAGATTAACTTTCTATCATGTGCTGGTATCCTGACAGGTTCATGTGCTTCCTCAGTTCTTTGCACTAGCAAAAATTTACTGTATTGGAGAATACACAGAAGCACTTTGGAATGAGCTGATGATTTTACCTCAACAGTAAACTGTTGTTACCTAATTGTTATAGAATAATCAAGCCAACTTTTGATGCTCTGTTAATTTATGATTTTACAGGTGGTGACTTTCCCATTAATTTGCTGTTCTCATTTATCTGGCCTAATTCTGCTGTAATTTGGTTGTTTGGGAATTTTGCTAAGGTGTTCAGTTTGCATTTAAAACCCAGTCAATGTAAGTTAATAAAACTGTGTCAACTAATCACTAAGGAAATGCTAAACTGGTACAAAATAAGCCTCTCTTCTGAAATCTGCTTTGCTCAAAGACAACTGCTTTGCATATGGGACAAAACTGTTCAGACTGAAAAGTCCGCAGAACCAAGGAGGAGAGCTACATAAAACTGAGTCTTAAATCATTATTGTGGATATTTCTTCATTTGAAAATTTAAAAATTTTAAAAACATGTGGGTTTTAGCTTTACTGCTTTTCTCACACAGCAACTGTCCCTCACTGTGTTCTTCCTAAGGGCACATTTCAGTTGTGAGCATAAGCAGGACAGAACGGATATGCTAGGAATATTCAACAAAATATCAAGACTTCTTGTTTTCTTAATGCTCAGCATCATCAGACCAAAATTGGCTGAACTTTGCACAGCACCTCAAACAGCTTCTCTCTAGCAAGCTGTAGACTTTCAGGGCATGTCAGGTGGAGGAAGAAAATATCAGTGCCACATGATCTTCAGTACAATAGCAGAAATTAACTCCTGGCTCCAGCAGAGAACTGATGCCTGAAGTTCTTTTCTCTGGCTGTCATCAAAAGAGATAAATGGGAAGAGGGGAGTTTTGCCACTGGCTTCACTAAGTTAAGGACATCACCCTTTAGACAGAAGTCATTCTGAACCTCCAGTGAACCCTGGAGAGAGCATTATTTCAAGCAGGACAGCAATTTCCCCCACTTCACACATCACTGAACTGGCCCTGTGGTAACCACCCCGCAGCGCTGCACAGCAACCCCACACCAAATGTATCCACCAGTTGCCATTACTTTATACAAATCTGTATCTCATCCCTGTACTTTTGGCCTTTGTAATATGTTTTGAGTATCAGTTTAGGACATGTTTTCTATATTCATTCCTCATTCCCTTTTACCTCTGTTCATCTGTCATATAGAAGAATAGGCCATTTGGTTGCCAGTTCTGCACCCTGCACAGAGGGGCACTGCAGCATTGCTCCCAAAAGTCACCCCCTTTCACAGCTGCTGGTCACTGTGTTTGCACATCCCAACATTCACTTAGTCTTCTCCCAGCTGTGTGCTGCCTTCTCTCTCACAGCCAAGAGCCCTTTCCCCACTTCACAGTTAAATGAGAGTCTAAAACCCCTTGAGTGTTTGATGGACACTTGACTAAGGAAAGCAGAGGTGCCCGTGCCAGCACGCAAGCTTGGAACCTGCCCTATAAGGGCACAATCCAACAGAACTTTACAGCCAGGACAGGACACAGTATGCCTGAGTAACCTCAGTCTGTCATGTTGATTCACATCAAGGGACACCTTCCCCCAGGCAGCCCTCCAGGCTACTGCCTGCTAACTCCAGTTCAGGAATGAAAATGCAAAATGACAAACCTTGGCCCTGTGGTGTCTTCCCCAGAGGGTTAGCATTGCCCATACAGACTGTCAGTCCTACCACAGACTTCAGAGGAGTGATGAAAACCACAGCATTCAATCTTTTCTCCAGCTGCAGTTCAATGGCAAGCCTACTACAGCAGATTCCCAGTGGGTGCAAAGCAGTCCAGTAGGACAGGAAAGGTCAAAAATCCATTAAATTGTACTAGTTTTCACCAGCAGAGGATCCAGACCCCTGTACTTAAGGAGATTTGGCCAAGGATCAAAGCACTACTAATATTTAGTGTCTGTAAAGAGCTACATCTAATAAAACATTCAAAGCAGGCAGAAAAAAAAAAAAATACCCAAAAGGAGAAAAGACAATTATGTATTATCATTTCCTAAAGTACTTTCAGTGCCCACATCTCAGTGTATGACTTTTATTATTAATGGCTTAAATGCCTAAGTAACAAAGGACTGTGCTACCATTTGCAGTCCATAATTACACCACATTTGTCTGCCACCACTGATTCACTAATACTAATTTTGTTTAACATACACTGTGTGGAGAACTGTACAATAAATCTTCTGATATAAAGCAATAACATCTCCCAACCTTATCTGTGTGATTTCTCTCATCTCACCCAGGACACAGTTCATCTTTTTCATATCCTCCATACACTGTTTTAGGAATTAATAGCAATAAATGCATGTTTGTATTGCATAAAATGTGAATTATAGTGGAACTGTATTTGCTGAAAGGTCAGTACTGAGAGCATCTCACTGAACATGGTAAATCAACTGGGAATCAAAGGTCTAGAAAGTATAAAATGTATTACCAGGGGAATCAGAACACAATCTAATTTGGCATTCTTTTCAAATACACACTGCCATGGAAATATTTTACTTGTGAGTGTCTTTCTCCATTTGACACAGATATCTTCTTTAATGTTATATTGGTACATTCTGAGATAAATTTGACCATTTGTTCTCTTAGCCCTGTAACCAGACCCTTTACTGCTGTGTATCTGAATAATTGGGTCAGAATTTACATTAGTTTTCACATTGATCCACCATATTATTACATTATAGGTCTTTGTAGTTGAATCCATATTCAAAGTTACTTTGATATTCTGCATGAAGTTTCTATGTTTCTGTAACTAGAGTGTACATAGTTTGTATTATTCAAAGCTCCTACAGCAACCCCATGAACATTATAGTATCATTCTATAATTAACATTTATGTCCTTTTGACTGCAAGACAGTTGAGCAAAGAATGTAAATACAGTTTAGTCCAGACATGGTAACCTCTTTTGAACATGTCTTGGAGAGATATGAAACTTTATACATCTGGGCAAATAAAATAAAAAATTGCTTTACAAAGTTCTTGGCTCACAGAAAGCTTTAAGAAATAGTCTCAGTAAAGAATTGAAATCCAATTATTACTCACCACAAGAGATTAGTGTTTCTTACTGACTTTTTCTTCATTTTGCATGAAACTGGGGACCAAAAATAATTCAGAATTTGTGAATCACAACATCCATTACTATGCAAATTCTAAGGATGTAATATTTGCTGCACTTCTATCCACTGCAATGGATTTTGATCTGACTAAGCTTATTACTTACCTATGGAAGACAAGGCTGTTCTTGGCCAGTTCTGTGGCTGCAAAACTTTGCCCTTCAGTTCCCAAATCTCACCAAAACATCAAACATCCAACAACAAATCAGCAACCTGAGATGGGGGGTGAACTAGTTATGGAAGGTAACAACTCTCTTCAAAACATTGGGGTTTTTTTTTTCCTTTCTTATCACCCTAGCGGTTCAGTTGTATCCATAAAGCAGCACAGCATGGACAAGTAGGATTTAGTGATCTGCTGAAAACCCAGAAGTGGATGTGTGCCTGATAATTCATCTACGATTTATTTACTCTAACTCAAACCCGGGAAAGTGATGTAGCAGCATTCAGGCTCTGTTCCCAGTAATATCATAAGTGTGTGCTTAACTTTAACCACATCATTGCTCCAGTCCTGGACTTCATTGGTGCCTGGCTGCAGATGCTTTCCAGAACAACATCTTCATGTCAGTCCTTAATATTTATATGCACAGACTTAATGGACCAACTCGAGACTCTTTCTCACTAATGTCAATGGAGGGAAACGGTCACCTGAGATATCTGCACACTAGCAGGACCATTCCTGTGCTTCTGACAGTCACACAACCTGAATCTACCAACTCTAACTACACGGACAAGTTTCTTCTCAGGCAAGCAGTCCCTTCCCAGTCAAGGAGCAGAACAGGGAGGAATTACAGTTCTGCCCTGCAATCAGTGCAGAAAAAGGCAGACACACCCCAAAGCTTCATTGCATAGTCCAAGATAAAAATCAAATAGGCTCATATTACTCAGTCCAAGGAGTATCTATTCTTCTAAATGTACCTTTCTCTATTGTTCCAAATATATTAATCTTCTTCCTCCTATGAAATAAGAGGCATGCAGCAAATGAGGGCTTATCTTGTACCTAAAAGATCTGAGTGGCAATCAGTTTTTTGCTTAAGATGTCTAGCTTCCATAGCCTTTCAGAAAAAGAGTGATAAAAGATAAAATCTAGTTACATGAGTGATCCCCCTGATGCCAGAAGTCCAGCCTTAAACCATCTCTGTCTGTTTCAAGGAAGAGCAACACTTATCTGTCCTTACTCAAGATACAGTGTTTCATCTGTGTAGCAAAGAGGCATGATAGCATAGTTAGATTGTATCACAAGACCATACAAAGCTCCACATGAAAATTACTTTCCACAGAAACCACTGCCATCACTGTTAGCTATCTTTTAAAAGATACCAGAGATTTGCTGTAGGGAACACAAAATATTATTTAGTTTCTTTATCAAGGCATATAAAGTCAAATTAAGAAACCCGATCACATCTTGCATTGATTTCCAGCCACACCAGGACACTGACTACCATTTAACATGTTCTAGCTGGAGTTAAGCTGAACCAAATGCAAAGATTTATACTGCTGGCTGCTGTCATGTCTAGAGCAGTAGGGTAGGATGAACAGCCCAGCACACCTTGACATCTCTATTCCTATTAACTCTACAACAACAAAAATAAGTGTTTTTTTTCTTTAGCATCTTAAATAGTGAACAACAAATAATTTGGTAGGTCCCACAAGTTCTATCTTATTCCAGTGCTATGTAGTGCAGATCTATTTACCCAAAATGAGTCTTAACCATGCACTTTTCTACAGGATAAAGAGATCAACTGTAGTCTCCTATCAAAAGGGCAGGGAGTAATAATCATCCCTTGGTGTAGTCCTGTGCAGGCTGGACTCTCAGTCCTTTTCACGTCCTGTAACATTTTCCCCATAGACCAGATGTTTCTTTCCCATATAACTGGTATACCAGAGATTTCTGTGAATCTAAAAACAAAGAAAGTAGTCTAAGTAAAGTATCGGGAAAGAATTTCCAGATTCATTGAATACACATTCCTCTCTGCACAAAAATAATTAAAACATTCAAGGACTAAATTATTCAACATGCACAAAAAATGTTTTAGACTGATATTCATGGCACGAATTGTCTCATCATCTGAATCTTCTTTATACATTTGGATTTTTTTCTCTACATAATTACATTCTTAATTCTTTGAAAAATATTATTTGCTGTTATCCATTGATTTACAATTTTTAAATGGCAAATTAGGAAAATGAAAGCCTTTACAAAACAAGAAGGACCTCAGCTGTGTACCTTAGTATTTTACTTTTAACATCATATTTATGGAAGCATGCTGCTCCAACTAAAAAAAAACCCACGACATTATCTAACCACATTACTTCCACTTGATATAATTTAACATCACATGAATTGCAACATTTCAAATTTTCTAAATAATGCTATAAACTAGCTATGCAAAGGAAAAGCTCCAAAACATTTACCAACACCCTTCATGAAGTACAGAAACTCAGATTTATACTGAAGTATTTCACCATAAACTCTGTTGTCCAACCAAATACAAATCAGTCCTTTAGAGAATGGGGAAAGGAAAAACTCATTTGGACACATCTGAATTTCTGATTTCTTAGTAAGAAAGAAACTGGAAGAAAATAGACTGCAGTGACAGAGCTACTGTCAGATGCACTTCTGAACATAATTCAAAGGTGAAAAAATAGTGATTGGAGGATAATTCCTTCTTAGAAAGATAACCTGTTCTACTGCTTTAGTTACTGGGTGTATTTTTATATGTCAGCAAGCAGAAAGGAGATAGAGTACTGCCTACCCCTCATTCCTGAGTCACTGACAAACCTGGCAGACATAAGAGCCATGACAAAGTCACTAGCTGGGCAGCCATGGGGGAAACAAAGAGAAAGTCTGCACTCTGCTCTTGGCAAATGATTTGCTGGGATCTGAAAAACTAAAGCCATGATGCAAGTCCTTTCCTTCCTAGTGATGAGTTCCAGAATGAATTAAATGCATGTATCCAGTTTCTTGTTCAGCTATCATGTTTTTAGCCCTGAAGACCCTTAGTTCAGTTCTCCTGATACGTGTTTCCTACCCAGGAATAGGTGGCTACTCTGTGTTATAGGTGGCTTTCCATTGCAAGACCTGTCATCTTGGCACTCTTCAGAAACTATTGATGCACTTCTATCCTCAGGACTGCTTCATTGCTGTGATTCTGATGATGAATGAGCAGTAAACATGCCACAAAATTAATTAAACCCTATGGCATATTATCATGAGAAGCTGAAAATTACAAAAAGAGACTCATTACAGCTTTAAGACTGATAGGTAAATCTCATTCACAAAAGGAAACTATAATGACATAAATATAAATGTTAATGTGAGGTTCAAATGCAATTTTAAATATTTATCTTGCCGAGGTAAACAGCCACAGTGAATATCTGAAGAGTAAACATACATTAAATCAATTGAAGTGCTTGCAAACTAATCTATTCTAAAATACATTTACTTAAAGTCTACATTGCCAAGAACCCAAACATTCACTGATGTCAACACACTTGAAAAGCATTAGCCTTTTGTGAGCAGCTATCTTCCACAGGTAGGCTCTCTGCCCAGCAATCAGATTTCTCAGGACAGTTTTGCTCTCTTTAAAGTTGAGATTGAACATTTTTCCCTAAGTGCACACAGGCATAAGAGCAGCTCAAACATCTCCCTGCTGACTTGGAGATGAAAGAGAGTTTAAAAGGCAAAATGTGGATCCACATCCATACATCATTTCTATTTTCGTTGCCAAAATCCTGGACTAGAACCCAGTTGTAGCAGCTGATCTAAAACCCAGGAAGCTCCCATGAACTAAGCAAGCACTGTGAGGAGATGTTGACTTTTCAGTGGTGTTGACTGAATTTTTATGGTTGCTATCCAAACGTTTCCCAAATTACAGCTTTAGAAATGTATTTATGCCTTAGCTTTTTCTGAACATGCAGATGAAATACAACGGAAGGTTTCAGCAAGAGTGGTGGTCTTCTCATTTAGCACGACTGGCAAAGGTAGGGCAGACCACCACTGAAGACAGAGAGACTTTTCAAAACCTCTGCTTCACTTTTTCTAAACAAACTTGTGGCGATATCCCTAGAATGCAATGCCAATTGCCAGGTACAGAGAAGTGGGCCATATGGGAAACTGGTATCTCTTGGAAGGTAAGGATCATATCTCCATATAGTAAGACCGATAAGGCAATGATTGTTTCAAGAACAATTTTAAATTAATACTTTGTTTGGACTGTTTAACACAGGCACCTTTTAAACTTTCAGTATCTCTCAAGAAAGTAACTTCACACGTTGTCAAAGCTGGACATTGCATACAAAAGAATAATTATCATGTTCTATAAAGACCAGTTAGAGCTCTTTGTAGTCTGATGACACTAAGGACAGAGTTGGAAACAAGGATATCTAGGTTTTGTCTGCATAATGTAAATAATTAGACAACTCACAGATTAAACAAATCTTGTATAAACATAATGCTCTCATTTGTATGAATTCCCTCAGTTTAGCTAAGCAATTGTTTTTCTCATTCTTGAGGTATCATTAAAGCCTTCTTAATTTGAACTGAAACAGATGTGTATCATAATACCATTGTCAAAAGTAACCCTTGATACTTCAATAAGTAAATTGAAGGAAAAGTTATTTTTCTCACTTGCTACTTAATTACTTGGTATAAGAGGAAATCACAATTGCTAATGACAAAGTTAAGTGTTTCAAGATGTATTATTATTAGGCTTTGGCATACAGCAACATTTGTCAAGATTTTCCCCTTTGCACATGGGGCATAATGTATTTTTAAAGGAAAATATTCTAAAACCCTAGTATATTATTTAAACATGGTAACTCCCATAAAACAGCAGGAATTTCCTCAGCTATGACACTAAATGATGCCCAGATATGGAGACCATCGACAGTTTGAACTGAAGATGAAGGCAGTTAATGGACCAACATCAGATGTTCTTAGATCATGAAGATGCTTATTTTACAGGATGTTATTATGCTAATAGATTGTAAAAGAGCTTACAACTACCTGGCTTTAATGTGTTTACCCCTGAAGACCATCCAAAACCTGCTTTGTAGGCAATACTCATGAAATATTAGAGACTGAAAAAACAATTACTGTGTTATCATCTGTTTCAGCTTTCAGGTTCATTACTGGAAACGTACATACAGTAAAAATAATGAACAATCTAGTAGAAAATAGATCACTTACAAACAGAGAATACAATAATGTAAGATTGATTAGATAAAATTAAAGTCAGATAAATTAAATAAACAGACACCTCCACGCAGGAAAAAAAAAAATAAAAATGAGGCCTTTTATAGTCTAGGAACTATGAAGTATTTCATAAGCATTAGGTTGAAAAACAGCCACTGAAGTTCATATCTAATTCAGCAAGTAACTTTTTCCCTATCACTGCCAATGTCTCACAGCCAGATGCTTGGTATCTTAAAGCCTCCTGCAACGCCACCTCCCCTTTTCCTTCCCAGCTGTTTTTCTTGCATATGAGGAAAGGAACACAGAGTAAGACAGACAGATCAGCCCAGGTTGGCAGCCATCTCTGGAGAAACCAATCTAAATCAAAACCTCTTAGCATCTGTTTACCAGGTCCCTTGGGGCAGCGAATCTCACTTGAAGATACTTGCCTGAGGACATGTAGTCTTCACGCTGTGACAAGGCCTAGGTTTCCTTAGACAGACATATGCTTCCCGTTCTCCTGTCACATTATGCTTAAATTAAGAGGTACAGGTCTTGACAGGCACCAAAATGTGGCACACTGAGGTAGCAGGTAGCTGTGCTAGTGGTAAATTGTGTCACTTTAACAAGAGGTTTTCCAAGACCAAGTC
Source organism: Apus apus (assembly GCF_020740795.1). Lineage (NCBI taxonomy): Eukaryota > Metazoa > Chordata > Aves > Apodiformes > Apodidae > Apus > Apus apus. The sequence continues at coordinate 6,730,297 of NC_067290.1, forward strand.
CAAGGGTACCTCACAAGCTTGCTGCAGCAAGGACTGGGCGCAAGGGGCTGTGCTTGACAGCGGATACAGGTCTTGATGTAGTATTGCTAGTCACAATTTATGGCTCTAATTTTAAAATTAAAGTCATACAAAGCACTGGACTGAAAAGAGCTCAATTAGCATGCAGGAGGCCAAACTTCCTGCTGGTATAATTTCTCCCATTTCAAAGGAAGAGGAACAGACGTCAATCTGGCTCGTTATTTCCTATTCTTCTGAAGACACACAGATGATAGTATCTGTTATACTGTCATCACAGCAGGGAATGAGCTCTGTTATAGTGACCAGCAATGCTGTATGCCGGAAAAAAAAAGATAAATGCTACTTCCTGCTCTCAAACAATGAACAGGGAGATTGAATCTTGTCTCACATCAGCTAATATTCAATGCAAGCCCTTACACTGCACCATGCTCACTGACATACTGTCTGGACATGAAGCAGGCCATGGACACAACCTTCTGAACAACCAAATTAAAGGTTTTAAATACTGTTCTCAGGCAAAAGCAAGGAAATGTAGGATCTAGTCTAAATCCACTGCAGATGTAGACAATCTCACTGCTAGCAATGGGTTTTCCCTCAGAGTTCAGACTCTACCTAAATATGTGGTGACATCTCATACCCAATTACCTCTTTTTTTTCCTTCTAATTTCAAACCTGTACCTTATTTTGCCTACCCTAAAGTCAGGCTTCAGCACACCTGGAACTTGGTCTGCTGATATTTGCTAAGCTGCATGCTGGGCTTTCAAAAGGGAAATTACCTTGTCCCATTAGCTATTTTTATGCACAGATTTCCAGTCTGCATATGTGTTCCCTACACCCATCCTGCAAACTAGGGGTCAAAATTAAAGAACCATTTCCTGGGGAATGGGACATTTGAAAAATCTGAAAGCATGCTCTGCACTTTTGTCTTCAACTTTTTTACTTATGCAAACACTACCAGATAAGGCTTCCCTATAAACAAGCATTGTGTTTAGACAGGCTTGATGACCTTCTAGAACTTAGTCCTTTTCAGCAGTAGCAACCCAAGAGATTTCATTAGTCTCATTCTATTCCAGTCAAACATTCTTACTGAGGAACAGCAACTAATTAAGCACATGAAGATTAATGAAAAATATAAGAAGAAAAAAGACCACAGTTGTTAAATTTAAAATAGCTCCTGTGCCACTATTAAAATAATTATATATCTAATTTCATTATAGTCTCATTTGAAGAAATTGTAAGAATTAATAGTAACAGCAAATCTTCATTTCTTAGCTAGTCACTAGTAATTAGAAGGCCAAATTCCAGCAGTGTGATACCTTCTTTTATTTTTATAGAAAATAAAACACAGATGCAATGTTGGACAAGGATGGTAAAAGTATGTCTGCAAAAATTCCCTGAGAAAACAGGCACTGTTAGAAGATCCCTGTGGGTCAGATTTCACAGGTAGGTCATGTTCTGCCATCTGCTAATAACATCACAGAGTATTATCAATTGAGACAGCATGCACAGTTGCCTGATGAGACACTAGATAGCTATATAGCTGCATCAGAAGAATTAGCCAAGACGTGTCAATTTGGTAACCTTACTGTAATGAAATGATAGATGACCAACTGGTGGGAAAGGCCACAGCTTGCTGGATCCATGCAGAATTACCTTCTGAATCAAAGCTGACACTAAGTAAGACAGGAACATCTCTCCTCAGGTGGAACAAGTCTTCAAGGAACCCTAGGCTCTTAAAAGTATAAATGTAAGCTTAGGAGAAATTGCACTGCAAAGGAAAGCTTTGTGTTTAAGGAATCTCAGCACGTCTTGAAATGGTGCTTTCTGTAGCTTTTTGACAGCCAAAGCAACAGCCTTTTCTTGCTAAAACTGGCTTAGAAAAGTAAAGGAGATTTGCTTATGATTAAATGCATCACTGCCCAACAAGTAATGACATTCACATAAATAAGTTGCTCTTACTGGTGCTTTCCTATCTGGGAGATAAATCCATTGTATATTTCCAATTGTACACATGCATGGATTTAAAACATTTTTGCCATGGTCAAGGGGCTAAGTAAAGGTTGCAGTTTATCTGCTTCCTAATTCCTTTAGGCTACATTTTTTATGTAAAACTGTTTAAAATGTTCTGTTAAATTCTGGCCAACGCAAAGAGTCTGACTTGCTATTGCCAAAAGAAGTCTGGCAATGAATTTTTGGATAGGACCAGGGTTTTGCCATGCTCTGTCCTGGCTTTGGTAGTCCTACCAAGTCTAAGAATGACAAGGGCATCTGAAGTTTTGTAATGCCAGGTGAGTTTCCTGTACTGACCATTTATTAGAATGAAACTGAGTCAAGTGTTTTGACTATAACAATTCAAACTCTTGTACGCTGTAAGCAGGAGATGATAGGAAGCAAAAGAAGGTCTACTGAAGGGACAGATTTGGTGTTGACCCCAGTGAGCTCAGAGCAAAATATGTTCCAAAATAGGTAGGCTGCTTTTTTCACTGTCAGTCTCCTGAGCAGAGGTAAATCTCAGCTAAGGCATGGACAACTGTGCTTAAGGAACACCAGGGTGGCTCAGTGTTCCCTGGGGGTGTGTGAGAATGGCTCCAGTAGTTTCATTTCCTGCCTGACATTTAAAAAAAATAAAAACAAAAATCTGCACTTGGCCATTTTTGTGGCCATTTTCCTCTTCCACACTAACTTTAAGCAGCAGTTTCTTGCAGCTGTCTGAGCAGCCCTGAATGCAGATGCACTCTAAGCATACCTGGTAGTCAGTTGTCTCCTAAAGAAAATTATTCACAGCAAACATGTTTCAGAGCACATGTGCCTTGAACAGGACATGATTCATGGGTGTGTGTCACCTACCACACAGACATCCTGATGAGCCTACAGTCTATGAGCTTTTCCCAATTTTTCAGAACCACATGCCACCAGGTGTCCACAGAATGATTTCTTCTTCCACTGGGTCATTTCTTTCATCATCCTGGGCTCCAGTAATCAGGTCAGACCAGCGTGAACTATGTGCTTTGAGAGAGAGAAACCATTGCTGTGTTGTTTCAGTATCAAGAGTTGATTTAATTATCCCTTCTCATTTTCAGCTTATGTAGGAAGCATTCTTTTTTCTTAACCATTTAGCCAGAAACATCACAGGCATTTTTATGGGCTTGCTGCAAAAATGTCTTAGAAGCAATCCTGAATATTCCATGACAGCAGTGTCTGTGGTGCTTTTATCTTGCCACATGTGCCAAGGCAGCCAGCTTGTTGCCTTCCAAGAGAATTACGGTCAGACATTGCCCCTTTATAATGATAAGCAAATAAGGTTTTTAACATTAACAAATTTGGACAGAGATATGAAGCAAGGAAACTAGCTATTCATATTCCAGAGGTGGGAGAAAAGTGATTACAACTAGTTTATAGAGACATGAATACATTTGGTGGGGACAGCGAGTAGCAGAGAATTTGTACTGAGGTGTGGCTTCACTAGAAGCCAAACGCTGGTAAAGGCTCAAACATAACGTGATGGAATCCATAGCTGCATCTTGAATCCCATGGCAAAACCATGGCCTTATCCAAAAATGCATCACCAAAGTTATTTTGGCAATAGAACGTCAGATTCTGAAAGTCTGAATTTAACAGAACACTTTAAACAGTTTAGGGAGATGGTTTTTTTCTTCAAGCAGAGCAGACCCAGAGCATAACCATGTGAAGAACAGACATGCAAAGGGACTTTGCCCCTTGTGCTGTGAAAGGCATCAAAACACTGACTACAGCAGCACTGATAGATTCTTGAATAGATTAATATTTTTATTAAACACTGCATTAAAATACTCTAAAGTATTAGACTTGTACCTCCAACTCGCTTTCATACCCAAACAGCAAGAATATCTAAAATAGATGTGCAGAAAAATGCTCGAAGAGACTTCCTGGACAGCGTTTTATAGGGAATATCAAGTAGACTCTTACAGCCTTGGAATCCAGGAAATACTAAATTTCTTGCTCTATGGTACAAAAAAACACAACCACCTTTCACTTCATTTTCAGTTACACAAGAATTATCCTGTACTTTAGCTTGTTCAGGTTTAGTCTCTCTGCCCACATTTATACAAATGTGCTGTTCCCTGATGCTGTTTGTGTACAGTCTTATGTTACTTTCTTAGGAGAAAAATGACCATTAGGGTACAACGACAAATCTGTGACTGTGTATTGTGTGTGCTAGTTATCCAGGTGTCTTTATTTTAGCTAAGCAGTTAAATACTGACCATAAAGGTGAGAAAGGGCACAAATGCTTTATCTAAATTGCCTTCAATCAACTGGTTTGAGAAGGTTGCTGAAGGTAAAGCAAGCTACAGGGCTTACATGAAACCAACCCACACACACTCATTTGCTGTGGAGCTATAAACAAAACCCCTGCCAAGACAGACTAGTCTTATGGCCCAGAACTTACAGACTTGGTAACTGGTCTATTGAAATATTTGTCGAGATACATTACCAAGGAACACTACCAATGTGCTGTTATTTACACAGAAAAAGGGCTGTGTCCACCTCACTCATTTTTCTAGCACTGCTGGAAAGAGCAAAGACAACAGGAATGGACATGAGATCCTGAAGTCATGTCACACAGAAAAAAAATCAGCTTCTCTTTATGTGGAGAAATGAAGGGCAGTGCTGATTCCTACCAGTCCTGGTTGTCTTAAGGACACTGCATGAGCACAGCAGGAGATTGCCAGGTGCCAGACAGAACAGGGAGGTACTGCAACATCACCATTAGTAAGAGTTAAAAACTAAATAATTATTACATTTTTCCCAATCTGACCTTTTCCTACCCCTGTCCACAAACCCTCTCCAACACCCACATCAGGGCCTGACCACCCAAAGAGGAAGAGAAGAGGCAAAGAGCTCTGAGGAGGCTTCACCTATTGCTACAGAAGTGGTTGTGACCAACCCTCAGTGGTGCCACCAGCAGTGTGCTGAATCCAAACGTGCAGCCTGTCCCCTGCTCTTCAGCAGCACACAGCCATGGAGGGGAGACATGGCACAGCACTGCATCCCATACCAGGGTGAGAAGCACATCTGCAAGCATCTCACTTCTAATCCATGCAGTCAGGACTGAGTTTACACACCAGCCTGATCTGCAGATGCAATATTTAAAGAGGGATCTGCTTCCAAGAGGCGTGCTGAGCTGTGCTCAAAGATCAGACCCTTCCCAGCACCATCCCTGGAGGAGATGACCACTAGAGTAGATGGACCACTGTGCTGCTCCAGCCCTGCAGCTCCCATGAAAGAGACAGAGGGAAGAAGAGCATTCCAGTTACTATGGCATCCCTGACAGCAGCCCTCCATGTCTTACACTAATGATTTTGGAGTCTGATGTTTATATGCTTAGTTTAAAAGTATGACGACTTAGGAGTTGACAGGATTACACCAGAGTAAAAGAGAAGCATTTTGCCTCGAGGCTCTCTTTAGAAATTAGACATATCACTTTTAAATATGCCCACTAGCATTTTAGTGTACCTTTGAGATGTTTCTGCCCTGGAATGGCATCTCAAAAGCCCAGGAAGAGGGAAACATCAGTCTTCAACATCTAGACTGGAGGAGAAGAGGGGGAGGTTGGTGTCCCCAAAGAAACAGTGTGGGGCTAATGTATGGAATCACTTTAATTCAGACTTTTTAATAAGACTTTCACTATAAAGACTCCTAAATCTCAGTGCCCTTTGATTGATAAAGTGGGAGTATCCCAGGGCAGAATGAGGACAACAGCAAACATGCTTAATTTAAAGGGAAAGCAAGCTGAGCAAGCTGATGTGACCCAAATAGCAGTGGCAGTGTATGGGCAGCATTTCATGTCCAAGCCTCAGGGAATTTGCTAGGCACTGTTCAAACAACCACTGCTACTCCAGCACTACACAAAGGCCTCAGAACAAGAGACACAATCATCATGGTCACAACTTCATGCACTTTTTGCTCAGTACCTCTTACTGTAGATGAGCCAAACAGACAACACAGGAAGCAAGAAGCAGCAGCTAAAATTGCAATTACAGCTGATGTTGCTTAAATGTCTAATTGTCACCATTATATGGCTTCAAGTTTTAAAAAATAAGTTTCCCATAATTATTTCAAGTTTTTGGGCTAATTCCAGCCCAGGTTTTAATGGGACTCATTCTGACAAAATACAGAATATTGTCCCAGTAGAGTCTCATTTGGATATGGGCCACCTGCAATTACCAATGAGCAGAGCTGTGCAAGATTAAAAGCACAGGCAGTATAATTTCTACCTTGTGTCCCAGGCTCTGTAGATTTGTTACTCATCCAGCCTGTCCATCTGGGGAGCAAACAGCATGTACTCCTTGATGAGAAACTCTGGCCAACCGACCAGCTGTGAAAAAAATAGATTACTCTTGTCATTTTTTTCTCCTAGGTAATTTGCTGGGAGTAAAAATATAATTTTTTGAAGGTTTGCAGTTAAAAGACCCATCCCTTGGATCTTCTTATTTGTATTTAAAGTCCACCACACTTATTTGCTAAATCCAATTTTGAAGATATATCACTGATAGAACAGCTTGCCCTGTCACTTGGGACACTGGAAAAGTGAATTTCTATTATCTGGAGCACTGTCAAAAACACAATGGCTGTTAAAGGAAAGAGTTCCTTATAAATGCATTGCTGCACTCTATGAAAGAAAGCAGACATTATTAAAAAGGTATTAAGAAAATGATAGGGACAAAAAAAGACAAAATCTGATGTTCCTGCTGCACCCAGGAAAGTGAGCAGACAGATGTGTTCTTATTCAAGAGGATTTTGTGCAAAATTCCGTGTTTGTCTGAAATTTTAAGTTAAGAATAGGCCAGTGACCTAGAACTGCTTTTAAAATGCAGATTACAATGAACAAAGTGACACTATAATATGAAAATTATACTTTATCTTACATTCAGTTGTAGCTGCAGGCAGGTCTATCAGATGAGTAGCTCAGACATCATGCTTGCTAACAGGTTAACTGCTTGAGCTTAAGAAGCTGAAGGTTTTGCTACAGCTTCCCAGGCTTTGTCTAGAAATGTAACAGGGGGTTGCCAAGAAACCCACCTTCCCTGTAGTAGGGAGTGAGGTCCAGATATTACTGTGGGTTTTAAAGGTATACAACCCATTTCTGCTCTGTGATTTTTAGACCTTGTATCTGATAAGACAAGATTACTTAGATATGCATGTCAGGCTATTCATCTTAAAACTTTCTCCAACACATTTTCCCAGCTTCACCAAGCAAAATTCTTGGTGGTTAACACATCAGCAGGACTTACTACACAGCAGCTGTCCTAAACTATACCAGCCAGTTGTTATGTATAGATTTGGGTCTATCAGTACAAGAATCACTCTTTCAGGGGTGCTGGTTCTGCACACGAGTCACATCATGCAGACTTGAAAGTAGTGAATATAGTACAGCCTGAAACTACAGCATGAGAAGTAAAATGCTATCTTCCTTTCATTCCTCACCACCTGCCACAGTTCTGAAATTAAAAAAGTAAATCCTATTACTTTTTTATAACCTAAATAAATTTAAAAGTGCACAAAAGTATTCTGACATAGAGAAAATGCTGCTCTCCTTTAGGATTCCTCCATTATCTCTGCCCGACATGGTATAAATACCCTTCCTTTCCATGTGTACTGCACTCTCTATACTGGGTAATGGAAAGAGATGGATCTCAGTAATTACCCAGAGAGAAGCCTCAACAGGAGAATCAGCCCTTGCTGTGTGCAATACAGCAATCACTAACCTGACCTGACTGGCAGAGGTCATGCAGAAGGTAAGATTCCTGGTGCTGTCTGATGCCTCTGACTTTAAGCACCAAACTCATCCAGATAACAGAGCTCATCAGAACAGCATCTTCAATGTTAAAAGGAGAGAGAAGAACAGATGTGTTCCCCCTGATTGAGAAAAAAATCTCTGATAACAGCTGAGCTGTCAAAAAGAGATGATGGCAGGGAATCTGCTCTACAAGCAACTGTACAAACTACTTACTCCTATGATGTCAAAGATGGAATATCTCAGGGGACAGCTCTTATCTGGCATATGCAGTTTTAAAACATTGGGATGTGTGCTTCAGCAGAGATGACCTCAAGAGATTAATATGCTTTCCATTTTTGTATTTAAAATTACCTTTGATCTAAGGAAATAAAAGAAACACTGGCAAAAAGCATTTCTTATCCTGCTTTTAACATCAATACATTTCAATTTATCATAAAGAAAAACAGTAACGAAATTTCTGCTGGAACTCCTCACAGATGAGTAGAGTGGAGCCCAATGAATCAATTCCCTCATAAGACTCAACCAGTCTTTATTCAAGTTAACTTTCAGTAGAGATACCTACAAAAAACACCTACCAATGATTTAGCAGAAATTAGTAGGAAAAAGTATACCATTTTCAAACACTTTTCACCCTAAGCAATTACCCCATTCTTCTAGCTTCTTGTGTATGTATAAAAGCAGCATGGATGTACCCAAAAATATGCATTGCAGCAGTTATATTCAACGTTCAGCCCTTCTTCAACAGAAAGGAAGTCCTTTCACAGCACCCATGGAAAAAGAGGAGTTCTACAAAACAGAACAAATCCCAAGGCTTTATTTGCCAGAAACACTGTAGTCAGACAGTTCCCAACTCCCACACATCACCCACGCCAAGTCATGTTTATCCCGTACATGATCTTAGGAACACTAGACTACACCCAAAATGGAGGCTGATTCTTGTGCAAATCATGCAAATCTGGCTAAAATCAATGAGCTACATACTATGTTGATATATTTCAGTAGGAACTTTCACCCCATGTTTTAGTTGCTGTTTTCATAAAAGACTTCTGAGTTTTTTTTCATGTAGTTTGGGTACAGTAAAACACAAAAACTCTGCTTCAAAAATGCACCTATACCAGCCATCCTTAGACCATTCTTATGCTGAATTAAATTACAGAATTAGAGAAATTTGAGTTGGAACGGACTTTAAAGATCATCAAGTTCCAAATCCCCTGCACGGGCAGGGACACTTCCCACTAGAACAGGCTGCTCAGAGCCCCATCCAACCTGCCCTTGAACACCTCCAAGGGTGGAGCCCCCACAACATCTCTGGGCAGCCCGTTCCAGTGTCTCACCACCCTTACACTGAAGAATTTACACCTGATCTCTAACCTAAATGTCTCTTCTTTCAGCTTAAAGCCATTCCCCCTTGTCCTCTCACTGCAAGCCTCTGTAAAAAGACCCTCCTCAGCTTTCCTGTAGCCCCTTCAGGTACTGGAAGGCCACTATGAGATCCTCCCAGAGCCTTCTGGTTTTCTGACTGAACAACAGGAATACCAACAGATGGAGGGTTATCCTCAGTTTCAGAAACACCAATTTTTTTCAGAAAAAAAAAATTATTTTACTACATTGAAGTCAATATAATAAAAAATCATGCATTTCAGTTACATATCAATAAATAGTCAGTCCAAATCAGGGTTTATGGCAAATTAAAAAAAAAACAACAACCAAATAAAAAAAAACCAACAAAAAAACCCCCACAAACAATAAGGTAACATGTCAGTGAAGAGGATATTTTTAATATCCTGAAGCACCAAAATTCAGAAGTGTGAACATTACAGAGATATATAGACCACCACACTCAGAGGAATACTTATTTGATAGATATATATATATGCATATATGAAATACACATTCTTCTATCCAGTATTTCAATTGTATCCTAATCAATTTACCATAAATAGATGACAGACTGTTTTCCTTTCATAATACAGGCAGCTGTGGTGAATATTACAAAATACTGACTCACATATACATTTGTTTTCTTTTTACTATGCTGAAATCTATCTAGTACTGAATATATCCACTGCAAAGAGGGTCTGACACTGAATTAGGAGCCATTTACATTTGAAAAATTAGTCTTTATCAGGCCTGTGCACAGGAGTAAGTTTCACATAACGAAGGCAACACGATTCCACCGCGCAGGGTTGTGTTTTAAGTAAAATGGACAGAAGGCAACATGCCTAAAACCTACAGTGCTCTGCTGCTACATGAGATGGGGGATATTTAGCCAAATATTCTGCTGGCATATGGCCACTGACTTGGAGTCAAAGCAGTCGTGGCAGTAGAGAATCTGCTAGCAATTAACCATATTGACACACACAGAAACACTTTGACATGAATACACACACACACAAGCTTATTCCTCACACAGTTTCCAGATTAGTCATCTTGTGGGTACAAAGAGATACATGCTCATATTTTATACAGTACATTTGAAGTCTGAGCTACAAAAAGATTCCTGCATGTGAACGTATGGGTACATTTCCTCCGAGTGAAGAGGTATGTCAGGAGAATGATTTCACAGCCAGATCTGTAGCAACCACCCCCAAGATAACCCCAGAGGCAGTTCCACAGCCAGCTGTTCAGAGTTCACAAAGAATTCAGGCAATAAGCCAGAGCCAAGCCCAGATGCTGCTGTTGGGAGCTTTCCAAAGCTTTACATCTGGATTCAGCTTCTGCCAAATGCCCCATCTGCTTATGAGGTGAGAAATTCCACCTCTCAGAGGACAAGCAGCAAGAGAAGCAGGGAAAGGGCATACCAACAGCACCAAGTCAATATCAGGGACAGCTGACACTTGGTTGGAATTTAAGAAAGGTTTTTCTCAGTATTTTCCTGCTCCACATTCCTATACCTGCCTTCCACAGAAGGCCCAAAGTACTGCTTTTCCATGGTTTTCAGCTAATGGGACACTAGATATTCAGAAGACCTAAAGCAACAAGGCATGTGCCAAGCAATACAAATAGTTCATGGGGTTTCCCCCCCGCCAGGATATTTAGAGAAGGCTCAGGTAAGTCTAAAGAACATAAGGAGATGAAAGCTGAGTTCCAACACAGAAGCATCAATGTATGATGATGCCAAGTGGCAGGACTGTCCTTGAGAAAGGTTGTAGGTTTTTAAAAGGGGCAGATCAGCAGAAAGATTTAGTACTGCTGAAGTGTAATTATTTATGCTCATGAACAGCAGGGAGGAAGAGAAAATTCTACAGGAACAAAAAGTGCATCTATTGGTGGGACAACACATCAGATTTCTGTGACCAAGGACAGTATCACAGCAGCCAGAGGAAGAAGTCACTCTATGAGGTGTCACAGAGGACATTCTGTATCTAGAACTGTACAGCAAGGAGAGATTACAAAATATACTGTGGAAACTGTGGGTTTCTATTGCACCCCTTTTTTTGGCACTCTCTCCTCCAAAACTGACAATAGCTCAAATCCCTCTGAATGTCACAGAATCATCAGCTCTTCTCTCACACTGGAGAAAACTCAGCTTGGGGTGGGGATCCTCAGTGAAAAGTGATGCTCCAAAAAAATCCATAGCATTATACAGCTTAAAGCCTTTGTAGTATCACTATTGTTAACAGCAAAGGTTTGTGTGCCACCCTAGAAAACTGCAATTATTTTTCAATTAAGCTAAGCATTTAAGGAAAGCTTAGATGACAACCACGCTTAAAAAGGAATTAAGGGTCAAACTAAAAAACTACAGAGCTGTAGCACAGGTGAAGATCCTAAACTCACTGATAAGGCAAAGAACAGAAGACTATTTGGATGGCTGAACAGTGAATGGTCCAAGAAGATTTTTAAAGGGGAGGTCATGCTCAGCAAAGCTTATGTGAATACAACAATGAAAAGCTGTTGGGGCTGAAGCTAGAAATACAAGGTAGCTGACTTTTTATACAGTATTATATAACACTAGTACATAAAGATGAATAAGCATGGCAATGATGGCACAATTCACAGAGAAAAATGAGCTTGTACTACATCTGAGGTCAGTGATTAGTAATAGATGGGTGCAATTTGGAAAGGAGAGAGAAAAATTACTTGCTTTGCAATCTGGCTTTGTGCAGGGCCCAATTAATAAATAGGGCACAACAGCACTGAGGGGGAGGCAGCTGAGTTTACTTCCTGCCTATACATTCATACTTGGCTGAAGCATTTATCAGTCCTGGAAAAACAGACTCAAAAGAAGCTATAGATATATATTTATATATATATATATAAAGTAACAGCAAGCCAGTGACTTATACACAATGAAAATTTAACATTAAATATCACAAAGAACACAATACTGCTAAGGGGCTAGTCAAGTTAATAACCCTTTGTGCAAGGTACCATGTAAATAGAATAAATATCATCCTCTGCTCCAAAGGCTTTACCACTGTGAGACAAAACAGAAAATACGTGACACAGTGGGATCGACATTTCAAGAAGATAAAAGCCTAACAGCAAACATGCTAAAGATACCACAGTGAAAATGATCTGGAGAACAAAGGCAAACAACAACTGAAAACAAGGCACATGGCTGATGGCAGAAATGGGTTTTATGTCCCTTGCCCCATGTTCACCTCTTAGCTACAAGGATGGAGTATAATGAGCTTGAAGGACTCCTTGGTGAAAATAAATGAGATGCATAAACAAATGCTGGTGCAACTGTTGCTGTTGTGATGTTAGATGAATGTTCAATTGTTCAAATTCCCAAATACATACCTTATTATAATATCACTGAAGTCATGACACCTGTGACAAACCTTCCCCTACCACGTTTTACCAAAAGGAATGACATTGGTCTTTTACAATTACTTTCTGCAACATATAAATGCAAATTATCTTGAATTTGCTCCTAGTACACTTCAACCTTCTCTCACACAATAGCTTTCTTATGATCTACTAGAACTTTGACCTATATTTAGAAAGGGACTTCTGTTCCCACACGAGCAACCACAGCCAGATCTTCCTGTCCCCTGGATGGGATGAAACATCAGAGAATGGGATTCAGAGCTACAAATCTGCTAGGCAGGAAACTGCCTACACCAGCCCCTAAAGCTGCAGTGACAGAACTTAGTCCCCTACCTCCTGAGAGATCAGGCACCTCACTCTGGGTTGCCAGAGGCCTTTATGACATTTTAGGCTTCACAAGCATGAACCTGCATCAGAATTTTGACACCTGAATTGTCCCTCACGGAAGGGAACAGGGATCAGCCTTAGGTTGCAACAGAGGTGGTTGCTACAGACATTGGCCTCACTAAATACACAAGCTGGGATGATTAAAACACTAGAAGACTGATGTCCCAAGAACTTCCACTGCTGCAAAGCTGGGTATCAGAATCTGCCACATCATAATGACTACCTGGCATTTCTCCAATACTTTTGACTAATACTGTGACTGCATTTACAATGCACTGATCTAGGGGAGCAAGAAGAGAACTGGTCTTTCAGCATAGAATTGTGGTTTTTACTGTTGCCTTTTACTATTTACTGCATCTAGATTCCCTCAAGTCCTTTTGGTTCAAGGGACTATTAGAGGACACTTTTGGTCCTGAGAGGTGCTGAAGTGACTGGCACTATTTTCCAGTGTTGAAAGGCAAATATTTATGTATATTGGCAAAAAAAAGAAGTATAAAATAATCATCTTTCACAAGAAGGCAACAGCACAGCATGTTGCCAAAAAAATAACAAGCAGTGCTGCTCACTGCCAGGGCTGGAATGTATTTCTGCAAAGGACTGAGCACCACTTTGATTTAACAGGAGAGCAATGCTGGATTTCTTTATATCAGCCAGTGTAAGATTAATGCCTTCTGATGCGAGACTACTGCTCACCAGAGAGAACTGACTGACAGAAGCATTAACTAATGTTTGTAAGATGATGGTTTTACAATCAGTATCCTCATATCTTTTTAACCAAGGGCTCCTATAAAGCAGTAGGCAACATGACAGGTCACTTGAATAAGCCTCTAAAAACCAAAATTCAAAATCTGTTTGTGTTCACAGGTGTACAGCTGTGTGCATGTGCACATGCATGTACACTCCATGAAATGCCTTTTAAGATGAGTGCTTAAAATCACTGGTATGGAATTGCACAAACTGAGATGAATTCGTGCTTTTTAATGGAAACCAGGAGAATTGTGAAATTAGGAGGTTTTCAAATTTTAGAGAGATTATTTGTGCCTCTAAAGGTACTCCTCTGAGAACTCCAGTTTATGTCATATTCAAACACGGCACAGTTGGTGCCTCTTTTGCCATCCAGCAGTCATGTTGATTTACAGCAAACTCAAATCTGGCTTACATGTGGGAAGCCCAAAATCCAGCTTTGATTTGTCCTTTACTGTAAAACTCGAATTGAGCCATGTTGGGTTAAAGATGAAAGAAAACAATGTGCTTGTAAACTCAGACTCAATTCTAAGCAAAAGCAAAATGAAGAGCAACAAAATTAGTATTCTGAAGCCTGTGGTGCACTAAGCTGGAGATTTCTCATTTAGCCATTGCTGGTTTGCAAATTTGAGACACGTGCCCAGCTTCAGCAAGACTAAAATCAAAACTATTTCTACCTTTCCTCATCACTAATGCAGATTAATTCGTGAAGAACTAAGCAAAGACCATCAATCTAGCTTCCAGGTAATCAATAATAAAGTCCTATAGGTTCAAACTGACCCATCTCTATTTTCACTGCAAAACAATTAGTGGGTTGAGTGTTATTAGAATATATTGGACAAATTCCAATAGAGAAGTAATGAATGGAATTAAGCTGATTTAATTAACACCTGCATATTGAAAGACACACAAACAGGCCTGGCTAGACAGCTACAAGAAATGTGAATCTTCTCTTCAAGATACTCTCTGGAAAAAGACCATCCTGCTCTCTTGACTCCTGTTTCAGTCCTATTAGTTTGCTCTGTAGCTCCCTCTTCATCAGGGCAGCCTGGGAAGCTTTGCAGAATTCTGACCATAGCAAAATGTCCCTTTGCTGGGCTCTGTTATTTCCAAGAGGCAGAGAAGGAATATGGGAACACAGCCAGCCAGACCAGCCTCACATGACAACATGAAGCCTTGATACAGTCCAGTCTACTGAGTAGTGTCCAGGCTCTGTGGAGCAGAGTCAACATTTGAATAATTCTTTTTTTTTTTTTTTTTAAATCCTTACCCGTCTTTACAGGTTCATGACAGAAACAAGTAGATATCACTAAACTCTGTTGTAGGCCTTTTTTGCATCCAACATTATAACTTGAATCCCATAGGAGCTGCAGACCCCAAGACAAGCCATAAAGATTGTAATAGAAATCAGAAAAGGAAGAAAAGATTTCAAGCCATCTAGCACATCACCTTGCTCATGGGACACTGTTTCAGTTCTCTCCATTTAAGGTGCCTTCTTCCCATCTTGGTTCATATTTTTGCAGGTATGTTCTGTGTTTTAGTCAGATTATTTTATTTTGGAGTTAATTTCTCATTCACATCCAGTTGTGCTTTTTGTTTGCAAGTTAATAATAAAGCAGTATTAAAAAAATAAAGAAGGTTCATTTGATAGCAATACATTCTTTCTTTTTAAACTCAAAACACTGACACAGCTCATGCAGTTGCCTCATATCTCCAGGTTCCAGCAGTCTAGTGGCAGGACTGATAACCAGCCCACAAATCATTTCTATGCCTGTGAACACATTAAATACAGGCTGTTTCTGTTCTGTGCAGAAGAATCTCTGCATTATTATCCTGTTTCTCCTTAAGATGTTTTTACTGCTGCTTTTGTTTCACTTAGAGTGGGGAGAAAAAAATTAAGATATTCTGTTCATCTTCTTTATAGCCATGGTTCAGATGGGGCAATAGAGCAGATAATGTGTTTGACCTTGTGGGAGTGGCAAGAGCCTCAGGGCACTGTGCTCTAGTGCTTTCTTCCTTTCTTTGGGACCCTGCAAGTGATGGACAGAGGATTATGATGAAAAGATTCCTTTTAAGTTGCTGTTGAAATTAACTGATCAGACTCTGTCATCTGTAGGGTCCTGCTCTTCCTTTTCTTTCACTCTCCCTGCTGTGGGAATGAAACTCTGCAAAGAGAACAAAAGTGCCACTCAATTCAACTAAAAAGAGTTCTCTGAAATGGCAAGCTGTTAATGTACATACTAAAGATCATCTCCCATTGTGCTTGTCAACCAGTTTGCCAGTCATTTAAGCTAACATTATCTTTTTGCTTTATCTTAAAAGCCTGCGAGTTGCCATGACAAGTCTGGAAAAAAATCTTGAATACTTCTTCATCTGGAGGAGGATAATTGATGACATGTTAAACTTGGGTCTCTAAAGGCTAAGTACCAATTCCTGTCTGTCTCAAGTCAGCAAGGTATGGACACTTGGGAAGAGAGCTCTGCAGAATTCAGACAAAATCCAGCTACAAAAGAACAGCTAAGGAAGTCTTCAGAAGTTTGAGGGATACTCTCCTCAGTGAACAAAACCTGTAGTGGCACCACAGTAGGAGACAAACCTAAGGACAACATTCCCAAATAATTCATTTTGATGGGTAGAACAAAAAACAAACTTATGATGTATCCACTGCAGAAAGAAGTTACATGAGAAGGATGGGCTGGTTCTCCAGTATGAAAAGGAAGCAGACAGCACAAATCAGGACTGCCAGTGTTCTGTGTGAGGGCTGTCATCTTTAGGGGAGAGTCCAAAAATAATAGAATCCTGATCTTGCATCAGGGTAGGAAGGCAACACCAAACCACCATCAGCTATAATAGTTAAGTGTTGTCATTGAAAGTCTTTTGGTTAAGCCAGTAATGACCCAAGGAGATGATGGAGCAGTTTCAGGGTGGAACAATGTGTGTTATTTTCTGCAGGAAAGGGGCAGAAGGAACAGGAAATGAGAAAAATCAGCTAATGAGCTAGATCTCTGTGGAAAAGTAATGTGTTGTTACAACTGATATTTTCTTTTAAATCTCAAGATCACCATTAGAAATACATGTTTCCCATGCAAAGGTAAAATCCAGCATAAATTTAATGAAAACTATGGTCAGATCAATAGTCATTTAGATTATGAAAAGGTGTCATGGCCAAGAAAGCTCTAAAATTACAACTGCTGTCAACAAAAGAACCTCCATTTGCAGGCTCTTAGATTATGTTATCTGATACCTGATACCAAAGATGCTTATAAGATCAACCTACAGTGTTTGGGAACTTCTGCTACCTTTGCATTAAGTTTGGCAGCTGAGCTATAACACTAGAACAGGTGCAAGCACATTGTGCAAAGGGTTTCCAAGCTGAGGGAGGTTTAGGACACTGAAATTTGTCTCTTTTCCTTCCACATATGTGCATACACTATGCTACCTGGAAATGCACAGGCACCAGAGCTTTGAAAATGCTGGGACTCCTTTGTAACTAAGGCAGAAGTTTTCTACTCAGCGTTACTAACTCTTTAGAGAATACCTTCCTTTAAATTATCTCTTCTTCCTTTCATCAAGATCATTAATTGCCTGTGTACTTGCAGTGCTGTCTGCGACAAGTGTCGTCACATCTTTGCCCAGCTCATTTGATTAATTGCCTTCCAAGCATGCCTCTGGCTAGGGGGCATGCCACCTTTTACAGCAATCCCTGCCAGTCACCAGCAATTTATTTGTCACATCTACACACACAGCCCTAGCTAAGAACAGCAAGGATCCATGGCTACCATTCCCATCTTATTCAATTAATTGCTTTGGTGGCAAGCCCCTGGCCAGGACAAATTTGGGTAACTGTAGTGTTAAGTGACCCATGCAAACATTTTCCACATACATACTAAATCCATTTACCAAATTTACAGCTCACCCATTTTCTGTCACCCTACACCCCAGTCCTTGCCACTCATTTGCAGTTTAAATACCACATATACAAGCTTGGCTCCAGCTGCTGATCTTTGACTCTGGCTGCCCTTTGCCCCATATTCTGGAGCTAGAATATGCCAGGTGAAATACTCTTCTTCCCAGATCTTAATATATTTTATTGGAAGTAAAGTGTCAGCATTAAGAAGCCAGATGGTATAAAAATCTACATTTTGTCCAATTTATATTTTGTGGAACTTACCTACACTCCCTGTTGTTTCACAATGCTCAAATAGCTGCAGCTTCCACTGGGTGTACAATGACCAAGAACTTAGCCTTGCACACCCTGAAGAGGATACAAAAGTCAGGATGGGAATCTCCAGAAGTCCCCAGCTTAATAAACAGCATGTGCCATTCAGGCCAATAGAAGTATTAGGTCAGAATATACATGCCCATTGACTCTGAAGAAGATTACTGTATCTGCAGTTGTGATCAATTCCTATGCAATGTGAATCAAGCACAGGCACGAGGACAGGGAGAGAACACGCTGCAGCGAGTTCATAGATACAGAAAATACTAGATGAGATCCCTTCAGCATAGCCTCATCCTCACAAAAATCCATAGAAGGTCTGCAACTGTCATTAACTACAGTAGGACTCCATCTTAGTCCTCCTAACCAATTTTACAAAGTCAGAATTGCAACTGGTACACATTATTTCTAATTTCTTCATAATAATGATTAATTGCTATAGTCTCCCACCCTCAAAAGTTACCCTGTAATGAAAAAATGTCATGAAAAACAGGATTATAAGTGTCTGATAAACAGCTCAGCTGTACCACCAGTGATTATGAGCTCATAACAAATTACTTAACTTCCATCTCTATATTAGAATCAGTCAAAACCATCTTAAGCATTAGTGTAAGTAATTTAAGGGGCAGGAAGTAACACTTCAGAAAACAAACAATACTAGGAAAATCCTGCTGGTCTGGCAGAGTGAGTTGGTGCTGGAACACAGGAGCAGCTGCTACATATGACCCCTTCATACATAATAGCTACTCACACTCAGTCATGACAGCACACGTTATTCTCAGTCTGAATCAGGAAGAACCTACATGGAGAGCAGTTCTCCTCCAGGTTCACAAAATTGCATAAAAGATCAAACACTCTTCATTTAAGAGTCACCCAGAGAGCCACGTGTGCAGGGGAGTTTTACTCAGCAGTTAAACCACTGCTGTTCATTCTGAATGCAGGACCACACTCCGACTAAGTACTGCAGTGTAGCTGTATGCATTGGGAATGATACTGATTTCTCTGAATATCAGCCACATTTATGGAGCCTTATTTATTGATCTAGCAAAGGTTTCTGATACAGCTGACCACACATTTTGTCACAGCAATTTAAGCGTGACACGGATTTTACTGTGACTTGGTTTAGCAACAATATAATTGGTCACTGGGTATTATGAGGAAGCTGGCATTGCAGCAGCTCTGCTGTATCTGTGCTGCAAAGAAAGGATGCTCCATCTCCCCAGATCTTTCTTGAGTACGGCATGTTCACTTGCCATGACCTGCATGATTCCCCTGAAAGGCTGGTGGCAAACACTATCACTCATATTCCTTGATGGAATCCATCCACAGCTTGCAACCTGGGCAGGTAAAGAGACAACAATTTTAAACACCCTCTCTGCTCAGCTGGCTCTGAGCAACATCAAGACTCAGAGGGCCCCAGAATAATCTTCCAGGCCTTCCCCAAATGCCACAAGATTGTCCAGTATTTAGTATTGCTGTTACTGTAACCCCCATCTAATTCTAGGTCCTGCAGAGGGGTGTGCAAAACCCCCTACAGACTTCAGGAACTGCTCTTACTTTGGGTGGTAGCATCTATGCTAACGTGGACGTTGTTTTTAAGAAGTACATATGCAAAGTGAAATAATTAATTCCATCAAAAGAAGCACTTTTTGCTTTAATCACTTTGCTCCTCATCTATCTCCAAAATCAGAGTCATACACAAGAGAATCTGAATTACAGAAGATCTGGGTAGTGTAACATGAGTTCCTAGAGAAAACAGCAGCTCTGGTCTGAGAAGGATGGCACACTGCACACAGAGGGGAGAAGCCACTGCAGAACCAGAACAGCTCCAGCATCTGGGGAAGCAGTCAGGTCACCATTGCTGGGCATCACAAAATACCAAAAGTCTTACTAAAGACCATGGCTTGAACATTCAGCCTGGAAATGGACAAGAAGAGAAGGAGCAAATCTCTGAAATGCTCTGGGCAGGCCCTTTATCCACAGGGGGCAGCAAGCAAGAGCAGCCCTTTGTTTTCCTCAGTACTCAGCTCAACATTTGAAAAATGAGTGTAATCAACTCTTTCATTTCAGGGGCTTATCTCATCACCTACTAGAGCTAACAAAGAATTGATATTCTTCCCAACTGAGCAGATGTACTTGAGTTCTTAAGATCCCTGTACTTCCAGCCCTAAGGCACTGACAATCAGCTGTAACATGTAGGATGTGGTGAAGAGAATTTTCTTCCTCAGGCACCCACACATTTGAGTGCTGCAGGCACAGGTGGGAGGCATACCCCTCTTTCTCTGCCTGTGACACATGTCTGCTTTTTCCAACGGCTAAACACTTCAGTCTAGCTGAAGTCACTGATCTGAAAGCACAGTCACATCAGTGAAAGGTAATGATCTGTTAGCATAGAATTTACTTAATATTTAAGGTGATACAGTGCCCTCATATCACCTTTAATCCTATGATGACAGTATCTTAATAAGTATGCATAGCAGATTAAACTTGAGTTTCAGCAAGAAATACCA
The DNA here is from genome assembly GCF_020740795.1 of Apus apus. NCBI lineage: Eukaryota > Metazoa > Chordata > Aves > Apodiformes > Apodidae > Apus > Apus apus. The sequence goes on from NC_067290.1 coordinate 6,750,728, forward strand.
TGGCATCTCTAAACTGAGCAGTTAACTTGCTTTTTCCTGCAGAATATAAAAGAAATTTGACATTTAGTGCTATATAGCATCCAAAGATTATGGCTCAGATCACATTCCTTAGCAGAAGTGCTGAATTGTTCAAGAAGCCCTTCACTGGAAGGAGGAAGGCAGAAAACATTCCTTCACAAAGCTAAGACTATTGGGAGGCAATTGCTCTTATCCCAACAGGATATGGATTCCTGGAATCCATAGCACAGTTCCTTGGTGAGGTTTCAGACATGGCAATTTATAAGCGTTACAATGCTAACATGTGTGACCAGAAGCTCTTCTAACCTTATGCATTTTTTCCCCATGAAAACAGCTGCTTAAATTATTCCATATGCTCAAAGAAAGTTGTTGCATATCCCTTTGCTCTACAGCATGTTTTGTTTCTATTCCAGTTCATCCAGGATGATATTTCCGTACCTTATGTGAAAGAGTGAAGCTGATCTCCCTTTCACATTCTGATTAAAGATTGCATTCCCTGTACATTTACACACAAATTGTCTCAGGTCCCATTCCAAATTATATTACTTACTGAAATGGGATCCAAAAATGGATAAAACTTGAGATCACACATTTATATTAATGTTAATGTTCTCGAGATTAGTCAGAATTTTTTAAGCAAATCATTCATTTACTTGGATCCTTATTTCACATTAGAGAGGATGGTTGTGCTGAGATTTTAAATCAGTTTTAGACTCCTTTTCTACTGAGGATTAAGTTTGATGATTAAAGGGACTTCATGTTAACTTCAATAAAGTTTTGCTTCCCTTTTCATTTACTATTTTATCAATTCAGTAAGAGAGTTTTGCAAGGTTTCTGGGCTCAGCTCTTGAGGCTTGACATGACAGTTTCATGGCAGGCTGTTCCTTCTCCAGTTTACACCCACTATGACAGAGGACTTCAGCAATGGTCTCACTCCCCTTTGACACTAACCTGCTTGGAAGACCCCTCATGTCCTCCCCACACACAGTTCTCACTAAATATATTTTGACAAAAGTTCAGAAAGGTGAGTGACCAGCACATCCCTGTGGCTACTATGGATTACCCTCATAGCTCCAAAAGAGAACAAATACAAATCACAGCCTATGCACAACAGCCACGAATAACTCACAAGCAGCACTGTTGGTGCCTTTAGAAAGCTTTTCACACAGTAATGAAAAAGCTAGATCGTGCTAGACAACATAAGAGAACAACAAACCAGCTGTAAATTTTAGCCCCAAGCTGTAGTGACTGTTATCAGAGTCTGTGTTATGAAAGCCCTGGAAGCCTCAGCCTAAAAATCACATAAGGAAGAAAAAGGGTCCAGGGTCATCAGATCCATTCCCTACCCCAAGGCAGCAATGACACACCTGGTCATTCCTCTGAAGCACTTGTCTTGTCTGTTCAATAACTCTGCCCCCCTCACTCTGGGTCTGCACAGAGAAAAGGACCAGTTCTTGCGCCCCAGGGCTTAATTGTTAAGAATGAGAACAGAAGGAAAGCAGAATTTGTTCCTCCTTACTGGTGGGCAAGAGGGGCCTGCCCAAGGTGTAGCCCCAGATATTTGAGGTAAACAGCTGTCCCAGCACAAGGGACAAAGCTGTCCTTCTTCCAGTTAGATGATAGCCCAAGAGGCAGCCCTGCACACTTAACAGCCTCCAATTTCAGCAATGTTGCCACCACAGTCTGGCTGGGATATGAGCTTAATAGAGGGCCAGTGCCTTATGAAAACTGCTTTACAGAAGCACAGCTTTTAAACACAGAGCAGAGACTGATGAAGCAAAGTATAAGGAGAACTGGGAAGCCCTAGATAATGGAAAGAGTGGTCTAGATAGCGAAAGCTACAAAGACGGCTTTTCACCAAGCCAGGAGATGGGCATCAACACACGAAGGTAAAGCAGTTTGTCTTAATACACAGAGGGATGAGCTATCATCAGTTCTGTGACACAGGGCCAGCATTCTCCCCAGCCAGTGCCCTTCCTTTACCCTTCTCCTGGCTTCATCAGAAGTTCCTCAGGGAAGGAACAGTCTCCCACTACATATTTCCAGTACTCTACCCTAGGGTGTCACGGGCTCAGCTAGGACCTCCATCTCCCATTCTCATGCAAGGAAGCCAAACAAAAGCAAATGAGCAGTTAATGCTTTTGACAGAACAGAGGAATTTTCTCTACACTGTGGTAACAGTGATTTTCCACTTACTTTCTTGGCAATTTGCTTAAAAATTAGATTTTGCTAATTATATGAGAAATATTCAAACACATCCAAAATTTCATTTAATTTTCCCCTAGAAAAAAGATAATTTCAATTAAAACTGATTAATTTAGTAATAGTCTTTGTCACCCTAAGTTCCATTTTCACCGAGTGCATAAAATATTGTCCAGTTCCAAACATGATATCTACTTTGCAGACAAAGTACTCAAGGTCAAGGCAGAGGTCAGATAGCTCAAAAAACAGTGAGGCTGGAAAACAATCTTAGCCTCACGATCCCCTCCACAGCATCTTGCTCCTGCACCACCTCATCCCTCTTTGCTCAGTACCTGTATTAAGAAAAGCTACATAAATGACATTAAATGACATTACCCACATCCTGACCATGGCTATTTTTAACACCTCAAATCTGTTGTAAGTCTCTCCTTCATCCCTTTTTTAAGTAAATCTATCAAATAAGCAAGACCTTCTCTCTGTAGAACATTGACATTTTCCCCTCAGGAGATGGGGCAGATTTAAGACCCAACTCCTAATAATTTAGCAGAACCAGAAGAAGGAGCTGTTCAGCGACAAAAAAAAGGGAAGAATTCCAACTTTTATTCAGAGAAGGATAGCATTTGCTTCTTCCGTAAGTGTTCCCAAGAAAAGCATGCCTAGAAAAGAGATTTGAAATCATTTTTGAAAGGGTTTTGCAGTCCTGTTAAGCCCTGTGCCGTTGGACTCATGCCAGCACTCCTGAAGGATTACAGTGGATCCCAGCTAGTCATTCTTCACCAGCACATTTCAAATGCATCAAGCAGGAGTGGTTTGCTCTTCCTGCTTCCAATGGAGATTGCCAAGCAACAGCAATGTATGAAATATTTTTGCTTCTAGAATGAGGACAGGCTTTGTCATTGTAAATAGTTTCTTCGGCTCTTCTACCTCAGGATCTCTTAACAAACATCAGTGCTCATGTCTCTCCCTAGAGTGTGGTTCTATTGGTATTTCAGAAACAAGAGCATCTGTGTTTCAGCCATTGGCTGGTTGTTCCCCAGCCTTCAACCCACATCTCAGCACTCCTTTCCCCAGCCAAGGGAACTGGTTCCTCCATTCCTCATCCTCACTCACAGCAAATAGGGAGAAGCTGCCTAAGGGTAACACAGGTCAGTGGTAGTCTCCTGCTCAACAGGCATGTTCTGGGAATCTCCTTAATGGAAAAGTGCAGACCAAGTTGTTCCCTGTCTCCTCTCAGTTTTGCTTTACCCAAGCCTTGGCATTCTTGTAGTCATCACGTTTACAACAGAACTAGAGGACACTTCTGTCTCTCTTACAGAATATCCTGACATGTCTTATTGTCCCAGGGAACCACTGAGCAAGAAACCAACGGGGTCTCACAGCAGCACAACACATACTCAGCCTACAGTTGTTCTTCTTACACTTAAACCTAGCCAATGACACGCTGATCTACTATTCCAATTGTCACTCAGGCTTGGAAAAAAGGGCACAGAAACTGTGTTGCCCTGATCCTTAGATAAGCAATGACTCTTTATTGCTGTCAGCAGTTTGATTAACCTGGTTACTGCTCAGTACAGACTCCAGATCTCCTTTTAAGAGACACATAGGTGAAAGGTCTGAGGAACCCACTGGAATCAGTCTGCATTATAAGAAATAGTTTAACATGCTAATGTGACTATTACATGCACAGAAGGTTATGGCTTCATTGCAGTTGTCAATGCAGAGATGCTAGAGACTCTTTTTATTATAACAAAGATGAAAATCCTTTGTGCTCAGCTAGGGTTTTAAGCTGAGCCCAAGCTGAAGCCAACAGTAACTTTTTCACAGCACAGGGCTCTTAAGATGCCTCTGAAACTTTTCACAGATATTCCAGCACAGAGTTATCGAGCACAGGTGCCAAAGCACGAGAGTACTTCCATCTCAGTCTGCACTGCTTGATGGAAGAAAACAGGTTCTCTGTTCTGTGCCACTGCTGCCATCCAGAGCCGACATGAATGGCTGTTTTTCCGAAGTCTGACTCCAGCAGCAGGATACCTGCTGGAATCTCATGCTTCAGCATTGCTAGAGTTTATTTGCTGCATTTGTAATGGCATCCTTTTTCCCTTTAAACAAATTGACCATTAGAAGAACATCCTCTGTGAAACAGCTCCCAGAATGCTGGCACTTGGAGTGTTACGCTGGAGGGTGGGAAATTTGTATCTTCTGATGGAACAAAGTCACCGGTTTTGCTTCGCTGTCGCTTTTTGTTAAGCATCTGTCCAGCTTCATTTACATGCCTGTCAACATCCCTTTTCTCCTGCTTAGAAACACTGAGGCCAATAACACAGAGCTCACATTGGAAATGGAAACACAAGAATGCATCTCTCTATATTTATATGCTCCCAACCCTAGTGCCAGGGGACAGCCAGAAGAAAATACCCATGCGTTTTAGCTCTGACAGACACTTCAGGACCAGCTTTTCTGAATTTGGTGCCAAAATCATGCAGATTTAGTTTTCTAAATAAACAAACTAGTCTTTGCCATTCACTGAGAGCTTCTTTTTTGTGTTCTTCAGAGAGATATAGGGGTGTGGAGAAGGGGAGATATGCATCCTTAATTTTACTTCTGGATCCATTACATAAGTCCTGTCCTCTGCCTTCTGTTCTCTTCTGCTTTCCTAATTAAGACAGCTCCTTGCTGTCTTATTTCTTATGCTCACTTCTTGCCAACTAATGTCAGAAACACACAGTACATTACAGTTTTACATGCTGGACTTTGTCCCCAAAGATGTCAGAGTTATAATTGCCACCAGAGTGGACACTGGGCTCAGCAGTTGCAGAGCTGTCCATGTAGCAGAGTCACCTGGAATCAAGCAAACCAGCCCTTTTTAGGGTAACATTACATCAGGCAGAAAACTATTAAGGCGAGGACATGTAGAGGATTTAAACATAACCAAAAGGTTTTTCCGTATATATGATATGATGCAGAAAACAGTCTGATAACATGCAAGTGGCACAGACTGCAAATACCAGCCCAGCCCAGGTGCTGTCATTGAGGTTTCACAAACCACCATAGGCTGGTTCACCAACATCAACCATCATATAGGATGGTCCTTCACAGTAGGAACCCTGTTCAGCTACACAGACTCTCAACAGCACTGTCTTACATCAGCGTGCCTTTAAAATGAAGGGGACCATTTAAAGACAGGAATAAATAATAATCATAGGGAGGTCAGAATTCAGCCCATAATGGCTTAAAAAAACCTCAGTATTTTTAGGCAGCATGGGGGCTGTTGTACCAAACTGCTGAATGCACTAGAGGCATTCACTCACTTCCACAAAATGACTGCCTGTATCAGTCATTTTAGACTTATTTGACAGTGTTCTTGGAAGAATCAAGTATTTCTAAATTCAGAAATTCAGCAGGGAATCTCACTTTGTTTGCAACTTTAGAACATCAGCACCTTCTAGACAAGTTGCTACTAGAAGTGCAATTCAAACTTATTATTTTGTGTCTCAGTACTAATAAAGGAAAATGCATAAGACCTATTCCATCAGGCAAAATAATTTTTAGTATGATTTCCAAAGGCTGTATTTTGCATTTGCATGATGATACAATTAATCAAATCAATCTTATGCTCTAAAGATGAGTATTTAATTTAGTATTTTTAACCTATGTTGTACCCTGCATTCCACATGAGAAATAGCCATGTTGTGTGCCTGTGCCTTAATCAAGACCAACTCCATTTCATTAAGAGACACGTTCCCTTTGAGAAGAAAGGTGTTTGGATGGGATTCAGCAGGTGGCACTGTTACACATTATTTAACACTTTTACAGGCTAGGTATACTTTTTTGATTAAGAAATGGGTTATGCCTTTGTTAGCTTTTCCAGTGAAGTTTCTTCCTCGAGAGCAGGAAAGGCAGGACAGCTCTTTCAAAGTGTAGGAGGTTCTATCTCCACCTCAACCTCTCTCACAGGAGTCAGCAGTGGAAGCAGAAGTTGAGAGGTGCACTGGAAACACTAGGAGACACGATACATTCAAGACCATTTCTATTTCAGGAACAAGGTGTATATTCAAATAAATCCCATATCACTGAGTACAGTCAACATCTGAGTTACTCAGCTTCCAACAGGGAATCAACTCTCAAAAAATTCCTGAGGGTCAAAACCTTCACATCAATGACTGTTAGGAATATGACACTCAAGATTCAGTAGCAGTTATAAAAGAAAAAAAAACTTGAGTAACTAATGCTGTTTCTTAAGCTGAATGTTACTTTATTGTACTGAAATGGGCACACTCCTGTGTGAGCCCCAGCAGGTCTCCTGGGGTTAACAACATAAAAAAATCTGGGTACACTACTTGAATTCTACCCTTTTCTCCTGGTCTTGTACTTTTTCTTGTTTAACTGCAGTCCAGATCCAACAGATGTATGAAAGGATTTCCTTTCATTATTGCTGCCCTTTAACTTGATGTCCTCCCTCTATCTTAACTAGTCCTACCACTGCCTGCCCCAAGAGGAGATGCACTGATTTGTGGTTCCTCCTCAAGGAAGAATTAAGCTTTAGGAGAAGCCTGCTAACAGCAAGGAAAACAGTCTACTGTTCTGGCATATCCATTGCTCTCTGGTCTACTCTATGATCACCAAGCACCTCCCAGCAACATGTAGAGCAGTATTTGAATTAGCTTTGAAGGGGGAAGCTGGTCTCTAGGCTCCAGCCTTGATTTCCAAAATCTCTCTCACTCACCCACTTACACTGTCAGTCATAACAGAATTAGCTACTGGTCTACTCCCAGTCCACTCTCCATAGCATAGCTGGGTCCACTACTGACTGCCCATCAACTCTTTCCAGTAACTTTTAAAATGTGACTTCAGTTTCAAAGAACTGATTCTTTATCACTGTTGCTAGTTTTGCAAGGAATGAGATTTTGAATCCCTGCTCTTTTGCTGCACAGCCAGTGATAGAAGAAGCCAACACTTCTGAATCAGATCTTGGTTTGGTTTTTTTTTCCCCCTATTCTACTTGCATAGAATTCACCAAACATGAAACAAATTCATTTTGGGGGTTTCTTGGGGACTGTGTTTTTTTTTCCTTTTTAATCATACTTTTTGAACTGAATTGTGCCAGCATCAAAAGCTTTAAACTTCTATCTAGGAAGTTAAGGTGAGCAATAACAACAAATATTACTGTCTGTGCTTTTGGGAAAAGGGAAGGTTGTGGAAGCATCAGGAAAGATTCACGAGAAAAAACAGTTTTGTCTTTTTTGAGGAAAATCTCTACCGAGATTAAAACAGGTGTTTGAACCAGGAAACGACAGGTGGAAAGAGTCAGAAGACATCCTCCTATGAAGGCTAAAGGAAATCAGGGGAGGAGAGACTATAAAAGGCAGAGTGATATCCATTGCAGACACTGAAGGAAAGAGTCACCTTGGCTTACGCCATGTGGGAAAAATTTGGGGAAGTTACCGAAGAAAAAAAGGAATTGCTGGATTGTTCTGTTTTGCTCACCAAGATTTCTTTACCAAGAGGGGGATCAAACACTGGAACAAGCTTCCTAGAGAGGTGGTCAATGCCCCAAGCCTGTCAGTGTTTAAGAAACAGTTGGACACTACATATAGTAACATGCTTTAACATTTGGTCAGCCCTGCAGTGATCAGGCAGTTGGACAGAGATAGTGATTGTAGGTCAGTTCCAACTGAAACAGTCTGTTTTCTTATTAATTTTCAAGCAAGAATAAATGGAACAGGGAGGAACTCAGGCCTTTTTGTATGAACTGCAGAGACAAATTATCAACCTACAGTGAGAATAATTTAAATATAATTTGTTGCTTGCTCCTAGAGAAGGAGACTGTACCTCCAAAGATATGCCTAGTGTTTTGAGTTAGCATTTGCCTTTTGAACTCCTGCCCATTTGTAAAGTCAAGACTTTGGCACCAAGAGAAGTATCAAAACAATACAGAAACTCTCTATTTGGGAATGACTTCTCCATCATCAAGACTCCAATGACCTTCACAGGACATGGCTGATTTCCATGCCTGCAAGTTATTCAGACAGGAAACTATTATATGTGCAATTTGAAGGCAGTATGTAAGCTAAGGAAACCAGCAGAGAAAACTCAGAGACCACTATCAGATGGGCTCAAAGAGACTTTTAGTATGGCAGGATGTGCTGGGCTATTCTCTCTGTAAAACAATACCATCTGCCTTCCCCCTTTAAAAATTAAAATTCAAATGAAAGCATAATTCTGACTGTTTCAGCCTTTATCAAACTCAACTGTTCGGCACAGCATTAAATAGTATGAAATAAGGACTCTTGGAGGACTGTGCATACTGCATGAAAGCATTCATTAAGTCTTAAGTTATGGTTACTTCTGCTGTCAAGTCAACAATGCACAATCAGTGGTGGCTAAAATTTTAGGCTGGTGTGTTAGACTAACAAATAGCTTTTGAGCCTATATAAATTCTGTTTCCTGCTAATGAGGACAAATTGTATGTCACTATGGGATTAATTTCTTTCTTTCCACTACACAAAATAACAGGAAGAAACTTCTTGCAGACACAACTTTGTAAAAATTTTTGCTAGATTTTTGCTAGAAGCAGCACTTCTGTTTTCAGCACTTTGGTTCAGCATGAGAGCGAACAAAGATGAGGCAAAGGCAATGACTAGATGATTTGGATTCAAAGACATCCAGACTTTGAAAAGAAAGAATAAAAAGAAATTGAAATTCACACCTATACAAGATTCTGCAGGGGCCCCATCTTGTCACAAAGATATGGATTCACATGGAAATGAAGCATCCCTGAAGCTCAGACTGCACTGAATCTAAACACAAATGTTATGACCATCACCAGGTAGGACAGTCATCCTACAGTATCACAGACCATCAACTTGAGGTATTAGATCTTATGGAATACTTTTCCTAAAGTTCATAGGCTGCTCTTTGCTGGCTTGACAAATGCCAAGTAAGAATCATCCAAATCAGAGCTTCAGAACAATGTCCCTGACTCATTTCTCTCTGACTGTATCACCACCACTTCCTGTAATCCACTTTACATCAGGCACAAAACCTTGTCTCTCCCACTCGGCCTGCCACAACCAACCCCCACAGTTTGTCTAATAGCACCACTGCTAACTGTCCAGCCAACACTGTTGCCTTCCATCACCTCAGAGTATTCTTTTTTATTTTTTTACCTCAGTGTCCCATGAAGCTCAGAAATTCCCAGTGAACAACCCACCTTCCCTTTGCTGCAATGCACACAAAGCACTCACCAAGCAGCAGGTGCTGGGGCAGCCTGACAGCACCTTCCACACTAACCAGGATGGTGCTCCTTACCTGCCCACATTCACCTGTTGTCTCCTCTCTTTTACCCTTTGAACAAGTTCCTTTGCATTTCAGTCCCTATCACAATATAGAGGTACTTGGGTGTTATTGGCATGTAACAACATGCTGTCACATACATTATTTTCTAAGCTTGGCAGCCAGGCAACCACAGTAGCTTGAAGCCATTCATTCTAGTAGCAGGGAGAGGAAACGATGCTTTGGTGGAAGAACAGACTGCAGAACTAGCTACCTATCTGAAAAACCATTAACTGATATGGTAATTTATCTAGAAAATGTTAGGTGTATAGTACTCAGAGTAGAAATTGGGAAAAAAACAACTGGTCACATCATCATGGATCACAGGAAGAGCACGTAACACCTCATGGAGGACAAAGCTTATGCCTCAGGGACAAAACAGGAATCACACAAGCATTTTTCAGTTAGCATGCTTCCACAGAATCACTGAAACAATTACATGTTCTGCAGTCCAGACCATGCAGCTCAATCAAGACAAGAGTCCAAGCCTCTATAGAAATGCACTCTTCCAGTGGGCAAAGAACCCCAGAAATGAAGCTGTACTTGTGGGCTGCAAGGTACACAAGTCAAATTGTGTAGAAAAAAAAGGCTGTTTTGCCATGCAAAAGATGGTAAAGCTTTTATAGGTTGTTTGGAAGAAAACACAAGTAAAAAGATAAACCTACCTTAACCTGGTGTTGCACTAGAATGAAGAGGAAGGTTTGCACAAAGCAGCCCAAGAACAGTAGCTTCAAACTTCATCCTAAGTCACAACCACCCCTATACCTCTGAAGGCTGCAAAGCACCTGAAAACATTCTGCTGATAAAGGGAGTTTAACCCCTGCCCCTCAGCCCATGTGCTCCTGGGAAGTGTAGTTCACGGTAGTTAAGTGAAAATGTCTGTGGATCAGAGTGAACTACAGAATGTGATTTCACAGGATTTGTATGCAAGAGAAGTCATTAATTACTTGATGGCTTGTGTTAAGAAGATTAAATCAAGTATTTTCAGGTGAAAAGATTTAAATCTTTGGGTTATTGCAAGAGGTTACATTTCTCCTACAAAGCCAAGTTAACCTCAGCTCTGGTAAGGGAGTTGAGATAGAGCTGTCTTAGCAAGTGGTTCCATAAAATTTGACATGCTTATTGTTATATTTGATAGGAAGTTCTACAGACTGAGCTGTGTAGGCTTATTTATATTAAGTTTTCTAATATTTTTAACTAAAAGAGATCTTTTTAATCATCTTTCCCATTTCTCCAGGAGCAAGCCTCCCAGGCAAAATTGATTCCTGATTTCTCAGTGCCTCAAAAGGATGTCATTCCCTTCATTCGAAACCAAATCCTTCCTAGCATTTCAGAAGACAGAAATAAAATAATCTACTTACAGTTTTAGCTATAATAGCTCTGAATAATTTATAGTCAGGAAAGATGGAGATGTACAGCATGTAACTGATCATATTAGCACGGTACAGCCGGATAAAAGGTTTTCCAGAAGAAAGTCATTGTAGTTGCATCTTTGTAAATTACCCTCTGAAAACTGAACAAGCAATCACTTTCAAAATATAAATATTTCTAATGAAAGCACTGTGCATGACAGTAGCTTCTCCTACCTTATTGCATAAAGTAGAAACTGATTATTTTTCCCACAAAAGCAGAAAAGAATGACTTGACTGTTTATCAAAATTCCCACTAGATTAGGGGAAGGTGCACTGAGGTATGGGCCTGAGAAGCATGAACTCAGGTCTCATCTATCCAGCTCACTGGTCTTTCAGAGGCAGTGATGGATAGAGCATCATGCTGGAAGTCAGAAGCCAAGTTCTATTCCCAGTTTTGTCAAGTGATCCCAGCCAAGACACTTGTCCTGTTAAAATGTTGCAGTGTTCGCAATATAACAATAGCCTTCTATGACTTTAAAATCTACAAGACATTAAAATCTAGTAAATTTGCTGAGATCACAAAATAGAAGGGACCTGGTACCTGTTCTAACATGAAAGAATTAGTGAATTGCCCAAATAATTGCATATAATTACACTCTGGTTAACAAAACACACAAATTCTCCCAAACAAAGCCCACAACTCTTAGTCCATATTTGTCTATCCCCCTGTGCCACTGTAGGCTGGCATTCCCCTTGGAAATAGGAATTTCCCAATATATGCCCACTAGAGTCCTTATTAGGAGGTGAGTAGGTCCCTGGGGATGGGAATACTCCTTTGCTCTTGCCATGCAGCTGTGCAGATTTGATGAAAAGGGACATTTAGAGTTTAACAGGCTCGGCAGATGAGGCAAATTTCACTCTTTGTCTCTACAGTATTCCCTGATTGTTTCATTAGTGGAATGCCTCCCACTGAGAGAGAAGGAAAAGCATGAGCAAGAAAGGCTGCAGGCACTATACACATACAGAAAACTACAAGGGAAGAAGTTGATGTGAAAAAAAATTAGTGAAATTACTGAAACAAGACAAGAAGGGAGGACACTGTCATTTCTATGTTATTGTGTACCCCTCTGCTCCCTAATAGCATCAATTGTGATGGTCACTGGAGTGTACATGGTGGAAACAGTATCTTCAAACACTAAAAAAACCCTTTCTACCATTGAGTTGGACACCTGAGAGAAGAAAAAGCACCTGAGAGAAGAGCCACTTGACCAGTTCCCTGATAAGGGCAAAAGGATTGCTTGTATGATCTAGTGCAAAGTGACTGTTCCTCCTTTTGTGTCTCTTTTCTGAAGCTGCTTACTGGGAAATGACAGCTTTTATTTATCCTCCCCCTCATCCAGAGCCCCACTTGCAAAGTGGGTTCTGGCAGGAAATAAAGGTGCTCAGTTCCTATTTGGACAGGGCTGCAAGATGTCAGTAACCCCCTGCAGCAGCAGCCAAAACAGGCTGTATCAACATGTCACATCTTAACCAGTGCCTGCTCAGCACACTTGCTTAATGGAAAACAGTAAGTGAAACACTCTGACTCCTCTTGTGTCTCTGTAATAGAAAACAAACAAACAAACAAACAAAAAACCCACACAACTAAAACTTGGAAAAAGTTAATCTAAAATTGATATTCAACTTTTCTGAGACTTTTTGCATCCATGGAGGCCTCTTCTAATCACCTCTGTTGCTTCTTGTTTCCCAGACATCCCAGGCAACAGACTGGGGCATCAAGATTTAATGTATATCATGAACCTTGATCTACTAACAGCTCATTGTCATCTCAGCAAGAATGGATCAGCAGGTAACACCTGGATAGTTACAGGCAGAAAGTACGAGATTTTTTAAATCCACTATTTTTGGTGTACATTTAGTTTATATCAAACATGAATGACAAGGACCATCCAAAATATTATAGCACAATGAAAGGACAGCAGAGCACTGTGATATTCAGAACAAATCCTGCTATCTCTAGGGAGCCAAACACAGTTATTTTCAGTTGGAAAATTTTTTCAGTGTTTTTTGTTTGCCCAAACAACTGTGAGATTTGGCCCTGTTCACATCAGAACCTAGAGGCACTTCACTACAATTTACAGGGAAACTCAGAGAGCAAATACACATGTAAAAGTATTTATAAAAATAATCACTTCTCCAGTCCACAATTCCCGTATTTCAATTTGGATCTTATTTCTTCACATTTTGTTATTTACTCAGTAATTTCTGTTTATCCAAGAGTGCACTGCTCAGATGTAATACCTTGTTTTCAGCAAGGCCCTGCTTCTTACTCAGTATTTCACAGTTAAGTTCACTGGGGGAGAAGGTGATCACTAAGTGACTTTATCAAGAGTTTTAATATATAATCCAATTATCTAATGCATTTTTTTTACTTGACTATGTCAGGGTTGATAATAGGAGAGTTAGACAGATGCACTGGAAACATTGTGTTGGAGACAAACACTTCTGGCTCTCTGGTCTCTCTGTGTTAGCCATTGGCAAAGACTCTTGTCCATCCAGACCAAGGACAGTTCCTTTAGAAAGCACTTGCAACCAGGAAGCTACATGACGTTGCTGACTCATGACCAGAACCGACTTTGCTCTTGCTCCCCTTTTTCCTGTAGTAGAATGGTCTTCTCTGCTGAAGTACAGAACAGTTTATTCTTTTTTAGGACTTGAAATAGATGTATAAGAATTAAAATTCCAAGAGACCAAGTGCCACGCAACAGTGTCTTTGAAGATACATTTCAATCCAGCCTCTGAAAAACTTATGAATGAATTTCTTAGACATTACTATTATATGGTCACTATGCTGATACTTCCAAAGGAATTTTTCCTTCCCACTCCACTCAGTTTATTGCTGCCACATAAACAGGATACACCCAGCAAGTGGCAGACACTGGCAGTATTGGTGTGGTGTCAGTAACAGCTCTGTGGATCAGGAGGTTACATCTTCCTGGGCATACAGATGGGAAAAGCCTCTTCTGCAGAAATGACATCTCAGACCCTGTAATGGAGCAGCAGAACAGTATCTAGCTCAAAGTCATGGGTACCACATAAGCACACTACAATCCTTCTTAAGACAGCTAAAGAAAATGTGATTGGTGTCTTGCTGTGGGAAGTCACATAGGAAGTGGGAGGGCGATGGAGATACACAGACCCGAGGACAGAAGTCTCTTGTTATTGCCCCAGACTAACTGACAGCAATGGCTGTTTCAGTCTGAGAAATATGCACATCCCCACGCCATAGGAACAAGGGCTGTATAATGAGTTGACATCTGTGGTGCTGTGATTGTCATAAAAAGCAAAAAGAGGTGATTATGAGCTCCAGAAAAATAGAGCAGCAAGATTTATAACTGGGCAAGCTGAAGAGTCTCGAGTGACTGACAGAAATGAAAGAGGCCTGCAGTAATATAAAAAACCTACCTGTAACTGCATTGTAGGAACCAAGAGGAATTCCTAATCAGGACAGCAAGGCTGGCCAGCTTTTCTCCTAAGTCATGTATCTGCATTATTACAATCTGCTAATTGCGCACAGTTAAGCCAGAATAGTCAAATTTCCTTTGAATATTCTTTCTTCCCAAAAAATCCTACCAACATTGTCTCTAAGTCTTGGTTAGGGCCCAAAGCCATGCCTGTTCTCCATTTGTATGCAGAGATATTGAAGTTTCATTATACTTTCATACATTCCCTCAACTGTTTATCATTTACTTGTACTAAAAGTCCAATTCTGCAACATAATCTTGCGTGTAAAACTACCCCAACTCTTGGCAGGAATTCAATACACCACTATGTTACCTGAGTCTGCAGCCACACGAGTGTCAAAAAATCCTCTTCTTTTTGTTCCTCTAAATGGAATGACTGTCATATCAGCCTCTTGCTATACCTGGGAAAACAAAACCAATAAATTCTCTTTAGCTTTCACTACAGGTTAATGTATAATTTAAGTGAAAAGTTTCTACATAGAAAAACCCCACACACTATGCATTACTGCTGTGTTGGATATTTTATTAAAATGTCTCCTGAGGCCATTAAGTAGTTGACAATGACTGCTAAAAGTACATTGTAGAGGAAACTTCACCTTGTATGAAGATTTGGTAACCATGCACCCCTTATACACCTTGCAGTTCATCGTGTATGAAGTTCTCCTCCAGAAGATATTATGAAAACTGAGATTTAAAAATAATTTATCTGAAACTCTTCAAGGCTGTCATGAAATAGCTGAAGAGGAAGTTCCTGTGCTGCCCCACTATCATAAAAGACTCCAATGAGAAAGATAATCAGCCAGATTCTCCGCTGGTTAAAAAGTCAAAACAAGAAGTTTGATGCTCTCATTTAATTAAGCAATACATAAAATGCTGAGAAACAATTTTCAGATGAGGAAATTTCAGGTCATTATGCTGCAACTTGCTGTTTGTAAGATTCAGAATGCAAATATGGTCAACTTGATACCAACTACCAGTAACCTGACACAGTTTATCACTGTCAAAGTAACTGCAATGTTATTAAAATTATCATCATAACCCTTAGGACTCACAGTCAGGCATTACAAGTCCTTGCTATTAGACACTAGAAAGACAGAACAGAAAGACTGCACCCACTGTGAAAGGCTCACAGCCTCGTTTATCATATGAGACAACAGGAGAATGGATAAAAATAAGCAGGAAAAACCACACATTGAAACATGTGTAAAGTTTATAGCAGAATGCTCTGTCTGTTGGTAAATTCTCACAAGAAAATGAACCCATCTTCTGGCCAAGGAGAAGGGCCATGATCCTTTCAGCTGGGTGTTCCCACTTCTGTCTTCAGTACACGTGCTGGGAATCACACACAGGGGAAGGCAGCAACTCAGCCACATTGATTCACTGCACATTCTTTGCACTCTCACAGTGCACATGCACAGTATAACCCACACTGGGACAGTGCTTCCGTGTGCCCAAACAGGTCAGATAAACATTACACTTCCCCAAAGTTCATCCAAGATTTTGGTAGCAAAAGACAACAAATCAAAGAGCAAGCACCATCGTTCTGTTCACATGCCAATGCCCTCTTCTAGTAAATAAGCCCTAATGCTCAGGCATGTTAGCACAAAGGTAAAACTGTAAAAGAGGTGATACTGAATTAGAGAACCTGTTTTAGTCTGCACTCTTGCAGGCCAAATGGCTGCATTTTGGTCAGTAGACGCCAAGGCTCCGGCAGGAGCTGGCAGTTCCCATTCCCTTGAGGAAGAGAGGACATCACTCATAAATTGAGCTGGACTAGTGCCAGCAGTTCAAAATCAGCCCACCTTCCTTTGATACACATGCAGCAATTGCTAGTGTATACCCTTGGCTGCCACCACTGAGTTAGGTCATTATGATTTGTTGCCATAATTTCTTTTTACGAGACATTTTTAAACAGCTTTAATTCTAAAACTTGTCCATTCCCTCCTTATATTGCTATTTCGGAGGGCATACTCTAAAATTGTCATGTGGTGGAATGCTACAGTGTATGTTGGTGATTAAACAAACTCCATGTGTAGTTCAAAAGTTCAGCTACAATTTGAAAGCTTTGGAGTAGAAAGTGATAAAAGAGGAAGAAAAAAAAAAAGTAGAAAAATATAGGATGAAAAATGCAGTTGAGAGGACGAAAGAGAAAGTTGTAAATGAGCATAGAGGCAATTTAATTACCATATACAGCACACTTGTCAAATGCTACATTTCCCTGCTTTGATGTCTGATCTACAGAGGAAAACTGTTTGCTGCTCCTTCTGAGGCAGTTTGATTTTGCTTTAGTGATTCAGCAGATACCATTGGATCCTCTGCTCTGGAATTCTGCCAAATGTAGACAATTTCACCAGTTGATACCTGCACAGAGCTCAATAACTCCTTGTTGAACTGGGGCATGTCTTTTAGGAAGACATCTGCTCCTGACTGGATCCATAGATGAGTTGTTTCAATTACTAATTTCCCTTGCTGTTAAAAAATTTACACTGTATTTCCCATTTGAATTTGCCAGCCTTTTTTCTAACAGTCACAGGTTTGTACCCTGATGACAGCTCATCTATCAGTTCAGCATTAGACAATTCATATATGCCAACAGAGTTACTAGGAAGGGGGCAATTTCTGTCTTGTGAAAGATTTTCCTTTAGAGTGGGTAATAAAAACAACCCTTAATAAAAGTTCCTCAGCAAGAAAAAACAACCTTTAAAAAATCTCCTCTGTAACTAAGAGCGAATCACAAACTACAGGGAGAAACAACACAGGGAACAATGAAGTCATAGCACTAGAAGCTAGAGTGACAAGTTTGAACGTGTGTAGCCTGAAAGGCAGATGCTGATGCAGAAATACAACACTCTTTCAGTGAGTTTTAATGACTCAACTATCCTGTGCTGGAATCTGCAACGGAAGGGATGAGGTGCCCAAAAATTGTCTATCTTTATCAACCAAAGTCACTGTAGCAAAAAAGTTGCCATAGTTGCTCCTTAATGACAGCAAAAGGAAGTTTTAGAGTTGATCACTGTTGCTACTTTTAACTTCCATGGAATGTTTGTTGCTACTTGTGAATATCCAAACACAGCAACATCACCAAGGCCAGCTGTCCAGAACAAAGGATAGAGCTAGGAGCAGGGACCTGAGTACTAGTGGACTCGGTGTAGCAGCCCTGAGGGAAACTCAGCTGGCTGAGGAAAGAAGCTATGTGTTCTTTTTGTAGGGTTAACCCACTAATGACAACAGGGCCTGGCTGAAGAACACCACCTTGCTCAAGCTGGCTTTGCAGAACAAGGGGATCTGACCACAGTGGACAGCCTCCAGGGACACAGATGGCTGCTCAATGCATGGGCACCTTCTGAATCCATATGGACACAATGCAACTACAGGAAATATCAGTGCACCAATTCTGCCAAGTGCTAAAGAGGGAAGAGAAAAGAGAATCACCCAGGAAAAAAACAATCAAAATTTTTATAAGATTAAGTGTGCAGCAGCACAGTCGTGCTGGCTAGAAGGAAATTTGTATCAGGACAGAAGAATCCTGTCTATACACTCTAGGATCTCACTGTCTTGATTTTCTCAGTTCTCTGTTAACATGCATGCTGTGTGCTTTCCTAAACCCCAACCTGAAATCCACACATCCATCTATCTACTGACTTGTAAACCCCACATTCTTTTTCTCCTTCTATTACTACGTATACATAAACACATATACATAATATATGTAGTATGCATGTATGTATGTATTAGTTGAATTGTAGTCAACAAAGCACTTTGCATCACAAAAGATGATTGTTTGCATTCTCTATCTTACACACATTCCTCCTCTCCGTATATCTGCTCTCCATTTGAGTTTCAAGTCCACCTCCTTCTCTAGTTACCCTTGTTTCATATTGCACAGGTGGAGACTGATGAGAGATGTAAATGCATCCGTGAGAAGGAACGACACTTTTTGAGCTCACATGGAGAGCAGACATAGAAGTGATTTTCAGGCAAAACTGTTCACTTTTTACTCTGTGTATCAGGCATGAAATTAAAAATCAGCAGAGCCATGTCTTAAGAATGAAGTTCAAGTTCTCTTGCATGCATCTACACTTTTGTTTATGAGACACTGGTGGGTACATCACTGAGCATGGAAGGACTGGAATCAATAGATGCTTCTGACTGACAGATGGTCGGACGCATAGTACAAAACTACTCCACAAAGAGCTTCCTAGATGTGATACCATAGCAGCTAAGCAGCTATTCAGGTTAATGAGGAAAAACAAAATGGAAAGGCCAAATGTGAGAAGCTGTGTATGAGCTGATTACTGCTCTCTCTTCTGCAGAAACCCTCTCCAGAAGGTATGGTGGGCCATAGAGGACATGTTGGATTGCAAGCTAACTGTGTGGGGAACACCAGAACAGGATGAATGGCTATCATACAGCAATTTAACTTCTGCTCAGAGCACTTTGTGCTGCCTCACCCAGATTCAATTACAGATAAGCTGGCTTCCAGGAAGATTCCCCATGAAGTCCAAATCAGTTCTGTCAGATGAAGGGTCAGTGGTGGAAAGCCAAGGCTGATGAACAGCAGGCAGTTGCTGACAAGCACCATATGTGCTTGTTTTATGATGGGCTCAAGGGGGTTTATGGACCAAGACAGAACACAACAATGCTGATCATAACCAGGAAAAAAAATGCACTGCTCACAGGTTGCCAAGGCTTAAGGGCCCAACACTTCCAGCGTTTATTTAGCAAAAGCACAACCACCAGTAGGAATGGATTGGACTCACTGTTGAGGAAGGTTGGTTGAGCTACCAGATTTAGCCAAATTAGCAATACAATAGCATCAGTGCAAGATGGTAAATGACATCATTACTTGAAACACAGAGTGTGAGCTGCTGGGCTCTGCCTAAATGATTGCACCATCTTTTTGTTGTTGTTTTTTGTTTGCTTGTTTGTTTGGGGTTTTTGTTGGGGGTTTTTTGGTCAAATTTGGGATGCAGGCATCCCCCCACAAAATTTCAAAGATAGATACATCTTCTAGAAATGCAAGGAGGGAAACCTCACAAAGAGTAATCTCACCACTAGCCTTCACTAGCCAGCATCTTTCTCAGATTCTCCCCGATCATTTGTCCTTCCCTCTGACAAAGAGGCAAGTTCTTGACTGCAGGATAGCTCTGAGGAAACAACAAAACATAGTACATGTGTTTTTCAGGTCAGCATAAGAAGTGTTCAAGTTTTAATTAATATAAAATGGAGAGGTCAGCTACCATTCCTACAGAATAATTCCAAGCTCACTGGCTCCAGGTGACTCTCAAATGGATTTCACGCAGTCCCATCCATGCATAACTACAGCTTCTAACACACTTCATAAACTAATTGAAAAGGGAACAGTCAGGCTTGGCAAGTTTATGTAGCTTACTAAAATTTTAGTTAAGTTTCCTAGTGTGCAGTGTTGTTGTTGTTGTTATTGTGGTTGCTATTACTTTTGTTGTTATTACTGTCTATCACTATTAAATCCTGATGCCCTCGTAATATTTATAGGCTACATTCAAACTGAGCTGTGCTGTGCTAGTTTCTATACACATTTGTAAGCAGCTCACCCTGGCCCAAAGGACACTGAACCAGAATTCTGGATCTTTCAAGGTTTGTCCTTCTCCTGTATTACCTTGATTTCACATTTCATTTTGCATTGGCTATTCCATCATTTTTCAAACCTTTCTGGTTATTCTGCCTGTCAAGGAAATGTGCATTAGCCTTCAACAGGAAAAGGCCGTGTACATGTAAGTGAAAAGCAATTAAGTCAATAATGAAAACAGTCAAGGTTTGTGTAGCTCTGTCAGAAAAATGAGAGATTTATTAATGGTACATTGGTTGGGGAAGAGAAATGTTAACTCCTGTTTAGTTAACTTGTATATTCTTTGTAAGCATTTTTCTTTTGTACAAGATGGGGAATTAAACTGTATTAATAGATGCCTATTAAGAGGGCAAGTTTTTGTTCACAAAACCCTTGACCCACCAATCAATATTCACTAGTCCCAACTACACATTGATATAAATGGAGTGCAAGCTTTTTTGCTGCAATGAGAGAGCACTTACACTTATGAGCTGTGAAGATTTAAATAGGTTTACAGCTGGTGGGGGAGAGAGTATGAACAAGGTCATCTATGAAATGTAGAAATAAGTATAACTCTGTGCTAATGAAGTTATACATCTTTTAGCTCTGGAAGGTAGCTTTCATCTTTTACGCTGTTGTGGTGACTCACAAGCGTCTGAGATATGTTCTCATTGCAAGAAACTTCTGGGTAGCAAAAGAAATATTGTCTGCCCCTTTCCTAGCTCCCTTTCAGGTTCTAGCACTGGATGATAGCAAAGAGCTTGCTAGAGACAAGAAAGAAAAGACTGAGGTGCACTTACTGTATTTTTTACCACTGGGAAATTTCATGGAAGTTACAGGAATTCTGAATGCAAGCCAGAGAAGTCTTGAAATCTCTCTGATTCATTGCAAGTCTCACAAGTATTGAGCTTTCTCGACAAAAAACAGTGCAAATCTGGCCTGGAGCCATCTCTCCCTTTCCCCACTTGATTTCCTTTCTGACTTCATTCTTGCTCTGGCATAAAGAAACAGGGCCATGTTGCTGAAGTATTTATTGCAATCCAAGACCATTTGAAATTAGAACTGACTCATAAATAAAGTGACACAGGCAGATTTGGGATAAGCATATCTGATTTACAGACTACAGTGCCATTCACAGAAATAGCCTTGATTAGTAGCCACCTCAATTTAGTAGCTGCTTACTTACTGCACAGTTTGTAACAGACTTTGCCTTCTTTCATTAGCTGCTCTTGTTTAGTACAATATTTGCTCCTTTATCACACACACCTTTAAGCAAAGCTGCGGGGGAAAGCAATTAAATGCAATTGAAGCAGTGCCTTCTAAACAAAGATATACAGGATGATCCCTCTGCTAACATAGCTGAAGGCCATGATTATAATTTATAACTAAACAAATGCCCATATGTATGACATTACAAGCCCTGAACCATGATGTGCAGGTAATGAAACCGTACAATCCTTATTTATGCTACGAAACAAGCTGTTACTTTTATTGCAACTAGATAAACTCTTCTTCTGTTGCTGAATGCAGGTGCACCTCACAGTGGGACAAGCAGGATTTGCAAATGCACCACGGTGGCAGGTAAGGGCTGCTGACTTAAGTATCCATTTGGTTTTTAAGACTTCACACTCACAGGAGTTATTAAATTGTCCTAAATGCTTATAGCCACGCAGGGCTAACTGGTTTGAAAATATTTTGTAAAGAAAACACAGCCTTACAATACATGTTTTTAACCTTTCTTTGCCCCACTTGGCCCACTATTAAACTGTGAAAGAAAATGTCCAGTCTCCCCTGTAAAGTACTTCAAGGGATACCAGGTGCTAAGCACTGCAATATTAACAAGCACTTGCATTACTATAGATTCATTGTCATTAATAACCACAAAAATTATTATTATGAGAAAAGCATTACTAGAACTTCTAATAGGGTGCAGCCCACCCTGCTGCACTGCTTCCAGGTTACAGCTCCCAAAAGGTATGAAAAGTTCCCTAGCAGGCCAGCCCAGTTACTAAATCAGGGGAAATGCAGGAAGATTTTTGTCTCTGCATTGGAACCACAAAAGGTGTGACTAGAGGAAAACAGAAGTGTCACTGCAGCAGGGATTTCTTAGCTGCTGGGGTGTGTGAGCAGCTGCAGGGTGTAACAGCCCTGAGGTGCCTGGGTGGCCCGTGGGCTCCCTGCACACTGGCTGGGGCTCTGTGAGGAGTAACTTCATGCTCCTTTTGTAAAGCCTTGAGCCATAAGCATCTGCTTCCCCACAGCAGCTAAGAATGTCAACTCGTGTTACTGTCCCTTAGTTCCAGCTCCGTACCCTCTTATCACACCCTCATCCATCCCTGTTTCTATGGCAGGCACTTTAATAAGAATTAAGCCTACTAACACTTTTCTGATGTTAACTTTAATTTCAGTTTCTGCAGAATAGTTGTCATGATGAATTAACAACACTGCATTTAGCAATTCAATTAATAAAATAATATTAAAATTACAGTAGTAATGAGTAAAAAAACTATTTAAACTTTTAGCAGTGTTGGAACTCCCAATTTTCAGCAAAAAAATGCAAGCCTAATGAACTAATATTAAACCTGGAGCCTGAAATAAAAATTTGAATCCTTTGCCACCCAATCACAACTCTGCCCTCAGCCTAACCAGTTATTAATAATTTCTCTGCTGGTGATGAGGGCTATTTTGTAATTTTATTTCATTGATTTCTAGTAGAGAAAGAGGACATGTAGCTTGGCTCCATTTTTCATTTCTAAAGACATGGGTAAATTCTCTGTGGATGCAGAATTTGAGCTTATGGCATGTAAATAAATCATTCTCCCCTGTAGAAGCAATAGTAAACAAAAGTCAAACTCTTATTGATCTTCTCACATTTGCCAGACTGGATTATAACATTGGCATCCAGAATGTGAATGCAAAATATATGTTTTTTTAGCATTACAATTGTGGACCTAAGCTGGAATTTGAAGAGCAACAAAGCATATGTCACCATTACCTATCAGCACAGTTTGAATAAAGGATTAGAGGTGTCAGCTGTTCTCATCTTTTCCATGCCAGCCAGGTAGGTCCCACCACTCTGAAGCTGTACCATGTGTCAATTATCCAACATGCAACATTTTTGCTATGAGAATTGCCCCACTCCTGGCACAACGTGATATAACTTGTACTCAGTTCAGCTTTTTGTCTCTCAGGGAGAAAGATTTGGAGCAGCTCAAGGATCCACTGGGAGGCAACGGAGCAGCCAGGAAGATGGTTTATAAAACAAGCTACAAGTCACAATGTATCCAAGAAAAAAAGGACATTCTGTGCTGAATTGCCCAAATTGCAAATATTTAGGAGATTTTGTTTTGCCAACCACTGCAGACAACCCAATCTGCAAAAATAATGACTGACAGAACTAATCCTTTATACATTGTATGTCAACTACTGTTCTTAGATAAGGGAATATAGATGTGCATGCTCTGGTGACAGCAAGAAAGAGGAAGAAAGGCAAACACACCCTGCTAAGAGGAGAATTTAAGACAGTAAAACCTTCTGCAATTGCTGATATCTCAGATAGGACTGAATGCTGCAGAAAGTGATTCCACTCTGCCATGGAGCCTTCACTGGGCTTAGTAGCTGCCCATGAAAAGAGTAAAGGATCTGAAAAATTGATGCATTCACTCTAAGAGTGAATATAGGTAAAAGCACAGTGAGTAAAAATGCCAGAATGCAACCCAATATAAAGTCCTAGTAATAGTAAGTGCAAGTGGTGGAAAGTGTGGTTTGGAATACTTCTCTACATCCTCACACATCTTCATAGTAGGTGTGGCCAAAATATGTATTTGGCACCAAACCAAATGAATAGGAAGAAAAACAGGATTTACAAAAATATGCCCTATTAAAGCTCAACAATATACAAGCATCTAGAATCCTCTCTGTAGGCAATTTCCCATCGATAGTCATGGAAGCAAGACTGGATCCTGAATTATACAGAACACTCACATTCTTCATTTTAGTAACTCCACAAAGTTCATGGGTTTGGCCAAGTGCCAACAAACAGCCATGAGAAAGTGATGACCAAACAGAAGGGATGCCAGGGAAGCCTGGCACAGTCACACATGATTAGCATTGCTGTAATACCCAGCCAGAAAAGCTGCCAGTTATTTCAGACTCCCTTCTCCTCCCCTCAAAAGGAAAAAAATCTTCTTAAATACTCAGGAAGGGAAAACAGGCTGGTAAGCCAAGCCATTTGAATAAAAGATCTCTGGAACTAGATTCTTAGCTACACAATCCAGCTGAGGCAGGAACCACCCAAAGGGATAGTGTCTTTAGCATGGAGGAATGAGAAGTCCATGGACAACTGCATGTACAGAGTATGTAAGTGGCATTTCTGAGCTGGGAGATCTGGATTCATGCACATGTAACCTCATCAACCTAAAATGTGAGCAATGCTCTGCCCTCCATCAGAAGCAATTTACTTTCGTAGGGTTTTGTCTTCTGTAAATATCATGGATCTTCAGTGAGATTTCCATGACACTGTTTCCCTCAAAAGTGTCCAGTACTTCATCTGTGCATCACTCAGGAATTAGTTTTCCTAAGCAGTTTTATGATGACTGATGCTATAACCTGACTCCAATGAAACCTATTCTATAGCCCTTTTTAACTTCAACAAAAACTTACTCATCCCAACAGGGATTCATGGATTATTTTAATATATACATTTATGCTAGTATAATTACCATTATTAATATAAATTAAATGAGAACTCTACCATTTATTACCGAGGGAAACTGAAAAACCTTAACAACAGGCATATGTTTCATTTCCTTAACTACCCATATACCTGCATGTCTCCACTCAGCCAGTACCTCTTCTGTTAGAGACTAGTGCACATTTTTACTGCTGTTACAGAGACCTCCAGCAGATCACTGTATCTCTGTGTCAATAGAAACATCAAAGTGTGATGACAAGTCTCTGCTCTGTCCAGTGTTTAATACCTTACTCAGCTCACAGACTGTTATACCCATTTTCCCTGAAGAAGCTTTAGGCCACTTCTCCAGAGCCTCCATGTCACATGTCTAGAAAAGACAAACTCTTTTTACCTGGATTATTTTGTTTCCTAATTGTAAAGACACAGCCATGCCTTCACCATCTGTCCTTCCACTCATCATATAGACCTTTCTTTATCCAAAAGATCAGCTGAGGGCCACCTCAACAACAATCAGTAACCATGAGGAAAGATGAAGCTTCTTTATAACAAAGAACAACATCCTCAGCCACTTGCAGCTTCAGCAAACACAAGGAACAATGTGGCAAATGATAATTTATCTTAATAAAAACTAAAATGTATCCAAGAATTAAAAATTCACTAAGTTCATGCAGTTTGAGAAGTTCAAAGTGTTACTCCATTCTGTCTGGCAAAAAGTCTAAAACTGGGCACTAAATTTTATGCAAAATCCATTCTCACTTTATGTTGAGTCCTAAAATAATGATGTATTTATTTTTATGACATTTCAGATAAATTATCACACTGGAAACATTATTGCATTTTCTGTATAAAGTAAAGGCTGAATTCTTCATTTAAACTCATGTGCAGCCCTAACAATTAAATCAGCACTAGTGCTTCCAGAAATCTCTATGGGCAGATTTACTGGTATGGTAAAATAAATACTATTACATGAAAATTAACAAGGCCAAGAAAATTGTTACATACTTGAAACTGCTTTCTGCATAAATTGCAGCATTGTTGTAAGAGGTGAAGCTGGAACAGCCCTTTACCTCAAAGCTTTTGCTGAGAGAAAGGAGGATTTGGTTTATTTAAACCAAAAGGCAAGTGCAAGTATTTAATAAGAGACATAACACGTGTGTGTGAAGAGAAAGAGGGTTTTCTTGTCAAGTACTGTACAAAATAACAGCTGTGCTTATGTTGGGGAAAGACACCTCTCAGCAAAGGAGGTAGCACTTGGTTACCTGAGGAGAAAATTCATCTGACAGATTAATTATTTTTGAAGCAACAGCAGCAAAGAACTGATTAATACATAGAGCTCCCTATCTCTAAGCCTCTATAACAGCCACATTAAGTAAATTCCATTTCCCTGAAAATACTCAGACTTATTAGAAGGTCTTTATGTACTTACAAATGTGTCAACAAGAGACAGGGAGGTAAGAATTTCTAAGAGGTATTACTGCAATGTATATTTGATAACAAAATTTGCTGGTGAAAACAGCCAAAGAAAAAGTATAAAGGTCTAATGGGCTTAGTCTACAACTCACAAAAGGCCACTTTTCCAGCTGTAGCAAAGATATGATGGATGCTTCTTCAATGGAGTATCACAGTGGCCAAGGACAGAGATGAATGTACTTGTTTGCAAGTGAGATATTTTTACAAGTATTTTTACAAATAATTTTGGCCACGAGCATGAACTCCTCTTTGACAAACTAATACCAATTACCACAATCATCAGCTGAGAAAAAAAAAATAATCCTTTATCCAGATGGTTGCAACTTGTCCACTTCAGGAGTCCTGCACTGGATATTCACAGAGGGTCACTGACCACTTAAGTCACATAGTATTGTTACTGTTCTGATGCTTGATTGGATTATTTAAACTAGAAAAGTAATAAACAGCAAACAAACATGTCCATTCTGAACATTTGGATACTTGCAATTTGTACTGAAATTAATTCTATTTTAAGATTTGCAATTAAAATGAGGATTCACAGACTTGTGGGAGCTATTCAGAGTACACACATTGGGAATTTTATGTCTCCAAAACTAATAAAGATCAAACTCAAAGCTTCTAGTTACCAAAATTAGTTCAAATCAATCTTGTTACTAGTTGATCAGCCATACCAGCTAAACAGTTGCAAGTCAGGGCTTCCTGCTACACTGGAGAGCAGAGCTGCCAAAATCTCTAGGGTTTAAAGATGCAGGACACTGGGGAAGCCACTTGACCAGCACTCATTTGTACACTCAGATTTTGTGACTGGTGGCTTATAAGGAAGGATTCAAGTTTCAGAAGCGTCACGTGTTATCATGGCATGCTCTTCAATGTGCTTCTGTTACCTCAGAGCTCGTTGTTTACAAAAAAATAGAAAAAAAACCAAACAACTAGTGTGGTGAAGTAAAACAGCAATGCTATACTTACGGAAATGCATCCTTCTCATAAAAACTTCTCCCCAAACAAGAAGAATGACAGTTCATTGTCACCTGAGGCAGATGCAAAGCTTCCTTTGTTCCTTCACTCTCATTTAGCAGTGGTGCCACACGCTACAAGGAACACTCTGAATGTATTAATCACTCTCCAACAGTCATTCCTCCTCAGAGCAAACAGATGTCCCACAAACTTGTCGCTGCATGTGGCAGGAAGTCTTTGCAAAGAAACTTGTTTAGGTTTTTTTACTTACATTAAATAAAGATTTAGCAGTAGAAGCTACATGTAAGGTTTAAGGAATAAGCAGGACTTGGTACCTGTAGGTAACAAGTATTTACCCCACACCTTTAATTAAAAAAAATTCTGTATGATTCAATAATTTCCCATTTTTTTATATTTATCCAAGATCAGATGCTGATCAGGTCTTAGGATCTTAATCCCAAGAAATGAAGAGATAAATATGTAAGAAATTTAATTGATATACAGCTTTACTCTTAAGAAAAAAGAGGACAGAACTTTTTTAATTCTCTTCAGCTCTTCATTCAAGACACCATATCATAATAACCCCTTTCCATAGTTTTGTCTTGAAAAGTATTAGAATTATTTTTGCCCCCACATCTTTCATGTGAAAGCTGCTCCAAAATTTCACTTCATCAACAACTAAAAATGTCCTTCTAGTTTCATGATTGCTTTATACTAACTTGTCCTTTTGCCAGCATTGCTCTTTATTTTCAGCACTTCTTTTGCTTCCTCAGTCATTTCCCATACATGAGCTTGCAACTTATTAGCCTCCAAATGCATGACCTTGCACTGCACAGCAGTGAATTTCATTTGATTCTGACTCCTCCAGACCCTGAGTTCATCCAGTTCTTCCTATCTGACAGGCCCCTCCTATTCAAAGTTCTGTCATCTGTATATTTTACAAGTACAAATCTCCTTTTTGGGACAATGATATTAACAAAAACACCAGAAAATAATATTAATCAGGAGACCAGTCCTTATAAAGTGTAGTCCTTTTAAACTGTTGCCTAGACCTTTAACTAAAATCTTCCAGCATCTCCTGTAGTTCTCAGCCCTTCTCATCATTCTTTACTCACTTTGCAACTTTCTTTCTGATGAGCATTTTCTCTAATTTCCCTAAGAGATGCCAAATCACACACCCCACTACAGTCCAGCTAGAGGAGTCCAATTGCACTTTGTTATGTAGAAAATGAGTTATCTTATCAAAGATGTCCCGATGGATTTATCCTCAATGTATTCCATCAAATCAGTGCTGAGCAGTTGCCAAAAAGACAAGTTGCTGAAAGATTGTTTGCAAAAATGCCAGGTGCTGTATTTTTTATGCAGCCCAGTTCACCTTCACCTCTCACAATTTAAACCTCTATTAGTGGCAAATGTGATACTAGTGCCAATGTTTGCCACTGCCAAGCTAAACCAAATTCCACCATCACTTTGACCTGAGTAACTCTATCTCAGCAGCTACCCAGGCACAGAGAATCTCATCTTCTTTGCCTTTAGCTTCACATTGTATCAAGGTGCAGCATATTCTGTAGGAGTCAGAAAATTACATCTTTAGCAGTAAGCTCTGAAAAGAACAAGAAGTTCAGTCAGGGAAGAGACAAGATAAAAGCACGATCTCTTTTCCCAGATTCATGATGACGTTAATGAATAATTGAGCCAATAAACACAGAGTTTCACATCATCAGGATGTCCTTGGTGTGCAATACCGGTGAACAGTTCTCTCGTTAACTATGCCAGTTTCATTTGTCCTAGGTACAGTCATTTCTCTGGGATACATCTTCTTGGGAAAAATTTGGAAATAAGCAGGAAGGAGGTGATAATGAAATGTAATATTACTGTATACAGTGATTTGGCATCTCAAATTTTTCTACTCTGTGGCACAACCCCCTGAGATGCTAAAATGCTCCATCTCTAAAATCTCTCTGCTCTGCATCCCAAGCTTCCACACAAGCCAGGGGTAACACAACAGAAGCTGAAAACAGTGAAAGACTTTTCCTATATTAGCATTTTCTAAAACCTATTTGTCCACAATTATGATTATTTTTTTTTTCTTTATTCACAACACCTCATGATGAAAGCATATAACCTATATTACCAGAGTCCTGCTAAAAATTTCTGGAAGCTCAAATCACCAGTGCACACAAAAGCATCGTGTGCTTTCACCTTAGCAATACATACTGGTCTTCTGTTGGTACCTTCAAGACTGTTATCAGTTCAGGCCTTTGCTTTCTGTGAAGACTCTCCAACTCCAGGCTGAGGGCAGTGAAGCTGGGACAGAGAGTGTGAGGCTGAGACAAAGAGCAACTGAATCACAAAGGAAGCTGAGGGAGCCCCCTGAGGCAGAGCCTCCTGCTGCAACACCTTCAGGTGCACAGCCCTGCACACCCTGAGCTCTGACAGCATCCCACTGCTGTCATAGGCAACAGCAGAGAATTTCTTGAAGCTGAGGAAAATACTGCTTTCTCTGACGACTAAATGGAAAGAATGAGCTTATGAAATGGAGGCCTTTGAACAACACGTATCTTAGAGCACAAAGAATTTGATGGCTCAGAACCAATTAAAAATACACAGTAAGCAAGTTTTGACTTTTTTTTAATTTATTTGAGTAAACCCATAATTTACAGAAAAACACCACAAACCTTCTTAAATTTATTTGTTTCCATATAGAACCTTTGAATAATAAAATTAAATTCGACTGTCTTAAGTCTAAGTCTATAATGTTCTAAGTCACAAGGAACTTTTATATTACGGGATCTTCTACTGCATTACAACTTCATATAAAACTATAAAAATAACACACTATTTAAAAAATATCTTAATTTATTTGCAAAAGTATTGGTTAAGTCAAGTTTTAAGTAATTGATACAGCTCAGTCACACTTTACACACTTTAAAGGATAAAACTATTTTGAGTACAAAATGACATCCTCTCATGATCTGACTATGCCAGTTCATAGTACTTCCCAGAATTTGGATCAAAGTAACAGTTCAAACATGGATCATACAAAAGAGTCAAAATTTCCTCATCTTCTTCAGCATGGAGGTCATTTTCACCTGTGTCAAGTGGGAAAAGTAAGAATAAATCACTCTTACTCACTTAGACAATAACATGGAAGTATCTTTCTGTCAGATGTGACACAATGTCTCTTCAAAGTGTATGACCTTCTGACTTCTGAATTGTTACCTTCAAGACAACAGCAATTCACAGTTTTATTGTATTTCTGAAGACATGCATTCAACAAAGGTGAAATGGTGTCAGAGTTTCCTTAACAACTGGATGTCACAAAGTCCAATGCAATAGTTCACCAGAAGTATCTTTACTGATAGTGGATCCAAGTATCCTAAGTGATATTTTTCTCAATGACCTTCACAAAGAGTAATGCTTTAGT
Organism: Apus apus; assembly: GCF_020740795.1. Taxonomy (NCBI): domain Eukaryota; kingdom Metazoa; phylum Chordata; class Aves; order Apodiformes; family Apodidae; genus Apus; species Apus apus. The sequence goes on from NC_067290.1 coordinate 6,781,287, forward strand.
ACAAACAAAGACAGGCAGTGAATACTAAAGGCCTGTAAGAATGAAAGGATCTGAATGTCTGGTATACAATATTACCTAAGTGTGCAGTATAGGTAAATCTATCCAAAAGAGCTTTCAATATCTGAGAGGAAATAAGATTCTTTCAAACAATAAACATTTTAAATCTAAGTTGTCTGAAGTGTTGCAAAATGGAAGAATGTTTTCAGGGAACAGAAATTAATCCTTAGCCTAAAATACACTGATAAAGCCTTACAGACTTTTATTACTGATGCTTCATAGAGTCCTTTTCTAAACCTGTCTGTCTTTCACCTGAGCTAAATCCAAGTTCTATGAGCTATAGCTTTTTGATAGGAGATAATTCACAGCTGAACAGAATCTGTATTTTGAATTCCATCATAAATGTTCATCTTTTCCTCTGACTGTTAATACAAATGGAATGCTCTGCGTGGCCTAACACTTCATGATAAGTAATGGCCTGTTATGCTAACAGCAGCAGTTTCACAATGCTCAGGATCTATTTAAAGCCAGGATCACAGAACAATATATAGGTTACATTATCTAGAGACCAGAAAGTAGGTTGGTGCACTTTATGCTTACAGAAGAAGCCTGCACTTGATTGTTTGGGAGGAGATTTCATTTTTGTTTCCTCAGTAGCATTAAAAAATGCCATCAGAAAGAAACCATCTCTTACTGTAACCACACAGGTAAAAAGGTGAAGCTAAATTATTGTCCTCCTTGTTATGGGTACTTTGTAAGGCCTGGTAAAATAAATGGGATTAATGAAGATGCTTTGCACAGCTTGGGAAAAATCATGCAGTGCAGAAAGAAGGCCTAGAACTGGATGGCTTTTTCTACCCTTCCAATCATAGTGAACAAGGAAATGGTATTTGTGCCTCATTCCCTCACACAGCCTTACACTTTCACCTGAAACCACGTTTTTATCTCCACTCAGTTCCTCCTTCTATTATTTTGCTTTTCCCTGCATATGCTTCTCTTAAAAAATGATTCATTTTTATTCTTCAAACTTGAATCTCCATCCATTTCTGCCTCAGAACTGGCCTCTCAATATACTCCCTGGGTTGATTCAGGAATAAGTTCTCCAGACTGCTCAGGGGTATCCCTCTTTCATACCAGAATTAGATTGCATCCAGGACTAGCTGGATTTATACTGTTACAGTAATAATTCCCTGCATCTATTTTCATGTGAACAAGACCACAATTTAGTTTTCTAGATGTATCTTCTTTTTAAAGTTAGGCCTCTTTCTTTCAGCACCTCACAATATCTCCAAATGCATCTTAAGGCATTTCTAGATGTTGCAACAGATTTTCAATGGCAGCACAGAGTATGCAGGGTTGAAGAAATAAAAAAAATAATAATCTGAAAAGGTCACTTGTGTTCTTCTACTTCCAAAAAAAGAAGTACTAATTACATTCAGTGACATTGTTCTACAAAACTTACCTACTGTGTAAAGGTTGTATTAGAAGGCATCTTTCCACTTTTAAATATATAGTGTGCAACCTGATTGTATGTAGGAATTGCTAAATTAATGGATAAACAAGTCACTTTCAAAAGAAATTTCCACAGCTGTCTAAGAATTAAAAGACTTTTTATAAATATTCTAGTGCTATAATATAGCTTTTTCTTTAAGGATAGTTTTAGATTAAATTACTATCTTCAATACACTATATTCACTACAGATTTTCAGTACTGATAATATGCTTTTGTTATCCTGCAATACTTGGAATACTGGAAAACTGAACACACACACACAAAGTAACCTTGTGACACTTTAGTCATTTCCCAACATGAGAAATAACTCATTTTCTAATGTGAATAAAAGAAAAGAGGTGAACAGGGCAGTAGAATTTTCTGGAACGAACTGGAGCATTTAGTTTGTTGGTGAGATCTGATACTTAGTTGGCAGTAATAACACAGTTCTTTTGTCACACAAATAACTTAATCAAGTGATTAAGGGGAAAAACAAGAAACAACAAGCTTTTTTCTGAAGTGCAAGAGATGTTTCACAGGACTAGACCTATTCAGCAGCTCTTTTAAAAGCAAGATTTTTTAAACAAGGTATCTGGGAAAGCAAACAGACTCTAATGTTTGATGGGTACAATCTAATCTGATAAGCAGATATTACATGACACTGCATTTTCACACACCACCATATTATGTCCAAATTGAATTTCACTGTAATATTCATATAATAATTACAAATATTCATCTTTGAAAACATTCCCAATTTGAGAGGCATAATCTGTTTTAAACAGTGAATCACTGAGACATCTTTGTCCCTTGGGCAGCCAAAAAACACAGGTCAGATTTATGAGCTTTCACATTCAATTCCCCAGACTTAAAGAAAAATGTAGATATCTACCCTGTTTCCTAAGACAACCAAGAAGAAAAAAAGGGTATTTGAAGAAAGGAAGGTATTTGTTTTACTCGATTGTTGTTGACTCTCCAGTTCCAACTAAGTTCTTTGCCATTCTCTAATCAAACTCTATTAATAAACAAAAATTTCTAACACTTCATGTGGTGACAACAGCCTTTACTCAGGAAATGCTTAGATTTCATTTCAGGCTAAATCAGAAATTTTTCTTCAGAAGAGAAGTCTCACTTACACAAGTGTAATTGTACTTCTGAATAAGAATGTTTAGTCTTTGCATTCTTTATTTCATAGGTTTGCCATCCCCACTACCATAATTTCCTTATTTTAAACAAATAAGGTGCATTTTTAATGAGTTAAACTGTATCAGGCTGGAACATTAGGAAACTGCAACTGTGTAAGTTATTCTTCTATCAGAGGCCAATAACACTGCATGGAAAATTCTGCTTGGGCTGAGAAGAATAAATAAAAGAACTTGGAACCAAAACACAGCAGTATAAAAAACTACAAAAGGCAGCATCAGCACTAGAGTAAGAGCACTTAGAAATGTCTTTGTATCCAGGTCCTTTAATTGTCTTCATAAATTCCTACCTGGAACACTCTGATTTTTTGAAGATTCCATGTGTTCTTCCAGTTGTTGGCTTCCAGGAATGATGGGGGGACTGAAGACACTCAACCAGTCCCTAAAAAATACAAATCGAAATATTATTCATACAAGCAAGGTTTGTTTTCCTGTTTATCTTAATTCTTAATTATTTAACAAAAATTCAAAGGAAACTGCATGTTGTTGAGTGTGATGAAGTAAAATCTAGCTGGATTTTATGATTATAAAAAGAAACTTTACAGTTAATACCATTCTTCAATGTCAAGCCATCCTACCTTCCTCAGCCTTTTCAGCTGTTCTGCTCACATGACACACTTGTGTTTTAGGGCAGGTTTTCTTTGCAGATTTCAGCTGTTTTACTCTATTAGCAAAAGGTGCCCATGAGATGTGCTCCACAATCCACAGAGCTACATTCTGAAAGCCTTTGTGACTCATGAGAGTCTTTTTCTGAGGCATAAAGACTTGGTATGATCAGCCTGTGTTTGATGAGAGACTGTGGGGGCCAATTTGATTACAAATCCTCACCTTCTCTAAGGAAAAAGGCTTAAAGACAATCACAGGAGATGTGCTTGCTTGTCATGAACTTTATACTTGTCACCTGTGGTGCATCTTTCACAGCCTGGATGGTTGATGAGTTAGAACTCAGCTGAGACATTAAATGGATGAAAACAACAGTGTGATACCAGCTCAGCGCTCGTGAGCTGTGGGACAGCTGATTTCTATAAAATAATTTCATCTTTCCAGTTTAATTTAACATTTTTCAATAAAGGGATGGAATTAGCAAGTCAGAGCTGAGCATAATGTACCAACTTCCAGTGTTTTGAAGAAGGAAACTTTGGATTGAGTCAGGATCTTACTACTGATAGAATGGTTGAAAAAAAACTTTGTTAGGTAAATACTTTATAAACAATTGTTTGTAACAATTGTAGCATCATTTTAGCTACTGACAAGACTACATCTTCTCATCACAGCTGCCATCTATCTATCTTGATTCTGCAAAAGTTTTTATAAGATCCTTATCATAGAGGAAGGAGCATGGACCTTCTTCACCTACTCGATTTAATAGGCAATTTATGCCTCTCCTGATCACTACTTTGGGATAGATTTAAAATATTATTTTCACATTATCGTGCATTCATTCAAAGTTCAATGTTGACTTCACATACACCACTTTATGATGCACTGTCTCTGATTGTTCTAGCTCAAGAGAAGGAAAATAGATAATTTGTTTTTATTGTTATTGCTTTTTATTGCACACTGAGCTTCAGACTTGTTCATAGAAAAGGTGGGTAGGAAACACCAGAATCAGAGGTCACTTCTATTATACTATCAATCAGAGAAAGTTAGCCCTGAAAGGACACATTTAAGTCACAAAGCTGAGACATTCCTTGTGCAGGTTACCATGTCCTGTAATTCTTTTTTAAAATGTAACTAACCTTTGTACAGTGTGCACAAGGCCCCATCTCTCCTCTGCAACAGGAAAGAGCTTTAACACATTAAAGTTTCCATTTAATCATTGCCTAGACTAAGTAATTGCAAGTTAACACTTGAACACAGAGTTCAAGGGACCTCAGTAAATCATCTCATTTTAATACAACTAGATCCATCCTTTTTGAACAACCTACTTCACTGCAAGGCAAGAGGAATGGAAGGGAAAAGGGGTCTTTAAAATTCCGTTATGTTTGCTTCATGCTGGTGGGAACAGTGTATCTCTACCAAGCAAATTACGCTTGGTTTGGGGTTGATTCAACTTCTGGCTGGCTGTGGCTGTTCCAACAGCTGGCACAAAAACTTTATGCATGCAAACTCATGATAGAGACTGGGGAGATTAGCCAGAGCTGTAGAGTTAACTTCATCACCCATGGCTTCCTCTAGAAGGGATAACATTTCCAAAGCTTGACAGATTTCTTTATGTTGCCAGACTGTAATAGTCTCAACTCAATTGTCCAACACCAAGTAAACAGGTAATATACTTCTGCTTTCTGAAAAGCCTTGATGGTCTCATGTAAGATTTGCTTCTGACAGAGAAATCTGGCAAGGTTCATTCATGTGTTATAATTGCTCAAGAATGCCATTTGCTTTTTTTCTTTTTTTTTTTCTTTTCCTGTTAGTTTTTCTTGCTACTTCTGGACTTGCTACTGATTCCACATCTCCTGTTGGCATGTACACATTATCTGGGGTGAAACAGGGGACAACCACCTATCTGTTTGCAGTCAAAATGGAAAAAACTAATTTTCTGCCTCAGAAAACAGAACTGCTGGTGTAGAAAACCAGCAAGAAGCATAGCAGATTTAAGGGAAGTTATTGAATTTCCCATCATTTCAATATGTAAAAAACATACTTTAAAATTTCTTTATACCATCATATTATTTTCATATACGTGGCCAACTTCACCACCAACCCTACTCCTCTCCTGCTGTTCAGTTAATGCCAGTGAGACTAGGGACAACTAATCCACACAGCAATATGCTTGTCTAGACATCTCATTACTAGCACTCTGTGTTGTGTCTCCCCACATTTGCATTCCCTGAATACATCAAGACTCCCTGTTCACACTAAAGCTTCAAAAGCTTTTAGAATTACAGTGGTGGAATATATTTTCCATATCTGCCACTGGCACATGTGGATTCTGCTGCCTCAGAACCAGCCAGCACAACAAGACCTACTCTAGGAATAAGGTCAGTGCTCCTGCTTTGTGCTCACTGACCATGTCCTGTGAACATGGTCAGATCCTAGAGTTTTCAGCGTCAGCAAAACAATCTCTTGGAGAAACTGTGACAATTTTAGAGAAGGTAAAAAAGGACTATTAGTGCTAATCTCCATCTCTGCTTCCCAAGCTACCCTTGCTTCCAGATTCACTACAGCTGTTTTAAAGGACAGTCATGTTTGAGATCCAGAGAAGACCTAGAATATTTCTGCTAGGAAGACTGCTGAAGCAAAAGTGGTGCAAGTAGAGAGGAGAGACAATGCTTGCTTCTAAATAGAATTATCTCAATCAGACCAACAAATTTAATTAGGACAGTAATATTCAGCTATTCAAACCCCTCCCAACAAGACAAGTCATCAAAGCACTACAATATTTGGGATTAATTTTTGACTTTGAAGGTTGAAACATTTTACACAATATATATTAAAAACTGTTTCATCACTTCCATGTGTTACCTAACAATATCTAAATCAACTTTTCCTAAAATATTGAAATTTTTTTCAAATCTCACCCATGCTGAATTCTTCTTGGCTAAATTGGAGTAGAGAGTAGCTACTGGCAGTTGGTTGAGAAACTTCTGCAAGGTGGGATTACAGTGGTAATTCTGACAGATGCTGTTCTCTAGCAGTCAAGACAGTCTTTTCCACCATGAAATCTGCAGTTGCTTTTAGGAAGCAATTAAGGTGTGTGTGAGAGTGAGCCTGGGAGTTAATTAAAAGCCAAAACAAAAACAAACTGAAAAACTGTAGACCTTGCCTAAAAGTAGAGCCCAGCATGGAGACAATGGGCAACATTCTGAGAAAAGCAGACTGTGGTCCTATTGTTTTTCATTCTGACTGACTGAAGAATATTTTGGGGGGTAAATTTCTTTACGAAGCTAGTTTATCTCCTTAAAACAGAAAAGCTCATAATGCATTCTGACTAATTAAAGACACTCTATGCTATCAATGCCTCCAGCTGCAATCAATATAATCAACATGCAATAAACTATGTAGAGCTTTCCTAGTAACAACGTGGAATGTTAAGCATTGTCTTTTGACATTGTGAGTTGCATTGAAGGCTCTGAAGAGCTCCCACACACATTTCAAAGCATCATGCACCTTAAATACTCACCCTGAAATTCTTCATTATTCTGAAAGTTATTCTTCATACCAAAATATAATTTAAAATGTTGTATAATCTTGTTATATTGTGGCCTTTCCTTTGAAAATTCTTTCAAAAAAGAACAGTCATATCTTGAAATATTACATGATAGCTGAACTGTGATGGAAAGCAAAGTAATCTTTTGAACTCAGGAACATTGTTTTCAGTTTTATGACAGTATATTAAATTTTGTAGAAAATGGCATCCATCAATAGTATTTGTTGAGAAAATTACTGATGCTCTTTATTAAGCAGCACTATTAATGACAGTATATCAAAATCATTACCATAAACAGAAATCCAAAAATCAGTGGGTTTTGATTGAGAACTTAATTAACACCTTTGATACTTCTTTTTTTACAGATTTTTTTTGCATTTTAGTCTATACTACTGGCTGGACTGAGAAAATTGCAAATCACTTTGATATAAAGATTCTTAACACTTCTGTCAATTGAGATAACATGCTTCAATACATTTCTTTGGGATCAGATTTAATTTGTATGATGAAAAGCTGTGGGATAATTTAATCCACACTATTAAAAACATGAAAATATTTCAAAGTTTTCGTATGTTGTTGTCCAATAATCTATACAGGAATTAAAAGGAATATTCAAATTCTGTGCTCAGCCTGGCAATAGAGTTAAAAAATGCTAGGCAAGGGCTCGGTACATTATATCAAATCAGGAACTGAAAAACATCAGTTTTGTATCATTAAGAACACATCAAATTGACAGGCTGTTCAGCATCTTATGAGTACAATCAATTAAGAACACAAAAATATGATATTTAACTGTATAAACTACTTAGTAAACCTTTATGAATACTCGAGTGGAAGTGGCAGGTGCCTGAGTGATAATAAAAGAAGCACGTTTGCTAAATTTTTACAGTGGCTATTTTGACTCTCTGGAGGGTCAGAGAATGTAATTTACGAATCAAGAATACAGAAACATTTTAAAGAAAAAAGGTCCAATTCTTGACATCTTGTGCAACCATCAACTAAAATCTCAACACACATTTCTGCTCCATTACTAATTTTTAATATCACATGAATCTAATTCTGCTGCAAATAATATAAATACTGCACCACCATTCCCTGATGCAAAGTGTCAGCTCATGTAAAAAGTATGTTTTAGTATAACCTTAATACTCCATTCAGGTATTTTTCTCATTTGTTTGGATTTCTAATTATATCTATTTAAGAAAGATTGTCAGAGACTAACTCAGCTCTTAGATAAATCAAGAAAAAGCCACCTAGCTTTGCAACATCCCTCATCTATTCACTGTTCCATCTTTATTGGGCATGTACTACTTGTCAGATTAGCAGATCTGAATTTTCAACTATTTTGATATCTGCTGATTTTTCACACATTTGTTTGACCTGATTCACTTAAATCAGATTATCTATACACACCTATTTGGGTTCTGCTTTGTAATATATTCATGCTGTATGCATCACAGGAGGGGTTTTTTAATACAAGCATTTCCATAGAAATAAACATTTCAATAATAGCTTCAGGAGTGATGCAAGGACTTATGAAGGCCATTAACAATAAGATGTGTTTGTGTTATGTACCAAATGCAATCATACTGGAAAAAAAGTTTGAAATTAAATTTCAAGTCCTGCCTGTAATGCCTGTGAAATCTCCTTAGCCTTAAATTGTCCATTATTGTATCTAAAATGCTTCAGTGTCAACTTTTGAACACTCTTACAGTTCTTAGATAAATATGTCATAAACCAAGAAACATTAATTTACACTTCAATAACTGTTTCATGTTACTCAGCTCCAGGTGGGAAAACCAGCATCTTTATAATGTAAAACTGAGTGAGTGTACAGAAAAGATGATATACTACCAAAGAATATAGACTATACCTATGCAGACAAATCAAGGATTTTTTTAAAGGCACATTTTAATAAAAATACTGAAAAATAGCAAACATACATATCCATATCATTTTGCACAAATTGAAAGCTCTACTTTAAAAAGAAAAATCCTAAGTGTTTAAGGGCAATCTGGTAATATATCAATGATTAAAAAAATGTAAACCATGACCTACATTGTTTTATTCTACTGGAGTGTTATTGTAGTTTCAAAATACCATTAAATCAGCACAAACCAACACTCATCATTTCCTGCACATTTTTCACAGTGAGCTGCATTCTGACTATGAGTAATCTGTTAATCTGCTCTTTGCCTCACAATCCATCAAAGTGACAGATTCATTCCATCCCTAATACATAATATCTTCATTTACTGTATATGCCTTACTGGAACATTCATTTTTTGCTAGCCCTAAGATTTAGAAAATAACAAACATATTTACAGAACCCCTTTTTCCTTCCTCCAAACCACTTCAGCAAGTCCAGCCTGCCAAATACCAGACTTCTAAAGCAGGCAGAGAGACACTCTGAAAAAGTAAATGACTTAATTGTCAATGAATTTGTAACAAAAGATCATAAAAAGTACAAGTGCAACCAGGAATGGAAGAGTTGAATCTTCTCCTCTTGGAGTCTTAAAAGACCTGGTTTATGGGTGCTGGATCAGATGCAAGGATAACAAAGTAAATTAGCAAAGAATATATTTAAATAGTGTGAGGTGATACAACAAGTGGGCACAGTATAATCACACCAACTGGTATTAGCTGAAAGTTGGACCTGTTAATGCTGTCCCATTTTTCTTTCACTATCAATGTTCAAATGACAAATTTGTGCAGATTATTAAAAACATCTATATCAGTCTAAAAATATGAATGACCTGAATTTGGAGGTTTAACAGCTTGGTAATTAATATATTGTGTTATTTGGTCAATGTTTTGCAGTTAAATACATTAAACTCCTTATCATAGCTTCTCTTAAATAACAGCAACATTGGAATTTACTTCAAGACTAAACCTCTAGCTCATCACCTTGCTGGCTAGACTGTAGTCTAGACATTCACTAGAGATAGAAAAGAAACTAGGAGAGAAAACCACAGTTTTATAATCTAATTTAAGTAAAAGACTAGCCCTTTTCTCTTTGTTAGTTCTGATCTATTTTTCAGCAGATCAGGTGTATACATTGGAATAAAAGAATCTGCAAAGGTGTGTTAAAATTCCTTCATATTAATCTGCATTTAAGCAAGTGAATTCTAATAACAACATCAGTAATTTTTCAGTGAATTAAATGGATTTCTACATTAAGTGCCCATGAGACAGTGTGCTTTTTAACACATTTTTAACAATTAAATACACAATTCATTTTAAAAATTATATTTTAATATTCCACCAGTTCAGGAAACACCTGAATCTAGTACCTAATGAGTTTTTGTTGCTATTAAAGTAATTCCTCTTCTCCACAGATCACCACCACCAGCATCTGACTGTTCCATGTGTCCTGGGTGTAGACTTCATCCCATTTTAACTTGTAATGGAGGACATGGAGCCAGAGAGCTTTTAAAAACCAATGGAGAGACATGACTCAGAACAGCACGAACTTTAATTAATCAAACTTGTTAAAGGTGGTGCTGTGAAAACTAACTTCCTTTTTCCAGAAAAGTGAAAAAGAAAGTATGCAAGAAAATAGGCCTTTTAGTATATTAATGCAACAAACTGAACAGCATGAAGCTGGAAACTTAGCACACAAAGTGAGAAGTATGCCAATTTATTTCTTCAAAAACGTAATTTTTTTCAAAAAAGTAAGATCTAGGAATAAAAAACAACACCCTTTCAGAAATGGTACTGGAATAGCAGGGAAGAGAGGTGTGGGCATTTATCTCCTTGGAAACTCAAACAGTTCTACTCTGTAAGACAAAGTTGTGTGCACATATGGTCAAGGACCTTGATTGGTCTGTATTTAAATTAGTTTCTAGTTCAGAAGGAGAACAAAGGAATGAATAAATATTTCCATAGATGAGGGCTCATTAGTGGAAGTGAAGCTTTTCTCTCCAGAAAAGGGAACAATCTAAACTTCTTTGGAAGCTTGCCTGCCCTGTGAACTAAGCTAAAATCCCAAGGGTCTAGGAGTTGTCAGAACTTGGACTCAGATCTTAGATGCTGGCTTGTGGCTGGACTGCTGTCTTGTCATCCCTAAGCACTGGAGATTCCCTGGAGGAATACACATTGGTAAAGGGCCCTAGCAGCAGTTAAGTGAGCACTGAAGGAGAGATTGCAACACTGTGAAGAGGGAATCCTGGACTTGCTATAAACTAACACCTACCTCTTCCTTTCAACCCAAGAGACCTTAGAGGCACATAAAATATTTTCTTGCCTATTGTCCGTCTTGTATTACATATAAGCATGTTCAGACACCTCTGAATGGCCTAGGAATATTCAGAAAAAGGGTATTCCTATACAGATTCCTCTACAGAGGAAAGCCATTTTTTTATTATTTTAACAAGCTTTTTACATATTAGTCTCAACAACCTTTCTGCAGCTAAGCTTTTTACCATTATGATTAAAAATTTTAACCTTTTCAATTAGACGTTTCCTGTTCTATTTGCTTCTTTTGTCATGTTCTTTTTCATGCATATTACAGCCTGACAAATGCAGCAGAATTTGCTAATTCAGATTAACGACTGGAAGACCTATTGCAAATTACTCTATTTTGTGGATGAGTAAAGTAACTCAGCAACTACAATGAAAAACCAAAGTACATTTTGTGATATATTGTTCTTGTTCACTTATTTTGACAACTGTTGTGCAATTTTATAATACTTCATAATGTAATATTGTCTGCTTTGCAGAATTAATGGAGTTATATGGATTTGATCTTGCAATGAATCATAATAAATATGCTTCTTTGTTTGCAAAACTCAGTCTTCAAATTTGCCTTTTAAGTTATTCTGCTACTTAAGCCTTTGCTTGGAAATACAGGATACAAAGACCTTTTGTGTGTGAATTTCACAGATGCATGTTAAAGAAGTTCTGGGGGTAGTGCAAATAAATGTTATAGCTCCAATCCTTCTTTTACTGCATCATTTTCTAGGTGAGTTTAATCTTACTGAATCTCTCAATGGTACAATAACATCCATCAGCCACTGGAAAGTTTAGTTTTCATCTGAGACAGATGAGAGCACCTGAATCACAGATTCAAAGCTGAACATACATACTGTGGAGGTGTTTTTGTGCTGGAATCACTGATATATCATGCAAATTTTAGGTGCTGTAATGGTGACAACATTTATGGCAAGAATACATTCTAGAAAATACTTCCCTACCAGAAACTGTTAAGAAAGTGAAAGAAATAATTCACTTCCTAAAATCAATAGAGTGGTCAGAGTTATGCACAGAAAGAGGTGTTCATTATATTTAACTAATATATCAGAACTTTACCAATAATAATTTCAAAAATTTAAAAATTTATTTTAAAGAACATGTTTATCCATTTTATGGTTAATTATCTGAACTACTGTGCACACATATCATAACAAAAAAAAATAAAATCACCCTGCTTGATATAGTCCTAATATAGGATATGGGTTCTGCTTGCCTTTTTTTTTTTTTTAAGGTAAAACCTACAATTTTTTCTGAAAAGTTTATAGTTATTGTCCTCCTCAAACATGTTAATCTTCATGTCCATGAAACATTTATTTTCTGACAATAAATCTAATAGGGACAACAAATTAAACTTCAGTTTAACAATTATTTTAATCTGTGAATGAAAACCAGCTTGATCACTCATCCTTTAATTTGTGACCACTGATCAATTGTCTTTCTCATAAAACTCCTGTGGTTTATGTGCAAATCTTATTTTCTTGGCTTTAGTCCAAATCAGGCAGACATTTACTATCATCAAATCTCTGTGCCCACAATTCACTATGGGGACACATGTTTTTTAACATGTCCAGATACATGTCTGGGTAAAACCCAACTGAAAATGTGGCTGTGCACATTTTATATTCAATTACTTCAGTAAAATATGCTTCTTGTAGAAGGATACTCAATGCAATGCTAAAATATTTGTGTTCTGATTTATTGTGGGTTTGGGGGAACAGTTGTTTGAACTTCAGAGGAACAAACTTTACTTGGTAAACTGGGAAGAGTTGAGTTGGATGTCAACTGAGGGTCTGGTGAGACAAAGCTTATAAAACAGGTTTCAACTTATTAAAGAAACCTCTCAAAGTACACAAAAATCAGCTTTTATCAGAAATAAATTTCCTGGAGAGCACCTGTAGAAGTTCAGAAAATCTATTCATAAAATTAGGCTCAATGATCTTTTTCAGAGAGCAGCTTTACATTTTGCATTTCAGAATGGCTGCAATTCCTTTAGACTATTTACCTTCTTTAAGCATTTCATTTAATGATACTTCCAAACCTTCTATGACACACAAGAATTTTTGGAGGACAAAAGTAGGTGGAGGGTACATAGCACCTTCCAGTCCCTGCACTGGAGGAAGTAACCAGGCAGTTACAGCTTCCTGTTTGGAGGGAAGAGAGCAATGCTGAAGGTCACCTAGGACCACACAGTGGGAACTGCATAGCTAGGGCTGGAAACACTGCACATCATCTTGCTCACCTGGCCCTGCAGCCTCTACAGTCAGCCTGTCTCCTTTCATTAACTGGTTCTACACCTTGCAAAACAGCATGATGCAGAGGTGATTTGTATTGCAGTAGCAATATTCTTGGCAGACTTATGACTTTTACCCACTGGAACCAATGGAAAATGAGTCTAGCTGGGTCTTTTTATTGACTCCATTCCATTATCTTCACAGGTGCTTTCTTTCCTGGCTTCTTCTTTTACCTTATTACGGACAGAAGAGCAATTTACTGGACAATAGCTTCTGCATTGCTGGCTTTTCATTTCCCAGAATATATGTCTACTACATTCTTTAAAGTTACTTGAGACCTGTCAAATTCTTTATCACTCTTTATAACAAACTATTTGTTGTTTCAGTAAGTGAAACATTTCATGTAACTGACTTCATGTCATGGCCTTTATGCCCACTCACCTACCCACAATAGATCAAATTTTCAGATATTCTCTGTGTTCCCCTTCACATCTACAGTAGCCTTACAAAGATCTAGACATTTTCCATTTGCTCACACATGACTTCTTAAAATTTGCTCTAAAAACAGCTTAGGAACTAAGGTGAAGAATGACCATCAATTTTATCTTCCTCTCATTTAGCTACACACCCTCAGTGAAAAACATTACAGAGTTTTCCATTAGAAACAAAAGGTAACGATGTGAATAATAGTATTCAAGTCGCATCATCTCCAGTTTTTATGTGATGATGCAAACTGACCTCATAATTTTGTCATCTTCTGTATTTACAGCCCAATAATGCTTTTCTGGCAGTTCACGAGGGCTGCTGAATTTATGAGGCACTTGCAAGTCAGGTATTTTATAAATATCTTGCCTGCATTTCTTGAAAATGATTTCTTGAGAAATTTAAGTCTACTGTGTGTACTGGATTAAAATAGCATAAGAACTAAGTCATAATTTATACTACTTTGTTTTAAATTTTATTGTATGGAAATACATGTTTTCATTGTTGATTATATTAACCTGATATGATGTAAAGCTTTCTTTTTACAGATAATGGTGTTTATTCTGTTTCTCTGTATACAAAATGTACCAAGTACCAAATCGCTTTAGCACTTGCAGAAAAATAACTTAATAAAACCTGATTCAACAAATGTAGGGGCAAAAAGACAAACAATGCTTGCACTAAAATGAAGGCAATTCTCTAATGACATCAGAATCATGAAACTGATTCTGGAATAAAAAGTCCTCCACAAAGAGTCAGTCACAAAGTTATTCTGTGCACTATAGTCGAGTGTCTCCATCCATTTCATCCCTTGTAGGAATTCATAAGGACAGAGATAGTTCTTTTGATAACAGCACTGAAGGCAGAGAGGTTTTCAAGACCAACACGAGCACTTTAATTTGCATGTGAAAGGGAACAGAAATCCAGGATTATACTCCAGTAACATACTGTGTGCACTAGGAAATGTATGGCTGCATGTTGCAATAACTGAGGCATCTGGGTGAATTTGCACAGAAGGTTTGATTGTGTTCACTTCATAAAACCAAACAAGAAGATAATAATATGGATGGAAAATGGGATAAGTAACTGAAAACATCTATGTGAGGAGAAATGCATAGTGTCTTGCACAACTGCCTGGCAGTGTGTCATCATAAAACATTTCAGACTGTTGGTAAAGATAAGGATGTTGTAGATGACATGTCCTCTCTCCCACCCCTCACAACACACATACATTGTACAGTTAAAACTTGGACAAGCAAAATCCACATTAATCACATCAAGTCAAAGTGAAACAGAACTACTTTTTAAAATAAGTACACCTCTTGTTCAGGCTGTTAAAAACTGATGAAGTGATGTTGGGGTTTTACAAGTACAAGGCAGTTCTGAAACTGGACAATTAATTTTGATAGTCTACATTTAATTATTTCTCCCTTGTCACCATCCCCCCTTGTCTTCAAATCACCACCTTACCTGATATTAAAGTCACAGGGATTTTTGTTTAGCTCAAGCTAAAAACTTGACAGGCAAAATATGTTGTAGACAGGATTCCTTTGAACTATCCCACAGCATTTTAGCACCCTCTTCTGACTGGGCTACTATCTAAATAATTAACATTCAAATCTTTTGTAGCAAATTGATTCCCTGATACCTACAGTCATGTGCAGAATTCTAGTTCAAAGCCTTCAAAACTGAGAGGGAGAGAGGGAGAAAGAAAGAAATGAGAATGTCCAGGAGTCTGATGAGGGAGATGTGCTGAATCACACACCAGAGCAGGTGTAGGAGCAAGGCCTGTGTCCATGACTTTAAACACACAGTGGCACATCCTAACCATGCAGAATTCAGTTCTGCATTCCTGGACAACACAGACATGCTGCGCACAGCGCCTAAAATGAGCAACAGTAAAGCCCTCTGAGAGGAGGCTGCAGCTGAAAAGAGATTTAAGTCAAAGAATGTCACATTTAATATTCACACCACTCTAACTGAATCCTTGCTGCCTGGGCTATAAATGGAATCTTACCGTGGGTTAGAATGTGAGGGTGGGCTCATTTCTTTCTGATAGTGATGCTCCTGACTGACGGGCTATGGGAAACAAAACAGAAAAGTGAGAAAATAACTTTGCAAATATTCTTTCAGAATCTCCAGAAGTGTGTAAGAGATCTTTCATGAGCTTACACGTTTACAGCTTCTGGCATTAGAATTTCACATTCTTTTTTTCCTTATCTCTGAAATTTCAAAGGGATATTTGATCTTAAGTGTGCAAAAGTACAACTTAACAGATTATTCTTGTCTGGGTAGAAACACGTATGAGTTAAGGACTGGACCACACGGGCACTTCTCTACTGCCTGTGAGGGTGTTGGGACAGAGTCAGAAATTGTTAGAGATGGAAGGGTGGCCAGTAGAAAAACTTGGACTGTATATGTTTAGGAAGCATGGTGAAGGGGCTGCTAGTGGGGTCTGTGCAGAACCAACCACCCTTAAGACTAGACAACTCTGAGCCAGATCTGATAGGGCTGGCAGGCTCGGTTCCTTTAGTGGTCCTTTCCAACCATGACAATTCTGTGATTTCTCTCTCCTCAGAAGCAGCACTAGCAGTAATTTTAGCAGTCTAAATGAAGTCTGCTGAAGCACATGTGCTTCTCTATGGCACTGCCAGTTTGAAACCCTGATGGAGCTGTTCATGAATGGTGGACTGTGTGAATTTTCATACAAAGTCTTCAGATCTTCCCTACCCATTGTAAGACTGTATCCCAAAGGTTTTAAAATACATTTGGCTTGTGGCATTAAAACCAGTTATTTGCAAGAATAATATTCATAAACTGGTATAAAAATTCAAGAATTCTAAAATTTAGAAATACATTTTCTCCTACTATTTATGTAGTGCTTCCAGAAGACACTCCCCTGCCACTATCACACACCTCAAAAGTAGTTCTAAACAAATCACTGAAGCAAATGCAAAAGAAGTGAAAATACAATAATACTTTAACAATACTTGTACAATTTAGTGCATGAAATGCTAAAAATAAACACTAAGTGTTATGAAGCTTTTTTTTTTTTTTTAACATAAATAACTATAAAAATGAGCATGTTCTCATGGTTTCAGGAAGTGGAGAAGGATGTTGTAAAATATATGCTCAGGTTGAATGACATCCTAATTACTGCCAATGTAAGTCACTGCCTGGTGGTGGATAGTGCAATTCCCAAATGATGGCTAGTGGAAAAGTGAGGATGAGACAGAAAGTGCATCAGTCAGTCTATGAACCAGAAGATCTGTCTAAATAATTTTAGTCTCCTTTCATAGTAAAGAATAGTCTGCCTCAGTTTTGCAGTTTGACTCGATGTGAACAGATCCCTCCAGGGGTTGTCAAACGGAGCTCTCAGCTGGAATCATTCTGGGTTTAAATATCACTTCTCTTTTCTGTCAGACTTCAGTTCTGCCAGACCATTTTTCTGTTAAGTGGCTTTCTTTTCTGAAACACCACAAAGGAAGCCAGAAGTTCTTCCACAAATTAGGTATGAAACCTGGAAATACTCTTTCAAATATTTTGCAGATCAAGGCTAATGTGACTGAATTTATATTTAGGAAGTTGCTTGGGGAACAAATAATCTTTCTTGTCTGTGAGCACCCCTTACTCAAAAGACAGGTCTTAGTGGTGAGAATATTCTGGAGTAACCTAATGGAGAATTATACCACTACAAGCTTTGAGGATGTAGGCATGAGCAATCTAGGTGAATTTTCCTGCCCCTTTGCATTTCTGACTGAGAATCAGCGACCACATGCAATAAGATGTCCTGAATTCTCTTATAGAAGATTTTTCTCCAGAATATTGTGCTATATCTGAAGTGGTGTCTGAAGTGTGGAGAGAGGTAATCAAGAAGCTGAGTGTGCCAGTTCTTTGACAGGGCAGGAAGGTCTCACTCGAGCTCTAGAATAAAGCAAGGCATTTAAGCAGAAATATTTTGTGAGCTTTGCAAATTTTCTTGGACAATGTGTATATGTGTGTGGGAATAAATGTCACATTATACTCTGCAATATATAGAACTGTAACTTTCATATTGTTGCAAAGCTATCATGAAATGTCATAGACCTAAAGATTTAAGAAAATATTCAGGTAAGAAAAGGTGAAATAAAAATATTTCCTTCTGCATATTATTGATTTGGAACTGTGCTCCACACACATTTTACAAGTGTTTATAATTCTCCTTCAGAGTAAGTCCAGTTAAAAGTAGAAGTTTTAAATATTTATAGATCTTTATATAATATGTGTTGGGTAGTGTATAATATTCAAAGCTGTTTTATTTCTTTCTGGCTGTCATAGTTTACAGCAGCTGCTAAACAACTCACACTTCAACCATTTCTCCTGACAGCATATATTCAGTTCTTGGTAAACTATTGTAGGATATAAAGTACAGTAGTAATATAAGTGTTTTATAGTTTAAGGACATCTGTTCTAACTGCAGCTTAGCACTATGATTGATCTCAGTGCCTGCACATTCAGAAGAATATCAAGTTTCTTAGATTCATTTGAGTCAGTAACATCAGAGTTTTCAATTAATCTGGAAATCAGACTAACAATGGGAAGTGATGAAAAAAACAAACTCACGAAATACGCATTTTATGTACAAAATATTGCTGTGTAAGTTTACCATCCAACATGATTATACCCTGCCTTGCCTTGCAGACCATCATAGGTACTTAAAAAGGAAAGATACACCAAAAACTGCCTTCCGGTGGTGCTGTTGCCACAGATTCCACTACAGAACAAAAACGTTGTATAAAATGAACAAAAATTTGAAATAAAAAATATTTCTTTCTTATCGTTGAAGAATATAAGAGAAAGCAATGGATACCAGTGTTTTAAATAATCATAAAGATTCTTGGAAAGACATGTAAGCCTGAAAATTTAATCATGAAAATGTAATAATTTGATTTCAAACTGTCCTTAACTTCTCAAACTACAATATGAGGATTATTTCTATTTCTTTTCTTTATGTTGCACTACTAAAATAATCTGCCTGAAGATGGCTGCTGGGAGATGGCTACGGATATATATACATTTTTCTGCAGATTGTACATCTAATTTTGGAAGGATTTTCATTTGCAAATTCTCTTGACAACTCAAATGATGGTACTAAAGATCAGTGACATAAAAAAAATGCTTTTATTCTATAAATATACTTTGAAAACTATATATAAAGGAATAAGTATAAATATAAGGAACACTTGGTAAAAGCTGAAAGCTGAAGAAATGATGACTCTACTCATGCTGGGTCTCACAGTAAGACCACACACTGCAGAAGAGTAGAATCTAAAAGAAGCCACCTTTGAACACATTCTAATCACTCTAACTGGGCTGTATTTTGATCCCTCAGTTACAGGCTGCCTGTGCATCCAGTAAAACATTGACTGCAGATGTGAATGCCAGGTGTGGGGATTCACTGAAAACATCTGTATGAAATTATCTGACAGATTTATTGATTTGAAAGCCAGAGAGAGGAACTAGATCGACTCATGACTGCCTGTAAACCACAGGCTATTAAACTGCAGATCACCAATAAAAGACACCGAGCTACATCAGATCTAGAACTGAGTGAACTGTGAAGTGTGTCCTTCTGAATATGCTCTACTCACAGATAATTCCCTCCTGATTGCTTTTGGTATGTCAGGTAGCCAGTTCTAAATTCATTCAAGGTGTGATTTATCAATATTGTATGCTGCTCATTTTTAAACAAGCATGTCCAATGTAGCATATTGCATCTAAGCCCATTGTAACTTTATCATTAAAATTGATATTTTGAACAGGACATATTTTCTACAAAACCATCTTGACTATCATTAAGCATGTTCCCACCCTTTAAATCTCTGTTAACTGAATCCCATGCCAGATTTTTCACTGTTTTGACAATTATATCAGACTAACTGGCCTACATTAACTTTTTCATTTCATCTACCCATTTGAATATTAACACCCCCTCACTACTCTCAAAGCCTTCTGAAATGTTGTAAGCACATCCAGATACACTACAATTTAACACCAGCACACCAAAAATGCCTCCTGCTACTCTTTTAAAAGCTTCTGTGTTAAAAGAATTTGGGTTGATTAAATTATCATCTTTCCTAATAAATGTTTATAACCTTTTTAGATACTAAAGGTCTAGAAAATGAATTATCACCCACACATGAATACTGCATTTTTCCAAATACTAGAACAGAATCACATCAAGCAGTGTTTAACACACATGCCCATACTCCAAAAACCTTGTACTGCATCTACAAATAACTGGTGCAGTGGCAGCCATCTCAGAAAGAAAATATTAAGTGAATCAGTCGAACCTGTGGACTAACAGACATTGTGTCTCTGCATAAAGGCAGAGGTACATGGCTGAATTTCAAGTTGAACTTCAGCAGTCTTTGTTGTAGCAAGGGACTGTGTGGTTAGTCCTTATCTGACAGAAAGATTAGGTTTGCTTTCTAATTTACCTCTTCCAGAAACGAGGCTCTTGCCTTTAGATTTTAAAACCTCAATGCCCACCTTGCAAAACACAGAGAAACCTGACAAGCTGTATGTGTAAGACAAACCAACTCTTCTGTCACTTCAATGGAATTTAAAAAACTTCTCCTCAAAGACAAGTGTGTTCCCTTTTGCACTTGATTTACATAGAGAAAGATGGCCACAAAGGACTAATATGAAAAACTACAGCTCTATGAAATTACAATTTAAATTACTAACCTATTATATCTTAACACTCTTGAGACTGATGCTATTACTCTGAAGCTACAGAAGCAGATCCAGGCAGTAGGATCTAAGAGCTGACTTTGCAATCACATTGTGCTTCACTGAATACTGGAGCAGTATATTTTATTTTAAAAGTTCATTTTGTTTTAGTAATGTAATTTGTATTAACCAAACCTGATATGTCTGAATACTCTTGTCAATTTCCTTATAATTAAAGTACTCAAAATTAGTTAGACTGCTATTCTCTTTATTTAATTGAGTTCCATTTGTCCAGTCTTGCAGACCTACACCACGTTTGAATCTGTCTAGTGAGAACTGAAAGAACACACTGGAAATATGATGAAACCAACTAAATGTGTAATGTTGATATTTCTCAATTAGTTAAAACCAACTAATGTTTCTCTGATATCCTGAAAAATATTGCTCTGTAAACCAAGTTCTTAATTGAGCAATTACCCAGTACTCACTATACTTCTTCTCATTAGAAACCTTCATTTACCAGTGTAGCACAAAGTCCCAATGCTGGGTTGATCATTGGCTATGAAAGGTGGCTGCTGCAGGCCCTATAGATCCTTGGAGGTAATTTGCACCCAACACTTTAGATCATTTATTCTACAACAGCTCATACCAAGGCAACACAGCAGTGGTTACTCTTCTAATGTTAGATCTGCCTCTGAGGGTTGGGCTGTGTGCTTTACTTAAGCCACATTCATGGTTTGTTTTTGTTTCACCTATAAGTAAGAACTCTGTTGCTGAGAGATAAACAGAGAATGAAGTTATCTGGTTTTACAGCAGTTCCTGCAAGTACCTTTATAGAGTTGCTGAAATGTTCTGTTATTTCACAGATTCAACACTCTTTGGTGAACTGTAACAAGTGCTCTGCTTCTTACACCAGTACTCTGCACTCTACAGTATAGCTGTGTGTGATTTTGTACCACTTTGTGCCAGGACAAATAACAGTACAAGGTGTGAAATACAGAAGAATCACATAGTAAGTGCTCAGAACTATTGCAGATTTTTACTGCTGTTCTGCTTCAGCTCTTTGGGCAGCTAGCTTTTCAGTAATGAGACTTTATCCTTGTAAGCAGCAATTATTTTCTATAACTCACACCATAATGTAGTTGCTGACTGGTATTTCTGGGTTTCATTAATTTTAGAACTACTTTTTAGTACCATATCACACACCTGCAGGTGGTCAGCCACTATTGTGACAGGCTGTCCAGCCTACATGATCATTCAGGATTCTAAGAAGGAATATATATAATAGATGTGCTCTTTGTCCACAGTGGTACTACAGAACCTGCTGGAAGTGCATGTTTGTTTGTGCATGTTTTACTTGGTCAGTTCTAAAAAACATTTGGTAATGATACCTTAAATTTCAAAGCTTCTCAAATTTCAATATTCAAGACCCCTGAGTATCAGAATTGATACAAACTATAGAGAAAATAGAGATGTAGAGAAAATAATGTGGTTTTAGACTTACTGGTGGGAAACAAGAGTTCCAGGTTTCTGTATCATCACTGCTGGTACTTATGCTGACGTTGCAGTTGTCCATCTGGGATGCACTCAGCCCATGTGAGATCTCAGTATCCCTTAATTCTTCATGCTCTTGTCTCTTCATGCTAGCCAGCATCTGTAGTTCAGATGAACTCAATCTGTTTGACTGGTAGTTCTTCCAGTCATATTCCTGTGAAATAAAATGAGAAAGTCAACAATATAGATAGGATTATAGAATAGAATATATGAATGAAAGAGATACCTTGAAGAATCTCTTGGTGAATCTTTCAAGAAGCTACAACACTAAAAGAGAAAAATGTTTTCTAGAAATAATTAGTTATAAGATTTCTGTACAGCTATGAAGCTTAAGCATATTTACACATAATTACAGGAAGGAAGAAGAACACAAACACTGTTATGGACTGCAGTTTGGATCCAGGATGTTTGATGCAGTTGCTGTTCCACTGCAATTAAAAACAGAAAATAAAAGTAGGCTTTCAGAAGTTCAAAAATCCAGCAGCTAAAATTGCTGATACATTAAATGCAACTCTTGAAATAAACCAAATCACACAGTTATTGTAGTATCATAAAGACCATCAACACAACATTTAGCTATTTGTCAAGCACAGCATAAAATTTCTTTAGTAAGCTACACAAGTCAGCACTAGATTTTAAAAGTAACTTGCTAGCATATACATTTTAAAGTAAACATAATGATATTTTTCTTTATTTTAATAATAAGGATGAATTGTTAATGTAATGATTATTGTTATATCAAACTTGATCCTCAGGTCAAAAGCTAAAAACATATCTTAACTCATGAAAATATGCAAGTGATTAATAAAATATTATAAAGGTTCAATTAATCAGCTGCACAGAGATATGGCACATACAGCCCACAGGAGATGCTATCCATTGGTCATTGACTTCTTTATCTTAAGGAAAAAAAGTATGTATATATCTTAGATTTTAATGTATATTGCTCAGTACTTCTTATGTAAAGTGCTCACTTTCTCTAGGAAGTCATCACTACTGAAGAAGAAGGTTATTTTCAGTGACACACAGTAATTTTTTCAGTTTTAGGCTGTTCCACATACCTTCATAAAACTGTATTTTCTGGGAATCAGAAAAGAACAACTGTCCATCTGATCTCCCTTCCTGCCAGCTTTTTTTGTCCCTAGGATGAGAGCTGGTCAAAAGAAAAATGAGCACAGAAATAACTAAGTAAACCACCTTTGGTGGGAAGTGTGCCTGCAAGCTGACAATCAGCAGGTAAATATATCACATAAAGCAGGATTTATGACTGAAGGGAGCTCACACGGAAACAGCTGCATGTGCAAGGATGCAAATCTTAGTGAAAAAACCAATCTTAATACCTATTCCAAACATTTTAGATTTTTTACTATGTATCTCAAATTCTTAAGTCTCATTCATCCAACCTGGCCTTAAACACCTCCAGGGAGGGGTCTTCCATAACTCTCTGGACAACCTATTCCAGTGCCTTCCTACCGTCATCGTGAAGAATTTCTTCCTGATGTCTACCCCGAATCTCCCCTCTTTCAGTTTAAAAGCCAAACATCTTTGCAAAGATTTTTTCCTACGGAATCACCTCAAGATTGCTACTTCACCTCAAGAGCCTCCTTTTTTGGCACAGATAAATATAGTCTGCCTTTCTGTACAAGATATAGGAAGATGACAGAAGCTGTTAGCACAGCTGCCACCCCTTTTTTACCCCTGGCTTGTGAGCACTAACCTTCAGTCCTGAATAGTGTGATGATTACTACCATTTTTAATCCTAACACAATCCCTGGTGTTTTGTACAGAACCTTCCTGAATGTACATTATTAGCTCAGTGATTTGTTCACTTCTTAAAAAGCTTGCTGGAAAGCCTGCTTTGATCTGATCTGTTAACGTTCTACCCAATCTACAGCTTCTCTAACTTCTATTGATCTTACTGATTTCCTGTTTATTTTCCCATATAGAAGCCTTCTGCATCTATTAGGTTATTGTAAGAGAAGCTTTGGCTTGTCTTTCTTACCACATATAAGAAGGACTTGGCATGTAGGCATTAAAATGACAGCATGAACCAGAGCTATGCAGAAGAAAAACACTGAGTATCAAACCAACATTCTCTTTTCAATAAAGGCAAAACATTGCCAAACCTCTCTTGTCTTTTCCTTTACATCTATGAAGAAAGATGCAGAGTTTTGGGATTTTTACAAAATAACTCAAAATATTGGTTATTTCCCCCCCCCCCCCCCAGCTTATTTTGCAGTGCCATTGTGTTTTCTTTTCCTGCACCCTAGAAATTCCATGCTCAGAAAGGAGAACAGATGTAATGACAATTTTCTGTGTTAAACAACCTGTACAACAAACTTGTAATAAAGGAGAAAGGGTCTGGACTATTTATTCTGTAGCTTCAAATGACTACTACAAAAAAGCCTCTTCATAAAATTTATATTGTCTTAGCCAGTGTTCAAAGAGACAATGTGAAAATTGAATTTGAGATTAAGTTTACTTTGTAATTTAGGAGAAACTTTTGATGTAAGCAGTAATTTTGCAATACTTGTAAATTTGTCTAAAATTAGTATTTCTTTTAATAATTAAAAGCTTATCTTGTCTTTTTGCATATCCTCCCAGTATAATAATGTAATTTTAATAAGCACTTAAAACTTCTGCTAGATTGACAAAACCTGCTGTTTAAAGGATTTTTTTCATATATAATGACATTTGCATTTTTCTAGGTTCAAATGATTTATTCAGAATTGTTTGAATGTAGTTATACATGTGGAAAACTTTAATTACCAGCTATCTACATGCTTGCAATATCACCCAGAGGGCTGTACTTCGTTCTTAATTAAAAATATTTGAACTTCATAATAGAGAACTCTATTAAAACATGAATAAAACATTGCAAGCAGCCAGGTCCTTAAACTGTATTAAGTAGTTAGCAAATCGATTGCAGGAAGAGTTAGCTAAGTATTTTTTTCTTTACCAGTCCTCCACATCAGCAGATTAGAAGAGACTACTTCTCTGTAAACTCTCACTCTAATAACCTTGTCATATGAAACTATCCTTCCATACATAATTCTTAAAACAATGTTTTGAAACACTGTTTGAAACAGTGTTTCAAAACAGAAATACAATAATTACATGCCCACAGCCAACCAAAAAACTCTACTGTTGTAAAAAATTATGTTATGTCAGGTCTTCTTTTCTTCCATCTCTGAAATTCATTGGCCCAAGGCAAAGGCCATATAAATACAAAAAGCAACTGCACTTTTCACTGAAGAAGTTGCTACACTATGGAGTGCTGGAAAGAAGCCTGCAGGGCATGCTGGTGAGGAATGGCTGGGTGCTTCCTCTGTCCTGGCACTGGTTTTTGCCCTAGCCATCTATGACTGTCCACTGCTGGACAGAAGATGCTGGTTATTTACATGTTTGGTCTCATGGGATATAAGCTGACATCTGAAAAAAAGATCTCTGAGGAAAAAGTTTGGCCTCTCAGATGCTTAGGAATAAATCTAGTCTATTCATAACACATTTAGAGAAGAGATGACATGCTAAAAGATATAGATCTGCAGTAATTCTAAGCCCCAGAGAATTCTATCCAAAACCATGGGACAGTAAAATAGTGTCTCATTTGTGATTTACAGAACACACTTGACTCTTAAGCTCCATTTCCTGATTCGAAGCAGAATTTAAGGCACATCATTATAAGATGAAACACAAGAATGAACTATTAGGAAATATGTAAGAACATAATTAGCCTCAGACAAAGTTGTTCTTCAAATTACTGCATGTTTCCGTAAGGATGATCCAAGAAGAAAAAAAAAAAAGGAATAAAACAACACTTCAGTGAATGCAACAATTCCTTTAATAGCTGAGCAATTTCGCCTATGACACAGCCTTATAGCTGGCTCTCAAGCACATAATTAATTATTTTTCAGGGCTGTTGCAGAGAGACTATGAAGTACCTAGATTAATAGTCATTCTGGGGTCACTCATTAATACGCCAATTCAAAGTCTGTCAATTTTTCTTTGCAATTTTTCAGCCCAAAACTACTTTCTAAGTCACATATTTCCAAAATGTGAGTTGCTCTGTAACACCTCACTTTATCTACAAACCTTTGTGATTTCAGTTTTATTTGGAGGACTATTTTGTGTGCCACAAAAAACTACTAAATCGACTTTCAACAGATTGAGCTTAGTAAATATTGTTATGATGAAACCAGAATATAGCTGGATGAAAGATGTATTATTTCTCACTTCATGCAAATGGGTATATCTAATATAGCTTTCTATATACAAACTAATAATGTAATTCCAAAGTAAAAAAATCACTTACACAAGTCGGTGTTGTCAGACATGAATTTTCTCTTGAGATTTTCTTCAGAGACTTTTTGCTGATGGATCTTTTAAATTGGCCAGAAAGTCCTTCATGTCTTTCAGTTTTTTCAGATTCATTTGGAGTTACTTTAAAATATTTAGATTTACTTCGAGTTGGAGAAAGAGAAAGGGTAAGCTTTATGCTTCTCTGAGAGGCAGCGGAAGCTGTTTTTCTCTCAGTGGAACTCTGTGAGTTTGGTAAGACAGTCTCTTCGAGGTTATGTTTGCTGTGTTCCTTATTCTTCCAGTATTCATTTCTCCATGACATCCTCTTGAATGGGATCTCTTTAGAAACTGCTGAATCAGACATTCCTTCCCTGCTGAGGCTGATCTCAAGGTTCTCAATACCCTCGATTAATTCGTTGTTGTCGGCCTAAATTCAGCAAAGAAAGCAAGAGTGATTCCCCATCATCATCAGACAATACAGTTTTACATAACTGTAACATCTCAAAATGGCTCTTTAATTTCTAGTGCCCAATTTTAAATTTGCAAGGGTCCTGAAAACCAGCTGCTCTTCCAGGAAACTCCACTGAGTATACCATAAACATCTTCTTACATCTGAAGTAGTGAAAAGTAGAAAATAGGAAAAGGAGGAAAGGGAGACAAGATTACACTTTTCAAAATGTCAGCCCAAATCTAGAATGCTTGCAACTCCCCAAACCTCTGTGTTGCATGATAACCACCATTCAATAAAATGTATTACAACCGTGAATCAAAAGTAAGCAAAAATTTAATGCAATGATGATTTTCCATTGAGTTATTAACTTTCCATATTTTCACATCCCATCTTTACCTTAAACGTAGAAGAAATAACTCCTGCTGACATCACTTTGCTACCTCTGGTAATATCTTTGAATATCATTTTCAGTACCATTTGAATATAATTTAAGGGGTTTGGAATTTAGTTTTTTAACCTTATATCCATGCTGCTAACACCACCTCTGCAAAATATCCCATGAATCAGGTGTGTGATGTTCACTCATTCCCCGTCTCAAAACAAACAGCAAATCTGAGCACACAGGAAGAAAAATAACAGATCTAGTGTTTGGTCAATGTTCTTATTGTCAAAGAATAAAGTAGGAGAGAGGCCTCATCTTCATCTCATCGTGCTGGTCCTCTGCCATATGCTATCACACTGGATGGGAGACAATATATATTGCAAGACCAAATAAGTCACTGAAATATCATCTTCCAAGTGCTGTCCAAGGTGCTGTCCTACAGCAAATGAAATCAATCCAGGTTTGTTACTGGCTTCAGTGGGGCCAGGACTGGACTACACAGAATGAAACATGCATTTGAGAAAATAAGCCCTCAATTTTATGAATGATAGATATTTTTGAAGTCTATAGTTTTATTCCCCCACTTAATTTCCCTTATTTCCTTGAAACACAAATCTGTATTTCCCTCTTTTCAATGTATTTTTATTTGCCATAAGTTATCTTAAAATCTGTGCTGGAAACCTGTATTAAGTGAGGTTAACTTAAGGTTACTCCAGAAAACACAGTACTTTTCCCACACAAATTAGAGATAAATGGGTAACTTTGATTTTTCTGAAGCTTAAATCCCTCCCACCTTTCCATATCTCTTCAACCACACTGTCAAGGTTTAATACTGGGTAACATATTTAGGTTATAGAGTAATCTGTTAAATATTGTATCATGAAACATCAGTAGTGTCTTCTTGATTGGAGCTTTTACTGGTCTACAAAGATACCTTTAATGAAAAAAAATATATATACATTTTGCCTAAGTTTCACTTATATTTTCCAGAAGAAAGGCATTTTATGCTCACATGTCTTTTAGGTTGAAATATTTATCTTATTTAATGTAGTTTGAGAGTATGTACAGATCCATGCATGTTACACATAAACATCATGTATTTGAATTGAAAAGAAAGCTGTAATACAATGATAGTGTGAAAACTTGTAACAATGTAGCTTATTTCAGCATGTAAGACTAACATATTTTTTAAAAGATTAAGCATAACTTAGCGAATGAAATATTTTGTCATGTAAATGAAGTAAACTGGGAAACATGTTATGGTTGGGCTAAGGAATTTTGCTACTTTTGCAAAGATACCTCAAACTGTGCTAAAAAGACACTATTAAGCCAGCAGGCATATGTTCACCTATCACAACTTTTCCAGGATCCTCTTTCCTGCATTTTCAGTGCTTGTAATAAAACTTAAGGAATGCAAAGTAGTGCAATCTGAATATTAAATGTGTATCCAGACTACCAAGAAGCAACACAGAATGTATGAGGAAGAGAATGAATATGGGCAAAATAGGACTGCTAAGTAATTTGTTGGTTCAGCAACTTCCTTCACATGAAAGAAAGGCTTAACTATGAATTACTAATATCATAATCAGACAGAAGAAACCTCTTGATAATCTGTTAGCATGCTTTAGATCTTTCATGTAATTATCTTTTAGCTTTATAAGTCTAATGCATGTCCTGCTGCAGTGCTGATATTAATGCAGTTTGCATCCAAAGATAATGAATGAAACAAAAGGCTGTTCCCTAGCACATCTCTGGCACACAGACAAGGCCAAGTTTTTGATTTATATAATTTCTTACATATTTTTAAAGAAGACAGGGATCTTCTAGAGGGTTGATGGAGGAGTGACCGACTGTATGACCATTAATGTTGTGCCCCGATGTTGCTGTGCTGTGAAAGGAGTACTTGGCTATTTCTTCTCTCCGTGTGCTTCACACTGCATCTCTGGGGTAGGGCAATGGCATGGGAGGTCAGCTGTCTGCTCCAATAAAGGCTTAATGATTAACTCACATTTTTTGATTAATTTATATAAATCCATCTTGCTTTGCCGTTCATCACTGCAGGATGCCACGTGCAGTGTGTTCTGAAAGGTACTTTATTTTCACTCATTTACCACAGCATGGCCTTGACTTTTTTCAGAAGTTTTCATTTGCCATTTTTGCAGTGTTTTGGAGACATATCTTTACAAAGGACTTTAAAACCCCCACTCAATTAAAAAAAAAAAATTAAAAATGCAATCAAATTAGAAACTATTGAAACTGAGTACATGAAAGTGCTTGAAACCTTACACAACTCTTATGCTATGGAAATAGTTTCCTAACCTGGCTTCTACATTAACCTTTCTGACTTTTCATGAGTATAATGGACAAAGAAATTCCTTGAAATCCAAACAGTTTTATATCTTGGTATCCCACACAGGACTGCCCATGAACTATTAGCCTGACTAAGATGGATTTAATTCTAACATTCTGGAACTCTGCAATAAAAGTCTTATGAGTTTATGTTAAAAAATAATACACTGCTCCAGAGGATGGGAAAATTGCCACAGAAAAAAACCTGAGGAAAAAATTGTCTCTTAATCTTTAGCAACTGCAATTTGTTCCTCAGAAATGCAGAACACAGAGCAGTATTTCTGTTGAGCTGAGGTCTTCTTGCTATAATGCAACTCAGCTGCATTTTATTTCTCAGCTATTAGCAATCAATTAGGATGCTTTGAAATGGGCCCTGCTTAGAGAATTAAAAGACACAATTAAGCCTTATTTGCTCAACCAAAATGGCCTAACATCTCGCTCAAATATACGATGTGGGGTTTCCTAGAACCTTTGTTGTTGTAGTGATGCACCATACTCACATCTCTCTGTTAGCACAGCGGCTGACAGAGTTAGGTTCTTTTGTCCACCTGTTACAGTGGGTACACCTGCATTTTCACTCCTGTATCCAGTTAGGCACAGCAACCTGACAAAGACAAATCTCCCTGTGGGTATATGGGGAAAAGATGATTTATCCTCTCTTGTCTATCTTGAAGACAGAATCTCACTCTAGGAGTTTCAGGATGAAGTCTACTTTATCTAGAATTACATGTACAAAGTGGCCTACCTCTCCATTGCTGTCAGCTCCTTGAAAGTTACCTTCGATTTGAGCTTCCCCAGGTACTCCGGTAACGTCTTGCTTTGAAGGGGAAATGCAGCATTCTGGTGACATATTTGGAGACTTCCCACGAGGAGCTGACCAAGGCCTTGATGAAAATGTGAAAATCTCTGTATCATCCACTTGGTGATCACCTGTTTCATTGTTGTGACGTTCAATACAGGCATTCTCTGGTGAGGTTAAATTGTGCCAGGTCAAATCTCCTGCAGCTACAAGCCGCTCACTCCCATCCAGCTGGATCCTCTCAGCGCCACTTTCTGGAAACACCCATTCATCTGAAACATGCAATGTTTATTTCAATGTCAAATACATACATTGTATTTTACTCTGATCACACGCCTTTTCTCTGGAAGCTGTACAGCAAAATCAGTTTTTCTAATATACAAACATTCTGCTCATCAGATTTACACAGTTGGAAGTGCGACGAGGATGCAATGAAAAAGATGAGGCTGCTTCCTAGATTTGCAAGGTTAACCAAAACATTTCCAGATCACAGCTCAAAAACTCCACAGGCTATGATACATGCCATGCAAGCCTGCAATTTCCAAATCTGAAACAGTGTAGCTGTTAAGATTTGAAACTGTTCAACTGAATTTCATTCTAGGAAAACATAATTTTATTAAATGAGGATATTGATCTCTTTCTACAGGCATTTTTTGTGGCTGACATTAAAAAAAAATAATCACACATAGTTGGTGGAAACTTCATAATAATACAATCTGCTCCTTCTTTATTGCTGAAATTCTATACTTTCTTTTATGTCCAGAACTTAGGGCTTAAATCTCAATTTCAAAGTACAGCTCTGACGAAAGAGTGTGACATGAAAAATGTATGAAGATATGTTTCACCAAGCTTCCCTGAATACAGGCAGTACTAATCTACCTACTTTAAAACAAATAATAAACCATAGAAATGGATTTAGAGATTGAGTGCACCAGATAAACATGAAAAAACCATTTTTATACTCTGATTGCCAACTTATATTTTATTGTTTGGAATGATGATATAGAAAAAAATGTCAATTTGATTGATTAAAACAAATCTCAAATAGCATCTGAGAAAAGGAGAATTGCTCAAGTATGCAGTACTCCCTTATCTTCATTAAAGGTAGTGTGGTGTGGTTTATTCACTAGATCTTGAAATTTTCCGGGTCCATAAAACAAATTTATCACCAACTGTATTAAAAAAGGCTCAATAAAAAAAATACTAAAAATGTACTAATAAAGTAGCACTGCAACAATAAAATGCTTGCTGTCACAGGAGACAATAAGTTTACTGTGGTGCTCTACTCATTTTAGTTTTGTTAGAAGTAATTATCACTTCAGGCAGATTCACCAGCTTTTTGGGGAAAAAAAAAAATATCTGAACCACAAAGGCAAAAGAAGGAAGAATGAGAAGGCCAGGAGAAACAGCTGTCTTCCTACTGGGTTGCTGTGAGTTTTTCCAGTTTATTAAAGGTAAGCTAGTAAAGCTACCAAGCTGCTGTTCATAACCTAAACAGTAGTTCATAAGAGGAACCAGGGAAAAGTAGGGACTTAACACATCTTGTACCTTCATGGCTTGCACCTACTAGTTCCAGAAGAGACTATGTTTCAGTCTCTACATGAAGACCAGCTAAAGTTAGAAGCCCCAAAGCTTTTCAAGTAAACTCTTTTGATATTAGATAATCAGGCTGGTTTAACACAGCCCAGTAGATCCCTGTCTATTGTACATAAAAAGCGTATTTTTTAAATACAGAGAAATCTCATCTTGCTTTTAATTAATGAAAGACTTGCAAGATGAACACGTAAGCAATGCAATTTCTTTTACAAATATTTTGGACTAGTTATTCCAAGAGCCTCAAGAAATGAATGAGACTATTCAAAAAACTTTTAAGAACCACTCTTCATTTGTGTAAACCCAATGACATTTTGTTCTGATCAACAACTACAAGTTTTTCAAAGGAGGATACTAGAGTAGAATTCTCCTGTCTTTGATCACTTAATATCAGTTCATACTCCTCTGGTAACATATTTTTCTTAGGCCCTTAGAATGACCTGTAAAAGGTTGTATATTTACAAAGCAAGTGAAACTATAAGAAAAATCACTAATTTTCTGTACGCCTATCTCCAGGATTCATCACAAACTCACATTTCACCATTTTTATGCTTTCAATATTTATTAATGTCTATAAAATCTGTACGTTTGCAGTAATCATTCCCCCTATGAAAATGAAACAGAAGAGATATCTCATTAACTTTTCACATGAAGCTGAACACAACATTTCTATGCTCAAGAACAAAGACTCAGAAACATTTTTTCCTCACACGATTTTGTGACATAAAATGATTTTTTTTTAATTGTCTTGCTCTAAATAATTATTTTAAATTAATCATTTGTTCAATAAAACAACCCTTTTGTTTAAGGCCCTCCAAGCCTTAAATTGTTTTGAATGTCTTTGACCCTAGAGATGCTGTCACATCTGTAAATCCAGAACATGCTATGCAGAAATGCCACAAAAATGTTACTTATCCCCAAACTTCAATTGGCTGGACAGCTCTCCTGTATAGAAAAAGATCTTCTCCCCAGTTATTCTAGATGCTAAGTCTGAAATGTTTTTAACTCTTTTTTTTTCCAAGGCAATGATATTCAATGTTAATCTTGCTGCATTTTTCAAAACAACAACTATCTTCAAAACTTACTTACCTAAGAAAAATCTGGGGTATTGTCCAGGTTTTCCTGTCTTCTTTAGTATTCAGAGGGCCATTCCCCCCATCATGAAATTAGATTTGACATGTTTCATGCTGTCTTTCCAGTTTCCAAATATGCACTAATAGTCCAGACTGCTGGAACAAGCTCTCTATGGTATGGTTATACATTTAGTCAACAACCTACTTCATAAGAACCTGTGAATTGTTATGCACAAAGGACTGTGAATGAGCAGAGAGGAGGGGATTAACTTTATTATAGTCTACTGACTTAATAACAACCAACTTCCCTAACTGCAGCCTCACCTGTTCCAGTCTCATTCTATTCTATCCTATCCTGTCCTGACCTGTCCTGGAGTAGAACATTTTCTAGTGCAAGTTGATCCTACTTAATTTTCAGATACAATTTTATAATTAATTTAAATCCATGTTTTGGGGGGCTTTTTTTGCATTACGTAAATTTTAATCAAGTATCAAAATGTTTAAAAAGAAACATTAAGTAACAGTTTTTGTCAGCTGCTCTGAGGAGACAGTTAAAGCTTAGATTCCTGACCTCTACTCCTTGCTCTGACACAGGTATCCAAAAATTTCTTACAAATCACTTTACTCACTATTGTGGGTAATGTTTTTACCCACATCAAAAGTACTTCAGAAATATAAAGAACTACTTTAAAAAGGTTTAGTGTCTGTGTATTATTTAGCCTGAATATTTTGTATTTTTGGACTAACCTTCTCTGTAAAGAAGACTTGTTTCCGGAGATTCTGAAGACATATTCGGATTAGTGGTAAATTAAATGCAAATATTAGTTTGTATACCCCAGTAATTATTCTTAATGAAATGTGCAGGGCGAAGATAGAAAAGTCTATAAGGCTTTAAGATGACATTTTGTGCTGGCTACAAAGTTCAGCAACTTCTGCAACCTGCAGTCAGTGTAGCATTTTGTTAACAGTTGACAAATGAAAGATTTGGACCAAATCTAATCCTATTATCTCTCCACCACAAACTGGACTGGAATTTTTTTCTTAAAGCAACATTTCCATGTCAATTGTAATGAACAATTTGGAGTATCTTCTTAGCAAAATATGCAAATAACAATGTAATCGTGACATTGCAGCAAACAAGATAAATGCAAGAATGATCACCTAAACACCTAATTAGTTCTTCAGACACAGTCAGGCTTATGTTAAAGCTTCTAATTGCAGCCTAACATTTTAATGAAGGTTTCTGCTTTGCATAAATAAGATTGGCAAACTATAAACAATGCTCACTCATTTTTTCCCTTGCTTAAAAAGAATTTACCTTTGTAAAGGCACAGCACACCTGCTACAGAAGACATACTGATATGAGCTCTACAGTATATCTAAGATACTGTAACAAATAGCTGTGACTAACCTCTAAGGTAATAAGAGCAATCACCTCTGAAAGCTTCCCTGCCCTCATGAATTTTAAGTTAGTGTTTACTCAAGTTAATGGCAGAACAAGTGCAACACTGCCCCAAGCTCACCACAGGTTGTGGTTACACAGGCCTCAAGAATACTGAATGCTTGGTGATACTAAGAGATTTGTGTATGACAGGTTCTTGTTGATACAGCTTGTTTTGACCACTGTGTAAATGGGGACCCAGAAACCCTGGAAGCTTGCAGGTGGCTTTGTGTCAATGACATGTCCCAGTTGCTTGCACATGAATACCTTGTCTGAAGTGTCAGGACTATGGTTTTGGCTAAGTCATCACCACTGAACCAAGCTTGTGGTTGTTCACTATGGAGCAAGACCAGTTGCTGGGTGTTTCCTGACTAAAACATTGATCCTGAGGTTTATGGGGTTATGGTCCTGACTGTGCATGAACAGCAGCTACAACACAAGTTAACACAAATCATAATTACTTTGCTTTTATCAGAAAGGCATTTTCTTTTAAAAAGTGAATGCAAATGCGAAGCAGTTTGGTAAGAAACAGGTAGAAGTGGTTTTGTTCTCTAATCTGATGCTGTCAATATATATTTTGCTTCCTTTTGTAAATGATCTGTACAGTATTTTATGCAAATATGTCAATGGGTGTTTATTTACAATGATTAGGTTCCTCATTTTTTATTAGATGTTTCTGCTTTTGTATTTCTCACCCTTCTCTGTGAACTCTGATAACAATATCAGATTTCCCAGTATTAAGTGCTTTTAAAGCCTGTAATAGAAGTAGTATTTTTTTAAATCAAAGAACACCTATCATTGTCTGAGGTCAAGTTCATCCCACTTTGGAAGTTCAGAACAGAGCGCAGAAGAGGAATTTCCTTGATGAAGAGGTTGCCTATAGGAAGCTCTTCAACACAGATTAATCCAGGATAAAGAAACCATGAAGTCATCTAGATATAGTTAGACATCTTCCCCTTTTGAAAATAAACTGAAATCTGCAAACTGAGATCCCAGTGACAAGCAATCAAAATGTGGAAAAAAAAAAATAAAAGATTTTGGAGTTTTTGAAATAAAAGGTTTCATTCTCACATGCAGTAAAATAGCAGTGTTTATACAGAGGTTTCTTCAGTTCTCTGCTTCTGAACTTACACCAGGGCATTTAGACATGCCAATCTACTGCCCTTTGTATCACTTATATTTACTTAAAAGAACAAGCATTGGTTCATTTTGCTGAAATTCTATCAATTCACAGAAGTTGTGTTTTTCTAGATGAAGAATAACCAAGACAGTGATACCTGCCTCAGAATTACCAAAATTCAGGTAAATAGGAAGTAATTTTAAAATTCTCAAGAAAGTTCAAGTGACCTTAGCATCTTGTATCTGTTTCAGTCAAATTATTAAATGCATAAAAGCAATTATGGATTACTGACATTGTTATGGCATATAATTGGTTCTAAACACCCCAAAGATGAACAAAATTTGAAATAACTCAAAACTTGATGAAAATTGGTCAATTTTGAGCAGGTTTGAGTAGTCTGCCCACTCTAGAAGTTAGTAGCTATGCCTTTTCATAGAAAGCAACACCTCCTTTTCCTAGAAATAAGGGTTATTTTTGCCACAATAATGTACCTTCCAGACACACAAAAAGTTGATTGACACTGTCCAACAAAAAATATCCACACCTTATGGCAGATAGGTGTGAAAGGAAAAAAAAAACAAAACAAAACAAAACAAAAAGCTGCCTTCTTTGGAATAAGGAAAAAAAAATTCACCAGTGAACTTCAAAACTAAAAAAAAATCCCTTCTATTTCATGGCTACCATAATTAATATCCTAAACTCTTATCTAGGACAAGTAAAATTTCTTGCACATTTGATATTTGGAGAATTCAGTGTTAAATTTAACAGGGATGTAAAAAATAAATTATTTTTAGTTCTTTGCCTTTAATCATGAGAGCATAGAATTGTTCTTTTCTTATTCATTCAGTACTCTTGTAGTCTGCTTAATCCTGGGAACCTTTATCAATACTCAAAAGAAATTCTATTGCAGGGTGTTTAATTTCCATAATCCCAAACAACACAGACATTTATTTTATGGGAACTGCTTCTGGGTCCTTTGAAATTGACAATAGATTGTCCCCCATGTCACACATAACTGAGATGTAATATAACATAAAATGAGCACCATACCACTGGTTATCTCCCCTGTGCTTCTGGCTGCAGTTGTTGGAGATAATCTATGACTGCTCTTTTCTGCTGATGGTCTTTGTGGTGAGGCAAGCTGGAAATCTGCTCCTCCACTCTCAGAGTTTTTCTGAGTTTGAATTGCAGGGTCTGAAACACAACCCAGAAGCTTATTAAGTGTCTGTGGACCCTCATATTTTGCACTTTTCTTACCTGAAGCATGGAAAAAGAACATAGAGATACAAGAATCTTCCAAACAGCATAGGAGTTTTGTAAGGCAGCAGGAGAGTGACAGCCACATGAAAGTAAACATTTAACACTAGGTATGGAAGGGCAAACCACAGAAGTTCTAAAAACAGGCTCATAAAAAGTCTGCAAAATAATCAAGAACTAGCCCAGTTATATACACAGCATGAGGGAAAGCAGAGTATGTGTATGAACATTTGTTCAAGCTCATACAGGAGGGTAAGACATGATTTAATACAAACGTCTTCAGTAAGTAGCAAAGTAGACAAATTATTAGAAAAACAGACAATTAACTCTTAAATTCTGAAGTCAGAATAATGCAAAAATGTTGGCATTTTGTGAACTCTTCACATAGTCTTTGCTTTATGCTCTTACCATTTTGACATAAATCTTCAGTTGTTTGGTGAGTATTTCTTTTGCCCCCTTGATCTGAAGAATCATTGCACAGTGAGGATGACAGCTCCAGTTTCTCAATGTCTGGTACAGATTCAGTTCCCTTCCCTAAACTTTGAAGTCGGCATGGTCTATTACTTTTGCTGCCCTGGGTCTTTGTTACCTTGAAAGAGATTTCATTAATGAGTGACAAAAATGTAACAGCTTTCAAAATAGTCAAAGTAAACACACATTTTGAATCAAGCTTATTTTTAAAATAAATGTTCCCATATATATGTATATATTTTAAAATACTGTATTTTCAGGAAACTTTATGGTAGGTGTAGTTCTGTTTGGTAACTTCAGTCTTTTCAGTCTACTAACAGGTAGGGTTTTTTTCACTGAGTGAAAGGAAAACGAGAAAAAGAAAAGGGAAATAAGATTAAAATTCATTATTTGGATAAAAAGAGAGTGAAACTCCTGGCTGTTCTAGACCTCAGAAAATCCCTCTTTGGAGAAAGAAATCTCATTTTACATCAGGTTTTAACTGACTTCCTACAGAAGAGTTTAGTTCCTTTATTCATGCTGTTAAAATTGAGAATTACATTCCCAGCCAGGTTCCTCAAACCTGCACACTGTTTGCTGGCAGAGGGAGAGCAGCAGTTTCCCTGGCATTGTAACTGACAGCATCACCTGAGCTACTCTATGGCTGACCATCACCTGCTGAGCATACCAAAAAGCAGAGTTTCTGCTCTGCTTCCCATACCAAAAAGCAGAGTTTCTGCTCTGCTTCCCAGCCCTCAGCATAAGGAAAAATATTTACATACAGACACAAACATTTCAGCAGTCATCCACAAAAACAAGAATGGTAAGAAAACACAGAGTAATTCCAGTAGGAAGAAACCTCTGTGGGCCTAATGCTGAGATGAGACCAGCCTGTTCCAGTCAAGTTTTGTTATCTTTGAAAGTTCTGAAGTTCCACAGTCTCTCAGTGACCCCGTTCCAGTACTGAACCTCTATCACCACACCCAGGCAGAGCTTCCCTGCCATTTGGACCTCCTGCCTCTGTCCTTGCCCTGCACGCTGCTTAGAAGAATGGGCCTGTCTTCTCTACCATCCTGCATTGGTTGAAAAAAGCAACTAGATCCTCCCTTAACCTTTTCTTCTGCAGGCTGAACAAACCCAGGCCATGTGCTGTAGCCATCCAAGCACTTTACTTGCCCTCCACTGGGTGTTACAGCATCTCAGGCCCTGGGGGCCCCTGACTGAACACAAGACTCCAGACACAGCCCTACATCAGCTCTGAAAAAACCTCCCCTGGTTATTAATCTCTTACCTGGCAGAAGTGGCAGAAGTTTGGTTGCAATTTAAGCCTTCTTACCTCTCCAGATACCCTCGTTCTGCCTCTTCTGTTTGAAGATGGAGGTGGCCCCAGGATCTTTGATCCAAATGCAATATGTGACACATCCTGAGTTTTATTG
This sequence comes from Apus apus, assembly GCF_020740795.1. Taxonomy (NCBI): domain Eukaryota; kingdom Metazoa; phylum Chordata; class Aves; order Apodiformes; family Apodidae; genus Apus; species Apus apus. The sequence continues at coordinate 6,820,014 of NC_067290.1, forward strand.
CTGCGTGTATTGCCTTGTCCTCTATTAATCAAGCTACCTAAGTTGAGAAAAAATAAGGGTTTAGAAATATTACAGTACTTACCAAGAATATTACTACTTTTTTCAAATCAATGGAAATAAAAGAATTATGAATATTAAACATACGTAAGAGTTGTATGCTTAACAATGTTCCTTTATAACACCATCCTTAAAAATATGTAGGAGTAGAAAATGCACATTTTAGAAGTGTGCCAACATACATGCAAGAAACTCTTGGTCTACTATATAAACATATTTCTAATCTTCTTGCCTTCAAGATTTATTTTAAGAGAGGTTATTAAAAAATGGTTTGCATGATTTCTTTAAAACCTAACATCTGACAAGAAGAAAAAACAGTTCTAATTAAGAAATAACAGAACAAACAAATAATACTGCAAGAAAACGGAGGCAAGACTGTCAAGGTATCACTCATAGCTCAGAGAGCTATTTATGTGTAGCTGGGTTTCTGAAATTACTGAATCTACTGAATCACCAGAGCTGAGGTGTAATAACAGCCTCAGTTCATTTTATAATGTTCTGCCCCTTTCACTGTTATGTTTTTTTACTGTTGAAAATGCAGATATGTTTTTATAATTCTTTTTAAGCACAGAAAATACCAATCAATTTGCAAAACAAAAAAGTAAACATGGAATGCTGGTGAATGTTCTGAAAAAAAATTAAAATGGAAGTAAAATGGATCCATATCAATTTTATCAGCAGGGATGCAGAACTGAATGTATTTTCTTTCTTTTTAATTATCCAAGATTTTAAGTGAATTCTCATTTCTAAGGATGCCAAAAAAAAGTGTATCTTCACATTAATTTACAGTTAAAATTTACAACTGAAGATTTTTTTCTTGCTAGAACTTGTGTCAATTTGATATCTCACTTTAGATATGACACCTTCATAAAGCAAAGTAGAAATAAAAATGTTGTTGAATCTCTAAGTATATTTCAGAGAATTATTTAATATTAATTTAATATCATCTTTATTTCCAGTGACACCAAATATCGTAATTTCCTGTTCTAATAAGCACAGAAGTTACTTTGCCATTACCTCCTTCCCTTTGTGCTGATGTGACATTTGGTTGGTGCTAACAGCTGACATTTCACAAGCTAAGATGACCTGTCTTGGTTTAACATCAATTTCTTTAATTTGCTGGCTACCTTGGGATGTTGTTAGCTCCAATTATAACAGCTTATTTGCATGAAAATCTCTGTTTATGAACACATTAGTTGACTGCAATTAATTACCTACACACAACAGCGTGAGGATGGCATAAGGAAATAATGTGTAATGAAAAGTGGATGATAATAAAAATAATTTGGGCTTTTGATTATCAAAAAGTTTAATGGATAAAAAGAACATTTTCCAATTAAAATGTACTTTAAAAGCTTCCATATTCAAGAAGGCTAACTTCTGAAATTTGCTTAGCATGTCTGGAAGAACACCTGCTGTGTTCATAAAATGGGACTGAAAATAAAGATTAAACCTTAAACTGCAGACATTTCATTTTCATGCAGGTCAGGGATATCATCATTAATTACTTTTACTCTATATTCCTAAGGGCTATGCATCTTTGTAGTCCAGACAGTAAAATCTTAATCTTTTTTAAAATGAACATCCATTTTTTTGTTTAGATGTATCGTTCACAGTATTGTACTCATATAAGTTTTATGGTCCCTTATTTTTTGACAGCTCAGACAAGAAGTATTGATTTTTTTGAACCCAGTCACTGGGAAACTGAATTCCAGAGTTTTCTCTGCTATTATGAAAGCAAACTTGTAATCAAACTTCACAAGAGAACTTTGGTTTGACTACTTGCACAGCAATAATCCTCTAAAATATTGTCCTTTAATACTAGAAAAATGATATTTACATGTAAAAAAACCCTGAATGCTATTTAAAGCAATAAATGCATGAAGAGCCTTACTCTAAGCAAAAAATGTAAACCCTTTCTATTCATTTCAGCTGCTGTAGATGGCATATATCAAGAGAGAGCACAAATTGGAAACTTGAAAAAGCATCAGCATGGTACCTTCCTGCAGAGGTTAAATGTTTGAGGTTTTTTTCATATTTGGTAAAAGCCAAAGAAAAGAAGTTTTAATAATATTTCCTTAAACCTCTCAGGTTATTAAGGTCGTTCTCAAGGAAGTACTTCTTTCAAAGTTTATTTTTCTTTAAATTTTCATGAGATGCTACATCTTAAATACTATAGTTGAGTGTAATAATATTGTCTTGTATAGTATTAAAATTAACCAGGAGTTCTTATCCCTTGTAGTTTAACTTATTCCTTTGGTCAATATTTTGCATGTGAACATTTTAACAGAAACGGTGCAAGTGATTATTCACTGAATTCAAACACGAAGGATGAGAATTCTCAAGACTGAGAAAGTACTAAAAACAGTGGAATAAAAATTAATCTTGCTTACCTACCTCACCACTTCTAACATTGCTTACATGGATGAAGATGTATTTGAATTTGACTCTACGTAACATGCTTGTTCAGACCCACTTCTAAGCTACTTCAGACCTACTTCCTCCTCCAAATCCCTTCTACTACCCTGTTTTAGGATGAGAATCAATGATTCATAAAAGGTAGTAACACAGTAAAGGGAAATTAAAAACTTCAGTGAGTCACTGCAGTTATTACATGGGCCACATTAAAGGCTTAGCCTTGTCTCCTACAGAAATGAATAACAGAGAGTAAAGAGGGTGCCTAGGGAGAGATTTCACTTGTGTATTTTTCCGTGCTCTAGCAGTAAGAAGTTTATGCACTTCTCAAGTTTAAGCTGAAAATAACAATCAATTCCACATTTTAAAAGGGGTGAAGTGATCAGCTCTCCATGAAGTACACGAATCAGAGCATACAAAATATTCTCATTCTTTAATCCATTATAACCATCTTTTTCTAGCACATATTCCAGGATACTCACTTTTGCAAATGGATCTGCAGAATAAAAAATTTTTTAAATAGTACAGATTAGTTACATGCAACTGGATTTACAAAAAATCCATTATTTGTAGGCATAATGTCTAGGTCATATTAATAGTATTTGAATACAAGAGAATACCTGTTTCTTGCACTGTTGCTGGGTTTCTCCCACATTTTATTTCTGGGTTGTAAATTTTAGTCAGGTTCAGCAAGTGTGTAACTTGTGGCACATCTGTATGAAGCTGGCAGGTTTGAGGAATAACAGCTGTGGGCTCATATGGCATAAATGGAACACCACACATATCTAGAACCAAAAAAACATGGGCTTTACTTCACTCAGATGGCAGAACAGAATTAAATTCAACTTACCTTATTTGTCAGATTACATATATTTCAGTTCATAGGGTTATAACAATTTAATATATTACAGTAATTTGAAAACTTTGCTGCATTTTTTCCACTTCTAAGACATTAAACATGTACATTTTAAAGTTATATTGGACATTTTTGGGGCAAAAAAAATTGAATATATTTAAACTAAGAAATATGCACTGATATCTGGAATAGCCTTAGTAAATCAGCTGTTTTGATTTGGCAAACAAACAAGCAAAACAGGACCACAATGTACATTTAATTTTTATTGCAACTCATTCCCATATTGATATTTTTTAGACAAAATGGACATTTGAAAATGGTATTGGTGTCAGTGGGACTGAAGTGGCAAATAAACAGGCACCATATATGCAACTAAAGAATCTAAGTAGCTTTGACTCCAAACTTTGGGCAGCATTACACTGTCATGGTAAACTAAAAATCTGTCAACCTATCTGCTCTTGTTACACCAGGCACTGGTAGAAAGTGATCTAAACGTGTCTGCTTTCTCTTTGATAACTAATATAGACTGAGTTTATGAAAGTTATTCCATGAAGAAAGGTATCCAGAGTCAGAAACATTCCTGAAATTCTGATGCAAAGTCATTCCAAAGTTTGTAAGACTTGAATGTGGTAAGCTAATGAGCACTAGCCTCTTTTCCAAGGATAAGAGGAGGAAAACATAGCCCCAGACCCAAACCTGAATAATGAATCAAGTACTGAGATCTTAATAGAAAAATTAAAGTGTCCCATGTTATATTTCAATGGTAGACACATTTATTTAACCAAGGTCAATGCTAACAACCATTTTTTCACCAAGACAGCATATTATTTACTGCTGTAAAACAGTACTTAGGGATAAAAATCCCATATATAACCTCAGAAGTACCATGGAAACCAGAAACTAGGGATGTATCAAGCTTGTAAGCCTCAATATCATGAGACAGAGAAGATTAATGCTTTCTTCTTCTTTCTCAATGATCTCACCCAGAAATACTTTTCTAGTAGATGGGATTTCTCTTCTCCACCCGCATTTGAAGACTGCAAAACATACCGTATGCAAGGTACTAAAACAGAATAACACACACTGCACCTTGAAATCACTACTTCCTCAACCAAGAGGGTTCGAGGAAAGAACTCAACCCTCATTACATGCTGCAGTGTCATTGCATTCAGTGGAGCTCAACTAACTGGTCCAACCATCCAGGAGGAAAAAAGCTTTGTGAAATCATGGTTGTCAACTGAAATTAATAATAACAAAAAAACAACTGTTGTTTTTCTTTAATTGGGTATGATGTATGGAGTTATTTTATTACAGCCAAACCTTGGGCTGTAATGTGATTTTCAGACTTGCCTAGATAAGGAAATTCATAAGCAGACAGAAAAGACCACTGCCCACCAGCTGTGTAATAGTAATAATATTGATAATTCTAGTAATTAAGTGTAAATTTTTACCAGTTTATTAAAGCTGTCTATTCGTTATGCTAACTGCACTTTGGAATTTTGAAACTCATTTAAACCATTTCTGCATATTTCAAAACCTGTTTAGAATGGAAGAGAGAAAACAATGCACCAATGGAACTGATTTTAAACCAGTGAGGCCTCTAACTGCAGTTTCTGCTGAGACTTTACCAGACTGTCTCAGCAGTAATTTCTGAACTCCTATTTTTTTTCCAACCTCACCACCACTCTCCCTTATTGCTTTAGGTTTTCTAAAAAGAAGATACATTTTGTTACACTTACATTCCTGTTACCATCCTTCCTTTGGAAACCAGAACCCTTGTTATTTTTTTTTTCAGGGGTGCTATTCAAAAGTCAGAAAATGAAAACTTGAATGAAATCAGAGCTGAACTATACCTCTAAAATAAGAAAGCACCAGCTGTGCTTTTTCAATTCCTCTTCTATTACTGCAAATATCAGTGAGGAATAAAGTTCTCTCCCTTGGAAAATAATGATTCAGGATTATGATGCTAGTTTGGAGACTTTGACCAATATCCTGAGCTATTACAAATATAACCTCTCATTTTTCAGCTCACCACCAAGATTAGTTTCCCAAGGATCAAGGACACATTAGGATAAATGGACTAAAGATCACAGAGAATTGTTTATGGCAGTTTCATAGCTCTGTTTCATATATATATATTTCACATATATATTTCATATATAATGGGTTTTTTTGTAATTTTGTCTTGGATCATTTAAATAATATTTAGTCTTAATAAGTCTTAATTTTGGACTAGTAATGTTCAAAATAAAGAAAACAAATAGCAAATGCTGCTAAGTTTAAGTATTTATCTTTCCTTTCAGACACTCTCTTCTTGGCCAAAACCTGATTTCTGTCAGCATAAGAAACCCTGATTAAAACAAACTCTCTTCCAGATACATCTTGCCAGATTATTTTTTTCAGTAAAATACTTCAAAGTGAGTCAATGTTTAAAACACAGTACACATGCATTGAATTACTTGCCTAAAGACCAACACTAGCAGATCTAATATACTGTACCATCACTTTAATTTTCATGAAATAAACTTTCAAATTGCCAATTTTTTGATTGTATAACATGTACGATTCCGTAGTAACTATAACGCACCATCTTCCTCAGCCTCTTGAGGCTTGGATTTTAAAGTGAAGATCTTTCTCAGTTTACAGTTAGCTGAAACAGTGATTCCATCCAACGACTGGAAGACAGCTCCTCTGAATATTTCACTGGTGAATGCTACCAAGTCAATACACATATTGCACCACTAGAAAAGAGAAACAACACTCTTTAATACAACTCAAACACTAATCATTGCAAAAGACTAAGTATATAGTTCTCTGTAAACTCTCTGATGTGGTCTCTGTGGAGTAATAGATTCTCCCAGGCTGTGATTCACAATGCATAAGATTTTGATAATAAAAAAAAAATATTGTTGTATTTGCACCTACAACAACTTATTTATACCAACAAGTCAGTACATATGAACTAGTGACTGCCAACCCAAGTGAGCTCAGTCACCCAGCATATCCATAATATATTTCCCAGTTATTTCTAAGTAACTTGCTTGTGAGAAACTTCATCTATTGAAGGTTTTTTTGGGGGGAAAAAACCCACATTATTCAATATCACTTCATAAGTTGAAGTTACTGGAGCTTAAGTGCTCCAAATACAGAAATGAGCAGTTACAGGCACTAATTATACATGTGGACCATATCATAATTCTATTATTGTCCTAGAAAAAAAAAAGATATTTCATATAAAACAAGTAAAACCACAAGCAGAAAGCTAAGAAAATATGTTTTCTTGTGGCTTTCTGTTTTCCATGTAGAGTCTCTGATTTAAAAGCACATATGCTTATAGTTCTGGTGTTACAATTCTTCTCATTGCTTCTGGTATCTAGTGAGGAATGAGCTGATGTTGAAACACCTTCCATAACTAGGAAACAAACAGATGCCCTTGAGGAGAAATGTATCAATTTTTATGGAATCTGCAGAATTGTAACATATTTTATGTGATTACTCACATGTAAAATTTAGTTGACCAATGGGCTGAAGTTTAATTAAGAGTGAAGAATGCTAAGACACAATGATTGTAGATGCCTCATTTCCTTATAAACTCAACATAAAAATACTAGTTTCTAAATGCCAAATAGTAAATATTTTGGGGGAAAAAGAATTAGGTGTATACATCACTATTTAGCTGCTAAGTCTGAAATTTTGACAGGAAAGGAATACTTGATTGAAGACACCAAGCAGTGGAATAGAAAATGCAGTATTTAATTATGACTGGTACATCTATTGCTGAGATTAAAAAATAACATCATTTGTAAGAATAAAATACAGGAAGCTGGCAGATGAAAAGTTAAACTATGTTCTACTGATGGAACAAACAACACAGTTTGTCCTTATTCACAACCAATAATATTAATTATAATGATCACCTTGTGTACAGAATAGATTAAACTATCAGACCCATGTAAAAGATCTATCTAATCACTGAAAACAGAATCATCCCATTGCTGGCTCATGTGGAGTTTTTCATCCACCAGTTCCCCCAGGTTGTTTTCCTCAGGGCTGCTCTCAGTCCAGGTTTTGTATTCTGACAGCTCCTGCCATACATTGAGTCTGAGTGTGGGAGAGGAGCACAGGAAGAAGCTGATGGCTGTTGTTTGACACACACATTGTTTTATGTATACCAGAATCTGCAAGAACCTGAAACACATGAAATAGCCATCAGCTACAGTCTACCTGCAGCTCCAGTGAATGTAATAAAAGGTCACTACAGGAGAAGGTACGTGAAGAAGAGCATGACAGTGAAGTAGTATCAGGGACAGAGAGCTTTACAAAGGCTGAATAGGCAGCAGAAGTGAGAGAAAACCACTTCAAAACAGCATTAATCTTGGATAACGGGAATGAACTGCCAGCCTTAGAAGAGGGGTAGAAGAGCAGTAGTATGAAGTGGTTCTGACACCATCCAGGAGAGGGGATGCACATCTTGACTTGACAGGGACTGAATTCTAAGCAAAGCAGTAATTTCAACAAGTCTATAAACTTGCATAAAACATTTCTGAGAAAAAAACATGCTCGACCAGAGTGAGGAATATTCCCAAGGTACCTACAATTTTGCGCTTGAGCGTAAACAGAGGAATTTTTGCATGCAGGGTGGTCACGGACAACTCCCTGTGGACTGTTGATAAATACAATCTTCTTTTAATATTTCCTAAATCAGTTATCCTATAAAAGAAAAAAAAGCAGGAGAGAACAGAACAATGTGATAACCCAGTATCTTTGGGCAATCACAAAAAAACCTATTCATATGCAGCAGCTTTATGTTAGTGACAGCAAATATGGAATTTAAGAATTACTTCTTTTACAAGATGAGTAATGAGATTTCCTTCTCAAATTCAAAGTTGGTGGCTATATTCCTGCATATATAAACTCACTTTACATGCTAATTTTATTTCAACAGTCTACACTCTTTGCTAGGTTTCCACAGCCCTTTAGACTACGAAAAAATTCAATTTGTACAAACTGAGAACCCAGTGGCCTTTAATAATCACACTTGTTTCTGCCCCTTAAGCTTGTGTTATCTTGGGACACACTGTCACCTCCTAACTAGAATAACATTATTAGCTTGCTTTTCCTAAAAATGCCTCTGTCATTTTATATAGGCTCTTTGTTGGCTTAAAGCTAGACAGAAGACATGGTCTGTCTGTTTTGCTTCCTAAGCACATATCTTCAAATGTGAATTATAATTCAGAGGTTTATAGCTCACTGTTGAGGTCATCTGACAATGACACCAAGGACACTGAATTTGAACATTTCTAATAGATTCAGACCACAGACATGATAACAAAGATTAGGTTTCCTTTAAACTGATCGAGAGGCTCATTTTTATGTTATGTTTTCTTCAAGTCTTGTGAGCAGCTGTACTGGTTTTGAATAGGATAGAGTTAAATTTCTTCAGAGCAGCTTGTATAGCACTATGTTTTGGATTTGTGATGAAAACAATGCTAGTAACACAGGGATGATTTATTGCTGAGCAGTGCTTACACAGCATCAAGACCTTTTCTGCTTCTCACACCAGCTCACCAGCAGGTAGGCTGGGGATGCACAAGAAGTTGGAAGGGGAAGGGGACACAGCTGAGACAACTGATCCCAACTGACCAAAGTGATATTCCACACCACAGGACACCATGCTCAGCAATAAAAGCTGTAGGGAAGAAGAAGAAAGGGGAAAAGTTCAGAGTTTCAGTTTGTCTTCCCACGTAACCAGTAGGAATGATGAAGCCCCCAGCTCCTGGAGGTGGCTGAACACCTGACTGCCACTGGGAAGTAGCAGATGCCTTATTTAGCTTTGGTTGCACATGCAGCTTTTGCTTTACCTATTAAACTGTCTTTATCTCAGCCTACACGTTTTTGCACTTTTACCCTGGTGATTCTCTCCCCCATCCCCATACAGGGGGAGTGAGAGAGTGGCTGTGTGAGGCTCAGCTGCCCACTAGGGTTAAACCACAACAGCAACACAGCCTGGCTATCCCTCAGCAGTCCTACCTTATTACACTGGAGAACAGACTTTAGAGGCTGCAATCTGTATGAGGAAATAATAATTAATTTACCTATTACTTTTCAACAAGCCTATTTGTAACAGATGGGTATTTCTCTGTAATTAGCAGCCCATCTGAGATGACAACAAATAATTTTGGGGGGTTGGACTAGATGATCTTTCGAGGTCCCTTCCAACCCCTATGATTCTATGATAATTACAATAAACAACTTCCTGTCACAACTTACTGCTGTTAGAAACAATTACTCACAATTGTTATATTTAAATGCTGGGGCTTGTCTTAAATTGTGAGACTGCCCTCCAGATTGTTTTATTACTGAAAACACTTTTTCATTAGTAAGGACTCCCTCACTCACTACTAGTGAGGTATTGTCACCCACAATTTGCAGACAAATGCTCTGATATGTTCTTCGGATTCCTCAGCTCAATTTAGGAGGGCATTAATTCTGGAGCAATTTATATACTTCAGATATTTTTGGCAATTGAAGAGTTCAACTAAGGACAGCACCAAATACACTGCAAGTACATAACCAAAGGTCTACACTAGTACTACAGATAAAAACACAGGAGCACCTTCTTGTTTCCTCATAGTCATCAAGACCATCATACAAGCAAACAAAGTCCACCAACTTTCTACAATCTGTTGATTCTTTCCTTCCTTTGCAGACAATCTGATCTTGAATCTATTCATCCTCATAACATAGGTGTGCAAATGAAAACCAAGTGGAAGTGTTGACTAGCTGTTAAATTTGAAAGACGAGCAGTTCCTTTCATAAATCAGATGCACTGAAATGTCACTGCTGTGTTGGGGGGAAAACATTATAACCTCACCACTGCTGTCATTTGATGTAGTGGGTTTCAGTATTAGCTGCACATATATTTGTGGATGGATGAATAATACCATCAAGCTTTTGAAAAGAACTTTCATCAAAGTGTCTTACAATGCTTTCAATCTGGGCTTGAACTTTTGAATTTTTGAATTTAAGTAAGATATTAAATCATTCACCTAATGTCATCAGTAAGTTGACACCATAACTAAGCCTGTGCCCCAGATTAAGGCTTAGTTGAATCCATCACTTTACTTCTAATACACCCTGTCTCTAAAAAAACCATGGATGTTAGTTTTCAGAGACTCTCCACTCTGTTCTAAATCTTGATTTTCAGAAGTGCTGGGAAATTGAGGCACCAAAAAACTTTCAAGAATTGGAGTAGTGGTTGCTTGAAACACTCCTAGATCACCGGGTGATGCTGGGGCATCAGGCAGATGCACTAACCCGAGTGCTGAAAACAAAAATACTACTCCTGCTGGAAACTAAACTGTGCAAGTTTCAAGGGAGAACGTTGCTTTAAATGATGCTACAACAAAACAGCAGGAGCCTAGTCTTAAGTCATGCATATCTCCAAACAACTTGCAATAAAATCTCAAGTTTTATCTTACTCCCTCCTGAAAAATATTAGGTACCTTAGCAGTAAAAAGGCCATTAGTAAATATACAGCTTCATTACATTCTGAAGTGCAATACAGAACACATTCATTTAGATAAAAATACACACATTTCTATCAGACTCTGCCTTGTAAGTCTAAAATAAGATGGGTTTTGTGATGGCATGTATGCTATAAAGAGGCAGCAAACCTCAGATATATTGCTGTAATCGCACCTAGAGAAGTTTAAAATTTATTTCAGTAAATAAACTTAAAACATTAAACATGCTTATATTGTACAGGCAAAAGTAGGTGAAACATTTGAAGAACAGGCAAAATTGGAGAAAGAAGATGGTCTTAAAATTCTGCAGAATTATTTCCTGGGAGAAGGAAGATAATTGTTTGACAGTGGGTCTGATGAAACTTATCTGAAATAATTCAGAGAACAGGAACTCTCACTTGAAAAATGACTCAGGAGTACTCATGTTGAAGCTCAATTTTTTTTCTGTTATCAAAACCCAGGACCTATGTTAAACCTACAAAGGCAAGAAACATCTATGGCACACATCTTGATTTTCAAAGATGCATTAAAAAAATCTATACAGGAGTTAATGTATTTTTATTATGTCTGTGCTTGAGTATTTATATCTAAGGGTCAGACATGTGATAGAAAAGAAATGAGACCATGTCAAGAAAAATGAGGCAGTCAACAGGAAAACCAACCTCATTTATAATAATATTCCTGTGATCAGCAGGTGCATAACTCTCCCAGCTATGGTCATTAACTGCATTAATTTCACACTTAACATCTACATTTGCAAACCATTTGAAAGTAAAATTACCTTCCAATCCAATTTTCAATTTTATTTTACATCTTCTACTTTGATTGACTACTCTCCTCACAATGGTAACTATAGTGAGATTACAAGTAAATGGCAGCAACTACCCAGGAGTACAGATAAACTAATCTTCTCAGATTACCTATTCCTTTTGCTTCTGTATGTATAATAATTTATAACCATTTGTTACAAGACTTAAGATGAACTTAGAAAAAATTATGCTGGCCTGTTGAAGAGACATTTCATCTATCAGTCTCACTTGTTCTTATAATGAAAGTGCTTTTCTCCTTGCAAATGACTGAAACTGGAAATTTACCAGACATGAAAGCAGGTATTCATTGATGTTGCCAAGCAAAGAGCAACTCCCATACAATTTATTATTCATGGCAACCTCTGTGAATCCTGGTCAAAATCCAGATACAATCCCCTGTTAATTCACAACTGAGTCCTGCCTGTAACTTTAGAAGGTTGGTCTAAGTTTTGCAAGACCTACCAAGATTGACATTTTTATTGCTCTGTATGTGAAAACATGCTGGGTCTTTAGAATAACATGAATCATTTATCTCTGTCAGCAAAGTTAAAATTCTGACTAATTATGTTAGCATGTAATTCACAAATTTAAGCTATTATGGTGTCTATGAATAAATTAGCTATGCATGTAAAATGTAGTATGCTCTGGTAATTAAAAATTTGAAAGTAATAAACATACATTTACAGAAGCAACTGTATGAAAAAAGGAAACATGGTACAACAATCTATATTCTACTGTGCTGTTCACAAGCCTTGCAGTAAATTTTTTATCAAGTACAACAGCTTTGGGAATGTGGACATCTTAAGCCCTTTTTCCCTACAGATTCCTCTATACATAACTAGCTAAACTTTGACAGAAAACCTCTTAAACCTTATCAGGGATGTTCCAGAGTTTGAATATCCACAGAGTTCCCATTTATTCAATGAGAATATCTCTTTGTGTTATAAACAGACTAAGCTTCAACGTATGATCAAAAAAATCACTTATCACAGAGTGAAAAAATAAGCTACAACTGTGGTTTCAGGCCATGCTAATTCTGTCATATCATTCCAAAGAGACTTAGGAAAATGCCAGATTTTCCAAAGCTAATACCTACCACCTGTTTGATTATTCCCAAGACTTCTGATCTCCTGGTGAAAAATACATGTGTACACAAAGCAAGCATCTGCCTTAATTCTGATGAATTTCAACAAGAAATAAACAAAATTATTTAAAATGCAAAGTAAGAATGTTAAATTACAGACTTAATCCTGTACATGGGGAGGAATAATCCCAGATGCCAGTACAGTCTGACTGGCTGGAAAGCACCTTTGTATGAAATTGTCTGAGGGTAGTGGTGGACAACAAGTTGACGACGAGCCAGCAAAGCACCTTTGCAGCAAAGAAGGCCAAGAGCATCCTGGGCTGCCTTAGGAAGAGCATTGCCAGGAGGTGCAGGGAACTGATCCTTCCTTTCTACTCAGCCCAGGTAAGACCACAGCCAGAGTGCTGGGTCCAGTGCTCAGCCCTGTGATACAAGAGAGACACCAGCTCACTCTGTGTGAGTCACATCAAGCCGAGACCCAAGCTAGAAAGGGCAAAGAAAGATGGAAGAAAATCAGACCATTAAACCATAAGAGCAGAGAGTGTAACCAGAATTACACTCAAAATGTACTGAAGAACAGAAAAGTCAGTGTAATTTGACACACAGAAGCTTTTTGTGTTGCAGGGGAAAATAAAAAGCAACAAACAAAAGGGACAGCTTTAAAGCTGTGCTAAATACACCCTCGTATCTGAGCACGAAATTATTCAGAATGAGGTAAGAAACTAAAAGAACTACCTCGAAAGGAAAACGTAACAGAAGATGCACAAAGTAAAAGAAGAGTAACTAAGAGAAAGGGAAGTTGCTTGAAAACATGCATTTTTCTGGTCTATTCAATAATTACCAGCTTTCCTGCCAACAGTTTCTCACTGTAAAGACCTTGATGCATTGAGTCAAAACTGTCTTTAAAACAAGTACTTGTGAGCCCAGTGTTCTCTCTCAAATTTCAATGCCCCATGGAACAGCAAAAATCTTTTCTGGTGCAGATCTGTGCTAAATCAGTTAATTTATTTTCTGAAGATTTTCTCAACCTTCAGATACTAAAATGTTGGAAAGTCAACATGCCCCACAGGAATGTGTCATGTTACCACCATGATGTAGACTATAAATGCCCACTAACTCACAAACCACTGAGACTCCCTGGTTTGTTACAAATCCACTGAGGGATTTTAATCAATATGACTCAATTCTCACTAGCACAGAAGATAACAGAATTACCCAACAACATAAAATAGCAGACCATCCTAATTTCATGAAATAGATTATTCACATTACAATCAATGCTGTTTCTCTACTACAGTATAGCTTGGAATGATTTTTTCTCAGCATTTCATTGTGTCCTCTTTCACTGAAGCCTACAAGAGCTGTTTCTCCTTACTCCACACCACCAGGAAAAGCTGACACCTATGGGTACAGATGAATGCAAAGTCACAGAAAGGCAAACAAAAATAAAATTATGTATTGACTTCACCCAGTTTAACTGCATATCATTCTACCTATCTTTTCCTGCAGGGTTTCTAATGGCACAATAGTTCTTCTGTTAATCCAAATCTTAGCTGTTTTACTGGCTAAAAAGCTGAGTGGGTTGTGCTGATTATAAACAGCTGGTGCCACTAAGGGGGAAATGGTGTCCAAGGACTGGCAACTGCTCAAGTTCTGTACTGTATTAAATAATTTCATAGAGAACTAATGAGAAGAGGTCTCTTTCAATTGTATTACTTTTTCTTTGGAAATTAATTTTGGAAATTCATGGACATGGTATCAATTGATTATTAAGAATTTTTCTAGCTTTTTACCATTTGTTTGGTTTGGTTTTTTCTCTACCCCAATTAATAGAATATATATTTATTTTTGCCCTGAAACAAAGGGCTCTGGAATAATTATTTATAAATGTCTTATGAATTTTTGGGAGACCCTCATGATCTAGTATTTTCATGTGTTTGATAAATTCATGTCCTATTTCTTCAGATTTTTCACCATCTTCATTCGTGATTTTTAATAAACCTTGTTCTGTCTTCAAAGAAATGTCACTATTTAAAACATTCAAGAAATAATGATCTCATTAGCTTAATTACTTCTTATTGACTTGATAAGTCACCAGGCTTTAATGCAAAATCTGCCACCACAATTAATGGCTGCAATCAGGCATTCACTTTACAGTAAGAAGTCAAGGAAATATGATGCATCTTACAGTAACTCAGTAGAGAAGTCTTGTCCCAGTGGCACAAAAATCTGAAGTGTCAGAAATTGCTGGATCAGTCCCACTAGAAACAGGGAAAAAATAATTTCAAAGATGTGCTATGTACATGTAGATGCACACTTCACCATCAAGCATTTCAGTTTTGTACCACGCAGCTATGCTCCTGCAACACTGTTTCCCAAGGTTCACACAACATACAAACACAAGAAAAGCCTGAAGAAATCCAATTGAAATTGCAATAAAAGTGCTATTTTAAAAGTCCCATCTGTGGCTTTGGTGGAATTCTTATTAAAAGGAGCTTTCTTTTTTTCTTACAATTCTACACTGGGTTCCAAGAGCACATAGATATTCCAAATATTCCATAGGAATTAAATCAATAATTTCCTGTGGAGATTATTTTATAGTCATATGAAACTTGCTCTCACTTCTGTGACAATGTGCACCTTACTAAACATCTTCAAAGAAACTCTTGGGTAAAAATGCAACCCAGATCACAACAACAATGCTCTGTGAAGGCTTCTCATCTTCAGAATACCAAAGACACTTCACTGAGGAAACAAACACAATAAATCTTTCAGGATTCAGGTAGCTCCCTATCAAGGGAAAAGAGATAGTACAAAGGTGCCTGAATTGAATGGTTGTTTTCTTAGTTATTCCATCAAGAAGAGTAGAGGCAGCTCTTCCTTGACTTAACAACACTCAACAGCAACATTATCCACTCTTAAAGAACACCAGTTCAGAACTTCCTTCTTTTGTAGATCAAATGACACTTAAAAATTTCAGACTATATTTGGATACATAATGCCTTACTTTGAAAGAGTATTTAAAGAATATAGTACAACTGGGAGATATTTGACACAAATTAAATACTTGAGATACATACACCTCAAGAGAGGAAGAGACAGAGAGACAGAATGGTAACAGATGGAAATTTGACTGTAATATTGCAGCACTAGCTAAAGTAAATTCAAAACCTAACTATTCTTAGCAGTGATAATTCACAACACTAATTCTCAATCCTTGTTTTAGGCTGTAATAGTTTATTGTAACATTAGCAAAAAAACAAGTTGCATTTCTCAGAAAGATAAATTAGACTAATATTTATTATACTGAAGATAATTGAAAACTACCCTTATAAAAATCAAATTAATCTTCAAGGCCTTAGTGCATGACCAAGTTACACAGTTTCTTGTTTATTTTTTGGTGTATGTTTGGAAAAACTAATTTGTAATTATACACCCTGCATGAGAAACATGCTAGAAGATTCCTATTTCATTTGACTAAAGTCACCATCTCCATTTTCCTTCCAAAGTAAGTAGTTAATTCTAAAGCAGCTTGAGTCATTACTACAAGCCTTACAAGGTAAAACAGCCTGCAGTGCCATGGGGCTTCCCTTATTTTAGCATTTCTACACCTTTTTCTTATTTGTAACTGACATGCAAAAAGTATAATGACAAATCACTTTGCTAATGCTGAATTACACCCAAAGTCCAGGAGAATAATAGAAGTTTTACATTCCAATATAAGACTGATTTAATAATCAGAACAACATAACAGACATTTAATTCTTTGATACTTACAAGTTTGTCTAGTTTCTTTTGGTAGCTGCATTTTGTTGATTTGACTGCTTCCTTCAAGTACAAAAGCAAAGCCTTTCACTTCTTTATCATATTCCTACAAAAAGGGGCAGTAAACAAACATAAGCATCCTGATAGAATTCTCAACCATCCTGCTAACACGCAAAGCTACTTTTTGTTTAAAAAATCCACAAATGGAAGATGGCCCTGCAAGTATGACAGTAATTCAAATATGTTGATAATAATATAAGCCATAGAAATATGTCCTTTACTTACATGTTTAATGAACAAATAATGCTGACAAACAGGACTCATGATTCAATGGGCCCAACCCAATTCATTAGTTAATCAGAACAGCAAAATTACTTTCTAAATATTTAAACTATAAAATTATGGTCCCAACCTAATCTGCAAGCAGGCATACAGAACTAATTTAAATAGTCATTTAGTCTGTCATAATGACAGAACTGAAAGTGACAACTCTACTGTCAGGTCAAAGCCCTCATTACCTTCTAATTTTAAGCTTCATTCACATTTTTCCATGTTATACTCCAGGTTTCAAAAGTTTCTTTAAAAACTTACTTTCCGGATAGCTGATGGATTGCCAAGAATCTTCCATTTTGCTCCTGGGTTCTTGCCTTGAGCACTGAATATTTCAACAAATGCACCACCCTACGATCAAATGGTTTAAGGAGACATCATCATCCAACCAGATATTCATCATCGAATAATCGATGGTCAAAATGAGTTCATAAGAACAATCCCTTCCCACATCAGGCTGTGAGCATTACTGATTAGTCAGTAGAATACTAAGAACAGCTTCCAAACTACTATAATACAGCAATCCATATAGTCAATAGCTGCCTTTACTACAGGGTCAAAACATAAAATCGAAGTAATACCATGAAATATTTTCAATTATTTTAGGTATAATGTCATTCTCTAGAAAGCAAAACTATTGTAAGTATTCTAAAAACATGCAGGAGGTTAGCAGTTTATATTTGGATATGGTTTATTTCTACAACTCACCAAATGAAGAGAGTTTTAAAACACTGAAAAATAAAACCTGTTGCAGATTGGATGTGTTGTCAGATTTCCCATGGAAATGAAGTTTGCAAAGGCTCTGTCTACACATGTGAGTATGTCAGACACTTCCCAGTAACTCTCCTAGTTATCAAATTCCAGCCTGACTTGTCCAAGCAGTCTGGGAAACTCACAAAAAATTTACTATCTTTTCTTGGCTGACTTAAGTGACCTCATATATCAGTATCACCATAAAAAGGTATCAGCTGTACTCAGGCTGCAGCCTTCATGAGGAATCAGATAATTAATACTGGAAAAATATAATGTATGTCTCTGCCAGGTGAAAACAGAGTGTGTGTCCTATTAGCCATCAAAGAATCTAACCATAGGCTCCTGGGGAGGCAGGCTTTATGACTTTTGCTTATGGAATTCTTTGCTTCAATATTTTTCCCATTTGATGCCACATTTTTTGTGACATCTGATGTACTTGGCCTATATTTTGATAAGCACTTTTTCAGCAGCACAGTTGACCTAATCAATCATTAAAACTCTGCTGCTCCCTCTCATTCCTAGTTGCCTGCACTCCCCAGTTCTCTTTCTGCTCAGCTGCCCAAACAATTGTCCTCAAGTCTGAATGAGCAAGAGGGGAGACCAGTCTTGCCAGCAAAACAAATGCTTTTCAAATTATGCTTTCAGAGAACATCAGCTGCACCATATAAGAATCAGGCATTTTTCTCTGCCCACCCACCCCCAGTTGTTTCCAGTCCCATGGTTAACCCCAGAGACTGACTTAAAGTTCTACTGAGATTCAAAATGACATTCCATAAACCACACTCATAAAATACTTCTGAAATTTGTAATGAATAAACGTAAAACACGTCATACTATCAATTCAAAGAGGTCAAAAGAATAAAACTATTTGTTTTACCTGATACTGATTTTTGAACATTCTCCAGCTTTCACAGTCAAAAATCAATTTCAGTGTCTCAACCAGTAAAGACACTTAGAGGCTACACTGAAAAAAACCCAACAAACAAACAACAAAAAACTTTATATGGGATTTGACATGAAAAAATCCTATAATGAATTTCCAAACATACTAATAGACATGAAATACTTTTAGTGAGAATGTAGATCAGCTGCATCAGAGCGTGACCACAAAGGAACTGGGATTTAAAAAAAAATAATAATAAAAATTAATTAATATTGACTGTTTTGGAAAATACTCTCTTCATGCATCAGATCCTCAGCGTTGCCTTTCCTTGTATTCCAAGAAAAATTAGTAATTTTATGAGAGCTCTTATTTTGACAATGAAGGCTGCTCATGCTTTTAAAACTCTTGAAAATCATCTTTAATGCACATTTTTTTAATTATTCTTTGTTCTCGAGTGCCCACTGGAAAACATTAGATTCTGTTAAAGAGGAGATTAACGTTTAATACAGAAAAAGAGAAACATATGGAACAGCTGCAAGAGAAACCACACCATCTAGAGATGTTTGGCAGAGACTTCTGAGACAAATGATCTTCTTTCACATCAGGCATTCTTCTTTGGGATGATCAGTGTAAGATTCAAACCCAGCACTTTGGTTTCTCTGAGGGCTGCTAAAGTCAACGTGAAGTAAGATGTGTCTACAGTTGGAGAAAGTTGAAGGGACTGAGACGAAACCTCCCACATCCTGCTCGGAGTCTCACCTGCTGCAGTCTCACCTGAGGTCAGCAGGAGGGGAGGGGACCCTGAAGATAAAAGGCAGGTGTCAATCTCCGAAGAGAGTTAGAACCCTCGATGAGAGGTAACATGCACCTTCACTGTGAAACCCGAAAATGCTTGTCAGCTCACAGAGAAATCCTTTCACAAGACTGGCTCTCACACTTATTTGATAGACTTTTATTGCTTCAGTTCAGGCACAGACCACTTAAAGAATTATATTTAATTACTGGATTTTTTGGAGCCTGAAGCCATTTTCTTAACAGATCAAAACAACAGGCTAACCAGGAAAACATAAACATGTCATTTCATAAGGCCCAGTTTAGCTCTCACACACAGAAAGTTACAAAAAGTTTTAAAAACATTATAAAGAGAAATGGCTGGGAATGAACTAGAAATTCTGTGACAACATGCACGAGTTCAGAAGGAATATACACATGTAGTGGATCTAGTGCAGTATTTTATTTTAAAATATATATATAGTCATTCATTCGGGAAAATGTGATGAAATCTGTTGATTTTTATCCATAATTATTTTAATCATCACCAAATAAGTATTAAAGCTGTGTAAATAAAGTAAAAATGGAAAGAAGTCAGCTGTTAGAGATGTATCCATGCCCTTGCCAGAAACATTAATTCATTTGAAACTTGATCATTATAAGGAAAATGAAATTTAGAAACCATAGTATTGGCAACAGGTCTTTCAACAACCTGCTGGGTTATTTACTAACTTGCAGAACACATTTTATTCAGACTCAGGAAACTGACAACCCTTGTAAGTATCAAATTCACAACAAGGGTTCTCCTTAAATGGAGAGGTAAATTTGTGTTGGGACAACTCATTCATACTACAAAGCTGACGACTGTCAACACATCAGTGAAATGTTTGTTTTCTTACAGGCAAGAAGTGTTGCAAGTGATACTGCAATACATTTTTGCTGGTATATTGCTTACTTGTAACTTTCATTTGTAACATAATGGAAATTGGAAGAGTAGATATTGCCTTTTCTAGGAAGACTGGTAGCTACTAAAGACATTAAGTGAATTATATTCTTTGTCAAACAATTCCGGACACAATATTAAAAGGTGCTTTCATTATATACCTGGTATCACTGTCTTTAGATATAGTAATCTATGCTTAAGAACAAAAGAGAGAATGGCCTATAAAACTGATAGTTGCAATATCTTCCCCCTTTTTATCTTTCTTCCTCCTCACCTCTCTACAAATTCTAAAAATCAAAAATGCTTAAAAATCCAGGGGGACTGTTTTAGAAATAACAGCATCTTGAAATACAAGTCCTCCATTTTTATTTTTTCATATATGTCAAATAAATAGATGTCTTATGACATCTTTATAGAATGCCACAAAGTAGCAGTTCACTTATTCTCAGCAACAGATCAGACTTTTGTTTGTTTGTTTGTGAGTTTGATGGCCCTGACCCATGTATTTTACCACATCTGTCCAAGTGGAAATACAGGCTGAAAGTGCCAGTCAGTGACAAACCATCAAGCATGTAGTTTATAAGGTTAAGCAACAATGAAAGATACTAACCTTTGGAAGAATCTATTCCTATGAGACCGCATGAGGTCTTGATTTGTACACTGACTTTGATCATTAATTTTACAATGTTTCCTACACCAAACAACAAGTAGCAGCAGTTCAAAGAGCTTTCCAGACTTGGGACCCTGCAGAAGCATCTCCATCCTATCACATCTTATGTATATTTTTTTCTTCAAACTGGAATGTTTCACATTCAAATATTTCAATGATATTTTGTGTTTATGTAGCCCCCCAATTCGACCAACCTGTTGGTAGTAAGTTACAAGCAAAAGAGTATTTCACAAGCAGTAAATGCAAAGAGACCTTCAGGCTCTTTTAAACTGGTCTAACCCCGAGAGCGACAGGGAGGGACAGATTGATGGGGTCCTAAGAACGTTAGTAGTCATGGCAAGTTAACTGACTTGAACTGGACTATTTCAGTAAACACACGGATCTATTTTTCTGATCAACACCCCAGGCGCTGTAAAAGCTGTGTTTAAGGTTTTCTATTTCAAAGCCAAGAAGCGTGAAGCAAAATGAAGTGACTTTGCACCGACCACCACTAATGTACACGGCAAAACGGCACGGACAGACCATTTTGGGCAGGGAACTCAGGCTCAGCCCCCAGGCTGCTGGTGCCTCCAACTCAGCATCACGGGCTGGGACACGCCAGGGAAGAGAGTTCATCCCTGATGAAGGGGTTTAGTGTCTCCCAGGCAAGTGAGCGCTACACCTTGGATGTTTAAAGCCGGGCTTGTAGCACTGCTCTGTGCTGCCTCAAAACACAGGTGAAGCTAACACGCGGGGAAGAAGGGCCGTTAACAAACCGCACCGAGACCAGCGGCGTTCCCGGGGGAACAGCCACGCACTCGTGGGCGGGCACACAACCCGCAGGGTTAAAAAGAAAGAAAGAAAAAAAAAAGAAAGAAAAGAAAAGAAAGACATTCAAGCGTTTCGCTCCCTCAAAAAGTCGATCATTAACCTCTTTGACACCAGGTCGGCGATTCACGCACCTGCAGTCCCCGCAGCCCCGGCGCACAAACCAGCCCGGTCCCGCAGCCCCAGCCCGCTCCCCCGCCGGGCGGGACCCGCAAACTCCCCCCCCGGGGCGGGGGGTGGGGGGGCTCAGGCCCCAACCGGGTCTCACCTGGGGGAAGGTGGAAGGGGACGAGGCCGCAGCTCCGGGATGGGGGGACCCCCAGGGGGGGAAGGGGAGAGGAAGGGAGGGCACCGCACGGCACGGCAGGGCAGGGCGGCGGTCGGGGCGGGCCTGCCGCGGCCGTTACCTGCCTCAGCCGCTCGGAGGCGGCTCTGCAGGGGCTGCCGGGCTCTCCCGGGACTGGCCGGGCTGCCCGCTGCGGGAACGAAACCTGAAATAAAACCCTCAGACCTCGCAGCGAGTCTTGTCAAGGCTCCCCGAGGCAGAGGGCGGCCCGGGCTGGCAACGCGCCGGTCCCCAGGGCCTGCCCAGGTGCCTCGCACCGGCAGCTCCTGAAACTCGTTCGCCTCGTTAAGGCTTCGTCGTTCCAAGTGGTGTTTTGGTTTTGGTTTTGGTTTGTGTTTATTTTCGGAAGGATGCAGGAAGCTGTGAGTCGGAGCAGCCACAGCGAAGTCCTTGGGTTCCAAGGAATTCGAATGGACTTGGGAGATCCGGCGTTTTTCTCTAAGAGAAGGAAATGAGAAATTCATCCCCATTCGTTTAAACATCCCGGTCAAGAAGAAGCAAACACCTCCTGATGGCCTCAAAAACCTCTGGGAAGAAGATAACAGGGAACCAATCTGATCCTGGTTTTTGTAATGAGATGTTAGTCAAAGATGTTTCCTTGAAGTGACAGCTTTTTTGATCACAGCATTTCTTCATGAAACTTTGTAGCCTTTTCACCAGAACACTTCATACCGTTTCCTTCCTCAAAGCTTGCCTTCGTGTTTCTACAAAGAACAGTTACTAGGAACCCTGTAACCCATCAAATCATGATGAAATTCATGAACTGAAAGTCCCCTGCCATCGATGGGTTCTGCCAGGTCTCAGACCACCATCACCCTGCTCACTTTCCTTTCTTTTGCTCCTGAAAGGCACTGTCATGGTTTTGCCAAAGAAAGGAATGAATTAAATCAATTATAATGTTTATTTACCTATCTCATTTTACCATCTCACCTTTCACATTTTCCTCTATTTCTTACGGTTTGACAGAAGAAAACTCCAAACATCTGTTGTAGATTATATGACTCAAAAATTGCAGATCATGAAAAACTAGCAAGGAACCTTGTGTCATTACATTTGGCCCTTCTATGTCCTGAACCCATCATCATTACAAGGTCGAGTTTGGAATTATGGTAATCATAGAATCCTAGGGGTTGGAAGGGACCTCAAAAGATCATCTAGTCCAAATGTGGACTAGTAATGTGGGAGGTGCTGTCAAAGTGATGAACAGACAATCCAGACATATGTTACAATGACTCCTTTAAGGTTGTATCTGTAGATCCGTTTCTGTTGGTACCTGATCTGGGTTGTATTTTCCTTTGGCTGAACATTTCAGGCTGCTGTGCAGTGTGTATCTACAAAAGCCCTGAAAAGGTATGATGAGTGTTCGGCAAGAGCTTGGGTAATGATTGGGTAAAAAACTATGACAACTCATACCTTTATCTTCCAATATGACCCTTCTATGTTCTGAAGCCCTTACATGTTACAACATATTTCAGTAAAGAGATTTTTACTCTATCTGGGAGTAGGAAGTTGAAACTTACAGACATCCTTTCTTCCCATAAATGCCCCAAGCACAAGGTGTGGTTAGGTCTCCTGCCTTAAATTAAAATACCAAGCTGTTACTAGCTTCGTGCTGGGAACTGAATTAATTGAATTTAGGAATATGTTCAATGTGCACTGGATAGTCAAGGTGTGATATTAAACCCAGTCATTTTTAAAGGACCCCCACTGACATAGCTTGGGTTTGCAACCATAGGAATAGTACTATAATTTCCTTCATCCATTCCTGACTCTGCCTTACTGAATACCATTGCCACACTTAGAGCAGCCTGCTAGTTGATATACAGCAAGTGGCCTCCCTTCCCTCCTGTGCAAGCTCCATTTCAGCTCTAATGACCATTTTTTTTGTCTGTTCTCTATTGTATTGTTCTGAATGTGTTTGGTTTATGCCTTTTTAGACGTTCAGTTAAAGTGTTCTGGAAATCTCTTGCCTTTCTAGCTCATACTGTATTTTGTAAAATGCTGTGTTCTCTTTTGAGAGCTACATAAACTATAAATACTGGTTAAGCTAAGAAAGAAGACATCGAGGCATCCTAGGAAATTTTCTGTAGATCCTTCTGGCCATTCTTGGCTTACAAGGAAGGGAGACATGGTGTGCCTTTCTGCCTGCTTCACTTGGTAACAGCTACCATGGAGCTGAGGCATATTTGCCCCAGTGCCAGGCCAGTATTCATTTCCTTTGAGTGTTCTTCCTCGGCCAGTGACCTTCCCATGTGTGTGTTTGCCAAGATTACATCATGCAGGGCAATTTAAGTGTGTAGTCACCATTGTATCCACTCCCATCTGTGGATTTCCAGCTGAATGCTTCCTCCTTCAGCCATGTACATGAACTCCGAATTTTGTCTTATTTTTATTTGTACCTTGGTCTTCTAATACAAATACTATTCAAATAAATAAAATAGTGAATTCATTAGTTATCCTCGCTGATTCTATTTGATCTTCAATAACAGAATAATTTCTCTGAGAGGTACAAATGTCTGAGTCACCAGCTGCTCTCCTGTGTTGGAGAGCACAGAGCCCAGCGTGGCTCCAGCAAGGCTAAATGGGAACCAAACAAGAACGGATAGATAAACAAAACAATGTGCTTAATTAGGGAAAAGGCTTGCTTGGTTTTTTCGTTTGTTTCACAGAATCACAGAATCTTAGGGGCTGGAAGGGACCTTGAAAGATCATCTAGTCCAACCCCCCTGCCAGAGCAGGATCACCCAGAACACATCACACAGGAACGTGTCCAGGCAGGTTTTGAATGTCTCCAGAGAAGGAGACTCCACAGCCTCTCTGGGCAGCCTGTCCCAGGGCTCTGTCTGTTTCCCGTTTTGTTCTCCAATGGAGGATTTTGGAGGTATGGTGAAGCAGTGAAATGACAGAAGCCAGTCACTTTATTCTACAAAAGCCTGGTCCCATCTTTGATCAGAGAGAATCCTGTACACTTTTCCTACCAGGTGTGCTGGACCTCCTCCCCTCCAGCAGGGACACCTGCTCGAGTGGTTACTCCTCCAGAGGTTGAGGGAAGAGGAGAGCCAGCTGTAGCCAAGTAAAGGGTAAGAAGCATCCAATCCATATATATTAATTCTTATTCATATCTTCATTAATTAATTTTAAATATTAAAGACAACAGTGACTTTTAAGCTTCAGAACTTTAAGACATGAGGATCCTTTTAAATGTAAGAGAGAAGACTGCAATCATTGTCTTACCACATTGCCTTAAAGTATTATTTTAATTGTTGTTGAGCTGCCAGCACTCAATTAGCCTTTGTGTAATAATCATTGAGTATTTGGTTATTTGTGTATTTTTTTATTAAGGTACCTTATTGCTTTGTTATCCTAATACCCTGTTTTGCTACCCTCATATCCAAACACTCATATAATCTGATTTATACTCTTTTACCCTAATCTTTCAGATTCTTTGCTATTTAGTCTTGGGTTTGTATGTCTACATCTCAGCTGCTGTCTTGCTCTGGAGGGGACAGGTGTGTGTGCATGGGCAGTGGATAAATCTAGACCACAGCAGGGTCTGAGAGTACCAGCTGCTCTCTCATTTACTGGTGTAGTGTAACAGAACTGAAGAGCAGCAGAGTGATTGTTTCAACACTCCAAAAAGGGAGCCTTGCTTCATGTGAGGCAAGACCCTGTGCATATGATTCTTATGGGAAGCTGTGCTCAGAGTGCAGGTCTTACATGTTTGTGTCCCTTTTGTTACACCTTGCAACAGAAGGATGTAATTTATTTAACCCATCTGTGTTGGGTTTCAGTGCAGTTTTCAGAGGGGATCCTAAAGTTCCAACTTAGAGTTCACCAGTTCTGTACTTAACAGTTTTCTGGAGGCAGTTGTAGGGAATGTCAAAATCACACGGCAAAAGTGATCCGTAGGAATTCCTGGTGATTCTTGTTCTCAGTTTCTACTTGCTTATATCCCATGCTGTTCCATTATAATTATTTGCAGGCTGATTACACAGTGAATTTTTTAATATAATATATTTGAATGTCATAAAGTGAGCTTAGTAAGCTCACTGGCAAGTGATTTAAAATGAAATGTCTATAAATTATATGTAATCATGGGTTCCAGTGAATGAATATCCCAGAATCAATTGAAAATGCAGTTGTTAATAGTGACTTGGCATAAGATCAGATTGTGTATTTGGCTTCTGTGGCAGGTACAAACATATCATCACAAATTGATTCTAGTAGCACTGAAATCCACAGGAGGACAGATTCTGTGTTGAGATAATTTACTTACCCTGCTTTGGCCTGTTTCTCCCAGGAAGATTTGTACCTCTTCTTGCTGATGCCATAATCACTTTAAAAGTTTGACCTTCAAAAATCAGATGCAAGCTTGTCCATGCTTGTGCATATCTAACCACTTTCTTTTCAGCATCATGTAACAGCAGCATGATCCCTGTACCTGTGGCAAGGGCTATTTAAAATGTGCTGTTAATGTTCCTTTCATAGCTGCCTGTCTCACAGGAGTGGTTGGATGTCCTAGGGCACCACTGATGCTACTGAGATAACAGCTCACTTTTAAATTTATTTTTTTTTTTAAAGGCACAAAAAATCCAAAACAAACAAAACAAAACGAAAAAAAAGACCACTGATGTGAGCTGTTTATGAGGCAGGAGTCTGCAAAGGTCCACAGGATTGTCTGCCAGTGCCTGTCTGGGTAGATAGGCTTGTCCTGGCTTCCCAGCTGGCAATCACTAACGTGTCACACACAAAAATGTACCAGTGGACATCCAAAGACTGGACCAAAGGGAATCCTTGGGACTCCCTGTTCTTTTCCCCACCTTTAATGAGTAAGGAGGCAGGCAGGTAGTGACACCAGGTTCAGGGTGAGGCTGTTGTTTCAGACAGGTTCATTGGCATGTCCAGATACACTCTGTTTTCCTGTCATTAGCCCAGCAGTATTTTATGGGCAAGCCCTGCTTTTCAAAATCAGCAGTTTGGGATCCTTGCCCTTTGTGTTCTAGTTAGCAGCTTTATGCCTTCAACATCCATGGGGATTGATTGCCATAATGCTGTGGACAACACCTGTGAGCTGAGAGGCACCAAAGCCTTAGCTACAAGGACTGTAAGTTTTGCTCACACTGTTTTTCTTAATCATCATCCTCTGAACTTAGAACTAAGGCACTGCTGGCAGGCACTGTGCTTTTTGTTTAGCCAATTTGTCAAAGCCAGCATTTATGGCAAGTGATGAAAAGCACAGAGATTTGCTCCTCACAGTCACATACCATGTTTTAGTCCATGAGGATCATCACATAGTTCATTTGCAAGTCAGTATGTTCCTAGATGTAAGACCATATACTTAATCCTTTTTGTTGTTGTTGTTAAAAGTATTCCCTACAATTACAAAGAAGTTTGGATTTGATCAGCAGAAGGGACAGGTAAAAAGACCTATCCGTGTCCACATAAAGTTTAAGGTTAATGACAGACCCAGCATCACTAATGATTTTTGGGGACAGAAATTTTGAAATGC
Source organism: Apus apus (assembly GCF_020740795.1). Taxonomy (NCBI): domain Eukaryota; kingdom Metazoa; phylum Chordata; class Aves; order Apodiformes; family Apodidae; genus Apus; species Apus apus. The sequence goes on from NC_067290.1 coordinate 6,847,538, forward strand.
AGTAACTTTTAGTAAGGCTTTGTTAGTGTTTCAGAGATGTGCATTGAGGATTTGAAGTTAGGTTGGTAGAGCTGCTGGAGTCAGCAGATCACAAGTAAATCAACGGGACTCTCAGACCTTTCTATGTTCCTTACATATGGTCTGTGTGACAGACATCTCTGCTTTCTTTCCAGTTGCTAAAAAACACCATCAAACAGCTCTCAGGTATTTCAAGAGGAAGAAGAAATCTTTAAAACACTTCTTGGGCACAGCCCAGAGCAGTGTGTTTTTATGTTGCTGGAATGATTCTCCCTGTTTCTCTCATTCTCTTTGCCTTAGGTCTGTCTACCCAGGTTTTCTCCGAAGCTCAACCAAATAATGAAGTTTCAGCCTTTAGATCTCTCTGGGCTGCAGCAGCATTGAGTTGCAGCTCACAGACAACGAGGTGCAAGCGAGCAGCAGCACGGCCTCCCCCTCCAAGCAGCTGCTGGGACTTTGTCATCTTTGATCTTGAGGTGCTGTCACTTGTACCCAAGTGCGGGGTGTACGCGTGGGCCTCGTGCCAAACAACGAACACGCTCTGTCCTAAGGAGCTTACAGTAGGACATCAATATTGATTTTTCCCCTCTGCTGCTGTGGTTACTAGGTAAGAAAACATGAAAAGTCGGAGTTTATTACTCACATACTCCTCAGTCATAAAGCATTCTGCTTAGGGGCACATCCTATAAACTTTGGGTCAAATGGCAAGTGTGCACAGCCTGAAAAACCCTTGACAACAATTTAGCATAATGCATTTCATGTTGAAGTTATTTTTCCCTGACATTTATTTCAGAAAAAGGCTTCCTTTTTTAAGCAATGGGCTACATGTAAAATGAAAAGGCAATCCAGTCTGTCTTTTCTATGTGGTGTCGCTGATAATCACCACTTTTCTCATGGTTACCATAGTAACTTGGCATCCTTATCTGCCACCTTTTTTGGCACCTTGAAAAAAACTATTTAAATTCAGTTCTCTGATAAACTGGAAGCTTGGCTTCACGATACCCATGGGAGTATGTAAGTGTCACAACAATGCTTGTCATTTTTTCTTATTTAAGCAAGTGTTTAACTTGCTTTTTAGCAGCTGAACAGGCAGGTCTAACTGTGATATTTTGGGATCCTGCTGCAGGTGCTACAACCAGAACAAGTGTGAACACCCTGGATGAAACCCCAGAAATAGCTCTGAGCTCCCAAGGGATCACCTGCAGCAGCCCATGATGCAAAGACCTGAGCAGGATTCTGCTCTTATCATGCCACTCTGAAAGCAGTTCTGTTTCCAAGCTTGACGCTTTTCAAGAAGAAAAATAATCTGTGGACATTAAGCTACATGGTAAGAATTATTATGAAGGTTCCTGTGGTAAATCAGCAGTGAATCAACAACCTTGTGATGCTTTTAATCACTTTCCAAGTGCGTGCCATGCAGTGTGCATGGCAGATGAGAGTGGGCTCAGGCTGGGGATGCTTCAGAGCTGAGAGACATTTCTGAAGGTGAGTTCAAGGGCCAGTGTGGCCCAGCTGAGCACAACTGCCCATCCCCAGCACTTCCTCCTCCTTTTTTTTGCACTAAGGGCACCAAAATAGTGCTTGTGATACAGGTCGTTTTTCTAGTTTTGTCAAAATGTAGCCCAGATACATCCCTCTGCTCATGCAGCCCCTGTGCTGGTGCCCTTAAGCCCCTCTGCACAGAAATACCCTCATCAGTGGAAGAGAAGAGAGATGTCATCACCTGAACAGCTGGTGTTAGCTCCTGGCCATCGGACACAACCATCCAGTGTATCTGCAGAGGGGCTGAATATTTCCTGAAGCCAGAGCATTTGGTGATCCATCCCTGCAGCTGTGGCCTCTTCAGCAGATCTCAGGTTTTTTTACTTTGTTATCATGTTCTTTTGCCAAGAGTTTTGAAGAGCAGACAGGTTTGAAAGGTATGCGGTTGCAAAACAACAGAGGAAAAATGCTATCAGGAGCCACTACAGAAAAAGCAATTTTACTTATGCAGTGTGGCTGGAGTGCTCCTGGGGACTAACAGCATGTCCTTGTCTCACTCCTTACAGATATCTTCCCTGGCCACTGCCAGAGAGAGGAGATACTGGCTGTGCTGACAGTGGGTCCTCTGCCCTGACCAGGGACAGTCACAGTAAAACACTTCTCATAAAGAAACCCAGCTAAGCTCCTAGGGCAGCTGCTACTACACCAGTAGTGCTGGTCTACTTCAAACAATGTTTACATTATACTGCTCAGGGTTCTTCTCTATTAAAAAGTTTATTATGGGATGATTGTGCATTTCATCTGCGTGGGAGACCAAAAAACCTTAGGTCACACAAATTTCAAACGTCGTTTCAGAGCACTGCATATTTATTAGGCCATCTGCTGCTGCAGTGCTCAAGGCAAAAATCTTTCTCCAGCCAATCTATTCACAGCTACCAAGTTACCACCTGATGTGCAAAATATCAAAGCTCTGGATGCATTTATTATTGTGCTGGGTAGTTTTCTAATTAATTCATAAAGCTCAGGAAATGTCCCATGCAAGAGTTTCCTCCACATTAGGCTGCTGTTTTCTCACCGGAGCTTGAGAGGGGCCCTGAGGAGGAATCCTGCTGTGCCAGTCGGCTTGTTGTGCTGAACACACAGCTGGGTGGCACTGCATTTTGCCATCCCAGCCTCAGGAAGATGGATTCTGGCTGCAGATACCTGTATGGCATTTCCTCTGAAGCCATGTGAGGCCCAAATTAAAATAGCTGCTGCTTTCCCGGGGTGGGGGGGGGGAAATAAAGAAAAGCAAGTGGCTTTTCAGAAACAGCCAGTTCCACCACAGCATTAATGTCTTGTGATGTTCACAAGAATACCAGAAGATGATCCAGCTTTTAGATTTCCTTGTTTTTCCTTTCTAGTAACCAGAGAGTTATACATGGTGCAGGTACATCCATGATCCCAGTGCAGCCCACAGCCTGGGCCCCTCTGCAGCCCCTCCGTGGCCCAAGAGGCTTTACCCAAACACACACCCACAACCTTTAGAGCCAGGATCTGATCAAGTGCTACCATAAAAATCACTCTCAGGGCTGGGGCAAGTGCATTGTGTTCAGAGACACGCAGACCACAGCACAGCAGTGAGAAAGACACCACTCATCCACTCAGAAATAGCTGAACTTTTCCAGGTACCATTTGCTCCACCCCAACTCATTTTTAAGCCCTGCTCTCCTACTTGCAATTGTAAAGCCCTGGCAGCAGGGAGAGCTTCCCTGTGCCTGGCCTGCACCTCAGGACCTCTCCTCCCCTCACTGACAGTCCTTAATGCCACCAGGGCCAAGCTGCTACTGCACTTACGCTTTTGCAAGTAGTTTGCAATGCTCTGTGGTGAATGAGGGAGGGTGAACTGAGAGGGCAGGTGCCTGCTTAGGAAAAGCAGTGAAGTGTGTGTTAAAAAAGAGCAGCCTGCCAGCTCTGTGCCACATGTCCCTGCATGGGGCTGTAAGCCCTGGCACACCGGACTGCTGGGGCTGGACAGAGGAAAACAGGGATGGACGGGGCAGTGTGAGAGCCTTGGCACCTGGGAAGGGTTCCCGCCATCCCCAGTGAGTTGCTGGTCCCTTGAAGTGCTACGTAGTTCCTCCCCAAGCATCAAAGGTAGCCAGGCCCAGAGTCACCTTTTCTGGGATGACACCGAAGGGGCCGTAGCCAGACCTTGCTGTGAGGCTCCTGGACACCAGCCCAGGGCATCATTTCCTGAGCAGCAATGACAGATTTTATTCAACAAGATGCATTTCATAAAGGACTCTCTGATAGAAACAGACCCTTCCCCGCTCAGTGCACACTTATAGCAAGGCCAGGAATCTTTACACTCAGCCCTGTGCAAACCATTGAGACTCCATCTCCTCATCCTGCCCATGGGTGTCTGCCTCAGCAGTGGAGCTGCAGGTGAGTGCCTGGCAGCTGCTGTGGCATCCACACCTCCCTGAACTCTTGCAGGGCATTACACCTTATTTAATATGATGTGTAAATCCCCACATGCCAATAGAAGGAAATGTTTGACTGGTCTGTAAGGTGCTCAAAGGACACATCTTTTACTGATGTCTTCTGTTAGCTTGTGAGTAAAGCCAACACACGCCAGGTGCTGCAGCACCTGAGAGGAGTGTGTTAGCTCACATCATCCATCACTCCATCTCCTGCTGCAACTTCCCCTCCAGAGCCACCTGCAAGCCACATGTGCACAGACAGAAGGTATTTATACCTTCCTCCAAGTGAAACATGGGGCTTCATCTTCCTTTTGTGCACTGATCGTGTTGAAGGTAATCATGAGAACACTTTGCCACTGTTAGAAGTTAATGATGCATTATTTAAATGGGAAAGAGTCATTTAGAGCCAAATTTATAGCTGGAGCTGTAACACTGAACCTCAGGCACAGTTCTGCCAGTGCTGAGCCACAGCGGCATTGCCACTGCTCGTGGCAGGGAAGCCACACTCAGTCCCAAAAAGGCTGGTGGCCCAGGGGAGCTGCTGGCCTGGCTGTGCTCCCTGGGACAGGCTGTGTCCCTCCTCGGGCTCTGCTGGCCCAGACCCAATCCATGTGCACCCGGGGGCACCCACAGCCCAGGAAGCCCTGGCCACAGGCATTTGCAGGTATTTGCACAAGTGTCTCTGGTGCACCCAGTGCAAGAAGGATACTGGTGCTAATTTATGAATTTGCTTTCCCTTACTGGTCCCCTGATACCACCAGCTCTGCAGTCCTCTCAGCTGTAAACTCAGTGCTATTAGATTAAAATGCACAACTATGTGACACCTTATAAACTACATAAACATGAACTGGCAAGGCCCCTTAACAATGAAGGATTTTGCACAAGATCTTCAGGCACTAACTCAGTCTCAGCGCTCTATTCCCATGGTGGTGGGCATGCAGTGCCATTAGGAAACCTTCACTGAATTATAACCTTTTATTCTCCCAAGGCATCTTTTTCTATCTGCCACAGGGTTTTATTTTGACCCACACATGAACATAAAAATCATAAGAGATTTTTTTCTTGGAAAAACGTGTGACATTGTGATGCTAGGAAAACAGCTGTTAATTTGGAGGTTATTTCAAAGCCAGCGGATAATTCTTATCCTGTGGGATTTTTCTTTCCAGTGAAGAGTTTAGTTTGCTGAATGGTCCCTTTCCATTTGCAGCACTGATGTTTCTCTTCCCCTGCATTAACATTTCACCATTCAGAATGAATGGCTTTGCTTATGGCTTTGAATTTTTCTTCCATACTTTTGACAATTGTTCTTTATGTCTTGTATAAATCACTGTAATGTGTGGTAAAGTCAAGCACATTCAACGTCTGTGAATAGTTAAGTTTCTGTTTCTCCTTTGTGCAATAGCCCACAATCATATTTTAAACCAGTTACAGTCTTTTATCAAGCACATGTTTTGGCATATTTTTGTAACTGGATTACTGAGCACACTCTTAGAACTCTTAAACAGCTCTAACAGACTATCATGTAAATCCTTCTTAATTCACGGTTAATTGACCACAGTGGTTCTGGATGAACATCTGGTGCCAACTCCCTCCTGTGGGCAGCTTGCCACCTGCTACTGCGTCTCCATGGAAATTCCAAAAGTTCTTCTTGAAAGACCAAGATATGTGTTGCAGGCCATCACCACTTCTGCAGGAAAAGCAAGCCAGGGAAGCCACGCCGTTTGCAGTGGGCTGAGGAATGGAAGAGCCTGCAGGCAAGCAGAGAGAAGCCCCTTAGTCCTCCTGGCATCCCACAAGCTTATTGGAAAAGCCTCAGTATCATGTGGTTCAAGGGAGTAGGAACACTCTGTTCCCACAAGCAGGAGGGTCAAGTCCAGGGGAGATGGGAGGTGACACCCAGCACTCAGGGACATTTGTGGCTGCAACCAGCCCAACAGCACCTGTGTCTGCAAACCTCCAGATCAGCATGTAGCAAGACCCAGGACATCATTTGTTCAGTGCAGTCTGCAGTCAGTGGGGGTGTAAGGGATTTATTTTGCTCATCTGATGGGCTGATTTATGGCTTGTTTAGTTGGATGCCTCATCCACATAGCTAATGTTGTAATTAAACCTTCTTAAAGTGCTCAGGCCCTCACCAGGCATGTGGTGTAACCACTTTTCCCCCCGAACAATGATTACTATATGGGGGAAACAACTGTGTAGTGAGAAAGGGTGTCAGGCAGGCTTGTAACAAATACCTATTTAGCAGGCAGAGGATGTTTAGTCCTAAACCAAATTGTATATTAAAAGTGGAAATTACTGAGATTGGGGTTTACCTGTGAAACCAAAATTACTTCGTGACGAAAATAATTATAGACACAGACTCTCTAAAAAACCACTTGTAAGCCCTCATTAAATAGTTGAAATCAAGATGCTTCTGTGAAGCTCAGCATCAGCACATTGGAGGGATCTCTGTGACAGAAGCATACCAGTGGGCTGTGTGTACACACCCCATAGAGCTCTGCCCCACATTTTTCTGGTGCATTGCAATGCCTTCCAAGTTTAAGGTCTTCTGAGAGATAACAAACCCCATGAATTAATATTAAATCAGGTGAAACAAGGCACAAGGGAGGAATCCTGTTACCAGAACAGGCTGATGAGTTTAGGGGGGTGGAAATTAAAAATATATTCATTATGTTATTAATAAATATAAAAATTATATTAAGAATAGTTGCTTATTACCTGTAATGAGGCAGCAAACACCCTAATGAGCAAGTCCAGAGGCACAGTGCTCACCCATGGCCATGGCACCTGGTTCACAGAAGCCCTTCTCCTTATTGTAAAGCAGCTCCTGTTCAGCTTAACTCAGTGCTGGATCTGATCAGGGACTTCTCTTTTGAGGCAGACCCAGCAGCCAGGAGAGAGACCTGTAGCTTTGTGTCTGTATAGATACTCCTACAGCAAGATGTGGTGGGTCAGAGAGAGCCAGGAGGCTCTGGGGCAGCTGCTCAGCTGAGGAGCACCAGAGAGGAGGTGTTTCTGGCTGGGTAGTGGCTCTGATGGTCCCACAGAAGCAGAAAAAATCCCACAATGCCATACAAAGGCATATTCAAGGCTCTCACAGGGTCAAGGACCTGCTTGCTGTCACCTAAACCTCCTGTCCTCCTGCAGACACAGAGCCAGGAACAGGGTGGCCCTTTCCTGTAACTCTCCTCCAGCTCTGCATCATGACTCTTCCAGGAATGGTCTCCTTGCATTCAAGCTTCATGGCTGAGGCTGTTGGAAGCTCATCAGCAACTGCTTGGATGTGGGCTGTTTTTCTAGTCAACTCTGTCTAAAAGCAGAGTCTTTCTTGAAATAGCAGGTGTTCCTCCTGGAAAAATGGTTTAAACCCAGATCTGGGAGAATCACTCAAAGGACAAAGAAGCTGCCAAGCCCCAGAGAAACACTCTGGTCTGAACAAACAGCATGTGCCATTAGTGTGCTGGGATATCAGTTATTCACCAGCAGTTTGACAGTGTCTTAAAAATTATGTTATTTGGGGGGAAAAAAATGTGGACATGTTAAAAACAGGAGCTCATCACAGTGCATGCAACATAACAGGCTCAGTGACTGTCAGATGTGGGAAGAAAAGGGGGGGGAGGGAAAAAGCCATATTTTTCTGGTGGAGCTGCATGAAAATACTTCTCTATAGAGTTTTTCAGGCAACTAGCCAGTGGTGCCAGATGGCATGTGGAATCATTCCTAAAAATGAACTGGTTGTGGTGCTGCCCTACATAGCAGTTAATGGATATTAAAGCCACACAGTTTTCAAAGAAATGCAGAGGGAAGTGCAGGCAGTTTGCAGCCTCCTTGGTGCAGCTACACATGGTGTGTGTGCACACACACTCACTGAGAAGAGCCATTAGCTTTGGCACTGTTTCTCTAGAGTCAAACACAGGAGAGCAGCTGCAAGGGGAGCTCAGGGAGTGGTCTTTTGGATGCTGTAGAAGTGCTACTTACTGATGGGGCAGCAGCATCTTGCACTGCCTCAGTCATGAGGGAATTTCTTTAACACGTGTTACACAAATGCCCCTCCTGTTGGGCCAATCTGGTCTGAAAACCCCTGGAGGAATCCACACCTTTGCAAATTTTACCATTTCCTTTAGTAGGATCAGTCATTCCCTCTGCTGTGAGGGGTTTGAACTGCAGCCACTGATGAGCATCTATCCCCTTGTGTACAGCAAATCTGCAGGGAAAACAAAGTATTGAAATAGAGCAGGCAGAAGAAAGACTTTTCACCCTCTGAAACAATAATGATGAAGTCTTGGTGAGCTTTCACTGTGAGGGACACTGGGCTGGGGCTCCAGCACGGGGCTTCATGCTCCCTCAGGCACCTCCTTTGGAAAGTGAGGAAGGGAACTCCAGCCTCTGGCTCATCAAATCCCTCAGTGCACTTGTCTTAACCAAGAGTAAAGGCTAAATAAACACATCTAAACAACTGAAAAGCACATCAACATCCAACTTCAAACTAAAATGTGGTGAAGTGTGAAATTATACCTTTTATTCCATAAATCTCCAGCAACCGGCGCAGTTCTAGAACTTGTATCACGCTTTTATACTGGCAGGGTTTAACACACCATGCAAAGCCCATGAAGTAATTACATTTTGTCTCAACAAATAAACAAAATCCCAGCTCATTCAACCCCTTCCATCTAAGGAAGGATTATAGACATTTCTGTGCATGTGAGTTTTCCCTGGTGATAAATCTAAAGCAGGTCACCAATCAAAAGGTTATGTGGGTTCCCAAGGGAGCAGATTTACAGAAAAAAATAGGGATGTTATTTGATGTCCTTCAAAGCAGTGTCACCCTGTGAAAACTACTTCACTTTCTGAAACTTCCTGAGGTTTATCTTCTAGTTAGAAGAAGCTTAAAAACGGAAACCAAACCTTGAACAGACCATTCTGGCACTTGGCAACTGCCCTTGTGCAAGCTGGCTACGTGCTTCACACCAGATTCCCATTCAGCTTTTTTAGAAAGTTATTTCATTTTGAAATAAATGAAGTTATCTGGGTGATGCTGATGACAGAAAGCCAGCAGGAAACAGTCACAGGTCCACATCCTGCAACACCAGTGACCAAGCCCAACGAGTCTGGGCACTCCAGACACCATCAGGCTGGAAATATTTGTCATCAGAGCATTTGTTGCCTGCCCTTCTGCCAAACCAAGGGTATGTCTGTACACAAGAAACCACAATTAATTTAACCAATTTATCTACTAATTGCTCTCAAATAAAGCCTCCAAACTTCAATTAGACCATTGTGATTAAATGCAATTAAAACCCTTAAAGCAAGTCAACAAGGACTGCAGGCACTCTCATTTCCAAAGCCCAGCACAACACTTCAGACACACAGGGACCAGGTCACTAAGATTCATGGCAAAAGACATTTTTTCCCCACCAGGCACAAAACAACAGGACACCAAAGACTTTCTGCCATTCCTGACTCAGCCTCTGCAACAAGACAACACCTTGGACAGGATATATATGTATCAAAAAGTTCACAACCAAAAGAAGGCAAAAACCCACAAGGTGAGTGTTAGTCAAGGTGTACAGGGCAAAGAATTTGATATTATGATCAATTATGACAAAACTGGCCAGACAAATCTAGAAAGGGCTCTGAGAAGCCAGAAAATGTCACTGGGGTGGGTGGCAGCAAGGAAGTGAGCAGCAAGGAAGGAAAATCAGGTTTCTATATATAAACCTGAGCCAGGTCTCTTGTTCCAGCTCTGGTCATTTATTTTGCTCTTTAGATTTTCAAAAAGCTGACACTATCTGTGTTCTAACAACCCCAAATCATTCCTCCTAATGGCACCTGTATTCAGATTTGTATTCTGCTGTGAGCTGGAGTAAAAGAAGAGCTGCAGCAGGCACCCCGTGGCCACAGCAGCTCCGTGTGTGTTCAGCACCAAGAAAAACCCAGCAGGTGGAGAAGAGTTCCCCGAGCTATTTCCTATTCTCTGTCTAGCAATAAAGACACAGGTAGTGTGTGGTAACTCTTAGCAGATGGTGACTTTTTAAAGTCAATTGCTGGATAAATGGTGCTTTTCTGAGTTTGTTCCTTTTCATTCAGATTCTCAGTAGCGTGTTCAAATGTCAGACAGCACCATATTTCTGTCTTTCATTTCCTTTGTGAGCAGAAATCCTCTTTAAGAAGTCTAGGAATTACAGCTTGGGAGAAAAGATAGGCTCTCTTGATCAAGTGATCTACTTTACAAATGTTATGGAATACAAGAAAAAACAGTAGATGCAAAAAGCCCCACTGGCTTTGTTCTCAGTGGAGAGTTTTAATTTCTATTGTACTTTTAAGAGAGACATTTTGTCTGCACTATAATGGTTTAGTGGATTGGTGAGGTCCATTAGCAGCACAAGGGCAAGATTTCCTCTGCTGCAAGCACAGAGAGGTTGAGGGGTGGATGAAAGACAGCTAATTGATCAGCTACCACTGTAGGCAAATAAGAATACTGGGGCAGCTGAAGGAGTACCTTCTTTAGCCCCAGTTGCCTCACAGTCCCAAGCCAGGGTGCCCATGCCCGTGGCATGCAGGGCTTTGGGGGCTACACATGACCTGGCCTGGCAGCCACAGGCTTTAAGGCTGAGCTTTAGCATAAATCAGATTTAGAGAGACGAGATTCAGGGCACTTTGGCTCTGGCAGCTAATCAGAAGCCTGTGGAACAGCTCCCAAATGTGAGAGGGCTGTTTATTGCTCCAAGCTGCCTTCCACCTATGGCCCGTGGGTTTACCTGCTTACCTTCCCTCCTTTACTTATCTGAGCAAAGTGGGTGTTCACCATGGTCCCAGAGAGCTTTACCTGTACCTGGGAGCTGCAACTAGAAAGCTTTTCTGCAAGAAAAGATACATCTGTCAGTAACTATGAGATATTTGACTGCAATTTGCTGACATTGCTGCCAGCACTAGGTGCCAGCAGCCCTTGCACAGCCCTGACACATATGCTAGACCTGGCCTGTATCAGTTTTTCCCGGGAAAGGCATAAATTATCCCCCTCCCCAAATCCTCCACTGACAGCTGGTCAGAGTGCTGGGATGCTCCATGTCACCCTCATGAAGAACCCTGTGGAGCTGGGAAAGCAGCCAAGGACATAGACAGTGTCCAGTCCCCAAAACCACATCCTCACCTGCAGGCTTGCACACTCAATGTCACCATGTGTCCCTCTGAGGCAGCCCATGATGGCTCACTCTGCCTAATTACAGCAAATAGCAGGCAGCTTTGGAGCATTCCGATGATGCATCTTCATAGTCCTGCTCTGCCATAACCAACAAGCAACTCTGGCCAGCCCAGTGTGCAGGGATAGCCTATGCTCCTTCAGCCACTCCTTTTCAACAACACAGACACTTCAGAACCAGCCACAAATAAACTCACGACCCTTGACCAAGTGCCAAGGATTGTGGCCTCCTGCTAACACATGACTACTCTGAAAAAAATAGAGGTGACAGACAGATGAAGCACCTATGTGACTTATGCTACTGTGGACCCCTTGCTGCCCTGGGACAGCCCCTCTTCCTCAGCTCAGGGCAGCTGTCCTAAAATCAGTGCCAGCATAGCAAGCCAGGGGGATCCAAGGTGCTTTAACGCAGCCATAATCTGCCCTCTCCACTTCACCTCTCCTCAGAGTCTGTGTCTTAGCCCATTTATGTATTGCACCTCACTAGAAAAAAAGGAAAGACATTCCCTGGCCAGAGGGAAATGTCCCAATTAAAAAGCCAACGGTGCAGAGCATTCTTGAGAGCAGCAGTAAAAGCAGCCACCTCTTGTCCTCAATTTATGCTGCTCCCATCACCCTGGGCATTATATTTGTGCTGACAAGGATCAGTTTAACCCCTGCCTGCGATCTAATAAAAAGCTGGCATGGTGGAAGCATGCATAATCTTTCTTCAGTGTCCTAGGAATGGGGGCAATAAAAATCTTCTGCTGCAGCTCAGTGGCCACTGCCTGGAATAAATAACTCCCTGCCTGATGCTGGCAGCAGGAAGTGCTTCAGACCACAGGCTTCTCAGACTCTTGCCCCCTTGCACCACCACAGCCCAGGGTGGGCAAATCATGTCAAACTAGATAAAACTGCCAGAAGTGCTGTATGGGTCAGACCAAAGCATCCTAACTCACTCCACCCGTGGCCTGTGGTGAGGAGCCAGCAAGCCTGTCCTCTCCTCCTTCTCTTCCCCAGCCACAGGGCACACAACCCAATGCCCCAGGACATCTGTGAGTGCAGCACAGGGCTGGTGGTGGCTGCCCACCAGCCCTCAGTATTTACTAAGGGTGAAGCAAATGGAAAAGTCCCAAAGGCTCTGTCACCAGTAAAAGACAGGATCTTTCCCCCCTCATCATTAATTGAGCGAATCAGCATTGCAGAGCTGGCATCACGCTCCGCTACGCTTTGTAATGAAATCACTGCCTGCATGTAAGAAACAAATTTAATGATATGATACTAATAGGGTTAGAAATTTCCCGTGCAAATATTAATAATTTATATCTACTTTCATTTTTTAATACTGCTTCTGCTCTGTAACAAGACAATACTGAGGTCTACCAGTCCCTCCCGCTGGTCTTGTCCAGAAAGGGTGCAGTCTTTACTGGGTTGGAGACAGTGGCCCCCAGCATGAGTTGATTGGAGGCACAAATTAGCATTTGGAAATCATGTCCTGGCCTGTTACCATATCTCGAAAAAGGAGACGATGCTTAAAAGACAAGCACAGCTTGCATGGCACCACCAGGCAACAGAGGATGGGTAGTGAGCTTTGGTGCTGCCCAGGCCCTTCCTGTAGGCATGCCTGAAACACTCACATTAAGAGCCAGGGCTGTTAATTGCCCCTGCAATCAACCTGGGTGAAATGCAGCTGTAGCCCAGGGGTTACAGACCACACTGGACAGCGCTCTGTGTTTTGAGGCAGCTGTCAGCAAAACAAGCATCCTTTGGGATGCAGAGCCAGAGGGATTTGGGCACTGAGACATGCCGGGGAATTTTGTTGTCGGAGCAAGGAGGTGTTTGTGTTAAATATCCTCTTTTTCAGCAGTAAAAAGGTATCTTAAAGAATGGGTAATGACTGGGGACCTGAGGGGTTGGAAGAGAAGCTAATTCCCCCGGACAGGCATAATTGCTGTAATTCAGAATGCTAAAAATGTGAAATTAGGAATAATCAATGGCTGTTTATGATCTGTGTCTATATTATGAATTCAGCTAATATGGAGTAATTACACTCCACTAATTCCTGGTATTTGTCATTGTTTGGTTGCAGAGGAGTCCTGCAAAACAACAAAACCAGATTGGCTGTGCTGGGCCCGCAGACTCGGGTCTCAGCACTGCACGAGCTAATTTCTCTGCTAATGGTAAAAGCAGTTATGATTTCCCTGATTTCTCTTCCTCTCCCAGCAGTGGAGTGGGTGTGGGTGTGGGTGGGCTGTGCTGCCCAGTGCTGCACGGATGCGCTACACAACAGCACCCCCAAAAGCCAGTACCACCACAGCAAACATCTCACCAATAAAACACCCCCCTTCTCCTCTTGGGAAAACCAATTTTTTTCACCTTTTTTTGTCCAATATTGTAATATCATCCCTCCTATCAAACTCTACCCTCACACATTTCTTCTTCCAGCTCATCCAGTAACCCTGCTGGCCTTGCACCTGGATGCTCAGGCTCTTTTCAGACAGTGGTGAAACCTACGGAATGTGTCGTCAGTGCTGACACGACTCAGTCTTTGGTCAGTGAAGCACTGCTTGCTTATTAACCTATGCAAAAGTGGGAGTGGAGAGGTAAGAACTGGAGTGGGATGGTTTACTGGTGGGGGCAGGAGGGAAAGGTGTGATCCTCAGGGACAAACCTCACCCATCTCTAGCATGCAGAGAGCAGGAAACGCAGGTGGTGTTTAATGCCAGATAAACAGAAGATAAGGCAGAAGTAAAAGGCTGTTTGCTTTAAAAAGGTGCTGCATTTAACATCTGTGGTAGGGGCTTATCCCAGCACAAGCAATCTGAAACCATACACCCACAGCACTTTTCAGGACAAAGTTTGCAGAGGGACAGTGGCAAAACTTCTCCTAAGAGAATGTCATTGTTTTACCCCCAAGAGCACCTCCTTGCAAAGCTGCATGTCCCTGCAGGTGCTGCAGAGCTCCATGGACAAGGGATCTAGAGGAGCAAGCCCCCCTGGGATGGACAGTCCTGCAGCCACTGGGACTTTTGGGCACCAGCACCCCAACACTCTGCACTGGCATGAGGAGGAGAAGGGCAGTTCCTCATCCATCAGCTCCCTCCTGTCCATTCCACCACAGTGCTCATTGCAGTGCAGAGACTTTGCACCACAGATTATTCATTCCCCAGCCTGGCAGCTTTTTGATATCACATCTATTATTTTTTTTCTTAATTTCTCTTTCTCTGTATCACACAGAAGCCTCCTGGGGGGAGCCTGCAGAGCCTGCTGTAATTCCATTGCTCTGCATCACTGAGTTATTTGCTGAGTCGAGATCAAGCTGATGCCCTGTTCAGGGTGCTTGATGTTTTCACTAACATTACATGTGATTTAAAAGCACTTCCCTGCCGTGTGCCACAGTGGATAGCCAGACCCTGGGCTGCTGCAGGACATGAGGACAGGACACAAGAGCTCCCCATGCCAGCACCTGCACTTGGGCTGTGCCACCACCGCATCCCACAAGAAAAGAGCACAGCTCCACATCCTCCCCTGTGATTTCAGGGAAACATTTTGGATGAAATGTGCAGTTCCAGAGAGCAGAGGGTTTTCACACAAGGTTTCTTCATTGGGATGACAAGGCCTTTGGCCCCACTGATGCTTTTTGCTCATTTCCCCTGTAAGCTGCAGCAACATCTCCATAAAGGACCCAGAGGGTCTCAAGTCCCTTGAAGCAGGAGGAGAAATTCATCATGAAACTGGCCTCCCCCAGGGCACTGCAAGCCTCACGCCACGGGCCCGTTCCTACTGGGTGGGAAGCAGGGGGATGGAGCAGAAACACGTGCTGCAGCTCAAGGGCTTGGGGCAGTTTGTTACTGAGCTGAGCCAGTTATTGCCAGCAGCTAAACAAACTAATAGGAAGGATATTTCCCCGGAGAGGGAGGAGGTTTCTGATTTAGACTGTGCTGTTTAAGCCCAGAATCTCAGCACAGCTAAAATTTCCTTCCGAGGGCAATAATTATCCCAATGCAAAGCCCAGGCCTGTCCTGCTCATTGTCTGAAGGGTTTTGGTGTAGAAGCTGCAATTTCCTCCAGTGCAGAGCCCAGCACCCTCTGCACCCGGGCTGCATCCTGCACCCCTTGCCCAGCACTGGGGGACAGCAGCAGGGGGGAAGCAGAGAAAAGCTCAGTACAGTTTTCTGCAGAGAGCACCCTCAGGTGTTAAACTAATTACCACAAAGCAATGTGGATCCCACAGGGGCTCTGCTCCAGCTCACTGCAAGCTGCCATCCCCTGCCACTGCCAGCCCTGTGCCTCCTCCCCTGGCTCTTGGCCAAAAATGGCTTTAAAAGCTGCAAGAGAAGAACTGAAAAGGAAAAAAGAAATGGGAACACTTTTGCTCTCAAGCTGCCAGGTAAATGAGGTTCAGCTTTGGAAAACGTATGGAGCCTCTAGTGCTAACTGCAGGGCTGGAGTCTCCAAGGAGTGATTTCTTCTTTCAGAAACATAATAATAACAATAAATGATTAAAAAGAAAATGGTCTAAATCTGTATCTACAGTTAACTCAGGACCCCTTCAGAGTTCAGGACTATTGCTGGATAAATAAACGTTTCTTTGAAAAGGGAACCTTCAGCCTCCTGCAAATAAGAGGCAGCAAAGTGGCTCTCTGGGCCAGCCCACACAAGTGCAGCACAGCCAGGGGGAAAACCCAATGGCTTGGGTTCTTCAGGATTTATGCTATGTGAGGGTCACTAGTTCTGGCTCCTTGCCCACCCTCACTCCCTGCCAGCCACCATGTGCTGGTTTAGTGCAAGCACAGTCAGTCAGGCTGATGCCCACCCTGAGAGAGGTTTTCCGCTTCTGATACAGGGAAAAAGCAAGTGCCAAAGTGGAGGGAACTCCCAAAGAGCTCATGGCCACAGGAATAACTACTTTTTTTCCCTCCTGCAGGACAGCTACTCCCAATCATTGCTGGCCACTGTGCCCTTTAAGCATCTCAGGTGCCCAGCCCTGTGCCAGGCATCCAGATAAGGCTGGGGAGGTGCCATGAGTCATGGAGGGCTGGGCTGGGCTGCTGCAACGCCCCACTGCCAAACACATGGTGTCCCAGCTCCCCAGGATGTCCCGGCAAACGGGCAGCCCGCGGAGAGGGACAGCACAGCCAGACACCGAGCGGTACGTAGGCTTCTCCCTTCCCTGACCACGGAAATAGGGCTTCTAGAGCATGACTGAAATAATGCCTTTCTGCAGCACTTTTGTCTGCTGGCAGGTTTGAGGGTTGCACTGGGAAAGTTTTAGTTGTTCCTTCTTGTCATAGCATGGAGGTGAAGGGGAAACCCCACGCTCTGGCATCCTTCCTGCAAGGCGCTAGTTTCACAGACAGAATTAATGAACTACCTGTGTTAATGGCAAGGGTTAAATCCGTGTTTCCACCCGTTATGGGATATGTGGTGTGATGTGTGGTCCAGGTCAAACCCCTTCAATCATCATGGCTTTGGATGAAGCTGCAGGGTGTTTACTATGCAATGCTCCAGCACACCACCCCAACTGCTTGGACACCTCCCAGGAGCCAACCCCTCAGGGTGCTGGCACCCAGGGCTTTGCTAGATGCCAAAGGTATATTTCAGGTCCTCTCATATGTGCAATTACTAAAATCCAGAGCCCTTTCCCAGCAGCTGCCCAGAGGAGATACTGCCGTATGGCCCACGCTTGCCCTGCGCTTTCAGCCCCAAGAAGTGCCTCTTCCCAGCACACAACTTGCTGCCAGCCCTCAGCGCCAACACTTGGGTCCCTCCTTGTGCCCTGGGGCTTGGACACAGGCCACTTCAGTACAACCTGCAATCCACAGCGCCAGGATGCCCACCAAGCTGCCATCCACCATTCCTGCGCTGGAGGGGATGCAATCACCCCTCTCCATCTCTCATTGCTGCCACAGCCTATGATTCACTGCTCCAGGAAACCTCACCAGAGAGCTCATAGTGATTTAGCTTCATGCTCAATGACACATACAGAGAACTGAACAAGCAGCTGCCAATGTCAAATAAAAGAGTAAGAGACAGAAACAGTGGCAGCTGTGGATGGGTGATGCTCCCATGGTGGCGGCAGCTGAGCACAGGAGGGGCTGTGCCTGCCCCATAGCAGGCAGTGGGTAGGAATGCACTTGCAGCAGGCACCAAAACCAGCCTGTGCCCCTTGCACCAGCCCCACGGAGCTCAGCTTCCCCAGCAGTACCTCCAGGTGCCAAATCCTGCTTTGGCTGCGGTTCTGCTCCCAGACAGGGCTCTGCTGCTTCAGCTGGGGCCAGCCCTGCACCCCTGCCCTCTACTGCCATGCATTCTCTATGGCTTCTGTTTCAGGATCAGGACCTCACCCTGGTTAACTTCCATCCTCCTGTGGTGGGACCAGCCCTGGACACACAGTGGATGTGCATCCACCTCACACCAGTCCCTCTTCTGTACCCCTGCATTTAACCTCACAGGAAAACACTAATTTTTTGGAGCAGTGACTCACTGGGCGTGGACATGCATGACATGTGGCAGCCACCCTCTTTGGAGCCACATCTCCCTCCCACACCAAAATGAAGGCTCGTTTGTGATCAGGGGCCTGCTGGGAGAGAGAGCGACGTGTGGGGCTTGGAAGCAGGGGGGGGGGAAAAAACCCCAAACTGAAAAACACCTGACATTTCTGAGGAAGAGAAGTGCAGTTTTCCGATGGTGCTGGGAGGAAACAGGAACATTCACCTGCCACATCCTAGAAAACCTCCCTGCCAGGGCAGATCTGCTCCTGTTCCTTTTTGGCAGTGATAACTCAGTGCTGCCAAGCAGCACTTCAGTCCTGAGCAGGCTCAGGGAGGAGCTGCTGCCTTACAACTCTACAGAGCTCTTTAGCAATATTTGTCCAATAACCTTCTTGTTCCTGGAATGGTTTTTAAGCAAATATTTCAGGTTTATTAGGCAAATATCTCTCTTTATCACTCACCACAGTTCCTTCTTTGTCCTGCTCCTGCAAGTTGTTTGCTGGCAGATGCCAAATGCAAACATCTTTTTTTCAAACATAGTCCTGGCCAAAAAAAAAAAAAAAATCTAAACAATTAAAAGATAATGTAATAGAAATCCCAGAGCAGGGCTACCCTTTTATAAATGTAATCAAGTTCCAGGAATTTCAACACCCAGGGACTTTGCACAATAAATGTTACCTGGGATTAAGGTGAAGATAAATAGGCCAAATAAATGACATCTCTAAAGCAGTAGGGTTTAGAATCTTCTTTTTCCATTTCTCTCCCTCTGCAATAAAATCAACATGTGCATAGAAAAAAATCCACAAATCTGGTGATGGAGAGTGCTGAGCAATGCCTGCTGAGAGGCTGGTATCCCCTGCCACAGTAGTGACCAAACAGGGATGGTTTTGCAAACCCAGGGGAGTTTTGCTCCACTCACTGTGTCTGAATCATGGCCCAGGTCCAAAGCCTCACCAGCTCCAGCCTTTGCTCATGGCACCTGCAGGAGAACTCAACAGGCTCCAAAAGCAAATCAATACCAATTTTGAAGGCTTTGCAACTTGGCAAGGGGGATTTTGAGGTCTGTCCCCCATCACACCCGTCACCTCATCAGGCACCGGGTTGGAGAGTCAAGCAAGAAAGAGGCTCCCTGCCTTTAAAAGCAAAACTTCATGCTGGGAGGAGCAAGAGGAAAGAGTCCTGTGCTGTCCTGCCAGATCCAGCCACAGACAGCACTTGTCCTCCAAAACCTTTAAACACTCCATTTTCAGCAGTGGCTCTTCCACCTGCTCAGTGAAATGGGCTTCTTCATGTCAGCTCCGAAACCCATTTCAGGGACACAGTGCCAGGGGGCTGGGATATGCCAGGATAAGGTGAAGCAGGGAAGAGCTGGGGAATGTTGTGGGCCCCTGTGCCACCTCCTGCAGAGACACATTCTTATTCAAGGCCACCTTCCTCAGGGAGGAACAGCTGCAGAGAGAAGGGACATGCTGCTGGGAAGCAAGTGTGCTTAGCTGATACCCTATCAAAACCACATTGCTGTGATACGCAGGGTACACAAATACCTTCCAAAGCTTCCTTTGAAATGCAGCCAAGCCCTGAGGCCACTCTCCTGTGGGAAGCCTCTAGCTCCCACAGGAGGAGCTTCTTCTTGCCACAGCCTCCTGGCAAATGTGGGCACAGCAAAGGGGTCTCCCAGGGAGCACTGTTGGGTTCTGGCTTTGGACAACTGAAACATCGCTGCGGGGCTGCCGCTCTGGCAGGGCACTAGCCACCCTGGCACACTGCAAACTCCCTCCAGGCTCACAGGCCAAGCAGGAAAGCAGCAGCTTCCCTCCTGCACTGTAGGGAGTTTTCTTTCCTCCTTGTTTTAAAGGCTGCCTAAAAGCCTCTTAGGGTGCTGCTGAAGCCCACTCCAGGGCAGAGCCCAGGGGAGCCTCCCACCAGAGCATAAAGGGAGGATGCTGGGTCCACCCTGGTGGCAAGGGGGGATTCAAGGTCCATCCCACCCAGGGGGCCAAGGCAGGACACTGCACCACGGCCATGGTCAGTCATGTGGCCACAGGAATTCAAGCCTTGGGAGGGAACTCAGAGGGGGCTGGGCAGGAGGCAAACCTATTCTCTCCTTCCTCATGACGCAGCAGCCTGAAAACCACTTTCAACCCAACCCTGCTGCAACCTGTTGCTCCTTATTTACCCTTCAAACAGGAAAAGCAACTCTCAGCGTATCTGTTCTACAGATTTTCTATGCTTCACTAAAGGGCTGCTTTAGTTACCATTAAACTCTTTAACTCTGAGCAGACATCTCACAGGTGACAATTTGCCTTAGGACTCCAGGGTGGTTTCCAGGACAGACATTGACCAGGCTGCATCTCTGAATTTCAAAGGTAGGAGCAGTTCCCCATCCCTGGGAGCACAGTAAGTGGGGTGGCAGGTGTTCCAGCCCATCCGTCAGGATGGCAATGAGAGGGAGGGGGGCAAATGGACTCACTCATGTACCAAATAGCTCACGCTCCAAACTACAACCACTCCCTATTCGCGTGGGTGAAGACACCGCAGGATTTAGACAAGTGGAAACATTTCTGTTCTTAAGTCAGGCATCCCAAAACCTGGCTGCTCTGACCCGCTCAGCGGCACTGCCCTTCTTCCCTCCCTTTCTGGTTTTAAGGAGGACAGGCTTGTTCCCACAAATGTCTCTGACTGGGCAAGGCCAAATGGTAGCTTGCCCTCAGACAGCATTTTGCAGTGCCTAATATTTGAAACCCACTTTGCATCATCCCAGAAGGAAAGACAGCAAAGCTGTGATTGAAGCTACACTCCTTGAGCTCATCACTATCAGCAGAGTAGAAAAGGGTGATCTATTACTGAGAAAAGAAGGTGAACCAGGAGTGCACAGGACAGTCCCAGTGAAGAGTTCAGAGGCTTAAAAATGAAGCAAGTTCATTCAACGCAGCCTGCTCCAATGCTCAGGGGCTGAGATTTCAACGTTAGGGTGGGACTGAGCACATGTGCCAGGTAGGAATTTATACATCTTTGGTGACCTCTTAGTTATTGCAAATATGCCTAAAGAGAGCAGTTAATTTTTCATGTAAAACCTGCCTGGGTTTGGTGGGTTACAGGTGTGCCTTACGGTATTTCCTTCTTTGTCTTCAGAGTGACCTGGGACCTCTTGCCACCCCCTTGGTTGTACTCTCTCTCTCTCCACCACCATGCGGGTGACAGGTAAGGAGGGAGACAGGGATTTACTTTTCTCTGTCCATTTTTTTACAGTTCTTTATGCCTCTTTCTCATCTACATGATGCTTTCCAAGCTCAGTTATCCTGACCTTCCCCTGCCAAAGCTACAGGAAAGGGTTTTGAAAGATTTGTGTGGGTTTCAGCCTGTTGTATTTTCCCCAGTGAAACCCTCTGTGGCAGGGAAGATATGGCTATTGAGACGTTCCTGGCTCCATAAGAGCCATTCAGCTGCAATATAAGTATATTTTTCTACTCTTTTACCATGCAGGACTGGAACGTTTTGCTCCGATGAGCGTTGCTTTAAAGCCAAATGCCAATCACATTTGTATTAGCAGCTGCTCGACTGTAGCTAGTGACTAATTGGGGGATAGCAGCTTTCCCAGTGCTGGGAATGTAAGAAATATTTGGATTTACAGAGCTTTCTGACTAATTATCAGATTTACTTTAATGCAGAGAGAAATATGAATAGTGCCTCCCAGTAGAAGGTTAATGCCTATCTGAGCATCACCACACGCTCTAGAGATACTAATTAAGAGATTAAAGTCTATTTAGAGTATGATGAAGGAGTTTTAGCTGCCTTCCCACACCACACAAGCACTGGCTGTCAGACCCCGTCCCTCGTAACCTTGGGATACATGGACCAAGGCCCCAAGAAGCCAGAGGGATGGTCCAGTCCCTGACCCATGCTGCTGCTGCTGCTCTCACCTGGCTCCTCTCCCATCCCTCAGTCATCATCCGGTACATGGCACTGTTCCTCACGCTGCTGGGCACCTGGTTCATCCTGCAGACCTACCTTGATCAGAACTGGAAAACCATCAGCCTGCGGAGCTGGCTCGGTGAGGTGCCACTGGGGCTCCAGATAAGGCCAGAGGGAGGGTTTGGCAGCCCCATCATGAACCAGACCCCATAGCTGTGTGTGGCTGCCATCATTTGCACTTGCAGTCCCTTGCCAAGGCTATAGCCACCAGCTCTGACCATCAGGGAAGGGAAGAGACAGCACAGTGGGAGGCTGCACGGGTGGGTGGCTCCAGTGGTGCTTGCAGCCGTGGGGAGCAGTTTTTGAGAGATGGTGACTGGGTGGCTGCTCCCAGTTTGGGGAAGAGCCAGCAGCTCTCCAGGATGTCTAACCCTCCTGCTTGATACCCACAGGTTCCACCAAGAAGTCCAGCAGTGAGTACCACTCCCAACTTCATCTGCATCACAAAACACCGCTCCAGGGCTGAGGGTGATACTGGAAAGTGTGATAGCTGCCCTCAAGACCCCTTTTCCCAAGGCAAAAATCCCACCCTCCCAAACACAGAGGAATTTTGTTCTTGCATACAGCAGCAGCACCTTTGGTGGGCTCTGCAAGAACATGAACCTCTGTGATCCCCCTGCCCCAGCAGAAGCACCCCCAGGCTACAGCAGGAAGCACATCACAGCCCCATCTGGACAGTGTGGTGCAGGTCCCTACCCTGGCCAAGAATGGGGAAACTCTGGGCAGAGATGCCTCAAGGGGCTGGCCTTGAACAAGCACCAGCTCCGAATGCTCCCCAGCACACCCTCCTCTGCAATCCCCATGGCAACAGCTGGGCCATCCTGCTGTTCACACCCAGAGAGGCACCTCACCCAGCTTATCCCACTCCACCCTAAGCCTCTGCACCATACACCTCAAACAAGAAGCTGGGCCCAGCCCCAGAAAAAGCCTATTTTGTGCAAGAAGCTGGTACAGGAGTTGCCCCCTGTGCACCAGTGCCAGCCCTGGTCAGCCCCTCAGGGACACAGCCAGTGTCCCCCTGTGGGGACAATGCCATGGCTTCCAGCTCCTCTCATCCCTCACAGGTGAGCAGCCACCCAAGCACAAGTGTGGGAACAAGCGGAGCTGCCCCCAGAACCATTTTGCCTTCAAGATCATCAGCGGCGCTGCAAATGTGGTGGGACCCTCCCTCTGCTTCAACGACGTGATGTAAGCAGCAGCTGGCAGGGAGGGGCAGCCCTGGCTGGCCTGGGCTTGAACAGGGCAAGTTTGGCCTCTGCTGAGCACATCAGTGGCCATCACAGTGTGTCTGTGGTTTAAAAAATAGTGAAAATAGTGGGGGGTATTTTCTACCACTTCCGGGTGTATTTTGCTATCTGCCACCACTTTGGCCCATCACAGTTTCACTGGCACCAGCACCTCCAGGGCATCCCTGCGCTTACTGGTGCTCTCTGCTTTCCCTTCCAGCCTCATGAGCAGTGTGAAAAACAACATCGGCAGAGGCCTGAACATCGCACTGGTGAATGGTGAGTAGGGTGGGCTCTAACCCCCCTCTCCCCACAGCCAGAGGCCCTTCCTCCCCCAGGAGGGAACAGGTCACCAGGGACCCCACCCCAGGCACTGGCTGAGCCAAGAGCACATCAGTTGGGTGTCAGATGGGGTGAACAGCCATGATTGTGACTGCCAGCACTGCCAGGGAGATGGGAACAAGCTCGGTTGGGTTGTGCACGTTGGATCCATGAACTCCGCCAACACCACATCCACCATTGCAGTGAATACGACATGCTGAGGGGAGAGCAAAGCACTGTGCAGCAGGAACCCCAGGCTGGTAGACAGGCAAAGCCTAGAGCCACCCCAGCACAAACTCACTCTGCTCTATTTTGCATTTTAACCTCTCAGGATCAAGTGGGCAGCTTCTGAAGGAGAGCACGTTCGACACATACTCCGGAGGTAAGCGTGGTGGCTCTGCTGCCTGGCAGGGCTCACACCAGGGCTGCTGGCTGCTCCCCTGGCATGTGTTTGGTGATAAAGGCTACTGGACTTTGATCAGGATAGCCAGCTTAGGCAGGGAAAGCTCAGCTTTCCCTGAGGCCATTGAGCCTGGAGTCCTCCTAATGCATCCACATCCAAAGTTGGCTTCTTTTATTTTTACATGCATGTAATAGCCTGACTGTATAAACCAAACTGAATAAACCAGGGCACTTGAGACCTGAGAGAAGCTACATTCTGAAATCAGCTAGTTACACTAATCTTGAGAATTTCCAAGTTTCAACTCTGTTTTTTTGAATGCTGGTGGTGGCTGAGCAGCAAATTGTTTCCCTGCCTTTTGCAGCAGAAAAAATGAGCTTAGGGCATGACAGGCAAGATGTAGCCTCCAGTCCCAGAGAGATGGGGCACAGAGAGCAGAGCCTGGTGGCAGCAAAGACCACATCCCTGCCCCTGACAGCTTCTAACAATCTAATATCAAGAAGATGCCCCGAGCTTCGGCAGCACCCCCTCAGAACCTGGCTGCCACTGACTTGCAGGATACTGTAAATCCCACTGTTGTTGCAAAGGTAATCCCAAACCTCTCCAGAATTTCAGTGGGACACCTCAAAATCATGTGCTAAAACCACCTCTATAGTGCTTTTGATTTACCCTTTGCTGTTAGAGCCTTTCCAGGGATCCATCTCCCTTTCTGCTTTTTGGTTTTGCAGCCTGTTCTGGCTGGAACTTTAAGGAGAAACACCAATATCATGAGCGTACAGGCAGAGTTTTTGAGCGAGACAGGAGGTGGGAGAGGTACCAGGAGGAAACGGCAGTTGGTTCCTACGCCACTAGATGGGGCATTGGACTCGAGCATCCTACGGATGCGGGATGAGGAATAATTCCCACAACACAGCAGAAGGCAGGATCGCAGGGCAGGCAGCTCTGCAGTTGAGCAGGCTTGTTTCTAGTGTTGGGAAGTAAATTCATGTAACAAGATTTCACATTTAGGGAGCAAACTTTAGACACAACTTTCCCCTGTAGTACCAGCAGGAGGAAAGTGCCAGCCCTGGGTCCAGCCCAGGCAGGAACACAGAATGAAGAATGCAGCAGCTGGGAGCCCATCTTTTCCCAGACCCACAACCCTGAATCCTGGTTGGCACCAGCACGACCAGGGTATTTCCCACTGATGTTCCTCCAGCTGCATTCCCTGCTAAATCCCTTTTTCTTTTCCTAATGCTTTTCTCTCACAGACATTAACAAACTGGATACCTTCCTCCAAGGGATCAAGGATGGCACGTTCGTGCTGGTGGCAAGCTATGATGATGCTTCCACAAAGTGAGTTTGGCCCCAGTAGCAATACTTGGCTCCTCAAAAGCCATCAGCTGGGGGCAGCTGGAGGTGCTACTGCCAGCAGCAGAGAGGGGACAGGAGGGGACATCCCCTGGTACCACACTAACACTTTCTTATCTTCTTCTAGAATGAACAACAAAGTACGGGCACATTTTGTGAAGCTGGGCAGCAGCCACGTGAACAACCTCGGCTTCCGGGACAATTGGGTCTTCTTGGGAGCAAAAGGACTGAAGAACAGGAGCCCCTTTGAAGAGGTATGTGGCCCTCCCCTGCCACCACATCCAGAGGCTTCCATCCTCTTTGTAGCACCTCCTGAGCCACATCTCACCTACCTCTCTGCAGAAGACCTGGGCCAGTGTTGTTCTCCCCCACATCGAGTGAAGCTGCAAGCTGTGTCACCGTGTCACCAACCTCTTCGTTCATTTTCTCTCTCTCCCTTTTTTTTCCTGCAGCACATAAAAAATGATAAGGAAACAAATAAATATGACGGCTGGCCTGAGCTGCTGGAGATGGAGGGCTGTGCTCCCAGGAAGATGGATTAGCAACAAGGCCCAGCCTGCTATGGAGGCAAGAGCAATAATGCGGGGTACACCAGCCCCATCACACCGACCCCAGCCCTCCCACCGCCTGGTCACACAGCCCAGCAGTGGCTGCCACTCCCAGGGACCTGCCATTTCACAGCAGGGGCTGTGCAGGGCTTGGAGAAGAGCTGAACAGGTGCCCACAGAGCCTGAGCAAAGGCCCTGCCAGGTTTGAGCTGAACTGTCCTCATTTGTGGGTCGATTTGGGGTTTTTTATTTTTCTGTCTTTAAACCAAAAACTTTGCAGAGCGTTCTTCAGATTTCTTAAATAAGATATCTAATTACAAACCACTACCTGCTCCCTTCTATTTTCAAGTATAATCCAGATTTTTCCTTGTGGGCACAGCATGCCATGTCCTCTGCCACCAGTCAGGCATCCCCATTGCCCATCCCATGGCACGTGCTCCCCCTCCCTACATGGCAAAGTCATCCCTGGGGATGCTCAGGCCTTGGTAGTTTCTCCTCCAGTTCTCCTACCAAACCCTGCTGTCTCCCACAGATTACCACAGAGATGCCTTGCAGCAATATAGGTTAATATTTGCAGACTGGAGCATTTCCCCCACCCAGCTGCATTGTTCCCAGGTTAAATCCAAGCTAAATCCTCCGTGTCACGTCCCCAAAGGTCAAGATAACACCAGCAAGGTGCCAACCGGACTTTGCCCAGCAAAGACGGAGGGATTGGATGCGCAAGTCTCTCAGGCAGAGAAATAACTTTTCGGCTGAAGTTGTGCAGCATAACCAATAGGTGGGAGCCTTTTACCGTGAGAGCGGGAGCCAGCATCAGCCTGGAGTGATCCAACCCACCCGGGCTGGTGCTTTGCTTTCAGCACCCGCACACCCGCTTTGCTCCGGGAGCTGTACCCGTACAACGGGCTGGCTGACTCCACCGGGAGAGGAGAGATCTGCCCAAAGACGGCCAGCAGAGCCTACAGAACTCCCTCCAGGGTGGTTCCCATGCTGCTGCCCAACGTTGAGGAGGTCCTGGGGGTGCTTCTGCTCCCCGCTCATGTCTGGGTGCATTCACCCAAGCACCAGCTGCACCCAAACCCTCCCTCAGACTGAACAGGGCTGAGATCAGATAAGCTGCCTAAGCAATGGCCCGGCCTTATCTGCCATCATGGACAGGGACAAATTTGCATCATTCACAGACTTTAATTTCCTATGATTCCGTCTGCGTTGATTCCATTTTTTTAAAGCAGACCCGCAGTTTTGCAGAACATGAGGGTGGAGCATTTCTGCTGGAGAGCTTGGAGCTGTGCAGGGTAACCCAAGGCAACCCTGGACAGCTTCTTCTGCCTCTCATGGCAGGGTCTGCCCCAGCAGAGCTTCTACAGGCAGGTCACATCCGTCATCTGAGCCCACAGGTCACCCCAGGGGAGCATTGGCAGGATAAGGCCAGTAAGAGACGCAGTCTGTCCTGTGCCATCCCACTTTAGGGATGACACCCTGGGTCCAAAATCCAGCACGCCCATCGAGGCAACCGTTTTTCCCTAAACAAGGAAAAACTCTGAAATAAATTGCATAATGCATGTAAGAACTCCCAAAAGGCAAAACTGAAACCAAACCCCCAACCAGCCATCAAGGAGGAATTCCCCAATAGCTGTAGTATTTTATCCCAGCTTATCCTCCCACACTTTTAAAGCACACCTGACCACACCGAGGGAAGCCTGTGCCATAAATTGATCGCTAAATCTGCCGCAACAGCAGTGGTTAATCCCAAGCACTGAATCATCCCTACCCGTGGCAGCAGCGAGAAATAACACTACAGACACAACAGCCCTCACATCACACAGCCCTGCCGCTCTGCCAGCGTAAATATGCCAACTATTTTAAGCCCCCTCAAAGGATCTAGATTCTCTCCTAAGCCAAACTGAAAACAGCCTAAGAGCTGGAAAGGTGGCTGCATGGGGTAAACCAGTGCACAGCATCAGCTACAGCCCAGAAAACAACCAGCCCCTTTCAGCTGCAGGAAACTCTTCCTAGTCCCATGCAATGCACATTAGAAATCTGGTTGAAAGCCAAAATAAAGGAAATTTCTTTTTAAGCTCACTACAGATGGTTAAAACCAGCTCTGAGTCTATCACTGAGTGGTTACACCACTATTTTCAATAAACAAGAAGAGCTGAAAGTGCAGCTCCAGTGCAAGGACCTTAATAATCAGTGCTTTAAAGAGCCATTCCTGTAGAAGTCACCATGTCCCAAGAAATAAATCCGACTTTTTCAAAAGTCCTGAATTTGGAGGCAGGGCTGTAAATATGGCTTGAGGAGTCAAACTTAACTTGCCTATTTTTTTAATGAGGGTGGTGAGTGCAGGGACAGCAACCCCCAAATGAGGGGGCTTTGTGCCTTGGCATTTTAAAAGCTATATTATTGCAGATACAGGCACCTACCTGGCTGGTTTTCACTGTGTAACATCCCCCAGAGACTTCAGCAAACATAAACACTCACTTGCCCTGCCTCTCAGGATGCAGCTCCAGGTAACCTGGGCTCACCTGGGGCCCACAGTGGGCTCCAGCAGCAACCAGGCAGCCTGGGGGATTCACAAGAGCAAAGTTTGCAAAATCCAGTGCCACAACAACAGCCAAGAACCAGGAAGCAGGCGGGTAACAGAGGGATAATCCTGCCTTATTTGGGGGGTATGGATTTATTTCAGCAAAGCACCAAAGCAGGAGCTAGGAAGGATGCCACAGGCAAGGATCGATGGGTGCTGGGGCCCCACAGCCGGACGAATCCGCGTCCTGTGACATCTTGCCCTGTCAAGTGCAATTACTGTAATCTTCCACAGCCTCTCAAAATACGGATCCCAGCTGAGAAACCGGGCATCAGCAGCATGAAAGCTGCCTTTGTGCCCGGGCAGAGCCTGGGTGCGAGCCAGCCGTTAGGTGCATGAAGAAAATGAGTTCTCCACGTGCTGGGAGAAGAGAGGAAAAGCAAGCTTTCCCGCCCGGCCCCACTGCAGACAGGCTGGATCTCGCTCGTGTCTTCCCGCAGCGGCCACCGAGGTGCTGGGAGCTGCACGGCTGCACAACCCCCCGGGAATAACGGGGCCCGTCAGCACAGGGAACCGGTCGGTCCCACACCCGGGCTGAGCAGGGCACAGCCAACACGTCAGACCATGGGGGCAGCTCACGGGAAAAAGGTAACGGGGGGGTTGTGCTCGGGTGCCGAAGCGGTGGCGGGACGATGGAGAAGGCACCATCTGCTCACGTGGTGCTTGTTTTGCCCCGCGCGTGCTAAAGCAGCTGATGGTAACGAGGGATTAGAGGGAAGGGACCAGCTCCAGGGTGTGGGTGTCGCTCGTCAGGGGTGGATTAAGTAATTCCACCTGATGGGCTCAGCGTGGGGGCCTGCGGGGCTTTCAGGACACCGAGGAGGGGATCAGAGCATTGCGTTAGAACAAAGTTTGGCTTTCTGGGGAAAGACATTAGGTTTGCTCTGAGCACTTCCAGGAGTTGTGGGCTGTCTCCCACAGATGTGGTGCAGAGCAAGCCCCAAGTATTTCTTGGCCTGTGAGCTGCTGCCATTTCCCTCCTGGGATGGGGAGGAGCTGCATCAGGTCCCACAGAGCCCATGTGCATCTCCCTCTTCTCCGAATCCCCCAAGGAGAGCACCCAGACAGCTCCAAAATAGGGCTTAATGGAGTCAGAGCTCTGCAGGGGCAGCTAGAGATGGCTGTGCTGAGGATGATGTTAGATGTCATTTTGTTTTCATGTCTGATGACATCATTGCCTAGAGATGCATCATCACTGTTGAGCTGTGATGCCCAAATCCAGTATTAGACTTCTGGAGCTTGTGTCCCAGCTCTAATAGAAATGCACTTGTGCACCACACTAGGTCAGTAACCTCTATTTCAATGGGGGCAGCAGTGATGCTTTGCTCCAGGAGGGACACTGCATGCTCAGCTGAACATGGTCTGTGGGCTTCAGAAGTGTGGGCACCACCAAATCAGGTACCTTGCAGAAGTTTGCAAACCTACTAGGCTTCCAAAATCAGAGCTAGACACTGTTGCAGGAGAAACAAGCATAAAAGCAACCCACTGGCCAGCATTACCAATGCTCAGAAAGAAAATTGGTGCTGATGTGGGACAAGCAAACTTTCACCTATTTTTCTAACCATCAGAGCAGTGCCAGGTACAGGAGGTGCTGCTCCCAGCCAGCCTTCTCTTTCTCCAGCACCCATCCAAGGTGTTAATGTCATGCTGGCACACCAGGGAGCCACAGTCTTTCCTGGGGCTTGGGGCTGTAGAGGCACACCTGGGAGGAGTCACACTCTGCTCACAGCTCATCCCCAAACCTTTTCTCACATGGCTGTGACCTTCAGGCCTTGGCACATTTGTACAGGCATTACTGCAAGCAGGGAAATAAGCTGGTTAAGGTCAGGTTTGGCTAAGCACCACCCAGTTCAGCCCTGCTGCATTCAAAGCGATCTATGCCGGCCCTTCAACCCCCAGACCAGAAAGCTTTTGGATGGCTCTCCCCATTGCTCTCTCTTTCCAAAAGACCACAATCCCACTGCAGCCCGGCACTGAGTGGCCTGGCTTTGAAACGCTCCCAGGGGCTTGGTCTCTCCTGTCACTCCATCTCGCCCTGACCTTGCTGGCAGCCCCAAAAAGCTCAGAAACAGTTCTGCTGTCACTGGCACCAAAAGGTCAGAGATTTCACTCCCATTCCGTCCTTCCAAAACATTGCCCAGCCTGACAAAAGCCTGTGCCACCACATGGCTAGCACTGAGCAGGGGCGTCTGTGGTGGCTCCTGGGTCAGTGCTGTACCATTAGGCTGAAGCTGATGGGGAATGGAAAAGAGACAGCTCCCACTGCTGCATTTCCAGAGTGGGCATGAACAGTGGGCTCCAGCCCAAGGATGAGGTTGGGCCCAGGTAAGCTCTCCTTCCCCCAGCCCTTATAGAACCAGCTCAGCTCAGGGCACAGGGCAGGCCAGGGGCTCTGCCAGGTACGACCCCATCCATCAGCTACATCCCAGAGGAGACCCACACAGGAGCACAGAAAGGCTTGGCACCCCTCGCCAGCACTGCCTGCATTAGCAGTCTCAGCTGCACCCCTTAGAAGCTTAGACCAGAGCAGCTCTCCAAAGGGATTACAGTAGTGGATTGTGGAGTGCAAGGCAATCCCCAGCTCCACAACAAAAGGGACCGGAAAGGCTGCCAGCGTGGCTCCAAGGACATTTCTACTTTCAAAGGCTGCAGCAGCTCCCAAAAAAACATGTTTTGGTACCACCACTGCCCTGTGGGTACAAACTGACAGCAGGGCTCCAGCGGGTCACAGTCCCCTGCCAGGATACCCCATGAAGGCAAGGGCTTCAGCAGGGATTGGTTCATGGGTGCTCCAGAGCTGAGGGAGATTCCTCTGCTCTGCTCAGCACCAGCCCCACCAGGCACAGGAAAGCAGCAAACATCCCTCTAACCACACAAACCACCTTCAAACAACCCCGCAAGCACAGCCACAGCTCCCCAGGGTGCAGGGCAGATGCTTCCAGAAGCCCAGGTATCTGTGAGCGTTGTTTCCAGGCACCCGCACCGCTCCACTACTTTCATCCCCTGATTCTCAAGGCAGGGTTTACATAGTGGCTGTTTCCCCAGGGAAAGTTTTTTGTCCCCAAATTCACAAGAGTGTCAGTTTACACTAATGTCAGATGAGCTGAGATTAGCCTTGCTGCTGAGCAGGGAGCTTTGCTCTGTGTCTGGTATAAAACAACACAAGGCAGCACGCCAGCGTCCACAGAGACACTCTGCTCGGTCAGGAAAACCACAGCACCTGGCTGCGTGTGCTGAAAACCAGAGCTTTAAAACTCCTTCATGTGAGCCTTGCAGAGGGATGGGATCAGCATTTCTGGGAGCTGCACATGCAGTGACTAGACTGGGAAGACCATGCAGCAGCACTGCTTCCTCCCATCCACTCTGTATGCAACCCCATCAAAGCCTAAAATGGAGCC
This sequence comes from Apus apus, assembly GCF_020740795.1. Classification (NCBI taxonomy): domain Eukaryota; kingdom Metazoa; phylum Chordata; class Aves; order Apodiformes; family Apodidae; genus Apus; species Apus apus. Next base: position 6,878,976 of record NC_067290.1, read on the forward strand.
ACGTCTCCCAGCACTGCCCTTTCACATTCATCACCAGCCACTGCTCTCCCTCTGCATCCCTCAGAGCTCTTTCCCTACTGCCAGCTGATGTTGCCCATCCCTGATGCAGCTCATCACAAGACATTTTAATCCACCCAAGGGATTTTGCCACAAACAAAACTTACCCCACCAGTGTGGGGATCTCCATGGACCAGCAGAGAAGTGAGCTCTGTGCTTGCTGGGGCACATAGACACATGGGACACACTCTCTAGTCTTTTATCTACCCTGCTCTTCAGGGCATAAAGGAGGTAGCCTGGGACACACACCAAGCCCCCAGCCATCCCAGCATGGCTGGTCTGGAGCACAGCCCTATTTCAGACCAACTTTGACTTCTGTCAGTCTGCTCCATCAACACACTTAACTGCACTTCATGGAGTTTTCTCACCAGTGATCACAGATGTTATTCACACAATAACAGAGGTGAAGGTTACAAAAATCAACACTTCTGCTCCAAAATAAGAAGTCTAAAAAAATTCCTCTGCCAAAAGGTGGGAGGGGAAATAATTCTCTTGCTCTGCCCCTCGTTAGCAGGAGGAGGCTCTCAAACAAATAAATAAGTGCAGCCCTGGGACCTGTCAACACCGACATCTTCCCTTCACCTAATGTGCACGAGCAGCAGCTGGAATTGAAACCACTTCAAAAACTAGATGAGAAGTAAGGCCCAAATTGCTCCCAGAATGGGATGGAAGAGTTCAACCACAGGAAAACAGAGGTATGAGATGCAGTAGCTTGTGACACTCAGGAGAGGCTCCATGCCCAGCAGCCCCGTCTCCCAAGAAAGAGGACATTCTAGGGACACAGCCCTCCAAGGCAGTGGCCTGGGACACCACTGCCCCATCCTGCTCTGCAGACTGGTGGGTACAGTGGGATTTTCCTGGCTCTCCTTGACACCTATTTCAGCAAGCCAGTAGCCAGTGTCCCTGCCAGCTCTTTCAAAGCATCTTTGTGCCTGGACAGCACAAGAGCCCTCCAAGGGACCCTGCCTGCTCTGTCCCCCCTCGCTGGCCAGGGCTTGTTTTCAGCAAGAGGGGCTGTGGATGCCAAGGTCTTTGAGCAGGACAAGCCCCACTGACAGTCACTGAATGCCACCAGCTGTTTGGTGACATTGGCCTTGGGAGCAAATCCAAAAATCAGATGGCAATGGGGAACCACACCAGGTCAGTCTCCTGGCGCATTGCATTGCTGGGATAGAACGGTTTGCCGTGTGCTGCTTGCAATAAGCCTTTGTTCAGAGGGAAAGGAATGAAAGCTGATGACTTTGCACACCAGAAGTGTCACAAGTGTCTGATGAGAATGAGGGGATCATTAATGAAAAGTCCATTCCTGGGCAAAAATATCATAAACCCAGATAATAACTGCTCAGGCTCATGAGACAGTAAACACCTGTAAGTCCTCTCACCTGTCTGCCATAGTACAGCCCAGAGCAGTAGAGTTGGGCCAGTAGTGATCCCAAAACCTGCAAAGCCCTCTATAGTGACTTTATCCTGCCTCCCTCTTCTTCAACCCTTTCAAGATCCACATGTGATGACATCTAGGGACTTTGATTAAGCAGAAACACTGCTCCAGGCTTTCATAGCTTTCAAAGAAAGCAGAATAAAATGCTGTAGCATCCCAGCCCTCATAAGCCACACTCATTACAGCAGGTTGCTCTAGTTCTTGGAAAGACACCACAGCTTAATTTCATACCTCTTTATCCCAAGTACTCAGACAGTGCAAGTAAACCAGCTCCAACACCTAATGCAAACCACTCCCTGCCTCCAGAGAGGCTGACATTTTGGCCCTGAGAGAGCTCAATGCAGACAGAGAACTGATTTGGACACAGATGCCCCAGTTAAAGGCTCCCCCAACCTGCATTGCTGCTTCTGCAGCTGCACTGGATCAGCAGCTGATGCCTTGTGTCCTTCATCAGGGTGCCAAACCAGCTGCCATCATACCCACACCCACCCTCCAGACAGCAGACTTTGCCACAAAGCAGTTTAGGGGTGTGCAGACAAGTACAGGACATGCAGCCTCCGTGCCAATAAGGCAGTTGAGCACATCTCACCCGTCCATGCATAAGCTGTGATACAGGGATTTGATCCAGGGCTGAAAGTGCTGGAGGAAGGCCAGAGGCTGCCAGCACCAGCCACCACTGCCTGCAGCAACCAGGGCTTCAAGGGAGCCATGGAAGAGGGCTCAGGCTGAGGGAGGTGCACAATGCACTCATGGGGAGACCAGGAAGGTCACTGCATAGGAAATGCAGCAGCTGCCACACCTAGGATGGCTCAGTGGTCCTCAAAAATGAAATTAAAGCAATTAAAGGCTTCACTGCTCTGGGGGGACTGGAGTGGCACCTGCTGCCTTCTCAGGAACCCTGTAGTAACAGGCATTTCACCTCGTCCTCTGCTGCCTCCTCCACTTACAGCTCATAGTGGTAAGCAGCCTGGCAGGTAGCAACTCATCTCAAAAACCAAACCTCATCCCTTTGGCTTCTTCCCTTTGGGGTTCCCCCTGCACAGGACCCAGCTGGCACACACTGCCCATGTGGAACAGACCACCCCACTTTTACCAGTGTGCTACCAGCAGTGCCTGGGACTGTCAAGGCATTTCTGCCCTTATTTTTCACAAACCCCATTTTTCCAAGCCAAGGACTAACTCTAGTGACACTGACTAGGTAAAGAGCACAACAAGGCAGTGCCAGAAGACCAGACTTCTCTGACATCCTTGGGCCCTGAGGTAGTCCCTAGTTGTGAAATGGAGTAATGATGCCACTGCAGTCTGGTGGCTTTAGGACAGCATGGCACAGCGCCAGACAGAAATATTGTCCCTTTTATTCATGTTCCATAAGCATCTGTATTTGTAAAATGCCATTCTTCAAGGCACTTTAGAGTGTCTTAATGGTCTCTCTGCAGCATGACAGCAATTTGCTCCAAAACAGCTGGAGCCCTGTTGTGCCAGTGACTGATACTCTTCTCATACAGTCAGCAGCATCCCCAGAAATAGTGGAGCAATCTTTCACACCATCAGTGGCACCACACCTCCAGCACAGGGCAAAAATAAGCTCCTGAGATAGGCAAAAAATGGTTTATCCATAGCAACAGCTAAACTGTTCCTAACAACATTGCGTGGGCGACGCAGGTATTGCCAACAGAAAAGAAGAGCAAGACTTCTACTTTGCCCTGGCATGCAGCAGCATTCTGTGCTCTGCACATTGCAAGGGACCTGATTAAAAAGCACTAAACTGCAGGTGAGTGTTTCCTCATGACCACTGGAGAACAGCAAGTCCATCAGCACCGCACCGATGCATGGATGAACTGCTCCAGTTTGTGCTGGGGAGCTGCTGAGAGCCTCCCCGTGCCCTTGGCAGCAGGATGTCAGGCTTCACAGTCAACTTGAATGCTGACAAACGAGCCTTGCACACCAGCTGCCGTGGGGCTGAGCCCTCTCACTTATTACTTGTGTTAATCTGCAGGAAATTTTCAGCTGAGGTCTGGTGCGTTGCACTCCATCTCCCCCGCTGCGGGGCCCCGGGCAGCAGCATTTTCTCAGCTTCAGCAGGGAGTTCAGTGGGGGTCCCTGCCCCGGGGCTGCCTATTTGGGCAAGGTCCCCTTTCCATGCTGCTTCTTTCCTGCTTTAGCTTCTCTTTTTTTGCATTTTTTTCTGGGCAGTCTGACTCCATTTGGCAGCTTTCGTGACCACAGGAGAGCTGTGCTTGCCTTCTGGGGCCATTCACCACCATGAGGATTTGGGAGGGGAGTGGCATTAATGACAAAGACAAGCAGAGGTCAGGACAGCACTCATGTGTGTCAAATTGTATTTTCTTTATGAATAAAATAACAGCAAGTGCTATTCGAAACATTTGCAATTTTCCACTCGACTAAGCAGCAAAGTGGCCACCTGGCTGGTGCTCCCTGAGAGCAGCACAGGAGCTGCAGGAACGTGAGCCTGGCCCCCTGACCAGACCCAGAGCCCAACCTTTCTCTGCCAGCCTAAATGCATAAATTGCTGTTGTCAAAAGAACCCTGAGGCTGCTGGTTGCCCTTGTGAGAGTGGCCACAAGCATCCACCCTCAGCTCCACTTCAGCCCAGGAAATACTGCAGACTTGTAGAGGTTGAAAGACTGGTAATGAAATGTTACACCAATAATTTGATATTTCTTGGAGACCTTTGCAATACGATAGTGAAATCAGCTATAGTTGTGGCCAGGGACCAAGAGTAACACAAGCTCTCAGCTTCGCTTGAAAAACCTCCTCACCACTGGGCAGGTGTGTGGGGAGAGCTGGAGAAGGGTGGCAGTGATGTGGGCACAGAGCAATCAGGCTGGACTGGAGCAAGCCCTGGGCACTGTGGTGGTTCAGAGACCCTGCTGAGACCCCTTCCCATGACAAGGGCAGCAGATTTAGTAGCTGCTTGCTCAGGAGAACTGGAATGTGCCTGGACACTGACTCCTGCATGTCTGCCAGTCCTGATTGCACAACCTGCCAAAATTACAGTGTCACATAATGAGCTGGGAGCAGAAGAATGTGCACGGTCAAGCTCCCTGCTGGGGAGTAACTCTCACAAACCCAGCACTGCTCTGACCCCACAAGTGAGGGGGGCCCACAGATTCTCACAACAGCCCTAACAGCAGCTACATCATGACTGCTAACCGGGAAGGCAGAGCCCAGTCTGCCAGCTCAGGAGGTAGGGGGGTGTTATACTGCCTTTCCTAGCCCTCAAGAAATTAATCCAAACCACAGCACTTCCTCCAGCCAAGGCTGGCAGGGAATTAACAGTGATATTAGGTGTTGGGACATGCTGCTGATTCTCCCTGTGTTTCTCCTTAACAAGAAACTGGTGTCATCTCAGCAAACATGTGCACCAGCTTGCTGAATCAAATAAGCCTCAACACCTCACATGGCAAGATTTTGCAGCAAAACAATTGAGCTGACAGATTTTTGAGCATTGACATCACAGATGGAAAAAAGTCTTACTAATCCTCAAAAGTTTCTTCCAGTGGATGATTTCACTGAGGGTTCTGGATCAGTCCCAGCTGCTGCAAATGAGCACAGAGAGACCAGAATTCAGGAATAACATGGAAGACTTAGGCAACATCTTAGACATTATCTCAGCATCCAGAAGCATGTAAGATACACTTTCACACAGAGCACCAGGAGCAGCAGGAGGGTATTTGGGGCTAATTGGAAGCAGTAGCAGAGTACAGTTTGGCTAACCTCTAAATGGCATGTTTTGTGGCTTCATCACACACAGAAATGCTGGTTTCCATCTGCCAACCATCAAGGCCTTGTACCAGGTCCTGACAACTTCTTTCAAAGCCTCTGGGTTAAGCAATAAGTCTATCTTAATCAACAGATGAGTCCATTCACTGAACACCAATGTCAGCAGCTGCTACAGCAACTTACGGACAAAGTACTTTTCTCTGAGCCCATCTACTCCCACACAGGTTGGGCAACTTCTGACCCTGTTAATGGTGCCTCCCTCCCAAAACCAAGCCTGCAGGAGACTCACATCGGTTCTCAGCCTGGGTGGCATTTTGCCCACTCTAATACCTCTTTATCACTGTGATCTGTTTGCAGCAATTTCTTGCCTAATTTATTAGCTCAGGCTTTGGCTGTAGTGCAATCTAGATGCTACGATACTGCACCTTAATGGCACCTGTGTTGATCTGGACCTGCCTGAAGCCATTCTCCTCTCCCTTTCTGTGGCTCACGCCCTGCTGTGCTCACAGCTCATTTCCCAAACCGCTTTCGTCAAAGCACAAACATGGTCCAAAATTACCAGCTATCAATTTTTCAGAAAGTAAATATTAGAGCATGCAGGTGTAGGACAAGTAACACTGGCTCATGGTTGATACAGAGAGGCTGGCTTTAAGCTGCAGGAGGAGCATTGCACTCCCCATGCCAGGAGCCATGGAGGAGGATGCTTGCCCAGAGCCAGTGGTTCAAAGCAGCCTACACCTGCCAAACTGCCTCCAGACATGTGCTGCAGGAGCTCTTTGCTGTGCATCCAAGTCAGGGCCAGGAGCGGTCCTGCTGGGATATAATGATGCCCAGGATGTTAGGGAGCAACATAGAACAGTAAAAGCACAACATGAGAGCACTTACTTTTTATACTTTATGCTGCTTCCTTGCCTTTAACCCCACTGAATAGCCAGGCTAATTCCAGCTAACGTAATAGGTGGATGCTGGCATGGTTGAAGCAGGCTGGGGATCACAGGCAGAGCTGGCCTGCAGGCTGGAAATGGTACCTTCTCCCATCAGTACTGTCTCCAGGATCCTCCCTATCTTGCTGGAGAAATTTCCTGGCCAGGACCACTGTGGACGGGCTGCTGGTGCCCCCGATGGAAGCACTGGGTGGGTTTGGGGCAGCTCCTCCTTCATCCACCACATGCATGTGTCCTGCACACCTGCAGAGGGGCACAGTGTTACCATCTGGGGCTAGATTTTATTACTGCTTCCTACTCCTGGCAAAAAGCAGTTGTACTGCACACAGAAGTGCTTTTCACATGAAAATAGGAGGTTTTGGGAAATAGCAGGCATTTTCCACCCATTTACTGAATTACACCCTCCCTGCCTGAGCCCTCACTGTGACAAATGAAGCCCTCTGAATCCTGGAGTACCCACACCCCTGACCAGCTGGGCTGGGTACAAAGTCCCATCCCCTGCTCTGTTCCATGGGGAGCAGGCAAAAGTCTCTATCACCTGGGCAATCAATTACTCCCCCATGTGAGCCAGGGAGGTGTGAGGAGCCATCCTGCTCTGCAAACACACTAATGGCTTGAGCAAAGATTAGCAGGAGTGTATTTCCAGCCACCCCATGCCACCGAGGTGACAGGGTATCAGGTACCAGGCAGAGCTCTGACCAGCCCTACAGGTCCCCTGCACTTGACTTTACCATCACCAAGGCCACCACTACAGTGCAATCAACATGAGTTTTTTGGTCACAGCAGGATTGAACGAAGTTTGTGCTGGGGGACAGGGAGTGGGACAGAGGGCTGGGCTTGCCTGGTCAGTCCCTGCCATGGCAGGCAGCACCTCAGCCAATGTCTAGCATTAACCCAGCAGAGGAAATGTTTAACCAGCCTTTGAGACCTCCCTGCGGCAGGAGGTGAAACGCTGTCTGCCTTCAAGTCCCAGCCCTGAGTGACTTCAGCAGAGCCAGAATTCTGTCTGCAGATGGGGAGCCAAGATAGGACAGGCAATGACACTGCACTGCCAGCCCAGTGCAGAGACTGGAGATTTCATAAAGATACAGGCAGGGCCAGGCAGAGCTGCCTGCTCTGTGACTCAGCTCGAGGCTCCGGCTGGGCGGGCAGCAGCGTGTCTGGCAGCAGCATTATCTCCCTGTCCTTGCACTCCCCTCAGCTGGCTGCATTGCTCAGCCACAGAAAAGCCACGATTTGTGTTGGATGCTCACTTGACGTGTCTGGGACTTTTTAATACACAGGAGATGTGTCCACACAAGAAAGCTCAAGGTGCCACAGCAACTGGCTAGAGAAATGACAGCTAGCAGCCAGCATTGCTAGCAGAGTAGCTCAGCAACTAATAAGTCAATCTCATGTTCAGCACCACTAATGAGGACCCAGCTGTGGGCTTCCACAGAACCACCTTCCTCTTTCTGGCATTCATTAATTAACCATGCAGCCACCCATCAGGGACATCCCAGGTACTCATTCAGCCTTATTTCTCTTTTCTTGCACAATGAATGAAAAGTCCTCTTCGCTGCCTCAGCAGAGCAGAGTCCAGGTCCCAAGAAACAAGCCCCTTGTGGCTACACATGCCAGAGCCACGCCAAGATGCCTGGCTCTTCTGCCAGCTCCTGGCACAGGGAGTCCCCTGGGCTTGCTCTCTGGGGGTGACACCTCCAAACAAGACCCCTGCCTGCAAACCCCCCATGCAGGGCACAGGAGATGCAATGAGTGGTGCTGGGATGAGCTCCCCATCTCACCTTCTCCTGAAACACGAAGCCAACTCACAAGGAACACGGGGACAGTCGATGAACGACGCAACTCCTCATCCACAGGAGCCACTCCAGATAAATATCACCCTGCAATCAGCTGCCTTCACACAGAAACCTTCAGGGGGAATACAAAGGCTTTTTGTTAATCCCAAGGACTCGGGAGCACAGGGTTACAATTCTTACTGATTTAGATAGCAAAGAGAATCGTTGTGCAAGGAGCTCCTAGAAAAACAGCTTTGCCATGGGAAGTCCCTTGGTTCAGGATGCGAGGTCCTAAGCACCCCACAAACCCACTTCCCCACAGAGGTGCAGCTGGTCAGGCACTAGGGCATCTCAGACAGAAACATCTCCAGAAAACACAGTTTGCCTTTTTCCAATTTGTTTTACTGAGCAGAAAGCAGGTGCTGATGGATCACAGCCCTTTTCCACTCCTGCAGCTCCCAGCCATAACCACTCTTACTCAGGAGCTCAAAGCAGGTTTAAATTGTTGCTCTTTTCCCCCTCTGACACATCTCCAGTGAACTCCCAAACCTAAAGCCTGTTCAAAGGAAATCCAAGGAGAGCAGTAGAGATGTGCATCCATCAATTCCTCAGCTCAAAATTGAGCCAAATGTGGGGTTTTGGATCTTGCAAAGGAGCAGCAACCTCCAGAGTAATGTATGATGTGAGGGAAATCTGGATGGTCACAAAAAACTCACAGGGCACCCATGGGCTGCAAGGCAGGTTGCAGTTTGAGCAGACAAACTGCAAAGCCTCCCCACTGAAAGCCCTCTCCTCCACCACAGCCTTGGTCTAGGAGCAAAAGCTTTGTGGAAACCTTAGAATCATAGAATCATAGAATCATAGAATCCTAGGGGTTGGAAGGGACCTCGAAAGATCATCTAGTCCAACCCCCCTGCCAGAGCAGGGTCACCTAGAGTACATCACACAGGAAGGCGTCCAGGCGGGTTTTGAATGTCTCCAGCGAAGGAGACTCCACAACCTCTCTGGGCAGCCTGTTCCAGTGCTCTGTCACTCTTACAGTAAAAAAATTTTTCCTGATATTCATCTTAAACCTCCTATGCTCCAACTTGTATCCATTACTCCTTGTCCTATCACTGGTCTTCACTGAAAAAAGCTTAACTCCATCGTCTTGACACTCACCCTTTACATATTTGTAAACATTGATGAGGTCCCCCCTCAGTCTCCTTTTCTCCAAACTAAAGAGACCCAGCTCCCTCAGCCTTTCCTCATAAGGGAGACCTTCAAAACCCTGCCTGTGTTTCACCCACGCCTGGTCAGGCTGAGCTGACCACACTCACACAGACACACACCACACACAGGGGAATGCAGACCAGCCTGCCTCTCATCTCCTGCACCTGATGCTGCACATCAATGAAATTTAACAGCTCCTGGTTAGGAGGTTGAAAACAATAATATTTTTTTTTTTAAAGTCTCTAGTAGCAAATGACCAGCAACTCAACCTACTTTTCATCTCCTGTGACAGAGCAATACCTGTACAGTCCTTCTCATTTCTCTCATCTTTTTTTTCCAGAAAGAATATTCCCTTCAGGGCAAGTGTCACAGTGGAAGTGGGAAGCCCAGGAGCAGCAGCTCAGGTGAGTGCCAGTGGCCAGCACTGCCCCATGGAGGGCTCTGGGAGGCAAGTGGAGACTTCTGGTCACCCCTGGTGCTGCTGAACCCTTGGCTGGAAAACAGGGCTGGGATGGGGCAAGAAATGCTGGAATGTGCAGAGAAGCAACATGTGAAGAGTTCAAAATAAGTGAATAAGCACCCCCACACCCATGGCAGCCCTGGTCCCTTTCTCCAGCCCTTCACAGAGACAGGAGCAACAGGCCAGGACATGGCCATGCCAGTGCATGCACCCATGGGTGCCATAGTGTGTGGATGTGGCTGGGCACCATGGTAATGGCCCCCAGATTCCTTTATCCCCTTCCTCTGGGTGGAAACGGTGAAGTTCCATGCATTCTCACCTCCTGGGACCAAAATGCTGGGCATCTGCAAGCTGTCACAGGGCAACCTTAGCAGAGCTGGACCTGAGCAAAACACCCACCTAAGAACCAAGAGCTGCTGGGGTGGTTTAACTCCTGCTCCTCCAGCTTTGCAGTCTCTGGTTTGCCAGGCAATGGAAATTCAGAGATGGCCAATATAGTACCTCCAGCCCCAATGAGGATGGGGACAAGGGGCCCAAGCCAGGCAGGGGTTTCATCTCAGCAGGATGAAACCTGGAGCAGTGGGAGCCTGGGGCAGCAATGCAGTAGTGTCACACAGACTTGGTGCCACCAGGGTGTCTATGGCCCCGTGCAGGGGCTGCTTCCCCCTCCAACAGTCCTTCCCCACAGGATGCAGCAGTTTCTCCCCTAGGACTGAGCAGCAGTTGGTAGATGAGGGGTGTTGCAACAGGCTGGGGAATAATCACGATAACTCGAGCGGTTGCCCTGGTGCCGGGCTTGGCTGTTGCAGTGGTTGCTAAAGAGAGTGGGCGTGTGGCTTCCTCTGGGGCGATCTGATTTCTCCAGGAGCATGGTTAAGGCACACTTAGGAGGGATCGTCCTCTGTGGAGCAGGGACAAGACCCCTCCACCAGCAGCAGCCGTGCTGGGCAGGCTGCTCGGGCACCTGGGCGTGCACAGGGCTGTTTGCTCTGGGAGGAAAAAACAATTAGCTTGTTCCTTTGTCCTGAGAAAACATCACTCAGCAACGAAGAGCAGAGGAAGCAAGTTCTCAGGCTGGTAGAGAGACCTTTGGGACCAGCATCAAGGAGCGGGCAAGGCCACCAGCTGCTGCCAGCCAAGCTGCAGCCCTCAGCTGGGACCCTGTGGGGTGGCTAGAGCAACAGTGCAGCAGCCACCTCCGTGTGACCCTCCGTCCCCGCTCCCACCGGACAGACCTGGCAGGCGTCAGGCAGCTTCGTTGGACCCAGCCATAAAGTGAGGCAGGCGTGAGCGTAGCCAGGCAGAAGCAGCAGCCTCAGCTCCCACAGCTCCATGTCGTGGGGCACAGGGCAGCACCTGCTCCCCGGGCTTCCCAGGGCCTCGCTGCGGAAATCAGGTAAGCCCAGGGCCCCCCAGGCTATCCCGGGGGGGTCCACGTGTCTCTGCCAGCTATGCCTTGTGGGGGTGGGCTGCTGAGCCCCCGTGGGGTCAGTCTGCACTGCGTACACGTTCATGCACAGGTGACTTTGGACCTTGTTTTAAGTTTTGTTTGAGGTATCATGTTACTTTAATACTTCAGTAGCTGGTAGAAAAGCTGCCCTTCTGCTTTTCAAAACGGACCCGTACCCCACCAGAAGCTCCCCAAGCAAACCCATGCTATTATGTTCCAGACCCTTTTGGAGAGGCAATGGGCTGGACAGGGGGCACTTGCTAATACAATCCAGGCAAATCCACGTGGGAGGATTTCCTCTGTATTCAACAAAATACCTTTGATCTACCTTAAAACATTCATTAATGATTGATGCGCATCTGTCACAGAGCAAACATTTGATGAGATATTAAAAGTAAGTTTGCGATTACCAAGAAAGACCGCAAAGCATCTGTCACTGCTTAACAAAACTAAACAAGCTGCCCACAGAAGGCACAGGACTGACGTCCCTTGGCGACTGCTAACAGAGTAGGATCCCAGCCTTGTTATCTTTGCTTATCACAGTCCAAGGTAATTAAATTAAATGATTAACCAACACACCCATTCCTGCCTGCCTGCAGGCAGAGGGGAGCTTGCTGCTGCCTGACTGTATGAGCATTTACAGCGTTAGCCAACACAAACCAGGATACCAGTAACTTCTGCACACCAGAAACCTCAGCTGGCCCCAAACCTGCTGGGATTTCTGTCTTCCAAATGTGTGTGTGCGTGAGTGCTAAGCTCAGCAGGCAACTGTGATGACACGCAAGGTGCTTTACATTTGGGGGTGATTGCAGCTGGTGGCATGTGAGCAGCCCAGGATGAGCTGGTGCCCCCCAGCTCATGGTGTTGGGGGGCACTGGTTGGACTGGGGAGGCTGACTATGCTGGTGGGCAGCACTGGCTGTGCTGGTAGAAGAAGGAATGTGGCTGTGCAGCCAGAAGCTGCAGGGCCATGTCCCCCTGCCCCAGCTTATATTTCCATCAGACTTTTCTTTCCCTTTCCTACCCCGTGATCTGATGGGGTCTATTTCTGAATGTCAGGGCTGAGCAAAGGTGAGAGGATCTGGGACATCCATGCCTGCTGCCCCAGGCAGCCACTCCATAGCTGGGAACTGCTTCACACAGTGGCCACATCGAGTTACATTCACCCTATTGCATTATAAATACCAGAATTAGCCTTGCTTAATTATTTAAAACTATAGATTAAAAAAAGACAAAGGCTCTTTGCCTCCTTTCCGGGGCACACGTATCATTTATCAGCGATACAGTCGCCTGGTGACAAGCAAGGGTTAGTGTGCCAGGTCCACCAGTATGAGAACCAGAGAGGAAAATCACAGTGAGGATGAGAACTGGTACCATCTCACCCAGGCAAGGTAACAATTAGCATCTGCCAATCTTTGAGCTCACCATATTATTGCTATTATCATCATTATTAACATCATCATCATCCATCACCAGGGCAGTAAGCCACAACAGCCATTAAGGTAATGTGAAGGAATTACAGGTATTTTGTTCTGTGCTGGGCTGTGTAACAGCCACACAGGGATTAGTTTGGGTGTTCAGGTGCATTTTGAGGCTCAGCTGCAGAGGCTTGATTACCATTGGGCTTCCAGTCACTGTGAGCCCAAAGCCTCACCACCACATCAGGCAGCACCCATATCTCACCCACTAAAGCCAGCACCTGGGTGCCTTGCTCTGCCCTGAACCTTCTGACCATGCAGAAAGGGGTTTTCAAAAGCAAGTGCCTGACTTCACTTGTCCTCCCATCAGAAAATTCTACCTAATGGGGTCACACACCTCGAAATCTGCTCTCATCGCGCAAAGCTTTGGGGCTTATGGAGACTGAGAGTTTTTTCCTACCCCATGAAGCTGACCCCAGCTACTCTGTGTTTCTAGAATACAATTAATGAATGTTAAGAAAATCAAGCAAATTATAAAATGTCTTGAATTCCAGAGCCCAAAACAAAGTATAAACTTTTGGCTTGATTCTTTGTAGGACTTAACATATAGCATGACCTCTTCTTGCTGTTACACAAAGCTGTAAAGCCAAACTCCAGCTCCACTTCAGACAGTGGAAACGGACTGACTGAAAGTTCATGTTCTAAAAGAAAAAAAAAGTTACCTTCTAGATAACAGGTAGAATTGTGCATCTACCAGTGCTTAAAAGGAACTGAGGCTAGTTTAAAGATCCCATGGACCTCCACCTGCACATGCAAACCCTTGCAGGGGGCAAGGACAGGCTCCTCTCAGCCTCCCCAAGAAGGGGTGTGAGGGATTGCACCCTCACCCTGGAGAAAGAAGGGCTCCACAGGGAGCAGATGCCATGGGGGCCATAGCCCAGAAAAGGGAACGTTGCCCCCTTGATTGCAGTTAAATGTGTCAGAAACTCACATTATTTCCCAGGCTCAGGTTTCTTGTGTAAATAGATCTAAACTAGCTCTGCTGACCCAGGTTGAGTGTGTTGGTTTTGCAGTCTCCTTACTTGCAGGCTGTGTATGAGCAGCTTCTTTCAGCAGCTCTTCACTAATCTGTTGGTTTCTTAACAATTACATATTCATGAATGAACACCAGGCACCCAGAAAACCAGAGGTTCTTTTCCATAGCCATAGTTTTAAGTGATCATTCCTGCCCAGGAAATGGTCCCTTGGGCAGGGGGTTTTACAAACCCAGATCCAGGCCCTGACCCTTGGCATCCTGAGGTTTTTTGTCCAGTTTCATCCCTCCTACAAGTAACAGGGTTTCTTCACAGAATTTCAAATAGCAATATTCTCTGAGCTTGGATTCCATTCATATGCCTTCTTCCTGTTTTCATATGAATGGCATTTTACAGAGGCCCATTCTCTGCTCAGAAAGCATTTTCCATACAGTATTTTCAACAAGAACAGTTTGGTCATCATCTGTCCCTGTTGACGCTCCTGAGACCCTCTAGTTGGAAAATCAGTTCTCCAATGACATAGACAGCAGAAATAAAAGACTGCAAACCATGTTTGCTTTCTAGATTTCAGCAAAAGCTGAACACTGACCTGTGCTGCAGAAGACATTACCCGCAGCTTTGGGAGTTCATGATGCTGAGAACCAACAGGGCAGCATTGCAGGGGGCAGAGCACAATGTGGAGCAGGGATGTTCACAGCCTTGAAAGCAGAGAATCTTGGTTTGCATCTGGGGTGGAAAAGGGCCAAGGAATACACAGGGAAGGGCAAGCAGGTTTGCAGAGGGGCAGGATGTCTAGGAAAGTTTGGCAAAACAAAATTCAAGGGCAAAGGAGGAATTTCACATGAAAATCTGCAAAAAGCAGCCAAACACTGAGATTGTGCTACAACCTGCAATATCCTACAGTCAGAAGTTGAGAGGTGTTGGGTAGGAGCCCAGACCTCCACCCTGCAGCTTTCCAAACCCAACAGCTATGGATTAATTTTTTTTTCAATCTCTTTTGTTTTTCCCCTTGTGAAGAACAACTGGAGCCAGGCAGGCAGCTGTAAACAGAGCTGCACCCCTCGGGTTACCTGCCCTTTCCAGGGCCGTTAATCCCCTTAACATTCCTGGGGATTATTTCCATCCCGACAGGACAATGAAGCAGACTTCCAGCAGCAGCATGGGGAGCAGCACACAGTCTTGAAGCAGAGGGGCTCACAGGGCAAGCCATAGCAGAGAGACAAGTCACTTAATCCTAAATAAATGCTCTGTGAAGAGCATGTCCTCTGAGTGAGGGAAAACCAAAAGGCAGCAGCAGCAGCAAAGGGAAGTGCAGCTCAGCTGCAGCTGAGCCCCTGTGCCCCGTGCCTGTCCCTGGACATAAGCTAGTCCTCCTCCTCTCTAGGAGCAGGTTAAAACCTTTCTCCCTGAGCTGCACAAAAGCCACTCAGCACCCCAAGCAGGACACTGCATTTTACAGCTTCCATATTAGTTGCAATATTTAGGTTTTCAAAGGCATTTAACATCACTTCAAAACTGCCCAATATCCTGTTCCTCAAAAGACTGGGACAGAGCACAATCAGAAGTGGAAACCACTTGGGACAGGATTGCAGACTCACGATTTTATCACAAGTCTCCCAAGAGCTAGGGGATTTATATGCATTTCCAGGTGGTCTGAGCAGGAATTTGGGCTGTGTTTTAGTTCAGAACAGACCAAGATTAAAATGTCATTTTTCTCCTCTAGCCAGTCCCACAGCCTGAGGCAGTGGGGTGGCTGGTCTCTGGACCATCCTGAAGATGCTGAATATTTGAGGTCTCTTAGAAAACGGACAAAGACTGGGAGCTCAACTCACAACTGCAGTTGGGAGCAGAGATACACCACGCATGACATTCAAGTATCTGCCAGTGGCCTTGGCCTCCTCATCCAGGCACTCCTGCTTTTTACCTACAGAAAAGTCACCCTCACTTTCTGAGAAAGCCCCAGGCTTTTAGAAATGAGGAAAGGGAAAATATTTAAAAGCAAGTAAAACACTGAGTCTATCGAAGCAAACACAGGTAACTTTTTATAAGCAACACTCCAAAACTGATCTTTTTGAAAGGTCACACTGTCTTTGAGTACAGCAGAGGGTATTAAAATGCACATGTATTTTTTTGTTTATATCTTGCCAAGAACAATATAAAAATGTCTAACACCTTTTGCTGATTTATGATGGTGGCCAAGGAGGTGCCAGAGCAGAGCCTTGTTCATTGATCTACAGCTGAATCATGCAAAAACAGACATCCTGCTGTAAATCCACTGCAGAGACCTGGCTTGATTTACACCTCCAGCACTATAAATAATGACAAAAAGCAGCCTGATCACAGTCTGTCCTCCCGTACATGGACATGAATTACATCAGGTCTTGAAGATGATAGATCTACTCCACATGAAACATTTTGCACTGGGTCCCTATCTGCCAACCTGCAGGAGAAAAGACGCTCCGTCCTTACTCCCAGCATAACCCCCAGCTGTGCTTCAGGTGCACCAATATTTTTATGTTCTCATTTTTCTTTTTCTGCTCAATGCAAATGAAGACACTCCTTGAATTGTTCCAGACTAAGGTCTTCTGAAGGTTTAAAGCACTGTTCTTGCAGTGAGGTTCAAGGCTCCTTCCAGTCCTGGTCAAGGACAAGGTCAGGGCTTTGACTTCATCCCTGAGACAGCACTACAGACACCTACTGGAAGCCAGACCCTTAAGATGGGTGTCTGCCCACTTCTAGACACTTCCAACACAGTGAAAACCAAGCTTAGAGCTACCTGCTGTGTCCTGGCCCCCTCAGTATTGTTCAAGCAAATTGCACTCATTGTGAGGACTTTTGCCTGCTGGTTTGACAGCCCTGGCCAGAAATGCTTCCAATCTGTTTCAGTTCCTCCCATTCCTTCCTTCCCAGTATTTTCTCCATTTCTACTAGTTTCAAGGAAAAGTTCCCCATCTACCTTCAGTAAAGATCAATGGCTGCTTCTTTGTAAGCCTCAGCCATGCAACATCAGGTTGCTGTGGTCTGGAAATAACCACATTGGCCAATTCAAAACCTCCAGGTTCACTGCAGTGCTGCCCCAAAATACTCCACCAGCAGAGGGTCTCCTCAAAGGGAGGATCATCCTGCGTGTCTGGGGGTGGAAACACCACAAGACTAAGCTGAAGGGCTGGATGTCACCATGAGATGCATTGTATGTTGCTAGGCATTAACCCTGTGTGGATGTGGGGACAGCCTGTCCCAAGCAAATCTCCCATGATCTGCATTTTGGAGGTAGGGAAGAAGAGTCTCCCACTCCTGAGTTGCAAAAGGAAATCCATCATCATGGATGCAGGGGGAAATCAGTCCTTTCTAAGTAATACTGCTGCATCAGTGCTCCAAGAGTTAGTGCAGCTCAGCAGCAGGGTCCGAGAGCTACTTGGTATAGAAAGAACCCACCAAAGTCACTTCAGTTACAGCCTTTTACAGCATCCAGGTTGGTCCTTCAGGCTTGGCTGGCTACATAATCCTTCCATGGTCATGGCTCTCTGCATTATTCCCTGGCAGAGTACAACAGGCAGATTTAAGAGGGATGAATCCAGGATCAATCCACTCCAGCCCTTCTCCTGCCATGCAGCAGGATGTGGTACCCTGCACACAAGCATCACTGGGCATCACTGGCACTGGAGGCAGCTCTGCTGTGGAAGATGGCAGAGGAACAGTGCGAAAAGGGCAACAGGATGACAGAGACACTGAGGCTAGTCTGTTAGTACAGCTGTCCAAAAGCAGCATTTCCATTTAAAACATCTGGCATTTTACTTATATTACTCCAGGAAGAGACTTTTTTGTTTGAAGAATGAAGACATTGCTTTGCCATTTAAAATGGGAGCTTGTCCATTTCATTCATACCAAAACAAACCTTTGCTTTTGTACCTTCCTTCTTTGTCTTTTGTCTGCCTCTTCTGTGAAAAGACCCAAAAAGGGAAGAAGTAGGAAAAAAAAAAACAACACAAACAAAGCAATTTTACCCCTGTGAAAACCTGACATGTTTTCTCATTGTTCAAAACCTGGCTTTCATCTAACCATGAAATTGTGCTGCCTTAACCCTTGGCTGTTCTTCAGTCCCTGCATCTCTCTGGACAGCAATCCTGAGCCCTTGGGTTCAGCCTGTGGAGTCCAGCCCCACAGGGGTTGTCAGTCAGCCTGGCACTTGCCATCAAACATCAGACCATGCCACCTTCTCTCCTGCCAGCAGTGATGCATGATCCTAGAGGAAAACGATTTGATACAAGAAATCACTGGTTCCAGCTTCCAAATGCCCTTTAAATATGTACCGAACTATTCACCCCAATTACACTCATGTAATGAGCTCCGATTTGTTTTCTTTGTTCCCAAAGCAGCAGGGCACTGACCACATTAACATTGAATGAGAAGCTGTTTGATATTGAATCATTTCTTCAGCAGTATTATTCCTTACACAATTCTATTTGATTGCCATCCACTTTACATTTGATAAGTACTTACTGACTGTGAAAGAATAACCTAGCCTGCTTTCTCTTGCCTTTTTTTCTTTTAATTGATTTCTCTTTTAAAAGGGTTTTATTCCTTTTGTACATGAGATTGCAATGAGAGGCAACATTACTGAACAACTGTTTTCCTTGCTGCTCCACCAACCCATATATCTTCACACTAGGCCCCCAGAAATACTGTACTAAGGAGACACTAACAGACTTGCTGCCTACACCCTTTCCTGGGACTTTTTATTCTTACTGGTAAACTTCCAAATTGTTCAAGTGAATAGTCAGGAATAAATTGCTCTTTCTGAGCCCCTGATTAGAACGTACACTCAATAATTGCAGGCAGCCCCACTGTGCTCCACATTTAAAGACACAGCTCACCACATGCATTTTGTCTTATAAATTGTGCTTTGCACTCATTTTGTATAGGAGTTTTTATAAAGGAGAAACACGGAGCACTTGAAAATACCAACAATTAACATGCCCTGTGGCTTGCCTGAAATCCAAGCTGCCATCATTTCCAAAACAGTGGGCTCTTGTTCCTAGGTCCAGAACAGACAAATTATTACAGCATGATCCCATACTGCATGGGCAAATGATGCTTTTCTTGGTGTTGGGCTCAATCCTGATTATTAGGTCAGCAGGATATCTGCAAAATCTTTCCTTCACAAGAGGTTTCAGATACAGCAGCACTTCCTCAGGCCACTGTTTCAGAAGTCCCTCAAATCCCACAGCATCCCCTTGTGCTAAGGGACCAACAGCTTTGACCAGGACGAGCAAAGCAGCAGCTCAGCACAGTCCACATCCACAGCTGTTTCCAGTTTTAGTTAGACCTATCTTGCATTAATTAATCCTTGGCACTAAATGCTGCAGCCACTGAAGCAAGTGGCTGGCAAGGAATGTAAGTGATCTAATTAATATGTGTCTCATCAACAACGCAAAGGGAATATTTTTTAAATCCTCTAAAAAACCTGAACCAGCACATGGAGGCACACGGACACAGACACTGACACTGGTGTTAAGCAGCCAGGGCAGGCACCATCTCTTCTCCTCTGTCTTGGCCAGGGGAGGAGAATTCCAGCAGGTTCCCACACCACAGAGGGATGACACTTCTCATGCAAACACCTCTCTTTTCTTTCAGCATCGATGTACACTGAAATACAGCGGGAACAACCAGATGGTGGAAATATCCTGACTCACCCAGACTACATCGATGGAAACCCAGACCTCATCAAACCTAAAAAGCTTCTAAATCCTGTAAAAGCCTCAAAGAGTCACCAAGAGCTGCACAGAGAGCTGCTGATGAACCACAAAAGGTAAGAAGGGGTCACTAGGGTGGTCTGAGAAGGATCGAGCTATCAGAGCTCAGCAGCTGAGGCACAAGTGTCAGTGACAGCCTTCGAGTTAGAAGGGCACGATAAATCCCTTCACCTGCAAACAGAAACAGCATAAAACTTGGTGTAGCCCTTTTCTGTTTTCTCTGAGGTGACAGTTTCTTTTAAAACAAAAGCAGACGGAAAAGCCCCTGCTGCTCTGCCACCCTGAAGCATCAGCTCACACCTTCCAGAGCTGTTGGCTATTTCCACCCACCTCAAGCCACAAGAGCCAGAAGATGCAAGGCAACCCTACAGCCCCATCCTCACTGCTCCATGCACATTTTCTCCCTGGTCCTGGATTTTCTATCTCTGTCACTGACTTGCCAAGTCCCCAGCAATGTACAGCATTCCTGTGTGCTTTAAGGTCAACCCAGAGGCAGTGAGAAGTGTGGGCTGGATGGAGCCATTAAAACCTGGGAGAACATCTGGCTGAGATCATCTGTACAGGGAAAAGGCTAATCAGCATCTCTCTCAAAATCAAAAGGGTAAAGGCAGGATAAATTCACCATCCTGACTTCCTACCACAGGGAAGGGACAATTCTCTGCCACCAGCTCTCCAAGGAACAACTCCTACCCCATCACCACTGTTTAACTCTTTGGGGGTAGAGATACAACATCAGGGTGACACTGGTGACTAAGAACCTATAAGCACATCATTCCTTTGCAGCAACCATCTGAATATCAGTGCAAAAAAAGTATATTCAGTTTAGAGGCTTTTAGGCACAGCAAGAAATCTTCTGGCTTTATATTTACATTTTCTGAAAACCCTGCAATATTCTGTCATGTGAGAACTTCAGCAGTTTAATTAAAAAGAGCACAGCCTCTGATCAAAAGGACTACACTCACCACAAGAACAAGACACAAATATTAATTCAGCCAAAAATCAAGCCTGCAAGTGGGGTGCATTCATCAGTAGTGGCACTGGCTGGGCTTGGGTTTGATTTAATTTTCCCAGAATCAGGTGAATTACAGGGACCACACCAAGGCCATTTTCTGGCATCAAGGCAGAGGTAACTATACCAGCCAGGTATTTTTAAAACTCTCAGGCTTGAGAGTGACCACATCCTGCCTAGTGGTACTGCTCAGTTTAAAGGCTCACCTGCCAGCACTGGCTTTCATCTCAAGCAACATTATTCCAGACTAATCACTGCTGGAAGAACAAATAAAGAAATTCCTGCAACAGGGGTACCAGAGGTGAACAGCAGCAGGTGACGTTCAGAGCTCCCAGCATCAGACTGAGCTTCAAACTGGCAAACAAAAAGTACATCATCACTTTGTGTTCCTGCCACCTTGTTACACCCACACAGGCCATCAGACACTGGCAGGAGGCAGCTCCACTGCAGCCATCCTACAGCTCCTGACCACTCTCCTTATAGTCCTGTTTGGATCTGGCCTCCCAAATATTTTTCAGAAAGTATCTGAAACAAAACCTACTACAAAGAATAATCCATCATTGCTGGTTTCTTGTCAATCTTGCTTCTTGCTATGTGTTACTATAGGGGGAGAAGGGGAGAGAAGGATTTAGGACTTGCTCCTGTGGCTTCTTTGCTGTTGGTTTTTCCCCTTAAGCAGCAGGGAAAAGCAACTGAAATCAGCAGTTTGTGCAACAAAACCCTTATCTTAGTCAACACCTCCAGGTATTAACAACACAGGCTCATTAAATCAGAGAGTAGTACAAATCCACAGGCAACATTGCAAGCTGTGTCTCCAGCAAGCCAAGGCAGGCTTGCCTTCTCTCAAACCTTGGGAAAAACATTTCTGCAGCATCTAAGTTCTTTCTGCCTTGAAAAACCAGCATGAAACCTCTGGGGCCAATGCTACAGCTACTTTCACTGATACTGCCATGAACTTTGTCCTGTCATAAACTAAAAAAAAAGACATTACAATAGGAAGCATTGTTAAATGTGGCACTGAAGGGATGAAAGCCCTGGTGCACAGCCATGTTGTGACACCACAGAGGTCTGCTGCATCTGGAAAGTGTTTCCCTCTCTTGCCTACCCATTCAGTTTTTCATGATGTGAAATACCACCTCAGCACCTGCCACCTTGCCAAGAAAATTCCGTAGTCCATAGGGTTTGATGTCTCTGCTTCCAAAAGGCCTTAAGAGAAACTAGCGAGCCTTTGGTCAGCAGAAACCTCCTGGTGCTGAGGAGGAACTTTGCATTAACAGCACACTCAGGCCTGCCATGCCCTGGGCAAGCCCTTAGCATAGACACGTGGAGGTGCCCCCCATGCCTAGAAACAGACCTTCACCCACAGAAATACCAAGCTCCCCACATTTTACAATGGGACTCGTAAATACTCTCAGCTTATTTATTTAAACAAGTGTTAAACCCAGCCCACAGAAGTGGTCAGGCCTCACCTTCCCCATGTGTGACAGCTACAAGGTCTTCAACTCCATCGCCTCAAAAATACAACTTCAGCCAAGTACTTCTGCTCCTGCATATTCCTGCAAAATTACTTAGATTCCAGCTGCTAATGCAGAAGACAGTCTGTGTAAATGCAGCCTTGACAGCTTCTTAATTATCTCTTCTTCAGGGACACAAAACTCTGTACAGTTGAAATAAAATCTCACCTGAATTCAACAGATGTTTGACTTCCCAGCAGCTTCAGATTATGCCTCTCTCTGGCGAGGGCTCCATGGGGCAGAGTCACCACTTTTAGTCATTTAAGCCAGAAAGCTGATGGATATTACACAGGCAGGTTCCTTTTGGCACAGAGGAGTTGAGTTGGTCAAACCACTATCCTGGAAGGGCAGAAAGGAGCAAGGTGGTTGCCAGTCTCTTCTTCCAAGTAGCAAGTAATAGGACAAAAGGAAATGGCCACAAGTTGTGCCCGGGGAGGTTTAGATTAGGAGAAATTTTTTTCACTGGAAGGATTGTCAGGCACTCTAACAGGCTGCCCAGAAAAGTGGTGGAGTCACCATCATGGAGGGATTTAAAAACTGTTCCTCAGCACCACATCTGCACATGGTTTAGTGATGGGTTAACAATTAGACTTGATGATCTTAAAGATCTTTTCCAACCAGAATGAGTCTGTGATTCTAAGGTGACCACGGTCAGCAGCAGGAAGCAAATTTTAGTGTTTACATCCAGGCATGGCAACATTCCAAGTGTTAGGTTTCTGAAATACATTATGAAAACTTCTTTCATCTCTTAACCACATATTTATGCCTTCCCTGCATGTCCTTGCCATGGCTCCTTTCCCATAACCCCACCCCTCAGAAAACAAGGCTTGGAGCTGCCTTGCTTCATCTGAGATGCTTCAGGCAGCTGGAAGGGACCCAGGCGCCTCCTCTAGCCCCAAACGCTCCGGCTTTGGGAGAAAAGGACATTTCAGTTTGACCCCTTGACCTAAACTCTCCATGTCAACAGGGGGATCGCTAGCCCTCAGCTCTGAACCAAAGCTGGGATGAAACGGGGAAGAAAGGAGCTGCCAGGATAATTACTGCAGATCAATGACTACCCCTGCTGGTGGGAAAAAAATCGTCATCATTTCAAATGCCCTCAACGCAGCCGAATCTGTCACTGACATAATTAAAACCAGTAAGAGCAGAAGCCAACAGAAAGCCCCATTTCCACAGCCGACCTAGAAAGCTGCAGCACCTCAGTGCAATGGGATTAGCAGAACTTGCAGCACGACAAGCCCCAGCCATGGAGAGCAAATACTGTGGCCACCTGAGGCAGGCAGCCCTGTGCACCATCCCAAGAGGAAGGTGCTCCCAGTAACACCCTCCAAGCCTTGTGGATAGATTTGTGGACCTGGGCTGGTTTGTGGACCATGTTTCTGCTTAGGACCAAGAAGTTTTTTGGGGCTGCCAGGCTGGCAGTGGTTATACCCCAGGGTGTAGGTGCTCCAGCCCTGATTTATCTGCTTTTTATCCACAGAGGCTTGAGTGTGGAGAGCAAGCCAGAGCTGCAGCGGGTCCTTGAGCACCGACGACGAAACCAGATCATCAAACAGAAGAAGGAAGAGGAAGAGGCAAAGAAATTGCAGTCTCCTTTTGAAAAGGAGCTATTAAAGAGGCAACAGAGGCTGGATCAGGTAGAACTGAGTTTTCGGTCATCCCTAGGTTATCCTAACAACCCCACACAAGGCACAGACTGCAGGGGGGATGGGTGGGCTGAGGTTCAACCCAAGGTACAGCATTGCTACCCCTCCACAAAACAGAAGTCACAGTACATCCTTCACTGCTGCCCCATCTGCAGCACCCTCATCCTCTCAGTGGGATCCACCTGGTTCATACCACCTCACCCAGAACCCCCACCACACACCACTGGCCCTGGGCCTCCTCCAGGTCCCACGTGGTGTCCTTGGGGTGTGCTTTTCAGTTCAAAGCCCACCAAATAGCATGGAGGCTTTTGAAATCACACCCAAGTTGCTTTTGGGAGCAGTTCTTGGCCCATACTCTGGCGAAAAACATGCCTGGGGAGAGAAAGATTCAGGATGGGTGCTTGTTAACAGCACAACCATGCCCTGTGTTTGCCCTCTTACCCAAAGCACCGCAAGCAGCAGGTCAGCTTGTGGCTGCTGAGAATTCCCTGTCCTACTTGCCAGTATTTCACTGCAAATGGATGAAACTAGTTTATTTACTCAATGACACAACAGCTCCCTTGCAATAATATCAGCCAAGCAAAAATCACTTGAAAACCAAAACCCAGTACTCTCAGAGAAGAACCAGGAATATGAAACAAGGTGGTTTAGGGACTGAGCCATAAAGACTTTGCATATAAAAGAGAAGCACTACAACTACTTACCTCCCTTCCCTGTAGACAGAGAGCTTATCCCAGGCTCACAACCCTTCTTTGCTGGGAAGGATTCAAACATCCTCCTTCCTCCATGCCAGGTTGATGCATCACCCCTGCTTCTCTGCTGAAGACGTTCCAACCTGGAGGGAAAAAAAAAAAAAAAAATTACTAATGTTTCAGTTGGCCAGAAAAAGAGATTCAGGGTGAACATGGCTCTGGTGTAATGGTTTGGAAAAGAGCACCAATACATGCACTACACACTCATTCAGCTGTGGGCAATATTAAGTGGACCTCCAGCAAAAAGGAGCCCACCACTTTTACATAGTTAATGTACTTTTGTCCTTTAGCATGCACAGATAATGGTGACTCTTCTCTGTTACAGCTGGAGAAAGAGCAGGAGAAGGAAGAAGATCATGCACCAGAATTCATTAAAGTCAAGGAAAACCTGAGAAGAACAACAACAGTGAGTGAGGACGAGAAAGCAGCATAGCTCCTGCCAAAACTCAACAGGGATCCTACCAAGGCCAGCGCTAACACACACATGCTGACACCTTTGTACATGGTGGACATTTACAGCCACATCATTGGGGCTACTTATGGTTATTAACACTTGCTCCAGTAGAAGGCACAAAAAAGGTTTTCCCAGCCCAGGAAGGTATCACTGTGGAAAAGGTGTAGTATTCATTGAAGTACTCACACAAGGAGATGCAGAAGGAAATTGTGTTCTTTTCCCCCAGGTTGCGGGTGCACACTAACCTCCAGCTAACTCTTGGTTAACCCTTGAGACCCTTTAAGCCAGGGAAGTCTGTGGAGGGAGGGTTTGCGGGACCCCTGCTTCTTCATGGAGGCTGGCCAAGCATGGAGTGACAGGAGGGTGGCTGCAGCGCTGGGAAAGCTCCTGGAAACCTGGCCTGGTGACTAAAAGGGAAAATCTGTGTATCGCTGAGAACGGCCCAGGTGACTGCAATGGTTTTCCCAAGGGTCACTGGTGTCTGACCAGTGTGTAAGTCAAGCCTGGCTGAGGCCACGTGTCCCAGCAGCACACCACTCTGTGAGAAAACTCAGCCTCTGTGTGCCCACAACAATGCAGCACAGGCAGGTGCAACTGTTCCTCATGAGCACCTTTAAACTGCATTTCAAACAAACCTGTCTGAAAATAGCTTTTTAGGCAGTTCCATGCTCAGAGAGATAACACATTGGACTACACCAGCAACAGCCTGGGTGGGAGGTAAGTGGCCTGGGCAGAAAGCAAAGGCTGGGTGTTTTCAGTGTGGGTGTTCACAGAAGCGTGCAGATGCCAGAGGGCAGATCCCTGTGGATGCAGCTGATGGACAAACCACTTCTTGCCCCCGGATTACTGAGCTTCAGACGCTCACCCAGCAGCTGGGCAAGGACTACCATAAGGACCCAGAAAAACCCTGTGGTTGAACGGTACTAATATGGTCGTGTCCTACTGGTGTCAGGCTGCCACCTACAGGCACCAGGGCCTGATGCAAAACGATTTGTCAGCGCTTATCCCCTTTTCCAGAGGTCAGAGATGCCTCATTTCAGCTGCCACCTTGCAAAGCTAAAAATCTCTGCTGCTGGTATGGCAAAACTGAGATAGCTGGTGCATTTGCACTACACGTAGACAGAACCTATCACACTGATGGGGCATCCGTGCCCTCAGGTGTCCACACCTAGAGCTAAAATTGCTCCTTCTGGAAGATCTCAGCTTCTTGCTTCTCACATCAACCCTGATAAAAGGCATAAGCAGCATAAGTCACCAACTGCCTTTGAACACTGGCTCTTGAATGACAAGTCATGGACCTAGTCAGCTGGGAAGATAATACCTGGTAAAACAATCTCTATTATCCACAGTAAATTAAGGGAAACTGGGCATTTATCACATATTAAAAAGTTACTAATCCATTCCCTATTCTCCCTGGCCCAGTGGGCTGTTTAATTCCTGAGGGCTGTTGCTTAAGTAAAACATCTGAGCCCCATCACATGTCAAGAGCAGTGATACAGGTATGTGGTTCCTGCAACAGGCTGGACTACAGAAGCCCTTAACTCTGATTCTGTCCTTGAGAGCCCCAGCTCACAGCACTGCCTCTGCAGTAGTTTTTAAGCCTCTTGTTCATCATGCTTATTCTAAACAAGTTTTTACATCAGAAACCCAGTGCAAACAGTCACTGTGGGTCAAACAAGATCCAAAAGGTTCTATTGATGTCCTTTCCAACTGCAAAGCTTTTCATATAGGTTATGATTAAAACCATGAGGTCATTTTTAGGGGAAATAAATCCAAATTTCTCCAAGAAAAAAAGGTGTTGCTAATGATGCTGGTACATAGCTGTAAAGATATGTACGCAGCTGTAAAGAGCTGCATGATTCTCCATAGATAACATCAGTTCAAATAACCAGCCAGAATTACTGTGCTGGGGTTTTGTGAGGGGTTATGGCACAGATTAAGTAACCTTGATCAAAGAGCTCAAAAAAATTCAGCAAATTAATTTGTAATTTTCCACAGATGGGAATGCACTCCAGGAGAGGCAATCTGTCACTTCATATGCACCAGTTAAATCAGTATTATCAGCTCACCCAGGCTGGGACAGGGGCATTTCTGCAAGTCCTTGGGTGGGAGCCATCCAGAAAGGTCTGGGTCAGCTGAGTGCTCAGATCAGTAATGAAAAAGTTGAAAATATTTTGCTGCAGTCTTCTTGAGGAGACAAATATAATCTAGGGGGGAAAACAAACAAACAAACAAATTTTAAAATCAAGGTGTCTCACTCTGCTGTGGAGTTCACCAAGCACAGAGTAGGGCTGCACACCAACACAGTCCATGGTTGCTAAGGGATGTCTGAGTCATTTTCAGTGGCTGGCCAGAAGGGAACAGAAGAGCCAGGTCATTCTGTCCTAATTCAGGCTGAGCTAAGAGAGCCGCAAGAAAACCTTCCAGCAGTGGAGAGACAGCAGAAAGCCCTGACCCAGCTGCCCATCAGGGACATTGGTGGCCGTAAGCCAGGACTCAGCTGCTCATCCACAGCCTGACCCACCAAACTGGCCACAAGCAGCCAGCACCAGGAGCTCCCATGGGGCCAGGACAGACTGTAGCAGCCCCATGGCCCACAGCAGAGCACATGGCAAGAGCTGCAGGCTCCAGTCCTCTGTGGTGGCACATGGGAAATAATGCTTTTACTGCTCAAGCGTTGGCTTAAAAATCATAGTGCTCTCCAAGACAGCTCTTCTCACCCCAGCACCCACCTCCTGGCCGGGCTCAGCCCCCAAGCCTGTACAATCTTCACCGTTACTCTTGTGCTTCATGGTGTGGCAGCACCCAAGAAAACTTCAGTGTAGGCATCACCAGGAAGATGTTGGGATATCTTTGTATCACTTTTTATTTTAAATTAATTCCTCTCTATGCCAGTAAAACACCTTCCTAAATAAACATGCTGTACCCAGGAGACACAGATTATCAGAGTATTGATGAAGACAACTTTTTGCACTGTGTATGTTGCCTCTGTGGTATATAGTCTATATTCTGTGGTGGTGTTTATACATTGATATATGTCATGCAACCCTACTTAATTAACTCAAGCTGTTTAATGTGGAAACTTCTGAAGAAATAAACTAAACCATGATTGTATAATTTGCTCTTTTCCACAAGGAACTGAAAAAGCTCCAATGATGCAAGTGGACAACAGTAAAATAAACTGAATGAACATTAAAATCAGTGAAGTCTGACAGCAGTTCCTTTGTAGCACTGTGCTAACTTACTCATCAATGAGCCATCTTCATCATCTGCACCCAATGCTTGCACCCATTGTTTATCCCCAGACTGCATCTCCTTTTACTGAAATTTTAAGAGCACAGAAGTTGTGGAATCAGGCTTTTTGCACTGGAACTTCCCATATGGTTGATTTCTAACTGGCCACAGATGCCCAACCTGCCTGGCAGGGTGAGACCCACAAAGCCAAGGAAACACATTGCCCTTGGATTTAATTTTAAACCCAGTTTTGAGCTGAAAGGTAATCCTCACACTAGTGAGCTCACTTCATTATTTTAAAACATTTTAAAGTGTTTTAGCAGCAACAGAAGACCATGGATTAAACAAATAAGAAAAAGAGAGGATGATGTGCAGTTCACACGCAACAAGCTCTCTGAGAGCCAGGACTAAAACTGAATGCAGCAAAACAAACATAAAGGATTTCTGTGTCTCATTAGTGATATCCTTAACAGCAGAGATGCCAGCTTCCTGCTCAGAACAAGGCACAGATGGTGCTCAGATGCATTTCTCTGACACCAGTGGGGTTGCCACACCAGGAGGTACATGGTAGGGCACTGATGTGAGCAGCCAGCTCATTGTTAGGGATGAGGGCTCATGGGCTAAACGTCTTCTTTGGTACAGGTTTCCAAGCCATATTCCCACCTTGTTGCCACTTACAGTAACAGCTCACTACCACGGTGGGTTGTGTACTTCATTTCCTGGCACAAACCACACAAAGGGAAACGTCTTCGCTGGAGAGTGTGGCCTTTGGTAAGACAAGAGACCAGAGGAATGAGGCAGGACTTTGTAAAATGTTGCATCGACCTTTCACAGCCCCAAGCACTGAGGTTGCAGTGGGCTATGCTCCCTACACTCCTATAGGCTAATCAGACAGCTCCTTTCACATGCAGATGCCAAAGGCAGTCATTCACACCTTGACAGTTCCTCTTCTACTGAAGACTGTAAGAAGCAATCCTTTCTGTTCTTTAAAGATGTGCTGCCTTTTAGCTATGTACAAACTGCTCTGCTGCCCGCATTTTTCTTAATGCCAATTTTCAGTATAAGCTTTGCAACCTATCCAGGTCACACTGAGATCTCTTCAGTCTGCTGAAGTGGAATTTCCTGTCAGGGAACCTTTATCTTTTAGTGCCTAATTTACTTCTCGTTACTGCCTTAGAAACGGCAAACTGATTTTCTTCCCCAGGCCAGCAGCATCCACAGGCTGGCCCTGGCTTAACTCCCCTTCTCAGAAACTCTCCTCTGCATATCCTAGTTATTTCTCTATATTTAGATCATTTGCCAAAATAACCTAAAATTGCCACAGACTGGCCGGTTTTGTGTTGATAAAAGCATCACATGAAACATGTGAGTTGGACAGGATACCGAGGATAACCAGGCTTATGGAAATGGGGAAAAATGCAAAACTATCAGCAACATAATAATCACATTGTATTCCAACACAAGACCAGGTGTTCCTGGTTCCCACCACACACTGTGAGCTCTCTGGGCACCCCACAGGCACGGGAGGCACATGAGAACGCTGCAACTCTGCTGGCTCTCCAGCTCGGACCTTCTGAACTCTGACTGGCAATGACCTGCCCAGGCAGCACCTGAGCCTGCCCAAATATAAGCCTACATGAACATCAGGTTTCAAACAGGTTCAGGGACAGGCTTCTAGGCTTCTTCCAACCTGACATCCCTGTCTGTCTTCAGGAGACCCAGACTTGCTAGCTGAACCACAAACAGCACTTGGGACAGTGCCTCTGACTCCAGCAGAAGAAAATAACAGCAGAGGTAACCTCTTACAGCAGCTCTATGCCATGGTGTAGCATATCCCACCTGTTTCACCTCCCTTCCCTGACGAAACAGTTTCCAGTGAGAGACACTCAGGCCTGAGGCAGCAGTGCAGCTTTGCAGATGAGCTGTGGGGCCTGAGGGGCTCCTCTCCTGTCAGGCTCACGCTGATGGTGCCAGGGGGTGAGCTGCCAGCTCCTGCCCACCAGACACCAGGGCAGGCTGCAGCGGGGACAGAGTCAGGCTCACCAGAGGTGAAGGCAGCACTCACCCCATGGCAACCTCCCTTCTCCCCCTGGCTTCACCCCGCCTGCCTGGCACGGCCCAGTCCCCCAGATTGCACCTCAAACTGTGGGAAGGGCTGAGGGCAGCACCATCCCCAAGCTGGGAAAACCCCGAGCGAGTCAAACCCACGGTCAAGGAGCAGTGAGAGCCCAAAGGGTGCTCCCCTCTGTCTTCAGCAGGCTTAAAAAAAAAAAAACCAACAAACACTAAAAATACTGGCAGAGCGCCACTTAGGTGCCAGAGCTGGAAAAAGTGCAGCCTCCAACACGCAAATAGCGCGAAGCGAGGTCAGAAAAACGGCCTTTTTGGTGATTTCTAAAGGCAGAGCGTCCAGGCCTCTGAGCCGCGGGGCCCGGCAGGCGCACAGGCCGCAGCCAGCAGGGCCGGGCCCAGCCCCGCCGCGCACACGCAGAACCACCCCGGGGCCGGGCCTGCCCCACGTCCGCCCCGGGGACAAGGTCCGGCGGCGGGGACAGCGGGACGGGCAGCAGCCAGACGGCTCCCCCGGGGACGCGTGGGACGAGGTACGTGGGGTTTGGCGCTCTCACGGCGCTGAGGGGGCAGGCAGGTTTCTCCTCAGGCAGCCTCACGGAAGCGGGAGCCGGTGGCTCAGCCGTCCCGGGCTCTCATCGCGGAGCCCCCGGCGTCCTGCGGCGGCTCAAGGTTAGCTCCGGGTTACTCCAGATTCTTGTGCTCAACACGCTGCTTTGAGGGTTTTTTTCCTCCTCCTGAAACAACAACAGACCCTGAGTTAAAGGTCTGCGCAGCAGAAAAGCAAGAATAAAGAGCATCTTTGCGAGAGTTTCCAGAGATCACATTTCTCAGAGTATTAAAAATCATGCAGGGAGCAGACAGCCTTCTTTAAGGGAAAAATCGGCTTTACTTTCCACTTACCACACTCTCTTTTTACTAGTACCCTGTGACACATGCTGCTAACATGGGAGTTAGAAGGTTGAAAGCTAAAGTAAAGCTGAGCCCCAAGGGAGCAGGACAGAGGCAGCACAGACAGTTCCTGCAGGCACAGGTCAGGGAGCATCAGGGCAGGGGTCTGTTGGGGAACAGGCCAGGGCCAGAAACTCCCTTAAACTTTAACCCATAGTAGTGGGATTCCAGAAGTAACTTCTCATAAAGTATTTGGGACAGAGTGGTGAAAGAAAAAGATGTTTTTTAAACAAAACAAAAAAAATCATAAATAATTTTGAGCTTTGAGAAGTGCCCTAAATTTTCACTGTCCATATGATGGCATTGAGGACAAGACAGTGTACCTACATGTTCATGCAACATGTTTGTTGTTTTTTTAAACTAACATGGAAATGTCGCTATTTGTGTACAAAGTACAGTCCTGCACCTGTTTTGCTGAGCCCTGCAGTAGCTGTGTCTGCAGCACAGGGGGCCATGCCCCTGATTCCCCGTGCAGAAACATCTTGACCAGCCTACTGAAACCACACCTTGCTGCACCCAACACCTTCAATCCAACCACCCACGGAAGGATTGCTAGCACCTAACGAGACCCATCCCTCCCCAGAGCAGCTCAGCCTCCCAAGATGGTTCTGCTGGAGACTGGAAAACACTGGCAGGGCTCTGTCCTCGGCAGCGTGAATCCCGACATCGCCAGTGAGAGGCAAACAGCCTCCTTCAGCGTGGAGAAGCTCACAGCCCGGCTGGACGGCAGCGTGGAGCAAACTCGGATGCGGAGGGCGGTGGGTGAGTGAGCCTTACGAGGCCCCTGGCTGGTACGTGCCCACGGCCCTGCTGGTTCTGCTCCTCAGTGGGTTTTGCACTTATTGCTCATCTCCTATAAAAGTGGGAGCAAGAAGCTTGGAGGCCCCTGCTAGTGTAAATCAGCACAACTCCTCTGCAGCCTCTCCTCGCTGCTCCTACCCCCAGTATCTCTGGCAAGACTAGTTAAACTGGTCACACAGTTGAGCACCTCTGGGTGAGAAGGATGTGGAGGGCTGGTGCTGCTGGGCAGTGAGGGACAACATGGGGGCTGGTGCTGCTGGATGATCCTCCTCAGCACCTTGGGTTTGTCCAGTTGGGGAGCTCCTTGCATGGGTTGGGTTGGCTTGCCTTGGCCAGGCTGAGCTGCTTCTACTCACAGTGAGTGTGCCAAAAAAAAAATGGCTGTGTGTTCAGAAAGATCAGAGGGAAAAAAAAAAAAAAGCTCCTTTGTCTCTGTAACTACCCCCACAATACCCTTACCAAATGAAAACTGTACAGGCCACCAGGATCACACACTTCATAGTGCAACTGAGGATCAGCAGAACCTGAATTGTGAATGGACCCAAAGGTTTCCAGGCAAAAAGGGAGCTGCAGGAATGTTCAGGGTGACACAGGAAGAGCAAACCCAGCAGGCACTTTGCAGCACTGTGCGGGGCTGGTGAAGTCCCAAGGCAAAGCACAGGTACCAAGCAGGACACCTGGCAGCTCCAGCCATTGGCCTCTCTCCCGACAAGACCCAGCTAACCACCTCTCTTACAGCTGTCACAGCGCTGGAACAGCCCTAAAGAGACAGAGGGATCCATGGCATTTCCCACCTGACACACAGTCACCTCCAATACCCTGCAGGGTCACTCTTCCCACTCAGCAAACCCCTTTCTCAGACCCACCCGGTTCCCCTCCGCTCCTCCTCCCCCAGACTCAACACTGCCCAGTGTGAGGCACAACAGCCACCAGAGCCAGCACTGGCAAAACACAGCCTGCCTGCAGCCACCCTAGGGAGTCACAGCTTCTGTATCCATGCCCCCAGCCCTGCCCACTCCTCCCGAGCAGGGCTCGAGGAGCTGTCCACGCCCCAGGAGAACCAGCTGTTCTATGTTCCTTTGCAGCTGAAGCCATCGAATGTGACCCTGAATTTAGCAGAGAAAATCAGTATTTCCAGAGCCAGAATGAGAGGTATGAAGCAGCAGTCAGAAAAGGTGTTCACCTCCAGAAAAAGATGCGTGAGATGGGATGGGCTGAGGATGGACCTGAATATAAGTACATTTACAGGTGATTTTTTTTTTCTTCTTTAAATGTACAAATAATTTTTTGCTAAGCATTTTGTGCGCCAACAAGAATCCACTTTAGCAAAGGCTGGGAGAGGCCAAGAGTTGACAGATAACGTTTTGATACAAGTGTGCTGCAGGCTTTTACTTTAGCAGCATGCTAGCAAAAAGGAAAAATGATGATCCACAGCAGGGAACTTCTCAAAGAGCAGCACAGAGCTGCAGCATGATAGATCACAGCAGTTTATACCCCCAACATGATATTTCCACTTCAGTAAGCTGCTTACTTGTGCTATAGCTTTTATACTACCCCTCAGACATTTTTAAATATATAAGCAGAATTGGAAGTGGTGCTGTTTCAGTTATGTTGCTGACTTTCTGATAAATTAAAAATTACATTTTCCCCATCTAGAAACACCATATTGTATTAAAAAAAAAAAACCAGCACACAGTTTCTAGGTAAATGGAATAAAATATTTTTCACAATCCTTTCCTTAACACTCTGCATGGGGTTGAGCTCCACGTTTTAATTGCTTGCCCCTCCTCCTTTCCTCCTTTGCTAATTAAAAGTAACAGTTTGCTGTTGCCCAGTGCACACTGTTAATTTGGGGGGGGGTGTTACATACCCCATGAGACAGTGCAAGTTCAGAGGCATCATTTAAAAAGCCTGCACCTCACAAATCACCTCTGACCCTCAAAGTCACTTTCCAATATCTCAGCATATGAAAGATTATAGGGCTTTTTTCCACTAAGCTCATTACCACCTACAATAAGCAGGACTGATAAAGGGTAAAAATCTTCCATCAGGAGCTCTTGGACCTGATCATTATATTCCCAACAAAAATGAGGCTCTCCACTACTCGCTCAGAAGAAAAAAAAAAAAATAGCACATCTGACAAAACTCAAACCTTTTATCTGGCCCCCTGATGCCAAGGGCCAGCCCTGTGCTACCGCATTTTGCTGGATTAGGATCACAGCTGCCTCACAGGACAGCTCTTTTCTAATGAAACACCAGGTGAGCACCAAGCTCTTACCTGACAAAGTCACACATTGAAGATCCAGCTTTTCAAAATGACAATTAAAGCAATGCTATTTCTGGATGGGCTGCCAAGGCCTCATCAAGTCTTCTGTTAATCAAAGCAATTTCCCGTTAACTTATTTGTTCATATTCTCCCCATGTACACACGCACTTTTTCAGCCTGACTGATCCTCTCTCAGGACCACTGTAGAATAAAGGTGGCAGACCTTTGATGACAATAAAAGGTATTTATCAAGAATGAGATCCTTACTAGAGCACTGCAGTTAAGCAACCAGCCATACGAGCTACTGAGCAGAGCAGACATTTCCAGGTGCAAGAGCACATGTACTTATATCTGTGAGGTGATTCAATCATACTCTGAGGAATCCCAGGAAGAGGGACTATATTCTCCATATTTTCTTGGGATTTCTCACACACACACAAAAAGTTCAAAACAAATGAGTTTTTGATTCACACCATGGAAATCCCTGTACCAAGTTCCCATACACAGCTTCTGGAATAGTGCTTCTTAGGATGGGCACAGCCCTGTCAGCTGGCAATGGCAAAGGACCTGACCAGACTATAAACCAGGTGTTACAAGGATGTATTTGAATTTTTCCATAAGGAAACAACCAACTCCAGTCAGGCCAAGCCCATGAACCCCAGTCTGCTTTCACTGCCAGCAAACAGTACAGCAACAAACCAAACATACTGAGGCATTTCCCTAGAACAGGAATGGGAATGATCAGGAAATCCAGGTCTCGGGTACCTGCATAAGTAATTTGGTCTACCGTACCCCACAATTAATTTATTTAGTCTTACGTGGGGGGAGAAGATGGGCTGTTCTCCACATGTGGGTTTCAGGAATTGAGAGTAGGATGGTGGGGTTGTTTGGGGTTTTTTTTTAGCTCAGCCTTAAAATATGACTTAAACAGGAAAAAAATCTCATGAAGAAAAATAAAGATACAAAGGGCTCAGAAGCTCTCAGAGCCACAGGAGCTCCAGAGCTAGGCTGTGTTTTCAGGAGCTCAGCATCTGCTGCTCAGAACAGATAGTTCCTCCAAGAGCAACTAAAATAATGAGCTAGCAACACTTAAGCAAACTATGTCACGAAAGAAGGAACAAAAGCAGCTTAGAAGAGTAGTTTTCCTGCAGCATCATGGGGATGTTGGACACTGGGTAAGGTTATGACAGTGCAGAAACCAGAAGGCAGCAGGTGGTGCTGTCTGGTGACCGCCACAGCATCACCACCTCATTCATCACATCCCTGGAACTTCACTGGTGTAAAAATACCCCTTGTGCCTTCCCACAGGGCCCTGTCAGGAGACGTCGCATTTCTCCTTCACCGCATCTTCATGAGAAGTATTTCAGTGCTGGGCTCTGAGAAACAGGTCACCAAGTGGATTCCTCTCGCCAGCCAGTACCGGCTGATCGGAAGCTACGCCCAGACCGAGCTGGGGCACGGTAAGGCTGCAAAGAAAGCACAGTGCTTCTGGAGGACAAGAGGCTCTGGCCCAGATTCTCAGGGGAATTGAAGTTCAAGTTGTCCATGCTTCAGGGGGGCAGGAAGATGCCACCTGCATGTCAGAGGTTGATATCCTCAGTGTTCCTCTGCGAGCTTTGGTTTTACCAATGTGGAAAAAAAAATAGCAAGAGCAAAGGTGAAAGCTCACAGTTAGAAAGCAGACAGTCACCATTGGTTGATGGTTGTCGCCATGAACCAGGCAGGTTACCTGAGTACCACATGGCCCGAGAGGTCTTTGCAGGAAATAGTGCAGGGTCACAGATCATTGCAGGAAATGGTGCTGGGTCACTGGGAGCATCATCCTACAGTTCTCATCAGGACGGTAAATTGCAAAACCCTGGTAATACCCACACCAGCAGCCTCTAGGATCCTCCACTCTCTCCATCCTTGTGGTACACCAGGAGATAGATATATATAGATATTTTTTTATTATTTTTTTTTTTTAAAGGAACTTATCTTCAGGGTTTGGAAACAACAGCAGTCTTTGACAGCAGTACACAGGAGTTTATACTGAACACACCAAAGATCTCTGCTATGAAGTGGTGGCCTGGAGACAGTAAGTACCACACAAAGTAATTTAGTTTTCCTCATTTGCCTCCCTCAATTACTCAGTCTGCCCTGCTCAAACTCCATGTTTGAGGGCCCAGGTTTTAGCATAGGACTTCAGTAAGACATGCACATATCAAGAGGCAAGTAAGAGACCAGAGAGTTTTGTACAAGTTCAAAGGCCAGAAGAGAGAAGAGAAGAGAGCCACCATCATCTATCAAAAAGCCTTTGCGTGGTAGGGCTGGAGAACTTCACTCAGGGAAACTCCTGCCTCTGCAGGAATCAGTCTTCTATCTTTGTAAATAATACTCAGACAACCAAAAACTGCAGGGAGGCCATCCGCATAAAGGATCAGCATAAAGGATTCAAGTGTGAAATTCATGGCTCCCTTCAGGAAGATATTTCACAGAAAATACCTGGAGTTACTCCAACAGTCACAACACTTCCCACTCTCTCAGCACTCTGTGAACATTAACTACTTATTTTTTCATATCTGCTGATGCAAACTGTTCATCCAAGCCTCACAGGCAGCAGCAGAGGGATGATGCTCTTCTGAGAGCCAAGTGCAGGCTCACAGCTCAGATTTAGGCAATGTCCAGCTTACAGCACCTGCGGATCACATCTAGCAAGGCCTAACACTCAGTTATCACTGATTGCTGTTAACTGTGGAAGTGTTTGTGCTCTACCTTGTCTCAAGGGAGTGGGGCTGGTTTTCTTCTTGCAGTGGGAAGGTCAGCAACCCACACAGTGGCCTTTGCTCAGCTGTACATCCATGGGAAGTGCTATGGTGTGCATCCCTTCATCGTGCAGATACGCAGCCTTCAGGACCATTCCCTCTGCCCAGGTAAATGACCACAGACATTGCAGCACTCCTGCAGGTGCTCTGCCTAATTTGCCCTTAAATGTTTTCTAAAACATTTCGCCCAGGGAGAGAGTTATAATTGCTAAAGCCAAACCAACATAGATACCTCAGGCATAATTATCACTAAACTCAATCATTTAATCTAAAGGAAGATTGAATGTATCCTCAGGCATGACCAGAGCAAGCCTTCTTAACCAGAAGCCTGAGCTGTTCTGACCATCTCTGCATTAACATATCAGCTCTGACCACAACCAACATGGGTAGCAGCTGGATCAAGGAAACAAACTACCACAAAGCATGTGAATGCTTGTTTCATCCCTCAGGCAAGATCACCCATGCTGGGGAAGAAGCAGAGCTGAATGCACCCTTCGAGATTTTCAAGCCTGGCACAAAATGGGAAGGAAAAAAGTTCAAGTGGAAGTAAGCAGGCTGTGTTTTCTCCCACTGCAGGCATAACTGCAGGAGACATTGGTCCCAAAATGAATTTCGAGCACACTGACAATGGCTACCTCATGCTGCAGAACGTGCGAGTCCCCAGGGAGAACATGCTGAACAAGTTTTGTGAGGTGAGTACAGCCTCACATCAGACTCACCTGTCAGACTCTCATTGCACAGCCAGAGAGACAACAGGGACCTGCCTAAATTTAGGACAAAAATCTTCCTTTGAGGTGTCCATAAGTCTCTGTGGTTTTATCAAGGGCAGAAATTACCTGAATCCTAAATGAAACTCAGTGTTAGGAATTCCATGTTGAGGTGGGTGCAGACAGAACCTACCCGAGCCAGAAACAGCAAGTTTGTCTCCTCAAATGGACGCGTTTCATCCATCATACATAAACATACTCAGCTTTGCCTTCAGTCAAGTATTTCAACACCCATTTTATTCCACGCGCAGAGATCACGCAACTGTCCTGCTATGGAAGAAGGTGGCACCTAATGTCCCCTCTCTACTCTAGGTCCGGCCAGATGGCACCTACCTTAGGAGGGGGTCCCAGCAGATCAATTACTTCACCATGACGACCGTGCGCATCTCCCTCATTTCAGACGAGGTGGTCACCCCCCTGATGAAGGCCTGCACCATCGCCATCCGCTACTCCGTGGTTCGCCGCCAGTCCAAGCTCCAGCCTGGGTAATAACGCCACGTGGGGCCACAGCAGTGGGAAGGGAACCCTCCACCACCTCCCCCCACACCACTCTGGATTTCTGCTTTCCATCTTATCTTTCAGCACATCGCTGGCTTCTTTCCCTGCCCGGATAGGGCATGACAAACGTGCTCCCCCATTATTTACATTAACGAGCTTCAGTCAAAGTACAAGAGAATGTTTACAGTTCTTGCTGAGATAAGTTTCATAGTTTGAATAGCTCAGTGGTTCATACAAGCAACTTATTTTTCTTATAATTGGCCTTACTGTGTAATCCCATAACTCAGCAGAATCCAGAGCAAGCAGTCAAGTTGCTGAATTCTTATTCCATAGCATCCTAGTAGCGGGCACAACATTAAAATACCTTCCAACACCCACAGTTCCAATATCTGCACTTGAGAACATTGAATTTTATCAGTCTGGTAAGAATCCCTGTAATTTTAACATAATCTTAATGGATTTCAAAAATTTCCACTTAAACATCCTTTCAAAAGCAAGATCTTAATGAGAACGTGGTTTGGTTCAAACACAAACCAAACACAAAAGCACAGCATGTTGAACTGTTGTAACAACCAATGCCATCGTTTGAAGTCCTAAGTGTATGAACCACAGCAAAAGTGGTAAAGAACATCTAAAAAAAGCTCAGAAAGCTTAAAATAACTTAGCCTCAAATATTTTCAAAGAAACGTATCCCTACTCAGGGCCACAAAGATCCAGTCTGCAAAGCAAAAGCTTTTCAGGGTGCAGTGCCACCACCTTTCATCTAACACCAACAACTTGGGTGTCCCTGAAGACACCTTCCTTGTCTTCTCCTGCAGTTCCCATTCTCCTCCACACCAGCCCATCACATGGGGCCTTTTCTACTCTCTTGGCTGGTTCACCAACAGAGTAGAGAAATAACTTACTTTCCTAGTCAGGCTTGTTTCTGTAGCAGCTTAGCCAGCTGGGTAGATTTACTGCCACAGCATCAGCTTAGTCCTGTTCACACTGCTTCTTGGTAATGAAAAATGCTGGTTTTCATTTTGCCATAGGTAATGAACAGTAGCCCGTGTCCACACTTCCCCTACTTCATCAGCTGTCTTCCAACAGGGAACAAGAAGCAAAAATCCTTGACTACCAGACTCAGCAAGAGAAGCTGCTGCCCCAGCTGGCAACAGCCTATGCCTTTCATTTCATCAACGACTACCTGCAGGAGCTGTTCAACAGGGCTTACAGGGACATCCAGAGGAAGAACTTTGACACACTGCCAGAGGTGAGCTGCAGCACTGTTACCTGCAACAGCACTTCTCATCTCCAAATAGCAGAGTGTTTTAGCAAACTGGACAAGCATGCCTCTCACCTCTAGGTAAGCAGAAAAAGAGGAAGCACTATAAGAGCAAATGGCATGTCCTAGGTCCACAACCAGTCAGCAACAGCATTTGCTTTACTGCCCCAAATCTTTCATTTTGGGAAATACTGCTGAGTGGAGAGTCCTTGAAAAGCACACGTGCCTGATAAAAACCTTGTTCCAAGTAGCTGGTGGCACAAAGTGTTATTTCACAATTTCATCTACAAATGCACACACCAATACTCACTTCTAAGCCAAAATCAAAAACGTGAGGTTTTGGGTAGAACATAAGATTTCACAACTAGAAGCCTGCAGTGAAAACATGCTCTGAACAAGGGTGGCCGAAGCCACTGCTGGTTCAGAGAAAACCAAAAATGCATGAACTGCCCACAGCATGCCCAGCATCCCAAGCAGAAACGAAAGGCCAGGCTCAGGGAGCTA
Source organism: Apus apus (assembly GCF_020740795.1). Classification (NCBI taxonomy): domain Eukaryota; kingdom Metazoa; phylum Chordata; class Aves; order Apodiformes; family Apodidae; genus Apus; species Apus apus. Next base: position 6,918,797 of record NC_067290.1, read on the forward strand.
GGTGCTACCCCAGCATGAAAAGGAGGATTTGATAGAGACTTCATTCCCAGAAATTGCACAAAATGAAAGAAGGGAGCTTACTCTGAGGATTGCTTTAGAACACTTTACCATTAACACTCTGCCTTTTTTTTTTAAACAGCTCCATGCATCATCTTCAGGCTTCAAAGCCCTGGTTACTCAGCACTGCACTTCAGGAGTGGAGATCTGTCTTCGGGCATGTGGGGGACATGGTTACTCCTTGCTGAGTGGGCTACCTTCCCTGTATACTAAAATACTTGCCTCTTGTATTTATGAAGGGGAAAACACCATTTTGCTCCTGCAAACTGCCAGGTAACAATTCAAATCTGCTCATCTCAGAGCCTGCTTGCTCATTTATTCAACCTCTACTACTACTTCTCCAAAACCAGTAAAACCAGCTACTCCTTTCTCACAGCACCTTCTGAAAATACAGCTCAGGACATAAACTATTCATGACTTCTCTCTAACAGGCATGGAGGTGTGTGGGAATTGGATTCTCTCTTCTGTTTCAGGGTTTGGGATGTACGCAGGTGCTGTTCTGCATAAGCTCATTTTCCCCTGTCAAGCAGTACAGCAAACTGTACATGCTTTCTCATTTATTTTTTAAGCTACCAATACAACAGGATATTGGTAAAGTGAGGTTGGTTCAAAGAAGGCAAAGTTATTGGATACTGAAAGCAGATGAATCATGCTCCAAGAACTCTTTCCTCCAAGCACGCAGACTGATGATTATCCAGAGAAGATGAAATACAGGAGGAAGAAACCACAGCTGCTTGAACTTTTAATAATGTGTGTTTTTACTAGAAGGAGAAAACCAGTGCACTTCCCAGGGATAGGGGTGCTACCATGTAGCTCTGTGCTTGCATGCAGATATTTCTGCACCCATTACTGCCTCTTTTTGCAAGATCAATAGCAAGGTCAAGAGAAAAGCTGTAACCTTCTACTTCCAGACCAGGTCAGTCTAGGTCATAGCAGAGGTGCCAAGAAAATAAGGGAGTGGGGAATTCTCCTTGGACACATGTTTAGCTCCAAGAAAAGGTCTGATGTTTGTAATGTGTGACTGTGTGCTGGGGATCACAGAGGGTAAGACCAAAGCACCATTAAGACTCCCAGAGCACTGAGAAGACTCAGGCTGCAAAGTTGATAATGCATCTAATCACCACGCTGCTGAGACTGCTAACAGCCACAGCAAGTTTCTTCCTAAAAATGCATCACTGTAGTGTTTAAACACAGTAGACAGGTGACTCCTGAGACCCATCACAGACCAGGGTACACTGAGCAACATGCAAAACAAAAGGTCATTTCTTGTTCAAATCCCAGTGGTGGGATGGGTCACACCTTTGCTGCCTGAGCTCACTTTCCACTTTGCATCACCATTTGCTGCGTGGGGATCACAGCCGTGCCCTGCTCTGACTGTTGCCCTCTTCCCAGGTTCCTGATTAAGAGCTTCATGGCAGCCAGCTCTGGCCAGCCTGTTCCACCATCTGTCACTTATCTGGCTGCAGTGAAACCCAGGAAGTGTCCAGCCAAGAACAAGTTGGATTTTCTCAGCCCAGATATTTACACTGAGGCCTATGAGCACACGGCAGTCAGGTCAGTACAGCAAGAGGAGACGGGGTTTCTGTTCGACATCCGAAACCTGGTAGGAGCTCAGCTTCTTCCTTGCTTTAAAGAGAGGTAAAATAACATAAGTTACACAATAATTGACACCATCTGTTCCTGAAAGAGATAAGGAAGACCCAACACAGGATTAACAGCCGTCTAAAATGTTCAATATGAACCTTCCATATTCAGAACATCAGAAGTGTTGAGGCCCTGTCGTACCTAACTATTCCAGAGTTGATCCCATACTGAGCTGCTGGCACAATACAAGTAAATCTCAGACCCCATCACCAAGTTGCCATCCAGTAAAGCCTTTAAGCAACTGGACCCTGTGCAATTCTTTACAGAAAGCAAAATTTCACATACCCGTGAAACTGATGTTTGTTTTCAATTATCAGCACAGCATACAGCGCCTGTCATTCCACCTGAAGCCTTTCAAGTAACTACACATTCAGCTACTCAACCCAAATTAAAATGGTATCATGAACAGTCTCATTAGTATTATGTGCATGGTTGTGGACCATATAGACATAATCTCTGAAAACCAGGTAAACAGATAGACAGCCGTACTGTCATTCACATCAGAGCAAAACCAGAGCTGCCCTTCCAAAAACTTCTGTGTCAATGGGAGAAGGATTTGTAGAAAAGCAAGAGTATAATATAACATCAGTCCAACATTATCACAGCTTTATTTTGCTTTGCAAACTCTCCTTACAATGCACACAACTCAAGAAAAGCCCAGCAGACCCCAGTAAACTACTCTGGAAGCAGAGAGGGCAGAAGTCCTTCAGTACTGGAGTGGTCTGGGTGCTTCTCCCAGTTTGTACTTAAATTTTGCATTCTAAGTTCACTCATACTGTGTACAGATAACTTCAAATGTCAGAAATGCCACTTTGCCATATGATCCACATGAGTCTGAGTATGAGATGAATGCATGTGGGCTGCTGTACTCATACACAATATGCTTTTTTAATTTTCCAGACTCATAAGCAGCACAGCAGCTAAACTACAGGACTTGATTCAGTCTGGAGTCAAAAAGCACGATGCATGGAACCAGTGCACTGTGCAGCTGGCACAGGCTGCAAAGGTTAGCAAAATTTATCTGCTTAATTGGCATTTGTCTTCATGATACAACATGCAACAGAAACAGCATGTGTAGCTTGACTTCTCAGTGTTTTTTATTGTTTTCTGTTAGCATCTAAGGGACACCACAAAGACCAGGGCACCACTGCAGTCTGCAGAGTGAAAAAATTAGAGAAGTAATTCCTGATCTGAAGAATTTGCTGTCTGAATAGGCCAGGTAGAAAAAGACTAAAGAGTAGAAGTGAAAAGGAGGGGGGAAAAAAGTACCTTCACAGTGATGCTGCCACTAGTAATCAGAACCAAACCTCCCATATCCTGCAACAAGAACTCACCATCTTCAGCTAATGCTCATCTTTATAAGAAACCAGCATTTTTGGCTCCCAAAGGAAAGCCTCCCCAAAGCCACCTGCTGCAAGCTGGTGGAGTCACAGCAAGGGTGAAACATGTCTGGTATTGCTTACTGCTACTGCCCTCACAGAAAGGACAACTGCAGGGAAAGCAAGGAAAAGCAGTGGTAAGGGCCATGTTAATTACTACTGAAAGAAAAATATCAAATCAAAGCCAAATTAGTAAGACATTCAAAACCAGCTCCCAGTTCACATAGATTAGACAGGCAACCAGCATGGGTCCAGCTGAAGGAGGATCACGCCAGCAGCAGTTGTTCCCCAAAACAGAGGATAGTTAGTACAGAATCAAGCAGGAAAGAAAGTAAGAGGGGAGAAAAGCCCTAAATTTAAATGAAAACCAAAGCTACTGATACTTCAGTATGTTCAAAAAAACCAGTTACATTGTAAGAAAATTAAATACTAAGTGCACATCCTCTACAGTTATGGTGAAATTCTTCCTTCCTTCTTAAACTGAGGAAAGGAAGATTTTGAAACAGATTCATGGCTTATTTTCATTTAATTCAATTTTTAATGAAAAACATCCTGCTGTAACCTACCATTCAGCCAGAGCTAGCCCAAATTGAAATGGACTTAGCAAGAAGCACCTGACAGGGAAAAAGGAACCTTATACATCCCTAGCTGTGGGGACACCTGCTTGGTGATTTCATAGTAGGAAACAGTCCCTTTGTAATTAGTCAATTAGATGTAATCTTTGATGAGTCAAACACTTTCTCAGCAACAGTTGAAATCCTTTCAAAACCATCTAAAGCCTTGGTCTGCTCATCCCAGTAAGCAGCTATAATCCTTCACAACAAGAAGTTACTCAGTAAGGGAGCAAAGACTTGATCTCAGCAGCAGCATTTTTTGTGTCACCTGTCTGCTGTGCATCATCCCCCATTTTCAACTGCACAGACTCAGTGGAAGCAGCAAGTATTCAATGCTGCAAGCTTGAAAAAGAGCCGGAAAACTGTGCAATTGCCTCAAAAATAAAGGAGCCCTCCTATAAACAAAGTGACTTAAAAATTACCCTCCCAGTAGTTGTTTAAATGCAAATCTATTTTTAGTGGAATGAAACTGAGGCAAAATGTTCTAATTTGAGCTTACCTCTAGAAAAGGCTCTGACCAGGACTCACTGCACACAAACCTGAACAAGCAGCTCCCTCCTGCACCCACTCCAGTAGGTGGCCAAGATCTCTGGAGAGCAGGGAAGACCATGTGTCAGAGGAGGAGCAGGAATCCAGCTCTTTAAGAAGCAAGGAGGACAACCTAGACACAGGACTAGTTAGAAATAAATTGTTTCTGAAGAGCCCAACATAAGCAGAGGGCTGGCTGTGGTATTGTCAGTGTGATTGTGCTGCTAAGAGTCCACAGAAAATGGGATCCAGGCCCCTAAAGTTTCTTAGATACTTCAGGGAGAGGAAAAGTTGCCCCAAAACCTTGGATTTTCCCTACAAAAGTTTGATAGCCTGCCAGCTTCTTGGGGCACTTCTGTGTTTACTTCTCATTCCACACCTTCCCTGGAGAGTCACCCACACGACTGGCACAGCAGCTCTGTGAGCTGACACCTGCCAGCTCTCAGATGAGAGGCTCAGACACTGGGTACAGCTTTGCTGCAGACTCTGCACAAGTGAATTGCTGGAGCAGACACCCAGCTTCTCAGGCAGGTCCTGCAGTCCTCACTGTCCTCCACACTGCTTGACCATGCTGGCAGAAAGAGCTGCAGTGCAGGTGTGCTGTGCTTCCACCCACAGCTGGGAGGAGAACCACACCATGAGAGTGACCCATCAGATACCAACATCCTCAGCCACCCACAGTAATGTCAACATAGCCAGGGCCACCCCCACAGACAGGTGGGCTCTGTTGCTCCAGACCTCAGCTATTACTTCTGCAATTTGATTATTAGACACTCAATTGGTGCCTAACCCAGAAACTATCAGTTTACTTAAAACCACAAAAGCAAGAGGTAAGTTTGTTCTTCTGTGTTCTTCTGTTTTCAGAGCTGAAGCCCCACAGACACTGAGCCCAATGTACCAAGAGCCCCAGGTCTTCAATAAAAGCTTTTTCTCCTGTTAATATATAACAAAGATTCACTTGCTAGGGGTCAACACAATGACACTCCAGCATGTTTCCATCACGGGGTATTCATCAGAAATATATTTTAAATAAGTACCACCATGATTTCTGAAGCGGTTTTCTAGAGTTTACGAACTCCACAGTCCTGACTTATACCCCCAATTATTATACTCCCAATCCTCTCCTCTACTGTCACTGTGAGACATGAATGCAAAAGACTGGTCAACGAGCAAACAAAATAGACTGGAAATGTGCCACAGAGATGAAAAGGTTTTATATTCTCTGCAAGAACATTTGAGTCACTTGGCCTACTAAGTGTTTTGAGGTGCATTCACTGTTGATGGCATTTGTTTTCCAGGCTCACTGCCACTACATCACAGTGAAAAACTTTGCAGAGACTGTGGAGAGACTCGAGACCAAGGCTGGCATCCAGAAGATTATGAAACATCTTTGTGACCTCTTTGCATTACACGGGATCTTCTCGAATGCAGGCGTCTTCTTGCATGATGGATACCTGTCTGGAGCTCAAATGGACATGGTCACAGCATCATACCTGGACCTCCTGCCTGTCATCCGGTGAGCTGCTCTAGCATGAGAGGAGATACACAGCTATTCCATTTGTCCCTGTGACAGACAGGAAATGGAGCTGCTGTACCATGGCAACATCTCCAAAGTCAATTCACCTCAGTCAGTTTTTATTTTCATTGCCTGGCAGCACTAGAAATGCATTGAAACATCCACACAGAGCTCCTTTCGCAGCAAAACAGACCCAAGTATTCAGCTCCTCTGCAATCTCTAAAGTAAAATTCCCTATCATGAAATCTTTAGTTATACATCAAGTATTCCTGAACACCTTCTGCCATTTGCAGCAGAGCAAAAGGAGGAAAACAATCAGAGCAGCACTGGCAGGAGGCAGCCACAGCAACCCACCATACACTGCGAAGTCTGCTCAGCCACAGCGAGCACAGCCTACTCTGTTGCCATGGCTGAGTTGCAACTGCTACCCAAACAATCCTGCCCACAGCTAGTTCAGATGCATCTGCTCAACACAAGTTATTACTAACTAGATGAATTCTGAGGCATGCTAAGTTTTCACAACCCTCACAAAGGCGTTTTGACCAAGGGTTTACCTTTCATTGCTCAGTGCTGGCTGTTAAGATTAGAGTAACTTATAGTGGAGAGAAATCAGTTGCTGCTGCATGTAAAATTCTACCTAAGCCACCTGGAGAGAAACAAGAACACCCCATAACTGAGAGCTGAACTGGAGTGAGCCAAAGAGCAAGCATTTCAAAACTGATTGCAGATTTCAAGTTAAGCAATAAGCTTAACAATGTTTTTGAGAGCCTAACACATTGCCATCTGGAATCCACTGCAATTTCTCTGTGTTAGTCCATGCCTTGTTGACAGGATGGAGTAGCTATTTACCTGAGTGATTAGTCAGTTATTTACAATTAGTAAAAAGGATACAAACACTTCCCTCTCTGTAGCAAAAACCCAGCCTTTCCCAAACAGCCCATCCCGTGAAGGAACTCCTAGATGCAAATGCCAACATTTGAGCAAACCACTTTGCATCCCTGTACCTCAGGTGGGGGGTACAGCCAGCACAAATTCCTACACCCAGGATGACGGGAGGAGGAGGAAAAATAAACCTCCTCCTGCTTAGGAGATGTGGTTATTACATACTTGTCCTGATGCTCTATCTGCTGCTGACTGCTGTCAGATTGGCCCAGGGGCTGGATGGGCCCTTGCTGCAGTTCAGGGCTGCTGTGTTCTTACAGACACAAAGCAAGTGGAAGACCTTGACACCTCACAGTGAGGTAACAGGAATACTTAAAAAGTAGGCAAAGATCAGCAAAACACTTCACATGGATCTAGTAATGATCTTACTCCATTTTGTAAGAGAAGCACATACAGCATAAACAAAACAAAAAAAACCAAACACCAAAAAACAAAAGCAAGAACTGACAAGTCTGCTGAGAAAATGTCTGACATCAGATTGAGTCCTAAATTAGGGAATTAGGGACAGACCCCAGGTGACTACAAGCCCCTGCAAATACCCATTCAACAGTACAGACAACTCCAGGCATTAGTAGATCACGCCTCTGAGGAATGAAAACAAGCAGGGTTTTCCCCACAGTGCAGAGGCAAAGGGAAAAACTGGCACAAGCTTTTTAGGCTGAGGAACCCAGACAAGTGACTTTCAAGCTTACCTTTGACTTATTTTTCCTCCCATACAAAGCCATACCTGCTCCACTCACCTGAATGTCATTCACCTCCTTAGGAAGGATGCTGTTCCACTGGTGGATGCTTTTGACTTCTCAGATAAGAGCCTGAATTCTGCACTTGGCAGTTATGATGGGCAGGTTTACCAACGGTTCTATGAGTGGGCCCAGAAGTCACCCACCAACACACAGGTATGGGTGGGGGGCTACAGACAGGGACCTCCTGCATTAGCCAGAGCATTTTGCTTTTAATCAAAGCAATACAGATAAAAAGAAGTGGAATAAAAGCCTTTAACTCTTAGTATCTCACTCTGAACAATGACCTGTGATACTCCAGTTATGCCCCCTGTAGTCTTAGCTCAGACATTTAACTTAATGATCAATTACAGCCCCCAGAGAGCTTGTACCTAGGAGCTGGACTGTCATGTGCCACCAGTGGGGTTTTGTTGTTTAAACTTTTATCACTGAGATAACATGGTACAAACTAAGCTATAAGTCTGTTTACATAGTTCCCATATTAAGGAACAACACTAGATGGCTGCAAGAGCCACTATTTGCAGGGTATTTTCCATTCACTGGTACTTTTACTAGTGCAAGACTTTTTTTATATGTTTAACCAAGAAAAGTATAAATGTTAAACAAAACCATTTCATCCTTCATAGTCTCCATCACTTTACTTTCACTTCTTAATCCATCCATATTCTGGAGCAATTTAAAATTCTGCATGATGCAAATAGCTATTGCTCTGTTTGAAAACTCATTTTGCCTTAAGTGAGATTTTTACTGTGGTAATCAGCAGCCCTTTGAAATTCTACAGCTGAACACAAAATTTGCCTTCAGCAAGCATTCGAGTTCAAGCATATTTTTTTGAAGTTAAATAGTATACAGTTCCATTTGGGATGGGTACTGCATGCTGGTTATAAAGGACAGCACATACTACAGAGAAAGAAATCTTGCACAGCTAAGTAACTGGCTGTTTGGGGTTTTTTTAAACAGTCTAGCTTTCTATAATTCAGATATCATTCATCAGAAAAAAACAATAGCCTTTTCAATCTTCTTAATTGCCATTAATTCCCTTCCACAATTCTCTTTCTGAACAGATGAACCCAGCCTATGAGAAGTATTTGAAGCCACTTCTTCACAACACGTTATCAAAACTATGAAGAGCGTGATCTAAGTGAAGGCCCCACATTTCCTCCTGTTCTTTGTGCAGCAGCACACTTAGGAAGCAGCAGGAATGACTAATCAGAATTAACAACCACTTGCAACAAGTACAAAACAAGATTCTTAGCCAGCCATTTGCATTTAACCAGACAGAAGCCAAACAAGCTGAGTGGTACCCACTGCTACAAGGCAACCTAGTCAGAACTGGCCTGGGGTTTGCTGTTTTCTAACCTGAAGTGTTCTAAGAGCATCAAACTGATGCCATTTGCCTTTATTCTTTTTTTAAATCCACTATATGACAATTAAGGACAAAAACCCCACATTACAAGCTCCCCTCAGGGTGTTATAACCATACAGTGCCTTAAAAAAAAAAAAAAAACACACAAAAAAACCCCCCACACACCACAGAACACAAAACAGACGACCAGACAACTTGAATAAAAATCCCAAGGTTATGTAAAATTATGGTCCTTGGTTTCCAGGGATAACTTTCTCTCTTAGATCAAGTATAGTAGAAGGTGAATCTGTTTGGACAATTAGAATAGCTCTTAACTTGCCCAGCAGTGGAGTGTTCCCGGCTGATGAAGATTCAGACTAAGCTGATGTCAGCTCTTGTCTGTAGAATTTACTTTCCCATTAATAGAGCTGCTCATATTGTCTTTCTATAAATCTCAGGCTCCAATAAAGTGTATTATTTGGAATACTGCTTCTCTAATTATTATATTACGTAATTATGGAAAGGGCAGACTGATCCAGGCCAGTCATTAATTTGCCAGTAAATGAAGTGTTGCAAAGAACATCTTGTGATTATAATTCAGTGCCAGTTAACACAGATATTTCTTACCACATGTTGCAGGAAGGAAACAAAACACTTTTCCTGAGCTTCATCAGTTCAGCTTTTCTTTCCCCCTTATGGGAAGAATAAAGTTCTTCCTGCCTCTCATTACAAAAGCCAAAGCCCCTACAATGTGTGAAGAGGGGGAGACAAAATATGACAAATACACCCCTGAGAAAGTGTGAGAGATGGGATAGAAAGCTGCCACCTTCAAGAACCAGCAGCAACCACTGAAATCCAGAGCCCCTCTTACCTTCCCAAAGAGCTGTGGTCCACACAGCCCAGAGAGCAAAGCAGCTGGGGTAAGGAACACTTGTGACAGGAATGCCAGGGGAGGACCTGATCCATTCAGCAGCAGCTCTCTTACTCCCAAGAGCATTCCAGTTAGAGAATAACAAGAAACTTTGTCATAACTATGACAAAGTGCCCAAGATAAACCACAGAACTTGAGTGCCTTGACCTGAACATCATGAGAAACAGCACTTTACAGTTAAATATATATACAAGTCACTAGATAAATTGCTGACAAACCAGACAACACTACTTAATGGCTACAGGTGTTTAAGCTCTATGTTCCCTCCATCCCTGTCCCTGGAGCCAGTACAAATACCTGCCATCCTGTCATCAGGCATCATGCAGTTTTCGAGACGTGTTTGCTGTAACAAGGACAGTTGACTCAACTGATAAAGACAAAAAGAAACAGAGCACATCAGTAGTGGAGGAGCAGGGGGCATCTGAACAACTCTGCAGAATAGAAATACAGGGTTTGGGTGGAATTTTTTGTTTGGTTGGCTTTGAAGTATCAAGGTTCTAGAAAACAAAAGAGGAAAGAAAAGAAATAGTATTCTGTATTTCACATTTTTATTAGCTTCTTGCTGGCAGGCATTACACTTGGGAATAATATTGCACCAGGCATTAAAAATATGAATTCTACCACAGGGACATTTTGAATTTAGAATCCAATATAAATATTTCTAATCATACTTCCATGGCTACAGATATTTGGTTGCTTGATTTATATGCATAGAAAGAAACAGTTGTCATAACTGTAAGAAACTGTACTTATCAAGTACTTTTAAAGGGTGGGATTTGTTTTCCTAGAGTATTACAATACTGTTTATTGATTTAGAAACTAAATTAGTCTACATGATAGCAGCTTTTTCCCCAACTGCATCTTAAATTCTGTTTGTTTCTTGCTCTCAGTATCGTAGCATTAGATGGATTAGAAACCATTTTAACAGAGGTAATTTTAGCACTTTAAGTTGCATCAGAGAATTCTGTTAATGACACAAAACACCCTATTGTACTAATTTCTTCGGACTCCTTCTTTCAAACAAAAAGGTGTCTTGACTGAACAGGCACATGCATGTTGTTTTTTTCTGAACAGGACAAAAGGACAGAGCTGCTAGAGAATTAAACTCCTCCAGTCCTTACTGATAAACAATAAATAGTCGTATAAAATAAAAAAAAGCCCACATTGTTGCTTTAGTCAAAATCCAGACTCTCTTGGGTTTGCTGTCCAATTAAGTTGCTAATCACTGAAGTGGCTCCTGTGGAGTCAGAATCAGTCATCTGTTTTCCGTGCCAGTCTACAGAAAGTCCAGTTATGCTCCACTGTGTTTTCATTAGCACGCTCACTCATATGATGAACCCTGGTGTTCCTGATCGTGAAGCCCTGCTTGGTGATGTACTCCATCAGATGGACCCGGAGAGACACTTCCTGGTGGTAATCACACGGCCCAAAAGTGAAGGAAACCTGGCAGTCCCTGGTGTCCATCATATGCTTATTCCACTTTGTGAAGTGGTTTGAAATGCCTTCCAGTAAGGAATGGACTTTCGTGGTGATAGTGAGCTGTGTGATGATGACAGCCACGGGGTTGGAGTACTTGGAAAGCTTCCGGGTGCTGGACAGCTCCACCACCTCCTCAAAGGTATCCACGGGATACAGCGGCTTGGGGTCATTAAGACACTGAATGAGCGGCTCGATCTGATAGAAGTCGGCTTCCTTCCGAAGGAGGTCAAACTCCTTGAAGTCCAGTGGCAAAGTGAGTTCTGAGGTCCTTAAAAAGTTAAGAACATAACGGAAAAGTGGTCCATCTCTGTCAATAAAGTAATTGCCCTGAGAGTCCCTGGCAGTGGGGAAGTCTCCCCTGAACATGGCCCCAAGCATTGAGTCGGGATATCTCGTTAGAGTTGTGAGGGATGTCGTGTACATGTGTCCACCCACATTTAGCGTGACTGGATCAGTCATCTAGAAAGAGAGAAATGGCAGAGTTTATCAAGCCACCACAAGTAGGTTCAATCACCTCCCTGACACACATGGCAAGTACTGTCTGGAAACTGCAGGCTCTGAAGAGAATTCTGCTTCTCCCATGCAAAGCCCTGAAGGGGTGTTTCAACCCGAGCAAATCCAAGCCACCTAGCAACAGGACCCAACTGGCAACCAGACAGGAGGACACTTGGCATTCAGGATGCATGTTTCCAGAATGCTTTAGAAATCTTAACAACTGAGCTACTGTCACACAAGTTTTGCATTTGGGCAGCAAGTTTTTCCCTGTTCTACAGATGGGGAAATGAGAACAGGGAGATTTCCTGAAGAACAAGTTAGTCTGAATGAAGCCCATCAGAGTTTCTTACTTTCATAATCTGTTTCTCATTCCAGAACAACAACCAAAAAAAAAAAAAAGGGAAAAAAAAAAAGAGCTGAACAAGTCTTAAGCCTCTCTCTCCCTCAAAAGAGGATGACAGGATGACAGTGCAAGTTTAGACACAGGACCAAGAGCTCACAAAGCTCACAACCAAAATAATCCACACACTGGTTACAAGGCATCATTAAAACAAAGAAACAAAAAAGAACTTTCAGCTTTTACCTCTATAAAGAAAAATTTATTAGCAAATTAGAACAGGAGGAGCCAGAGCACAAGCAAGTCTGCATCAGCTTCTAGACAGCACATGAGGAAGCAAGAGAGAAAGGAACATAAATCCCATCTGGCCACCACCAACCCTCACAATCAGGACTGAGGCCAGACAGAGAGGAGAGACACATGAATGGCAGCAGAATGTTTAGAGAAAGAGAAGAAAAATAAGATGTGTTTGTCTAGTTTGAAACAGGGTTTACAAGGAAAAATATTTTTCGTAATAAATAAAATGACAAAGTCTTTCAAATCTTACGCAGGAAGAACAAATTCCCTTTGGCCTCTGTGTGTCAGGAACAGGGCAGCACTGAGCTTAAGGCTTCAGTCAGGTACTCTCTGATTGTACCCAGAAAAGACAAACCTGAGCTCTCCCCACACACAGCCTGTGAGGGGAAACACTCCAGACAATCTAAGTAACCTGTCATAACACACACAGCTTTTCTTCTCACATGACTGAAGCTGTGGATCTACACAAGACAGATCTGGTAGGATTCTTACCACAGGACCCTGAAAGTCCAGTCACACCACACAGTGCGTTTCCACAGGCTCACTTACCATATATCCCCAGTCTCCATTATCCATCTGTTCAGCTGCTTGAACTGCAGTATTCCAAGTTTAACAGAAGGCTGCTGAAAGGATACGCGATTCACCTTATCTTCCTGCAGGAAAAGGCACACACAAAACCACAAAAGAACAGAACAGACGATCAGTACCTACAGGAACAAGCCAGGGGAATGCTCTCTAAGCAAGGGCAGGCTCTGCCCCCAGAGCACTCAGCTACAGAGCCACATTGGTAGGTGAATCTGCAGATGAGCTTTTCCCTCCTTCTCCCTTCACACCACCCACAGGACTGCCTCCAGAGCACACGGGTAATCACTCCACCAGCTGTCTGACCACCCCAGTTGTGTTAAATAACAACACGCCCCTGAGGATAAAGTATATTCCTGAACAGCCTACCTTTCACCCAGGAAAGTGCACGTACTTTGAAAGACAGATGTCCTTTTCCCAATTAAAAAGAAATTTAGCCACCATTGAGGTCATATATGTGAGCCATTAATATTAGTCAAAATTCCCAGGCTCCAGTTTGGAGCTGCACAGAAGAATAAATCAAGGATGAAAGTCAATGAACAGTAAGAAGAAAAAAAAAATCATTTCACTGCAGATTAATAATTCAGTAGGGCAGAACTTCAAGTGATAGCAAGAACATTAATCTACAGCCAAAGAGTATGAGTGGACTTCACAGACACATACACACTCTTGAAAGAAATCTCTTCAGGGACAAGCCAGAAGACACGAAACGTGTTTTCAGCAACGCTCCAACAAAAGCAATTTGAGAAGTGGTTCATGCCTTAACTTCCCAGAAGATGCTGAACTGCTGACTTGCATAACAAGGGGACTCCCTCCACATGAGAGCAGCAAGGCAAATCCACAGCCTGGTTGTGCAATTCAAGGGAGGAAGGAATGACCCCAGACACCAGTGGAGATTTTCCAAAGGTGGCCCATCAACCATGTCAAGCAATGCATGGACAGGGAAGCCAATCGTCAGTTAAGCCCTTATTTCTATCCAGAGCCTGCCTCGCTGCTAAAATGGCTAGAAATTTAGGTCAGGCTGTTTTAAGTAGGGTACAGCTTCTCAGTTTGTTTATTTTTACATTGTCGAGACCACACAGCTACCAAGACTTCTGCTCCCATCCTCTTTACCAGCAAACTTCAATACACAGTCACCCAGCTAAAAGCAACACAAGGATTTAACCGAGTCAGAGCCCTACATTCCAAAACAACTGAAGGTTCACAGTTAATCCCCAACCAAAAAGATTACTTGCCCTTTTCATTCCTAGTAAACGAGGCCAGTCTCATTCACCCCAGCACAGGGGAGCACATCCCACCTCTCTGGGCTCTGCTACCCTGCCCAAACCCACAGCCTGGGCACGACAGCAGCCAGCAGGTCGGGCCTTCAGGGGCCTGCAGCATGAGCACAGCCTCAGCTGCATCTCAGATGTATTAAAGAGTAGAAAAAACAAAATCAGGATCCAAAAATCATGAGATCAGACAGAAGATTAAGGAATACTAAGATACAGAACTAGTCATACCAGGATCCTATTTTTACAAATTAAAGACAGAGCATGCCTCAAGAAAGTACATTAAAGCACACACCCCCCGACAGCAGATAAACCTGGTGTGCCAGCTCTTTTGCCAACCTCTATAATTATTCTTTTTACCCACCCCCAAATCAAGAGGTGAATTCATCCAGGTTTTCTCTATTTGGAATTCTCATTCAACTACAGCTCATCACCTTTTACCAACAGCCCAGACCTTTTAAATTCCAGCACTTACAGGTGTTATTCTGGTCAAGTACAACACCAATATAACATCAGATGCATTAAAATCACAGGAGAAACTGGTACAGGTTTCAGATGTTCAAGGAGAGCATTCACTTTAAAGTGAAATGGTGCAGCCAGACAGAAACTTCACTGGCAATCATGACAGAAGAGATCTGCAGTTAACAAAATCAACTGGAATTATACATTCAGCATATTTCAAAGACAGACAGATGTCCATCAGAGTTATTTAAACTGATGGTGGAGAGATACTGTGTTATTTGGTCAGCACCTAAGCCCACACTATGGATGAACCAAGAGTTTCTTTAATCAGTGAAAGAAGCAGATGACACTGCCTGTCTGTACAAGGGCAGGAGCTAATCTTTGATCACAGCCCTGCTACGCAACACCAGAGTGAATAATTGAGGAGAGCAATTAGCTGAAACAAGCCCAGCCCTCAACATGTAAGTGCACTGAGATGTCTCACTGACCTTTGTGAAAGGACCCAGCACCACTGGGCACACACAAACCTCCCCAGCAATGCCAGTGCTGGAGCAAGACGCACAACGCAGGGATGGTACCAGGAGGCCATCCTCAAATGTCTGTGTGATCACAACTACTCACTGCTTCCCTCATCAGCCTGAGAGCTCTGGATTTATACACAACTGCCCAGGCAAAAATAGGTCTGTTCAGGTACAACCTGAGGTAAGGACTAGCAAAACCACAACCAGGGTGGGGACATACACCCTTCATGACATGCACCCTTTCAGCAATGCTTCAAATTCCTCCTGAGTGAAATAGTGGTGCCTCAGCAGGGGTGGGCAGATACCCACTCCATCCATACCCTGGGATGGGCAGCCTCAAGCCAGCTCTGGTTCCTGTGCCACACAGCAACATAGGGCACACAGGGACAGTCTCACTAATGTGGCTACTCGTGTCCAGACAGCAGATCACAGGTGACATGCAGCCATACCCTGCCTTTAATCACCAGAAGAAATATTCCATTCAGATGAAATTCTGCCAGGCAAAGTGCTGACACCATTTAGGCCAAACAGGATGTCATTTTTTGGCAAGAGCAGAAGTGCACCGACTGTGTCAACCCACAGTCCTGCTTTTGTTAAGCTGCTCCTGTGAGCAGGGAGGAGATACACAGCATTAACATGGGCCTCACAGCTGCTGCCATAGCCCAGCACCAAGCACATCCAAAACTGAGAAGCAAGTACCTTTGAAGAAAAGCACTCAAGTAATAATTTTATACTTCATACACCAAATTGGATACCTGCCTTTATAAAACGCTCCCTCTTATCTCATCTGTTATGACTCAGAGTATTCCAAGGCTATTTATCAACACCCCTGCAACAGGCAGTCCCAATGACTTCTCCCAGAGCAGAGCTGCTCACCTGCAAACATTTTGACAGCTCGGATGCAGAGAAAGAAAATTAGAATCAGCTGAACAACTGCACCTGTGAAGTTGCACGCATAGATGGGCTCAGGACAGGCCCAGGGCTGCCAGCAGGGACCACGTGCACTGCATTTGGTGAAGGCCACAGGCCACACACTGCACCTGGACAAAACTGCACTGGTGCCATAGACAGTTACTTGAAGGAGGAGCAGAAACACACCTAACAGTTAGAAGTCATGAGGCACACACCACCTGATTTGCTCTGAATTGTTTTCATTCTAGTTTTTCCAATAAAAGAATTAAAGGATTTACTTGCAGCACCAGTCTTTCATGGACAGTTGGGTATCAACATCACAGCACAAGTTGTTTAACCTCCACACAAACTGCTTAACTTCAGTGGTTACCTTGGATTTCTAGGTCAATACAGAGTTGACAGGAATTCTACAAACTTAAAAATTAAGAAGAGCAAAGCTAGAACTCTACTTACACTGATAAACACACCTACTATTTCAAGCTACTCACCCACTTAGTGAGCTCCATGCCTCTTACCATTTAGAGCTCC
This sequence comes from Apus apus, assembly GCF_020740795.1. Lineage (NCBI taxonomy): Eukaryota > Metazoa > Chordata > Aves > Apodiformes > Apodidae > Apus > Apus apus. Next base: position 6,935,377 of record NC_067290.1, read on the forward strand.
AGAGATGAGAAAAAGAAACTCCTGCCCTCAGCAGAGTTATGCTCTGCATGAACAACCTCTACTCCCCAGCCAGCTGTCACATTTGAAAGGCAAGCTTTTATTACAATCACAATTGGTGACCCACCTAAACTGACAAAAACTAACCACATACCAGTGATGGGTGTAACTCCACCAAACTGCAGAGCAAATCCATGAGGATCCAGCACTGTGCAACCCTAACCAAGAGAGCAAGGAAGAGGCAAGCTCTTAAAACAACCAGTTACTGAATCTGCTGGTAATTCATCAGATCAGCTTCACTAAAAAAACACCTTCTACATGTCAAGTTTATAATGACTAACACAGTTTATTAAAAATTAACTTAATTCTTGCTTCACTTTAGTTGCTTTTTACTCATATTTTGTCTTCACCTCAGGCAGCAGGGAAAAACACTCACAGTAGCCACTCAGCATTTTCTCTCCTTTGTGTCTAATTGCTTCACCATAAATTCCAAGCTCCCAGAGTTTCCTTCCCTCCCCTGAGGAGCTCTACACCATCCCGGTTTAATTCCAGGTTCCAAACTTTTATTTTAACTGCCACTTATTCAAATTGATCATCATGATGCTACTTCGGCCATCCCCTCCTGAAAGCCCAGACACCTGTATCCAGCCTGGTCCTGCTGAAGGAACCCCAGTCAGCCAGGCTTTCTGCACCCATGGCAACAGTTGAGTTTCACCCATGTACACTGCTTCTATGAAACTCACTAGTAGTTGTTTGTGAGTGGAAACACATCTCCAAGCAATTCTGGAGGAAGGCAGGTGTCAGAAACACTAAGCCTCCCTGCACACACCAAGGACCAAGAGAGGGGCAGAAATCCTTCCAGAGAAGGGCCCAGGCCTGCAGCAGGAGGTGAGAAGTGCTGGTTTCCATCACAGAGGAGCCAGAGAGCTCACGGTGGAAGAATTCTCCCCAGGATCACAATGATTCAGCAAAGATACTGGAAACGAACCCAGACATTTTGCCTCCCCCCCCCCAATTAAGTGTGACCCAAGAGCCCAGACCCTCATTCCAACCCAAACCAGTGTCCCTGCTCTGCCTCCTCTCCCGGCTGGGGCAGGAGGATCCACTCCACGCCCGGCGTGGGGCGAGACCCTCCCTGCCAGAGACCCCCGCCGGACACCCGGGCTCCCACCCCGGCATCCTCCCACTCCTTCCTCCAGCCCAACCGGGAACAGGACCCAGGCACCAGCTGCCCCATTCCCACCCCAGCATCCTGCCCCGCCGCCCTCCCCCGGCACCGAGCCGGCCGCGGCAGCCCAGCCCCCCGCCCTGCCTCGGCCATCCCGCCGCACCGCGCCCCGCCGGGGCTGCGGACACCCCGCCCCACGCGGGTCCCGGGCGCTCGGCCCCTCAGCGCCTTCCCGAGCCGGGGCAGGCCCCGGTTCCCCGGCCCCGGTTCCCCGCCCCCCCCCCCGCCGCCCAGCCCAGCACTCACGGGCACGGCTCCCGGTGCGGCGGCAGAACCCGGCAGCGACGGGGACGCCCGAACGCGAGCCCAGAGTTGAGCCGCCGATCGGGGGCGGAGGGGAAGGCGCGTCCTAATGAAGGCCCGGCCCTGGCCACGCCCGCCGCTCGCTGCCGGCAGGGGCGGGCGCGCCGAGCCCGGCGGGGCCTGAGCGCCGCCCCGCTCACCTCCGGGCCGCCAGCCGGCTGGCCCGCCCCGGCGTCACCGAGCGGGTGGGGAGGAGGCCCGGCTGCCGCCAGACGGAGCGGTGGCGGCGGGCGGGGCGGGGCAGCCCGAGCCATGCGCGCCGGGCACCGGCCGCTCGGTCCCTCCCGCGGGCGCCGCCGCGCACCGGAAGCCGCGCGCCCGGGCCGCGCCGCCCGCTTCCCGCGCGAGCTCTCGCGAGAGCGACGGGGTGGCGGGGGGGGAGAGAGGCGGGGCCTGCCCGTCACCGCTAGAGGACACGGGCAAGATGGCGGCGTGTGCGGCCGCGCTGCGGCGCCTGGCCCCGCTGGCCCCCCTGGCCCCGCTGGCCCCCCTGGCCCCCCGCCCGCCGGCCGGCCTCCCGCCGCAGCAGCGCAGGGGGATCCGCCTCTCCGCGCCCGCCCGTATACAGGTAGCGGGGCCGCCGCGGCGCCCGAGAAAGAGGGCCTGGTGGGGGGGAAAGGGGGTTGGTCCCTTCTAAGCGGCTGCGGGGGCTGTGGGGCGGCCCTCGGCTCGGGGGGAGCGGTGAGGAGTCCCCGCGCCCCCGCCCTGCCCGGCTGCCCGTGTCCCGCAGGTGACGGTGCGGGACGCGCTGAACCAGGCGCTGGATGAGGAGCTGGAGCGGGACGAGCGCGTCTTCCTGCTGGGCGAGGAGGTGGCCCAGTACGATGGTGCCTACAAGGTGCGTGGGTGCCGTTAGCGGGCCGGGAAGGGGCCTGAGGCGGGCCCTGACTCCCCTCTCCTGCCCTGCAGATCTCTAGGGGCCTCTGGAAGAAGTACGGGGACAAGAGGGTGATGGACACGCCGATATCCGAGGTGAGGCTGCACTCTCTGCCCCCCCGGCCATCCCTGCATCAGCTGCCGCCCCTCTCCTGATCCCTGCTTCCCTTCTCTTCCAGATGGGCTTTGCAGGAATCGCTGTCGGAGCTGCCATGGTTTGTAAACGTCCTTCCCGACGGAACGCTGCAGCTTTTTGGTTTTTAATATGAAAACACACTCATCTATATTTTAATGTATTTAATAGGCAGGGTTGAGACCGGTGTGTGAGTTCATGACGTTCAACTTCTCCATGCAAGCAATTGACCAGGTGATAAACTCTGCTGCCAAGACCTGTTACATGTCAGCAGGAGCCATCAGCGTTCCCATCGTTTTCCGGGGTCCCAACGGGGCGTCGGCAGGAGTGGCTGCTCAGCATTCCCAGTGCTTCGCTGCTTGGTACGGGCACTGCCCCGGCCTGAAAGTGGTCAGCCCCTGGAGCTCAGAAGATGCCAAAGGTCTGCTGAAAGCAGCAATCCGGGACGATAATCCAGGTGAACACAGGCAGGTCACAGCAACACCCAGCACTCCATCCTGAAATGAATGTCTGTTTGCCCTTCCTGCCCCATTTAAAACCATAAAAAAGTATCATTACAACCTAAAACACTTAAGGTTGCTTCACTACAGCTGTAGGGGACTTAGAGAGGCACAGAAGTATTGTTTCAAGTACTCAGCTGTTTCCTAACAGGCTTTGCAGTAGGCTGATGTGCCAGCTCTGTGTCTTCAGTGCCACTTTGGTACCAATCAGGAACCTCACAGGCAGCATTTATGAAGCAATCATGATGGGGTTTAGAGGAGGAGCTCCTGCCTGTGCAGTGTCTGTGAAACTCATTCTTACAGTCCATGACATGGATAAATCCAGAATGTCATTGATGAAAAGCAGGGCAATCTTGATTTCTCAGAAACATGGATGCAAAATCAAAGACCTTTCTAAAACCAGTGATTCTGCCATGATGTACCAAAAGTTATGTATCTGATCTCATTTAAGACTTAATTATAGACAGTTTTTTAAGTAATTCACCATTGAAGTACACTGATTTATTTATTTTTAATTGCCTCTGCAAACATGCTGAAGTCCTTGTTGCCTGGATCGGCTTAGTATCTTGAGCCAGTCTGCTGCAGTACCATTAAACATCAGCACACTCCTCTGCCTGCAGATGTACACATTAATCCAAGTATGTTTTCTTCTAGTTGTGATGCTGGAAAATGAATTACTGTATGGTGTTCCCTTTGAATTGTCTGAACAGGCACAATCAAAGGATTTTGTTGTTCCAATTGGAAAAGCTAAAATAGAAAGGCAAGGTAAGCTGAGAATACAGTTTGTTTCCTTATTAACTGAACTGCTCAGGGACTTTTTTTAACCTTTTAGCTATTCAGAATGCTGCTGGCATGGGGCACAGGAAAATACCTCAAATCTTAAAGTGTTCCAGTGTTATTTTATCTTGTAGTACGCTTAATTGTTGCCCACATAAAGAAAAGTTACTTGATTTTCTGTATCTCATCTAAAACAGTATCTTTCCAAGAGATCTGTTCCTTAGTGTGGAGATGAAATACAGGATGTCTCAACAACTTTTCCTCACCTTAGTATGTAATTTTTGTCAAGAACACAGAAGAGAGCACTGCAATATTTCAGTCTGTTTGCTTAGAATTAACCACTGAATTATATCAATGTTTGAAAAAGATAATCTGAAAAATGCATTATTTCCTCAGTTCCCTGAATTAGAGAGTAAAGTTGTGACTTCACAAAGTCCTTCTCCGCCGCTCTTCATGCCATGTATGGGTGTAGAATACTCAATTTTAACAAACTTAAATCATAATATGAACTTGAAAGGAGCCTGAGGTCCAGAAAAAAGCTTTAAATATTAAAGTGATGGGATTTTTTTTCTTTTGTTAACACTTGCTTCTGTCCTAGGAACTCACGTTACGTTAGTGTCACACTCAAGACCAGTTGGCCACTGTTTGGAAGCAGCTGCTGTACTTGCCAAAGAAGGTGTAGAGTGTGAGGTGGGTGCGGTTGCTGTTGGTTTTCTCTTTCCCTGGAGTGGGGAGAAAAGCAAGAGGGTCTTCTGGTTCAGTCTGTGCAAAACTTCAGTGTTAAAACTACAAGCTTCTTCTGTTGGTAAATGCCTTAACAGTCAGTAAGCAAAGCATATGGATTTCATGTCTCCTTCTCATCAGAAAACTAAGGCAGAACTGCTAACAATTTTCAGAGTGACCTCTTAGAGCTACCAGAAACTGTTCTGCACAGTCTCTGCCAGGATAAAAAGTCAGAAATTTTATCAGCTTTAAGTCTTGTCTTGAAAGTCAGAGTGGGTCAGAGTGCTGAAGGACAAAACTCAGTCACCTTTGTGGTTTTTTTTCAGGTAATAAATATGCGAACCATTCGACCAATGGACATTGAAACAGTGGAAGCCAGTGTTGTAAAGACAAACCATCTTGTCACTGTAGAAGGAGGTTGGCCACAGTTTGGAGTAGGAGCTGAAATCTGTGCCAGGATCATGGAAGGTAGAGAGTTCCTGCAGTACATGGCTACATGTCTAGTCTAAATACATACATATGCACGTCTCTAGTGTGAGTCCTCATGGCTTCTTGATAAAGCCAGATGAAGGCGAAGTAGAATTTTGTATCTGAGGAGTTCTGAGCCTACCTGTCTTGCTCTAGAGGCTTTCACAGGGTGGATCCAGATCATATTCTGTTGCAGGTAACTCTTATCCCAGGAACTTGACCACACAAGAAGCAGGATGATAGTTTTTTGTCTAAACCATAGTACATGAAGATAAACGAGCAGGAACTGCTCATTTAACTCTGGAATATTAGACCTACAGGAACAAAATTGTGTGAATATAATATTCTGAAACTGAGAGAAAATCACAGTGCATGGCAACCTGACAACTGTCTTCTGTTCCAGGATCTGCCTTTAACTACTTGGATGCTCCAGCTGTGCGTGTGACCGGTGCAGATGTGCCTATGCCATATGCAAAAATTTTAGAAGATAACTGCATCCCTCAAGTGAAGGATATCATATTTGCAGTGAAGAAAGCTTTGAATATCTAAGCTGTAAATACGTTTTAAAGTCTTGCTTTAAAAAGTATCAATGGTGTAGGGCAAGTCGTGTGCATAACTTTGTTGTATAACTCCATCAACTTTTGTACAGTGGGGAAAGTACAGAATATTTATATGGGGTGACCCTCTCAGCCACAGTTTGTATAAGCAACAACGTGGTAATGCTTGTTTGTTAACCATGCAGGTGGGTTAGTGCTATTGTATGTGGAGAAATCCAATTCTAAATTCAGAGTGAGGGGGGGAAAAAAAAAAAAAAATCTTCTGTTTCTGCTTGGCTTGTGTTAAACTGCCTGTAGTAGTGGCTGAGTGAAGAACTGCAGTGAGCAGAAGTCCAGCCTGGGAATGTGCTCTGCAGCTCTCTAGGAGCCTGTGGCCACAAGGCTTATTAAAGGTGAATGATGAAACTGGAGTGAGTGAAGCCTTGCTTTTCCATTCAGTGAAGTGCAGCTGCCTGCACAACGTGGCCTCAGAGTATGGTCTAAGGGGTGGCTGGTGTGTTCAGTCTGAGGAGCACTCGGCTCACTCAGGGAAGCTTCTGCATACAGAGATCAGTATGTGGTGGGAAGCACTACTGAATTTTTCTTCACTAGCTACCACATACAGTGATAAAAATGGACTTGCCCAGATGCTTTGCTTTATGTATTTTTTTTTTTTCAACTCAACACGTGGGCTAACAGTGGCAGGGTCAAACTACAGTTCTTACAGTGCAAAGTAAGTTATTGTATCCAGACACAGGGAGGCTGGGTCTGCAGCAGCAGCACAGATCATGCTTGATGAGCTGGGAAAGCCTGGCAGCAGCTTCCAGACAGGTCACCACATGGCAGGGTTTAGCTGAGGGGCCAGTCCTGACAGGCAGCAGGAGCCCTGCCAGGCCTTGCTCAGCAGCTCTGGGTACAGAGTGGAAGCTGCCAGGAGTCTGTGCAGTGTCACTGGCTCCACAGCCCCTGACCTGCTGCAGAGGTGATACTTACTCTGTAAGTAGACAGAAGAGCTTGGGTCCTATTTCAGTCAAGGACCAGGGTTGCCTTTCAGTGTATTCCTTTTAGGAGAAGTGCTGCTGGATTCTTAGGAAGTCTGGCCTGCAGGTGAAATCCCAGCTGCATATACCCACCACCACACTGCTGAAGGAATTCCATTAACATTTTAATAAAAAGGACCGAATATCACAGGTTACATGAAACTTTGTACAGACATTCTCTGCATAGTAACAAACACTGATGTACTTGAATTTAAAAAATGGATTATCTATAATCCTTTAAAGTGCAATTTGTTTAAGTTTGTTTTGTTTTTTTTTTTAATCAAAAAGGATCTTTCAATAAAGTTTAAGCTGTAGAATTAACTTGAAGTAACTTTGCATTTAACTAAATCATGAATAATATCCCAGTGCCCTATTAACTCCCATTTCAACTGGTTCCTCATTTAAAAACACTTCCCCTTAGAGTTACAGGTAGGATGTCCATTTAGACAAATTTAATCAAACAGTATTTTTACTCCACCAGCAAATATGGTGGGAATAAGATTTAATTCTCCAGTTCCCTCACCTGTGCAGTACACTAAGGGTTGGGGGAGGGAGGGTGTTGGATTATCTATAAATAAAAAAAACAACTTACTGATTCAGTGCAGCAAGAACTAAGATGAGTTACAACTGCATGAAAAGTTTTGGAAGAACTAAGCAAACTAGAACTACATTCCTGTCATTGGAAAATGGGGTGAAATAGAGCTAGAAAAACAAAATGCATTCTTCACCATCATTGTGGTCGTTCTATTCTCAGGTTTTTGTTTGGCTATGTAGAAGTTGCTGTACCCCTGAAGCTAGAGAACGAAGTTCTTGAAACCAAGTAAGTAATGGAGTACTTAGCACAGCAACACAATCCAGGCAGGCTGGTGCTGCTGCTCAAGAAAAGCTGAAATCGGGGTAACAGGCGCTACAGCTGATGGGCTGGTGGATCAGTCTCTGGTCAGGAGGGTCTTGTTCCAAGACAGCACAGGAGGGAAGAGGGAATTCAATCCTGGTGTGACCAGTGGCCTCAGCTGATCCTGGGAGCACTGTAGTCACAGGTCTGTGTTTTCTTCAGAGTTCCTTTCTGAAAGTTTTGGATGGAGCTGAGTAAGGCTCCTCGGCTTGCGCTGACGTCGGGCTGCGGGCTCGGCTGCGTTGGCACCTCTGCTCTTGGAGGAGGAGCTGCTGGTGGCAGGGGAGGTGGTGGTGGTGCTGGGGGTATCAACGATGCTCCTGTTGAGGAGAGAAGATGTAGTCTGATTATGTCAAGTTCCTGCTGAAGAGGACTGCAGTTCTTGGCTGGACTTGGGCAGTCCTGCACTAGTCATGTCATTCCTTGAATGCCAATGGAGGGTGAAGAACAGAACAGGTGAGAAAAGCCACAGTGACCAGATCCCTCTATCTGCAGGTGAGTCGTGTCATCTGAGACACCTTTGAAATGCAGCCTGAAGTGCCTCAGTACTTGGGGATGCAAAACATGACTCAAATGTGATCTTGCACTGAGTGAAATGGAGATCACTTAACAGGACTTCCCAGCTTCAGTTTCTTTGTCCCCAGCGTAGCAGTTTGCTCTCTGGGTCATGAACAAAGACTATAAGCAACTCTTAACACCTGTTCTTATGTACCTTACTAACTTTAATTCTTACAAAGGACCAGGTCACTATAGGATTTGTGATGCCTGCTTTGTCAGATTATATTCCATTTTTAAAGTACTAACTGCAGATAGAGTTTTCTGGAAGTGTGTCCCACTTCCACAGCACTCAGACTTTATCCAAATACGTTGCAACAAACGCTTCACAGGGTGAAGGAATCACAACCATCTAGCACTCACACCACTTGCCTGCCTCTCGTGCTCCCACCAGTCCCCTTGGCCCTCTGTCCCTTTTTATCCCAGTCACAGCCACCTCATGCCTCCATGTCCTGACTCCCTGGGAAGCCAGAGCCCACAGCACTGCCCGTAGGCACCGGCCCAGCAGCGAAGGCCTGCGTGGAAGTGTTTCCTGGCAGCTCAGATCCAGGCAGGTGGCCTTGCTTGCCTCAAACACCACTCTCAAACACCACTCTCAAACACCCTGATCTTTACTCCATCATTTCTACACAAGTATAATCTAAGATCCATGTTGGAATAAGAGCAAAGTACTTCAGAGGTGACCCCTTGCTGTTGCACAGGACAGCCAGGTGAAGAGGGCATTTGCAGTAATGTGGGGAATGATGTCCCTGTGCTGTCTCATATATTCTGGAATGAGCATGGGAATAATGATTAATATCTTAGAACTATGCAACAGTGAATTTTAACTTATGATCATCTAGATCCTAAGTTATTCCATAGTGTAAGACTAGAGAGAGACAGATGGCACCTATAGTAAAAAAGCAAGCACCATTTGCTTTGGGTAGTTCCAGCCTACAAAGAGGAATGTGCTGGTGAGTGGCAAAAACTATGATACAACACAAAACAACATGAGGCAAATCAAGAGACTGTGGTTACTGAAGCAGAACTGCTTGCTATGAAGTAAGCATGTACCAAGCAGTTAAAGAACATGGCACAGAGACACAAGAGGTATTTGATGAAGGATTAAGCTCAGCCACTGAAAACAAAAAGCAGGAAGAGTTCTCTGTGCTCCTCTCTCAATTCCTCACTAACACTTGCTCTCAGACTAACAAGTAATAGACAAGGTAATTAATAAGGTGAAAGTCATAACTGAGAGCTGCCTCATTTTCTATTTGTGCTGGTCTTTGAAGAGAGACTTCTCCCATGTAGGAGCAAGCTGAAAATGCAGAGTATTCACACAAAGCATTCCATCCTGCTAGTGCATGTTACTACTATATGCTGTGATTGCAGCACTTCCAGCTCTTCAGGAGAAATTGTCATTGGCATGAAAATCACCTTCTCTGACAACAAAACATGGAAGTATATACTGGGCTCATCTTCCTCTCCTCCCTTCCACAGGAAACACTGAAGTCCTAGTAGAAATACCAGAGACCAGCTGAAACAACCTAACGTGCCTGTTGCACATGGCATTACACAATGTTAGCACAAACAGAAATGAGTTGCTACCAGTGTCTTGGGGTCATCTAACTTACCCAAATCTACTTTTTACACTAGCCAGAGATGTAAGTCCATTTATTATTAGAAAGACTGTAAAACCATCCCCTAGGTTAGAGCCCTGCTGATTCTCATGTGTTCACAGATTGCCAGCAGGCTGCAGCAAAGCAAACCTTGACACTGCTTCCACAGAAGAACAAGTCCCAGGACAGTTAAAGCAACCACTTTTGTGGTTCAAGCAGCCAGAGCCGAACACTGTAGGACTGGCAAACCAACCTATCCCAAACTGATCAGATCAACTGCTGTAAAAGAGCCAAGACCAGCTCATCATAAATGAAATGGCTTGAAAGAGATCCAAGAACTGCAGAGAATAAAGGCAAGATTTTTTGGCTAGAAATGCAAGGTGAGGTTGAAGAGGCTATGCAGGTAGTTGTGCAAGATGCAGTAGAGAATGACCATGAAAATGGCCAGGACTCTGGAATATAAACACAATGGTAACATTGAAGTGAAGGAAGGTACACATTTGACAGCGAGAGGGGCAAAAAAGCTACAAAGGTCTTGGATCACTAAGTATTATTAGGTCAATATTCCATGTGGTACCTTCAAGGTTTGGTCTGATTATTTTAAGATGGGGGCAGAAAAGACAGGGGAAGTAAGAGGAGAGGCCACCTTCTTTCCAGGAAATTCCTTAAATTCCACACAGTTAAACTCCTGAGACTGATTACAGACAATGATACTCTCAACACCTGAGCTCTGCCTTAAAACATAGATACACTGGTTTTAGGATGATACATGACTAGCTATGAGCATTACTTATTGAACCCATTAACTAAAAGAGTGGTTTTGAAAATCTTCAAATAAATTAATTCCCATTAATCAAAACCAAGCCAACCTTCCCTTCTTGACATGAGTGGTTCCAAGGAAATGTTAGTTCACCCTGGTGTACCCATCTATGGATTAATTTGTTCTGTCCAACAGTGAAATATTTTCCTGTATTTACTAGAAAAAACATTTGAGAGAAGTTCTCAGTTATAACTAGACCTTACCAATACATATGTTGGAAGAAGTTGCCTGCAAACACACATTTAACCCATTCATGCAGTTGTAAGAATAAAACACTCAAACAAGAACTTACCAAGGTTTTTTTACAGGGACATTTTTGTTAAGAGAGTGTGTTAAAAGGAATAGGAAGTAAATCAGATGCTGTAAACTTGATGCCTGAATTGAAACAAAAACTTAATTATGAATTTAAAGTGACAGTTATTGTGCAAACAGCATTAAAAACTTGGCTGAGAATGGGATGCAAACAAAGAAAATCATTTTAGTGATAGAGTTTTTAAAGATGCTGTATTTCATTAAAATAATCCATAACAACGTTCCTATCTTTTTTTATTCCATTCCCTCCCAATACTAAGCAAGTTCAAGATTTCCATTCAACTTTCCCATCCAGAAACAGAGCATCTTTAAAGATATAAATCAGCATTAGCTTACTTTTCCGAAAATTCACGTTCAAAATGATGCATGCTCTATTGAAGACAGCAGAGAAAGAGAGAGGACACAAGTTAATCAACTGGCTCTCGTGTCAAAGTGAGAAAAACAGATACTGTTAGCTGAAAAGTTAGTACAAAAATCAAGACATTCTTATTCACTGACAAATATGAGGGTAGCAGATTGACTGTTTCATCTTACATATACAAAGCTTTGATTCTGAATAACCAACCACAATTTTCCATGCTAGAAGCATCATTATACTTCATGAACAAATACAACACACATGCTTTCAGTTGCACATGCCAGAATTCTAGCTTTACAGGATTAAAGTGCATTTAGAGAGATTTAGCAAGAAATCTGAGGAAGATTAGCCATAGAAGACGAAATCCATTCAGTTCAAGGAACACTCCCTGCTGTGTTAGCACCTGTAGTTACACTTACACTCAAGAACAGCACTTGCTAAAGCATTCAGTTTGTCTTCCAGAAAGGTGAAGAGCAGAAAGGATGCACCATATGGGTGTCTATGAACCGTGTGTCGTACTGAAGGATTCAGAACAACTGGCACAGAAAATTACAGCTCAAGTGAAGTACAACTCTCTCACTTTTATTCCAAACAGGGAAGCAAAAATGGCACTTTGCTCTATTGTAAAGGAGCTCACTGGTATTTTCTGGGCTTACTACATTTAGAGAAGATGCAGTAAAGTTTTAAAAACCCCGTATGACAGTGTTCTGCATCCCTTCTGATCCTAGCACAGCTCCTAGCCACAAAGAAATATCAGATTTTCTGGACTGCAAAGACTTGCGCAAGTGGAGAAAAAAGAACCAAACACTCAAGGGAGAAGGTCAGAAATATGGGAAGTTCTGTTAGGATCACTTGTCACAATCTAAACAGTGTATTCCAAATATTATATTTAGCTGAATATCTGCAACCAAACCAGACCAAAACATCCTAGTTAGTAAGAAAAGCCCATGGGAGCCAGGATTACCCTTCCCCTCAAAGTCATGCATTCAATCCTACAGTTGCAACTATCATTACACAGACAGCTGAAGCCAGTGATCGTTTTCTTTCTTAGTGTGTCTTGCACTGACTATACCAAACACTCTACTGCAAATTAAGTCTCTCAAAGCTTCTGCTCAGAGACAAAGCATGTTTCAACATGTGAGAAACTTCTTTAATGAGATTACTTCCTCAGGGCGTATCAGCTTGGAGCCCTCTGGGCAGTGTCTCTGGCACTACACATACCCACATACTACATTGATTCGGTTGGTTACAGGTCAGGAGAGGGCAACAGCTTCTGTTGGCTACACTTTTCCATACCAGCCTTCATTCTGCCATGGTATCACACCAGAAACATGCTTTGACATGCCACGATTCTAACACAACCACGACCAAACCAAAAAGCTTCACTCCCTTTCTGACAGTCACCTCACCACACTGATACCCACAAGCAATTTTGATTTAGATGTAAATATTGTTAGCAAGTACAAGGAAACTGGAAGAGAGAGATATAAGCTATAGATCCATCAGTTGTCACAAAGAAAGTCCTCCCATAGGGCCAGTGAGGCTGTCACCAAGTCACCAGTAGCATAGTTGCTTAGAACAGCTAAAACTACAACATTGTCAGTGGGGGGGGAAACACCAAGCCCACTAGCTTTCTCTTAGAGCTAATATCTGAAGTTTCTTCTATGTATTCTACTCACAATGGCACTCCTGAAATGATGACACTTGCCTTTACACCTGATCAAATGCATGGATGCCATCAGCACACTAAAGCACTTCCCAGTGTGAAGGCAGCACTGAGGTGCAGTGTGTCAGAGCTGGCTGTCACCAGGAGTCACCACGAGCACACTGGCAGCAGGATGACTGACACACTGTGACAGGGTGGTTTGAACAACAGCCAGGTTTTGAGCCCAAACTTCAGCCATTCTGAGACATTTGAGCCACCTCTCCACGTAAAACTGCATCATATGCTCAAAACTTGAAAAAGCTTTCAATCTGGTTCCAACATGTTGAAGTTAAGATGCCAGTAACAGGTAGTTGTATTGCAGAAAGAAAATCGTTTCTACACATCTGTCCATCTCAGAGGCATAAGGTTTTCCTTTGCATTTTAAGCTGCTTTCCCTTTTAAAGCATTCAGAACATGAAATAAACCCTCCAGCTAAGTGCAGTGCACCCAGAAAACAGCCCTGTTACTGTGCAACACCAGAACAGCAATCTTCTTGTTTAGACTAACTGGGAGAAGTTAGTTCATGAAATACACACTTCAACATACCCTCAGCTTGAAGGAGAAATGACCAGTTTGAATTTCAGCACGACTGATTTCAACTGCTTCAGAGACTGCTGCCTCCTATGAAAGACCATCCACAGCAAACACCAATTTGATTGCATGGCTTTAATTAACAAGTTGTGCTGTGCAGAAAGTTCCTGGGACCAGGAATCATACGGCGTGAGTCATGGTAACAAACAGCAATGCCATGGACTGCTTCCCTTCCTGAAATGTATTCCTTTAACACCTTTACTGTTAATGCCTGCCAGTGCTCCTCTTCTAGCCTTTCAGACTGTTCACATGTCTGTTAATGCTCAAGATTCAGATTTGTAATCAAATTTCCATGAGCATTTCTATCGCCCACTCAAGCAGATTCTTCACCACTTCCCACCACCTGTCCTAGCAAAACTGTTTGCAAGCCACCCAGCAAACTGGAAGTGGGAACTGGCCCCAAATAAACAAGATATTATTTTTAAGCCAAATCAGTTTCTGGCTCGTTCCTACCAGTTCTCCTGGTGCTAGCACTTCTGCTCTGTAGCAGAACAGGGCTTAGGCAGCCTAAGTCACTGAATTTGTTACACTCAAAATTTCTGAAACTCCATCACAGCAGTACAGGTGCACAGAGACAATTCAGAAAAACAAGGGATCAACAAACAGTACTTTGGAGTCAACAGACCATTAACACCAGAACAAATGCATATTGCAATATAAGGGCCAGAAAATGTCTGGAAAGTAGCAGCACAGGTAAAGCTGGAGCAATACAGACTTTGAAGTAAGCACTTACACTCTGTGGATAAATCACATCACATATATCTCAAGAAAGGTTATGAAATGAAAAATAACAGTATTAAAAGGTTTCCCATGAGGCCCTCAAAAGAGAGCAAATGTCAATACTCGGGCTGACAGGAGATGAATGTAATCTCTGTGTTCCATCCTTGAAAACCAGCATCCCTTAACCATCCTTGGGAATAACACCCACAGTTTTGGGGATGGGTGAAGGAAAAACAAAGATAAAGACAAACACTGTAATGACTCTTGAACTTACCTGCTGTGGAGGGTGGAGTGGGGGATGATGGAGATGTTAATGGGGAACTCGCCCCAGAGCCTGCTAAACAAAACAACAGTGTAGTAACTAAAGCTGTGATGTGAAAATTCAACACAGTCAGACAAGACAGATTGTTGGAGACAGGCCAACTTTATTGACTGAAGATCCAATCCTGCTTCCACTGAAATCTTGGGAAAGATTCCCATTCATACAAACAGTGTCACTCAGACCTGATCTGAACGGGGACACTTCACAGTATCAGAGGAGGTCCAAACACACAAGCAGTGCACTCAACAGCATTCCTCAAGGGGAAACACTTCTTTTCTGTTGCTTAGGCTGTTGGATCTCAGCATCCAACTTCTGTTCTCCTTAAGACTTGTGCCACTGCATGGATGGCACCCCATTTCTCCTTCCAAAAGATGATTTTCAGTCAGTTCCTGTACTCCACAAGTTACTCTGATATCTGACAATAAGCTGCTTTTGGACACATTTTAGTCAGGCAGGTCAACTCTGTTAAACTGTTTGGTAGTACCAATCATTCCTTTTAACTAAATGAAGACCTGTCAAAGGCTCTGTTGTTCTAGAATTTGGCACTGAAGCAGCAATTGAAGATCATTTTCTTGTTCATCTCAACACCTTACTACAGAATGCAGATCACCATGGACTTTCTCCCCAAAGGCTGCATTCATAAATGGCCCAAATAATGGATTTTGTTATTATTCCACTCAAATGTCAAACTGAATGAAAAGACTGATGGTTTTGGAGGAAAGGGCACAGAATAGAGGACACATTGCTTTATATTAGGCAGCTGAAAATCTAACACTGGCAATATTTTTCAGCCCTTGACTTAGCAATTATTAAATACTCAAAATATCAGGCTCTGATATCCCAATATTAATGTATAAACTGATGGTGACCCTGGATCTTTTAAGCAAGAAAATGACAGCAACAGCAGAAACATTGACATAGCAGTGTAGAAGCAAGCTCTTCTCTCTGTAGTTACCTGAGTTATTTGAGTTGCTGTATTTTGCTGAGTGTTCTTCCCCACTTTCATAGGCAGAGCGTTTTGACTTCTTTAAAAAAAGAGCAGAAGAAATGGAAGATGGGAATGAATAAATGCTTTCCATGATAAGGATTGAACTGACACACAGTAACAGCCATCCACTCTATCACACAAGGTTTATCAGTGCTCAACATCCTTCTTCCCACACCCAAAATGTGCTGCCATGATGACAGCAGCAGCGGGGCTGTTCTGCACTCAAATACTCAAGTATTTCCAGGAGATCAGGGAGGGCATCTCCAGTGTCCTCTGACCACAAGGGAAAGGCAGAAAACTGACCCATGAAAAGAAAGACACGCTGCAGGAGCAGACTGAAAAAGGCTCCAATGCCCTCACCAAACAGCAGGAAGCAGCACAGGCTGTCATCTCTGTATGAGGTGTTAACCAAGCCTGTTTTCATGCAGTCACCTCAACAAGATTAAACTAACATGCAAGTCAGCTACCACTGTAACTTAAACTCCTTAGGATGTGTATTGCTTAGCTACAGAAGTGAAAATAATCTGGATGTAGCACAGAAAAACACAGGAAAGAACAGGCCAGCATACCTGTGGCTGTGCATGCTAAACGTTCAAAAAAGATACGTCTTTTTCTGTGTGAGAAACCTATTTAAAGGAGACTTACTCTTCGTGCCAAGATCTTCCTTTTCTTTTTTTCTTCTTCAGAGCCATGATGAGATTGAGCTCTTGTCAGCCTTCTGTGCTGGTGAATCTTTAGATCAAAGGGAAAACAGAAAAAAAACATGTTATGAGCTTAAATGTTCTCAGAAAAGGCACATGTTTGAGGTGCAGGAAAACACACTGCAGTCACATGACATGCTAAGTTTTATTTTTTCATTTTTAGTTTTTATCTTTACTGTTGCTGGTAGAGGATGGAGCCTGACAGTGCAGCTAAAGTGATCCTTTGATTTAGAAGCCACTGCCTGTGAAGCTGCATCACTTAAAACAGTGAAACGCCACACAGTCAACACCTGTTCTACAACTTCTCATACTGCATTTTTGGGAAATCAAATCTGTTGGTGAAAGCTTTTATTACTCAAAATCACTCCGAGTGAGTAAAAACTCACTTTCCCCCTGTAAAAGTGATAAGAGGAAAGGGAATGTCTGTAGGAAATACAGGAAGGAAATGCAGACCTTACCAATTTCTGTTCTTCTGTTAATCGTTTTTCTGTGCACTCCTTGGAAGCCTTCAGTGCCTCTTTTAGCTTAGTAGGAATCTAATACAGAATGGGGAAACAGAAATTATAGCACAAAACACAATAAAGGGAAACATGACTTCACTGCTCAAAACTCACCACCCATCTGATCATGCTGCCTGTCTAAAGCCCCAAGTTCTGACACTATTCCCTTAGTGAAGGAGAAATGAAGACTCTAGGTGCACGTTTTCCACCCAAAACCTAGCTAGAGATCTAACAGGAGTGCAAAGAAACACTGAATAATGGAAGGAAGGGATACTCTAACAAAAGGGACAGTGAACTTTGATACTCTGGTCACACTCCTAAAATGCCAAGGTGGTGGCAACAGAACACAGACAGCACATGCTCTCCAGGAGAAGTGCTCTGCGGAAGCTCCCCAGTGGGAGCAGATGTGACTCTCTGAAAGTCCCAGCAGTGGAGCTGGCAACAATGTGCAGCAAAGTAAGTTTCCAAAGGTCTCAGCTAATTGTTTCCTCTCACTGCAAGAGACCCACATTACTTAGCAGCCTCCACTTAGATAGAGCACCACCACCAGTCACACAAATTAGATCCAGCACAGGAATCACACTTGAACATGGGTCACATTGTGTCCCCCTTCTAAGGGGTGATGTAACATTCTTGGGTACAATTCACCAAAGGAGTCCAAATACTGATGCAATCCCCATAAAGCCAAGTAATACCAGCTCTCCTCTACCCTATTTATCAATAAATAGCTTACCCACAGCCTGGCACTTCCACAAACATCAGCAAATTAGTGCTCAACTCTACCTTAAACTGAGGTTTCTCCGAATTTGTTAGCAGGACATCACTGAATAATCTGTGAGTGGATGAAAAAAAGAAAGGAAAAAAAAAAAAAAAAAAGGAATATTATTCCCAAGAGTCAGGGAGAGCCACAGCAAGAATACTACTGGTGCTCTTCATTTAACTCCCTTCATTTCCTTTTCCTTCTCTGTCTTCAGCTCTAAGCCACTACTTGGGTTTTTTTGCCACAGATTTTTATGTACTGCTTTTTATTTTCCAAGCACTGCTGTAAAATGAGCAGCATCCAACCCTCAGAATGTAGCTGCTACTTATGGCAGAGTTAGCAAGACTACGTGAAGTATTTTGAAAGCAAATGGGTAAAAATACCAAAGGCAAGGAAGGGTTTCCCCAAAGCAAGAACACCCTTTCCTTTAAAGTATACAGTTTATTTAATGACAAAAGATTACCAGGTACTTTATTTCAAATTTCATCTAGACAAAATCATTGCTCTTTTTGAGCAAACTCTCTTACCATAACTGTTGTTTTAGCATTAACAAGGTCCACCTGAAAGATCAGTGAGCAAACTTAACATCTGAAAATATCTGCATTCTTGTCTGAACTTTGGCAAAGGGAACTAAAGCAAATATTGTTACTTTTGCTCTCCCGTCTATAGTATCAGCAGCAACAGCATAAATGATTAATCCTTTTCCATCCAAACCAAAAGACACTAGAGGGCAATGGTAGTCTGAAAATAAACTGGTTAGTCCATTTCAAGATACTTTGTTCTTGAGAACATACTGGAAAACTGCCCCAGAAAGAGATCTCAAGCTTGTCCCCAGGATAAAGATTTCACAAATTTTTGTTGCTTTTCACTGTGGAAAATTATCACAGGCCAATACTAGAGAAAACAAATTCAAGTCTAGAATCAAGCTCGTAAGAATAGTATTCCATGAAAAATTCAGATATAAAGCCAATTTAGAAGACTTTTTAAATACCCACAAACATTCAGCCTTGTTTACAGGGCATTTTTCTAACCCCTTCTGATTACATTGTCTTGCAAGGCCTTGCAAAACTAAGCAAGTTCATAGGTTATATATGGTACTTAAATTACATTAAATGCATTGCACATTTACACAAAACAGTTGTGAAGAGTATTGGCAGAAAGGGGATGTAGTATAACATTTTACATATCAGATACAGCTGGGCACAGATTGTTTTTTCAACATCTTTTGACACCCCTGTATTCAGGCTTGTTATGGTGTTTCTCCCCTACTCACATTCTTCTTCCTCCCACCTCCTTTAAGAGTACAGGAAGAGAGGAGCAGAAAGAATTGAAGGCTGAGACAATCCTACAGTGTCTCTCCCAAGCCAGGAAATACTAATCTTGGAGCATGTTGTACATGAACTGCAGTCTGTGTACTGTGAGATCAGACCCATATCGAGGTGTGGACAACCTGTCATGTATAAGGTCATGACTGGCACCCTGTATTAAGAAAAAACAGAAGAACCCCCCCAGGAACTGTGGTTCTACACTCAGCACGCAGAGGACATCTCAGAGCACAGTGACAGCAGATCATTTCTGTGGTAATTTTGTCTCCCAGCTGCAGGGAGGACAGCACTGCAGCCAGGTGTGATCTCCAGCTCAGTCCTGCACTGGCATTGCTCCCTTTCTGCATCTTGCTCCTGCCCATACCTGCCCCTGCCACTTCCCTGCATCACTGAGAGGGCAGCCTGTAGGGCAATTTAACCTGTCTGTGCTCCAGAGAATCCATAAGTCAGCCCTGCAAGAAACCAGCCAGGACTTCTACACAACATTTCACACCCAGACCCAGCCTGAAAGTCACTGCAGGGCAAAGCAAGAGATCAGTTTTGCTAGTCATAAGTAAACTGATAGCAAAAGCTACTGAAGTAGCTCTTAAGCAGACATGCAAAAAAGACTCCTTATTCTAAATGCTTAAAAAAAATCTGTACATGATCTTAATCATGTTTGAAATGCTTTAATACCTGGATCAATTTAAAGCATAGCACTGTGCTAAATAAAATGCATCCATAACAGCTCCAACACCCCGAGAGACAAATAAATGTTAGATGAGCATTTTATCATATTCACCAGGGGTAGGTTCTGCAAAATCTATCAATTTGGAGTACACTGTACATCCCTCAGAATGAGGAAGAAACCTTTCTGAAGAGGAACAAGAGCAAAGAGGTCCCTCCTCCTGATATAATTAAAAACATCACTGTGAGTATAAAACAAGTAAAACAAGACTTACGGCATCTGTAAGAGCCGTGAAGCAGTTGGCATCCCATTCTTCAGAGCCTCACAGGTCAGAATGGATTCCAACACTGACACTACCAAAGAAAGAATAAGAATGAACACATTTTTGCACAGCAGGACAGCAAATGATTTAGAACTAAACGTCTGGCACTGCTGTGGGATGTTCCCTTAAGTATTGCATCAACTAAGCAGTGATGAAGCTCTGTGACATGTGGTTTTTATTATAATGCTACTATTACACAGACAAACTTTTCAAGAATGTCAGACATGAGGTGAGGGAATCCAGACATCTCATTACTTAGCACATGCTGCTTTATCACTCAATTAAAAAAAGAAGAAAAAAACGTTGACAAGTAAGTTTTGTTTATATGCTACATACATTTCAGGAAGAACACATTTTCTTTCTGTACAAATGACTAACTCTTTCTGGTCGCAGGCTGCAAAGATCTTAGGCTGCCACTTCACAGCACTTGAGCTTAGGTAAAAGGTTAAGAGGATCTAGGAAGCTGAGACTGACATTGCCTCCATTGTGTACTAACCAACAGACACTGATGGTGCAGGAGGGAAGCTGTCAACTGGAATCGTATCTGGGGGTCTTCCATATGTCATTTCATACAGTAAGTGTCCAAAGCAATGTATATCCACACCTTCTAAAGTCTGTGGAGGAACAAAAACATAAAAAAACCAACTTGCTTGAACTAATCAGGTTTTCATAAGCCATTAAAGAGTGGTCTGGCATTTGAAGATACAAAAGAGAAACCAGTAAGACCGTTTCTAACCACAAGCATTTCCCTGCATAACTTGAACTCAAAGGAAATCTCAACACCTCAAGCTAAAGCAGCTACTGCTGCCCTTCTGTAGGTGATGATACAAATGGGACAGCAGTACAGCCAAGTTCTGCCAAAACACATAAAGTAGTAAATGCTTTTCACGCACAGCAGTTTAGAGAGCCAGACCTTGATACCAATCGCAACCAAGCACATTTTCCTGGCTGAGTCAAACAGCAAAGAATGAGATTTGTAATATGACCAGTTGCCACTTCACAGAGAGGTGTAGACAAAAAGACAGCAAATGCATCCCAAGCAAACCTAGGAGAGACTCATTCACTCCTCCCTGGGTTTGTACAAGCTGCACATACATGCTAAGCTGCCAGACAGCATATTTCTGAGATTTTTTAATCATGTTTAAACAGAAATGGTTCCTCTTGCTGAAAGTGGCTTAGAGCCTTGATGGCACCAACAGATTTGGACTAGCCATGAACTTTTGATCGTTTCTTTGACAACACAGTAGAACTTGTTTAGCAAGGTCAGCAAGCAGCTGCCTCGTGATGCTGTACGGAATTTATTACAAGTTCTTAAAGGCAGGACAAGATGCTAAAAGGCTGTGTTGCTGCAACAGGACAAGCTTGTTTTCATATTTTTGGAGGCAGATAACATTCTGCTTTGCAAGCCTGCAGTTAAGAGACACCTTTCAAACAAATAAAAACCATCTTTTGATAGCTAGACATCTGCAATAAATAATTTTCACAGTGTCCACCAAAGACAAGACTGCTTACTGCTTCCAGCTAGGACCAAGTAATTAACATTGTACACACACACAAGTGAAAAAGAGTGGTACTCAATATGCACATCCATATGAAATACAAGTCCAGAGTGGAAAGGGATCTTAAAACAACTGCAGTTTACCTCTGTCTGTGCCAGCACTGCTGTCACAAAAACACTCACCTGCACTCCCCTTCTACCTACTTAACTAAGGCCTCAGCCTCAATCCAGTGTGCTGCAACAAAACTCTTGTGCAGCCAGAGAGGGATTTGGAGGAAGCAGAGATTTGATAACGAAAAGCTCATATTAAAGAAGGGGGTTGAAAGAGGTTTTTTTCATTCTAGTCAGTTCTCCACACACAGAAGTCAGCTGAATTAATTGTCTAAATCTTACATTAATTTTCCGAAACTGTGAAAAGTATGATCGATAAAATGATGGAAGTCCCAATAAGGAATTTTCTAGATCCAGTAACTTGCAGGTGTCCCCATCCAACATCACATTGGCAGAGTGAAGATGCCCGTAAGGAAATCCTTTCTCATGCAAGAATTTTAATACCTGAAAAAAATCCAGGACAGGAGCAGTGTCACTAGATGCTCTGATGACCTCAAGATCTGAAATGCTCCACTACTAAAGCAGATCCATAATAAATGAGGCCCCTATTTGGAATTTTGGAATGCTTGCTCAACTTGATCTTCTACCTACATCATCTTTGGCTGACTATTCATTTCCATTTCACTGGTAACATTTGCCACAAAACAAATATTTGATGCTGATCCTCAAAACAGGCTTATAGACACCTCCAAAAGATCTGGAAATTAAAATTCACAATTCTACTGAAAATTATGATTTGAATAAAAATTTAGAAAAACACATTAATGACAATTAATGTATAGCACATGCTTTGCGAACTTTGAATTACTTCTTTCCCTCTCCCTGCAAGGAAAAACTACCTGATCACCCCCCCTCCCACTTCAGCTCCACACAAACCAACTGCCTTTTTTTTGTTGTTGTGAGAAATGGCCTCACACAAACATATATAAGTTCAACGTGCAGCAGCTAATATCAATTCACATTTAGCTTTAAAATCTGCTGCTGAAATCAAGCTTGTGTGCTCAAAAGTTTGTCCACTTTTTCTGGTTAAACCAGTTGGCATAAAAAAAAAAAAACCACAATCATAAAGGCTAGTAACTAAAGCAAAAAGAAAAAAATACCTCTAGGATTTGCCTTCCATATGTTTTTATTTGCTGAAGTTCAAGACCTTGAATTTTTTTAGGATTGCAATACTTCTTCAGGAAAGGGTCTTTTGGCTTTGCCTTTAAAAGAAATATACATATTAAGTATCATGCCTAGAAAAGCCAGTCATTGTCTTAGTTTGCTTAGCAATAGAGGGTAAGCAGTGTTATAAAAGACAAGCTACGGTCATCCCAGCAAACATTCTACCATTTGAGTTGGAGGTGGCAGGAGGAAGACCTTACCTTATAAATAAGGTCCTTTAGTGTCCCTTTTTCACTGAATGGTCTAATAACCAGTGCTGAAGATTCATTGGCAGTGGCAAAAGTGATTTTGTAAATATAGGGATGCTACCAAAAGAAGAAACTGTAGGTAAGTTTTAGATGACAGATTCTGTAATTCATTTTTTATTCAATTCATAAGAAAATATCTGCCTGAATTCTGTGCTTAAAGTAATAACTGGATTCTGTCAGTGACATCTGCTCAAGTTATTCAGTCTTAACCTGGAGTAAATACAAAGAAAACTTCACAAGGACATTGCTAATTTTCCACATAAATAATATTTTTTTTTTAATTTGCCATCTTTTTTTAACAAAACAGACTGACAGTTTAAACAAATAAAGAATCCAGCTCCATTAGCACTTGCACATGAGAAGCTTTGCTGCAGGCTTAAGTCATGCTAAGTTAATAAATTCATTCATGGTTTTATGCAGCTATGGCCCATAAGGAAACCTGGCATTAACAGCTGTCATAACAGTTTTATCTCTTCAGAAATTATTAAAACTACTTCCTGCAACTTTGAGAAACCAAATGAGACAGCGCAGTTGGAAATAAATTACACATGTAACACATACTTTAATTGCAGTTGCAATTCAGGAGAAGACCTCTTGTTCATGTCCTATTTTATACCAGTTTCAGTCTGGGCTGGGGACTGAAAAGCCTAGTTTTCAGCCTCTTCTGTTGTTTGCATCTGCTGAGTTCCAAGACTGCACAGGGGTTTTTCAGTTTAAACATCATCCTTTTCAGCCAGTTTCTCACACGCTTAACATCCTTAGAGAGAAACTCCTTTTGGAGTCAAATGCCACTTTTTCAGACAGAGATGCTACTGGATTTATAACATGGCATTGCTCAGGAGCTTAAATTGTCCAGCCTCCACTGTAGCTCTACTAAGATATTCCTGTTTTAAGTTCAAAGAACTGAAAAAATAGTGACACTCACTGCACTGCCTCATCCACTGCTGCCTGAGAATATCCCCAGCACACAGGTTAGCAACTACACCTAGACAGCACCATCCCAACAGCCTCAAAGTGTTGAGGAGCTGAAATAAAAACTCATGATCTCACACTGCTGCACAAGAAATAAAAAATACAATTAACCACAATTCTAAATCTCCTGTAATAATCCTGCAGGATTATTATTTATGCTGAGAACGTTACCTCATTGTGTGGGAAATGTAATTAAAAGGTTCAGATGTCTTTAAATGAAAGTAACTCTAAAATTACTAACTCTGTTTTCACTAGGCTACATGTGCTTTTGCAAGATCAGTCCTTAACAAGCACTTTTGTGCTGGCACAATTTAAAAGTCTTCAAGTAATACTCACAGAACAGGAAGAAAGAAGTTTCACAGCATACTGTAAGTCTTTGTCAGACAAGTATTTATCAGGCCCAAGATCAGCCTGGAAATAAATAGGAAAAGAATGGCATCATAATGGATGTTGCACTCCAAAAAGAAGATGTATTCTATATTCAGCTCTCACAAATTCAGACAGCTGCCTGAAGGTACGTTTTGAAGAGCAAGCAAGGAAATTACACATACAGAATGAAACTTGAAGAGGATGAATAAAGCCATCGTTTCACAACACAAAGTGTCTGACAGTAAAAAAGTCCTAATGCCTCCTTCCTCCCCATATCTGACATGCATTACTGCCACTGCATGAACTCTGGCAACCCCAAACTTGGGGACTGTGAACTGATAAGGCTTAAATCCCCCCATCTTCCTCTCCAGAGAAAAACCTTCCCTCCTACTACAGGCTTTAGTGATACCTGCTCTCCAGTGAAGTCTCACAAACAGCTACGCTGCTGTAATTAAGAGGGCAGCACAGTTCAGCACAGGAACACAAGCAAGTGTTTAATAACAACAAACTATTTGGTGTCAAAACATGTCTGCCTTAAAGGAGCCACATGCCTCTCTCACCTATCAGTTTGTCAGCAAAACTAAAGAACTGAGCGAGGAAACAAACCACTTCAAAAACGATTCCCTTGTTATTTTTCAGTGAGAAAATGTATGCTATAGTCAAAAGCTACACCATTACAACTGAAGAAACAGAGGTGCAGGAAAGGGAACAAATGATCAAGCAAACTGGATTTGCCACCAGAGGAAAGGAACACAGAAAGCTCTCACACCACCCATCTACCTAAGGGCTTTCAAGGCTCTCTCAAAGCCTCAGCACTTCAGTCAGTCTCTTGGTCACTCACACATGGGAGTCAATATAAATTAAATAAGCCTGGTTCATTAGGAAAGACTTGAGTAAGGGATGAAAATGTATATACCCAGCTTAACACTAGTCGTTCCTTTGGTTGATTCTTAATCTTCATTAAGAAGTATTTCTTACGTATTCGCCAACCTACAACAGAAGAGTCATCAACAGCTTGAATTAAAACACTACTACATCACATGGCTTACAGACCAGACAAGGTCTGTAAACTAAGACAGTATTGTCATCTCAGGACAACTCAGAGTTGGAAAAATAATCAGCCATGTTTCCATGCATCTCTGCTGTTCTTACCTATATCTTTCAATGGTTCTACCACTTCCCACTTTGGCTCTGATCGGAAGAACATTGAAACATGCTGTAAGGCAATTTCTGGGGAGGGAAAAAACAAACAAACAAACAAACAATACTTATTTAAGAGACTATTTATTTTCCACATGTTAGATAAGATCCGATGCTAGAAGGAAGCCTGCGGGAATTCAGACTGGAAGTCAGCAAAATCACTTTAAAAGGAAGCCAGATAAAAACACAGTTATAGGGTGTTTGCATTTTTAACCTGGGTACTCAAATCCACAGAGAAAAGAGAGAAAAAGCACTGCCTTCAAAAAACTCAGCTTACTGACTTTGCATTCTATCTGTACTAGATCTACATTTCCAAGTTGCAATCCAACACTCACAGTGAAGGTTTCCCACACTACATTAGATCACAAAATGTTTCTGCTATACCTGCCAAGGGGCTAACTTTTACACCTCTTTAACATGCACTCACATTGCCATTACTGCATGTAAACTAATCCATCCTGTCTTACTGCGTTATTCTGTCCTCTTCTGTGCAGGCAAAGGTATTTTGCCAGCTATCATGAACCAACACACATTTTGGGGGATGGGGGGGGGAAGGTCACCCTTCTGTTTACTAAAATCTCCCACAGCTGGGAATATAAACTGGTTTATTCATGAAGCAATTTGAGGGCAATTCTCCATGAGAAGTGGTGACAGCAGGGGGAGAAAGGGAATAATGCCAGCAAGGATTTTCTCCAACATGGTTTATCTTGGCATAGAAACACACCAAAAAGGTAGGGATGCACTGATCCTTCTGCACTGCATCTTCTCTCTCCAAAAACAGGCTAGGAAAAAGAGTGTGTGATAAATATCAGCTCACTGCTCCAGTATTTAAGAAATGACAAACTAGTGGTGTCTCCAAAGACCACAGGCAATGACTTGGTTGCTACTGACTTCCCAGCAAATTGCTGAAAAAACCAGTCTTGATGTAAATGCTCAAAATTAACACAGAAGTCACTGTGTCTCCTTGAGGCTTTAAAGTGCTTGCTCAGCATTAGCCAGACAAACTGCATCCTTCAAGAGTTACTCATAATTTACAGCTTCTCCACAGCTTATCATAAACATCCGGGAAATGTTCTTTGCACTCTGAAGCTGAAGACACATGAATGTTACAAAAAGGGAGAGCAAAGAGACAAGTGAAAAGGAAGTAGCAAGTTCCTGCTTCAGTAGGCTCTGCTTTTATGAAAACAAGCTTTGCATTTTGCAAAGAGTCAGTTTCCCCATGAACTACATCTGTGGAGTGGTTTTCATCACTAAGAGGAAGTTTTTTTCAGTCTATAAGAGAAATATTTAACAATTTCCAATGGCTGAAGTTGGACAAATTCAAAGAAGAAGCCTTTTATAGTGAGGAAAACTGATCACTGGGATATAATTTTAAGGGATGCAGTGATTTTCCAGTATTTGGGGGAAGAGGGTTTGTGACTATTCAAGCCTTGAAAAAGTACTCAACCTAGCTCAAACAATTAGTTCTAGGAAGTCTCACAACCCACAGTGATAGTGTGAGCTAGACAAGATGACCACAGTTGTTCCTGTTGAATTGAAAAACCTCAGAACCATGATTCAGAAGACTAGTTGTTACAGCAGAACACAGAGCTGACAAACTTAACTTCACCTTACACTCCAGTAGACAAAGAATTTCCAAACACCAACCCTCTCCATTTATCACAAACTGTGAAAATGTAGATGCTGTTCTCACCAACCCTCCTCCCCCAAGCTCTGCTCATGTAGATCTTGACCCTCACCACTCTGCTGTAAAAGAAGGCCAATGGTATCTTGGGGTGCATTAAGAAGAGTGTCTCCAGCAGGTCGAGGGAGGTTCTCCTCCCTCTCTACTCTGCCCTAGTGAGACCCCACCTGGACTATCATGTCCAGTTCTGGGCTCCCCAGTTCAAGAGGTTCAGGGATTTACTTGAGAGAGTCCAACAGAGGCTACGAGGATGGTTAAGGGACTGGAACACTTGTCTTATGAGGAAAGGCTGAGAGACCTGGGGCTGTTTAGTCTAGAGAAGAGAAGACTAAGAGGGGATCTTATTAATGTATTAAAATATCTAAAGGGTGGGTGTCAAGAAGGAGGAGCCAATCTCTTTTCAGTCATGGCCTGAGATAGGACAAGGGGCAATGGATTCAAATTCGAGCACAGGAAGTTCCACCTCAACATGAGGAAAAACTTCTTTACTGTGAGGGTAACAGAGCACTGAAACAGGCTGTCCAGAGAGGTTATGGAGTCTCCTCTGGAGACTTTCAAAACCCATCCAGATGGGTTTCTGTGTGACCTGCCCCAGATTCTGTGGTGGTCCTGCTCTGGCAGGGGGGTTGGACTCGATACCCAGAGGCCCCTTCCAACCCCTGCCATTCTGTGATGCTGTAAAAGAATTCAAATCATCAGATTTGCCAGTCGCAGCACGATTCTTGCACAGAGCTGGAGAAACATTATCCTAAATAATCAAATGCACAGTATGATAATTTAGAAGGTTGTTCTCCCCTCCACCCCCCATGCCTCAGCGTAAATCCTTGCCAGCATTAACGGAAGAGACACACACACTAAAGTGAAACTGTAGTGCAGTTTTGCAACTCCTCACTTACCAGTGTAGTTTACAGAATAGCTGTTTGGGTCCAAGAATTTTTTTACCAGTTCACAGTTGGACAGTAGGTGATGGGTAGTAATTACATCCAGATAGGCCTGGAGTCCCTTCTGTCTTTCCGCTATGAATTCACGCTCCATATTTCCAATCAATTTTTTTGGAGGAAGAGGTAGACTTAGAGTGGAGATCTTAAAAAGAGAGGAAAAATTACTAGCCTTGCTCTCAAAATGCCTCAGGGATATAAACTAGCAATCCAGAAACAAGAGATTCTCAGCCACAAGCTAACTACTGGGTAACTCTTTCTGCACGGTGTATAATCAAGCTTTTATGCTTTTCTAAGAACTATTATCAGGGTGAGCTAGTCAGACAACAGCTGCATCCCACTGTGCAGACGTAAGTGGAACTACACAGAGAATGTGAAGAGATACATTTTTGCTAGTGAGTCATGCATTTAAGATCAAACCACAAAACTTGCAGATACCAAATAGCTACAATTTTTGGCCAAGTCCTTTCTATGACAAACCACAGCACAAAAGCAATTCACACCTTACCATTTTCTCCAGATAGGATTTATGATTTATTTTTCCATGAAGTGCAGATTAATAACTTTCCTTTGCCTCTATTGCCTTTATAGGTAATTTAGAGCCCTTACTGTGTCAGTATTGTAAATCTGTAACATTGAACATGGTGCAACTTTTCCATTTGCTCTTCTGAATTTGTTGCACAAGTTTTAAACAGCTTTCAACCCAGAAAGAGCTCCAATCTACCAGTGGACGTGCAGTAGTTGTTTTATGTTGACATATGGGATTCAAAACTTCAGATAAAATCAGAGAAATATGTTGAAATAGGACAATGAAAAAGTGCACAGAAATTCAAAGCCTTGTATAAGGCAGATCAAAAGGATCATCTTTAGAAAACAAAACTGGGTTGCACACCATGTTTACATTCAATTACATCATGTGAACTGCCAGAATAAATTTTTCATCTTGTTAACACATTGTTGTCCTGCAGATCAAAGCACCTGCCTTGAGCACGCTGAATCTCCATGGGAGTTATCTTTAAGAAATGTGTACTGCAGGAATCAGTTACACCAGATGCAATAACCTCATTTCTAAAGCAAACAGCTCACCAGGGAGAAGATCAGGACTTTTGGTGTTGGACCAACTTTCATTTTAAAGAGGATTGGTTCAACAAACTGGAGTAGAAGTAGCAATCCCTTTCCTTTGTTCTCTTTTGTTTTTCTCAAAAACTAAATTAATTTCTGTTATTACTCACCTGGAAAGCCTGTCAAATCATAATCACCTTTACCTTCTTGACCAGACAGTTAGGTAACATTAGACAGAAAAGGACTCTAGTTCAGATGCTTTCAAACCACCGTTATTTGCTTTAGAATGTATTTAAAGAAACCACACGTCTGCTATTTTTCAGCAGAAAGTAACATTCACCCCCAAGTGTTTGTAGCTATCTGCCAAAACACACAGCACAGTCAGAACACTATCTACCACAGAACACCTCAGTGAGGTCCTGACCTTGGGCAGACCTTGCATGCTTTAAAACATGAGCAGTACTTCTCAGAGGCCCCAGCTCAGCACTGGAGCCAGGATGGGCTTCGCAACAGATGAACCTGGGAATTAACATTCTTATCTTCAAACCACAGCCCACTCAAGAATGTCTGTTCAAAAGCTGCAATAAAATGCTTCACAAAAGCCAGACATCTTCCTGCAAATGCTGTACCACTAGTTCACTTAACAGAGGAGAGGCCAACAATCTCCACACATCTCTGTCAAGTAAGGAAAGAGGAATAAATGCAGGACAGTCTGGAAGGAATTTGCAATCCAATGCACAGCTGAGAGTTCAGGGAATCTGGCTCCAAGCTTTCAGATGCAGATCAGGCTCACAGGTATACGTTTTCAAGGTGTTTGGTAGGACTAGCCTAGGCAGTTTGGAAATACTCAATCCCTACTATTATGAGGTAATAGCACCAGAAAAGCAGAAAGAAAGAAGCAGCAAAAAAGTTGCATTCCAACTCGGCTGCAGCTGTGTGTTCAAACACAACCACCCAAACCTATAGAGAGGTCAAGTATGCCACAAGAATTGGAAGAATTTGGGGCTTTACACCCAAAAGAAGCTCTTCCAATTTTTCCAGCAACATTTTAGTTTTGAAGGAAGGAGACTAGGTTTTGGTATTTTCTTATTGCTTTAAACTGTTTGGAGGGGGTTGGGTTGGGTTGTTTGGGTTTTGTTTGTTTACTCTAATTTCAATACACACCAGGTGAGAGTTTGAAGAGTTTAAAAACAACTCATGGGATCTGAATATTGCTATGAAATATTGTTGCTAAGAGTTCTGAATGGAAAGAACTGAGGAGTGTTGCATGTCTTAGTGGCTCAGAAAGCTTCAGCTCCAGCATCACAAAAAGCAATTTATAAAAAAACTCCAAAACAGTGGGAGAAAAGAGCAGTTTTAACAGGCTTCTTACCAGCTACTGTCTGCTGTCTCTCAAGCCCTGGCATGCAGAACTAGGCTGGAGGAGCAGTGATGTTGGTCAAAAGAGTTATCTTTGATAAAGGCTTAAAACTGCCCTTCTGCTGGGCACGTAAGAGATTTACACCTCCTAGGATGGCTCTCTGCAAGCAGAGGTACATCTTTGCCCTCCCAGACAGTGGAAAGCAAGCAGGAGCTTGAATATCACGGAGTGAGCAGTAGTTTTCACTGAAGGAGAGCAAGTGCTAATGACACTAATGACACAGCCCCCCTTTGCACACCCTCCTACCCAAGTCAGAGCATGTCTTGATGATTCTGTTTGATCTTTTCTAGCTATCCAAGCAGATGACATTTCTGTCCCAGATCTTCATTTCTTACAGTCACGAAATCTATCATTTCAAATTCCTCCTTGCCCCCACTCTGCAAGTTGCTGTCAAACAATTTCCTAAACCCTCCACTTTTATCACTCACCTCTGTCTCAAATACAAAGGCCTTTTCTTTCCATACTACATCATACATAACCTGTTTACCTTCACTTTCTAGACCTTCCACCCTTTCAGTATCTGTCATTTCTAAATTTCAAGTTTTAAAGGTCAGTTGCTTTTTTGAAAGTTACATGAGAAGGCAACAAAGCTTTTGCATGCCTTAACACATTCTACTCTCCACACTTAAGAGGAGCTTGTTATAGGGGGCTGCAAAAGTGAACTCTTTCTTTTCTTTAATACTATCTCAAAATTCTCTCCCTGTGGTCTTTATCAAAACTTGACTATGGGTAAGACTGCAATGGCCACTATGTACTGTGACAGACTAATAGCATCTCATTTCCTTGTGCTTCCATGGGTCCTTATCTCATCTTAAATCTTGGATTTCTTTGGAGCAGGAGACATCCTTGTCTTGCATTTATTCAACACATCACACAAGAGATTTCTAGGTCATGATGAAGTTCCTACATGCTACTACACATTCAATAAAATAACTCCACAACACAAACTGTGTTGTATCTGTGGAATTATGACTAATTTGCCCCCTCATCCATCTTCTAGCATAGGAATCAGGTATGGCAGACTATCAGAGCACACAGTTCAACATCCTTACAGGTTCTTGCTCTCTGAGGTTCATCAAGCAGCTAGCTGAACTGATGGGAGCTGTGGGGAGGGAGTGGAAGAAGTATTAAGCTCTTGAATTCACACAACATTTAACAAGGGGAAAAAAATGTCACAAAAATCTATCCTCTAGTCACAGAAGTGTTCACTTTTCATCTTGCTTGAATAATACTATGGAAATCTTGAGTAACAAGTTTCACTCCTGCAGATGCCAGTCACTGCTGCTTCCCCCCTTTTCCCAAACACACTCATGTACCCTGCCTTTTCCCACACTTACTAAAAAGAAATAATTGTCCCAAAAAAGCAAAAGAAAAGACACAGTAAGTCCAGTGTTTAACTAGGGAACCCTTTCCAGTGATAGAGAAAACCATCACATGATAAGCAGCATCTGGTTGTGCTTCTGGATGAAAATAAATAATGAGACACATAGCACTTCAATGCTGGATTTATAAGGTCAGTATGTGCCTTGGCTTTCTTCAAACCAAAGGAGGCACAAGCAATAACACAGGACACCGGAACAAGTGACAGCACTGAAGGCAAAGATTCAGTATCTGCCAATTTCCTCCATTTCCATATAAACTGGTCCTGTTTATGCCAAAACTAAAATTTCACAAGAAAAAACATACAAGTGAAACAAGTATACATTCACGTTACATTTGAAGTCACAGTTTCTCTTTACAGCTATGTGAATCTGTATTTCTTTGTATTCATTGCAATATATGAAACTACCCCAAACCATTTAAAATACATCCTTTATCAATGACTTTTTATATTTATATAAGAGTGAAAGTTACCTGCAAGCTATTATTGAGCAAGTCAAAGTCACTGTATCGCCTCACAATCTGCAAAATATAAAGACAAAGTTCAGGAAACACATTTTGTTGCCCATGACCATTTTACTCTTCAAAATCCCATCAGATAAAAGTAACTCCCATTTATAATCTTCTTCTTTTAACCATTTTTGTACAAATGCATAACAGCTGGATTTATATCACACTGCTAGAGATCAAAGAAGACCTTTTAATCTCATCTCAACCAGTAATAAAATGCATTTCTAAACGTTATCTTAAAACGGCTTAAAAAATAATGGTGAGGCAAAGTTGTCTGCAAACAAAGCATTTTTGCCATATTAGTTGCAACAACTTCTCATAGTCATCTCCAGAACTGCTTCTAGGTTTTGTTGGTCATGTAGCAGCAAGGCTGCAATTTCAGCACTAAGGAAGGCAAACTGGCATTTGAGATTTAAAAATGAGGGTTGTACCAACACACAGTAGTAATACATGACAAGCATTTTTCCTGGAATATTCACAATCACAGCAGACAATATGCCTTCTGTAGCTGGCAGCAAGACTGTTTTTCTCTTAGTTTTCAACCAAAAGTATTCGAGCACTTCATGTTCTCAATTCCAAACCAACACTTCCCTCTCCAGCTCAAATTAAAAAAGCTAGAAGAGACAATTTTCAAATTATTTTTCAAAAGGCATCCTGGTTACATGAAACATAGTTTAAGAAATTACCTGCCAACTGTTTTCTGCTGAAACTCCTCTCTGAACACGGATGATGTATTCCTAATAAAAGGAAAAAAAGTTATTAGAAATAAGAATTAATGAGCTAAAGAAAGGTACTTCTCCAAATATGACCACTATTCAATTAGGAAACACTGAGAAAGAGAAAATTTGGCCCCAGATTTTCAGTGCCTAGGTGAAGGTCAGAGCTGGATTTGCTCAGACCCATCACCAGCAGCTGACTCTCTGCTTCATGGAGTAGAAGGCAAGGAGAGGTCCAAGAGCTTGCAGACCTGTGAAACACTTCAACACTTTCATTCAGCTAAGGAGAAGGACAGTAAGAGCATACTCGCCACGCACCTCTACCAACAACAGCCGAAGAAACCGGACCTCCAGTGTCTAACAAGTAGCCCCCTGGAATTACTGCCACCATCATGACAGAAGAAACTGCCAGCAGACTCCTACAGCTGCCCAGACTAACTGGTTTTGTTAAAAAAAAGTTGCCACAGAAGCTTTGGGCTGTGCTTCAGTAACCAGAATGCATCAGTTTCTCATTATGATAATTCTTCATCTATAATGCATGCTTAATGTTAACTATTTATATACTAACTGCTCAGGTAGATCTAAATCACAGTGAACCACTTTTAGGAACTAATAATGCTCCCCCCAAAATTACATTCATAAAGCACAATTCTTGTCAGTCTCTTCATTTCAAGCTCCACTGTACCTTTGCAGACTAACACCTCCCACTAGATCAGGTTGCTCAGAGAACCACTCAACCTGGCCCTGAATACTTCCAGGATTTATCCCATTAACTCAAGACTAGACACCAGGTATTTTGCATGCCTACTCAGATGTACTTCAAGGAAGCCATGATTTTGTTTACCTCCACTCTGTTTAAGTTTGAAAACAGTTCTGAAAACTCTTTTGACATTTCAAAGACCATAAAGGAGGGAAGTCCTTTTCCTAGAAAGTGTATAATCCCCATTTTAGATATTGGTTAATTAACAAGGAAACAAAATTAATCAGGGCTAAGTGTAGTAACAGATACTTCCTTTACCATTTGCATACACAAAGCTCTATAAATGCAGCTCTTTTTCAAGTCTTATTACACAGCTAACACTATGGCCACCTAATTTACACTGAAAAACATGAAAATGGAGAGCCAAAAAGTAAAGTGCTGCCTGAGAAAATGCAACTTCCAACACTGAAGAGAGCTGGAAGAGGGGGAAGAAGCCACTCTCACACTTTCCTTTCAGCTGTACCAATCTGATGTTGTAGGAGAGGTCTATATCCCCAACGCCTTTTAAGCACATCCATCTCCTCTATGCTTGGCCAGGGGTGGTAGGAGCCACCGCCAGTGCTAGAAGCACCACTGAAGCCCCCAGGTGTCCCCAGGGAAGGTGCTCAGCCACACTGCACACCTGCTGCTACTCACTAAATTCGAGAAGCAGAAGTTCTAGAACAAATACCAATTCCAGCCATGGCTCACAGTATTTCTATGCTGGAACATGCAAAAAGCTCTTTGCATTTGTGCCAAGCAAGGCATGAGTACCCACCCAGTTATTGCCTGCAGTGCAGCAGCAGCACGTGAGAACCATTCGTTATTCAGCTCAGATTACTTCATTCACCCTGGTACAAACTTTCAAATGTATTTGATGTAAAGTACTGAATAATTTTTCTGTTTCAAATGCCACCTAATTTTGCTGAACTGCTCACATCAATAGGAGCCTTACACAAACAAAAAGGACAGATCAGGACATAAAGTACAATTTTTTCAAATATTAAAATGAATGCTGCATTCCAAATTGTCATTAATAGACAATGATGATACAACTATGAATAAACAAAGGCATTTCCAGCATTGTGAGTTTACATACCAAATTTGTCCATTCTGTAACTAGAAATCTATCTGGCATGTATCTGCATACCAACTAGATAATTCAATCAACTGAATGTTTGATCCATGAAGTATTACAAATTCTGCTTCACAGTTAAAAATCCACAATAGGCATTTATTAGTAACTTCTTTTGGGTACTGTGAAGCCCCTCCTGATTTTGGAAGCTGCCTTCAGAATCACACAGAACAAATTCTCCTCTTTCAAATGAAATGACATTAAAAGCTTGTATACTGAAAACCACAAATATACCATTGGATGCAAACCAACAAAGCAGGGCACATCAGAGAACCCCTCTGTAGAATGAAATTTAACAATTACCACCATGAAAAGTAAGTAGAGTAAATCAAGTATTATGACTATTCCAGACAAGAGGCAAAGCCAACACTCACCAGATTGGCATTATTCTGTGTGTTCAACCTTAACTAATCCAGAATTTATTTACTTAAGTTTCCTTCCAAAGCACAATGCTGCTCAGGCAAAAATGCTATTCCATTTTCTAAAGTTCACTGAAAACATCCTTCATCATCAACAGCTATCAAATATCAGTAGCAATTTTGAACCATCCTAGCCTTGTGAACAATTTCAAGACCAGCAAGCATGAAAACCAAAGTGACTTAAAACACTTAGTGTCCTAACAGTTTAGTTGGAAATGACAGACACCTGAGATGTCACAAACCAAAAAATGTAGCTATTATGCTGAAATGAAAGTGTCTCTTTTCAGGAAGTCAGCCTGACATGCTTTCACCATATTCCCTTCTCTTACCCATTTAAAATTATAAGTAACGTAAGCAAGAAGCCCAGATCCTCATAAACATTAACAAAAATCCACAGAGCTCATTGCAATTCAACCAGTGTAGTTACACTTGGAAACTGTGCATCAGAAACCAACTAAAGGGACACCTGGAAACCCAGATTCACCACAGGCTTTTCCTGTTTTGTGACCATTGCTGCATTTTGGGAAGTAGGAAGAGGCTCCTTCACACACAACTAAAAAATTGCAGCAATTGCTTATTCAGTAAGTCCCAAAAAAATGTTGGCTGCTTCTCTGAAAACCACGTCAGTGATGATTCACCATGTTCAGTCACTCATCTTCTCTAGGGTTTTGAAAGAAGTTGAGTTATTGCCCAATCCCTTGTAGCACTTACTCTTTATCCAATGATTAAACTCTTCTATTGTACCCCAAGAAAATGCTCTCAGGCAGGCAGAATACAAATATTCATTAGACAACCATCAAAGCATCTTATTGCATGCACCCACTCTGATCAATGTAACAGGTGTTTCTTCTGTAGAGCCTAGTGATAAACACTCAGGGCTCAGAGCTCATTCTCACAGTGAGATTATAATTAAAAAAATAAAAATAAAATAAAAAAACACCAAACAAACAGATTTGGGCCTCAACTATTTCTTCCCATACAGACCCAAGCATTTTCCCACCCTGCTGTGCTTTGGCACCCAAAAGCACCAAGTCCCCTCTTTATGTCATGGGGCTCACAACCTAAACGAGAAGAGCATCGCTCTCCAGACACAGCTGTTAGTTCTACCTCACCACCAAACCCTCTCCATCAGTGCTGATCATCATGAAGAACTGGCCATCTCAGCACTACCTTGTCAATACAACCAATTAATAAGCCTAAATGGGCTTCTGGTTTGGGTTTGTTTTTTTTCTCCTAGAGTTGATAACAAAATTGAAAGTCAAAGAATACCTGGAGTAGAATAGCCACAATAAGAAATACAACCCCATTCCCAACATCTGCCATGGCTACACATAATCAGGAGACCACAGTAAGGTGAGTTTCAGTGAGAAGCTGATACTTCCTATTGCTTCCACAGGGCAACAAGCTTGTCTGGGGATTATAATTAGCACCACTGATATATGCTTCCCATAGGACCAAAGAAGAGCTTTCAGCTCTGCAAGAAAAGAGCCTAAATGCACAAAAGCCTTTGTGACTCTGCCAAATTCTGGTTTGTTTAGGAAAAAAACCAAAACTGAATGACGATAATTTTCTTCTGAGAATTCAATAGTGGGACTGAAACTCGGCCCATAGGACATCAACGAAAGTGTAAGGAAAACAGGCACTCTC
Source organism: Apus apus (assembly GCF_020740795.1). NCBI lineage: Eukaryota > Metazoa > Chordata > Aves > Apodiformes > Apodidae > Apus > Apus apus. The sequence goes on from NC_067290.1 coordinate 6,972,309, forward strand.
AGAATGGCTCCTGTTTAGCTGCATGATGTGACACAGGAAAATAGGATGGGAAAGGCTTCAGAAATGGGTAGTAACTACTGGAGCTCAGTCCTGCTGAGAATTTTGGGGATCAACAACCAGGCTCAGTGTTAGCTACGTTCATGCAGAAATTCCCATGGCATCTTTCCCTTTGATATGCACGGCTCAAAGTCTATGACTCAATTTACCAGAAAACTTCAAAGCAGCCCTAAGAGCTGCAGGTTGGCACAGAAAGGACTCAGCTTAGGGAAGACAGAGAACCTCCCAATACTGATTTTGCTCACAGGCAGCAACTACACAGGAGCCACCAAGAAGGCTGTAAAACTATTCCCCAAGACAACCTCCCTGACTCCCACAGGTAAGGTTTGCACATCTGCTGCTCTTCCTGCCAATACTGCCAAGGCAGTTCCTGCCACAACCCTCACATTCCAGCAGCAGTTCAATACACATTTTCAAAGATGCCAAGCAAAGTGGTCTTACCTATGGGATCATTTCCTGGCTGCTCAGATCAGTGAAGGATGTGGAAACCTGTGCTGCGAGGAGGAGGTCAGGAGCAGGGAAGGCTGTATGACCCCAGCTGCACACTGCCATTTCCTAACACCTTCTTCCTACCACTGGAGTGTTGGATAGTTTCTGAATAAGAGCATTTTCCAAACTTCCCCGTGGATAAGTGACAACCATGCTGCATTTCTCCAATCCTTTGCCAAGAACAGTTTCACAATCACTGCCTGGGATTAACATTATCCTGAATTTACCCATTTTCATGCAGAGCCAACATTTAGGTGTTGAGGTTTTTTCCCCAAAAATTCAACAAGATTATTCCCTGTTATTCCTGCACTTGTTAAAACATCAGCAGCTGCTCAAATAATCTTGTTAACATTACCAGGTGAAAGTTACACAGCAAAGCACATCCAAGTGTTTAACAGTTACTATTTATCTTCTTTCCTAGTTTTTGAAACAGAAAACAAGCAGGAAAGAAAGGCTTTTGCAGAGGCAAAATAGGAAAGAACAAGTGGGGAATTTAGAGACTCATATAATAAAATGTAGAGAGTCTTGCCAACACTGGGAAATACATTCTGTTTTCCCAATAAAATAGTCTCTAAATTTCTGCCTCAGGATAGTCCATCTATTTTTCACAGATTTCTGCTGTACATCTGTTTAATCCAAGAGGCTTGAAAAGCCAACTATTATAAAGATCCAGGTCACCTTCAGGTCACAACAACTGCAAGTTTCAAAGGGCTTTATTTTATAAGCATTAAAGAGAGGAAAGCGTAATTAAGCATGAATACAATCCCTGCTTAAGTAGGCCGGATTGAAACAATTTCTAGTAAAGAGCTCTTTTAAATGTTTATTTAGAAAATCTCCCCTGTGAAAAGGAGGAACAGAATCAGGAAAGCTCCTCAGACTCAGGGACCTCTTAGCTACAGGGCACAGGATTGATGTGCTGTTGCACACCCTGCCACCAAGCCCACCTGAGGTAGGAGCAGCAACAGTGGTGGTCACCTGCATTTTAAACAATGCAGATGTTTGGCTGAGGACATTATACAGTTCCACACAGGCTGCATCCCTGGTGTAGTAATGAGGAAGCCATTTGGTAAGTGAAGTAGGACAACTGCAGAAAAAAAATGGGACACACATTTACATGCAATGAAATGTACTGAAAAAGAAAAGCTCTGCAGAGAGACAAGAGAAATAACAGGTCTTCAGTATCCTGCACCACCATGGCCTTCACCAGAAAAGAAAAACATTCTTGTGTTTTTCAGGAAATAGTGAGGAGGCAATAAAAATATTCTAATTACACTGCAAGATCTCTAAGGCAATGGATTTACTGAGGTGTGATACTGCAACTAATATTTTGACTGCAACATTGCAGGAGCTGCAAACTCAATACCAATTTAGTAAGTGCACTGGTGGAAACCATAAGGTTGGGACATCTAAAATTAGGTGTGATGAAGCAGAGACCTTTTTTGAGCTCAAGCTGGGGGAGGTGGTCAAGCTTAGTAAATCCAGTGGAAGAACTTCATTACCAAAACCTCAAACAAGTGACCTCTAAGAGTCCCCTGCCTAAAGCCACCTCTAAAAGTACCTTCTTTTTTTTTTTTTTTCAAAAGTGAAGGAAACTTTGCAGTGATTGAATTCCTTACACAGCAGATGTGCAAAGTCCTTTTCAAGCTTTTAAAATAAATCCTGTGTTTCTAAAAACATATGGGTCCGTTTTTGTATCACAGGACAATATAAGAAAAATATAAATGCCTTTTCAACATTTTTCTAATCTAAAAGCTCTGAGTGTCAACACTTGTTGCTTAAGGAAAACTAAAAACTCTGGAAGTATGTTAGGAGAGGGATTTATTTCAGCTGTTCACTTCCAAATGCTTTTAAGACAACAATGTGCTGTAGCAAAATTGGCTATTTCACTTCTTCAATTTCAACATGAAACGTATGAAAAAGGAAAATCACTTCAGAAAGGAATGTTCAGGAGTATCTGTATAACCTGCTGGTGGCTGTACTGCTGCAAAATGCTTTAAAACTTGGATGTAGAGACGTGCAGTGCTTATTAAGGAATATGTCTAGATTACTGTGGAAGAAAATAGCATCCTATTTTAAGGCTTAGGAAGAAAGTCACTTTTAAATAGTGAATAAACAGATGAAATATTGCACTATGAAGTGAGTTCAATAGCCAAAATTTATTAAAGCTTTAGTGCTGAAAATGCCTCCATTGACAGAACACAACATTTGGCACTAAGATGAGACATTTGTAAATTGCTTAATATATTGGATGTAATTCCACTCCTATTGAATTCAAGGAATGCAATGGCAACAACTTCATTTACTGCAAAATGGCTGGTACACACACCTACCAAGAGCACTGACCCATGCCCATGAACAGGTGCCCAACACGCTCTGAAAGTCACACAGTAACTCTCTCCTCTTCCACAGTGCCAGTGATTGAGGCACATCACAGGAGACAACATGAAGCTGACAGAGTTTGCTCATGTAATCTCGAGTCTATTAACTGAGGTACCATTGGAATGTGCCTACAACAGAAATTTATTTGGCTTTCAAAATGAAAAGGACTCCATAAACACTGCACTAGAGAATTATTCCAACAAAACTGACACTGCTTGTGAGGCACTTCACTGGGGAAACAACTTCTGTAGAAAACCAAAAGTCATCTATTTCATCTTCAATTATAACTGGAAATAAACACACAGAAAGAAAACCTCAGCTGTCAGTTTCTTTGTTGCAACACAACAAAAGCATAAAGATAAGGTATCAGCTGAGAAGTAAGAAATTCTGAGCTCTTCTAACTTGAAAGAAACCTAAAGAGCTTGTGAACATACCAGAAAATTTTAAAGCTTATTTTCTAAAAATCTAAGAAACACGTTTTCTAGAGGCTTGACCTGGTCTTACTAAGGAAAAAGCGTAAACCCTCAAAAGTACATTTTAAATACTAGCATTGTCCCTCCTTAGGTTTCTTGAAAATTCCAGAGAGTATGTAGTAGGTTCAGATTTGGTTTCAGTTTTGTTTTTTTTAACTTTATACCTTCATCTCCAGGAAACAGAAACTTGGCCCCTGCCAAGTACAGCCCTTGATTCAATGCTATTAAGTTTACACTCACCCAGTCTGTTGTATTAAATTTAAATTTACAGAAGCTGCTTAGAACAATAGGCAAGCAAACTATTCATTTAACACAAGCTTCAGCATGGTATTTCACCACATCTACAGAGCTTTTCCTAAAATTCTTCACCTTTTCCTTAGGTAGTTATTCAGAAGACTAGCTATTTTCAGCACTCATATAAGGTTAGCATTATTACTAGCTCAGTTGCCATCATTAAAGGTGCACCTAACCCAGGCCTAAATCATCTTCGTATGAGTGTTTTTATAAGCAATGATCTACAGGAAAAAAAATTACAAATGCAAGCTGAAAGCAACTCTTGCAACACGAAGCAGCATTATAAAATCTTAATACATACTGCTGACAGAAGAAGTAGAACATTTACTCATGGGTGCCTTTGCATTTCAACTTCAGAACAAGTCTAGCATGTGAAGACCTCGTTCTCTAAACTTTAGTTTGCGGTGAAGAACTGTATAGATCTACATCTTCTGAAGATACCATTTTGACACGGGAGGAGGAACAAGCTAAAAAAGTGTTCAGTTAAAGACAGCCTACTTCCTTACATCTGTAATGTAACAAAGTAAAATACAGTCTTAGCACCTCCCAAAAGCACTTCAAACCTTATTTCTGAGCGGGGCTTCAATTACACATCTCTTCAAACACGGGGTTCTATTTGTCTGGCTTATTTAAACCAGAAAATTTCAAACCAGACACAGCGTCATGCACCAATAAACAACTTATTCAGATACCAGGGACATAAGATGAAGCGTCCAAAATTACAGAATAGTTAACTTACATCAAATAAGAAACCAAGTCTGTGTTATGGCTTCCTGGATTTTGTTATTCCACACTGCCTCTATGTTAACCATCTGTGCCACACACACTTCAAGCCATCTTTCAACCATCAACAGGGCTTCTGCAGTAAAACAAACAATTACTAATAGATGTATCTCAGAGACAGATTTTAAATCAAAAGGCACAGTGCTCTAGCGTTCTGTTATTAGCAAAGATCAGAACAAATCAGTAGAGAATTTTTTCTGATCATCCGTTAGTACCAGAATACAGAGATGAAAGACAGATTGGGGAGCAACATTTCCTATCACACTCACCCAGACAAGACAACACACATACACAGAGTGTGGATTGAAAAACTACTCCCAAGTGCTCATTCTAAAAGAATGTTGTGACACTTCTTGTTTTCTAACCAGAATCATGCAAACCAAAGGAAAGAACACAAAAAGCTATTGTCGTTTGCACTAGCAAAGAAGTGTAATAAGGCATGAGGGAAACACAATAACAATGAAACTGTAATCTGGACAGCTAACTGGGGAGTATTAGAAGTTATACAACTTTTCACAGGACTTGGCCCGTGCACCCTTCAGCTATTGAAACAGGTTAAAAGTATGAGGCTTGCCAGAAAAGAAACCTCGTTGGTTTTATTTACAAAAGGAGTTGCAACAATTGAGAGGCACAGCCTGCTGCAAGATCTTCTGGACAATTTCTTGTGGGTTATTTCTGTTCTGAGGAAGACTGGACCCTCAGTTAACCCAAGTTCCTCACACAAAGAAAACCCAAACATTTCTCATGTGCAGATTACTTCTAGGAAAAATATTTAATAAGACATATTAGTTGTATATCCTGTGGTGAACCTACAAGTACTGTCACTCAGGTTAAGACTATTTAGCAGATGCAAGGAACCTGGAAGAGAGAGCAACAACACAGGAATCTGAGCTGTGCAAGGGGCAGAAGGAACATCCTCTCTCCGTTTAAAACAAGCTTCCTGCTAGCCCACGGGCTGCTGAAGTACCTGTGGCCTCCTTTTTAGCCCAGCATCCCCGCTCTCAGCTAAAGCAGGGATTAGAAGTGACAGCCAGTTCTCTCTCTGGTTCACAGTACTGCTTCGTCATACCCTAAGTAAACGCAGTTTTTAAACTGGAAAACAATTGCAAACAGGAGATTATGAAATTTGGGCTTATTACTGCATGCTCCCAGACAAGAGAGTTCTCAGGGAGGTGGTGTGCGTATGTTCTAGGCATCCCAGAAGATTTAAGCCGTGGCAGGGCTGGTCCATCTCTCCTCACAAGGAGCAAAGCGGGGCCGGACCCTGCTCTGCAGCTTTCGCAGCCCTCGCTACCGCCGCACAGCCCGGCCCGCAGGCAGATGTTGCCCGTTCAAACCGAACTTCATCGCAGCGACTGAAACGCCACAACCAGAACCCACCTCCGCTCCAAACGCTGCGACAGACCCCGAGATAAAACAGAAATCGCAGCAACTCGGAGGGCACCAGGCCTTCCTAAGAGTCCGCGGGCACGAGTCCCAGCCCCCCCCAGGCCCGGGCACTGCCGGCACCCCGGGCTGCGGCAGGATAACCCCTTCCCGGGGGAGCAGGAGCCCAACAACTCCGGGCTCGCTGCAGCCCGGGAAGCGGCGGCACCGCCACATCCCCACACAGGGGCTCCCCGGCCGGCGCAACCCGCCCTCCCGGGCTCCGGCCCCGCCGCTCCTGCCCCGGCCCCCGCCCCAGCTGCCCCGGGCCCTGCCCGCCGCCCTCCCCGCTACCCTCCGGCCTCGCTCCCGCCGGGCTGAGCCGCAGGCCCCCGCACCGCCCGCGCCCCGGAGACGGCCCCAGCCGCCCTCCCCGGGACGCGGCTCCCTCCCGGTACCTCGCCCCGCTCCCCCTGCCCCCCCCCCCCCGCGGCCCGGCCTGCCCGCCGGCCGGCGCCGCTCACCGTGTGGGAGTGCAGGCTCTGGCTCGCCTCGATCTGCGCTGTCAGCGGGACCGTGTCGTCCAGCAGCACCTTGCCGGCCAGCGGCTTCTCCATGAAGGCCATACCGAGGGTGGAGAAGGGGAACCCGCCGCTTCCAACCTGCTTCCCGGGGCAGCTCCCGGCGCGGCCGCCGCTGTCAACACGGCAGCTCCGCGGCGCCGCCACGCGCCCTAGCGCCGCCGGCCGCCAGGGGGCGCTGCGCTGCGCCCGCGCGCGCCTGCTCGGGGCAGGCTCGGGGGCGCGCGGCGGCGGGCGGGGGCGGGAGCGCGCGGGGCGGCGGGAGAACCGGGCGGGAGCGGGGGGGGCAGGGGCAGGAGCTGGGGGTGCAGGAGCCGGGGCAGGAGCGGGGGCAGGAGCTGGGGGGGCAGGAGCTGGGGGGGCAGGAGCCGGGGGGGGGGGGGGAGCTGGGGGAGAAGCCGGGGCAGGAGCTGGGGCAGGAGCTGGGGCAGCAGGAGCTGGGGGAGCAGGAGCTGGGGGAGCAGGAGCTGGGGGAGCAGGAGCTGGGGCAGCAGGAGCTGGGGCTGGGGCAGGAGCGGGGGGAGAAGCTGGGGGTGCAGGAGCCGGGGCAGGAGCGGGGGGAGAAGCTGGGGGTGCAGGAGCCGGGGCAGGAGCGGGGGGGCAGAAGCTGGGGCAGCAGGAGCTGGGGCTGGGGCAGGAGCGGGGGGAGAAGATGGGGCAGGAGCTGGGGGGGCAGGAGCTGGGGGGGCAGGAGCCGGGGCTGGGGCAGGAGACGAGGGGGCAGGAGACGGGGCTGGGGCAGGAGATGGGGCTGGGGCAGGAGACGAGGGGGCAGGAGACGGGGGGGCAGGAGACGGGGCTGGGGCAGGAGACGGGGGGGCAGGAGACGGGGCTGGGGCAGGAGACGGGGGGGCAGGAGACGGGGCTGGGGCAGGAGACGAGGGGGCAGGAGACGGGGGCAGGAGCTGGGGGAGAAGCTGGGGCAGGACCCGGGGGGTCAGGACCTGGGGGGGCAGGAGCTGGGAGGGCAGGAGCCGGGGCTGGGGCAGGAGCTGGGGCAGGGGGTAACTGGGCCGGCAGGGCGAGCGCGGCTGCCCCGCGCTTTGCTCTCGGTAAGTCGCCCCCGCTGCCCGCGTCCCCCCGGTGCTCCGCGCCGCCCCGCTGGCACGAACGGCTGCGGCAGCTTCAGCGCGGGCTGCGGGGAGGGGATTGGCCCCGAGACGCTGCTGGTCCGCGCAGAGAGGGGGAGATGGCCAAGGGCTGGCGCACCTGCTGCTCTTCACCTTTGGGGTGTGGTTTTCCTTTTTTACTTAAACATTCATAAAAAAACCTTCTACTCAATTGGTAGATTTTTAGGTTTGGCTTGGTTGTTTGGGTTTTGGTTGTTGGTTGTTTTTTTTTTCAAAACACAGATTTAAATGTTTTTAATTGAGTTCCAGAGCCTGGCTTTCACTGCAGCAATGTAGAAAACTCTTTATTTCAATATGACTTGTGGAACGTTTCCTTTTCTCTTCTTACATTGTACATAGGAATTAATCTCACTGAAGATGCTGCAGAGCTTGAGTTTGTGGTACACTTCAAACAGTTACCCTAAGTAGCCTGGTCTCTCCATCTTGCAACCCCACACTGTGGTGAAGCAGCTACATCTCAGGCTGGAACAGCAATTTTTCCAAACAGCTCCTACAGTAACTCCAGAGGTCAGAGTCAATTTGATCCCTTTTCTTAACAGACATTAACATGACAGCTTCCCACCTAGTGAGGCAGGAGGGAAGGAGCACACACCTGCTTTGAACAACAGCACTTTGTACAGCAAAAGCCCACGGTGAGGCAGCAACTTAAGGCAGAAGGGAGGGAAACGGGAAGTGAAACAGTTTCCATGGACAAAATAAGGTCTCACCAAGCACTGGATCCATGCTGTGAACTGGCCAAACCCCGTGCTTTGGAAACAAAGGGCACCTCGAAGTCCAACAGGTGAAACATTGCCCCTCCCTCCAATCCAGTTTGTCTCCACACCCGGGGTTTGCTGTTACAGCACAGCTGCTCTGCAGAACACGACCTCACACTCAGTGTCACTGTTCCAGCAGTCACCTTCCTCACAGCTTAAGGACAAACTCATTTCATAGCAAACAACTTTTGATCTCGTGTGCAGCCAAGGAAAGTCAGGGATTGCTGCTGCAGAGAAAGTGGAGGGATGTTAACCATCTTTTCCTAGACGTTCACAAGCCACCAGCTGAAGACAGGCTGCACTTTTACTCCCCATTGTTCCCAGAAGAAAAAGTTTCTTAGTGTAAAATAGTCTTGATGCTGGTACTAAAATAAATTACCAGCACCAGGGTACTTTCTGTGGGCAAAGGGGAATACACATTCACACAAGTAAGCAGAGAGAAGCCACAGAGCTCACTCTGCAGAGCTGCCCCTTCTGGTCTTGCAACAGGGGCATAAGGAGGCAGTAAGTATAAGCAGTGACAACAGGGCTTCTTAAAAGCCTTCCCTTTGCTTCTGGGAGGCAAGTTTCAGAGGCACTTATCATCAAGACAAATTTTTGTTTGTTTATAATCAGGTTTTGTAAGGCATCTCAAGAACGTGGAAGTATTACAAGACCCACATCTGCAGCTCTGTCAGAGTAAGTTGTTCATGTGAAGGCTGACTACTGACTTGCAAGGGTAAGGAAGATTTTACTAGATAGAGCAAGGCAACAGAGCTGCCATGGAGATTGCAGAGCCTGTGGTAGGTGTCAATACCTCCACTTCTGACCTGCTTGTTAAACACACAGCATTGTCCCTTCCCACCAGTGCTTGTTACCAACACAACTTTTATAAAAAGAATTAACTGAACACAACTAGTACGGACCACAATTTTCCCAAAGATAACAGCCTCAGTATTAGCCCCACCACTCCAGATTTCCCAGCCAAGGCTGGTCCAAATGTGCCACCTCCATCAGAGCAAGTGCCTAGTTCCCTTGGCTTCATCTTGGCAGCACACAGGGGAAAATGGAAAGCTCTAAGGTTAATGCAATTCTATCAAGATTAAGTTTGTGTCATCTTTGAATCATTTTGAAGTTTTTTGTTGAAAATTTACTGGATTAAGTAATATCACATAAAAAGACAGAGTCAAAACCACCAAACCAAAAAGCATATATTTCTGACCTTTATAGTAAAGCAGCACAGGATCAACAGCTCTAACTGCCTGGCACCAGGACTTTCACCATCCCTTCCATAACAGTCTTTTCATTTTCTCTGACTTTACAGGATACTGAGATGTGTGCAATAGAACCCTTCAGTCGCTTAACTTCTGCTGCAGCTACAACTTCTTCACCAGTATATAAAGGAGCTGGAAATCGGATCTCCTGAGAAAGAAACACACAGCCTTGGCCAGGCATTTTAGTGCCCAGAACTGCAGAAATAAGTCCATTGATTAAAACTCCATGTACAATAGTTCTCCCAAACCTTGTTTGCTTCGCAAAATCTTCATTTAAATGCAAAGGATTCGTGTCGCCTGTTAAATCAGAAAATGTAACAACATCATTCTGTGTAAAAGCTTTGGTAAGTTGAGCTTTGTCTCCAACTTTTATGTGTAAACTCTGTGGTGAAGGACGTCCAGGCAGTGAGTTGATAACTGCTAGCTTTGCCAAGGCTCTCTGTTGGAAATCCCCTCCCAAAATTCCACATCTGAAGCGCTGAAACATCTCAAGCAACTTCTGCTTCCTACAGCCAAACCAACAACCACATTCAGTCCAGGATCAGTTCTCTGCTGTTGCCAGATAATGCCAGAAGAAATGGAGATGTCTGGTTTGGGGGGAAACAAAAACAAAGCAAGAAACAAACTACAGCATTTAAAACAAACAAACAACACAACTGAACATCAAATGCACTCAAAGTTGAAAATACCTGAATTTCCCTTTTACATAAAGGATTAAAAAATTAGAGCTATGCATGGCAGAATTTTGCTTAGCCATTGCTTCAGAGGCAAAGAATTATTGTAACTGAATGTATCAAGCAGCCTCCTCAGGAAAAAATAAACTGTGGATGTGCATGTTCATGCATGCATTTTGAAATGAGGTCAGCTGACATCAATTATTAAAAAGGGAAGAAATGGAGTAGTGGGAATGAAAAATGGGACCAAGATGTGGGCCAAGAACAAAAGTTTCCAGAAATTCTTTTCTTGCAGATGTATTAATGAGATCAGGACCTCTCATTGGAGTGAAACCATGAAGTAATGAGTAACATTTTACAAGATCAATTATAAGATGCGAATTGCTTCAACACAGGCCTACATGCCTGCACTGAAAGCATTTCACTCCCAAACCAAGATGTTTTTGCAGCTAGGCCATCTTTCTCTGAAGGAGCAGGGTGCTCAGCCAACCAGACAGCCAGAGAGGGCTGGCATTTGGGGGATGCCATCCAGCCCCCCCAGGGCTTTACCTGCAGCACTCGAAAGGCACACTTCCTGTTCTGGTAGGAGCCCAGCAGTGTTAGAGCACTCCACAGCTTAACAAGGCCACTGTGCAAAAAGAAAACACAGTATATTAACAGAATTTAATTTTTGCAGTTTTCCTGCAGTACAAACATCTTGAATGAAAACCACCTTACGTAAAAAGCAACGAAACCTTAACTAAGTTTAACAACAGGTAATGTCACCAATGAGTTTTAGTAGCAACACTGCACCATGAAGGGTTACTGCAATCTCTTGTCCCTGACATGCAGAGATACACACTGTAACCTCTTCAAATCTACTTTACCAGCCCTGCTCTTGTTCTTTCTGTGCCTTTAAGCTCCCTCTTCTCCTAAATCACCTGCAGTTATTTCAACAGTCCTGCCAGACCATTCTGTTTTAAAGCAGGAATAATGCACCAATGCACACAGGTTACCAAATCTTAGTGAAGTTTTATTTTCTGCATCCTCTATGCAGACATCTGCATCTCAGACTTAATCCTTTGAACACCATTCTTTATTTAAGAGTTCTGTTTGCTTACGAAAAAGCATTTTCATGGCAGTATCTGAGGCTGGTACCTACTGCACCTTACCTGCTAATAACTCTTAATATGGCAGATAGAGTTTTTTCCTCGTATGTTAGGACATCCACAGGCAAAGCTGCTCCAACCTATAAACAAATGTTATTAAATAAGTCTCATCCTGTGCTCTTACCGTAGTTTATAAGCAAGTGAATTTACCACCAGCACGTGACATCATTAAAGGTGTTTGCTCCAACCTCACATGGGAATTCCAGCTACACCACTTGACTTTATACAGCTCCCTTCCTCTGAGCTGTTTAGACAGGAGCCACTTTTAGTTCCACATTACAGCCGGAGAAAGAGGGAGCCGGCAGTGACGTGACCTGCTTAAAGACACCCATGGATACTGCAAACAGAGCCAAGCAGCAGCAGCGCGGATTTCCCCATCCAAGAGGCTGTTCCCTTGCCACGCGTCTCCTTTTAAAGCCTCGCTAGGGAAAGCATCAATACCCCAAATTCTAAAAGGCAGATAGGCTGGAGCAGAGTCACAACAGGGACCGGAGAGCGGCTGAACGGCGGGACAATCCGCAGACGCTTCTCCTGCCCCCGCGGCCCCAGGGCTCCCATCAGCCCGAGCCCTCTCCCCTCGGCTCAGACTGCGGGGCCAGAGCCCCCAGGGAAGCGGCGGCAGAAGGCAGGGAGGGCCGCGCCGGCCGCTCCCCCGGGGCTCTGCCGGGCACAGCCCGAAGCCGCCAGCGCCGGGCAGCGGCCCCGTCCCGCCGGGCCCACCTCTCCGTGCAGCTCCCTCAGCGCCGCCACCACCAGCTGCTTGAACTGCGCGGCGCTCGGCCGGGCCCCGCCGTCCGGCAGCTCCCTGCGGGGAAGCAAGAGCAGCGGGCAGGCGGGCTGGCGGGGCGCCCGGCGGGGGGACGGGGGGCGGGGGGGCGGCACGGGCAGCCACACTCACAGGCGGACGCGCAGGTAGTGGTGCGGGGCCGCGCTCCGCAGCACCCGCCGCTCGAAGGTGGCGGCCGGCGGCTCTGCCCGCGCCATCCGCCCGCCCCGCCGCCGCAATGGCGCCCAGACCCGCCCCGCTGCTCGACGGCGGGGCCGGCGGCCCCCGCGCTCCGCCCCGCCCCGCCGAGCGGGCCGGGCCAACCGGGCAGGCGCGGGCCGGGGCCGGGGGGTGCTCGGGGGGCTCCTCCGGCACCGCTTCAAGCGCTGACGGCCCCGGGGGAGCCGCCCGCCCCGGGCACGGCTGCCCTGGCTCGGTGGCTGCGTTCCACGGGGCAGGCGTGATCCTCTGGGAAGGGGAAACGGGCGGTTCCCGGATCTGCCCCCCCTCTGATGGCAAGGGGGTTGGAATCGGGTCACCTTCGGGATCCCTGCCGGCTGACACCCCGCTGAGACCCCGCGCTGGCGAGGGGAGCAGGCGCTGAGCCCCGGGCCTGCACCGCGGCCGGCGGGGAGCGGCTCTGGAATTAGGCTGTGGGGAAACTGCAGGAACAGAGGGTGTTTCCGAGCGGTACTCGCTAGGCTTTAGCTCCAGAAAGACAAATACTGAATGCTCCACGCTAGACGTGCTGTTGGAGAGGGGCTAGCAGGGATGCGCCGTCATTTCCCCTTTAGACAAGCTGTTGGTCCTGCTGCAGCCCCGGGGGCTGGTGCCTGGCACCACGGCAGGTTGCACACCCTCGGGGCTGTGTGGTGTCCTGGCCTCTGTTTTGCGGTACGCACAGCTGAAACAGCTCTGAAAAGTACACAGAAGCGCTTTGCATGTCCACCGGTCAGCACCGAGTTAAGGCAAGAGAGTAACGCGAGTCCAGCACCCGCAGGACTGGGTGAAGATCGGTGTGAAATGCATCCTGCCGAGAGAAACAGCGGAAAGGAGGGACGTGTCTTTGCCAAAATGATGAAACATCACCCTCAGCATAAGAACTTCACAGAATCTTACTTTTTTAAAAAATTATCCAGAAATTAATACTCCTCCCAGCAGGGTAACACTGCAGCAGACTAACCCCCATCTGATGCACAGGGGAGCTGGGGCCCAACTCACAGGGCACCATTTGCCTTTACTATCAAGCTGCTCAATCCATCAAAGGAACTTCAGAGGAGTTCAAGACGTTTTCTCTGTTTGGATTTGGTGTTTTTTCTCGGTCCCACCTGCTTGGCAAGCTTTGGACCTGAGCCCTAGCACACTGTCGGGCTGTAAAGGGCACATCTCCCTCTCTTTTACAGGCACTGACCTCATCTTCCTACTGCTGCTGACAGCATATTTGTGTCAGCTAAAGCCCTTAGTGATTTTAAAGAGGTATTCATAAGAAAACAGAAGCAGACACCACAAAAGCCTCTCTGAGAGGCTTCACCCCTGCCTCAGGCAGATACAAGCATTCAGCAGAGCTAGTTTACAATGGTTCCAAAAAAATTAAATTAATAATAATGACAAATTATTAAATAATTTAGTGCTATAGGTTTCATGCTCCCCCAAGTGGTCTATTCGAGCTTCTTCCAGACAGATCTTTACAATGCTTTATCAACAGCTTCCCTGCTGTAGCTTACATCTATATTAATAGACCTGTCCTAATCAGCACAAGGAGCATTCCTCCTTTTTGGAATATTCCCTGCCCCTTTTCCCCCAGTCCTTCTTTCCAAACAAAAACAAACTCAATAGTTTTTTGTTATCCTTCTGCCCTCTGGCCCTATCAGTTGTCAACATCTTCCTTGAGCTAAAGTGCCAAAGCTGAACTACTGTATTTTGGCACAGGCTCTCTCCTGACTAGCACCACTGTCCCTCTGAACCACTCTCTCAGACTAAGTACATACAAACAAAACTCCAGCAAATACTGAGTATTTGAACAGGCAATTTCACATGTATCAAAGTAATTTTCTTTTCAAATTGTTAGTTAGGTTAAAAAAAGGCAGCTTGCCACATAAAGTTCAGTAGCTGTAAGTGTAGGCCAAGAAGAGACCATCATGAGTAACTGTTTCTCCTAGTAACCAAGAACCAGTTAGCAGTGCTCAAACATTAAATCAGTTCAATGATCATTAGGCAGACATATCAGAGCAGCCAGTTTTATTGGGAGCAATAATATCTACAGAAACTGGTATTATTTTTAAGATACCAGTAAAATTTTATCACCAAAAAGCAAAACTTGGTGGTCAGGTAATGTATAAATGTCTTTTGGTATTGCAACAGGGCAAGTGCTGTTCTCCATAAAGCTCTGGTAACACAAGCAACAGTAACTCAGGCACTAGGAGTAAATCCTGCTGTGAAGTCCCTCCTGCTGTAAGCCCTGGGGGAGGTTGTGTCAGTCAATAAAAAGCACACACAGGATTGTACAGGAAGGCTGGACACAACATGTGAGGTTTTTATTAACCAAAAGTGAAGCTGAACCCCAGAGTAGTTTAATTTGTTAAAACCATTTGTTGATATGGCAAGTATTTTCCTTTCATATTCAACACTGTAGTGCAAGAGCCAAACTTCACAGCTGTTCATCCTTTGAGAATCAAGTAGTAAATGTAAAATCAATTAAAATAAGGGTCCCTCAATGAATCAATAACCTCCCCCCACATGTAACTCAAAAGAACAGAGCAATTTTAAGAACTGATTTATGAAATTCTCCCAAGTGAAAGACCTTTAAAAACACTTGGAGCCTTGAGGTAGCAACTTCATGCAGAATTTAATTCCCCTCCTGCCCCACAGAGCAGAGGAAAACGAGTGGTGCATTATTAGCTCCAGCCAGCTTAGCAGAGTCAAGTGTCCTCCTATGAGGTTACCAACTTTCTCTTGCATCTTGAAATAGCAGTGTAGTGCTGCAGACCACCAGGAGGAAATCCACAGGGAAGGACTCTCGAAATAAAACATGGTTTGAAAAAAAAAAAAAAGTGAAAATAATCAGGAATAACCATAACAACAAAAATTATCCGTAGTGGGAAAAAAATATACAACAAAACAAGGCATTTGTATTTTGGCAAGACTAGTTTACAAATGCACATCAAGAACAAGAGTCTGCTTTCAGCCAAAGGAAAAGAAAGAATGGAAGTGACATTGAAACAGGTTTAGCTTTTTGCCCTCTGTGCAAAACTGCACTTTGTTTTTGAAGTTTTGCTCTTTTGTTTCATAAAAAGGCAGCACTTTTGCCCTTTTTTGTTCTTTTACCTTGGGAAACCTGTGCTGTGACATGGAACAGAAATACCACATGCCAGGATAGCTGACCACCGAAAGCTCCTCTCACTGACTGCACAACCACAAGCAGGGAATCACAAACAAGAAACTTCTTTTCCCCCCCTCTAAGTCTCTAACACATTATCCTCTTTGCCCACTTTGCTGCTGAGTTATTCTGCTGCCAATTTCAGACACTCCACAGTGGATTTACTGAACACTGAGCAGTAACAACAAAAACCTGGGTTTGTTCTCCATGACAATTGCAATGAAGAGACATGATGAAAAGGAATCAGCTGAGCTACAGCGATGCAGGCAGGTCTTTACCAACAGCTCCACTCCCTGGTGTTGGAATTGCCACTCACATGCCTTCCAACTCTGTTCACTGCTGGTGCTCTAACCAGACACCTGGCAATGCTGACTAACTTACTATAAGCTTCTCTATCTTCACACTCCAAAACTGTACAGAACAAGTTGGTTAAACCAGACCACACTAATCAGGTACATTGCAAATTATACTTTTTAAAAGGAAAAGCCTTCTTACAGGCTCATTGTCTTTCAGTTCAAGGTCAGGCTGCCTCTTGACACCACCAAGTGATGTCTCATGGGTCCTGGCTGCAGGATGGCATTGCCCAGCATGCCTGAGCTTCAGAGAGCCTAGATATAAGTAGAACTTCAAAACTTCTTGCTTGCATGGGATCCCAACATTTTGACTATTAATTCTCATTCCTTTCCTTTGACTTCTAGAAGCCACCAAATCCTCCCTTCCAGGTAGAACTACCTTACAAATCTAACATAAGCCTTGTGTGTTTTTTTGGTTAAGCTTCAGAACAACTGACAGTGTTTGCATATGCTGAGGTACACAATCCTGTCCTGCAGAGAACCAAAGGCTGTAAGAACCAGAAGTCATCTGTAAGGCAGCCTAAACTGCCAGGCTCCTCTGGATAAAGGAGAGGATATTCTCCCTAGAAGCAACAAAGGCCAGATGATGATTATTCACAGCAAGTTTCTCTTTAACTCACGTGACAGTTTAGGCAGCACAGAAATTCATATCACTTTGGAGACCAGTTTATGTCTGGTTCACTGGACAGTCACAAGCTGGCTTCAAAAAGACTCTTGTCTTGGGGCTAAAAGAATCCTGAAGGACCTGATAAGTGTGTTTTTTCATTTGTCTCCTTTTGTTGTTGTTGGTTTGTTTTTGTTTATTGGGGTTTTTTTGTTTATTCTGTAATCAAAAGAATTATTCTTGTCTTTGGTGTTAAACCTTGGAAGCATGAACTAAATACTTGATGCTTCTTTGGCTGTAATTTACAACAACAAAAACAGCCCAGTAAAGCAAAGGAAATTCAATGTTCTAAAATACATGCAGTTAGAACAGCCACTAGACATCACAACCCAGACTTTAATAATATGGAAACACCTAGTTTGTCCATTACAAATAATTTGTATTATATAAAAATATTACTTCAATTACAATAACTGGACCACAGGCAAACTTACCAAGTTTCCATCTTACTCGTGTTTCAGGAACTGTGAGGAGCTCACCCATTTAGGGGAAAAAACTGTCTAGTAATCATCTTAGAGTTGCAGCTAAGCCTCTTGTGCCTTAGAGAAGTGTCCACTGCTGTGATAACTAGAAGCAGGAACTCAACATTAGGATCCTTCTCTTCTTGCTCACATGGCCAGGAATAAAAAACAGCAGGTTCTGTCACACTAGCACTCACAATTAAAACTTTATAACCCCATAAAACACCAGTAAGTTTTGCACGAGCTGCAGAAGAATGCAAATTCAAAGGGTCATGTCTGATGGGAGGGATCCCTCAGATAGCAACAGGCAACACTTCTGCTGAATTTAATGACGGATTGAAAACTGAACAGACACCTTCTGTAATGGTTCTGCTGGACCTTTTTCCCAACATACAACTGTACATGTGGTGTGCAGCCAAGAGCATTCTGCTCCGTGTAGCTGTTCTTGGTTTATGCTTTATCAACAGAACTGTGGCCATAATCAACCATATAATTACCAGCATAATGATCATAGGGTTTTTGATACTGATCTTTATGGGGGCACTGTATGTGTACACTTATGGTACAGATCCTAAAATGAATGGAACTGTCCATGTTGGTAATGGCAGTAGCAGGTTCAATTTTACCTCTCCATTTTCTCTCAAGCTGAATCTCCCAGCTCTTGATCTGAGTAGCACTGTTACAGTAGGGATGCTTCTACTGCATGTTTATCATGTATTGTGGATGTGTAGGGTGAGGTGTTGTTCTACTCACTGCCAATCCCCCAAAGGCAGTGCTGCTTTTACCACCACTGATGCTGCTAAAAAAACAGCTGCTTCTGTTTTTCGAATCAAACTAGTTAAGAGTTAATCCTGTGATCAGGAGCAAAGCAAAGGCAAAAGGCCATCTGAGATGTCCAGAGTTTCTTCAAGCAACGTTAGAGACTGAAATTGAGGAAGCAGACAATTCTACATCAGGTGATGGAGCAGGTACCTCTAAAACAGATAAAGGAGCAGACCCTTCTCAAGCAGATATAAAATCAGGCCACTCTCAAGTAGACAGAACAGCAGGCCCTCCTCAATCAGATGATGACGATGACCTTGTCCAGCCTTTCTCTATGGTGAGGGAATTCTTCCTTGGTTGCTCTGATGCTTTGATAGTGGTGCTGAAACTTACAACGTGGATGAGAGAGAAACTAAGCAGTTGGGATCCCTGGCCAGAGAAGCTGGTATTGATAGAGCATTTGGTAGTGAGGTGGGAACTACCACCCTGTGGGACCGACTTCTTTCAGCTGTGAGGCAGAGATACCCCCACAAGGGTGACATCGAATGGCGCCGAAGCAGAACACCCACTCTTGAGAAAGCCATCACATACTTGAGAGAGATAGCTGTGTGAGAAGTTACCTATGATAAAGATGGACTTATAAATCCTGATGATGTTCTGTGTGACACACAAATGTTCCGGAGGGTTGCACAGGCTGTACCAGCAGCACATGCCCATATCTTCTCCTTCAGGGGACGCACTGATGACAATACAAGACCAACTGTGCATGAACAGGCTTTCAAAGCACGACAGTATGGAGTATGATCTCTGATGCCCATCAGTTCCACACCTCAGCCATTGAACGAATGACTGACAGAAAGAATAAGATGCCAAACAGATGGGGAGGTAAACCCCAGTATCTCCCTAGAGACAAGTGGTCATGTGTTGCAGCCACTAAGAGGAGACATCCTGCTACAAGACAGCAGCGAGTGGAACGAGACCCACTGTGACACCACCTGTGGTCTCCCTTGAAAAATTATTTTAAAGAGGACATAAGAACCTGGGACAACAAACCCACTGCTGTTCTCCAGATACACGTGCAAGAGCTACTAAACAGAACAAAAGCAGGAGATGGTTCTTCCACAAAGAAGGCTTAACCAATCTCCACCAACTGGTCCTCCATCTAGGGTGGTGCTTCAACCTCAAATGCTCAGCATCAGAGGTGCTCTACCTCGGGCTAGGAGGAGGAGAGGGACAGCCGAGTTTACTGGACTGTGTGGATTCAGTGGCCTGGCACATTAGAACCACAAAGGTATAAAGCCCTGGTGGACACTGGAGCACAGTGCACCCTAATGCCATCAAATCATAAAGGAACAGACTGACACTACTTCTGGAGTGACAGGAGGATCTCAACAACTGTTGTGGGCGTCACTGGTAAGGAGTGGCAAATGCACCCTGTAGTGACTGGCCCAGATGCTCCGTGCATCCTTGGCATAGACTATCTCTAAAAAGGATATTTCCATGACCCAAAAGGGCACTGGTGGGCCTTTGGTACAGCAGCTGTAGAGACTGAGGACACTGAACAGCTGCATACTTTGCCTGGCCTTTCAGATGACCCTTCTTCTAGTGGGGTTGCTGAAGGCTGAAGACCAACAGGTGCCAATTGCCACTTCAACGGTGCATAGACGACAATATCGCACCAACAGAGACTCTGTGATCTCCATTCAT
Source organism: Apus apus (assembly GCF_020740795.1). Lineage (NCBI taxonomy): Eukaryota > Metazoa > Chordata > Aves > Apodiformes > Apodidae > Apus > Apus apus. Next base: position 6,991,779 of record NC_067290.1, read on the forward strand.
AAGCTGATCTGGCAATTGGAGAGCCAGGGAGTGATCAGCAGGACTCACCCTTCAACAGTCCTATTTGGCCAGTGCGGAAGCCTGATGGCGAGTGGAGGCTGACAGTGGACTGTGGTGGCCTGAGTGAGGTGACACCACCACTCAGTGCTGCTGTACCAGACATGCTAGAACTTCAGTATGAGCTGGAGTCGAAAGCAGCCAGGTGGTGTTGCCACTCTTGACATTGCTCATGCCTTCTTCTCTATTCCTCTGGCACCAGAGTGCAGGCCACAGTTTGCTTTCACCTGGAGGGGAGTCCAGTACACCTGTAATCGACTGTCCCAGGGGTGGAAACACAGCTCAACCATTTGCCATGGACTGATCCACGCTGCACTGGAGAAGGGTGGAGCTCCAGAACATCTGCAGTACATTGACAACACCATCTTGTGGGGTGACATGCCAGAAGAAATCTTCAAGAAAGGTAAAAATATCATCGAAATTCTTCTGGATGCTGGTTTTGTTGTAAAAAGAAGTAAGGTCAAGGGACCTACAGGAGAGATCCAGTTCCTGGGAACCAGGTGGCAAGATGGACGTCACCAGATCCCAACGGATGTGAAGGTCTGAGGGGAGGCAAGAAGCTTTTTCACATTCCTGAACACATTTGTATAATTGTACATATTTTCTTTTATCATTTTTATCATTAAGTGTTCAATTAAAGCTGTCTAGTTCAGTTTTCAATCCAGAAAAGTCTCTCTCACCACAATTTTGCCTCTCCTTCCCTCCCTGAGGGAGAGGATTAAGAGCATTGTTGTCTCTGGTTTAATTGTCGATCCTGAGTCAAACCATGACAGGTCACTAGATTTATTACCTACAAACTCAATGTCTTCATATAAATATTCTGTTTGTACCCCATAAAAAGGTCCTTCTTATGCTCTGATTCTTCATATAATATTCTGATACAATCTCAGCAGTATGCCAATTAGGGTCATTAAAGCTGTAGAAATAGAATCTATCTAATCAGTGCTGTAAATTTAACAGGTTTTTTACATAAGCATTAGCTCAGTTATCATCTAAACCAAAATGACTCCTCAAACACACCAACTGCAGAGTAGCAAAGACATTTGCTTTACAAAGTCATTTGCTTTACAAAGTCAAATGTTGCCAACTTTTTTTTTTTTCCCCAAAAAGTTCAGCAAATCAACGTGGTATTTGGAAGCCTCCAAGTGTCTAATGAAGTTAAAATACTGTGAAATGTTAGGACTGGGGGGGGGGAGCTCCTGTAAACAAGTACAGAAGTAGTCTTCATTTAAATAACAAAACATTCACCTCCTTAAAAAGATTTAAAACTGACCCATTCAATAACAGTGCCCTGGGAAATCTAGCAGTAGAAAGAATCGCTGGAAGCAAAAGAAGGTCATATATTGTGATCTCACCACAATAAAATGTACTGGGTGTCAGGAACAAGGAGGAAATTTGGAGAGATGACAATAATGACACCTTCAGGCCATTTGATCTGAACCACTGCACTTTTTTGGGCAGCACAGAGTAAAACAATTTTCTTTGCTGCTCAGAAAACACTTCAAAGAGAAGAATGCTTTTTTTTTTTTTTCCTGCATTTTGTTGCTCAGCAGACTCTCCCACGTTGGCACAGGCTGCCCAGAGAGGTTGTGGAGTCTCCTTCTCTGGAGCCTTTCAAAACCCGCCTGGATGCGTTTCTGTGTGGCCTGCTCTAGATGGTCGTGCTCTGGCAGGGGGGTTGGACTCTATGATCTCCAGAGGTCCCTTCCAACCCCTACATTCTATGTTTTTATGATTCTGTGTTCCCCAGCTGGGTTTACTTGGTTTAAATAGCTATAGTACCTGCTGCTTTCAGCAGGTGGAAGAAAACTTCAGTGCCACATTTTAATTGGCTTCACCGATACTTCAAACCCAGATGCTACAATTAAAAACAAGTTTGACTTTGTGTAAGGAAAGCATCAGAGGACATTAATGAACCTGTAAAAGGCTCATATTCCACAGGTTGCCTCTGCAGAACAGGCAACCTCCCACTACAGAATCTGGTCTGAAAATTTATTCCAACAGTGACACCGGAAGGAAGGAGGCTTCTACATCTCACACACTTTGGGTTTCATATCAGGCACTTGAACTGTTGGACAGATGCCATTCTGAGCCAAGTAAGTGAACACAGGGTTAGAATCTTTAATCTAGGTCTAATAATGAAGTATCAGCAACAAAGTGGAGGCAGAGACTGAGCAATCCATCTGTGCTGAGACTTGTTTGTGGTTTATAAAATGCCCAAGAAGACAGCAGCAGTAACTATTCCGTAGTGTCCGTTTTCCTGGTGAGTTGTGTTGCTGATAGGAGGCTTTTCTGTGTCTTGAACTAAGAAGGCATTGAGGTACCCTGTGCCTAATTCCCTGGATCCTTCAGGTCCATGCTAGAGCCAAATATTGCCACCAGCTGCTCCTCATAATGTGTTATATTCCTCTTCATAATGTCCATGCAGGGCCCAAGCAACCTCTCAAACGCTTGCACATCCATGACTGCAAAGGAACAGAAGTGAAAACAAGATTGTTTTTCAAAAAGGACACCATGCACCAATCTATTTTTTTAACTCAGAACACAGACCTCTGGTCCAACCCATTTGGGTTTGAGGCTTCAATAGAAACCACAGAAAACAGAAATCAGATTTCTGATTTCCCTCTGTACTGTTATCTGGAGAAACAAAGATGAATGAAACATACACCTGACCTCAAGGACAAACACAGAAGCCAAATACACTCCCCACTGACATTGGCAGAAGACCTGAAAGCTGTGTGTGGCAAACAAACCACAGACCAGAAGCTGATGCTACTTACCCATTCAAAGGGCACACAAGCAGAAGAAAACAGAACCTGCTGGAAGGAGACAGCAGTGCTTCTCCAGCTTCAGCATGGAGATCTGCTCCAGCCTGTGCTCCCAGCTCCTCGTCTCCCATCGCCAGTTACCAAAAGGTTTTGAACAGCTGCTGGCTGAGGCATGGTTCACAAAATAAGCAAAGACCAGAAAAGGGTAGCAAGAAACATGCTTACCTAAACATTTGACCTCCCCAACAGCGTAAGCAGAGGCTGCTCTGGGTTTGTTGGTAACAAGTGCAAGCTCTCCAAAATATTGCCCTCTGCAACACCGGGTAATTTCCACTTCTTGGTTAGTTTCTTTACCTGTCATAGTCTGTTGAACAGTACATTTTCATTATTTGCAAACAGATCTGTTTTTGTACAAGCCTACAGTTAATTCCAGTTATCTTACAGATATGCAACAGCTTATTAGGTCAGGACTTTTAAACTAGCAAGACCCAATTCATGCTCTGTACTGGCAGAACACATTGACAGCCTATTCAATTAGAATTTTGGTAAGAAAGGTGTATGCCAGCCCAAAAGTTCTGGAATTGGCAGATATTTACTGTTCCAGCTTTGGAAACTGCTATTACATTAGCGTAACACAGGTTTTATTATGCACAGCATGTTGTCCCCTAAGGCTGCTTCAGACTGCACAGAGATCTGCTCAAATGCCAATGTCTAGTAGGTCACTAGAAATAACAGACACCAGGTTTTGTAAGTTGTCGTTTTCTATAATCCTAGAAGAAAAGTCTAATTTCCACCCTTAAGGCCAGGGGGAGAATATCGAGTCAGTTTGCGGAGGAGCAGATATAAGCAAAAGACTTTCCAACTTTACTCAAGTGACTTGTGGCCACTTCAGAACAGGTCAGTTTTAAGTCCCTATATATCACAAGTGACAATGATAAACATCATAAAATAATATCTTTAAAGAACTCAGGGTAGGCTTTTCCACACCACTTGCATTAATTGATCCAATCAGGGATTGACCTAAAGCCTGATGACCCAATCTGAACTGACCTTGCTTTTCATCAAGATTCTTACTTCTCCAGATTCTACAATATAAAAACAATCAGCTTTGTCACCCTGTAAAGAGGAAAAGGCAAAACAAATTATTATTTTGTTTACTGTAAAAGTATGTGTAAATGGTATTAAAGCTTTCACTTGTGCAGAAATCTGCTAGAGTTGACACTCACTCCAATTCTTAACATTAAACAGGGACTGGTTAAATAGAGAAGGAACTATTGCTACACACCATCCAGTGACAGGGCAGGTGGAAAGGAAAAAGCAAAGGAGATTGATGATATACATCAAGTTCTAGAAAGGAATCACAAGTTGTTCTTCAGTAACTGAGTGTGAAATTAAAACAAATGGTTTAGTCAAATTCTGCTGTTTCTGTGAAAAAGTCGGTTACCGTGGGGGTAACCAGCCACTGGAATAGGTTGCCCAGAGAGGTTCTTAAGTCCTTTGGGATATTGAAAAGCTGTTTGGAAAAGACAGTCTAGGCAACTGGCTCTAGGTGGCCCTGCTTGAGGAGGGGGGTTGGACAAGATGGTCTCCAAAGGTCCCTTCCAACCTCAATCGTTCTGTGAGAGTTTCTAGAACGTCTCTCACATCTATCCAAACCACATCAGGCTGCACATCTGTTGACCTTCAATAGACTGTAGGTTGCATCTGCCCTGGAGAGCTTCACCAGGACTTAATTATTTTTTTTAATTTTAGCTGTGACAGAGAGGACTTTCCCTCTCCATCCCAACCCTGTGGGCTTGATATAGGACTGCTATTCAGGAGTGGAGGGCCAACACATGCCTCCTGCTATGAATCAGAAGCAAAGGGACTAAAGGCTTCACAGAGACAGAGCTGGATAAGGAACTGGTAAGTGAATGGAGCAGCTCAGCAAAAAAAACCCTAAGAAACAATGCGAGGAGGGAGATAAATCTGACATTAAGTCAAGTGGGCAAGGAGACTCAGAATGTGATGGGAAGGATGGAGAATGATGATCATTACTTGAGTCTGAAACAGGGGCTGTGAAAAGATGATGCAAGATTTAAACACGGAGTTACAGAAAAAAACAGGCCCTTAGCTAAGCTTCCTGGGGATGGTTGTAAAACACCCAGCACAAAGCTTTTCATTCACTGACACACTCAGCACACTTCTAAGAGTTAAGTGCTGAAAGACTACTTTTATTATTTTTAAAGAATGAAAAGGAACTGAGTGGGGACATCCTCGTAACACCAGCAGGCACTAAAAAAGCTTTATTCTGCCTTAACTGAAGGGTCAAATTCCAGAAAGATAACTAAAATGTAAAATTATCCATGAGAGAAAAGGGGTTCATAGTGTCGATGTCATGTAAACGCCATCACAGCTTTTGCAAACATAAAATGTCACTATCTTTAGCTGTCAATTACCATCACCCAGACCTTGGCACACTATTAATCCTGCTTTTAAGGGTATTTGCATCCTTGTCCTTAATTCAGTTACCACAAAAGATTAAAACCAACTGCATAATTGGATCACTGATGGCATGGGCTCTCAGTTTTGGGACTGATTTATAAGCTTTAATCTTGCTGAGACTTCAATTTTCTCAGGGTCTTAAGCAAAAAGATTTTCAACTTGCAAGACTGAGGGTAAATCTGGAGAAAAGAAATTTAGCAGTTATCAGCAAACTAAGGTTTCCTGCATTCAGAGTTATTTGACATTCAAAGTAATTAAAATTCTTGAAGACATTATCAAGGAGTGATATTTTGTTTACAACACAAGACAACAGTTGTGATCAAAAGCCTCACATTTCAGGTAAGCTGAAAGCTTTCTTGCATTAACTTGAACTCAAGCACTTCTGCAACAAACAGAGCAACGTTGAGCTACGCTTGGCGCAAAATTCCAGTGTTTCATCAGTAAAAGCATTCCAAAAAGTGATTTATGTCACAGCCAAAAAAAAATTCCACAGCTTCAGCTTGAGTTTGTCCAGCTTCATGTTGCACCACTCTGGCCTTGACAAAATACATTCCAAGAACCAAAGACTGTCAATTGACACTAGACTGCTCCACCACTGAAATACTCTTCTTAAGAGCATCAGGAAAAACAGTGGTTTTCATAAATCCTACCAGGTTTTTTTCAATAGTTAACTAAGTTGGATCTAACTAGTGAAATATTCCAAATGACTTCATGTAGTTTCACCCAAACCATACTCCTGTTGAACTGTTTGGTTTTCTTGTTCAGGCAGACATAGGAATTAGAGATGCCTTTACTAGATGCTTGTGCAGCCCTGCTTAATCTGATCACAGGTGCCTATGAAAAGTCAAAGTGGGGGCTTTCATGGAAAATTACATACAAAGACATTTACTTTCAGCTTATCAAGGCACACACCTCTTGTAACCTTGCAAAAACCATTTATAAAAAACAAACAGATGAGCGAAGAAAAATGCAGAAGCTAAAGTCATAAAGTAAGTTTGTAGTCAAAGATATATTGGTTGTTCCCCAAACATTCAAGAAGTGGTTGAATACAATTCAAGCATTAAAAGAGTAAATGATGCCATGTAGGTCCAAGTAATAGGATTCTATGTCAGTTCTACACAGGAAAAAAGGAGCAGAGAAAAGAGGAATAATAAAGAGAAATTTAGACTTTAAGTACCTGAGAAATGATGCGTTCCCCATCTTGATACACTTTCTCCCCTATGACATCCACTATCTTCATCCGCTCTGATGCCTGGAATGAAGAGAAAAATTAAACATAATTATCTCTTGTAACATACCTTGGGTAAACTTTGTAGCCCTGAAATGAAGAGGCATTTACTAGACACACAAACACACAGCATCTGGGTACTGAAAAATACAGCCCCTACAACAACACTGTCGTACTGCACCACAGCTTCCAAGGCTGCCATCAGCAATAGGGAAAGAAAATTGCCTAGTGTCCCATCCGGGTGCTTTTCTTAACCTCAAAGTTAACAAATAACTGATGTGGCTGGCTTAGAGCAAAGAAAAAAAAACAAAACACAACCAACTTGATCTAAGATTCAGTTGAAATTTGATGAAAACACTCAGAAAAATGTAATAAACTTGCTAAGAACAAACTTCAATGAGGAACAGCAGCAAGACATTTTCAGAATATTTTAATTGCCATATATTTGAATATGTGGGGGGTTTTGTGATTCAGAACTCTTTCCTAGAGTGGAGAGAGGAAGGGGATATGAAAAGGACACCAGGTCTAAATTGTGAGTAGGCACTGCAACAAAATGCAAACAAGGGCAAAAGGCATTAATGTGACATGCAGTGAAACATGTCTGAGCCTCCATAAATTGGAAGGGAGAAAGAAGAGATAAATTTATCTCCAGTGTTTTCCACTGCCCATCCAGAACATCACAAAATAACTTTATTACTTCAGAGCAGTGTAAAAAACATTAAGGAAGAAAATCTTACAATTAAAAATACATATCTCAAAAGATGATTCAGTTGTAATCTGTTCATTCCAGAAATGCACCTCAATCCAGCCCATGCCTAAGAAACTTAACTCTGATCCACGCATGATTCAACTGCAGTGTGTCATACAAAAAGCCATCCAGTGCTAATGAGTTATTTTTCTAGATCTTTAAATATTTATGATTCATTTTTGCACTCAAAAAAAGTCACGTTGATGGAACCAATTGAGCCAGGCACTGAGGGAGGTGCTGCACAATTTACCCCTTCCACAGGTACCAACATACATCCAAAATTAGATGTTGCTGTTCACACCTAATAAAATACTATGCCATTTTATCATCTTCTCTCAAAGCTCTCCTTAAATACTAAAGATTAATTCTGATAAATATTCTTATAACGAAAAAACAAAGAATAACCAATTTATAATGTAAGGCAAAGACAGACATATACTAATTTCAAAGCAGTTTGGTATGGCTCCAAAACCCCTCTGAAGATATAGGCTGAATCTATAGCTTAGAAGTGACAATTTATATATTGCTCCTAAAGTCATAGACCATACACATGACCATGACATCTGCCTGCCTTTCCTGGCCATTTTGTTCCCAGGTAGCAGTGCTTCCCTTTAGCCTATTCATAGTCATCTTCTGAATATTGGTTAAGGTTAAAACAAGACCTACTCTGGCTCACATCTTTGTATCAAATTTAAAATCATTCATGGTTGATAAAAGCCAAATATCATTACTTTAATTTCATACCCTCCAAGGGAAGCAAAGCCCTGAGTTCCAATTTTCATGTTAATACCTGTTTTCCAACATATTTAGAGATGGTTTTTCTTATGTGGTGTTTTGAGATTTTTTAAAAAATCTTTAAACAGGCTCAGATAAATAATTAGCAATTGCTTACTGTGTACAAAGGATATGAAAAATACAAACATGTACAACTTCAACAATGCAAATTAAGTTGTACAGTAAACATGATACCAAAGCAGCTCTTAAACTTTTGTTCTAAGCAAAAATGACAGATTTCTGATACAGTAGGAACACTTGACTGCAGAGCTAATGCTAATGTAATAATTTGATGGAGATGTCTCTGAGAGGCTTTACCTCCAAGAATTTAAGAAGGGGCACGGACTCAATAAATAATTCATACGTCTTCCTCTTCTTTGCGTTGTTCTTCAATATAATCCTTCTGAACGTCACTCGATCCTGCAAGAAACAGCAGAGAAATACATTATTCATCTTCACTAAAATACTCCTTTTAAAACATGAACTAGTATTTGCAACAAAAGCTGGCTTTGAAAAGTCAACTGTTAAAATGGCACCATATTCATCACAACGGTGATCACAACAGCTCTTGTGAGAGTTCTTGTTGGAATAACAAATTGAAAAACAGGAAGCTGTAAGACCTGGCCCTTCTCAGAGAAGCATTTAAAAATTCCAGTTTTAGTCCGTCTCCTACTGTTTTTCGGGGTTGTGCTTTTGGGTTTTGCTTGGCTGTTTGTTAATATACCTGTCATGCTTCCACGTATGATGAAGAAATTACGCTCTTCTTGCCAAAGCCATTGGAAATAAGATTTTACAACTTATTTGTTAAGGCAACTGGAGGATTAAGTCTCAGTTGGATTCGTTTCTACTTGAGCCACAGATTGCAAAAGTAAGTTGGAGGTTTCTACTGGTCTCAGATAGATCAGGAACAGAGTATCACAGAGCAACAGGCCTGATCCACTCCCTCCACCTTCCAGGATCTGAGCAGCAGCGTTTTGCAATCACTGCTTCCGAACTGCCAGCTGCCCACATGTACCATAAGCACCTTCCCGATGGGAAAAAAAAAAATTTGTTTATTTTGCTTTTGAAGACCAAACGTTGGGCGAGATTCCCATCAGCCCTGCTGCCCTTCCTGCTCTGAGCTCTTCCCAAGCAGCAGCAGCAGCACTGGCCACGGGGCGGCACTGAGTGCCCGAGCCCAGGCAGGCTCGTCCCGCTGCCCTGCGGCGAGAGACAGGTTGGGGGGGGTCTTGCCAGAGATCTGGACCTTATTTCCCTGCAGAAAAGGCAGGGAACAGCTACTGGCAAACATGGAGGAGAATGGGCACAAGAGAGGTGGAACACAACAGCACGTCCGGGCTAAGCGGAAGGGCGCTTGCCCACCGGGTGGTTCTGGGTTTGCCTGACAATGATGCCCAAAGTTGCCGGTAGGATCAGCTCTAAATTCTGAACGTTGTGAGAATTGCAGAGTTTCCCTTTACACAACATGAGCCTTTAAGTGTAAAAATTAAAAAAAAAAAAAAAAAAAAAAAAAAAAAAAAAAAAAAAGAGGAAAGGAGCAGAAGTTTGGTGAGGAAAATGGTACCAAACAATTTCATAATCTTCTAAGTTGACATATCCCACAATTAGCAGAAACATCCATTGAGAGCCCTTCCTCAGGATCTCATTTTCAGAAAACAACTGCTACCTCAGCAGAGACATTCTGAGGGGAAGAGCTATTTTCAAGTAAGAGAACAGTTTTATGGAATGCAGGCAGCAAATACTTATAACTTCAAGCAGTGGTTGATACAGGTGACACTAGTGTAATATAAAAGGTGGAGATGAACGATGAAGAAAAGAATGATGTTCCTGTGAGCCAAAGGAGAACACAGGGCTATAAAGCATGAGGGACTGTTTTTTCTTTTTTAAAATATATTTTTTCAGTGGTATCAGTCTCTGCAAATACACATTTGGAGAAGCAGAAAGGTGCAGAAATGGTAAGGTGAATTCTGAAAGCATAACAAATCCGTAATTCATTTATGTGAGAGCATCAGTAAGGGAGGAGAAGCAGCAGCATTTGAACAAAAAAGGCAGAGCAGTGAGGGAAGTGTGCATGAGCAGGCAGTTTTCCCCAGGCACAGTCAGTAGAAAAGGCTGAGGACATTTCCATGTGTGATAACTGCTTTGTGCCTGAGCCTTCATGTTCACATCATGGCAGGCACAAAATAGTATAGAGAAATAACCAGAAGTTTTAGGCAGAAAAATGCAAAACATCCATGGGACAGATAAGCAGGGAGAGGTTCCCCTTCAACTACACCTTGCTAATTGATTGTAACTACAGAAAAAAATAAACCAAAAATTAACCCAATGAGTGCAGTTCTTTTCAAAGGCAAACTATAAAAAAAAGAATAATCATCTCATTTTCTTCCTTCTAGGAACAAGCTCCATTTGTAGGTAGCTGCTTTCTTCTGCCTTGTTCAAGAAATTAGATTCTGACATTACTCCCTGGTTGATTTACCAAAATCTTTTCTCTCAGCTAACAAAGAAAAGCGAAGTCACATCTCCCAGCAAGCACTGAGATTGCACTAAGCACGCCCTGTGTAGCAGCTTATCAGTCCTGTAATCAAGGTCACACCACATGGTCAACCCCCAGCGACAGTTGCCGAGGAGTCCAGCACACAGAAAACCACTTCTGGCTTCAAAGGCCTCATTGATCAGACAATCCACTTATTATGTGAGCCCTCACAGATGAGTAAGCGAAGACTGTGGAAATAACCCACCCAAAAAGTGTGGATAAAAGAACTAAAAGAGGAAACTAATGTCAACAGCTTCACGTTCAATGCTGCTGCACTAGAGACCAAGCAACACCATCATTTAGCTTGGTATCTCATAGGTCATGCTGACCTGAGAACCTCTTCCAGGGTAACACTTGAGAGACCAGAAACATCATGACAGTTTATTTTGAAGGAAAACAAAGCTTTGGGCAGCTTTCCTAGCTCTTCAAATCCACACAGAATCACAGAACGATAGGGGTTGGAAGGGACCTCTGGAGATCATCTAGGCCAACCCCACTGCTAGAGCAGGATCCCCTAGAGCAGGTTAAATTACTGGCATCCTCAAAGACCTTCCTATTCCCCTTACAACAAAGGGATAGGAAGGTAAGATGAAAATAAAGACCATCGTTTAGATACTGTTACCCCTGCCCCATAAAATACATGCATTCATGCCTCCACTGTCCTCTGCAGAATGAAAACAAAACCAGGATTTTCTTCCCCCAACAAAAACCACAATTACAGCAAATGAAAAATAATAAACAGACAGATAAAACTAGCAATATAGTTTCTACAGACAAATGGTTCTAGAAACGTGGCCAAAAAGATTTGCACAATGGATCTCTTATGCCAGGAGGTGAGCCAACAGATCATGATAAAATAGCTATTAGCACAAGGACTCATACCAAGAGAAGCACCAGACACGGTGAGTTAGTGTTTTAAATATTATACAGCTGAGAGCAACTTCCTTTCCTTACCAGTCCCCAAAGGGCTCCTTCTGTTGTGGCAACAATGGTGGCAGCTCGAGGAGTGTTGTACATCAATGCCAGTTCCCCAAAACTGCCATGATTATCATAGTGGCCCACACAGCGCGACACGTTGTCTTTTGCTACGACAATATCATACGAACCCCTGGAAAACAATGGGATAGACATTTTTGAGACACCATTCCAGTCCAGATCATAAAAACACCTTTTTGCTGTAATACAAATAGTCCTCTTATTGTTGGGCGAGATGGAACATGCTTATTTGAGCTTTCCAGTTGTCTGATACTAAGCTGCTTCTATCTACACTATTTCCACAGTAATTCCCCCTTAATGAAGCATTCACTCCTGATCAATCTGAGCGGGATCTGCCTGGTTTCCTCTACAGAGTATTTCAACATTGCTCTTGTAAAATGCTCTGGCCAGGGTTATAGGTAGTTTCATAGTCTTTGACAGTTTGTCTTCACAGCACGCTTGTTATCCTGTGGGGCCTCTTTGCAGTGACTTGGATCCACCTCCAGCCTCTCCTCCCTGTTTTCTCAGGGGCAGCACTGCTGCAGCACCTTTGGGATAAACTTGATCCAAGTGCTCACCTGCTCTTATGGTTTTGTCTCAATTCCAACATCAGGGTATTTCTGCATCATAATCCCAATCTGCAATCAGAGCTTGTTTCTGCATATGCCCATGCTGTAGATTCAAATTAACCAGCTCTTGCATGGACAGCAGGGCTGCTGCAGAAGCACAAAGGTCACAGAAAGGGCCTTTCTTCACATACCCAAGATACCAAGTTTTGCAGCGCTAACTGACCAGGCTTAGTATGAGCAGCACATAATGATCCTCAAGCTGGAAAATTTAAAACTAGTTCATGAATTTTATACATGCCACATCCTTACACACACTGTAACACAGCTATCTCCAGGGGCAAATATTTCTCACCTGGTATTTGTCTCACAGATCACTTATGACCAAGACGTTTATTCCCAAGCCCGACTTCACAAGCACAAGCTAAGCAAGCACGGGTAACTCACTCCAGCAGTTATGCAGAACATTATGGGTTCCACTCTAGTCACACTGGTTTCAAATTAAAGTGGCCAAGACAAAAGGTTTTTAATGCGTTTTCATCTTGTTGTTGTAACAGGTCACTTCTAGAAACAGGAAAACTCTCTACAACTCTTGACATCTAGCCAGGATCTGAACAGATCAAAAAGGAAGTGTTGAAATACCAAAAGCCTGCTTGTACTTTGTTCACAGGGAGCTGTAACCTGTTTAAATTGGAAAGGCCTCCTCACCCTGTCCTGCAAGGGGCACACTTCCTACATTGTGATGCAGTAAAAGGAACAGTAACCCAGAGTTTACTGAGAATCAAAAGGATCCTCTGACGAAGATGCAGGTACAAGTCCAGCAACTCAAACCTCAAGACACAAATCTGGATCAAACTGTACCACAGCAACTGCAGACGAACAGGCTGTGCACAGAAAGTAGCCCTGTAAAAGTCAAACAAGTGTCTGTAACACCTTCAGAACTGTCTTATGCTTGGGACTTTAAAAAAAATAATTTAAAAAATACAGTTTGACTAGAGGCCTGATTAATTCCCAGCTATGGCACCAGAGATCATTCAGGAATTTGCCACTGGCATAAGAGACTATGCAAAATATATCATCTTTGAAGAAAAGCAGGTAGGGAACACCCTCCTGGCTTTCAGCAGCTGAACATGCATATAGTTTTCCCCAGAATTTCAGGTCTTTGTCAGAAGGAATGGTGTTATCTCCAAAAACACCATTAGGCATGTAAAAAAAAAAAAATCAACAGAAATGGCAGTAGGTGAAACTCCTCATGGTAAACAAGTATGGGAACATTCCTTGGTGAGACCTGCCCAGTATTAAGAGCAGATGGTCTTTCAGAATTGCTGATGGACAGCCCTGGGTTTGTTAGTTATCTCTGAACACTCCTGCATTTAAAAAAAAATTGTAGGAGATTCCACAAAGTAAACATTACATGCATCAAACAAACCATTAAAACATAAGTTGAGGAAGCTTTGCACAAGGACTTAAGCATCTACTGTATTAAAGCCTTTCAGACCCAGAGAAAAAATTCTGGATGCTGGATCAATGGGTCAGATTCAGATATGTCAGAAGATCCAAGAAATGTAGTCTCTCTGTCATCCAGAAAGCTAGAGGAGACATGTGAAGACTGCGTAACATCCTTACAAGACGCTTTTTACACTCTACTACTCTACACTCACACCTAGGAAACAGAGCAGAAAACCAACAGCATGCTAACATGCTAAACTAAATCAGGATTAGTGTTGATGGAATGTTTCATTAATGCTTGTAACGTCCAGTATCTGTTTAATGATTCTCTGAGAGGCACCAGAAGCAACAATCTTCAGAGGTTTTTTGATCTAGAAGAGCCATTTGTGAGCAACTTAAGAGAAATGCAACTTCTTCCCATCCTTCAGCCTGGAAGTCATTTAGTAGTGCCATTTATTTCCAAATAACTATAGCCACATAACCTTCAGCCAAGCATTTAGCTGTCTGTGGCCCAAGGACTAAATTGGTGAGGCAGCACTGAGTGACCTTGGCTCAGCTTTGCTGAGAAAACTGTTGCTGAACTGAACTTAGTCTGAGAGCTAAAGCCCTGCAAGATAAGAAGAATAAAAACACAGACTGAAGTGTAATTGCTGAGATGGTAATCATTAAGAGCTCAAGGACTCAAAAGAAAAATACTGACATGAAAAAATATAAAACCTCAAGGCAAAAAATAGCAGAAGAGGACACCTCAGCAAGATTGTGGATCAGCCTGTTCCAAGAGGCAGAGGCAAGAGCTGCCCCTCCAGACTGATGACTGCTCAATCAGCAGAGACTCATCAGGTGCCTCCTCAGCAGTGATACATACTGATGTTTAGCCATGCAACACCTCCAGCCCAGCTTTAAAGAGCTGCTGCATCCTCAAGTTACATCTATCCTGCCTGCTGTCCCTCTGTGCATGGTGAAAGACACTCAGAAGTTATCTGGCGAGGAAGTAGAACAAGAAGACTTTGGGGGAAAAAAGGACTGCATCAGAAAGTCTGTTTTTCTATGCAGACAAGATGCCGAAGAGTTATATCCACATCAGTGTTCATTCAGACAGGAAGAAATTAATCCTCAGGGATATTTAGGCATTAATGACTTATCTTAGAGTAACAAGACATGGGATACTGGTGCGTTGAAGGAGCCAAAGTCCTCTGAATTTGTCCTTGCAGGCAAGGGGAAATACTATAGCCAGAATTTCTTCCAAAAGTGCCAAAGATGCTCAAAATGTGCATGCACACACACATCTATTATATGCCTGTTGCACAATATTTATGATATACAAAATTATCATGTGAATTTACGTGATGCAAGAAATCACAAAATGGCAACATAAACTCTGCAAAGACAAATTACACGACAAATAAAAACAAAAGTAACCACAATTCTTTCTAATGTCAGTGATAAAAAGGAACTGGACAAAGTCCAACCTGATCTACGGTAGCCACCACCATGAAGTTTTATTTCCTGTATTCTCCTTCCTCAAAATAATCTCCTGTTCCTTCCCTTCTTAGCCTGTGGTTTATTTTTCTGCTTTTCCCCTTTGCTTTTTCAGAAAAAGCACATCTTGGTCTAGAGACAGCATGTAATACTGCTGATTTTAAGTTATGCACATGCTGCTGGGCACAGAAGCTCAACTGAACAAAGTTTCATAGATAAGCTCAGGCTGTGGCCCCTCCCTCAGATAAAGTGGTATTTGAGTTTTTATGCAGTCACACAGAATGTGTTAAACCCAGCAGGTTTGAAATGTCCACCTCAAATTTGATTGTCCCTGGGCAAATGGTCCAAAAGTCAATAGGACCCTAAAGGTGAAAATGGAAAAATCAAAGTAAGGGATAACGACTGCAAAAAAGTAAGTTTTCTTCAGAAACTGTCCTGCAGTAAAAGCATTCCCTGCCATTTCTAAGAAAACAGATAGAAACAAACTCTGCATTTCAAAGGCACAGCTGCATACCGCTCAATGACATAGAAGTTGTCTCCATCATCTCCTTGGTCAATCACATGTTCCTGAGGTTTCACCTTCTTCTCAAACATGGCATCAAGGACCTGAGACAGCTGCTCCTATAAAAAAAGGGTGAGCAAGTTCATCTGACTTGATCTGGATAGTAAAGTGCAACATGCATTGCATTATTTTACTGTATGCAAATATAAGTGACCTTGATATTAAATGTAGATTTCCACTAGTAACTACCTCACTTCCTTCCAGATTATTCATATAGAAGTCAATAATGCAGACAGACAGACACCTCCATTACAGAAGAGCTATTAACTTACACATACCATTTCAGCACCAAAGCACACATGTACTGCAAGCTCTCCCTTGGTATCATCTGACACAGCTTCACTGCAATGGATACATCTTGATTATGTCAACAGCACGTGTGTTTCATTATATGTATGTATAGAAAACACACCCTGATTTATTAGTAACTTATCTGTACTGTCATCATCCAGGAGCCCCAGTCATGACCACGACTGGACTGAACAAACTATCCAAACACACTTCCCTTACATAGTCTATGTCCTAAGAGAACCTGTAATTCCAACACAAGACAAGATCAGACAGGTACAGAAGGGGAGCACATACAGAAGATGGGATATTGCTGCTCTGCACAGCAAACTCAGGTTTCTCTGACAAGCCATGACTGAACTTTTTTTGTAGGCAGTAGAGCCAGGGCAGCTGTGAAAGCCAAGAGACATGATGCCATAGACATGCTTTGCCTCCGTGCTGAGCTGCTTTACCACCTTTGTGATTCCCAAGTCCATTAACAATAGACTTCCATTGCATTTTCAATGATCAGATGTTCGAAGTTGAAGATGTAGATGGCAGCTTAGTTTCTAAAAATATACTGCTTGAACATGCAAACCAGTCTTTATGCAGCTAGATACAATTGAAATATTTACTGCACTCCTTAAGTTGGCAATAATTATTGCAGCATCTGTAGGCACCACTATATTGGAAATACTGCTTATCTTTTCACTGGATTCCTGCTTTGTCTTTTAAAACTCTTCTGATATTTAAACTAAACAAACAATCACTGCATAAAAGCCATTTATTTTAACCACACACTTCACAGCATGCATTTCAGTAACAGGTGTCAAAAAACAAGCAACACAGATTTTAAAAAGCTTTTTAAAAATACTATAACTGAATAATGGTTCATTTGGGGGATAAACAGGCAAAGACTTATTTTAAGTAAATAAAACACTGAGTTCTTCTGTCAATAAAAGGACAAGCTTAGTCAGATTTCTGAAGTGTAAAAACCCCCTGTTGGTTTAAATATGGATACTGAGCACGCTCAGGGTCCTTGCTTTAAGGATAACAGCCATTGATCTCACCCAGTACAAAATTCAATTGTAATTAGGATTCTACAAATGCATTTGTAAGACACTGTGGAGCCTACATGATACATAAGACAAAGCTTTTATCAGGAGAAAACTTTTCTATGCCCCCAGCACTTAATATTGAAACAAATCAGGTTTATCACTGGAGATGCTCAATCTCATGGTGATCACATTTTGTATATGCCCCCTGAGCTGCTGGATGTTCTTAAATATCTTACATTTTTTACTGTACATAATGTGGTTATTTGCAAAAGGAACCTTTAAAATGTCTTAAGTAAATAAGCTTAATGAAAACAGGAATCCCAGAACAGTGAAAGGTCAGTCTTGACAAGGACAGTTTTAAGGAAGCTTTCCTCAAGTCTGCTGCACTGAAAAGCTTTCAACAATTACTTCAAGAAGGTGCAGGAATGTGAAATCATGCACATGTGCATTGTGTTCAATATCACAATTGTGTAAGTAATTTTCTTTTTAAATTGCTCATAAAATTAACTGTTTACTAGGGAAAAGGAAACCAAGTGCAATGGTAACCAACAGCAATTACTGAAAGATGAGCAAAATAACAAAACCAAAACAAATCAAGCAACCAAAAAAAACACCTACACATTAAAAAACCCCAACTTTTAACACACAAAAAATTGAATTTGCAGGGAGGAGGATCTGACAGTTACAGAAAACTGACAATTTGACGTGTTTACCTTGTTCATTGATTGCTGATATCCAAACACACATTCCAATCCAGCCTGCATATTATTAATAATTAAAGAACTAGCACAAGACAAACAAGTATCTGACCAAGCTATTACCTGTACCTACAAATCACCAACTTCATTTAACATTTCCTTAAAATTGTATTACCTGATCTAGGTTTTTGAAGAGCAGGATATCTTTACATGCTTCCTGCAGTCTGCATCGCTGTTCATCAGTTTTTGGATGAACTACCTTTAAGACAAAGTAAAATGAAACTGTCATGAAACAAAGAAATATGATTACAGCCTGAACTTGCACTTCAGAGTGAAAAAAGCAGAACACAATTTAAGAGTGTCAAAGTATACAGATCCTTTTTGTTGTTGGCATAAACAGTATTTATAAACAATATATGCAAACATACAAAACAAGACAGAATGAAACCAACATAAATACATGGGGCTGAGATTGAACACATGCAAAACAACAGACAAGAAAGAAGAGGATTCCTGTGCTGTTCCCTTCCTTTCTAACCCAGCCACAGATAAAGTCAAGGCTTGAGCATTTAGAACAGATGAACAAGTTAACAGTTTCCTTTCCAAACTCTGGCTATATTAGTCCAAATATATTTTGTTGGCACACAGGTAGTCCATAAGATTTCTGATACATACTGATACGTCAGCCTATGTAATAACAGAAGTTGTCCAAGCAGTGTATTTTTTTTTATCCAACAAAATTACTTATGTAAAAGCTGTTTTGTTAGAAACTTTTTTTTCTTCATTGCTTCTTTCCAGTTATAAACATCCCATCAGGTTAAAGGAGCCAACACTCACTTGTGTCATAAAAACGTTCATGTATGTGCTTGTTGGGGGCTAATTATGAAAACATAGATATTGATTACCTCACATTTGCCACATTAACTCTATTTCTGGAATAGCAAGAATTTTTTTTTAAAACAGCTACCTTAGTAGGTATTTCTAAAAAAAATCATTGTCCAAAGTTGAGCATGTCTTAGATTCTTGTTTTAAAAGAAAAACTGAATCAGCTGTCAGCAAAACTAAGAGTTTTGATAGAATAAATGTATACAGGTTTACAAATATTTGGATGATGAGATGCACTTGTTCTTTTTTTTCTTTTTATAGCATCTTATTTATGAAGTATCTTCTTTTTAAAGAGAAATTAAATTAGATTTAGATTTTCATTGCAGAAGTGAAAGCATCCTTGAGATGGAATCTGGGAATGGAACAACAGAAGTCCAGAGAGAAAATATTGACCCTCACCAGCCAGGCTACAGGATTTGCTCACAGAAAGCATCTCTAGAGGAATGCAATTATAGTATCTGGACTTGCAATTCCTGGGAATTCCCACCTTACAAAAACAATAGAACAAAAGGTGGCCCAGAGTCTCAAAATATTTCAACAAAGTATTTCTCCTACCCAGGCAGAACTGCTTTGACAAGAAAGGCAGTAAAAAAGCATGTGAGGAATTTTAAGCACCCATGAAGAAACAGCTGTGGCAAAGCTTAACTAATTCCTCACCACAGCTTTAGGAATTGCCTCAAAAAGCCTTGAAAATAATTCAGGAAAATATCCAAAATTTTAAAGATGTGAGACTTAAGCACAGCTTTTGAGTCCTTTGAAGTATAATTACATTAAAACTATTGTGGCCAAAAACGTACATGACACAAAGGGGCCCTAGATTTCAGAGCAACGTCACTTTGTCAACATCAGGTCACTCACCACACAGCCCCCAGAACACGGGGCACAGGTGGTAAAGAAAAGGTGACATCCAGATACCTGCCTGTCAGACTGCAGAGACAATCATGCACAGTGCAATTCACTCATCCTTACCCTTTGTTCTGTGTCTTCTTCCTCTTCATCTGGGTTGAAAGCTTCAGCACAAACTTAGAAAGAAACAAGAGGAAATTAGAAAAAGCTGCAATTACACCAGAACATCAAACACATCAAGTTTATATTCCTTTCTTCTACATTTCCTTTTCCTTCAGGAAAAACAATCACTTTTGGTTTTATGTCATTATACTATCAGAGGCTTAAATCCCACCTATTCTCTGAGCAGACAGTTCTGGCTGTTTTCATCTCTCATGTAAAAAGTCTGTGACTTACAATAGCAAATCATCTTGCCCAATGAGTACTCCAAAGCATGCACACAGTTCCTTTCAATTCTTATCAAACCATGATTAATGTACAAGCACCTTCCCTAAAACACAGGATAGAAATACTGCAGCTGCACTGCTTTGTTCTCTGTAGTGCAACCTATGTAGCAACACTAAAAGAAATAGAAGTACAAGGAGGCATGTGGCAATCCCTCCACCTCAAGTCAGATTTGCAAGCAAGTATCTGGTTTTGGTTTTTTTTTTCAATAAGGAGAAATCAAGTTTACAGAGAAATCGACCTGCGAAATGAATAATCAGCTTGACCGTAGTATATTCTATGGCAAAAAATAATGCCTAGTCTCCTTGCCCATGTGTTCCTATCTCTTACTCCCTTTTAATCAAATTAATGTCAAGTTGTAATTAAAAAAACAACTTTTAAAAATACACAAAGTGATTGTTTTAAAACAGATGAGAACATTTGTAGAAACAACACACTGTAGTGCATAGGAACAAGGCTCTGCCAAACATATCATTATAACTATAGGACAGGATCAATTTTAAGAGAAGCAGTGATAATGGTGAGCTTCTCTAGTTCCAAACCATTTTTGTTTAGTTTTAGTATTTCAGAAAAGGCTTATCTTCACTTCACGGTTATGCTGCTATACAATTTTACCATACTAAACGGAGACACCTTTGGCTGCCAAAAGCCTACATCTCTGGCTCAGACTTTATTAATCAATTTGTGGGGTTTCCAGTTTGTAAATGTTAAAGTGAACTGTACATTCTAACTAGCTGTACTGACAGAGAAAGTGAGAGTCAGTCTTGTTTGCATCTAGTTCTGCTCTTATTTCAATAAGGGTGGTGGTCTTACTTCTGAGGCTATAATGCTACTTGTAAAATTTTACAAGGAAACAGAAAAGCATTTTTCTTTGTACTTTATCAAGCATCCTGACAACACTGAAGACTTGGCACAATGCCCAGAAGCTCACTGCAATGACATCTACCCACTGAACGGACTTGGAGAGTATAAATAAAAATAAGCAGTTTTAACATAAAAATAAAAAACTAGAAGCCTTCAGCAACTTACAAATAATTTAAAACCACATACAGGACCATTGACCTTGTCATCATGTTTTCTAAAGGGCTATAAAAATGCACAGGTCAAGATAGGAAAGATTTGGTTTGTTTTTCCTGTTGAAAAGGAACTTGTCTTTCCTAGCAAATTAGATTTCAATTCTTTTTTCTTTTTTTTTCTGGAGAGGTTGAAGAGACTGGAATACAACACAGGCATTCTATTTATCAAACCACAATATAAAAACTCAATCATGTAATCATTAGGCATTTGAAGAGTAGCTATTGCTCACACACCAAGCGGGCACAGCACTGGCTCTTCTGGTTTGCACCATTTTAACAATGCAGAAATGGTGCATTATCAGTGCACCTCCAACAGACACACAAGCTTTAGTTTAACACAGTGGTCCCACCACATTTAGGGCTGATACTTTACAAAGAATAAACAGCATTTTTCCCCAGCTGAAAAAAAAAAAAAAAAAGCATAGTCCACCACACAGCCCAAAGGTGACTGTCTTATGGAAAGGTCTGCTAAAGCCTACAAAGCTGCAGAACTTGGACTGATAGGCAAAGATCCACTTAATATGCAACACAAAGGCACTGACAAAGGGAACATTATTAGCATTTTGGTGTGAAGGCTTTCCTCCTCCTTGCATGCTGCAGTAAGGATCAACGTCTGTTGTGAAAGTTTTCCATTTTCAAATAAGCAATGTTTTCTTAGAAGAAAGGCCCTTTAAACAATATGGTAAAACTGGAGATAAAAAGTATCTTTATTCTTTACAACCAGCATATCTTACCAGTAATTAGAGTTCAGTTCTTTCCACTGCAATATACACATGTACTATAAATGCACTTGCACACATTTCTGACAGTACCTGGCATATAATACACATTCAAGCTGTGTGTCTGAGAGTTCAGAGAATGAGAGCAAATCGTTATCTTAAAACATGCAGCAATCAAAACACCACCATTCTCTGCAAGTTTAGTATCAAATCGCTTTGGTTGGGATTTGTACATGTAAGTTTTCCCTATTTCATCTTACCCAGTAAGAGGGAAAACAGCTTCTTAAAGACCACTTAAGGATACAGACTACAACTTTAGGGCCCCTCCCTTACGTATGTTGTGCCCATGAACGGGCAGCACAGAAATACAACAAAAACGTGGCACAAATACTACTTCTTCCCATGCTATCAGGCAAAAAGCCTTCCCATTATACTTCTCATTCTTTGACCTCCTGCTGGGATTTCTTTTTTCATGCTGAAGTGGTAGGGCAGACATTTTGGACATGGACTGACAGCTTTGATCGACAGGACTTTGTTTACATTAAGTATTGCAGCTCTGCCTGCAAGTAATGTATCTGTTTTGGGATGGTTAAAAAAAGGGGAGAGAGACAAAAATGATTAATTCTGACCTCGAGCTTAAATTAGTTGCATATTATGCTGGAAAGCTCACAGAAAGCTCTTCAGCCTACTTGTATTAGAACAACCAACAGCATTTTCCAAATATTTTAAAACATGACTAATGCAAAGAAAAGGTGAACATTACATCAACACCATCCTGTGGCTTATGCCACAATATGCTCGATTTTTCTTTCCCCTATTTCTAATTGGTAAACTATTTGTGAAACTCTGCACTGGTAAACACATTCACTGTCAAGACCTGTGTGGCAGCCTTATCTTCAATATGTTTATCTGTGCTCAGGGTTGCTTCTCTACTATTCTGAAATAAAAGAACTCCTGTAACTACCCTAAACTCTGCAAACCCCTGCCAGAATTCTATGGAAGTTCATTTCAGGAGTCATTTGCAGGTTACAGTACAGCCAGTGATAATGAAAAAACATTTGATCTTTCATCTTGGTGGAGTGAAACCATAATTGCCCCACTATTTTATACCTGACTGAAGTAACATATTAACCATTTCAATGTGCCAATGAAACAGGTACTCCAAGGCAAGCTTATTCTTACAAGATTATCCTGAAGAAATATGTTGGTAGCACCTTTTCAGACTCACTGAAACAGTGGTTGGAAGGGCTCTCTCAGAAGGTCATCCTGTCAAACCTACTCCTTCAAGGGGAGCTATCTGTGATGTTAGATTGGGGCTGACCTGGAAAACTCCCTAGGCAAAGACTGCACAGCTCCCTGGCCAACCTGCTCCAATGCTGCACCAGCCTCCTGGGGAATAAGTATTTCTGAACATGCAACCTAAAGCTCACAAAAGCCTTGATATAATTTGAAGCGACTTCTGGAATCACACCTCTTCTATGTGAGATTTTCAGCACAACTCTGCCCTTGAGCAAACACTGAGCATGAATGCATCAGTAAGAGTTATAATAACATATTTCACCCCAGTAACATTTTTCAGTTTTAAGAAGTTTTAGGATGAAAAGAAATTCAGGCTTTTATCCTACCATCTACATTTAGTCTCTCTCAGCTTCTGCAGCTTCTACAGCTAGTTTCGTTTTCTCCTCATACAGCACCTTCTTTGGCTTTCAAGAACAGGCACATCTGTTAACACTTCTGAAGGCTCAGAAATTATACAACTTGATCACTGCTTTGTTATGCAGGTGACAGCATCTGAAAGCAACAAAGATCTTTCTAGCTGTAGCAATGACATCAGCAATAGATGGGTGTGGGGTAAGCAAGGGGTGGGGAGAGGGAGAAGTAGCAAGAAAAGTTTGCCACCTTTGTTTATGCAAATTTTATTGCCTTCCAAGATAACTGCTGTGCAAAATGTGTTTTGTCGAGATGAAAGTCCTTGAACTCTATGCAAATCTGCACAATAGTTCAGCATTTAGCCTCCACAGGCAAATAAAGCCTTTGTCAGACATGCACACCATCCTGTAGTTGAGACAGCAGTGTTACTTTTCTTCAAAACAGTAGCCAAAAGACTGAGGCCTGAAGACCTTCAGACAACACAAAAGAAGAGGAAAAAACTTCATACCAGCCATGAAAATTCTACATCTTATATAAGGGGAATGCTTTGTTGATATTTCTGCTGCTACTGGAAGAAGTAGCAAAGACAGCCTCTATCATATGCTCTCTGCAATTTTGGATAGCACTTTCTGTACTTGGGACTCAAAAATTCTATTCACTTGTCTTATGAGGATCCATTACCTCCAGTGGATCCCATCAGACCCACCAATGAACATCCACCCAGACTAGGGCATGCAGAACAACTTTTCCAGTTATTTATTCAGCTCAGTAATCCTGCACTACATTTAAGGCTACATGCTTTGTATTTGAGCTTTCCAAAGCTTCAAACATTTTGTAAGTCTGTCTCTCAAGGGATAGATGCTCCTCTTCTGGGACCACTACATCAGCTGGAAAGGTGACCACTTCCAGTGGCTTGTCATTCCCTCTTTGACAGCCGAGTTGCTAAAGCAGGCACATCCAAAATGATGTCATTTAGAGGAACTTTGCAAGCTTAAACAGAGTTTATACACAGGTCTTTGCTGGCACAGATCAACGTGATTTTCTGCACTTGGGAAACAACTTCAAGTTTCCTCTCACTTCTGTTGCTGAATAGCTCAGGACTTGCTGGTTTAGAAACTGCACTTTGTTTCCCAAGTTAAAGATCTGACTGTATCAAAGCAGATGACAGATTCATTCCTCGACCCAGCAAGTGGGAAACAAAACTTGCACCCAATTTCCACTACCCAAACAATTTTCACATTTATGACAGTTAGAAAAAAAAAGCAATACTGAACACTGAAAAAGAGTTAAGCCATCTGCAGAAGAATCAACTCTTTCGGCCTCCAGTTCACTAATGAGAACTGACAGAAATGAAGTGTAAATTTTTAGTTAAAAATAACATCATTGTGCCAGCCCAAAAGTCGGATCTCAGGTCTTAAAAGACTGGTCTCTCATTTACTTTACATGCCACATGAAAATCCCCAGATGCAGGAGTACCCACAGCAGTACCACCTTGTGGCTTCATTCTTAGCCCTCTAAGAGGGGTAACTGAGATACAACTCACAGTGACTGGAACTTGAGCAAACACAGCCCCTTCAAATCTTTGTCAAATACCAAGGCAGCATATTCAAACACACAACTACTTGTATGGCCACATCAAATCAAGTGTAAGATTTTTCAGTTGAGAAATGTTTAGAAATAATTAATTTAGGTGGCAAAGGAACAGAACAGATTTTCAGTTCTAGAAGCAGCTTTAAATTTCATTTAAAGTTGTAAAGAAATTGAAAGAAAACTAACTTGGTTCTTCACAGGCAGTTGTTCTGTGTTACAGATAGACTATGAAGACACCAAATCACTCAGTATGGCTGTGCCAAACCAGCTCAGTCCAGCAGGGATTACAGGTTCAGGTGCAGCTCTGCACACAGTCCCAAAGCCTGGTCAGGTTGGAAAGCTGCACAGATGATTCTGTCAGGCAAAGAAGCCTGTGAGACACTAATAAGCCTGTAAGGCCCTTCAGTCCTGCAGTGCCTCACCCAGCTCTGCCAGCCTCTCTGTACTGTTACACATACACAGCAACAGGTAATCGAGGGGCAGAAAGTGGGAAACGTTCACCTGGCTGACCCAAAGCCTTGCTTATACCCCTAATTCAATTTGAAATTGTCCACCTCTAAAGTGGACATTATTGATACTTCTCAAGGTCCACTACTTTAATAGAGCAGTACAACTGAGGTCACCAGCAGAGCTTGAAGGGAACCACTGCAGCTCACAGCTACTCCAAGGCACAATCCTGGACAGAGGCTTTTGGCCAAGGAGGACAGAGCATTGCAACCTTTTACGAGAAGTGGATGGTGTATTACAGTGCTTGCTGCCCTCCCTATCAAAGAAACCTTTGATAGCCATTTCCTCAGTCTGATTACACACTTCCCAGTAGTATTACTGCCTAAATCAGATTTCTCCAGCTTGTTTTCTTTCCAACATATCAAGACAGAAATGCAACAGTTCCAGTGACAATGGCTTGTGATAAAACTGTAATGCCAGCGTCACACACTCCTACTTCCTACTACACTTCAGTCATGAGTTCAGAACAGACTGCATAATCAATTATATATGCCACCTTTTATAATAATGTAGGTTTTTCCTCTTTGCAGGAAATTCAACTCTACATCCACAGACATCTTTTCTCCCAAGATGCATAAGTACAGGCAATATGTCTTTTAAAATTATGACAATTACCAGCTATTTCTATATGTATATTTGTTTTTATATTCTCAATGCATTTTTCAAATATTTTACTACATTCATATAGATTAATATAAATCTGGGTTTAAATGCTAATCTAAGAGGCTTTATCATCAGAGTAAAACGATTTAGACAGTGCATTGCAGCAGAACAGCCATTAAAATTATACAGCCACAAATTAAATTTTCTTTCCACTACAGGAAGATTTGGGAAAGTATTTACAATTACATTTCCCCAGGAGCAAACAAAAGCTTTCATCATGAATAATAAATGGAAAGTAAATAATCAGTCTCTTTTAGATTTATATCTTAACATATAATGAAAGCATTTACATCTCATGAAAACATTACATGCAGACAATACATCTTCAACTAGATTTTAAAGACAAAACATTTAACCTGTGATACAATGTGTTCTTACTTTATTATTTCTAGGTAGGCATTGTTCAGGGTTTGTTTGTTTTGCTTAACCCCTTCTGCAACAAACAGTATCTAGCAAGGAAACTGCCCCAAGTTAACAGGCCCTGCTTAGCCACAGCCATCCCTGACACTGCAGGGGTGCACAGCACTGGGCAAAGAACAAACCCAAGGCTCCTCAACACACTTGAGAACCTGCTCATGGGCTCTATTATGGAAAAACACCTCCTGTCAAACTAAGAGGCAAATGGGGTGGGGACCAAAAGGCACACTACAGAACAGTAATGAAACTTCAGCAGACAATCCTCAGCCTGCACAGCTTTATTTAAATCCTTCTCCTACCCCGGAGTCCTACCCTGTGCCAGTGCAGGACTGGGGACAGAATTATCTTAGGCTCTTCCACCTCTTTGGTACAACCAGATGAACATGACATTTGTACTTTTTCTTTCTTTAAATCAAACCAACAGCTATTTATCACTGTATTTGCTTTATGTAGTTGCCTGCTGAATTATACAGAGGCCCAGCTTTTCCTTAGTACTTTTACATATGAGTTATGCAAAGCTCTTCAGCTTACTCTTCCACTTTGTGTGCTCAAAAGTGGTTAAAGGGTCACACCATCCTACTCCACAGAAGCCAGATGCTGGAGAACAACAACAATGAAGTTGTTAGGTTACTTTGTTTCACAGAAAAAACACTGTCAAAAGTAACCATATAAAATGCTTCTAGTTCATCTAAATACACATTTGTGCATACACTCCAATAATTCTACATAATTCCTAGACTGCAATTTTGGTAATTTGCAATCTACAGCTTACAAAGGCCTTAGGAAAGCACTCTGCAGGTAGAACACAGCACTCAGCAAACAGTCTCTCTCCTGTACTTTGGAGAAGCCAAAGGACAAGATTACCTGATCTCACAGAAATCATCTGCTAACCAAGCCACAACTAGAGCTCCTGCACTTCTGGCTTCTACATGTCTGTTGATAACAGTAGAGCCCAGTATCCCATCAGACAATAGTGTTCTGGGCCGTGCAACTAAAGGGTGGGTCAGCATTAAAAATAAAAACAACAAAAAGCTTTCCATCCTGGTGGAGGACTAATTAAAAATAGGAAAGCCTTCCATGTGGCAGTATCAACAGCAACAAGCAAATCCAAAATATTGCCACTTTGACCTTAAAGAGTAATTTAAATTTGCTACTTGTTTCCAACTCCCTTTAATACATTTAAGCACAAATCTTAAAAAGGCAGCAGGATATTTTAGAGCTATATGGTGCAGCCTGAGAAATTAAAATGAAGCTAGCTTTATTAATGCAAGTTAAGAAATCAGAAGACTGAAGGGGATAAACATGCTGCTGACCTTGTTCAAGCCTTCTAAGAGAGCCTTACCGATGAGATAGTCATCCATAAAAAAGGTCTCCTGGAAAACATGATGCTACTACTATTTCAGAGCACCCAGCTTCACAATTGTAGAAGTAAACTTTCTGCTTTAATGATCTTCCATTTCAGCCCATCACAGAAACCCTACCACGTTTCTAAATGGTTATGCAACCAATGCAGATAAAAGCAGAAATTAAACACAAAAAAATGTTTCTGTCCCTGATAAACACAGAAATGCTTTATCTCCATTAAAACCAGCATGGAGAATGTTCCTTTTACCTTCAGTTTACATCAAAATACCACAAGTTCCAAGAAATGCCTCAAATATATACCTTTTCAAAAAAAGGGCAGGTATTTTACAGGCTTTTAGTTGCAAAAAGCAGATAGGAAAGATAATGTAGCTGAGAAATAAAACAGAAAAAGTATTTTTCCAATCCAAAAAAAGAAGAAATTCTCTTTCAGTTTCCAGACCAAGGCATTTTTTGTTTCTATACCAGCAATGCTAAATAAGGCACATATTTTAAAAGAACCACCAGCATCTTGGGAAAAGTGCACTGAAGCACTGGTGTTAGAGCAAAGCAGATATTTAGCAATGAAAATTACCCCCATCTTTCTGACATAAACGTGACAAAGAATTGAAGGATGTCAAAGCATTAGAATGCATTTTTTGAATTAATGGTTCAGCAACTCAGATATAATTTTTAAAGATTCCTAGAGAATGTCCAAATAGATTAAAACTCACATTACCCCCAACAGAACAAGTATTTAGCTGGAGCCACAGTGAACAGTGTAAAACCAGCATGGTTTTAACACAAGAGGATTGTGGGCTGAGTAACAATGTGAAAGTCCCCAGGTCCCTGGCACAAAGGCAAAGTAGGGAATGTGGAAACCAACTGTCCAATCACTTGAAGAAAAACCCCCATTTCACTGCAGGTATTGAACAACTCAGATGCCCTGGTGATTTCTAGTAATGGGGAAGGCATAACTATTTGACTTGATGCAACTCATCTTCAAGATGAGTCAACTCTTGACTTCAGTGGCTCACAGAACAACTGGATTCATGTACAGGAAACACACAGTTGGAGGAGTCTGGCAAAAAAAACTTAATACTAGGCAAACTTCATCAGTTAGAAGTTGTGTGCTTTCTTTATGACCACTTAGTCCTGGTTTTCTGTTACACAAGGTTAGTGAGTTAAAGAAGATTATAGGCCTTCCTATGCCAAATTTTGGAGACATGGGAAAAAAAAATTCAGAGACACTAATCCCAATCAGGCAAGTGCTTCAGGCAGCCAAGTACCTATGGACAAGCTATCTCCCCAAAGTCAAGCCTTGATTTAAGTCTCTCTTTAAATGAGAGCACTATAAAAGTGCTCACAGCAATTCCTAACTGAGATTGCTTTAAACCTCCTAAATTCCCTGAGGGTAGTTTTTATCATGCTATCTAAAGCTTTGCATTATTTGAAGTACACTCTCCTCAAGGTGTTCTGGGGCTAAAAATGACTGCACAAAGTTTCTGAAAATTCATGGGATCTCCTTCAATACTTAAATCAAGTATGTTTAAAAACTTTTCTGTTCTCCAGGGACTGTTCAATCCATTTCACATTTAATCTGAAGTTACAGAAACCTAAACTTGCCATGACTCTGTTAATCAGTGTGAGACTATTACATCTATGACTTAATCTAAAATTTATATTAACAAAGGGATAAAGAGCTGCCTTATTTATTCATGAGAAAAACACAAAGCATATCTAACTCCAAAAGTCACTCCAGATATGTACACCACAGCACCATGTTTTGCACTAAGTATAAAATTGCCTTAATCTGTATCACGACATGCCTTTTGATATTTCCTCAGTGTGTTTGCTTTCAGCTTGTTGTGCACAACAAACCACAAGGGAATATTTTCACTGGGGCTTCAATTCACATGTTAAAAACCAGCTTGGGTTCAAAACAAAAAGAAAAAAGAAACAACAAAAAAAGCTCCCTTTTCCATCTCACCTTAAAAAAAGAAAAGTAAATTCCAAGCCATCAAGTAGTGAGAGAGTGAAATTTTATTTGAAAAGAAATCAGCTGAAGGCTGATATTTTCAAAAGTATTTGGGTATCTAAAGATATGGACTAGCATTTATGTAGGCTTTGTAAGTATCTTTAATGTAAAAGAATTAATGAAATTTAAACACCTGCACCTTTTGCCACCTGAATACTTAAAAAAAAAAGGTCCCTACTGCATTAATTGCTTAATAAACATGCATAGATATACCTTGTTCTCCCAATTAATAAGGAGTAATTTGAGTTAAAATATTTGACTTCAGATTAACAACTTCCAATCATTATGTAACACTACAAGCATGAACAATTATTTAGAAAGAACGAATTTTAAAAGATAAAACCTGAATGAATCCTACTCCATTGTAGCACTTAAATTCACTTATATTTGTACTGAGTAGCTGGGATCAGATTTCACTGGACCAGGTATTGCACTGACTTAAGTGTTATTTAAAGTGTGTTGTATTTCTCTTTACGTCATTAAAAAATCCAGCAATGACAAGCAGAATTATTCACAACAATGTGACACCCAAGACATTGTGACGTCACAACTGTTAAATCCCAAAAAGCAGCTTTTCATTATTCACTCAATGCCAATTAAGTCTCAATATTGCAAACACAGAAAACAAGCTTTTTTGTTTCATGAATCATGATTCAGACACTTCCTTACAGGAGAACACCCACACAATTTATCACCACTTTCATCTGTCATCCCACACACTTGGCTTTTGCTCGTATCAACATTTTTCAAAATGAATTATTTTCACTCTAGTTATGATATCAGTTTTGCAATCATCAGGGCTAGCAAAAAATGATGGAAGCATCGGGTTGTTGCAACAGGAAAACTATTCATGCCATTTGTAAAAATGAATTTCTGAACGTAAAAATCTCTCACCATTTATCAACTGCCTGAACACATTTCAGCAGAACTTATTACGCCATCAGTTTTGTGAGATGGTGAGTAATCAATATAGAAGTTCATTAAATAGCTGTGAGTGATTGTGATTTTCAAGTCATTCTCTGATAATCTGATGACCTCGTAAGGAGAAAGCAAAGAGAAAAGGCACAGAGACAGTTAGTCACTCAGTCTTCCTGCCTTGATGATTTGAAGTGATAAGAATTTATCACTGAAATAGTAGATAGTATCCTGCAGGAGAAAATATTCAAAACCACCTCTCAAAAAAGCACTGCCTCTTACTTTTTTACTACTATTTCGATGTCCTAGTTTAACAGGATCCCAAAATGGTATTCCTTACCAAATACTAACACGCTGCATGGCAATAATTAATATAAAAGCTCTCTTTAAAAAATGTCATTTTAAAACTCTAAAAGCTACTAAAAAGATTTGCTATGCATATTGTCATCCTATCCTGACATCTCAACTTGCCAGGGTGTGAAGAAAATGCTGCATCTCACTGGAAAGCCCAGAGAGAGATTGGATTTCAACTTCCAATCTACTTTATGAGGTAATTGCTCATCTTTGATAGGAACCAGAAAAAAGAAGAGATGAAGAGTCCTCCATTGCCAAAATGGTGAACCAGTGAGTTTAAAGAACCAATGGTCACACATGTCTCTTACAGAAAAAGCCAGGAAAGGTCAGGGGACATCAATTTAAACACTATTCAAAGACAAAATTCTTTACCTGCAACCTCTAAACACAGCACATTAAAATATCACATGAAGATGGGAAAAAAACCCAAACAACATAATTGTCACATCAGGCTGCTAGAGAGAGAAGAAACTTCAAAAATACTGACTCCAAATGCCATCATGTTTATGTTTGCTATAAACAGGAAACAGGAATTTGGTAACATTTTAAAAAAACTATCCCCCACACATGCAAATACCTCAGGAATCACACCCTAGGAGAGGGCTCTGCACTTGATTCCAGGGACAGCAGATTTGATCCTTCTCACTTCACCGAGTCTCTGCTGAAAGCTGCCCTACCAAAGGCACTACCTGAAACAAATCTTCTTCATTTGATTACTTTTTATATGAACATGAAAATAGTCACAGATCTTGGCAGTCATGTTACTTTGCTGATACAAAAATACTGAGGAAGTAACTATTATATAATCCAGGGAAGCAATATATTATTTTTCAGTCTACAGTTGTTGAATGTGAAAACTGTAATCTCATTTCTATCCCAGAAGCCAAAAGGAGATTGAGGAGGGGTACAGGCATATGCAAGAGAGAAAAATTACACCAGGTCACTCAGACAAACAGAAATAATTAGAGAAAACAGATAAAAACCTCCTGTCACACATGTATGGTATGGGTGTCATATTTTCTCAGAATTTTTTCCTACCCCATGAAGAAGTCAGCAAGTTTGCTGAAGAGTGGGTGTTCTGCAGAATGAAACAAAGGTGTCTAGAAATGGGAGTATAGAATTCTAGCAAAAAAACTTTTACTTTTCTGAAACTAAAAGAGAAGAATCTGTGGGCCAGGGAGACTGTAGTAGGCATAGCACTCTTCATTCTAAAGCCACAATTACCTTTCATTTGTATCCTGCTAGAAGCAAAATTCTCTTTGATGTTATGTGTCAATTGTTATAGTGGGAGAAGTTTCAATGCACTTTTCCCTCTAGTTTTGAAGACATTATTACTTGAGAAAGGAGGTATCACCAATTTTCTCCCACCTCCATGCAATCCCTAGTCACTAGCCAAGGGCTGAGATACTCCCTGGTATTCTCTGCAGTCTCTTTCAGTACCGAAAAGGAAGTGACTAACAAAACTAGGTTTGGCCGGAGCCCCTGTGCTTGGAGGAAGATCAAGAGACATAATCATGCAAGTATGAATTTTGGCACAGTCCAACTTTTGGGAGGAAGGAATCTGTATGGTTTTCAGGCCATCTAAACCATGCCTGGGCAGACCAAGTTAGTCAGCAACCATTTAACATGGGTTAGTCACACGAGTAGAAGGCTCAGACACTGCTAATTCACTTAAAGACACTTTGACTGGGTAATTAGAACTGAAACTGCCCAAGGCACCACAGTCTATGGCATCCTACAGCTAGAAGACTTTAAAATCTGTGGTTTGGAGGTTTTTTTCTTGTTAATTTCTACATAGGGATAGCTTTTGATTTTGCAAATAGAGGATTCTTTTAATCAAGTCAGCTACTAGCCTGTATACAAATTAGAACTGACCAACACTTGGTGTTTTGTGCACACCTCATGGAACCTCGAGATGATGCACAGCAAACGTGCTACACACAACTAATCTATTCAGTAGATAATTTCCCAGGGGAACATCAAGCTCTCATTTCTCTTTCTCCCTCCTAACATTTCTGGGAAAAGGCTGTTTCTCTTCACCAGAACACTACTTTGCCACTCTACACTTCTATAAATAATTCCATGAACGTGATTAGATAAGTCCCTCTTTTCCAGATTGACCCTCCTGCACAATCTGTGGAGTTTCTGTCTGTCCCACCCATGGACCTCTGCTTTGCTGGGTCAGTCTCTGACCAACACACAGAGCCTTATTTATCTGGTCAAGAATGAAATGGGATTCCCTGCAGAGCCTTTATGGCTGTAAAACTGTGTGGAAGAGTTTAATGCCAAGCAAGACAACACTAGCCCTTCTCCTCAGGGAACACATCAGCCTAGGAGATGAGTAAGTAGCAGATGTTGCAGAAATGGGGAGCATAAGTGGGCAGAATGAATCCCCACAGCTCTACAGGGTGAGAAAGAAGTAGTAGTATGTGAGAATGTGCTCGTGTCACTTATGGGATATGAAAGCAGTATCATCACCTTGGTCAATGATTCAAGAAGTGAAGAAATAAAATTTGTTGTTCTTCTGGACAAAAATAATATAAACAAGGTATGTTTTAAGGTACAAGGTCAACTTGACCTTTTTAACCGCTGACTATTTGTCAAGCAGTTTTCTTAATCCTGATTTCTTGAAGTATTTCACTGAGGTACTGCATAAACTAGAAGCAAACTAATTTGTTCAATGTTTATGAAAAGTGCAGAAATAAACTTCCTGAACAATTCTCGCCATGTGTCAGATAACTCCTCTTTTGAGTAAGTCTTAAAAGAATGAGTTATGTATTTACAATCATTAAAACAATATCTGTCAAGGGAGTCAAGAGTCTAAGCGTCAGGCTTAGATGTTTCATAACTAAAAAGAAACACCTAAGTGAAAACCCAGTAACCATTACAACAGTTTTTTTCAATGGGTTTATGTATCCTTAGAATTTCTGTTAGTTCACCAAAGGAATCATGATCAACCTGTTACCTTTATGCAGCTAACCACAACTGACCAGGAATAAACACTCCACACACACCATTTAGGACATTAATAAAGGAGTTTAAAAGATTCTGTAGCTGCTGCGTGTAAGAGAGGGTCATAAACAACTGCTAGTCTGCAAGAACATATATCCAGCTAAATCATTTACCAGAACAATTATTAGTCTGTCCTAAACTGTATTTATAATGTAGACAATCACTTTATTATCTTATACTTTAATTAGAATTAGATTTTTTCTAACTTTCATTCTTCACCTACTGAACAATGAGAGCAATTCCATGATTCCCTAGACAGCCAAAAGCCTTAAAAGAAAAATTCTTGCTTGAATGTTAAGTCTTTTGTTCAGTATGTCCAATGTTAGTTTCTAAATTATTCTTCTATTTTGCTCTTCCAGAGTTGTGTAAAACTACAATTTTGTACATATAAATCTTGATCAAAGCAAATAATTGAGCTCTGCTCTTTCCTCCCCTTACAAACATACACTGCACTGGAAACATGACAATAGCCAGTAGGAGTGAGAAGGTTCAACACACACTAGCAGAATGTTCTGCTGAATAGAGAACCAGATAATAGTACACTAAATGCAATTACAGCTTTTCTTCTCCATGGTTTGTTCTGCTTTACTTAATTAGTTAAAAACAGATACATTTAGATACTATGCTGAGTAACCCATAATGCAATGTTGGTTTCTTATTTGTTGGTTCATAAAGAAAAAATCCTATAAAAACTGCAGAATGGAAGGCTTATTAAAACTTAACATATCTAACAAGGAAATAAAATCAAATTTAGAGCACCAAACCAAAAAACCAGTCCTTCAATTTATGCAATGGATTATAAAACGTGGCTATGACAGCAAGGGGCTGAGTTCAACAGCAGGAGAACCCTGCCAGTCCTATTTGTCCTTCTTAACATACACAGCAGTAACAGAGTGCAAATAAACCCCAATCAAACCACCCACGTGCCTCAAACCAGTAGATTTCTGTACTTTTCCCACCAAGAGAAGGAAAAAGGGGTCTCCTGGTATATGCATGGATGCATCTCCTTTGCATTTTAGGAATTCCCACACTGACCATGACCAAATAGACAGTGGAGAAAAAATGTTGGGTTTTTTATTATGAAAAATATTTAACACACAGGAGTAAAGCAACCATAGTCTATTCATGTTTGCCTCCATGAGGATTCTAACATGTACTGTGAACTCTGAATTATTCTGGCTCTTCTTGGAGCAGCAGTGTTATTAAGCATCTGAACAGTGCCCCTTAATCCAATTGCAATTCAATTTTACATTTGCTGTTTAGTTGTTCACATTAACCTTTAGACCCCTTCAATGAAGAAATGTTTTCTTACCTAAGAGTAGCTCAGTACAATGAGAGAGCAATAGTGTATTTCAGAATAGAGGATTCAAAAATACTACAACTACCCTCTGATTAAGGCTCAACTTTTTAACTTCAGGAATAATTCAGCCTTTATTTAAACCTAAACCTGGAGAGGTATTTAATTCTCTTTGGTAAGATTTTACTCTGTCAACAGGTTCCAGGATGGATTAGTTTAATTAGCAAAGAAATTAAAATGCCTTGGGATTCTCCAGATTAAGATGCTCTACAAGGCATGATTTCTAATATTTACTATTAAAGTATCAAGCTCTATCATTCAAGATACAGTTTTGCCTTGCCTAAATTTCTCATGTAATAATAGACCAAAATTACTACCACTGTTAATTTTTAAGAGTTATTAAGTTCTCATTATACTAATAATTCTTTATATGTAGTGGCATAAATACACAATCACATCCTTAATCATACCCAAGCAACTGAACAGCATGGGTATAAGGACATTTTGTACATAAATTAAATATGTATTTATCTCATACATATTTATATTCCATATGCATATTGCCAGCAATGCTCCACCATAACTATCATACCAAAGTACATGTCAGATAATACACACAAGTTACAAACTCAGTAGAATTAAACTAGAAACCAGAGAGAAAACACTGAACATACTGGCATTTTTACAAAGACATTTTTCAAATCAGAACCACAACAATTTTCCAGAAAAGCTAAATGTTGCAATTAAATATTTGAAGGAAAAAAAGTAACACATGCAAAGCACTCCACACTGCACCTCAGATGAAAAAAATAATACAGTACCTTCTCATCTACACATGACATTTTGTTTAGGTGATATTGTTCAAAAACTCTTTGAAAAATAATTTGTTGGGAATAAGAGTTACTGATTAAAGCATTAAATATTGGTTAAGTTAGAAAACAAGCAAACAAAAAGTATGATCTGTGTTTCCAGAACAAGTGAACAGCCACAAATCCAATGACTTTAAATATCAGTTGCACAAGTAAGTAGCTAAACCAGAGGGGACACCTCCCACATGCCCCATTATTTCTGTATTCTAACCAGAGATAAAATTCTCAGCAACATGGAAGAAGAGGATATGTGCTCCAGCAGGAAGAAGCTGCCACTTTCCAATTCACTGCAAAGCAACCCTTTGCCATAATTATTATGTTGCATTTTTTCTGGACAGAATCCTTACTACTGCTGAAGGTGCTTAAACAGTCTGTGATCACCCCCAGAACTGGTTTCTAAACTACTCTCAAAGTGTTGCCCACTGGTTTCTACAGTGAATTAAGAAACAATTCTCACTATTTCAAATAAAAATACTGAAAGAAGTATGAGAAATAAGGCAGTGATGAAGAGAAGCCAGCTTGCAATCTAATATCAAAACTTCCTCAGAAACATGAATTTCTTACCTGATACTCTTCTGTTGTATCGGTTTACAACGGGAGCTGCAAAATAAAGAAATCAAAATTACAAATGCTATTTATTATTACAAATACAAAGTCATAATATCTTTAACATCCAGGATACACTTTACTACACAAATCCCATAAAGATCTCTTTGTTTTAAAAAAAAAATGCTTCAATACAAAGCTTTCATCCTCTTACTTGCCAGCCAGGAAGTGTTTGTTCAAAGTTAAAGCTTGATTTTCCAGAAGGCCATTACATGCTAAGAGTAAGCACTCTGGGGTTTTATTTTTTACCCAGTTCTGAAAAAAATACACCTCTACAGAGGTTACCTGGTCTTAACTCACCATCAATTCCCCACCCACTCAGCATTATTATAAAACATCCAAGCATCTTAAAGTTCACTGTGCCTACTTAACACGGATCATCAAAACACATCAAAAGCTGCTGGAACTTACTAGGTAAGCCATTCTATACTCCCACACAACACAACCCAGGTAACTGCTCAGAAAGCACTCCCAGGCAGCTATCCTTGACCAAGGCTAACTTCCATAAGGACACACATTTAAGTTGAAAATTTCTGAGCTGGAGGATCTATGGTTTCATTGTTTCTTTGTACCTGCTGTTTGGTATACAAGGTATTTGAACTTTAACCCAGGGTGAACTTCCTGACTTTCACTATTCACACACATTTCAACATTAAGCCAGCCTTCAGTAAACAGCATTTTTCCTCCTTTTCACTGTGGCCATGTTACTTGTTTTTGGGAGTTGCTTCAGTCTCAACACAGAAAAGAAAATCAACCTGTAAAACTTCACCCCGAACAAACCCAAAACCCCAAGCTCTCCTTCACCACTAACAACAGTGATTTTATTCTGAATGCTTCATGCTTTCCCATTCCTCTTCCCCTCAACTGGTAATTGCATTTTTCTCAGTATGACTAATGACTTTTCTATTCCATTCTTTAAACGTTTAAGAATTACATAAGCCTTTATACCACATCAAAGCACATGCATCACAGAGACAGATTTATTAAACACACAGTACCAAAATCTTGATGATCTTTTAATTTCTTTGAACTTAGAAACTTTTCAGTATCTCAGCACCACCAGAATATGAAGAACAATGCTTTCTTAAGCAAGTACACAAGAACTCTGCTTCTTTTGAGCATTTACAACCACTCTGTGTCTACATTAAAACAAATAACTGAGAATAATACCAGGAAAACAAGATCAAAATTATTATTGTGCATTCTTTTGAAATTGAAAAAGAAACCAGAAGAAGGAAGATGTTCAGGGGAAGAACGATCAGGCTAATTCCACAGAGTTTTCAGCCACATCTATCAACAAGGGGACAATGCCCAACTTAAAAAGAAGCTAAGGATTAAACCCAAGATTTTTAACTTCTGTAGCACAGCATAATCCTTATAAAAATAACACTGATGCAGTGTTCCACACCTCAAGCTTGAAGAGGTTCAAAAACACCGAATTATAACCATGAGAATTCATGAAACTTTGTTTTCAAACCTTTAAGCAGTTTTTGTCAGCAGCAACTTTTCCTGCAAATAAGGGCAGCATATATTGCACTTGTCAAAGGGCACCATGGATGCAAGAAGTTATGTTACCTTCAGGGGAGACAGGCATTTGGAACAGAGGTCTGTTCTGCTTTGTTAAATGAACTCACACACCTCCCTGAACTGAAAACCTTCACACATTTTGCCTTGTTCTTAGCTCTTCCACATGGGCCTGGCTGTGGCCACCAGTGGTGACAGAATATCACTCTAGACATTAATTTGCCCTGCAACAATACATTTATTCTTATCTCTAGATTATTGAGCTAGTTTAACTGAGTAACTGCTACAAAGTTGGAAAGCAAATATGGAACTTAAGGAACAGGAAAACTCACTACAACTTATCTAGAGACACCAACAAATGCCTGCCAGTTCTAAGACATTGAAGAACCAAAACAAATTAGTTCAGTTCTTGCTACAAAGTTATTTATTACAAGCAAAAGACTAAATTCAAAACATAATTTGACAGGCTTGCAGTAAAAGCACCTCTTCTAGGTCACAGCAGTTTCACAAATAAATAATTAACTAGTGTCATATACAGATTCAAATACCTTTAATCAACACTGCTAGTAAGTACATTATTTCATTTCAGGCATGGTCTTGCACACAGTCTTCCCTCTCACCCTTTTGACTACTGCACCCATTTCTTACTCATGTTTAAGAATAACATTTTAATATCTTTGAACAGAACTAACATACTACACAAAACTTGGACATACTTTGGGTACTGTAGAAAAAAAATTCCATTTTTCAAAGACTGTGGCTACTTTTAGAGTCTTATTTTATCCCATAGTAGGGATCAGCGTCGTCAAAAGAGCAGCAAGTTTTCCACAGCATTAAAAACAAGAAAAACACATAACCTTTTAAGGACAGTTAAGAGAGAACTATTATTCTGCCTCCACAAAGCTTTTAAGATTAAAATGATAGCTTGGTTTTCTTACATCAGTGACAGTTTTAACATGTATAAAATTTCAGGTTTGCTCTTATGTGTTGTCAGAAGAGAACCATTTTTATGCTAAAGAAATAAAATCTGACATTTCCTACCACAGAAGATGAGTGTTTTTGTTTGCTCTGGCTTACCAAGGAAAGCTCTCTTTGTGACCATGTTCAGTATTGCACAGACAGTACAGCCACTCCTATGGCACCCTCGTGTTTTGTCATTAGAAGTACACAGAGTGAAGCCTGGCATCAGGGACTGCTGAGAGAACATCTCCTGAAGGTCCCACAAACCTAGATTAGTCTGTGGACAGATTCCAAAAAATTCCACAGGGCGGAAGGGAATGTTACATTTACGGATAACCCAGCCCACTTCCCAGACTGAACACTAACAAGTGTCTAATTTAAAGCACTAGTGATGGATACATTACTAGTAACCTCTTGTACCAGCACAGCCACCTGAGCACACCACTGCCTATCCTGTAACAAGAACACAATGACCCTCAGGAGAGCTGGTATCTTCAACAATAAAGAAATTGCTGCTTTGGGAGGAGGAAACAATGTTTTTTGTACCTCCATTAAGAACTTCCCTCCTGCGCACCAATGGACCGGGTCTCAGGTCAGTTATATGTTAATTGCAGAAATTATAATGAGATTAAAAGATTTTGCTGTGAGATGATTGCATTACAAAGTCTCCATTATGTCAAAACCTCAGGTGCAGCAATATTCAAGTTCAAAATGTCTCATACCTTTGGCACAATCCCTGTGCTTTTACTCTGCTCTTGGGAGCCAAGACCCAGTAATTGGGTAAACACAACAAAAACTGAGGTAAATTAAACAATTGTACCAGAAGAGACTAAAATGGCCCAATTTCCTCCCTGGCAGCCAAAGGAAAGTGACACTGGCAGTGGAAAGGCAGATCATGCTGTGCATTCCACAGTTTTGCCAGAACTCAGGACAGGATCCTACTCCACTGTTCAAGAAAAATCAGGAATATCTGCTGAACATGTGTGTATTTTCCATATTGTCCTGAGGCACGGACTGAATTAAGCACTAGATAGAAACACTTAACAAGGGTTGTTTCAGATTGAAAAAATTACATGTTCTGGCTGTAGGGGTTTTCTTAATTTACAATTACAATGTCTAGAACCAGACAGTTCTCTGGTTTAAATACAATAATTATTAAATAGTGATCAACTTTGTCATATTGCTTAACCTCACTCATCATTCCCCTTTTCCTGCACTAGAGAAAAAGAAAAGAGCACACCATGAAATAGTGGGCATTCATTCATATATCTTTGAATGACCACATACATCCTATAAACGCTCAAAGAAGAAAGAGTGCTATAAAAGTGCTCAGCTTCCCAACTTCAAAACATTTTATCCTATCTTAAATTACCTAAATCTGCAAAAATAAGTCACACACAAATCTGTTAACAACAGACTGCGCAACCTTTCCTTCTCAAAGTAAAATAAGTGATTCCATTTCAAAAAATTACTTGGATCTTTTGCATAAGTAAACCAGAACTGTACAATCTGTTAAATTCACAAATGTACCTTGTACCAAACAGCACTACTGCCATGTTGCTATTCTACCACTTGCTAATGACTCTATTCCTTTTGGTTTTCTAACTTGAAAAATTAGGGATATAAATTTCAGACTGGTATGTGATAATGCTAGGGACCCCGACCTCAAACATATTTTAATAATAATCATAATCATTTAATATTAATAAACAGTTGTTGTTGTTATTAAAATATTTAAACTAAAGTATATCAGAGAAATTCCTGGGTTTTTTGCTTTGCCAATAATATTTTCTTCGAAATATCTGATGCTGCATCATGGCTCACCATGCTTAACTTACAAGACCATGGTTATAGGCAGGTGTTAAAACTCAGCCCCGTACATGAAAAAGCATATAAAAGAAAAAGGACACAGATATTACCTTTTTCTACTGCTGCTTTCAAAACTGAACAAATTATTCAATTATTTAAACCAAAACAAGTAACATGAAAATTTGTCTCCAACTTTACAAGCCATATCTAAAAGAATGTTTTTCCTGCAGTGCATGGAATCCCTTCTTCATCAGTGTACTTAAAAGGGACTGGATTGGTAAAAAAAAAACAAAACAGCAAACTTATTAAAAGTTACACTAATACCATAATACTGTCAGTTATTTCTCTTTACTACTCATAAGCAAGTCAGGTTACAGAAGATACTAAAGCTCAGAATTAACAGAAAATTTTCAAAAAATCATTCTCCCATCTATTGCTGTCCTCTTCTTTCATGTATTAAAAACATCACATTCCTACAGAAAGGATAAATAAAACTCAAAATATCAGTTCAGGGTCACAGGAAAAAAATTCAGGGACAAATGAAGAACTGGCATTCCAGGCATGAGCTTGTTGGGTACCAGATGTTACCAGACTGTACTAGATAACTTGAAAACTTTATTTATCTTCCTCCACAAGCACTTTTCTTTTTATTAGGACCTATGAACATTTCCCAATTACAACTGGGGTAAAAAAATTCCACACATGCTGTCTGTTTATGATACTGGATACAAGTAAGTGCTATCATGCACAATAAAACTAAATACAGATCTTGTGTGAAACACTCAATTTTTTTGGAGGTTTCCTGATGAAAGACGAAGTAAAGTTTCTAACAGGTTGCATGAATTCAGTAGTATAGTACTCAGGATTCATAAAGCAAAGGCATAAAATACCAGCTTTATTAAAAGAAATTAGGAGAAAGTGATTTTCAGAGCACTTTCCCATCGAATCATGCCACAAAATCACCCTATGTGAACAGAGACAAAACAAGAAACAAAATGTAAACTGTCCTTATTTAACAAGTCAATTAAGACTATCCAAACAGCATGTGAGTTGACAGTATAAACTATTAAAGCTGAAATACCAGAAGTGGAGTGGAATATAAATGTGAGGCATGACTGTCTCTATGGAATGTTGTATCGAGTTACGATAAGGAAGTGCTAGACTACAGCTGTCAAACTGGTGTTCTGCACACCAAGATGTTAATGGATTCACATCAACATGAACCATCACAACTGAGAGAAAATGTAAAGAAAATCTAAAGTATCAATGTTTTAGGATTTCTAGTAATTAAAAAGTAGTGCTGTAGCAGAAACAAGACTTCCTTCATATGCAATCATACTTTTATAAATGCAAGACTGAATTTTTCAATAAATAAGTAAAATAATGGGGTTCCCTGTGACTATTACTAATAGGTATGTATCCATTCTTCCTTCAGAATGTCTCTGCTGGACAGTGGCAAATCCCACTAAGCCCTTCCAGACCTCTGCTTAATATGGTGGGAAGCCTGAGTGGAGCTACAAACTACTACAGCTTTTCAGGGGCAGTTCTGGAACCAAAACAGTCCACATGTCAACATTGCTTTCAGAAAATCAAAACACCCAGAAATGGACAAAAGTTTTACAGGGGCCAATTTTTTTTTTTCCCCCTATTTCACCTCCTGCTCCAGAAGAGGATGGAAACTCAGAACCTTGTTAGAGACAGGCAGAAGAGATTCTGATGTTGTCAACTGAAGCACGCCAGATATTTGGAGGAAGACAAACGGGTCAGGGCTCACTAGGGAGGAAGCAAGTTCTTTCAGAGGACAGAGGGAGCATGGAACGTTAAAAAAAAAAAAAAAAAAAAGGCAGAAAATGGGAAACCGTGGTCCAGGGTTGTGTAAACGCACACAGTTTTTTTGTGAGAGGCTTTTACAGCTGTTAACTTGGAAAAAAAGTAACAAATATAACAATAATACTGTTTTGCTCTCTGCTACAGGAGATGCAATAAGAGGCATAGATGCCTTTTCATTCCCAGTATTTAAAAATAGCTCTCATCAGTGGCAAGAGATAATAAAACCATAAAACATAAAAACAAAGTAACAACACATTCTGGTCTCCAGTTTTGTTGATTTTTTTTTTTTTAACTTGGATTTAAAAATTACTGACATAAAAGGGAAAAACGCTGTCTGGAAGCCTCGTCTTAAAGAAGTCATGATCTTTGCTTTCAGAGGTTTTTAGAACCCCTCTGATAGAAAGAATGCAATAACAACTTCTGAAGGAAAAAGTTGAGTCACCAAGCAAGGCATTTATGTCAGTTAAAAAAAGTTGGTTTCCTAAGTTATTAAAGCTGTTGTGCTATTTTGGGTTGGCTCTTAATTTAAAGATAGAAGAAAAATTAATACGCACTCTGGAACAGACAGAATTCAAACAGAAAATCAAGAAACAAATCTTTACTTAACTCTCTGAAAGGAATTTGGGAGAACCTCTAGTTATAATAGCACTTATTGACTAAGATGTTAAGAGATTGTTTGTTTTTAAATTAAAGACAGTTTAGAAAAATGTTTCATTGCAATACTCCTATTCCACAAGAGAATCTGAACAGTTGTGCACAGTACTATTCGGATTATGTTTCTCAGCAGATACTAATTCAATACCAAAAAGGACCCACAACCCTGTTATACCATGAAACCTGCTCTCAGAAATCAGGAATTAGCCTGACTGCAGCCCAAGTGAAGGAGAATGAATACCTATCAAGCAGCACTCCACATTATCTGACATTGCCATGGCATGACCCACACAGCCCTCCCTCTCTTATTTCTTGCTGACACCTCTCACAGACCTAGCCAAACACAGCACTTTTTGTGTTGAGTTTTAGCAGTGCAGTCTGTATGATGATCAACTGGATTCCAATAAAGGGTGCATTTGCTTCAAAGACAGGAAATGGAACAAAATCCCAGTACCAAGGTCCAGTTCCAGCTGAAAGGACACATTTAATACTGATTAAAGATAGAACTGTATGCTGATCCTACAAGGGAGATTGTCAGGGACTGAAATGAAAGACTTGGGAATTTTTTCAAGGATTAGAAAGACAAAATGATACACTGCACAGAAAAGTAGATATGCTGCAAAGAACGAGAAGAGTTAAGAAGCAACTGACAAATCTTCAAAGTACTGTCAGAAGATGCAAGACACAGCAAGTGAAAGAGAATTTGCTTGTGCTTTAGGAACACACTTAAAGAGGAAGGTATTTCAGAGACAGGGAAGCAAAAAAGCCACAATATTAATATCACAACATTTTTAAGAG
This sequence comes from Apus apus, assembly GCF_020740795.1. Taxonomy (NCBI): domain Eukaryota; kingdom Metazoa; phylum Chordata; class Aves; order Apodiformes; family Apodidae; genus Apus; species Apus apus. The sequence goes on from NC_067290.1 coordinate 7,036,229, forward strand.
CCAGAATGACATTAGGCTTACAAACCCAACATGCAGAAGATGATAAAAACTAAAGATCCTGGACATATTCAGAAGTGACTTTCACAGGGATTCTCTGACAATAAAAAAGACAGAAAAGGTCCAAGATGAGTATGAGACTACAGAGAAACAGAAACATCACATCAAGGAGAAGTAACTGTAAGCTTTCTTAAAATAAATGAATTGTACAGGAAAAAAGTTGCATCTTATCTAAGGAACCACAAGGAATTTCCCAATCAGTAAGAAACATGGGAAACACCCTCATGTCTAGGTGCAGTGGCAAAGAAAGGACAACCTCGTCCTTCTCCAAGTCTCTTGTCTCTTCCCTTCTATCCCACTTTCAAACTTCATCTTAATTTACATGTCTCCTGTCCCACTCCATTTCAATATTATAAAATCTGCATCTTATCACAGCACAGAGCCACTGCTAAGTCAAAGGTATGTAAGTCACTGCCCCAAAGTCACAGTCACTCCTCATCTGCCACTGAGCTCAGTCAAGACTTGGGTTTCCATTTTCTATGGCTAATTAGAAGTCCCGCTGTTTTCCTGAACAACAGAATGCTTTAAACATCATTATGAAAACCTTCATGAGAGCAACTGAAGACCTTTAATGACAGGTAAGTCAGATTCACCAGGCAACTTCTACACTCCTCCCTAAGGAAAATGGCACCCATACCTGTGGTCTGTGACAGCATCTTCAAACCCAGCTTGACTGAGGTCCAGACACAGCTCTTCCTCACTCTGACAGTACCTGTTCACCACCGCCCTCTCCCAGACCTCAAGGACAGTTCTGCTTTTAGCCTCACTGTGGTCTAGATTTTAAAAACACTCTTCTCAAATGAGTATTATCCTCAGGAACAGCACATAGCCAACTTCTCTGAAAATACGCGTGTATCACTTAAATAAGTACCCTTGCTGAAGCCAGGAACCTCTTCTTTACAGCTAGGCCAATAATTTTGAGAGAAAGAGAAACCAGGCAATATCACTGCTGTAGCCAAATAATCCAAATGCAGCTCTTAGAGAAAATTTTCATTAAAGTAATATGGATGAAGTGGAAAATGCTGATGCTGCCACTGGCTTTAGTGCTTACACAGCTTCATATATAAGCTATTGTAAAATTAAGTATGACAGGAGTGGGAGACAAGCATGTCACAGGTGTGACAATAACACTAGTGAGTTAAACGGTGCACTGGATTTACATATTTCACACCTTCTGTCACTACTTTTCTATAAGCTCTTCCCCCTGTACACAGCCACTCACCCCTTCTTGCACAGCTGCATTCTCCCCAGGAGGGCAAGACAACCGCAGCTGCAGAGCGGAAAGTTGCAATTCCCACTCACACAGAACAGAAACCTTTCTACTTTCTGGTCCAATACCACACATAGCTCTTTATTTCCAAGACTTAAAATATTCCTACTACCAAGGTTTTACTCCATATCTCAAGGACTGCCATAGAATTACAGTAAATACTTAAGCAATTAATCCACACATTCTCACATCTGGAGAGCTGCTGTTTTCTGACAGCTAATTGTGGGTTTACAACACACCATGTTGCAGTGCACCACTGATGTTCTGGTCTCTTTCTTTATTCCCCAGTTTTATACTACCCCTCCTATCCAGGAGGAACTTTTCCTAATGCATATCACTTAAATCTTCAAATCCCAATTAAACTCACACACTTACACACACTTTTACACTGCCTTTCTCAATGAACAACTCAAGTAACTCACAGACATCCTACATTTCAACTGTTACCTACTGCCTCATATCTATCCTTTAGGCAGAGGCATATTTTAAGGCACAGCAAAGTTGGCATGCATTCCTAATTTTTTTCTAGGTACATTTGAGACAACTTCAAGGAGGCATAATGTTGTATTTTCATTTGTATGCATAAAGAGGAGTTTATTTCTTTCTATACATAAAGAAGGATGGTGATGATACACAGATGCTCTTGGTTTGTTTTTCATTGCTAAAGAAAAAAAAAATTTTGACTGCCTGAGTTTCCACCAGAAACCCAACCTTAATTTTACATTCATTGCATTGTATTCTAAAGAGATTCCATCTGCTCTGCCTGTAGTACACATTAATATTCAGAAGACATCTGCAGTGTGCAGACCAAGCTTCTAATTGGAATCATGTCACAGCTACCACCACACAACACTGAATGTAAATGTTGGCTATCTGCACTTGGCAGCTGCTTGGCAGGCTTATAATAAAGTCCTACTGAGACTGATAGTGTCTTTAAATAATGTGATATCAGGACATAAAAGGTATCTTGAAAAATCCAATATTTACTATCATGAAACTGTTTTACAATGCCATCCATACCTAATATTGTTTACTAGCTCAACTACTTACAAGAAAAATATTGTTTATATTCAGCTATAATTTTCAAAGAGAGCAAATAAATTGATGCAACTGAACACCCACATCTTTCACAATGATAGATGTTTAAGCAAATTTAACATGCACACAAAAAAGGACAAAGAAAAATGAAATTCAGTGCAACTGAAACTGAGTTGTGAAGCTCCAAGTATTTATAAAACCCAAAACTTGAGAATTGCTAAGCATGTAAGAGCACCTGAATAAAATAATTCAATAACAGGTGTGCTCAGTGATTCAAGACACTTTCCTACAATATCACAGTAATTAGTCTAGAATGAACAAGTTACCTCCTCTTAAGGAAAAAAAACATGAAGCTAATAGCATCATCATTTACTTCAAACCCTTGACAAACCATGGTAACATAAAATTACATTTTCCCAATCATCCAAGTATTTTCAGCTTTTACTGTTCTGTAAGTCTCTGACAAACAAGGCAGGGATGAGCAATCTATATATGGAGATAAGTGTGTGCCTGCACATGTATACACAGTTATCCAACACAATCAACTGCTTGTTACACTGTTACACTGATCTTATACATGTTGCAAGTTATTTAAATCTTATGGGTAGGTTAAGGGATACAGGAAGTCTTAGAAGCAGCAACACTTGTTCTTCATGATACACAGTTTCTTGGGGAATTTGTCTTCCTTTATCTTTGCCAGAGTATCATAAACACTTTCACAAATCCAAGTAAACTTCAAGATCATAGTTCCTTAATATATAGATATGTTGCCACCCAAATATTTACATGAGTAGCAGCAACATCAGAACAGAAAGTCATGGCAATGCAACTGTTCTAACTCTAATGTCATCCTCCGATTGACTGACTGGCTTAACAGATACCACTGAGCTTCAGTGCAGCTTCCAACACAAATAAGAGAATTACACAAACAGGGCAGACACAGGGCACACATACATGGTCAGTCTCAAGCCTGTACTTGCACACCCACCACCATTTTAGAACACCTTATGGTGGAAGGGCAGCAAAGAAAAAAAAAAATCAGAGGGCAGAGCAAGGTTTCAGGCCTAAACCTGAGCACACAACCAGCCAATCAAAGATCAATTGTCACAGCACTTCAGCCCTTTTCCCTTTGCATTGAAACAGGTTGGGTCTTCACTTTTTAATCAGTGATATACAGCTGGTCTGCTCAAATCTGCACCAGAAAAGAAAGGAAGAATTAACATGGCCAGTTACGGATGAGATGCAGTGTAAGAAGCTTTTCCTTTTGCCTCTTAGCTATTTACAGTCTTGGATAAATCAGATTGGAGTCACTCTCACAGCCAGGTATCTCATGTGACAGACAGTAAGAAACAACTATGACAGAAGAGAAATCCAGAAGAAAAATACAGAAGAGAAGATCTGAAGCTCAGCAGTAACAACCAGCAGCACTGACAGGGTATATTGTTTTTGAGGCCTGCCCATCATGGATGTTACACAGCTACACTTGCCAGGTCAACCTGAGCTCCGGGTTGTATCATTATATAGTTCACAGGTAGGATTTAAGAACAGCATCCAACAGCTAAAACAGCAAGGGCATATAAACCCATAGTTCTTTGCTTAGGTTGTTTCTGATTTCGTTACCAGTTCCTACTGTCATTACTGATTTGGATGTTTTGGATGAAAAGCATGTTTTTACATATGACAAAGCTGGAATGGGTTGTGCTGTCATCTGATTTGTTTTGTATAAAAGAGCAAGAGGAATTTCAATTAGAAACAGCAGCATCAAGCATCACTTCAAGCTGATTCAGAGCCTAATCTCACACATCCACATTTAAATCAGGGCATAAGTACACTTGTATATGCCAAGAAAGACTCACTTGGTTAACGATATCCTGGGCTGCATTAGGAGCAGCATTGCCAGGAGGTGGAGGGAGATGGTCCCAGAATCATGGAATGCTGTGGGTTGGAAAGGACCTTAAAGATCATCTAGTTCCCACTCCCACTCAACAGGCAGGGACACCTCCTACCAGATCAGGTTGCTCCGAGTCCCATCCAACCTGGCCTTGAACACTTCCAGGGATGGGACAGCCACAATTGCCCTGGGCAACCTGTGCCAGTGTCTCACCACCCTCACAGGAAAGAATTTCTTCCCAGTACCTAATCTAAATCTAGCCTTTTTCAGTGTGAAACCATTTCCCCTTGTCCTATCACTACCTGCCTTTGTAAAAGGTCCCTCTCCAGCTTTCCTGTAGGCTACTTTTATCTGCAGAAAGATGCATTAAGGGACCCTCTAGTTTCAGACATCCATTTTCCAGGTAGGCAACTATAAATTCTGATAGAGCCACTCTATAAGTTTTGGACTGTTAGGGTTTAATTTGTTTGCCTGTTGTTGTTTTTTAAGGAGGAAGGGGAGAAAGGGATTAAGAGAACCAGCTGAGAAATAGCCTGGGCTTCTACAATTTCTCATCAGAAGCACATTATCCATATTTACAAACTTTCTTGGGCATTTAGAAAAACTTTCTCTGATGACACGACTGCAACACACAAAGCAAGTTCTTATTCTACTAATGCAACATAAAAGCCAACAAGCACCCACATTCTGGGCAAACCTCAACATAGGTATCAACCCTCTTAGCCAGTGTCACAAAAGACACTTATTATCAGCTGATTATCTACAATAGCATCTGCATCCTTCCCACGTCATGGTTTTCTAGGACTTAGCACTCTATCCTGTAAACCTAATCACTAGTGAAGACTCGCTCTTGCCCAGACACTTTGTGAATGACCTTTCTCAAACCAGTCTCTCTCAAAGGAGCAACACTTCTAAGAGCTGGCTCAGTTCTTCTTGAAATCTGATTTTGACAGGGTTTTTTAATTAAGTGCTTAAAAAAAAGATGGAAGAGGATTGTCGATTTGTGAAATTTAAAAAAGTATATCCAACTAACTAGTGTCCTGCATGTGATATGTTAAAAAATATTGGAGAAAAAAATGTCATGCATCTTATCACATTTTATAATCATGAAGCCAGAAAACTTTGGTCAGTTGTTTATATAGACTTCTAGACGTACTTGCAACTGTTACTGGTTGTCCAGTTTGTTTGGTTTTTTTAAAAAAAGGCAAACCAAACCCTAACAGACAAAAAACCCCACACCAACCCGCAACCTGGGTCCTACATATAGATTTACCTAAAGCAGTGATAGAAGAGGTGCACAGGATTTACAGGATCTTATCTTGTAGTGGTAGCTTCAGAATCACAGTGCTAGACAGCAGGTTTTCTGCCTCAGTTTCCCTCATCTCTAGGGTGCAGGATCCTTTGTATGAATACAACTCACTCTACATTTCATGTTAATACTCTTGTCTGGTGCTTTGCTGGGAAGACAGTGAAACATGAATTGCATCCAGCCCTTCCACACCACTGCTGCAGACAGCACAGCCTCAGTCAGCACTGAGGGAGGATGACAGCAAAGCTTACTTAAAACATGTATCTGCAACAAGAATAACATCCATGTAAAAAAGTAATTTGACAGACAACTGCCACACACACTCACTGCCTGTAATTGCATCCTGTGCCTCTTCACAGGAAGAGGATTTTGGGGAAGAGGAAAGGTGAAGGACAGATTTGTCCTGTTTCCTAAGAAAGGATAATGGTAAAAATCCGCACGTATTCTCCTCAGAGCAGGGAAAACCTTCTTTCATGCTCCTGAATGTTTGAAGTCCCTGCAAAAGGGCACAAGTTGGCATTCATCCAAACATAAGCATGCCAGTAACAATAAAAAAATTCCCTGCCCAAAATGAACTGCAGCAGGTGGCAAGTACTACATGGTCCAGTTTCCAGATGAACTGATTTTTTAGTAGCAGAACTTTCTACTAGAAAGTTCTCCACAGTCACCATTACATACAACTTCAAAACAAATGGTACACATAGCAAATGTTTTAGTTATGAAGTGTCTGCATGTAAAATCTATGAAAAGTGAAAAAAGAAACAGTAGCCAAAACATTCCACCCTATACATAGTTGTATTGTTTCATAGTACTACGAAAAAGCAACACAAAGCACAAGACTTAATTATTAAATGTTTTCAGCAGCAACAAAATTACTTCACAGGGATATAAGAGATGCTCACACAGAAGAGAAGAAATTGAAGCCCTGCTTATGGTTGTTTATCATAGAGTTACACAATCTCAAAATCAAAATTATAATCATTATAGAAAATGCATCCAGTGATGTTTAATTTCTATATGCTCAAGCGACTGTAACATCACCACTCTGAATAGTATTAAGTTTTAGCATTTTACAACAAGATGTGGAATCCTCCCCCACCCTTTCCCAAGGGAAGGTGTCAGAGACAGAAGACTGAATGTTAATCTTTCATAACTTATCCCTGAGAAAGCTTTGAATCTTAGAAATACTGAAGAATTTTAATCAGACACATTGATAACATGAAATGTTAAAAAACAAACAAACCGTTTCAGAACAATTATATTAATTTTTGAATTTTCACTGCAGGGCTGTTTATGAGACATTTTTCATTGAGAGTTTCTCCCCATATCCATGACCAGCTCCTTACAGCATGTCCTTGAGGAAGCAATTCTTCCTGAATGATCAGGATTAGCACAGGTGTGGCCACAGAAACAGCAGTGTTTACTGGAGCCTCAAAAGGGAAAAAAAACATCAAACCCCACACACAAATATTTGTATTTTTCTTTTCTTAAAATCTCTTCTATGGAACACAGTTTTGCCAATAGGAAGCAGAAAACAATATGCTATCCCAAGGGAGGAAGGACCAAAATGGAACTAAAAGGCCATTGTGACATCCTGCTTCATAACAGCCTGTCAATATGCAATCACTACAATTTATTAAAAAATACATAGGAAAACTACAGAGTAGTTTTTCAACCTTCAACTGAAAAAAACACAGTTCAGACCACACACAAACTCCATGTGTTTTTAGAATGCTTTGCAACAAGAGAAGCAAACCTTCACTGCATACCACTCAGACTCAGAGGAGGACCGACACAGTTACAGACAGAAGAACCAAACCCACCACTTCGTCTCCAATATGCAATCCTAAAACTTCTTCACACAACAGTTAAGAGAGAGATTTTGTGACAACTTGCTCAATTTTGCTGGTAAGGCCCCTGATCATGGACCATCTTGGTTTGAACTTCATGAGCACCCAAAAAAGAGTGCTGTGTTCCAGACTCTTGTAAGATGACCTCAGAACAAAACCTGACATCATTCCAGTTGGAAATGGAGATCCTTCAGGCTGAATACCATTTCTGAGAAGAAGCAAAGTTGCTCTTCATGCCACCCTCAGAAAATTAACAGGAAACAGAAGGGGGAAATAGAGAGTGGTTTATTTTTTTTTAAGTTTGTTTAGTTTTGTCATTCAATTATCATACAAGCATTGCTGCAGAAGGGATGCCTGCAGTCCCACCCACATGCCTTGAGGTCAGGCTGTTCCTAGAGATGCCTTCTCCCCTGAAGGTAATTTCAAGTCCATACTCAGAGCAGAATTGCCACTATTCATTGTTTGCAATTTCTATATAGAAAAGAAATGCTGCGTACTAACAGCAAAACTGTTATTAATATCATGCTGAGCTTTATTATACAGTAATGACTGTATATTTCTGAAACAGAGGTCAAATCCCAGCAGCATAACTCTAAGACAGGCTTCCTTTCTTCTAAATCACCTCTCTCTTCTAGGCATCCTACCCATTAAAGCACACAGAGAACACTGCCATGATAACCACAATTTTCACAACCTTGCTGGCAAAACACATGACCACAAAGCACCTGCTTCTTGCATCTAACAGATTTTGGAGTTCCCACCTGACAGTCCCTTGTTCAGAGCTGTACTTTCAAATGAAAAGAATCCTTTTGCATTAAAGGATCTCATAAGCACACACCCTTCAGTATAGTTAGTTTCTTGGTGCAAGAGTCTTACGTAGCAGTGTTTTGTCTGCACCCAGACTTCTCAGATCCCACACTAGTTACATTTCCAACTGAGGTCCTTAGGATTCTTGATTTACCTTGTGTTTCATATCACAGTGATATATAAAGATACTAAAAATGCAGAGTGCTGGAGTGTGTCCATAATTTGCTGTGGAACTGATGGTACCTCAGGAAATAAAAATAAAATAAACCTAAGTGAATCAAAGAATGTTGATGTATCAAAAAATACCAAACAATTGTTACATACCAAAGAAGTACTAATGCAAAGCCAGACATAGATCAGAAAGATGCAGTAGCATATCTAAAGGATCATTACAGAGACAAGAACAATATCCTTCTAAAAGAGGAAACAGTACATTTGTTAGAGTTTTATTTCTCATTGTCTTCCTCTTCTTTCACAAAAAAATATGAATGATCATTCATGAAGTTGAAAATGTTACTAAAGCCAGTGAGAAACACTCATAGCTCCCCTTGGCTACACTTCCAGCCTTCATTTGAATAACGAGCAACTGCTCTTTGTTAAACATTAATGCATTTTAACGACTGACTGGTGAATAATTTGGAATGAGCTTATTCTCTGTTGTCTCCTCCTCTTCTCCGAGATCTCCATTGTTCTATTTTAGGTAAGAGGGTACAACTAAACTTCAGTATTAGGAAGAGAGGAAGAAGGCACTCTGCAACACTGACAGAATTGTCTCAGCACTCTAGTAGTCATTTATTCAATGAAAAAGATAGCACAGCTAAAAAGAAGCTGTATCTGGTACAATAGCTAGGATGGCAATACAATCATTTCCTTCAGCTTCATTTTAGAACCAGCAAGAAGAATCCATTTTCGGAAGTTTCATACCATTTTTCTTACAATACATTTTTTCAACATGGAAACACAAGCTTTTAAGAATTCAGCAATCATTTACAAAGGCTAGACACCCACCCCCTCTATAGCTAGTAAGGCTCTTTTCAGAGGCTGTTACACAGAGTAACAGTTTTCATTTGCCCAAAGTACCAGCAGGACACTAAAAGAGAAGAAACTGACTCTAGAGTTTAACTTTTCTATCTAGTTATAGCTAGCATCAAAAACTCTTCCAGGAAATACTATGTTTAACAGTCAAATGAAAAGTTACCAGCATGCAAGAGATTAAAAAAATGTCACTTAAATTTGTATCTGTTAGGTAGTCCTTGATTTATCATGTTTTAGGATGTACAGATTACTTAAGGAAAGCAGAATGATTATGTCAAGCCACTGAAAGTGAACTGGAATAAGAAGATAGCATATTTGAGAGACTGTAAGAACTGTCTAATAGATGCTACAGGAAAAACAGCAGTGCTGATGACAGGATGCTACAAATAACACCATAAGTATCCTATCCCAAAATGGCCAGAAATTCACCTTTTAAAATTAACGTAGGAGCTCCTGCTTCCTGATGTAAACCAATACACGTTTAGCAGTATCCAGTGGTGTCTGCAAATTTCAGTCAACACATCTACAATTCTCTGCTCCTCAGCCAGCCAGCACCTTTTATCCTTTCACTTCATACTTTTAGTTCAGTTACTGTCTCAGGAAAGAAAAATGAATTACACCTGTATTTTCATTGAATGCTAATTTTACTGAATATTACTGATTAAACCTTCCCTCAGGCTCCGCTTACAAATGGTGATTTCCTTACAACTACATCACTTGGTTAAAAAAAAAAAAAAAGTATAGTCCAATCTTGCAGTAGGTTAAGAACAAATACTGAAAAGCAAGTCTTTTGTGATAAGCAAATACAGAAGCAAATACAGAAGCAAAAAGAACTCCAGGAAAATTAGCTTTAGATATTTTGTCCAAGTAACTAAAGAGAAGTGAAATCAGTTCTCCTTAGTACTTAGTTTATCTTCAGAGTTCTCATGTGTGAACAAGATACATACAGGGAGTGAAGTTATTTTAGTATTAAAACCAGTTACTCTATTTAATCTTTCAGATTTAAATCAGTGAAAACTGTCTCTGCAAAAGCAAAGACATGCAAGTAGAGCAGCTGCACAATGGTAGTCTTTCACTTGGTATTTTTTATGTTAAACACGTTCAAGATACTATGCTGCCAACACATATTAAAATTAGAAAAATCTATGCAGAAATATACTCCCTTCATTATCAACTTGGACCCATCACAATACTTCGCTTTATAATTGGTTTCATGTAATTGATGGAGATCAAAGAATAAATTAAACTAAAGATTCTTCTAGACCTTCATGTTGCTAGGCTTGCTTACACATACACTCTTAATAAATATATTAATAAAAGTGTGTGCATTTCCTTCTTTGCATACTAAACTCACAGGCTTAATAGAGTCAGGTCATCTAGATCTTCTTCCTCAATCTCCAAAAAAATCTAGAGACTATTGAAGAAGAGCACAGAACATCTTGTGTTAAACCACCAGCCAGTCAAACAAATTTCAAAGAGAAAAAAAATAAGTAAATATGTAGCACTAGCAATTATCAGATTATAAAAATGCCCACTGTGATACCTAGATTTTAAATAGAGCAGCTATTCTTTAGAATGAATTTGCACCTTACAATGCAATACTACTGTAAGAGAGATGTTCTGGGAAGAGAGGCTCTTTTAATGTTAAGAGCAAAAAAGTGAAAAGAGTGAGGAGAGAGCTACTGTGCTGTATTCCCAGTGAATTAAAAATTATGGAGGAAGTAGCTGAAAGTACTACTAAAAAGTACTTCCATTGTAAAGGTGATCATATCTCACAGGAACTCTTGCAACAACCCATGAATCTGAATTACATCTGAAAATGTAACCAGTATTCTGCAGGACCACTATTCTTATTCCAGCCTTCAACAGTCTTAAGATCATCTGACTTCTATCATTCAAGATATTTCCTTGAATTATTTCCAGAAAACAACAAGGAGCTATGCCTGACCTGTAAAGTGACGTAGACAGAGCACAAATGCTTTGTGATTGATGTAACACAGTAATTCCTGAGGAATTTCATAGGACATACCAGCCAAGTACAGAATAAGAAAGCATAAGCAAATGATGCTTAACAATAAGAACAACAGTAAGTAATTGGAAACAGTTTTAATATAAAGCACTTCTGTTATCTGAAACTAAAGACTTTAAAGATGGACTGAACTGTTATTCAGTAACCTGTTTAAGACCCAATGACGTAAAAGTGCATTTCCCTACTCCCTTCTGCTTTGATGTTCTATTGGTGTTTGAAAGATGACATTTAGCAAATCCTTGAATTCTAATGGAGAAGTGCAGTGCAGAACTAAACAAGATCTTTCCACCTGTTCATCCAGATTCATATGCATAATTTTCCTTCATAGCAATACAAGCATACTGAGGAGGATTCTTACAAAAGCAAACTATTAAGAAGTGTTCCCTTTTGCTCAGGGAGCAGCTGAGAAGTGCACAATCACAGAATCACAGATGCAATATTTCCTAGAATCACAACCACACAATCTTTCCCTCAATATCAAGGTGAACCCTGGAAGGAAAAAACAGGTTTGCACTGAAATATTCGTCATTAGCTAAAACATCCAAGTTGCTCAAGCTGGTATATAACCCCTAAAATAATTTAGCTCCAGTATTAGTTATTTTTAATTTCTCCAAGAATAAACACAGGTGGGTGTTTACCATTACAAAGGAGAGATCAAATGGAAAGGTAACCACAGGTAAGCACCTTGCACCTTTGTGCAACTGCCTCAGCTGACAGGGAAGGAAGCTGCCTGCCTGCCTTCAGATGTGCTGCTCACAGCAGAAGGTTTCCCAAAGCCATGACTCATCCTCAAGCAGTGGACAAACTATTTCTATGGCTTTAATTTCACAGCCTTCAAACATCCGTTGAGAGCTTCCTTCTTAAAACTACAAGTGTCATAGTCAAGGACACAGTGTGAGACTACATATCTATCTTTGGTTACATCCTCAGCCTGATGTCTGAAGTTGTCACTTAGCATCTTTTCCTAACTCTATCCATTTGTCAATTTTGCAGGTATATCAATCAAATAAAGGCTCTCAGGAAAGCTTCACGTGAGTAAAATCTATGCCCTAGCCCACTGGATAAGTGTTTCTGGAGGTTTTCCCCTTTCACTAGCATGACTTTCTTTCCACACACTCCTTACAGTCCACTCTCTGCTGAACAGCCACATCCTGACATCCTTTCAACACAAATACACAAACCAGTTAAAATCAGGGATGAAATTCCAAGAGGGTTCAGAGAATAAACATAAACCTGGAAGTAATTTCTTAAGAATCACAAGAAAATACTTTTATTTTTGTAGTCTAGCTATTTCCAGTGACTTTTACCACATTGATGGAGTGCCATTATGGCAGAAAAGGAGTGACACCAGAAATGGTGTCACTACGATTACACGAAGACATTTGCCACATATCTTACCTCAAAGGCCAAGAGCTCATCCTGACTTTATTTATCCCTTCTATCACAATATGCACTCAAAGCGTTCAAAAACCAGATAACTTATCCAAAGTGTTCTCTAACTCATTGCATGCAAGTGCAGCCCAGTGAGGTACAGGCACTTAATGCTGTACCAGAAGGAGAAATGTCAAAACAACCACATTATTTCTGTAGACATCTTTTCTCTGCCCAACATATACAACCAGCTTAGTTAAACCAGCCTCAAATTTTCTTCACATGATACTTTACAAAGCTGCCATTGTTCAATTTCATCTTTATATTTTAAAACAGCCATACAAACATTTTTAAAACATCAATTTGACCTTTCTTTGCAACTCCAAGGTAAAGAAGTGTCATTTTCTGTGTTTTTTTCTATCTTTAAGAGTCCTTTAAGCAGTCTGCAAGCAGACAGGATCTGGTCTTCCACATCAAGCTACAAGTATTTTCCTATCTGTAAAATTCATAGAAGACAGAGATACCAGAGCCTCTAACTTAACATTGGCTTGTTAAGAAAGCCTTCTGTGACAACACAACAGAAATCTTAAAAAAAACACATAACCACAGTTGCCTGCCCCCATGATGTTAAACAACACAAGAAAGACTCGTTTCCCTGCCCAGAGAGAGTCCCTCCCATCACCCACTGGTCTTGGAAACTGTAAGTAAGGCAGGAATAGCAGGGTTTTGAGATAAGAAGCAAGACAACATTACTGACAGTGCCACTTGCCTCAACGGCTCTGACTAGCACAAGCCACACTAACCAGCCTCGTTCAGTTGACTTTCTAAGATAGAAAGTTAATGAGCAGAAACTTAAAGCAAAGGAACCACCTTTCTGCTTTGGACAGCCTCACCACATCAAGCTAAATTTGAAAAGTTGTTTGTCACCATCAAGTTCTTAGATTTTTCTCTGAAAATATTTAACTTCAGGAGACCCTTTCAGCTTCCCTTGCCAACATTCACAGGAAAAGTTTACATTTATTTCCCTAGAGAAGATCTTTCAAAACCCAAAGCAAGAAACTGACCAAGAAATACAAGAGTTGTTTTCAATGACATTAAAAGCTCTGGTGGAGCTGAGGGGTTTTATTTATGCTTTTGTTAGTTTGGTTGTTGGGGTTTTTTTAAGGAAACCACGGTATACTTAGATACTGCACTTTTTAAATTATATCCAGCTATTTAAAAATAATTTTAAAATAATACAATAAAATTGTACGAGATACTATCAATACTTTTATATGTTGAGATGCTTGAAAATATTGCTGAGCTGGGTCACAGGACAAAGTAACTTGTAATTATTGTCATTAATCTGTGCTCATACCTGTACATCCCCTTAATCCAGTCACTGCCATTGTCCACCTCTTTACCTCTTGCCCTCATCCCCAAAACAGAACCCCTCTCTCATTAGCAAAAATAACCATTTAAATCTAGATAGTCTTTGCAAACTGCTTTTTAATTCATTCTGACTGTACATTTTATTCACCTCCTCTTGCCTATCTCGTTTGCTGTTTAGGTCATATGTTTTCAAGAGCAGAAGCTGTGCTTTATTTTGTAAAGTTCCCAGCCTAAAAGGGCTACAAAAATAGCTGGCCTCTTGATGTTTACTTAATAAAAACAATGATTCATTCCACAGTTTAATTTCTTGTTTCTTTAATAACCAGAGCACAGATGGAAGAACACACTGCATCCAGAAGGTGACACACAGTAATTGGTCTAAAAGAGGATCCTCTATCAATAAAAGTCAGAAACCTTTATTCATGTTATAGGTCAAGGGCACAAGACCTTCAAATGAGGGCACTGAAATTTTAGAGAAACCACATCTTTTCTCACCTTTCCCTCTCCCCTTAAGTAATCTAATAGTGAGAGAGCACTCAGCAATTTCAGGTCCAAAATTCTGGGTGTGCCAAAAAGAACCACGAGCAAACTTGGTAGATAACTTCTTGCACGGAAGCTTAATTACAGCCCAAATTGTAAACACTGCACAACACAGAGGAAACCTGCACAGAATAAAACCAGAAGCATCACAGGTGGTGTTGCACTGATCTGGTCAGGTGAGTATAAACAGGAGTATACAGGTGGGGCTGCATTTTTGCTAGTTACCACCCTATTAAGAAGTTATTCCCATGCTTTATAAGGACGATTTTAAACACACCACAGTGGCAATAAACATCCTTAGCTTCAGGGAAAGGAAAAAAAAAACAAAACCACCCACCCGCAACAAACACAACACTCTTATCCATAACGATTTAAAGACAGAAACGTAAAGATAAGGAGCAGAGATTGCACAAGAGCACATGATCTTTCCCATCACATGCTTGGCAGGATGCTCGGTTCGCTCCGATCCCTCGGGTCAGAGCCCAGGCGCAGCTCTGCCCGGTGCCGGCAGCTCCGCGCATCTGCTCCCCGGCACCGCCCGCGGGGAACCAGCGTCTCACCGGAGCCTACCGGCGCGAGCGGGGCTCCCCCCGGGCTCACAGCCCCGCCCGGGACCACCGGCAGCACCGGCCCCGGGACCGCGGCGCTGCGGGAGGCGGCGGCCGGAGCCTCCCGCCGCCGTTCGGTCCATCCCGCCGCTCTCGCCCCGCAGCCCCGAGCACAGCGGCCGGGGCAGCGGCACCGGAGGGGCCCGGCCGGCCCTCCCGGCTGCCTCCTCCTCCCCCGCGGGCAGGAGCCCGGCCATCCCGGCCATCCCGGCCCCGCTCCGCCGCGGCCAGCCCCCCGCCGCCTGCCCCCGCCGCCGGGACTTACGCTCGAAGTCGGAGTCCGAGTCCTCGTCGCCGCGGTCGGCCTCCTCGTCGCCGTTGGACTCGGTCTGCATGGGCTCCCCGTCGAAACTGACGAGCTTGCGGCCGCCGCCGGCCGCCTCCCGGTCGCGGGCATCCCGCAGGCGGGCGAAGTAGTCGGCGGCGAAGCTGAGCGGGTCGGCCGGCCGGTGCCGCAGCACCTCCACCGTGTAGCCCTGCAGCAGCTCGGTGAGGCCCGGCGGGATCTCGATGCTCATGGCGCCGGGGAGACGAGGAGGAGGCCGCCGCCTCCCCCGCTGGGCGGCCGGTGTGGCGGGCTCGGGGCCTCCGGGCGGGCGCTGCCGCCTCCCGCCGCGCCGCTGCCACAGCCGCGCCGGAGGGGGCGGAGGCGGCGGCGGGAGCGGCCGCGCATGCGCCGAGCGGGCGCGAGGCCAACGGCCGCGCAGGCGCCGCGGGGCGGGAAGGGGGGGGGGGGGGGGGGGGGGGGGCGGGACCTCGGGACCCCCGGGAGGGGGGGGGGCGGTGCCGGTACCGGCGCTGGTCCCGGTACCGGTGGGTCGGGTCGGGTCGGGTGGTGGGACACCGCCCGGGCCCGCGGTTCCGGCCCCGCAGAGCCGGCTGGCAGCGCCCGGCGCCCGCCCGGGGGGCTGGGAACGGGCTCGTGCGGAGCTCCATGGACTCGCGGGAGGGTTTGGGTTGGAAAAGAGCGTTGAGATCATCCCCACCCAGCGCTGCCGAGGCCGCCGCTGAACCGCGTCCGCAGGCAGCAGAAGCGCGGGGCTGTGGGGTCCCCGGGGGCCGGTGTCAGCGCTGCCCCGGGCAGCCCGGCAGCCCTTCCTGCCAGGGCATTTCTCCTAATAACCGATCTAAACCTCTGAGAGGCCATTTCCTCTTATTCTATCGCTGGTTACTTGTGAGAAGAGACTGGCAGCCACCTCACTCCCAGCTTCGTATCGTGTAGAGAGCGAGAAGGTCCCCCCTCAGCCTCCTCTTCTCCAGGCTGAACACCCCCAGTTCCCTCAGCTGCTCCTGGTGAGACTTCTGCTCCAGACCCTTCACCAGCTCCGTTGCCCTCCTCTGAACACACTCCAGCCCCTCGATGTCCTTCTTCTAGTGGGCGCCCCAAAACCGAGCACAGCGTTTGAGGTGCAGCCTCACCAGAGCCGAGCACACAGGACAATCACTGCCCTTGCCCTGCTGGCCACGCTGTTCCTGAGAGAAGCTGGGATGACTGCAGGACTGCAAACCTCTGGAGAAAAGCTGTGTTGGTGTTGGAAGGGGAAAAGGTGCACTCTGGATGGTCACACAAACCCTTCCCTCTCACCAGACAGTGGCCAGACTCTCCAGAGGTGGATGATGCAGGACACTGCCACTGCTGCTCGGTTGTTCTTTTATTTCACATCAGTGACCCCACACCCTAATTTCACCATGGTGTCTGTGAGGGTGTTTCAAAGCTCCCTCAGTAGCTAGAGAAGGAGGTTTTCTTTTCTTTTTGTTGCATTCAGTCTAGATCTTGACATATCTCTTGGTTGGAATTAGATGTAGGACCTCACACCTCTCTGAAATTGTTTTGCGAATTAAGTCCTTTAGGAAATACACTTAAAAGTAGTGAACACAAGAGCAGAAGTGTGTGGGTTCTCTCACCTTCTGGCAAAAGCTGAATAAGGCCATAATGTCACCATCCGTGAAATGGTGGCAATAGTGTTGATCTACTGAATGCCCAAGAGCAGTAAAGATGAATTTCAGAAAAGTGAAACACCCCATGAATTGCTTATGTGTGCCAGCTTTGGCAACACCTCTCTACATGCTCTCAAGACGCTGTATTCAGATGTTTTGCTTGTATCCTTTGTACCAAACCTGTGAGCTGTGTGTGCATCCCCGGGAGGTTTGGCAGAGGCCCAGGGGCAGGCGATGGGCTGCGTGGCCAGGAGCTGCCAGCCCCCAGGGTTTGATGTTGCTGGAAAGCTGGTCTTGGAAGAAAACAGGCCTGTGCACACATGAATCAAGGGGAACAGGGATGTTGGCTCAGTGACGCCGCTGCGTGTTGTCAGTGTCAATATTTTTATTGAATTCCGCTTTTGTTTCGATAATAAAAGGGCAGAAATCAACTCGTACTCAAAATACATTTCACTTAGAAGGCCAGAATTGGCTGAGGCAATTCCCCGTGCCTTGCTTGCTCGTGTGCCAAAGGGTCCCCTCCTGGCTCATCCAGATGGCTCTGGCCACGTTCCCATACAAGGATGGTCTGTTGGTCGCCGTCACACAGAGGGCACAGCAGGGGATCCCAGGGCACCCCAGTCGCTGCTTTTACTGGCTTCATTCTCCATCAGTGAAAAATCTCGTGGGATTTCCTACAGCACCCAGCCTCCCTGGTAAAAGGTGTTCTCCAAAATACAGCTCCCACATTTTTTATGCAGAGGAAGGTTACATCTGGTGTCCGTACGAAAGCAACGGATTAAAAACACGCGCAGGAGGTAGATTTGCCACATCTCATCAGATTATAGGGAGATTTTGCATGAAGTTGTTTCTCTTTGTTTTTATTCTTTTCTACAGCAGGCACAACAACTGCTGCATCCCTTCATCAAAAGATAATTGATACTGACTTTTCATTTACCACTCCTACCATATTATCCTTCTGGTGGTCTCAAGCAACACAAGAGCAAGTGTCACTGCTCAATGTATATACTTGTAACTGCTGATAGAGCTGGTACAAGGAAATGGTTCTGATCAACAAGAAAACTGTATTTGGTTAGTGCCCCACAATATCAAGATTTCTGATGAGACCTTTCCTTTGCCATTTGGGCGCTGAAGATAAAAATTAAATGTAAAAAATGCTGCAAAATTGAAAAAAAAACCACAAAATACTAATGAAAAGTGTTGGCAAGCAGGGTCAGAGGAAGAAAGACAAAGTCTAATTCCAAGGGAATACACTTATTTTTCCTTCCCACTCTTGCACAACAGCCTGCCACCTGACAGTTGCCTGCTTTTGGCATCAGTCAGCTCTCAAATTAGCTTTTAATGGTTGTTGACAATTTTCTCTCATTTGTGCCTGTGGATATAAATCTGGTTATTTATACGAAAAAATGTGCTGCCGGTAAATATTGTTAAGTCTCTGAAGAGCTACATTGTGTTAGCCTTCTGATATTTATATGTCCACACATAACTAATCAGCTTCAGAGGAAAGTAAACAGCAGAGCTCTGTTTAGCCTCTTTCTGAAGGTCAACGGACAAAACAAAAAGCATCCAAGGTCACATGAAGCCCATTTTCAAGCTGGTTTACACCACAGTTTATCCCACTTCTTCATATACCTTTTTCTTTTGTGAGCATCAGAACTGATGGCACAAGAGACTTGCCTGTGATCAAGCTAATTGTAACACTGCCTGCTGTGCGTGCACAGAGCTCATCAGGAGCTTTCTTTCACCCTGAATTTGCATAGCTTTTGGAATTATTACTATAATAAGCACCCGCATTAAAAGAATGGTAGAAAATAAATTAGGGAATGCAATTGCAGCCTTAATTTGATCCCTTTTATAATAAACCAGTTGAATTCATGCAGCATGACCAAGGCAATTTCTTTCTGCTGGATTCATGGCATATTCAGCACCCAGTGTGGAATTAGATAAAACCTGTGTAACTGATGAAGATGTTCCTCACAGTATTCCTCTCAATTGTTTGGGGTTTTTTCCATATGATATTTTATCCTAATAATTTTTTTGTTTCTGAAAGCTATTCTCACATTTATCACATGTCTGTGCTCCCAAATGCTGAGGTCTCTTCCCTTCACTCTCCCTGTCCTACCCAGTGCTACAGGACTTTGATGCACCCTTAGTGAAACTATGATGGAGCTTCTGTGCTCATCCTACCAGCAGGAACAGCAAAGCTTCAAGTGGAAAAGCAAAGCAGTCTGTGTAGTCTTGCACTGGGGAAAAATAATAAGAATAAACCTCCAGACTGGATCCTTAAAAGTAAAATAAATCCTTTTATAACAAGTAATAATTTACTGCTCATAAACCTGTCAGCACCAGCCAGAGCTCAGACACTGTATAAACACAGGTACATCTTGGATTAATTACACGTGCCTTCAAGCATTTCAGTACAAGGATAATGCAAAAACACACTAAATATTCTGATGGTTGCTATTAGAAAACACAATCTCTTGTTCCAGGGAACTTAGATGCATGTTGTTGCAGCTGACACAGTAGCAAACCCTCTCAAGTGGGTCACGTCCCAAAGCAGTCCCCCCTGCAAGCCCCATTCAGGGCCTTCTGCAGAGTGAAATCCTGCCCTTGCTCTGCTGGGTTGTGGAGTTCCGTGCTGTGGGATGGTTTTGGCACAAAATGCTTGAAGAGTAGGTTGAGCAGTGGCTTTGCATGTCAGTGGATGCTTCAGTATTGACAGTTCTAGCCATTTTTATATGGTTCCTGCCTGGTAACTACTTTAGTTCCCTGCAGGTTTTCAAAGCCTTCCATCATGAGGCCGTTGAGCTGAGGACAAACAGAATTGTTTGATAATCACACACAGGATGTTGTAAACCTCAGGATGTGAATTCTGGGCAGAGCTGGTGGGAATAGACTTTTGTGCATGTCCCCTGGTAGCCGGTCACCCACCAGACAGCCCTGGACCTGCTGGAGTGGCTAGGTTGGCCTCACAGTGAATGGGCATTGCTACTAAATAAAGGTGGAAGGTTTTTAGATTGTTTTAAAAGAAGACAGAAAACTAACCTGCCTCTTCATTGTTCAAAGACTAATCTGAATCTGAAGTATCAACTTCTAGCTGCCTTTTCCAGCAAAACCTGTTCAAACAGTAGTTTGTTGAAATTAAGGGGTGTGTCCTAAAAAGAGCTCTGAAATTCCTTTCTTCCTTGAGCCCTTGCTTGCAAATCTGGGGTTGTCTTTTGCTGTATGTACACACCTGTCCCTTCCCTCCCTGTCTTCTCACATTTCCAGTTGACACAGTTCAGGTTATCAGTGTTTCCGTGGCACATTCCTGACCTGCCCGTCCAGCAGTATGAGCTCTGCCCTTGCCACCACACCTCCTGTTTTCACAGCTTCCATTGTCATTTTTGTCCTTTGTAGTTCACCATTTCTCACAGCTTGGCATCCTCCCACTAGCTTCTTGTCAAATACCCATGGCTGAAACTTCACCTTCGAGGTTTACCCCAAATCCATGACCCCAAGCCCCTCTCCCCATCTTGCTTATCCCCCCCTTGAGCCTCCTCCCAGACACAGCCTGTTTCTCTCCCTCCTCTTCTAACACTTGGTCCCTTGCCAAGTCAGGAATTGTGACATCTTTGCTCTTTGGCCTTGTTTTATGGTAACCACAAGAAGCCCTTAGCACACGTCACTGCTCCAGGGGTTTATGCCCCTGCCCTTGGGTGCCCACAGGTGCACCCCAGGCACAGAACTGCCACACAGCAGCACGAGTGCTACGAGGGATGTGAGGGGTTCATTTTAGCAGCTCAGCACAATGTACAGGCTAATTCCAAGTACTAAAATTGCAGTATTAAATGTAAATTACAACGGTAATAAATGAGCTTTATCCACCAAATCCCCAGCGTTTTATATTTCACTCAGAAAACCCTTTATGAGCTCTATTACAGCTGTTAGCACGTGTTTTAATTAAACTTACAGCCCAGCATGCAGCTCAGTTAACCAGTTTTCAGAGAACATTGGTAAGCAGTTCCAATTGCATTTTTCTGTCACTCTTCACATGCTGTGCTTTAGCACGCGTGATAAAAATGTTGATAGAGAACTGGATATCTCAGGGGAGGAGAATGGGGATGTGAAGCTTCTTCTAGGCTATTTTTTCCAACTCAGACTAGGTCCCTACATTTTATAAAAGTATTTGGTGTTTGATGTCTTCATTCAAGGAAGAGGTGGTCTCAACATCTGAGGCAGAGGATTATAAGGTCGCCTCACCATGGTTAGATCCCTCATTGTCAGTCTCAGCAAAAAACTGCTGGGTTTCTAGGGCTGAAAAATGCTTGCTGCCTTCAACTATGACTTAAATTATGTCTGTGTCAGAAACTAGTTGGATGGGTGTTCTGTGTGCGGTGCCCCTCCTGAAGGTTTTGGGGGTTTTTGTGACTTTAATTCCCAAGGCTATCAGCTCAAAGGCGTTGTATTAAAAAGAAAGGAAATTAAGAATATGGTTGCAGAGAATGCAGCAGCACAGCCTTTTGTTACAGCTGGTTTGAAGTGTCTCTCCATTGACATCTAGTGTCCATACAGAAGGATCTTTACGTTCCTCGCGGCCACGCTGGCAGTAGTCTTCTCTGAATCTTTAAAGATTTTTTTCCTTGCATGGTTATTAAGGCCTCTAATTGGTATTGCCAGGTCAGCCAGGAGGTGGGACTGATGGGGAAAACACAGGAACCTCCCTACACTTAACACACCGTGGTATCAGTGACATGCATAGATGTCTGTGTTCTGCATGGCTCTGGAAAACCTTTCAATCAGTTTAAAAATATCTTTTGTTAAGTTATCCTGTAAATACCTGCAAAATACTTTTGATCTCTTTCCTCAGAGAACACAAGCAATTGTGATCCAATAACTATTTAATACAGATTTTACAAAGTATTGTTCTGTTTAATCAGACATTATTCTAATTTTCCTTAATTAAACAAGAGCCTTTTTCAGTGATAGAAGATTATTACAATCCATTATATCACTAAAAGCCATTTAGGAAGGAACAGTCCTTATCTATTTTCACAATGATGACAAGAGTTATTTTCATATTTAGCTATTTATAGTGCTTAAATTCCAAGTTTTTTACAAAAGGATTTGTTGTTCTGCTTTTGCAAAATCTCGAATGGTGGCAGTGAGCAATCCATCATGTTGTTGCTGTACATTCTGCTCTGTAAACCACTCCACCTTTGCAATATTTCTCCCTGCTCCTTCTGTCAGCCTGAAGTGCCTATGCTGGGGTAGTGCACACAGGGGCTGTTCTGGAATCACAGCCCCACTATGCTTGGTCCATGACTGATGTGCAGAAGTTCTTCCCTACACTGAAAAATCCCTGTAGGTTCATATTTTGATCATTTCCATTGTTATCTGTTTTCAAGGGCAGTTAGTCCAAATAAATGATGTTATCAAAGCTTAACAAGATTTGTTGCCCTAATATTTGTGTATGTGTTGTAGCTTCAGGAGAAGAGGAAAAGTCCAAGGATGCAAACCAGGCATGGCTCCTACCCATGACTGACTTTGTGGCTCCAAGGGGCTCATGGATTCCGTTATTTCTTGGCAGTGTTTTATGATCCATCCCTTTACGGCCTTTTCTCAATAACACATGATCTCTAGAAGGGCTCTCTCTTGGTTTGGTGATACCTGACCTACTGGGGTCCTGTCCTTGCTGGCTAGTGGAAGCTACTAATGTGCCAATAATAGATCTTTGCCTTAGAGCAAGAGGAAACTTCTGCTGAAAAGAGCTAGAACAGCCTTGAACTTTTCCTGTGAAGGTCAGAGGAGGATGATACAATATTTCCCATAATTTCTGGAAAAGGATCTGTCATCAGTTTCTATGAACAGTCAAATATTTTCCCTCTTTCTCCTCTCAGTGTTCAGTTATTAAAAATACTTGTTTCATTAGCCCAGCTGTCAGAGAGTCTGTATTGAAAGAACCTGCTGAATCAATACATCCAGAATAGGAGTGAAAGCATCATTAAAAAGTATCCTATGATTATTCATAATTTAACTATAAGGCAAAATGTGATCATGAGCAATAATGTGATATAAATAATTTCATTCAGAGCAGTGCATTAGTGCAGGCACTGGCAGAGCTGCTGCAGCAGCAGCCAAAGCTTTTAATTAGGGTTACAAATATACGTTTGTGTCTCTCCTTGCCATGATCCTTCAAGCACTCTGACTTTTCATCCCCAGTAGGACTTGGTGCTTCCAGCAACCTCAATTTCTCCTTCCATGGTGTCAATGGCAAGAGGCAGTGGCTGCAGCTGAGAGCATTGCATTGCTATGGCAACACATCCCACTTCCCTGGGGACCACGTTGCCTCGGAGACATCGGGAGGGCAGACACTGGTAGATCAAACTGTCTCAAAGCAGCTGCCCCCCAAAAAGCAGGGCAGCCCTGCCCTTCAGGCAATGTGGACACACTGAAGTAGATGAGTGTAGAACCATGCACTCACAGCCTGGGTCTGGGTCAGGAGAGGTGACCCATATGTGTGGTTCTTTGCAGACAGGGTGAGAAGGTCACTGCCAAAAGGAGCTTTAACATAGTTAGTGTGTTAAATAGGACTGCAGGAAAGACAGTGTCAGTGGGAGGGGGTTAGCTGAAGGGAGCACGTGCTGAGGCCACCATTCTTCGTTTGTATAATCATCCTGCTACATCAGAAAAAATTGTCTGTTGTAATACCATGCATCTCTGCATGGAAGAAAACTGGTCGGTTCATTTTAGTGTAGTTCAGTGCTTCATTAGTGCTGTGTCACGCAGAGCACACAGCGTCATGCAGACAGAGGATTAAAGATCAACTTACATAGGCAAGTGCCTGTGTTAAGCCAGTCAGGCATGGAGCCTCCCACTCTGGAAACCAGACCCGACCCGTGGGAAAACTCTGACCAGTTTTCAGGAGCCCATAGACACTTCATCACAGCTATGTTCATGGAGATCAGCACCAAATACATTCTGTGTTCTGTGGGCTTTGCTAGAGCCATCTCTGTTAACTGCTTGTAAGGGGAAGAGGTTCAGAGTTTGACACATGGACATCAGTTGTCCACAGCACTTGAAGAGCCATGGAAGAAGCAGGAAGATGGTAAAGGACAGAAGTGTTTACATAAGACGACAGGTAATCTCCTTTTAATTTATCTGTTCTTGTTGTAGGAACCTTTTTTCCCTTGACAATGTTGGATTAAGAAGCTTCTTCCCTACTGTAACTAGCCCTTGAATAAATACCATCTCTTGAACAACAATGCTTTGTGTCCTGTTTTTGTGTGCTAGCTGTGCTTTGCTTTCATTTAAGCCTTACACTGATCCTTGCAGAAGAGAAGAGCCTGCTTCAGGGGGTCTAGTTTTACTTCTTGCCTCTGGAGACATGACCATATCCTGCAGTGCTGTCTGTCAACCATGTTAACATATCTGGTTTTAAGCAAACATTACCTGTACTTACAGCTACAGCCCTGCCACTTGATTTATCCATGTATTTCTCATGTTTGCCTTACTCTCTCTGAACCATTCTTTGTGCATTTTCTGCAAGACACTAGCTGTCTTTCTTCTCACAATCAAAGCTGTGATTAACTGTGTTGACAAAGGATTCCTGAACTGTGAGAAATGTTTCTCAGTGTGTAGTTTAGCATCATTTAGCCTTGAAAGGATGCTGCTTTCCCTGACCTCTTGCCAGTTTTTCTCAATGACTCTGGTGATTGCATCAGTAGCCTCGGGAGTCATATTTTCCTTTCACATGTAGGAAAGATCCAACCTTTCTTTACCCTTTCCCAGCTGGATCACATATCCAGTCCCTACTTTATGCTGTCTCTCAACTACACCAGCTCCTTTTCTGGCTTCTGTGGCTGCAATCTTGTTTCACTCCTGTCCAGAACAAACTATTGTCACTTCCCTGGCTCATCATTTCCACCACGCTGCTTTTCTATTAACTCTTCAGCCTTCCTTCTCCTCCCCCTGCATCAAACACTTTTTAAAACTTCTCCATCAACATCCTTTACAGCCCGTCTTCAGTGGAGTCTGTCAGCAGTCATTCTGTCACCATTTCAAACAGACTTGTCAGTGGTTTTCCCTATCTCCCCCCACAGCTGGGCAGAAATATCTGCAAAGGGGGCTCGAGGCACAGAGACCACCAGCACAGCACCACGTACTCCCTCCTGCTGGAGGGATTAATCTGCTGTATTTCACCTTATCCTTAAGTTCAGATTGCCCTGGGGAAGAGGCTTGTCTTGTCTTTGCTTCAGCACACGGAGCAACCAAAAGACACCAGCCAGAAATGCATCCCAAACCCACATATTTATGCCGCTGATGTCACCTCAAAGCCACTTGGCCCCCAGGCTGATACTCTGCATTATCAGCAATGTCAGTTCCTTGAGGTTTAATTTCCAGTCAGCGAGAAACAAGAAGCAACACACAGAAAAAAAAGACCTCTTTCCTCTCTTTCTTCACACCCCTTTAAATGTGACTGTTTTTTCTGAGTCACAACTAACACAAAGCTCTTGAAAAAGACTCAATCTAGATTCATACTGCAGCTCAGAGGAACCTAAAAGACCATTTACTGTTTGAAGGATTATTTTAAATTATTAATCAAGCCCACTGTCAGTCAGGTGCTTCCTCAGACTTTGTGGAGTTTACCTCTCTTGTCATCCTCAGCAATCTTTAACATGCAGAAGGTAGGTTTGAAGCTGACAAGGGAGGATTGCTGGCAGAGCCAGGCTCTGTCTGTGCATTTGCAGGCAGATCTGGGTGCAGGGGATATGCAGTTGTTCCTTTGTTCATATTTAATGATACAAAAAAGAATGTAATTATGGCCTGTCTCAGTCACTCTCCTCCCTGCCTCTGAGCACTTGAACTCTTTGAGAAAAAGGCAAGCAGAAACAGCGTTTTCTGACAGCCAAGTGAATCCCAGGGCAGATCAGGAGCTGTTCTGCCCCAATCTCTCTGCAGTTTCCATCTGACAACAGCTTCTCATGGAGCCATCCCCTGTCTGAAGGAACACGGCCATTACAAACAGCACTGCAAGTACCAAAACCTGATCAAAGCTGGAAGCACAGTGTTTCCTCTTGGTTTATTTTGTACCTTTAACAGCCCAGTCAGACCGTGCTCCATTTGCTTTTCCCCTCAGCAGCTGCCTGAGTTTTCAGCTGAAAACACCCTCCTGCAGTTATTAGATTTAAGGATGCAGCATCAAAATGGCCCTTGGCTCAGGAATGTTTGGTTTGTTTTGCTTTGTTTTGTTTCCATTTAGCTATTTCAACTGTTTATTTTCTGTTTAGCTTTGTACCAGAAGGTAAACTCACTTCATTTACACTCCAAACCTCTCAACCCCTTTGAAGCTCAGCACAGGGTTACTGGAGATTTGGTGCCAAAGAATCCTGAAAACTGAAAATGTCTCATTGAAGTGGCCTTGGGCTGAAATGAAACCATAACAGCAAAGAGGGGTCAAAGAAGGATGAGTTGACCCACCTGACTCCCAGGACAAGGGGGAGGCAGTTCAGGGTGCTAACAGTGAGGGATGGGGTTTGTCCAGACCCAGGAAAAGCCTCGTGAGCCTGAGCTGAATGACAGTGAGGGAGAGCTACAGAAACACCAGCCAAGGAGAAGACAGGTGATTGATGGAATTGCCTGAAATGAGAGAGGAGGAAAAAGGCTGTAATGTGTGGACACTTTAATTGCAAAGTTGTCTAATCTGAGCTGTCCTAGGAGCTGACAGGGTAAGTGTTATTGCTGCTTCCTAGGCTATGTAACAGGCATGGAGACTGATGGGAAAATTTTCCACTTAGTAGCAGGAATATTAAATTATAAAAAAGAGAAGAGTTTATCTTTTCTCAAGACCTTGCAGCTAAACTTTAAAAGAAATACTGTGGAAATCCAAGCAGTGCTCAAAAGGGGAGAAATATATTACAGAAAGAATACTGATTTAAATCTTCTTTCAGTTTGCAAAACTGTTTTTACCTACATAAAGGCTTTAAGCAAAGGGAAAATGTATTCCAGTTGCTTGGGATCAAAATCCAAGTCTCAGACACACAGAAGAACAGTCCAGAGAGAGAAGCCAATAATTAGCTGGTGTAAAAATCTATGGCAGATGTGAAACCTAAGAGGGGTGGAAACTGAAGGGGAAAAAAGGACAACGAAATGGAAAATGTTCTTGCAGTAGCAAAAGTGCAGTTAAAGAGAGGATTTGAATATGTGACTAAGAACCAACAGGAGGATTTTCTTGGGAGTTAGTGAGTATGAACCATGGCACAGTGACAGTGCTGGTGCTTAGAAAGAAAACTGCAGGGAAGCTGGTTTAATGGGATTTCCCATTTTCACCACCACGGTCACCCAGGTGAGACTGAGACAGTTCTCACATTCCTGAACACAAACATCCCGGGAAGCCAGAGACGTTGAGAAGCTCCTCCCCTCTTGAGGTTGAATTGTGGCAAATTTCAGAAGTGACACACAGCTGCCAAAGGTCTTCCTTCAGAAAACACTTGTGAGCAAACATGGAACAGATTTCAAGCTTCCTAGCAATCACACTTCAGAGGCTCTAGAACAGCCATATGACTAATATGATAAACAGCTCCTTTAACGACTATAACTAGCCATAAAAATCAAGATGAGCATCTTCCATGGACACCTCACTTCAAGAACTTACCATTAAGCAAAGGTTCAGCAGGTGAGCTGAAGTGTGAATAGAAGGGACATGAAGAAAAAGACAACACTCCAACAGCAGTGGGGTGGGCATTGCCTTTACTGCCAGTGGAGTCAGGATACAGAAAGGGAGGAGCAGCCTTTTGATTAGGAAAACAGTTCTTGTTTATTGATGGTGTAAATGTTGCTAGACTACATGGATTAAATTAAAAAAAACATCCTTTCCCAGTGTGTACACCACCTTCAGCAGGGAATGCTCTGTGAATTTAGTAAAAGGTAGTGTGTTTGGGTTTTTTTCCAGATAATTCAAATTTACCAGAAATGATGGACCAGAGGGTTTCAATTAGAGAAGAACCTATAGAAGACAGAATACTAGCCAACTACTCCATAAAGAAGCTTTTCAGCATATTTAAAAATCAATACCAATTGTAATTAACCAACTGCGCCAGTGCCCAGAGGAAAATAAGAGAGAATAAATTAGAAAATATCAATATGGCTGTATAGAAGCCATCATATTTTCGTACAAGCAGTATGTAGAAATGGAAGATAAATTAAAAAGGGGTGAAGGCAGATCACGTTTTTTTTTACAAGGAGAGGTTAAAACAGGAAAAGGACCCAAAGGAAAAGGGCCCGGAAAGTCATTAATTATTTCAGAACAGTTGAAGGGGAAACAATTTGTTATTATTTATCACATGCCAAGATGTAAGCGACACCAGTGAACTCATCATTCAGCCAATCTTCTACAAAGTAGCACAGAATTAAACCATGCAACTTGCTGTCATAGGATGTTGTGTGAAGACCAAAAACCAGGAAGGTGTCCAGAAGGTGGTTATACAGAAAGCCCAGTTTAGGGCTCCTAAATGCAAAGGTGCAGGTACCGTCTCCAGTAAATCCCAGTGTGTGGCTGTGGGTGGCTGGTGAGGTACAGCTGGGTGCTTCGTGCCTCCTGTTCTCCTCACTGGGGCAGAGCTTCAGGCTGAGAGCCTTGGTCTGATTGAGGCAGTTTGTGGTGACTCAGTGTCCTTTTCTATTTCCCAGAAAGAGTAAACTTAGACTTCATAAATTCTAGTTGATTAGGAAACAAAAATAAAAAGACAAATTTTCCTTTTTATTTGCAGTTTTCTTAAAGAAATATCTTCAGGCTGTACTGTTGAAAAAGTGAGTAGACAGATTACCCTGGAAGAACAGACTTTGATCTGCAAATGCCAAGAGTGATTTTAGAACAAACTGTGTGAGACAGAGGGGGCTTCATCCCTTCAGCAGGACACACAGGGAGGAAGTTGGGGAAAATCCCAAGAATTTTCCATCAGCACAGGAGAGAACTTGTCCATGTCACATGGAATTGCTCATCTCAGGAGAAACAGACATTTCACATGGGCATTGTGTCACTGTGCCTCATCCATGGTGCATCTGGCAGAAGAAGAACCACCCCCAGGCACCTCCCCAGCCCAGGAGAAACTGAACTTTGCCACTCTGATGGAGTTTTTGCTGAGCAGAGCTGGGAGACGTGGGACATTCCAGACTTCCCCACCCGGAGCTGCTGGGGTGGTGGGCAAGGACAGAGACCCTCAGGGCTGCCCAGGACTCTCTATCCACCCACCTTTCCCAGCTCAGCAACAGAAGATGCCAGCCCATTTCCCAGGGGGCTAGTGGAGCAGAAGACTGCTCTGAAATCCTGCCTGGAGCAGCTTCAGGGTCCTTCCCAGGAGAAGCCACTGCTGTTGGAGCCAGGGTTCAATTCCACTGCTGGGAAATGGGTGGCTAGGCTGGGGGAACAGCGAGTTCCCACTGCTGAGTGATCTCCTGCCATCAACTGCCCATTCCTGAACTTTGGCTTCAGCCAGGAGGGAGTAAACGAAGAAGATAATTGCTTGGCAGTGACTGATGGGGAGTCAAGGGTGAGCAGGGAGGGGGGGGTGGGGATGAGCAGAAGGATTATGTTTCAGAGGGAAGTATTTTTTTAGGATTTGCCTCTGCAGGCAGTCGGGAGCTTTTCTGAATCACATGGACTTAACCTGAGCAGGAAGACTCGGCGTAATTTTACATCTTTTCAGCACTTCGGCTGCTTCTGCTGAAATCTGCATAGAGATTAAAGTTCAGAAGGGACAGAGAATTTATTTCCTTTTCTTTGGTCTACCAGGACACATATTCAAGGCTAAATCACAGTTTAGAGTTTTTTGATTATATGAGTGGAGAGAGGAAGGAGCAAGCAGCCAGCAATAAATAACTATCAAGAAACAGTACCAAGAAGAAATGTTGCTGCTAGGATTTGCTTTCAGCCTTGAGGAATACAGAATCAGGCAGCTCAAAATTTACTTTGGTAGCCAGAGCTCGTGTGCAGCTTCCCTCAGAGCCAGAGTGGCAGCAGCAGTGCTGGAGCAGCCTGAGCTCGGGTCTCCCAGGAGGAAGGGAATTCAGCTTGTTGTACGGATAAATATGGCAGGCTTCCCCTCAGCCATGTCCAGGGTTAGCAACAGTGTCATGTACTTCAATAAATCTACATTCAGACTGTCACCTGCAGAGGGAAGTGAAGCTTATCTATGGCCTGTTGCTGTAACGTTGATACTGATCTTTACAGCTGGGTTCCCAGTAAGCCCAGGAAGAGCCTATTGCAAACTGGCTTAAACTGAGCCGTCTGAGCTTAAACTAAGAGACATGTTAGGAAAAATCACATCCAGTTTCTACTTGAGGTTTACATTTTTACTAGGTTTGAGATACACTTGCAGAACTATTCCTACACATTGACGTAATGGAAAATGTCCTCAGTTTTATACACAAATCTCCCTGAATTAGAAACGGTTTTCCATTTCAAGCATCCAGCATCAGGCAGCCGGTTCCTCCTCCTTCACTGGGCAGCTTTCTCGGGGTCTGCTGGGCAGAAAGAAAAGGCAGGATGTAAACCAGGGTCAGACAGACCATGTCCATGTCCACTGAGCAGGCATTCAGCCCATTATGAATGAGCACAGCCCAGCCGGTCAGATCACACGAAATCCATCCTGTAGAGCAGGGAAGGGCAGGAATCCCAGCAATCCCTGCAGCCCTCCCCCACAGGAAGCCCCCGGCATCTCCTGTGGGTCAGGAGCAAAAGTCCCCAGCAAACAGGTGCCAGGGCAGCTGTGCCTGGTGTCAAAGGGGAGCAGGGAGCAGCGTCACGGAGGCCCAGGGACGCAGAGCACGTCCCATGGCAGCAGCACCGGGAACGTGGCTTGGTGCCACGGCCTCAGCAGGTGCTCCTGTCCATGCCCTGTCCAAGCAAGCAGCACAGTCACACACCACAGACATGGTGAGGACAACCATCCCGTGCTGCCCAGGGGCTGCAAGCCACCAGAAGGGACTGGTCCAGCCATGGTGACAGATCACTCGCTCCAGGACAGCTCCAAAACACCAGCCACCAGTTTGCTGGGGTATTTCTGGGGAAGGACTTCTTACAAGGGCACGTAGTGATAGGAAAAGGGGTGATGGCTTTAAACTGGAAGAGGGGAGATTTAGGTTAGACATTAGGAAGAAATTCTTCACTGCGAGGGTGGTGAGACACTGGAACAGGTTGCCCAGGAAAGTTGTGGCTGCCCCTTCTCTGGAAATATTCAGGGCCAGGTTGAACAGGGCTTTGAGCATCCTGGTCTAGTGGGAGGTGTCCCTGCCCATGCAGGGGGGTTGGAACTAGATGATCTTAAAGGTCTTTTCCAACTCAAACCATTCCATGATTCTATGATTCTTCTACAACTGGCTTGGCAATCCCAGGCCCCTGAGACATGTGTGCCTTGTTCTGTGAGAGCTATGAGTAACTGCACCCTCTTCCCATTCAATGTCCTTTCCAAACTGGAAAGTCTGTACTGATCCTCCCACAGACAGCTTCCCTCAGTTAGTCAAATCTGATCAAGACAGACGTGTCAGGGGCTTTCCAAGGACCTTTCTGTCAATGTAGAAACACTGAGTGCACACAACAGCCACCTGCACACAATGGGCAAAGAAATGCAAGGATGGAAAATTCCTGTATCACAGATTACTTCTGCAATACTTCCAGGCACCTTGAATCACCACTGGAAAAATCACTTGCATCAAAGCAGGACGGGCCAGGAAGATGTGCAGCACAACAGTTTTGACGAACTCGATGCTTATTTTGATGTAGAAAAAAACATAGGATCAGCACAAGAAGCATAAAGACAAACATCATCAGCATCCTTTGCTGGTACTGAGACCCAGCTCACCAGCTGCTGCTTGCACCATTAACCTGTATTTTGATATCTTGACTCCCACAGGGAGCTGGGCAACAACAAAACAGCATTTGAACACAGATCTGGGCTTCTGAAAGCAAGAGAGTCCTTAGTGTACAGGAAACTGCACCTGCAGTAAAATCCCTCTCTCATTCTGAACCTGCACACACCAGGGGGCAAGGCTTTGGCAAATTTTGTATGGCAGAATCTTGAGAGAATTGAGAAATAGCTTTTTAAACATTTCCAGTGTGCCTGGGTTTCAGTTTTTTAACAAGCAGCTGTGCCTGAGCAGCCTTCCCAAAGGTCCTCCCTTCCCACCACCGCTGTTGGAATGAGACCCTCCATTCCTGATTGCCTCCTTCCATATTTTACTTATCTAAAAGCAGCAAATGCAACCAAGCATGTTAAACTGCAGGATTTTGTAACGCAAATACAAAGCTCTACAAAAACTTCAGACTGGGGGGAATACAATTAGGATAACTGAAGCTGGAAAAAGGGTCTGAAATGCTTTTTATAAACAAGTTAGAAAGGGTAGTTTGCAGAAGGGAGATTACGGAGGGTTTACAGTTACTAGCAACAACTGAAGTGTTAGAGAGCATGGAGCATCTCTGTCCTTCAGAGCAGATGCAGTAGGGGAGCAGAGACAGGCCAGCTGGGGCTGGTGGCAGCACAGCCAAGGCAAGGGCTGGAGCACCAAGCAGACCAGCACTCAGGCTGAAAAAAAGCTCCTCTGAGTCCTAACAGAAAAGCAGAGCTGTGCTCTTAACCCCAGCAACTGAATCTAGGGTGTTACTAGTTCCCAATTCGTTTTCCAGGAATTAAATGTCTTTCACAGACTATAGCACCCCAGACTAAGAGGATTGGGGTGGGAGGAAGCAGTAACTACAGCACACAGCTCACCACCAAGCCTAGAGGATCCTGGTCTTTCTCAGCAGGACAGATGGGAAGAGGCTCCTGACCTCCAGCTGCCTGGCTGTCCTGACAGAGACCTAAAACCTTCACAGCCCAGCTCGGAAAGTTGCAGCTGACCAGAGCCGTGGGGACCTGCCAGCAGCAGCTGGTGTGCTGGCTTCCTTGCTTCTGACTTTGCCTTCGGTCCTGCAGGTTTGTCTATCTTGCTGACAGCCCCAGACAGCCACCTGCTGGGCAACTGCATCACAAACCAACCTAGAACAGCACTTCCAACCGGGATGGTTGTGCTTCAGTTCTTCCCAGCTTCCTGTGAGATTGGGAGCTCAACGGGATGCATTTGACAGGGCAGCTGGAATAAGCAGCATTAAGCATCAGGGTCTGGAATTCTAAGAGAGCAGGTGCAGAGTCTGTGCACGTCTGTCCCTCCCAAGAACTGTCAGTCTTTCTGGAACATGTAAGTAAAAGGGAAGGGAAAAAAACAGCTTTATAAAACTTCTTAAACCTTAAAGCTGCTTCTAAGCAGCATAGCCCAAGCACAGAAGTCAGAAGGTGGCCAGAGCAGCTGGGGAACCAAAGTAGTAGAGGACAGATAGCATTTGGTGGCCAGGAAGCTCAGAGCCATAAGGGCAGACCTGGTCCTGTCCAGACTAGCTTGGATTTAGCTCAGTAAACCTAGAGCTGCGTTTAAAACCATTTTAAGCTGCACCTCTGAGCCAGTATTAACACAGTACTCATGCTTTAAGTATTTCCTTCATCCACAGCTGCAGTGACTTTGAGAAGCAGGAGCAGCAGCAGCAGGTTACCAAGCAGCAAGGAATGGGGAAGGTCCATGGTGGGTAAGGCAGCAGCTCCAAGCAACTGGGATTTTTCCACACCAGAGGCTACTTCATTGGTTTCATACCCTCACCCTGGAAAACACAAGAGGTGAACTCTGGGGAAGGCTGGTTCCCTTCTGGTCCTTCCAAAAGGAAAGTGGGATTTAAGGCTTCTGCAGCAGTTTTGGACAAAAGGCATTCAGGGCTGATCCTGCTTCTGGAAAGCCAGGGTGAAGACTCTGTCCTTATGGTACACACCAACAGACCATGCCAGACTCAGGATAAGATCTCAGCCTCTTTTCCCATGGACCATTAGAACAGATACTTTCCCTAAGCTTCCCTCCATCCGTGTCCAGGCCTCTTTCTGGAAAACATAAAATACTTTCCACAAGCAAGATGTGTTATTTAGTGTCTGGCTTTCTAGTTTAAAAGTTGCACCCACAACACAGCACCCAACAGGACTTGCATGACAAACATGTAAAGTGCAGAACATTCCTTTCCACAGCTCATGTCAGAAATCCAAAAGCTAAAAGGCAAGGGAGGTTCATTATTAAAGAAAGCACTGCACAACTTATTTCCCAATCAGTTTTTTGCATGACCATGCAGAAAGTAAATGAACCCAAGCACACATTCTGGCAAAGCAGCAGCTTGTTTTATTGAGTTCAAATAGCTCTGCATCAAACAAAAAATTAATTACAGTTGCTTTTTGCTTCTTAGTGTTAGTAATTTCTCAAATGAAAAAGTGATTATGTTTAATCATGTTAAGAGAAAACAAGGAACAGGAGGAAAAACAAAGTCAGACAAGACTGGAGAGCCTGTGTCCCCTTCATGTATCACCCTCATGTGAGAGAAATGGAATTCTTATAAGTGCTGTTAAACTTTCTCAGGTCAAGGTCAGGGATTGAATCCCAGGACACAGCACCTGACGAATCAAATCTGTCCTGGGTCGCCCTGAACCATGCTGCACTTCTGAAATCACACTGGGGCATCTTCTGTGGGACAGAAAGGGATTTCAGAGAGAAGTTCAGACTAATCAAACACATTTCCTCACTGGCTGCCTCAGCAAAGCTTAGTACAAATGTTCAACACAATTCATTTTCCCTCCCTAGTTTCACAGAAAAGATCAGTGTGCAAGGTGTCCTGTGGTGCCCCCCCCAGGGGGCAACTCTGGCCTCCCCTGCTGAGTTTGGTGTTTGCTGCACTACATGCATGTGAGATCAAGACCCCTGTCAACACAGAAACTGCCACAACTAAAAAAAACTTAAGAGATGAGAATGCTGTCTGACACTGCTTGCAGACACTAGTGTGTGCAGCTGCTAACGCACGCCCTGAGAGGTAAGTACATGCTGCCAAACAATGATTTTAAGGAAGTTTTTCAGCATTAATAGCTACATGTTTCTTCAGTAAATAAAGAACTACAGTTTAAGAAGTGTCCCTTTCTTCCATGGGGAAGTACTTAAGGTAATGTCTGAAACAGTGTCAGCTGTCTGGGAGGAGCATTCCTGCTGTGGTACGTTGGCTCAGAAGGCAGGAGGAGCACCTCTAACTCCTCATCAACTCTGTGTCAGAGCTCCAGCTTATATTTCTGAATGGCACATGGCACCATGTGGAAGGCAAAAAGGTGCTGGCAAGCAATCATTCCTGAAACATCAAGTGATCATTCATTTATTCCTTTAAGGCAGACTTGCACTCTCCTTTCTCCTCTCTAATTTCCAAAGACTTCCTAGTCTTCATAGACCTGGTGCAACCCAGTTGAGAAACTTCATGGCAATTTCAAATCCAAGAAAACATGCCTGGAAAAGAGAGAACATACAGAACAAGTAAGAATTTGAAAAACCTATTCCAAACAAGGCTTTTGAAATGCAGCACTACAAACACCTCACATGGTCAATGCAGAAGGAGGAAGAGAACAAAAAAAAAGTGTCTTAGACCAGAGGCAAGAATTCTACTACATCCCTCCACACAGAGGGACAACTTCTGCTCCATTAGGGTCATAATTTATTGAAGGGGAAGCCAGTCAAACTTCTCCACCCACTTTTGTCTGATACTGGTGGATGTACAATCAGAGAAGAGACACTATCTGAATGAGTCAAAGGGCTTTCTTGCAAAGCTTCACAGGAAGGTTAATTTGGAGTTCCCCCCAGATCTAAGTGCATTCTTAGAACCTGGACACCAAGAGCCAGAAGCACCTGCAGTGACAAGAACCTCACTGAAGTGGTTCAACAGTAAGCAGCCAGTCATCAAGCATTCCCTGTGAGTGCCCAGGTCCCCAGCACCCATCTGGAATCACCATTTACTTACCGCGTTTGCGGGAAATGCCCTGATCATTACAGCTGTGAAGCCCTTATACAGAGATGCAACTCCCTCCTCTCTGATAAGTTCTCTCAGCACATCTCTAAAGCCATTTGGGTATTTTCCTGGAGGAGCTGCAAGGGATACAAGACACATTTGCTAAGACGTGTGGTCGTCACAAACGCTGAGGAATGTAGTGTATTAACAGCCCAGGATTTGCAACAGGTTCTGTTGAAAACATCACTGTAGCATCTAGGAGGCACCAGGACCCAAGCACTGCCTAAGTTGTGTTGCAAAATCATCTGCTTCAGTCAAAAGCAAGCAAACAAAAAGGACACCTTGCTAAAGACTCAGTAAACAGAAGGTAGGTGCTCACCATCACCACAAAGCATTTACCTAACCATGTAATTGAGGGGCGGGGAAGAAAGGAGAGTAACTTTTGTCAGGATTTGATGTCTGAGCTGTTACTTGTGCCACTGGTAACAGCTCTCCCAAGAGCTGCTATTAGGAGATAGGAAGGTCAGATTCAAGAACTGATGAAGTTGGTTTATCAGAAACAGAAAGTGATCCTATCACAGGTGCAGCCAAGAATAGCAACAAACTTCAAGTGAAAAGCACAGGTTGTTTTAATGCTGGTGGTTACACAGATTTACTGAGGTGGTTTTAAAAAGCGGTTTTATTCAAAGAACAAGTTCTTCCTCCTGACACTTCTCTGGAAAGTACTGCCTCTGCCAGCCCTGTGGAACAAGGACTCCACAAACCAACCCAGTTACACAGAACCACCATGAACCCCCGTTATCTGTACAGCAGCACTGGAGATGGGCCCAGTGGAACAAGGATGGGAAGCTGGGATGTATTCCACGCTCAGCCGTGAAATGGTGGTACAACAACCACAGCTGCCACTGTTCAGAGAAAAAGAAGTTTCCTGCACTAGGTTATCATGATCCAGGACTCAAGAAAAATGGTTACTGCCCATCCCATGGACAGCTGAGTCCACAGATGGAGAACACAATTAGCCATAAAAATAGTAATTGACTAGGACTTCCAGAGAATCAAAGGAAAAGCCTGTCAAACTTCACTGAAGCTCAAGGCCTGGCACCATCCTCACTGTAACTAGGTCAGATACTTCAGAGCAGATCTGCTAATCTAAAAGAAATGCTCTTGGCCAGGCATGCCCAGTTGCTACAAATTTCAGACAGCACAGGTCTGAAGCAAAATAACAAAACCCCTAGATAACTTAATTTGTAATAAAACAGCCATGACAAGCCCTTCTATTATTATGGCTTACATGCTTAGGCTTCAAACCAGGTATCTCAAATCAGGATCATTACATTAGCAGGGAGGCAGAAACAGAGAAGAGCAGCCTGATTTGCCAAAAATGTGTAAATAAGCCAACTAAAAATCTAGGAACAGGCTTGCGTTTTCCATGTACTTGTCTCAAGCAGTGCTCAAGACATGCTGCCCAACAGATGCCATGCTCAGATGGCAGCTCCCATCTCTCTGTCCATTCCCAGGAGCACTGCACTGTGTGGCTGTGACAGGCTGGCAGGCAACTCACCAGTCTGGAAACGGGATTTCAGCACGTCTGGTGGAATGGCAACTGCCCAGTTGAAGATCCCAGCCAGGCCTCCAGCAAAGAGGATCCTTGGTGCACTGAGGTCACTCACACTGACAGGATTGGGGTGGGAGGAAAAAGAAAAGTAGTATAAACTCCTCTGTTTTGACTAATGTGACAATCAAAGAGGCAGCACAACGCTGCAGGCACAGAGTGCAGGATCTGAGCAAGATTTCTAACAATCAGAGCCCCATGGGCAAAATGTACTAACTCCACCCTAAAGGCTCAGATCTTTTCATTCAGCAGCACACACACCAACGGCTCTGGGGAAAAAACAACCAGCCAACCAAACAACAACAGCAAACCCTGACAACAAAACCCCCCCGGCTCATTGTGCACACACAGGGGGGAAAGTGAAGACATCTGCTTTAAGTACTCCTTACTTGGCTAATAAGATCCAAGGCTAAAACCTAACAGAAACTCAGAATTCTGCTTTAATTGCCAGTTAACCCCAGGCCAAAGGAGCTCAACTTGCAAGACAAATGACCTTTGACCTTTTTTCCCTAAAAAATTTGTTTTGGTGAGACTGCTCTAAACCTCTTTGTAACTGGAGGGATTAATCAGCAATGTCTGGGAAGTCCAGAAAATGATGACGGTGAGATTTCACTAACCTCTTTCCCTCAGGGGTCAGAATGTTCTTCAGCCATTCGTACGTCATGAAGTACATTCCACTGGCTGGGACATCTAGTGGGTAAACAACAAAGACTGTGAGTAGTAGGAAACAAAACGAAGCCTAGAGGCAGAGCAGCCCCATGCCAGCACAGCAACACCACTAAGTACATCCAGATTCCTTTTCTGAACCTCCTTCACAAACAAAACAAAAATCTTCTCTTGCTCTAGACAGAAAAGCCTCAACTTTCCTAGGGACAGAAGGTGCTAAAGGCAAGAACTAGGAAAATATCTGTTATGGAGCACATCTGTCACCAGCTTTTCAAGTCAGAATGTAACCTGCCTGCTGGCCATTAAGCTAATGATGAGACAGCCCTAAGCTTTCTTAATTGCTGCAAAGCAGACCAGAAATCAGAACAGTTCAGAAATTTCAAGAGTTTTGCACACTATTGGTTCTAATGATTCTGTTTGGGGTTTCTTTAGGAGTTGATGGGGTTTGGTTTGTTTTTTAAAGGTACCCCCACAGCCCATTCTTAGCTCATGCCTCAACTGGAGAACCAGCCTCTGGCTAGGGACACTGCCAGTCACATTGCTAGCTGCTGCACCACCGTGAGAAGCAGAGGATGGAGCAAATTCCTAAACTGAGATATCTAAACATAGATATTTCAGCTTATCCTTGGAAACATTGCCCCAGTACAGGGAACAATCTAACTCTTTTCAAAGGAGAAAGTACCAAAACACCTGAAGGATTCTGTGTCTGGCACAGTTACTTTGTTGTTATTGTTGTGAGAGGGGTCACCACAGTCCAAAATAACCCACCCTCAAGCAGGTAGAAAGCATAGCTGCTGCAATCACATCTTTTAAAGCAGTCAGCACTATAAAGCAACAGTCACAGAAAGTCACAATCCTTCTCTCAAGGAAGAAAAATAAAAATAAATTTTTAAAAAATAACCCCACTCTTTTATCTTTGTTTGCTCTCCTCCTCTCCTGAAGTCTCTCCTTCCTCTTGGCTTCTCAGACCTTAATTACTTCTTATGTCCCTCTGATCCTTGTCATCTAATCTCTTCCTCACTCACTGAGAATCTCATGTTTGTTTCTCAGTCCCTTTGAGGCACTGGAGTAGCTCTGCAGACTGCAAAAAAGAAAAAGGGGTCACACAGCATCTCCAATTGGCTAAAGGGACAGAGAGATCTATGATACCATGTCAGGATTCTTATCTCAAAGTACCCCAAGCAGAAGCATCAGAACATCTCCATCAGTTACCTCTCATGAGGGTGAGCACTGTCCCCTTGTACACGCCACGAATCCCAGCCTCGCGGTACAGCTGTTTTGCACAGTCCAAAGAGCCACTGTATTTAGTTTCACCTGTAGCTGCCTGGATCTGAAGGATTAAAGTAACAGTTTCTGACCAGTGAAGGTTTCTGGCTGGTGAACAGTCATTCAGCTAACAGTTAGAAAGCCACGTGCTCATTCCACGGGCACTCCTGCCTGTGAAACCTCCTGTCCCTCCCTCAAACAGCTCTCCCTGTTTGCTGCTCCCTGCAGTCACTAGATTCTCCCTTATTTTTCCACACTGTAAGTCTGAAACAACCAAAGTCAGTTCAGTGACTCTACACTTGCACTGACGAGAAGCAGCTTTCAAATAGTTTAGTGAAATTCCAACAGTTTGTGTGTGTGTAAAAGCTTCCATGATAATGTCATGTCAGTCAGAACCAAGATGTGACCACACGTCACCACCCCAGGGCAGCTCAGCACAGCTTGAGAAAAGCAAAGCCTCTCATCTCTGCTAAAGATGGTCTTGTCACTTGTCCACATTTGCATTTTCCAACAATACTTCCTAAAGCCTGGATGAGGTGTAGAGCTGACAGTCACCTGAACATTAGAAAACTATTTCATGGGATTTGAAATGCATTCCACGCTTATGGACTGAACCTGTCACAGAAAATCTTTGCACTAGAAAGAGTCTTATTATCTCATAGCTTTTCAATTCTTTAGAAAAAGCTTTGTTCTAAAAAACTGGACTTTTCCATAATTTGCAGTGGACTGAGGCACCCCCTGATGCCTCATATAATGCCACAAAGACTGAGGCTTGTGCTCTGAGGAATGAAAAGAGCAACAAATGCTGTGTGTGCTCGGGCTGTGTGGTGAGTTTGTATAATGCTTCTTGGTGACACAGCTGCATTAAATGACAGTTGTCTCAGTCCTGCCAAAAAACAGAACAGAGTAAATACACTAACCAAAAAAGTTACTGGAATGAAAAGACAAAAGCCCTAAAATTCAATTCTCATCACCAGCACCCAATGCCTTACCTGTAAAAGGCACTTGATTCTCTCTCCTGGAGCCATGATTACTGTTGTGAACACTCCTGACAACATGCCAGCAGCAAACAGCTGAGGGTACCTGCCCCAAGGAAACAGAGGAGACCCTCACACAACTGGTAGGAAACAAAGGGCAGGAGACCCGTGCACCAGGCTGTGCTGCTCCACATGAGGTGGGCAGTGGAACTAAAAAGGAATCCACTGGCTTTTATCAGTGCAGAAGTGCCTCAACAATGCATAACTAGAGCTAAACATTCAAGGATTCTAGGATACAAAGCCCTGGTTCCCACAGCAACCACATCTCAGCTCTCTCATCCACTGTATTTGCTAATATTCCTCATACTTGCATTTTTTGCTACAGCATTCCCCACTCATTTTTATGCTCAGTCTCCTCCTCCTCAGTCTCCCACACTCTCCTCAGTCACCCCAGCTTCCATGCATATTCCTGCTTGGACTGCCAGGAGCCTCTTTTCTGTAACCTCTCAGTCCCTCACTCTTTCATGCTCTGGAATCATCGAGCCTGTCCTACCAACCTGCCATCATCCCACACGTTCTGCACCTGCTTTCATACAGCAAGGTCTCTATGACAGAAATCCCTTAGACAGACTGACTTTCTCCATCATCACAAACTTATTTTTACATCCAACATCCTGCTACGTTCTCTAGTAAGGCAACCTAATATATCAATTTAATTAAATTCCACACCTCCCACTGCTCTCCACTTGCCCAGGAGTTGGCAGTCTATTCAGGTTTTCCAACTCTTACATCTTTCTTTACTCTTAAATTACCACTGAATCTTCCAGACCATTCAGACCTCCCACACCACTCCACAAGCACCTCCTATTCAAACTAAGCTTTGAGTTTTCTAACTCACTTTGGGACTATTCAGTCCCAGAGAAAACAAAACAAGCTCCTCAGGTTTCTCTTCATCTCCTTCATTAAGAAACTTCCCTTCAAATTCAACATGGGCAACCACTGCCACCCTGCCTGCCTCTAGACCCATAACCAAGGAGCTAAGGTCCATGGGCTGACCTTTCTTTCTGGGACTCACACCCCAGCACACTATCAAGTCTGCACCTAAGGCACAGCACAGTTGGGCACAGTGACAGTTCCACCATCTATTATTTCTTGACCTTTGTTCTTTCTCTCCCACTGCTCTGTATAAAGTCTCAAAAGACTACACTGCCCTTCTCCCATTTGGTATTCCCTTTGGTATGATGTGTGTAAAACACATAGCACTGAGGTGGCAAGACTGCTGGAAAGAAGTCCACAGCCCATTTGTTTCCTTCTATTCTCCTTATTGTTTCCCTGATCTTCCCTTTCAGCTTTGTCTGCAGGAGGACACCACTGTGGCACACAGGAGGGTAAGGCAGCAGTGCCCAGCCTCCCTGAGCCACCAGAGCAGAGGGACCTCTCCCTGTGTCACAGCAGAGGTGAATGCTGCACAGCCAGGTGTGCTCACACAACCCAGGAGGTCCCTGCACGGGCAGAGTGCCAACAGAAACCTCCCCTCTCCACCTCACCACACTTGGCTCAACACAATAGACTCCTGCTTTCTGACAGAGCTCCTACAGATCACACAAATAACAGAATAAAATGTTGCTAAGTTACAGTTCTGTTCCTGTAAATCACAATTAAGCACAGAAGTTAAGGGAGTAATTTATGGGTGCAGGCCTCTCTTTGTGCATAAGTCAGCTTGGAGAAAGCCACACCAAGTTTTCTTAGCTTCCCATTTCTTTTCCAGAAGGCTGGCTGCTCATAAACACCTCCTTTCAGAAATTAATAACAAAGCATTTCTATGACTATTATTACATCCTAATGTAAGGACAGGTCAAGAGCGGCAACTCACAAGGAAAAGAAACTCAGGACTGTGCATGTTGTCAAGACTGCTTGACCATGAAGTCATTTCTCCCACAGTTTCTGTTAATAGCAGGGCTGTTGGCAGGCCAGCATTATACAACTCACACTCCATGAATCTAAACCAGACTCATTCCTTAATGGCTCTCTCTTGCACAGAGAGGGAACTGCACAGCACCTGCCCACGTGCTGCCTGTTTTTAGCCTGTGCTATCAGTCCCACGCTTCCAGGAGCATTAAAACACACAAGGACTTTATTTTTCAGCACTATATTTATAATCCAGGAGAACAGACGACTCCACATCACAACTCAGTGTGCCACAACACAGCAGGCTACAAGAGCCTGATGGTGCCTTTCCCAGCCGCCCCATCAGCTCAGAAACTCACGTCAAAACGTCGTCAGGTTTTCTCTGTTGGAGCCTTTTTCCCAAGCCAAATCCAAAGAAGCACACAGCAAACATGGGTGTCACTCCAACAATAGGAGCTGCCATTCCTCGGTATAAGCCTCGGACTCCCTGCAAGAAATGTTATCACACAAATTACTTGGCTTGGCACAGACTTTGCATGCACTTCGACTTACTTCAACATCCTGGCTGCCACCCAGGATGGTATCAGTCAGATTAATCACAGGTCTATAAGGGTTTATTGTTCACCTGCAATTACACATGTTTAGATGAGAGCCAGGGCCAGTGGCAGGGCAATTCTATCCTCCTGGAAAACATGTGTACTACTTAACACCCTGCTGTTTCAAAACTATTCATCCTGTACTTGTATCTTAAGAAAGAGAAAGTTAATTTAAAAGCCATCTGAATAGAAGTCCTAATAGATTATTTCAAAAATCTTCTCTCTCACATACCTATAAGAAGGCACAGGTGCTGTATTAATAAGTCATCAAATGCAGTACTATAAAATCCTGACTCTGAGCCTGAGAATGCCAAATCAAGTCTACTCTTTAGAAAAGGAAGAGGCAGAGACACAAACCTGAACAAGTTCACTCCCCACACAAACCCAAT
The DNA here is from genome assembly GCF_020740795.1 of Apus apus. NCBI lineage: Eukaryota > Metazoa > Chordata > Aves > Apodiformes > Apodidae > Apus > Apus apus. Next base: position 7,079,616 of record NC_067290.1, read on the forward strand.
CTGGAATGAGCTAAAAAACAAACAATTTTTTCTTTCCTTCCCTAAGTAAAAACTTTTTCACCATACAGCCTTACATTCCTGATGTTTCCCTTCATCAGACTAAACACATGGAAAAACTCTCATGCAAGTTCCAGCAGTAGCATTTATTTAATTGATCTTGTCTTTGACCTGGACTTTTTCTAATCAAAAGGAGAGTTATCTTTCTAGATAAAGGCTAGATGCTCCAATTAAATATCTGCTGCTCTGTCTACCTCTTCCTTCCCCCTACCAGACAAATCAGTGTATCCCAGTGTCTGCCTGTACACTCAGGGGCACAACTGACTCTATAACAAAACTGTATCTGGCTGACAAAGATCCTGCCCACCCTTCCCAGGAGCAGTGGGAAACAAAAGGCCTTGACAGAGAGGTTTAACAGCTTTCCTTATGGAAAGGGATGAGTGTTGAGTAGGAGCAGAGAGGCAGCATTACTTCTGAACTTCACTTCACAAGGCTGTTATTATGGCTCAGCTCTGACGTCCGTGCTCCAGCAGAGGTGTTAGAAACTACAAGGGATTCAGTGCCAGCAGGATCTGCTTACATTGTATAACAACCTGTTAATACCATCAAGAAAGTAGATTTCAGATAGGAGACTGATCTCTCTCATTTAAGAGAGAGCTACCTAACAAGATCCAATGGTTAAAAGTTAGACCTCAACCAAGAAACAAAAGGTTGGGCTTTACAGGCATTGTTTCCAAATGGCAAACAGCTGCTGGGAAAACTTAGGAAGCAGAAAACTGGACTCTGTGTCACCTGAAGTCTTTAAAGGAAGGCTGAGTGGCTTTCTGAGAACAAAAGAGACTCTGCTTCAGCCACGTGACATGGCTGATTCAGAAGCAAAAGCCACTGCCCACCTTCTGAAGAGGATTGAAAAAACAACTATAATTAACCCTCTGTTCTTAAAGGAAAAGAGAGAAAACCCTAATTACTCAAGCTGATGCTCCTCTGCCTTCTCATAGATGACACCGCACATTACAGAAGAAAGCGAAAGTACTGCTCTTACTAACAAAAGTCATTGCCTATTTTAGGATTTCCAGAGACAGCTCCAAACACCAAGAACTACAACAAAGCCAGCAAAAAAGTGCCAACAGTCACTCCAATCTATAACTTCAGACATTCACATCATGGTTATTTTGAACCAAGAGCATTTCCTAACAAAGCACAGCACTGAGGACCTGGCACATTTGCATTCTCCAAGTTTTATTATCCACTTGAAAATGTTAATTACAGTCAATTCAACGGGTAAGCCAAGAATTGTAAAGTCTCTGGGTGACAACTTTCCCACAGGATTCCATTCCTGTACAGGAACCACAGACATTTCTGGTAGATGATGGGCTAACACGGTACCTCTGCAGTGAGAGTCTTTCTGAAGCAGTCAAAGGTCCCAGAATAGAGGGGAGGCTGACCAGGCTGTGGCTTGGGCTGGGTTTGCAGTCTGACCTAGTAAAACAGGATAGGAAAACATTAACTTATTATATATTCCTAGCTAAGCTTTGATTCAGAGAATATCTCCATGCAACTATTGTGGAGTAAGATGTGCAACAAAACTTTAGGATATCACTAAGACGAATCAACATCCCTTTAGCCCTTTGCAGAAAACAAAGACGTTTTTAAACATATTTAACAGGTCATTTCAGTCATTAATAGCTGGAATGGCACCAGGATAACGACCCCACCTGAGACCTAACACCGTGCCACTGCTCAGCTTCCCAACACACTCACAGAATCACAAAATCTTAGGTGTTGGAAGGGACCTTGAAAGATCATTCAGTCCAACCCCCCTGCCAGAGCAGGGTCACCCAGAGCACATCACACAGGAACGGGTCCAGGCAGGTTTGAAAGTCTCCAGAGAAGGAGACTCCACAACCTCTCTGGGCAGCCTGTCCCAGGCCTCTGTCACTCTGACAGTAGAGAAGCTTTTCTTGATGTTTGTATGGAACCTTCTATGTTCCAGTTTGCATTCATTACCCCAGTGCACACAAGAGTGAACGAACAGGATAGGTAAGCTGCTGGTAATACACAGCTGATCAAACTGGTATCCCACAGTGCTGCCCAAAATAATGAGTGCAGACTACCAGTTCCATTGTACAATATTTTTCAAGATAAAGAGGTTTAGAAGTTTCATGTTTACTTCTCACTTAAACCAGTGCAACACTGATCAGAACAGGGGTGCAAGTCTAGAAAGTCAAAAAGCTGCTTGGCCGAGTTTCTACACTCACAATTACAACAGCACTATCTCAGAATAACTTGCCTCCCTGACGCTTTCAACGCAGAAAGAGCAAAACAACACATGTGCAAGATGACATCTGTAAGATGACTACTATTACCCACAGAATACGATAGCTCTGCAACAAAAAAAGACTTCCAAACCGTCACATCTCCTAAGAAGATGGAGTTAAGCTTTTTTCAGTGATGACCAGTGAGAGGACAAGGAGTAATGGATACAAATTGGAGCATAGGAGGTTTAAGGTCAATATCAGAAAAAATTTTTTTACTGTGAGAGTGACAGAGCCCCGGGACAGGCTGCCCAGAGAGGCTGTGGAGTTTCCTTCTCTGGAGACATTCAAAACCCACCTGGACACGTTCCTGTGTGATGTGCTCTGGGTGACCCTGCTCTGGCAGGGGGGTTGGACTGGATGATCTTTCCAGGTCCCTTCCAACCCCTAAGATTCTATGATGTGTCTGGGCGTCCCTCCCGGCCTCGCCCCGGGGCTCGGGGCAGCGGTTCGGGCCCCCCAGCACCGACCCCCCCCCCCCCCCAGCACCGACCCCCCCCAGCACCGACCCCCCCCCTCCCGCCTTCACCGCCCGCCGGCCCCCGCCCGACAGGCCTCCGGGCCGCCAGGGGGCGCCCCGCCGCACGGGGCGGCCAGCCCCGCCTCTCCCGCCGTGCTCGCGGGAAGGCTTGGCGCTCCGCCTGCTCCCCGCGGTGCACGCCGGGATGTGCAGTCCCCCGCGCCGCGGCCACCTCCCCCGCCGGGACCCCCGGCCGCTCCCCGCTACCCTCCGGGGAGCGCGGCCCCGCCCCCGCCCCCTCCCGAGCCCCGCCACCGGCCCCGCGCCGCCGCCTCACCTTGATGGTGTCCAGCGGGTGCCCCACGAACACCAGGCAGACGCCTCCGAAGCCGCCAGCGAAGAAGTTCTTCACGGGGCTGACGGGCTGCGGCGGCTCCGCCATGGCGGCGGGCGAGCAGCGGGGCCGGGGCGACGCGTCCCCGCCGAGCCGGTGCCGCCCCCTCCGCCCCGCGACCTTTACCCCAGTGCCGGGCCGCGCGGCACGCCGGGAGGCGGGGGCGGCACCGGGCGCTTCCTGCCCCGCCGCGGGGCCGGCCGCTCCCAGCGAGCGCCGGCAGAGGCCGCGCCCGGGCCGCGGGGCCGCAGCGGCTCCCGAGGGCGCTGAGCAGGCGCCCCGGGGCGGTCCCGCCGCCCCCCGAGCGCTCCGCTTCTCCCCCCTGCCCGGCCCGCCGCGTTGGTCCCGCCCGCGCGGCCCGGCCCGGCGGAAGTGACGGCAGGCGGAGGCCGGTGCTTCCGGCGCGCAGGCAGTGGCGGCCCGGCAGGAGGAGCCCGGCAGGAGGAGCCCGGGGCGCCGCTCCCTCCCTCCCTCCCGCCGCCCGGCCGCGCTCCGCGGCGCCCGGTGAGTGCGGGGGCCTGGGCGAGGCTGCGGGGGCGGCGGGCGGCGGGGGGGCTCTCGGTGGGGCGCTCTCGGCGGGGCGGCCGGTGCCGCGGAGCTGGGGGTGCCCGGTGAGCGCCGCCGGCTGCCGGGCCCGTGTCCCCTCCGCAGGGCGGGGCGGGTCCCGGGGCGGTTCTCGGGAAGTTGTGCCGAGTTGAGGGCCCGGCAGAGCTCGGCCCCGGGGCCGGTGGGGCGGCCGGGCCGCTCTCGGGCCGGCGCTGGGCGCGGGGGCTGTGCTGGGGCCCCTTCCCCGCCTCGCCGCCGTTCGGGCCCTTCCTCCTCCGCTGCTGCCTCCCTTATCCCGGTTCTCCTGGGCTTTTCCTCCTGCAAGCGTGCAGAGTTCTGCCTGCGTGGGACAGAGACAGGATTTAGTCTTTACCAAAGAAAGAGGCTTGAGGTCATTTGAATTAGCTGTGTCCGTCTCTGCCCAAGCCCAGAGTAAATAAGAGTAAAATAACTTGTTAAAAGTGCTGATAGATTAGAAAGGACGGGAATTAAATGGAGTAGAGGAGTTGGGAAGGACAAGGCAGTCGTGGTAGTCTGAACAAAGACTGGGAAGTGGGAGGAGAGCATGCAGATTCACGGGGGATGTGTGCTATGGCTGCAAGGAGGTCTCTGCAGAGTCATCCGTGGTGAAGAGGATGGGGGATGCTGTTCTGGTTTCTCTCTCTTGGGATAAAGAAATCCTGTCTGAAAACTCGGTGGGGAAGGAAGCAGCGAGGGATCTGTGCTGCCAGGGGGAAGAAGCAGTTGAGGATGATCCGTGGATTTACAGGTCTGAGTGACATGGACACGATTAACCCCGACGGCCAGTGGAGGCATCGGGGCTGTAGGTGGTTTCCCAGAAAAGAAGAGTCAGCCCGTTTAAAGTGTACGTGGAAAAGTAGTTCAGGAGGCTGACTGGAGCTGCACTTTCTCTTCAGAATTTTCAACAAAGGGGTGAAGGAGGAAAAAGCCAACTCAAATGGCTGTGAAGTATCAACAGAAAAAGAGGAGGAGCGTCCTCCAGAAAACTTACCAGAGACAGTCCACAGAGACAGACAGAGGGCAAGAAATGAGGAAAGAATGATATAGCTGGACAAGATGTAAGGTGAAATCGTGTAATTTGCTGTGTCTGAGTGTAGTGTGGTCAGAGAAGGACTGATGGTCACATATTTGCAGGCGTTTTGTTTCAAAAGACCGTGTTAAGAAGAATTGTGTTGCCAAGCAGGAGTCAGTGAGAGGGCATCTCATCTTCACGTGAGCTCTGATGTGCAGCACAGCGCAGGGGTGGGTGTGTTTATGAGCTCCTGCAAGGAGGAAGGCTGGAGGAATTAGATTCTATCAGTGTTGCTGAGGATGAGGGAGTATCTGGGATGAAGGTGGTAAAGAGGGACCTCATCCCCCCTTTGAGTAGGAAAGTGATCTGAATATGGTTTAAAATGGTATAATCTGATTTGGGAGATTATGGTAATTATTTAATCTAGATATCTGGGGGTTTTTTACCCTCTTTTTTGAGCTTAACATCTTTAACGTCTTAAAAACTAGTGCTATCAAGTATTAGTTGTGTCTTGTCTTAGTTTGTGTTCAGAGAGCTTGTGGTTTGTTCATCACTGAGGGCATTAGGCTGAGCCTTAGGTAAGGTCTGGTCCTTGTTTTCCCAGTTCCCTGCTTTCCTTTGTCCACAGAGCTTGTGCCTTCCTCTCTCCCCAGTGTCCATGTAATGTTCAGTTATGCTGGAAGGGAGCTCCTTCCTAGGTTGTTGGGACAGGAGTCACTAAAGTCACCCAGTCTGCAGACTGCTTTCTGCTTGATACACCACATTTGCCTGTGCAAACAGTTCCTCTGTTCAAGTAAGTGTGTTGGTGGCACAGAGGAAAGTCCCTGTGCAGTTCTGGGCCTCCTCCCCCACCGCTGGTACGTAACTGCCGAGGTACCAGGGCAGCCCATTCTTCTGCTTGGATATCTAAAAACATCTCATGGCTTGAATGGAACTCACTATGTGTTGAAACAGCAAATGGACCCAGTGTTTTGGAGTTTGTTTTTTTCTCTCTAGAGTGTGGGATGATGTGAGTGAGTTTGAGAAGTTTCCTGACTGGTGGAACTTGCTCAGGCTGTGTGGTGCTCTGAGCTTGGCTGAATGGAGCACGTGGGGTTATTGGTGTATCTGTAGGAGTGCTTACAGTGGGTTTAGATTCTCAAGTACCTTCTTCCTTTAACATCGGGTTTAACAGGCAAAGATCTGTTATTTTATGCAAGAGGTCTGTGTCGAATTAAGTCCAGAACTGAATCATTAACTCTAAGCAGGGTAGAGGGAGGGAGAGACAATATAGGTTTGCCTTGTGTCTGTCAAATCAGGTTTCACATCCATCTCCTCCCAATGTGGAGAAACAGTGCCTCTGCTCCTCTGAAGTTCTGTAGGAAGCAGTGCTATCAACTGTTTGTGTGCTACCTATGTAGTAGATAGCTAAAGAATCAAGAGGCAAATGAAGAGAATGGAGACCAGAATTCAGGGGATAATACAGTTAGTTGCTGGCCTTCATCCTGTCTCACTGCAGGCTGAGAGAGTTCACTGCTGAAATCACTGCAGCCCTCAAATTAATTGTACATCACATCTTTTCCTGGCTGTTCTGTGCTGCATGGTCAGGTTGCTAGAAACAGAAAACAAACAAGTTGAGGAAAAATAATGAAAATTTATGGTTGAGGTTTCCTGTGCTCTGAAGTCAGGATTCTCAAAGTTTGATTGTTATTTCCCCAGCAGCTACAAATTGTGATACTGTGAGAATATATTTGAGTAACAACACAGCAATGCAAAATGCAGACGTGTAAGAAACCAAATATATGCTGCTGGTGCAAAATATAGCTTTGATTTTATGGATATATTTTTATATGTAAAATTTGGTTGCAGCACGGGTTTAAGTATTTTGTATTTAGTATATCCTCTCTTGAAACAAAATTATTTGGTTAAATGGAAATTTGTGACTAAATATGAGAAGATTATAATTCAAGGCCAATACATGCTCTGCTGCTGAACCTCTTAGAACCTACATTCATGCAGTTCAGTTACACAAGCAGAATGTTTGAAGTTCAGATAAGTAAAGTCAAATGTATGAATTTTCCAATTCCAGTGAGAATCTAAAACACACACACAAAAAAGTTGGCTATTCTGATTCCACTTAAGTAGCAGCTGTCAACACTTCAGCATAAATTTCAGCATTCAGAAGGTAATAAAAGGTATTGAAAAGGTAATAAAATGAGAGAATTAATTTTATTTCCTCCCTCAGATGTAAGGCCCAAGACACATCCTGTCCGGCAGAACCTACTTTAAGGGATTAAGTCATTTCACCACTTATTTTGAGATGGTATGAAGACTGTTAAATTTGATGTATGTAAGAGACTATTTGTCTTGTTTTCCAAAGCCCCACTTAATGGCTATGGTGCTGAAGCAGTATGGACTGGTGCAGGGTATCACAGGTTCCTTATATAGCTACTGTGGTCATAATCTGGGGGATTGTGTGTTTTCCTTTCGATGAAACGGCTGTGATGCTTTTCTGCAGCACTTCAGGCTGTTCATAAGACCTTAGTGTCATTAATCTGGCTGTGTCTCTGAAAAGATCTGCAGTGAGGGTTATGCAGCCACTTTCCAAGTGTCAAAAAGTGTCAGAGCCTGCACTGGGGGCTGGGACACAATAATCTTTAGACCTCACCTGCGAGAGCAGCCTTGGCTTTGCAGGTAGTTGCAGTGGATCCAAACTAAGGACCTGCACAGCAGAGTCTTCTTTAGCTGGGCTGTTGGGTTGGCCTGTTCCTGGCTGTTGGATCACCTGTATGATGTTGACGTGGCCTCTCTTACAATTTCTTAGGCAACAGAAAAAACTGTTTTTCCCCCCCTTAGGAGACAGAGCTCAGATGAAATCAAAAGAACGATAAAGTCTGGAGGAGAAAAAGAAGCTGGTGCTTTCCTGGTCTGCAGTTTGACAGGGCACTAAGATGTCCGTGGACATGAACAGCCAGGGCTCTGACAGCAATGAAGAGGATTATGACCCTAATTGCGAGGAGGAAGAAGAGGATGAGGATCCTGGGGATATTGAGGATTATTATGATGGGGTAGCTAATGACGTGGAGCAGCAGGGAGCAGATGCCTTTGATCCAGAGGAGTATCAGTTCACCTGCCTGACTTACAAGGAGTCGGAGAGCACTCTGAATGAACACATGGCCAGCTTGGCTGCCACATTAAAGGTGAGGAAAGGTTTGTGCATTAACACAGGTGTAAAATAACATCTGGGACCAAAAAGGCAAATGCCAAGCAGATGGTTTGAAATAACAGCTGAGACAATATTACTGCTGTTGGGGGTTAGAGGAATATTATTGAAGGTCTGTGGTTCCAAACTGGCTCAGAGGTTTATAGTTGTTGCCTACTGGTTCTGGGGCCTGGAAAAAAATTTTCCTTACTGAATCTTGATTCTTACAATTATTATTTTTTTTACAGAACTGAGCTGCATAACCAAAATTCCTGAATTAAAACTCTTTGCATTAACATGATGCAAAGAGGATATATAGAAAAGAAACAAACCAGACCATAAATGGTGCAGATTGGTACACCTGTGTTTGAGAAGATAAGTGATAGATAGGAAGACATGCTAAAACTCTGTAATTCTAACAAAAACATCTTTCTTTGTTGGTTCTGATAGAATAATCATAGACTTTGAAAAAGACAGATCAGCTGTCATGCTAGGTACTAACCCTGCTGTTGCAGTGACAGCAATTAAAGTACAATGAACTTTCCATCTCTTGTAGTGACTAATTCATCACGGAATCGTGTCAGCTCCACAGTATTATGCTCAATAAGACTTTTGTGAAGTTTTGTTTCTCTTTGTGCAACTGATTTACTGTAGTGCAGACTAGTAAGAAGAGGAGACTCCTTCTCTACCTTCTCAATGTGCTTCAGTCCCAGTGCAGGTCAGAGGAAAGCAATTTTCTAAGCTCTAGACCCTGGGTTGAAATTACCTAAGCATCTACTTTGTCGCTGGTCTCCTAGTGCTTGTTTTTCTATGGAGCAGCCCCTGAAAGCAGGGCAAGTGACTGCAGCATATAAAAAAAACATGTTGGTTAGGTTTGGATTCCTATTTGTTTGGTCTGAATCAAACTTCATTTTTTAAAACATGAGAGGGTCTCTTGATCCTTACTTGCACATCAGAATGTCATGTAGAAATAGTGTAACCATAAAGCCTGAAGGACTATAAAGACTATAAACAATAGGCTCTGAAGTGCACCCATACCTTTTGCTGCATCTCTAGCTGATTTTTGCCATCTATTGTGCTTGTTCCCAGCATTCACCCCCTCAGAAAATGAAGTTTTACTTTCTTGACTGTCAAACTTGTGTCTGTGATTTCTTCAGAATGGGCAGTTCAAGCTCTTAATGTCTGCTCTTCCTTACAGGTTGTAGGAAAGGGAGGCAAAAGAAAAGAGCAAATAGCAAGAGTTGGTCAGTACTTTTGATCCAGCTGCCAGTTGCTCTTGCTTCTTAGCAGTGAAGTGAATATTTAGAATGTTTTTTCTGCTCCTTACTGCTTGCCTTCAAATGGAGCATTCTTCAAAAAGGTGACCCCTGCCATATTGTTCTCTTGAATTAATTTTTAAAAAGCAATTCTTTATTTAGCCTTTAAAATCAGGTTTCCAAAGTTAAAATACATTTTCCAAGACTTCTGAAGGTCTCATTGAGCAAATATTATAGTTGACCAGATAATACCAACCTGCTAGCTGGAATCTGGCCCCAGATATGACCCAAGGAGATAACATTTTAGATTCCTTTTATATTAAGAATATACCTGTTTGTTTGCTTAAAAATGAACGAGATAGAAATAAGTCTGGATAGAAACCTGAAAAACTGTGGTCTTGTAAGCCACATGCTAAGTGTTCAGCTGTTTAACTGCCATGCTGACTCTCTGTTCACTAGTAGTGGTGGAGCCAGAATTGCCTTTTTCTTGGAAGTCCATTGTGTATCTGCAGCATGTGCTTTTTGTTTCCTAGCATCCTTGCTTACAATACTTCAGCAACCCTGTTTCTTCATTCCCCTCCCTTCTCCCAGAGAAACTTGTCATTTTGTTAGTTTTCGGAGACAAACTTGAGTGGAAGGAATTTATCTTGAATTAACAAGCATAGAGAAGAAGGAATGTGAGAAGAACATGTTCAACTATTTGTTGTCATTATTTTCCATTGACTTAAATGGTATGAATAAACAGGGAGAAAGACTTTTGTAAGAACTGTGTTAACTTCTTTCCTCTAATTTGCTTGAATTCTAAAAACTTGTTTTCTTTTGAAGAGTTACCTTTCAGAATGTCTTGAGGTTTTTTGATAATGGTGGTTGTTTTTTTGGGGCACACTGGTTCATTTTGTTGATTTCATCTCCTCTCCCTTGTGATAGCTGGTGGTTATGTAGTGCTTTTCAGCACTAGCTTGTATTTAAGAAAGAGTGGTTGCCCCTGACAGGGGAAGATAAAGGTAAATTAAAGTCTGTCTTCAAGAGGCGCAATGAGGGCAATGCCTGACATGGTGCCTGAGCAATTTGCTATCAGAAGACATGGATATACTAATACAATTCCCTAAAGCAAAGAAAAAAAAATAATGCAATAAATGGGCTCAAAACCATATTTGCATGTTCTGTCTCTGTGTGCTGTCATTGGGTGATTCACTTTCTGAAGTTGGGGGGGGGCAGATTCTGAGCATGTTTTTTCTCTAATTTATTGTCTAAACACTTTTAAAACCAGAAGCAAGTATTTAGAGCTTTAAATCCTCATACTTGCAATCTGTACTGTTATTAGCTAATAACAGTCTCAATAAATAGTATTTCATTTGCTGTACTCATTGACCTTCAACATTTGTTTTTCAACTGTTTTGCTCAGTTCAATTCAACAATCTGCTGATAGTCAAATTCCTATTTTCTTGTAAGTGTCAAGGGTAAAGGGTGATCTTCCTTGGAAACCCTCTTGGCTACCTTTTTTCATTCCTCATGAGTTACAGCTGACTCCTTCCCACTCCTGCTGAAGCTAAACAGGCAACTGAGCAAACCTTGCACTGGCTGGCTATAACTTCAGGTCAGGTGTTGAGCACCCTGCATGTGTTCAGAAGCTTGAATGCAACATAGAAGAATGCAGTCTCCTCAACAAAATGCTTGGGTTTTATCTGCTCCCGTTAGAGACAAATATGAGTTAAAATCTCCAGTCTGATAAAAGCTTGAAACCCAGCATGCAAGTAAACGTACTCCCTTGGATCTCTTACTGTCATAGGAAATTTTACCTTGGGTTCTTCTGATTTGCTTTTTCTCAGGTGGGGAATTCTGAATAGAAAGATTAGTACAGACAAGGTAGACACAACCAGCTGTGCTATGCGCTGGGCCTGCAACTACAGCAGTGGTTATTCCAGACCCATACAGAAGCTGGAGGGACTCTGTAATTGCTACTCTGAAATTTTGGTTTTAGTCATTACTTTGTGAAGATCCTTGCTTTCCAAGAAAAAGAAGAGGAAATGTTTACTCCTTGGTTAGTGCTGTTAATCTGGAGGTCTGTGAAGGGTTCATTTAGCACCCTAAAATTGACAGCCTATCTCTGTTGAGACATGCAAAAAAAAAAAATCTCAAAGCAATATTATCCAAAACTGTGGTTCTCTGACCAAAAGGCCTGTGAGTTGAAGCAGATCCTCAAATTTTAATTCCTCAAAAGGTCACTCGACCAACAGTCAACACTTAAGGACAGTATTCCGGAAAGTAGAATGGGATCTATTGCCTGCAGACCAGCAAAGGAATTTACCACAGTTCTTTCTAAAAGCAAATGTAATTAAAAAGTCCAGTATCTTTCAAAAATAAGGAGTTAAAATTGTATAGTAATAAGTTTGTTTTCAAGATAACTGTGTCAGTTGTCATTGAATGATTGTGGGTCCTGGAGTGGCAGTATCAGGACATGCCTACAAACAGTAGGATACTCAACAGTTGTACAAACAAAGTTGACCCTGTCACTGGCCAGCAATTATAGTGTGTGATGATGTCACATTGTGTTTGTTTGTTTGTTTTGTTTTCCTGGCTCTGCTGAGGGTCTCCATACAAGTGTGGAATATCTGTGGTGTTCTAAATAACTGGCAGTGGTTTCTCTGTTTCAGTGAGGAGATGGATCTTTCTGGTTTTCACCATTTTTTTTAAAATTGGTGACATAAAGCATCAGATCAATCACTATTGAAGTTTATTAAAAAATGTTACTTTGATTTTGTCCTTTTAGAAGCTGAATGTCAGTCTCACGAGGAAGCTATTTCTGCTCATATGAGGTAACAAGGAAAGATGTAGTTGTGTTGGTTTACAGGCAGTTCATACTGATACAGCCTTTCCACTAAAACCAAAGGAATTGTAAAACTGAAGAACTTAAAATTTTCAGTTTGCCAGTGTGAGTAATCTGCTAATATTTACCAGACAGCAAAAGTCTACTTCCCTTGCTCCTTGAAATAACAGTTTGTGATGTGTTTTTTTTAGCCCTGTCCCTTGAAGAATAAAACTTGGTGGATTCACAAAGTATTTCATGTCATGACGTAGTTCTGAATATATTAATCCATCTTACCACTACTGATCTTTCAGAGATAAACCATTTTTTCATAGATTCTTGCTCACCTTATTGATGTCACATCTTTTTAAAGCAACCAAATTAGTGTTTGCTCATAAAAACACAGCCCTCTGAGGCTGTTTTGCACACTCAAATTGCGCTGACACAGAGCAGTCCCTTTGCTGAGCTGGGTGGTGAATGCTGGCAGCAGTTCTTTTTCAAATACCATCTTTAGCAGATCCAGAGTCATGTGTGTGGAGATTGGCAGCCTGTGTGAGCAGCTCTGCCTGAAGGAGCTGGCACCCTGAGTGCTTGTTCCATGGGATCACAACAAGTCCCTAAAGAGCCAGACGCCAGGACAGCAGCACATGTGCCTCCCCCTAGGGCTGTGCAAACCCCCACCCAGGATGGGCTGTGGGCTGCTTGTTTGAACAAAGCTGCAGTGTTGCATGGTCAGCCTTTTTGATCCCACAATGACTTAAAGAAACATAAAATGGCAGTCATCAGAGACCAGCTGTACCTGAGTACCTCCAGTACAGAGCAGTATTAAAGCCCCGTGAAATGTTGAAACGCACATACCTAAGGACAGAGTTTGAAAAATTCACATTCAGAGCTAGTGTCCCGGAGAACCAACACGGGTAAATATTAGTAGATATTAGTAAACTGTCAGTAAATATTTAAATATTATTTATTATAAATGGTAGACCCTGATAGGCAAGTTTGACTTCTCCACAGAACCCCTGTGGTGCTGTTTGGCAATGATAACATGCGATTTCAAAGTACCTGTAAGCCCCAGATTAGTCAGACCATGCAGGTTGATATCTACCATGTTCTGTCTTTTCATATCAAACCAACATTATGTGGGGTATCCAGTCTGAGCTGTAACCCTTAGGAGCACACACATGTGAGATGTACCTTTGTCATTTACCTGCTTCTTGTTCCCCTAACAGAAAGATTCTGAAAGTTCTGCTATGTGAAAGCAATGTTGTTGCCTACCAAGTTCACAATGCCTGTATTTTAGTAGTCTGTTAAACATCATGAGGACATGAATAAGTCTGTAACTGTCTTCAGTATGTGCTTTATTTTGGCTTCTAAATGTTGATTATTGTTTTTTTTTTTAAGTATAGTAAGTTTTCCTGTACTTCTGGTCAGTAAGATAAGAGAGCTGGCTGGAGAGCCCAGGCCTTGCAACCTTGTGGCAATTTTGTCCTTAGAGAAGAGAAATCAGTTTTGCTCCTTATTGCCCAGGACTGTCAAAATTCTCAACTTGATTGGAAAAATGAGCCACAAATGTGAAGGGTGATTATAACCCACACATTTCTTTGTGATTCACGCCTGAAGTGTATCTTACAGCCAGGATGACTCTGCAGAGAGCAAAAAAAATCTGTTCACAGCTGTTGATGAGTGTGATCTTGGTGGGAGGTAGAGGCAAGTCATTAAATATACTGAAACAATCTTTCAGTAACTGTTTCATGTTGCAAGCTTACAGCTGGGCACCATGAGCACGGGAGGCTTGAGGCAGCTGAAGTGCATTGCCAAGCGTGTGTGTGGTGCCTGGTAAGGATGGCACAGCACGAGTGGGCTACGTTGTGTTCTGTGAAACACTGCTTTACAAAGCAGATGTTCCTCCTCTTCATCTTTTTATAACAAAAGAGAAATGCCCTTAGAAGCTGGGATTGTCAAGTAAAGGACTCTGTTATTTGGGACAGAACAGGGATTACTCACTGCAAAGTTGGCTAAGCCCTGTGTGCGTGCTGCTGTGGCTGTGTGCACAGCTCCACTGGCTGCCTGTGCCACTGGTCACAGTTGTGGAGATCTAGGTTATCTCCTGCCCTTCCCTTAACCCCTGTGCACCCTCCACATCCTCCTTTCTGCCAGCCTGAAGGAACTGTCCACTTCTCCTGTGTTTTGCAGGGAAAGCAGCTAGGCAGAGGCTGGGCTGATGAGGGTAGCACTGGGGTGTGTTGCTGGGGGTTTTGGCAGCATGCAGGGAACACCATGCAATGGGTGCTGATGCTCTCAGACACTAACTTATGTTGGAGAGAAGAGCTTGAGGGAGTCTTATGTCAGCCTTCTATCCCTGTGCTGTCTTACAGCTTTTTTGCTGCATTTCTTTAGCTGTAAATCTTTCAAAGAAGGAATAGGAATCTCCTAGCTATTTTGTAATGATGCCTTCTGGCATACCATCTTGCTTAATTTTTTTTTCTTCTTTTTTTCTTTTTTAATTTATTTCTGAACCTCCTTGGGAAGAATAGCCTAACAGCTTGAGAAATACGTGTGTTGAGATTTCCTAGCTGAGTCCTGATCCTGTTTGTTGGCAGCTGCAGCTGAAATTGTTGCTGTCCTGTGTAGGAGAGCAGGTGGATTAAAGCAATGTGTAACTGCAGAGAAGAAGTTAGGATTTAACCCCATATCCCCTTTCTTCAGTGTGTGGCCAACTAGGTTGTGCACCAACAGCTTCACAATCTATGTGTTTAACACCAGCAGTGTTTGCCATTCCCAAACTGGGCTGTCTCCTAAATATGCTTCTAATCTTGTGGGCTGACACCAGGTCTCTGCATGCCAGAGGGTGAGTGATGGGGTGCAGATTAAAAGCCTGTGATGAAGCGTAGCTGATGTAGTGCTCTTTATCAGGCTTATTCCATGGTGTCAAGACTGCAGCTGCAGATTCTAAATTGCACTTCTTTCCCTGGTGCAGCCTGCACTCTGTAATCAGGAGAGGGGCTGAAATGGCAGACAAATTGTAAGCATTGAGGCAAGTGAAATCTAAAGATGGAGGGGTTTTCCCCAGTTTTTTTTAAGCTCGACTGAACCCAGAAAAAAAAAAAAAGTAGAGGATCTGATTTTGTTGTAAGTTTTCTTTTTTCCTCTGATGGGTGAAATACATTTGAGTTCAGTTTTGGAAACAGCATTCTAGTGCTTAGAAACCTGTAACAGATAAAAAGGACTTTGCTGCAAGACTTTGAACTCTTGGGGTGTTTATAGCAGGTGATGTTAATCACAGCTCAAGCCCCTGCATCTTCATGAGTCTTCTACCAGGGTTGCATATTGGAAGTCTGCTTAAAAAAGGGGTAGATCAAAGCAAAGGAGAATATGTGGTCCAAAAAAAAAAGCATTCTCCTTGCCCTTTTATTTCTTAATTCCTAATACTTCTGCAGTTTTCTGAGAAACCCTCCAGTAAAAACAGGACAGTGATAGATTTTCCAGTGGGGCATGGAGGGAATCAGATCTGCTTTCCTCAGATAAATTAATGCAAAATAGTATTTTTTCCATGTGTGGGTCACTTTCTTCACCTCAGCATCCCTAAGTAAAGCATGTCTGAAAGTATTTTATTCTTAAGCAAAATTATGCAATACAAAGTATGTTTTCTTTCTAAGGTGTTACTGTTCTCTAATGGGAACTCAATTCAGTCTCTGTTTTGTCCATCATTGCTCACCAACAGCAGCAGTTTTGGAGTCTCTTGGTCTGTGTGTTTTTACTGTTGTAAAGAATTTAAGAGTGTGGTTTTAGAAGTTTTGGTGCAACACAAACTAATATCTTCCCAAGTTCATCCTTTCCTTGTAGAACTAACAAAAGCTGTTGATGGATTAAAAGAAATGCTTCTCAGGATTAATCCTATTTGCTTAAATCTATTTGTGTAAAAACCTTTGATTAAGGGAAACATAAGAAATGGGAGCTGCATTTCTTTATGCCAGGTTTGTGTTCATCTCAGCCGGGCATTTCAGTGCAACCCTGATCTAACATGAATTGTCAGCTTGGTGCAAAGCCACGGGATGTCAGCTCCAACCAGATCATAATACCTCCAACTCATTCTGAGTTGAATCTCTTTGAAAATCATGCCGTGATTCTTGTTTAAAATTTCTGATGCCATATTTCTGCTAAAGTGAGGCTTGAAACACACCTCCAAAAAATAGGCCATCCCTTGGAGAAATGTGTAATGTACTCATGAGGTATGCATGCAACATAAATATGCATGAGCAATATCTGTAGAATATAAGCTCTACAAAAGATGGTGTTTTTTTAGCATTTAGGAAATAGTTCTGTCTGAATTAGCAACTGTCAAAGTGGCATGGCTGAAAAGATTTTCCACTGTAGAGAGATGAAACTTCAGCTCTTCAAACAACACAGCTTGCTGGGGAAGCAAGTTGAGACATAGTTGTCTTACAGCTTTCCAAACCCAGCAAAGTATCTGCAGAGCTTCTTTGCAAATTGTTTTGGTATTGTCTTGTCCTAGATAGTGCCAGACTCTCTCACACCCTTCAGAAGTGTGATAATTTTGCTTATCTTGGAGAGTAAAAACCCAGGAGATAAATTAAGATGGAAGTAACAACAAAAAATTTTAAAAAAGAAAAAGCTATGCTCTCTTCCAGAAAATGAACAGATATGTGTTTAATGTGGTGGTGTTACTTCTTTGTTCTACTTTAGTCTAATTTTGTCTAACTATGTAAATTTTCCAGACTTTTTTACAACTAAAGTCTTTCCCTTATGTGGAGCAGCTTCCTCCTGGCTCCCTTCCTGCCCGATTAGACACTGTGCCCCTTTTCCAGTGCAGTGATAAGCATTTGTGTTTGGTGCCTTTTTCTGGCAATCAGCAGCCTTCTGTCACTGGTAAGTCATGCTGATGGAGGTTTGGAAGAGGCTTTTGAGGTGACCAGATTCCTGTTTTCAGGTGAAACTTGAAACTATAGGCTGGATGAGATCCCCTCTCTTCAGCTTTGCCAGTCCATTGTGAGGAAAGAAGCATGAGTTAGAAATATTCAAGGTTCAGATCTGGACTGAGCTGATCTTTGATCTTAAGAAAATGGAGAAATGAGAATAAGGGAAACAGACATTTTTCAGCATGACTACTGCTTTCAGCTTTCATCTTCTAAACTTCAATAAATTTAATCACAGCTAGAAGAGTTTTAGAGAGGTCAAGTTATGTAGAAGCATTGGCACAATTTATCAGTTGCAAACAAAAACTGAAATAGAAGCACAGCATCTAGAAGATGCATTCCCTTCTGCCCTGTGGTGTGTACAAGTATTTTACTGAAATGACCTGCTGCTAAGCAAGACACCGAGTGGGCTATCTCACTGTCTTTTTTGGGTCTTATTATTCTGAAAAGAGAATAGGAAATTATAAACAAAGCTGGCAATTTATCAGTGGCCTCTTTTAAAATTTATTTTATATCTGAGACAAAGCATTATTGTTCTTGGGTGACCCGAGATTTCTCTGGCACCTGGTGACTGATAAAGCATTTCAGTAATGATTCAGTCCCTTTATAAGTTTGAGGCCTGTCATTGTAGGGAGCTTCTCAGTGCCCAGCAGGCCTGAACAGCCACCAAGACTCACATCCAAAGCAGGCTGCAGTGGGTGCATATGGAGGGGATCTTGGGGTCTTCTAACTGAACAGTTCAACCAGCAGTATCAGCTTCTGTACCTTGCTTCTCCAGTACTGTAAGGTAATGAATGATGTACATATGGTCCAAACTTCTGATTGCAGTGGTATTTTTTCTGTGCTCAGCATGTTTTGGCTCCTGCTTACAAATAATTCAATTATTCTGGGGTGTTACTGTGGAAAAACTGTCTGACTTGCTACAATCATTCACTCATTGTGAATGTACAATCATTGAAGAAGCTGTGAGGAGGCTAATCAATAGAAGCAGGCTTTTGTTAAATACTTGTTTTAATTCTCATGCTTGTTTTCTTGAATCTCTCCAGTAGTGTTAATCCCTGAAGTTATTGACATTTGCCTCCTGAATTAACAGCCTTGCTGCTGGTGAGCAGGATGTGAATTGTCCTGTGGTGAGACTCTACTCAACAGGCACAGCCCCAGCCCCATCTGCTCCTCTCCCACCCCTCTTTCTTACAGTTTGAATGTTATCTATAACACGTAGGAACTAGTATTTCTGTGCCGAGCAGTCTGTGGGTATGTGGCTGCAACTGGGACTTGTTTGCAGAGGTTTTAGGCACTCAAACTAGGTAGTATCAGAACGTTCTGCATCAGGGCTTTTATAAAAGTGAACTCATGTCATGAACCTGGCTTTATGAATTGAAAATATTTTATTCTTGGGTGCTTGTTTGATTAAAGTAATAAAATTAGCAGTAGAGCTGGTCTAATCAGTGCTTGCAGTTGGAGCAAAATAGGAATGTTCACAGGAGCTTTGTTATTCTTCTAGATCTATATTCATTCGACATCTTTCTGAAGCATTAATTCCTGATTTTACCTGTTAAACAGTTTTACTCAAAAGCATTTGATTCTATTAGGGTAGTTTGTTAGATTTCAGAAACACGTGCTGGGATTTGTATTTCTCTTCTGTACATCTTTATTCTTGAATATACTTGGTTCCTTCTCTGGGAACAAGTGACTTCATGGAATCATGATCCTGCAGTGGGTGCTACACCTCAGGTTCTGAAAATCCAGCTGAAAACCACTCATTTTCATGTTACAGATGAACTTCCCATTTAAGTCTGGTGGTTTGATTGGGTTTTTTTTGTCAGGATGGTAGTTCTTCCTTGCTGCTACTGCAGAATAATTTCATTGCTGTTAGAGAATGATTCATTAGCATGTGGTTTGCATTTGCAGGAAGCCAGTCTTGTAGAGACCACATTCCTGATGCTTGTTTGTTTTACAAATGCAAAATGCAGATGTCTTCCTTGTTCAAGCAACTCCCAAGGTGTCTGTCTGGGTCTGACAGCCTGGGGGCTTAAGATAACAACCCACCCCAGGCTGGAGGTGGCACTTGATCCATACAAACTGGAGCAGAAGGTGTGTGTTGCCAGCAGCAGCCCCGGGTGTTCCTTCTGATCACCCTTCTGCGCTGGGAGGGAGGGCGACATGCCTGGGCAGCCTTTGTTTGCTGAGGGTCACGTTTCTGGTAAAGTCGAGGAAGGTGACACAGCAGATCTTACACAGCATGAGCTAATGGTTCAAGTTCTTCTAGAAGAAGGGTTATTTGAGCATTGAAAATGACTCTTTTATTACTTGGTATTTCTCAGCGGCCAGTGAAGTGGGCAAATCGGAAAGGAGGGGTGGATAAGAGGTGTTTAAAAACCCCAGCTGCCTCGTGCATTGGGCTGCACTGGTTTAGCTCACTGAACCAACCATCCAGCCCTGACAAATGCCTGTGTCAGGGCCAGGGCAATATCATGTGGCAGGAATAGGTCAGTTGTTGTGAAACTGCACCTCTTCAGTGGGGTAAGTTTAGAAGATTAATGAATACACGGCCCCTAGGTGTGCAGAACCTCTCTGGTTTGCAGGAGTGCCCACTGCTTGTTTTTTCTTTCAGGCTTGTGTTGGGTTCACTGTGTGTCTGTGTTGCCAGTCCATCTGATCCTGTCATTCACCTGTAGCAGGATTCAAGAAGTCTTACAGCTTTTCAGCTGCTGATTGGGACTAACAGCTTCTTGAGGGGAAAAAAAGAGCTCTTCCTGCATCTGGGACAGAAGGAGTTGTTTTCTATGTGTATAATAGAGAGAGGGGCTATGGTGATAGCTTGTCTTGGAGTGTGGGAAGTTAAGATGTCAGAGGGTGTTGGAATGCAGAATGTGCAGATCACTGGGCTTGCCAAGGTGCTTGGTAGCACAGAGGGGAGTGAGGAGGCAGGAGTCATGAGCCATCTGAATCCCCCTGGAATAAAAGGTGTCCCGTTTGCAGGGTACCTGCTTTGTTTGAGCTCTGTGGGCCTGAAATCTGTATGAAGGGCTTGAGAGGCAGATTGAATGTCTAGCAGCTCAGCAGATGCCTGTAGTCTTGGTGGGTAGAAGCCTCTTGGTGCTAGCAGACCAGGCTGTTTTCTTCTGAAATAAACAAATACATAGAAGCAAAGGATAACTTGTTTGCTTGTAGCCTTGTAACATGACTTTAAACGTTGTGTTGCAGTATTCTAGAGGATGCTCAGGCTAACATGGACTGTGCTAGTGCTTGCCAGGAGTCCTCGTAATGCAGGCAACTCTGCATGGAAATAGTCCTTGTCACAGGAGCTTTCCATCTTCCTATTCCAGTCCAGCATGCAACTTTCTGTTCTGTGGTGAAGGCTTGGGAAAATGTTTTAGCTTTCCCCTCTTCACTTTGCTGTCACAACATGCCTTCATTTGCTGCTTCTCCAGCTCAGTAAGTGGTATCTGTCTGCCCCGTGGTTTCTACTTTGCACACTTAGCAAGAACCCTGATCCCACTCTGGTCCCTCTCAAGTGGCAACTGCAGTCAGGACTAGATGTGGAGATTCCCAGAGCAGCTAAGCCAGTTCTTGATTCTTTCCTCTCTGCTGTTCTAGGAGTATGAGTGAGTTTGGGTACATCCATGCTTCATTCCAACCTGTATATTGCAGATGCACTGACTGTGAACATTATGTCTAGTGGTTTAATGGGAATTGAGTATCACTCAGATATTATATTAAGTTTGTACAACTTATTAGTTTAATAAGATCATAGTCATAAACAGAGGTATAGCCTCAAAATGTGCCTAACTTAGCTTTTTTTTATTATTCTCCACCTAGGTATCACATGCTGTTGCAAAGCTAGTATTAGTTAGTTTCCACTGGCAAATCTCCGAGATTTTGGAAAGGTAAGTGTAAATAGTCTCATCTCTTCTGGGCTCAGTGCTTTTCCCCCTTGCTTGCAAGATTGCTCAAGATGTCTTTTTGACAAGTGTCTTTGAACCTGAAAGCAGACCACACAGTCCATTCCAGGCAGCAGAGGAAAAGCAATGTTCTGCTGAGGCTGCATTGCCTGTAAGAAATTTCAAAACAGGGAGAGCTTAGTGGTGGCAAATGTCTTTCAGTCTGAGGAATTATCATCATGCTGGAAGCCCTGTAGATGCATTTAGCTTGAACTTTGAGATAACAGATTGAGAGTGTTCCATCTACATTTATTTATTGTAACAAATATAAGGATAACATATGTTCTGTTTTGAACTTGAGCCATAAATCGTAAAGAACACTGATCTTATGCTGATGTATTCTTTAGTAATAGATTCACATTTAAGTTTTTGCTCCTTCTGAACATAAGTGATGTTTTCCAAGCTGACTAGCATTTGGAGAGCAGAAGATGGTGTGAGAGAAATGAGAAGTGCAGCCCCTTGGTTTCTTGGTCAGTGTCACTGTAGCAAAGCCCTCCAGCTGATTTCAAAAGGAGAGTTCAGACTCTGCCCAAACATGTACGGAAATGTGTCAGGAGGCACTGCTGTCTGGCAGCCCCTCCAGAAAACACTGGCTCAGAGCTGAACATTGTCTGAAAATAGAGAGCACATCAGCCTGACTCACTCTGCCATGCCATTTTTGGCCCTGTAGCCAGTAACTTCATCCAGAGAACACATGGGCAACGTATGGATGTTGCCGCAGCATCTTTGGTAGGTGCCTGGGTGGTCACCAGGCATCCTCTGAAAGTTTTTCTCTGGGGAATGGGAGGGTGAGATTCCTGCATAGCAGCTCAGGGCAATTTTGCAGGTCAACTGATGAGATTTAAACGAGACTAATTTTGGGGAAGGTTTTACTTCTAAAGCTGTGACTTTGCAAGTTGTTCTCCAGCTGATCTAATCCTTAAACTTCTATCTTGGTACAAAGTGACATTATCAAATATAATACCACCTCAGTGCTAGTGGGGAGGGAGAATTTACAGCTCCTGCTATTTCTGAAATTACTGGTGATTTTTTTACTGGAGATATGAACATTCTTCCTCAATGGAAGTCACAAACAGCAAAACATGTTTAATTCTAAGGCTGCTGATAGACAGCTTCATCTGTAAAGGGTAATAATCTGTCACAGAGTAAATACGTAACTAGATAACAGGTTAGAGTTACAGTGTGATCTGACCCAGAATAGCTTGATTTTACAAAGGAAAAGGAGACAGACAGGAGCCTCACTGGAGTGTGTTATTGTGGGCAGTGGCTTGGGGCTGCTCTAGGGGTGTGGACAGAACATCTTAGCTTCAAAAATAACCTTTTGGGGGGAGGGAGAGAACTGCAGAAAAATATTCATCAAGGAGTGTGAGGGAAATGTTAATCCATTAGTGGCAGAAGTGTGGTTCTTGTTTCTGATTTTGAAGCAACTCAGAAAGTTGATGAGAGTTTAGTTCACTATGTGAGGGAGCCTCACACAGGACACATTTCCACTTTCCTTTTTGAAAGCTACCCTGTCATTTGCACAGAGCCTATTATTTATTCAGGCAAGAAGGATTGTTTTAACAGAGCAGAATGTATTCAGAAATTGATTTGATCATTCTTCAATTGCCTTTCCAGGCACAAGTCTAATGCTGCCCAATTGCTAGTAGAGGCACGAGTTCAGCCCATCTCATCCAAACATGTAAGTATGCTAACTATTTTGGTCTGTTCCCTTGGCAGACACCTCTGACCCACCTCATTGGAGGATTGCATTACTAGCCATAGTCTGTCCCATATTAACCCTTTGCAAGCTCAGGTCCAACAGCCCAACTCAATGCTGGGTTTACTTTTTAAAGAAGAATGCGTTCAAGAAGCGTCTGATGTTTAAATAGCAGGTTTGCTGTTGCCTTGCAGGTAGTGTTCAAGAATTACTCAAGAAAATTAAGCTAATATTTTTGGCAGGAGTGGTGGTACACAAGGGAAGCAACAGAGTGCATGGGCTTGGCTACTTCCAATTCTCCTCTCTCTGTAACAGACACTCAAGGGGAGCTTGTCCTGCACAGAGTGAACAGAGTTTGTCTGTGGCTGGAACAGAGATTTATTTTAATTTTTTTTTTCCCCTGCAGTGACTGTTTGCTGCACTGCTCTGCCCAGGGATGCTGAGGCCAAATCTCCCAGTGGTGTTGCTGCTGAGCTAGTCAGCAGTGATATTTGAACCAACAGCTTGTTTTGCATCCAGTGCTGCACAGGTCTTTAGATACTCCTTCCCTCCCCCTTAAATAGAATTTTCCTGTTGCATGTTTACAGGTTTCATTCACAGTGGGTGTTTTGGTACAATCTGCAGTTGCCCCGGGAACGTGTGTCAGATTTTGAGTGATGAAATATTACATCTGAGAAACACTCTTTGGGCTGGGGGGAGGGGAGGTTTTAAAGGCCTGATTTGGCATCTGAACTGACTTGTAACTAGCAGAGACTGAAAGTGCTAACACAGCTGACAGGAGTGAGCTTCAGAAAAAGATATTTTCTATTTGACAGACCTACAAATAAGTCTGTATACTTTGACATTTGTCTGGTTCTTGTATAAGCTGCCACTTAAGTACTTTCCACTGCAATGGTGATTTCATTTTGGGAAGAAAGATATTACAGTTAAAAGGTTAGCTGAAATCATGACAAACTTGGTTTGGTAGGCAATTCATTACCGTTCTTTTGTGTGTGCTGGGGCAAGTTGCTCTGTGCTTCAGCTCCTAAAGCAGAATGATGATATTTTGGGGGCAGATGCTCATACTGAAGAGCACTGGCCCTGCAGGGTGAAGCTACAGTGGTGAGCTCAGACGAGAGCTGGCTGAGGCACTGGGCTTGCTGGGCCAGTTCAGCAGTTCATGGAGCCCATCAGCACAGTTGCAGACTGGGTGAATCTTGTTCTGGTCCATAACTGAGGCTGCTTAGAATAAAGTTGCTTGATTTCCTTTTCTGCCTGGTCATGCTATAAAAGAAGCTCTGTTGGTCATGTGGCTGGGTGTGATGGTGCAGCTCCTCTGCATCTCTGGTATGCAGGGCCAGGCATGGGAGCTGACAGCTGTCCTGCACAGGCTTCTCCAAGGGTAGCAAAGGTTTAAGGAGATGAAAACTGATACTAGGACTTCTCAGTGAAAAGGGAAATAGGAACATAAAAGAAGGCTCTACAGAAGCTGTTAGCAGTTTCAAGATGATGTGCTAGACCTAGTTCTTCAAGTCCCAAGGGTGAGCTGAGATCTGTTACAGCTACATCTGTTGCCTAGGGCTTGGTTCTGTGCTACCTGAGGGGGGATCCAGACTGCTTCCCAGTGGTGAAGCAATAGCAGAATTATGCCTGACTTGAAACAAACCCTCTGATCCTTTTCAGCTGAAGGGATGATGCCCTTTGCCAGGTCTATCATAGGCAGAAGAGGATGGTCTGTGAACTCCTTCTTCTCTTGGTATAAACACTCTACACACTGCACTTTCAGTTGCATTCTCTCTTACCTAAAATCATTGTCCAGTAAGAGGGCACTGCTGAGCCTGCTTCCAGATACAGCTGCTCTCTAGGGCCTGTGGAACAGTGAGAGTCTGACCCAGCTAACAAAGAATGTCAGTGAATTCTGGGAAGGATAACACAATTATATATTCCCTCATTTTTCAAACAAGGCAAGAGTAAGAACTAGAAAAGTAGGGGTCTGGGTGGCACTAGATTAGAGGTGAGAGCTGTTCAGTGACTGTTAATCTGTTGTGCTCCCTGAAATTAAAAAAGTTAATGAGAAGGCCTGACTGTCAGGCCAGTGCAGCTCTCCAGCACAGCAGCTGCCTATGAACTTGTTCTGTCCAGGAGCTCACCTGAGACCAATGTCTCAGTGAGGGTGATGGGGGTGCTTGTGGCTGAGGTGAGAATGCTCTGGGAGAGCTGGGATGCTGTCACCCTAATGCTGATCTGTCTCTCTCCCAGGCAATGGTACATTCCTCCCATCACTGCGCGGTGTGCATGCAGTTTGTCCGGAAGGAGAACTTGCTCTCCCTGGCTTGTCAGCACCAGTTCTGTCGCAGTTGTTGGGAGCAGCATTGTACAGTGCTGGTCAAGGATGGTGTCGGAGTTGGTGAGTTCAAGGCAGAAATGGTCCTGGGTCTGTTTGTCATGTTGGCTTTGCTGGTGAGGACTGGCTGATTTGCTCTAAAATGTCTGGTCATGAGAAAACCGAGCATGGAATGAGTATTTCTGACAGACTCACCTTGAACTAGTGGTCTTACCTGAATGCCTGGTTAGTGTTAGCACCACGAGAGCACTACTCCTGCCTAACAAAAGGTGCAACTCCATAGATCCTTTGCTGTTCTTCTGCCCTTGTGATCTCAAGAGCATGACAGTAACAAGGTAGAAGCTGCAAACCTGCTGTGTTTTGAGTTTGCATCTCCTACGATGTGTTGTTGCACTGCCCCTGGACTGCTTATGGATGCAAACGTTTGTTCCCTTTGTGTTGGGTAGAAGCCAGTAGTTGTCAGAGTTGCTCTGGGTTTTTCCTAACCTGTCCTTCATGCTGGCATGGCAGTAACATGCAGTTTTCTGCTTTAAAACTGACCTTGTGAATACTGGTTGAAGCCCTGGATGCACGTGTGCCCTGTCATCTTTCAGTGAAGACAGTTGGGCTTCAGCTTTTCAGCGGCCCTCTTAGATTTGTTTCACAGTTGTGTCCCTCTTGCCACAACAACAGATGGCACCTAGGAAACTGTGTTGAATGCTCTCTGAGCATTCACTCCTCAGAGTAATCTGTGCTAAAATGTTGCTTTCCCTTCTCAGGGGTCTCCTGCATGGCTCAGGACTGCCTGCTTCGGACACCAGAAGACTTTGTGTTTCCATTGCTGCCTAGTGAAGAGCTGAAAGACAAATACAGGCGCTACCTCTTCAGGGACTACGTGGAGGTATAGGGGTCTTTTTTCAGTTTTAAAGTACCCTGGATCAATTTGCCAGTGACCTACAGAAATTTAGTTTGAAGTGTCTTGCACCTTTGATCAGAAATGCAGTAACTGCAGCAAAATTGTCTCTAATAAACATGATGTGGCTGTTCCTGGAGGACAGCCTCACTGACAAAATGCTCTAGCAGGTTGCCAAAGTAAATTCTGCTGTAAGGTCACCCAGTAACTCCTTGGCTCTTTTCCTGAAGCAGAATTCTCAGAGTGTTGCAGCTGAGAACTTCAATCTGAATTTTAAAGTCCTTTTAGCTCTTGCATAGATATTTTAGGTTCTGTAAAATAAGTCACTCATATTAGTGTAGCTGAACTGAGTTGGCTTGCTCAATAACATTTTATGTGAGGTTTTTGGAAATTAAAGTGGAAATTGTAAGGGTTAAATGTGCAGAGAGTATTCAGGTAACTGGAAACAGACTGGGAAAACTCAAGCAGCAGTGAAGCAGTACAAAAGAGTGTTGTCACCTCTCTTCTATAAAACACCCCTTGCAAGGGAACAGCCACCACAGGAGAGCACCTGAGTACATTCTGGGGCATAAGGGGAAAGAGCTCACATGGAGTAAAACTCTTGGTGGGATCTTATGGTTGTGTTGCTGTGCTTACTTGGTCTGTAACCCTCCATTTGAATTCCATGTTCTAGAGAAGCTGTAAGCTCTACCCTTCCTGATGTGGAAGAGGTTTGTCTGTTCTGTTAGCTAAGATCTAGTGACAATTTTCACTGTCTTTTTCAAGAAGAAATACTGACTTGTGTGGTTTTGAGGATAGGGGTGGTTAAGTCTGAGCAGATCAAGATAATGCTCCTCTGCACCCACTGCTGATCTTACCACCTTGGTATGTTCACAGAGCCATTATCAGCTGCAGCTGTGTCCTGGTGCTGATTGCCCTATGGTCATACAGGTACAGGAGCCAAAAGCCCGGCGAGTGCAGTGCAATCGTTGCAATGAGGTCTTCTGGTAAGCAGCAGAGAAGGTTAAAGATCATGGGGAAAGTGTGTGCTGTCCTCTGAGCTACTCCCTTTGCTTGCCAACAGGTTCAGTGTGTAGAAGCATCCCAAATGCTTTGCTAGAGTTGTTTGTAACTTGAGTTAGCCTGAGTAATCAGACACTTGGGGTCTGACTTCTGCAGGTGGTCAGCCCTTCCCTCACTCCCTAAACTCCTTGGGAGCTGGATGTTCCAACAACCAGGGAATGCAGAGCTTAAGTAATTAAGGATTTTCAAATCTTCCATTCTCATGTTTTGGCTATGTTACAAATTCTGGTCAGGAATAGTGACTGCTGGAGGTTCTGGTTATGGATGTAGAGGCATCAGGCTGTCTGCTGGTATTGAATTTTTAAGTTTATTACAACTATTTGACTCCCAGAGTGTCTGTTGTGTTTTGAGGCTCACGTGAGAATAAATTTCTGCTGAACAGGAAAGCTAATGTTCCTGCTCTGATGTCAAGCATGTAAGGGACAAGCAAAAAGAAAGCTTACAGAGCTGCTTAAGTGTCATCTGCTCCTGGATTTCCATAATCACTGCTGTTGAGAATGTCTGTGGAGCACAATGCAACTGGTTTAGAGACCCAGCTTACTGGTCTCTCCATGCAAATGGTGCTTCCTCACCTGAGGATGGCAAGGTCATGCTGATGCAGGTACCTGATACCTACCCCTGAAGTCACTTGTAAAGCCACTGGTATGGCCCAGGCCTCTGCTGTCATGTTAGAGCAGACAGGTAGACTCTAGGGGGGGGCTGTGCCAGCCCCCAGACACATGATCTGTCACTGAAGGCCTCAGTTCACCCTCATCCTGACCCTGGTGTCTGCACAAGAGTGTGGGGGTTCAGCCTTGGTCCTTGCACTCTAGTAATACACATTGTGTCCCTTACCCTTGCTTGGCCTCCCAGATTTTAGTCATCAGGAAAATCTCCATTCAGGTCACCTCCTTGGAAATCAACATGTCTTTTTCTTTCTTTCTGTTCTCCTGCCCCCGTGAAGCTTCAAGTGCCGGCAGATGTACCACGCGCCCACAGACTGTGCCACCATCAGGAAGTGGCTCACCAAGTGTGCAGATGACTCCGAAACAGCCAACTACATCAGTGCTCACACTAAAGACGTAAGGACAAGCACCTGCAGGGGTTTTTTCTTATCCTCTAAGTCCTGCCTGGGAAGCAAGATACAATTCTCTACATACGTAGCATCGTGTGTTGCTGTTTCGTAGACAGCAAATTCTCACAGCTCCCTCAGGACTGTTGTATAACACAACTGGATGCTTTGGGAGCACTTTATGCAGGGAGTCCAGCTGCCCTTCTGCATCGAGGGCCTCATGGTCCTTACTACAGGCTTAGTGGTCCTTATTGCAGACCTGGTGTGTGTCTTTGGCAGCCAGGTGTACTGCCCTCCCACAGACTAGCAAATTGTGGCTCTTGTGAAATGATCCATGGAGATGTGTTTAAAATAGGAGAAGAGTGTGGTAAGAGTGGAATACCAAATAAAGCACTAGTGGTGTTTGAACATGAGCAGCTGCCTGGGGTACTCTGAACTGGAAGGTGAGGGAAACAAATCTTCATTTGGTGAGGACAGCAAAATGGGGTAGATGAAGTCTGTAAATTAGACACTGAAGTACTTCCGTAGATTTAGACCCAAGAAAAAGAAATAGTATTACAATTATGCAGTCCAGTCTACCTATAAAATTAACTTTAAAAGTTGTGCATACACTGCCTTTATTCTCTAGATGGTGCTGAATATCTTGTAGTCTGAGTAGCTGGAGAGGCTTCTGTCCTACATGAGCTAATTATGTCCCTAGGCCTGAGCAACTGCTAAATGGCAACTGAGACCTGCAGTTTTGCAAAGAATAACAACAGCAAACTTGTTTTCCTGAGCAAGCAATCAAGGGCTGCAGTGTAACTGCCCTGGCTTTGTCTTTCTGCCTCCTTTTTAAATGGAGCTGTCAGGAATCAGTGGGAGGCAGGGGGTGTGTGTATATTAATATTCTTATGTACAAATATGAATATTTAAAAAACAGGCAGGAGGGGAATAACCATGCAAGTGTTGTCATTGTCCAGAAGGCTGCTAGAGACAGAGTGTGATCTAACAAATGCTTCTGTTCCCCCAGTGTCCCAAGTGCAATATCTGTATTGAAAAGAATGGAGGCTGCAATCACATGGTGAGCAATTCCCTGAACACCTCAGACCTTCCTTGTTCTAAGCAGAAAATTTTTGTTCCTCACTTTTCCCTAACCAGTGCCTCCTGTCTCTTCTTTTTCAGCAATGCTCCAAATGCAAGCATGGTAAGTAGGGCTTGGAAGCAGTTTTCTCTGCAATGTTAGTTAATTATTATGTTCACTTCCCTTTTTTTTGTCATATGAAGACAAATTGTGAATATTGACTGGAATATATTTTTCCCCTTAGTAAAAGGGGATCAGGATATTAATTACAGACTTGTCTGTGATAGCTTTTTTTCTTTTTTTTTCCTCCACTGGCTGTGATCTCAGCTGGGTTCTGATTCAGTGCTGGTTTGGCTCCCTCTCCCTGACATGTCCACTGTATAGAGAAATCTCCATCTCTGCCTTAATATTAACAGTGGAATCCATCTCAGAGGAGAATACTTAGTGCTTTCTGTGTAACTGTATTTATCACCAGCTGAAAATACTGGCAGAACTGAGCCATTGACTCAAATCAGCTTAAATCCTTCTGTTCAGTGGTGGAAATAACGAGCTTCAACCCAGATGAAACTGCAGGAGCTGGGAACTGTTCTGCATGATGTTATCTGTTGGACTTCTGAGTCCACCCCTGTGCAGTTGGCAGCCTGAGTGTCTTTGGCCCATGGTGTGGTCCTACAAAGTGACAGCCTGTTCTTGCACTTATCTTTTCATGGCAGAATTAATTTTTTATGTCTTGGAGCAAGGTAGTTTGTACTCAGCCTTTTAAATTAAGTGTGCCACCAGGAAATATAGTAATATCAGAACCTTATTTGGAAGATGGTGAAAGATTACTGTCCTCTCTCATTTCCTTTGCTTTGGGGTCCTCAGCAGCACTGGACGTGATTTGATGGAGCTCTGTGACAAGGGTGAGCAGGCAAGTGCCAAGGTACCACAGTGACTAGCACTCCAGAAGGCTGGTGAACTCTGGAAATAGCAATTTCAGTCTCTTATTCTGAGTAACACAGAGGTGGTTCCTATTGTAGCAACTTAAATCTGCATCTTTTTTCCTTCCCAGCAGAACACTGACAGCCTCGCCCTGAAATCAGGAAACTGTCATGCGGGTTTTGCTATTGCTGTCTTTCCTCCACTTTTCTTCCCAGTTCAGTGGCTCCTAACTTGAAGTGTCCTAAATCACTGCTATCTGAAGTTATCTGGGTAGTTCCCTTCTCAAGAGATCTGAGAGCAAATTTCCTTTTGCATGAGTTAGTTCACTTCTGGATCCGATTGTTCATATTTTATTCAGCCAGACGTCCTCATGGGGCAGGGTGCCAGTGGTGGGGAGGATGCAACTCACAAAAAAGACTGCAGCCTTCTTTAACCTAGAGTGACAACCTGTGCAGAGCACAAGCACAGTTCTACCCATTGGTCTTGGTGCACAGGATGCAGCACACGGGAGGCTGTACGATGAAAATCTTCAAGACAGGCTGGTGTTTCTGGCTCACTATTGTGTTCCATTATGCAAGATGACAGAAAAGGTAGATGTTTCTTGGCTTAACAGAACTTTCTGAAAACAGATGGGCTGTGTCTCCTGAATCTTTTCTTTCCCAGAAGTTTTTTTTGCCTGTGCATCACAGTGGGTTTTTTGCTGTTTTCTGCAGACTTCTGCTGGATGTGTCTGGGAGACTGGAAGACTCACGGCAGCGAGTACTACGAATGCAGTCGGTACAAAGAGAATCCTGATATTGTAAACCAGAGTCAGCAAGCACAGGCCAGGGAGGCCCTTAAGAAGTACTTGTTCTATTTTGAGAGGGTAGGAGACATCTCCTTGGCCAGAGCTGCTGTAGCCTTTTAATGCTCCCTGCCTGGTGCAAAGGTCGTTGCCAGCAATCTCCGTGCAAGAAACTGCCCAAAGAGAATCTGTGCAGAATTTTCAGGCCCTGTTGTTGTCTACTCAAAAGCCTACCCTGCAGATCCCATCCAAACCAGTAATATTGTAACCAAAGCAAATAATAACTCCTTGTGCTAGAGAAAATCAGTGTTGCTTGTGTGCCACTGTACTGTTTTCCCGTAGGCTGAGTGCTGCGGCAGTAGATGGGTATTGCTCCAATCATTGCCTTCCAAGATCCAACTTCAGTTCCTTGCAGTATGTCTATATAGAGACAAGGAATAAATAAACTATGCCATGTTCAGTACTCCACTGACTGTGCAAGAGGTTTTGTGAACTCACATGTAACCACATGTGTTAAAGTTGCAGTCAGAGCACCTCTGTCCACACAGCAGGGTCAATGCACCTGGCCATACAGTGCTATTCTAGAGCAGCACCTCTCAGAGGGAATGTGGGAGAGGTTCAATGCTGCTGCATTTCACTTGTTTCCCCATTAAAAATGAGTTTATTGTTCATACCATGAGCCAAGTCCTGTGATTAAAATAAATGTCTTCATTCCTGGCTCTCCAGACCAACAGGCTTTGGGAAATGGCCATGCTTACAGTGTGCACACGGATGTTGGAATTCACTGAGCCAGTGTTAAATGTTAATTTAAACTCTTGACCTTTCTATATAAATCCTTTAAGTAGGGTAATCACTATTACTTTTCATCTCGTTAGACACAAGGTCACTGTGCAACCAGGGGCCATTCCCACTCTGAGGAGCTGGGATTGCTCTCTGCTCTTTGCTGCTGTCAGCCTGTTGTATAAAGCCACCACCACTTGCTACTGGAGGTGCTGCCTTGCTGTTCTTCCCCACAGCATGTCTTGCCTTGCTGGACTCCTCTCCCACTTCAGTTTCTGCTTGCTGGAGCTTCTGCCTTCACCATAGCAGTATTCTGGTCTTAGGTAATTTTTTTCTTTCCCCATCTCCCCACTCCTATCTCTTGCAGTGGGAGAATCACAATAAAAGCTTACAGCTGGAGGCACAGACGTACCAACGAATCCAGGAGAAAATCCAAGAAAGAGTTATGAACAACTTGGGAACATGGATAGACTGGCAATACCTACAAAATGCTGCAAAACTACTTGCAAAGGTGGGTAGTTGTGGCTTGTTTGGCATAGAGAATGCACACCAGAATGCTAAATTCACAACACCAAGTGAGGAAGGGAATTCAGGGGTTGTGGATATGTGGGACAGAACCTCTGGTCTAGAACATGAACTAGCCAAAACTCATCTGGAAGTGACCTCTGTGCAGTTATACTTTAACTACACAAGTTCTGCCCAGGAAGGTGTAGGAAATTCCACCATGAAGTGTCCAGTCGTGCTTGTCAGAAGGAAGCTGTTTAGCCCCTGTAGTGGTCACACAAATATGACTGTGCTGACTTTCCAGTCTGAGACTCTTGTCCTTCTTTTCTCTCTTACTCCCACTCCCCAACAGTGTCGTTACACCCTGCAGTACACATATCCATATGCCTACTACATGGAGTCTGGTCCCAGAAAGAAACTGGTAAGATGTTTTGTGATTTATTTATTTTGTTGCTGGTAGCTTTTTGGGGTGTAGCTGGCAGCATGATGGGCTGAATTCCAGAGCTTGGCAGTGTCTGAAGTATTAGCTGTGAGTTTGAGGTAGGGACAGGGCTAACAATAGGTGGTTTTGCACCTTTCACCTCCAGTTGACCAGCAACTCAGTCCTTTGATACATGACATTACATTATTTTTCCAGGGCACTTGGCTGCACTTTCACTAACAAGCAATTTATCCAGAATGTTTTGAGGCTGGAAGTGTGTATTTGTTCCTTGATAAGACTTAGCACAGTGCTATGGGCCATATTTCATGTGAAGACCTGCTGGAGAGTAGCTTTTCCAGCCTTGAATCAGGGTGTAGCTCTGCTTTTTATTCCTGCTGTAAATTCTGTGCTGGCTTGGAGCATCCCCTGGGCTGGACGTGTCCAAAAATAGCCCTGAATTCACTGAAGAGGTTGTTTCTTTGACTCAGTTGCCCAGTAAAACCTGTTATCCAGTCTTTCCCTGTAGCATCATATGTACTCTCTGAGGCTGTGGTCAGATGTTACCTTCTGGATCCAACTATGCCAGTGGAACAAGTTACTGCTGCCAGCAGTGGTTAACAGTCTCTCTGCTCTGCCTGCAGAGCTGTTCCCAGGAGCATTTCCTGACCCATTTATGGCAAAAATGAACTGAATTGGGAGATGTTTGTCACTTGCAGTGTTTTTTGAGGTGCCTGGGTTAGTTGGGGAATTCTTCCACAACAAACTCCTGGGAGGGGTGATGCTGTGTAGCTAAAGGCAGATAAGGAGGAGGCACAAACCTGCTCTGCCAGCACAGCTGTCAGCAGAACACATTTGTCTGCTCCTCAAGTCTAGTGTGCAGCATGAAGTTGCTCCACTAAACTAGATTCTTGTGGCTTGTCTCTAATTTTGCTCTTTGCAGTTTGAATACCAGCAGGCCCAGCTGGAAGCTGAAATTGAAAATCTCTCATGGAAGGTGGAGCGAGCAGACAGCTATGACAGAGGGGTGAGTGTTCTGCTTGCTTGAGCCTGCTGGCCTGGTCTTGTTGGTTGTGCCTAACACTTCTGCAGAAGTGCTAAGGCAGTCAGGTAGAGTTCTGAGAAGCTAGACCCAGACACTCACATTGAAGCAGCCAGTGCTCACAGAAGGAGGGAGGGCTGCAGGGAGCCCTGCAGACTGAAACAGGACCAGCAAAGCTCTAGAGGAAGCTGCATGTAGCCCTGTGGTGAAGAGCAGATTCCTTACAGTGTGCAGCTTTTTAGACAGAGCAGGAGCCAAGTAACTGCAGAGGGAGCCCATGTCCAAAGGAAAAGTATCTGGGCTTTTTTGGGAAGGTTGGTTCTTCTCAGGCTGGAGCTGAGTGCCTCCCTAAAGAAAAGGAGCTCTGCTCTGGAGTTCATGCTAACAGTGTCTATCTTCTTTACCAGGACTTAGAGAATCAGATGCACATAGCAGAGCAGAGACGGAGGACCCTGCTGAAAGACTTCCATGACACATAAAAGAGGAGGAAGTGACAAAGTGCAGCGGTGAGAGCAGCAAGTGAAGTGATGGCAGCTTCACCGGGATAAGCAGGCACTGCCTCTGGGAGACCACGGCCAAGGACAAAGCCACCCCTCCCCTTGCAAGTCAGACACATGCAAACACCACATCTTAGTCCAGTTTGTTCTCTTATCTTTCTGTTTCTGCCAGGCTAGAGGCCAGAGTTCTGATTGGCATATTTCCTGGGACATTTTCCCTCCTGCCTGTGATGGTTTCGGAAGGGGAGGGAGTTTTTCTCTGAATGGCTGTTAATAGTATTAGATCATTACAGTTCTGTAATTTTCAACGGTTGTAAAATTATACAGACAAACCTTAGAATAACACACAACCCTTTTTAAAATAAATTGGCAGTGGAGTGTTTTTCCTTAATCTGCTTGTAAATTTAATGGGCTTTCCCCCCCCCCCCCCCCTTCCTCTGACCCAAAAATCCTCCTAGGCACTGAAGGAGGTTACAAATTATCTCAGCTAGATTTCCCAATGCTCCTTTAACCAGGGCATTGCAGCACTGGCATTGCACGAGGAGAGTGGCTGGTGTTAAGGGTGGCTTCTGCCGTGTCTGACCCAACAGGACCAGCAGTGGCTGTGGTTTAGTGTGATTACACATGGCATCTCTTTTCTTGTAAATCAGCTGCACAAAATCCTGCTACACAAACGATAGCGAAGAGAGGAACTGTAGGGGAGAGACCAGGTTAACACTGGACAGATATGCCTGGAGTCAGGTCAGATTCTGCATTTTATGAATTTTAGGTCTTCCATGTAGATTTTTGCTTTACTTGTTTTTGTGGGGAGGGTGTTGTATTGCCAAAGTGAATGATGAGGGAATAGTAGTTACACACTTGTTAATCAAGGCTTGGGGCTTTTGCAGAGTGAAACAACCCATGTTATAGCAGTGCCATGCAGCCTGGTAAAGATGGTTTGTGTCTGCTGGGTAACATGGCAGAGAAAATTTGATCCCATTCATCAAGGTGAGACTAAACACTGCTACATTATGAGAAAGAAAGATAATGTACAACACACTCCCTGGCACATGTTGGCAATGTGGATGGGCACTTGAATACAGGTGTGCTGCTTGTGCAGAGCCTGCACCAAGCCAGGCAGAAAATTAACTAGCAAAATTAATTTATTTGTATATTAGTATTCATACTGGTAGGGACTTACCAGAAAATTGATTGTTAGGAGCATGTGGAGCTTTTTTATTAACATTCTTTTTTCTAATGTAAAATATACACTAAAATAAAAATATGAAAACCTAGTTCATCTTAGTAGGGGTTAACATGAAAAAGGTTACTGAACTGCTGATGCTTGCCTGTTTGCTACAGGAGGCAGGCCACTTGCTCAGATTTCACAGCCATGAATGTCACCTGTACCAGGAATATGTTTGCAACCAGTGAGGTGGAGCTGGAGTCTGATCTGAGGAATTCTTCACCTCTGCAGGGAGCTCATGGGATTCTCTTCCATGCTGTATGTGGAAGTGTTGCCTTTGCTGCATCCCTGTTGCTCTATTGCTCTTACATTATGTCACTTGATAGAGATTGAACTGAAGGGGGGCAAAAGCGCTAAATTCCTGCATGTCAGAATAAGCTGCCTTGGCTGCTGGAGCCTTTTTCATGTACCTGAGATGTGAGCCAAGTATTTGCAGCACATAAAAAGGAGCAGATGGATCCTAGATGAGAGATGCATGAGTTTAAAAGAGGAGTAGCTGCTGTAGGAGGTAATGCTGTGGCCATGCTTGTACACGGCAGAAATTTTCAAACTGAGAGGCCTTTTCCTGGTGTGGGATGCATCCTCAGGAACAGGGGAATACACTGCCGAGGAGCTGCTGGCAGGGGAGTGGAGTTACAAGAGAAGCAGCTGAGGGCAGAGCAGAGTTGCAGAGAGGTGGCTGGAGCCAGGAGTGAGGCTGGGAGAGAGTCCATGGTTTCTGGGAGCGGGGCTGCACAGGAGAGCTCCCCAGCTGTCACTCCTTGTGTTCCTGCTCTGTCCCGTTCTGGCTCTCCTCTAGGCTGGAGCCATAGTCCTTGCTCCAGCCACTGCTTCCTGACTTGTGGATCTCCTCTGCTCCCAGTAGCAGCTCTTTGTGCCTTCCTCATGATAAATTCTAAAAGGTCAGTCCCTCTCCCCCTCCCAAATGATTGTCAAAGTCAGGACACAGGGGAAGGGGCAGTGCAGGGGAGGCCTTGCTGAGACCCAGCAGTTTGCAGTGCATAGAACCAGTGTTTTAACTGTTCTTTAAAAATGTAACATGCAAAGTACTAATGAGGCTAAAAGCTGGTGTTCTTGCCTAAATGTAACTAGCATAACACCTCATCTCTCGCAGAACAGGTA
The DNA here is from genome assembly GCF_020740795.1 of Apus apus. NCBI lineage: Eukaryota > Metazoa > Chordata > Aves > Apodiformes > Apodidae > Apus > Apus apus. The sequence goes on from NC_067290.1 coordinate 7,115,862, forward strand.
TGTGGAGCCTCCTAATCCCAAACAACTCCCACTTCTGTTAGATAATTGTCCAGCTGAGAGCTAGATGAGAATAGGGTTTTGTCTCCCTGCCTCCCTCTCTCGTGCCTCCACAAAATGCTTTGCTATGAATCCTTGTTTGCAGACAAGCTCTGCTCTATAGCTGTGGCCAAACCTCCTGAACAGACTGCTGAGATGCTTGGCTGAGGAACAGGAATTACATCTTGCACAGTGTGTCCCCTAATTCTTTCTGGGTTTCTGAAATCAGAGCTTTGTCAGCAGTTGTTTATTTTCAAAGAAAACAAAACACCCTTTCTGACAGTGGTGAAATTCCTGGTTTGCATGCACAAACCCTGTTTCTACACTCTCTGAGAACACAGCAGGACTTATCTTGCTTTTGCAGCCCAGGCAGGGTGACCTCCTGTATTGCTGTTGTACAGAAAGTTGTAGATGCCAAGACAAAACCTGCAGAGCACAGGGAGTGTTGGCTCTTTGTGGGAAGTGTCTGGACCTGCTGAAGAGGCAGGTGGCAAGAAGGAAACTGGGAGTTCTCAGTGCCAGAAGACAAGGCTGGGCTTTCTCCCCCCCAGTTGGTACACGGCCCTACTGGAGTCTGCCAGGTTACTTGAATGTAGGTGACTAGAAAGTGCCTCAGGAGCCATTAATCCTGAGGTACTAGTTCCCTTTGGTGCATTTCTGCTGCAGATGTGGCATGTGTGCTCTGTTGGTTTTTTTTCTCTTTTGCACTTGTTTCCAGTTCCCTCCAGATGCATCCCACACTGCCATTTCAGCTTGTGTCAGTGCACTGGCTGCCTCACCTCTGATAGTCCTCAGGCTTCCCAGACTGTAACAAACATTTTTCTCCTGATGGGATAAACTGCATGACTGCTGCCCTGCCCGCGGGGGGCCGGGGCAGCAGGAGGCTCCTGTGCTCTAGTCTTGCACTCTTCGATTTTAGACTTTTTAAGCGGGTGAAAAAAAAAACAAAAACAAAAAACGAACAAACAAAAAACCAACAACAAAACAGAACTTTATGTTTAAATGAGGTGCTCCTTCTGGGAATCCCTCTCCTCTCCCCCGCCCGGTCCGGGCTGCGGGGCGGTGCCGGGGGGCTGTGCTGCACCCCGACAGGGCTGGGGGGCCCCCTCGCTTTTCTTCGCAGGCGCTGGGGAGGGGCAGGGAGGGCTCAGAGCGCCCGGGGTGCAGTTCAAATAAATGGTGACTTTTCTCACCTCGGAGGTGTCCGGCTCTTCTTGGGGGGGGGGGGCAGGGAGCGCGGTGCCCGCGCGCCTTCCCGCCACCGCCGCGGCCCCGCCCCCCCATGGCCCCGCCCCCCGCGCGGTGACGCAGCACGCACGCCGCGCGGTTGCCGGGGTGACGCGCCGGGCCGGGGCGCGATGGCGGCGGCGCGGGCGGAGGGCGCGGAGGGGCCCCCGCTGCCCGGCCCGCCCGGGGGCCGCCCGCGACCCGTCTGCTCGCGGCCCTACTTCCTCGTCCTCATGGTCTTCGCCCACCTCTACGTCCTCAACGTGCTGGGGCTGCTGCTCTTCGTGCATCTCAGCGCCGGAGAGACCGGCGGGCCGCCCGCCGCCGACCCCCCCCCCGCCGCCGCCGCCGCCGCCCGCCCGCGCCCTCCCGCGCCTGGAAGGCATCAAGGCAAGGCCGCGGCGGGGGGGGGTTGGGGCCGGGAGCGCGGGGCCGGCGCTCACCGCTGCTCTCCCCGCAGGTGGGTCACACGCAGCGGGTGGAGCTGGTGCCGGGCCGGGCCCACACCGTGCGCACCCTCAGCCTCAAGCCGCTCCTCTTCGGTGAGTACCGGCCCCGCCGGCCCCCTGCCCCCGCCGGCGGGGCAGCGGCGCATCCCGGGCGGGCGGCTCGGCCCCTCCGCGGGGTGACAGCCCGGCCGTCCCCCGGTACCGGGCCGGTGGGAGCCCGGGGATCCTGGCAGGCGGGTCGGGGGGGGGTCTCCGGTGCGGGGGACACGGCCTGACGGGGGCCAGAGGGTGGGTCTGGCACCGCTGCTGTCAGACACCCGCGCGGGGAAAAGGACTTCGGGCCTGTTCCCTTCCTCGGGGCTGCGTTATAGAGTGGATTTGTTGGAGGTGTCTGGGTAGAGTGTTTGCAGAGGTCGCTTGTTCCAGATGGCCTGTTTAGAAGAATTTGGAGGATTAACCTTTCCAGGTTTTTCAGATTCTCTTTAAAATACTGTGAATAGGCAGAAGATCACTGAAGAGGACCTTGAAGGAGCTGCTCAGTATTAGGAAAGGATCAGAGATCCCCAAAGTTTTGGTAATAAACAGTAATAAAGCAATTTAGTGTTGGTGCTTCAGTGCTGAGGACATGAATACCAGAATTGATAGACTTAATGTCTTCCACCATTCTGCATCCTGTTCTAGATTTATCTTTATTTCTGGCTGCTCTGATACACAACCACACAACATTGGTCTTCCAGGTATTTTAAAAAGCTTCTTTACCTTTTTCTGATTTTTGCTGTGACTGGTAAAGCCTCATGAATTGAACTCTCTGTTCTGGAAATCCAATGAGAATATAAAAATGAATCTTTTGGGACAGATGACAACAGAATTCCTACTACAAAGTCAGAGAAAACCTGTTGTCTCTGAGAAGATAGGGTTGAGAGTCTTCATGAGGTGCTTTCTCAGTAATTTAAGAGGGTTTTTTCTGATTCCAAATAGGTGATAGACACTGAAGGCCTGCCCATAAATCAGATAGCTTTTTTTTTAAACTCCTTTAATGCAGTAAGTATCTGGAAGACACATATATACACAGTTCTGTCATTTCTACATATGTGGTACTTGTGGTTTGCAAATTTCCAAGTAGATTTCTGTCTGACATTTAGGAAACAGACACACTAACCTGGAACTGACACCCCACAGCATTCACAAAGCTGACATCATTACCAGAGCCACGGTGTGGGGCAATTGCTCTGATTTTCCCTCAGGAAAACTTCCAGCTTCTCTTCCCTCCTGATGCTGCTTCAGTTAAAAAGTTAATCCTGGCAAGGAAGGTGCTGGAGTTGATAAAAGGCAGGTCGGTCCTGGCAATACTAGTCCCACAACTTTTAACTTATCACCCTGGCACCTCCACTGATTCTGGGGGAAGCTCTGCTCCCTGAGGATGGTCTCATGGACAGCGAGGGGCATCCAGCATTTGAGATGCCAAGCAAGTCTCTTCTCCTTTGTCCTCTGATAGGGAGTCCCTTATTTAGAACCTGCAAGATACAAGACAGCTCTTATCTCCCGGATGAACCTGCCAGGAGCCAGCTCGGACTTTCAAAGACTTCCAGAGACTTCTCTGTCTATGCAAACAGTGCCAATCTAAATCAACTGGTTTAAAATAACCCTGACACTCTTAATGCCTTACATCTCTGCGGTTTAAATTCTTGGAAGTGTGTATTCAACTTGGTTGTGTTAGACAAACCTAGAAGTCAATAGCAAAGAAAGACTCTTAAATTCCTGGAGATTTTACTTAACACCAAGTGTTGAGGTGTGGGAGAGACAACTTCAGGAAACCAGGGGCTGGTTGGTCTGTGATCTTGGCTTTCAGCAGAGCAGGCTCCGCTGGGGCTACAGCAGTGGATGGGTCATTAATGGTTTAATGTGAGCTCTGTGCTTTGGAGCATGGCACTGGGTGCCACATATGGTTTGAGTTTTAAATGTGAGTAAGTCATCTGCGTTGAACCCAAGTGTATTTCATGCAGCTATGAAAAAAATCCCTGCCCTATTTTCCTGCCCCCCCCCCCCCCCCAGGCTGTGACACATCATTCCTAAATCTTGTAAATCAGACCATCTGTGCACTTTTTAGTTAGGAAACACTGGTAATCAAATAATCCTGTTAATGGAAAACAAATACCAGACAAAGCCTTTTCAACCTTCAGAGCTTTTATGTGTTCTGTTGTGTTTTCCAAAGGCAGTCTGTTCAGGAGATGCTGCCATTGCAGGGACCACCTGGCAGTGGATTCTGTGGATTGGGCGGCAGTTTGCAAGACAGGGCAGTAGGGAGGAATAAAAATAGGAAACCTCGCTGTGTTTTTCTTTGGAGCCTCGGGGAATAGAAGTAATCACTGCACGAATGTCAGGGTGAGTGTCTGAGCGCTTGTCAGCCCACGCTCCCATCTGAGGAGACGTTGTTGTTGTGTTTTACGAGCACAGGGAGGCAATGTGTCTCCATCAGAGCGGGTGGCTCTGCCACAAACCGAGACTGCAGGCGACATGCGCGAAAGGCAGAAGGTATTTCTCTGGTTTTCCCCTTATTTCAGTCCCAAGTTTAATCCAGCGTAGAAAACTTTCCACGGGTGGTGCTTTGTTAAGGCAGCAGAAGTCCGAGTTGATTTCTGATTTGCTGTTTTCTGCTCTGTGGTCTGGAGCGTGGAGCTGTAGCTGTGTGGACCCCGAGGGAATTACAGTCCCTTCTTAACTTGGGAGAGAGACTGAGCTGCAGAGAACTCGGTGGGACTGGGTTTTGCCACGTTTTCTGCCTTGCTGGCGTGCAGGGGGAAGGCCAGACGGGTGTGTAATGTTTCTTCTGCCCCCATCTTAGAACTGCAAATCGAAGCTGCCGTTGCACACCAAAGCAGAGCTTTCAGCAGCTGGTGTTCCTCTCCTGCTCTGCTTTCTCAAGGCTCTGTGGTATCTTCAGGAGTTCCCCAGTTACCACAATCTTTTGATCCAAAAGGAATTTCTGATGTTAAAATGTTGTTTTCCCTGTTAAGCTGAACCCCTGAACTACCTGTGCTCTGTGCCTGTCCTGCTCGAGAACAGCTGCATTTACCTGTGCAGGTGCTCATCAGCAAGCTGAAGGGACAGTCTGAGTGACTGCTCAGGAGCTGAGTTCAGCATTCTTTTTTTAAGGGGGCAGGCACTGCCAGGGTGGATTTCTCTATCCCTTTAATTCACCCTAGGCTCTTCAGAAGCCAAGTATTTGCTCCATTACACAAAAAGCATCACGCAGCAGTCAGAGACACCTTCATGTAATCCCTCTGGATAGAAAGCAAGCAGGCACTTGGGCAGCATGAGTGTCTCAGGGTCAAATAATTAAGCTGAAATGGCAATCACCCTTGATGATGAGAACTAGAAGGAACTGTTATTAAAGGTCTCCTCATTTAAGCTCACCTGAAGAGTTCAGTTCAGTTTTGTTGTGACATTGAATCTGACACAAAGCCATCCATCCCAAGTCCTGGATGTTAAGAGCTTTGTGAGAGGAATATGTTAATGTGCATCCTCAAGCTCTCTCCATATAACAGGGATCTGTAGGGAGGCCCTGCCTGTCAACTGTGACCACCTTGAATCACATGAAAATATTGACTGTACATCTCCAGAACACCAACTGCCTGGGAAAGGAGTATTCTAGCCACGGGGAAGGGAGCAGTTTCTTATTGTTGGAACTGAGATTTCTCAGACCTTCCGGCCAGCCTGTTCAGGACAGCGGTGATGTTTCCACCTCCTCACTGCCTGGTGCAGGCTCCTGTTCTTCTTCTGCCAGGCATAGGCCTTGTTCACCACCACTTGGTCACTCTGTACTTCACCACTTACAACGAAGACCCCACTATGAGTGCCTCTCATGATGTTGTGGACACAGGTAGCATCTATGTCCAGCCACTGCTGGAGCGTGGCGGGGATTTCGGTCCTGAGAAGCGGGCCATGCTTCAGGACCTCCACCCTGGAGGGGTCCAGGTCGAAGTCTGAGATGGTGGTGGTCGAGTTCTTCCTCAGGATTCGGATTTTCACTGCTGCAGGGGTTGAAAAAAGAGCTGTTAGTTCTGTTTACTTTTCATAGCTTTTACCTGCTCACAACACACAGCCAACATGGGGCTGTTTCTGCCATGTGGTAGTGCCTCCATCCAGGCTCTTGTAATTCAGTGAACCTGTAAGAGTTCCCATTTGGGGTTAGTTTCCAGTACTGAACACATTCTCACCCTGCTTTTTTCATGAGTGGTGAAGGCGTATCAGCACTGCTGCAGGGGCAGGAACCCTGTAGGGAGCAGGGGCATGAGCAAGTGGATGCATCAAAGTCCAGGTCTTGTGCAAATGACTTGACTTCTCTCTGAGCTGGGATTCCAGCAGGTTACATGACTGCCAGCTGCCCAGAACTTTCAACTTCTTTTTTTTTATTACTGTTGTGTGCTTGAATTCAGAACACTACCTTGAAAGCTTCCTGCCAGCTAATGGAGCATGGCCACCTGCTTGGGCTTGGAGAGGGAGAGTGGCGTTTCTAGAACAACAGTATTGAAGTTTGATACAGCTAACATGGAGTTTGCTAACGTTTTTTATGGGCATTGATTGAAATAATACTGGTCTCCAAGGGAAAACCAGAGTACTGCTTGTATTTAGCAGCCACAGACAAAAACCAAATCAGAGCCCACAGAAATAAAGCAGGTCTTCACCTTTGGTGCTGCCTGCAGCTGGGCCCTTCTGCTACCAAACAGGTAAGTTGGGGCCTGAAAACCCCTGTGATTTGCTGTAAAAGCTGCAGTTCTCCAAGTCAGTTTGTTATGGCAAAGCCACTTTCTGTCCTTGCCACTACTTGGCAAGGGGGATACTCACCAAAATCATTGGCACAGAAGTTTTCCAGGATCTCCCTGGCAGTGCTGGCCTCCTCCAGCTCACAGTCCTTGCAGCTGGCTCGGGGCACTGCTGCAACAGAAATTTGGTTGTAACACCCTTCATGGGAAAAGGCATAATGCAGTTTTGAGATCTGCACGTGCTGGCTTGCTCTTTCGGAGTGGTGCTTCCTCCCAAGCTGCCCAGTCTCTGAAGGGACAGCTTAGGCTGCCAGCGTGGGAAATGTGAAGTTCTCCATTCTGTGGCTGGGGCAGATGCTGCTTGTTGGGCTTTGTTTAGGCTTGTGTGTGTTGCTGCATGTGAAAGCAGCAGTCAAAATGCTTAATGAAGGTCTCCTAGTTTGGATGAAAGTGTAAAGCCATTTGTATGGCCAGACTCCATCCAGTGATGCTGAAATGTGGCGTCTCTTCTCCCGTTAACTGCTCTTGAATCCCCTCCAGTGCTCATCAGCATCTGGGTGTTTAATTTAATCTTTCAATCTTGAAGATTTTTTTCTTGTGTAACTCATGCCTGCAGAGGCTTATGCCCCTTTGTGGTGTTTCCTAATGTTTAAAAGAGGGTTTGCAAAACATTTCTTTTTGCATGTTTATTTAAACCCTGGACACAGCTGGAAGATCAGGGCTGCAGCTCCTTAGCTCTGCTGGAAGCAGATCTCTCTGCCTGGAGCCTGCTCACAAGCTGTGCCTGAGTTTCAGGCTTTGACAGCGACTCCCTCCCCCTGCCCCAAACCCCGTGTGGTCTGATGGCACCCGGGGAGATCATGAATGCAGTGGAGAGGGGAACAAGCTGCAGTCAACTTCACGCTGATTTTCTAGACGTGGTGGAGTGCCCAGAGAGAACAAAACTAAGATTTCTAAATTACTTTTTTGTTGGTTTTTGTTGTTTTTTTTTTTAAATATAGCTTAAAAGCAGAAGCCCTAGGACCACAAAGAAGGCATAGGCCTTTTCTCAACTTTCAGTGTTACATACAGGAAAACATACGTGGAAAAAAAAAAAAACAAACAAGCCCTTACTTCTCCTGCTTGAGGAATTTTCATCTGTGGAGACTGCTGTGATGCACAGCTCATGATCTTCAGGGAACTTGTTGCAGTTGAGGATCTCGGGCCAGGGGTACCCATAGCAGGCCATGACGGGCGCGCAGCTTCTCTTGACGGCTTCGCACAGGCTGCGGCAGGGGTAGATGAGCCTGGGGAGGGGATGGGGATTGCAGCACCTCTGTGTCTGGGAGCAGGCTGAGGGTCAAGCCCTGGCACCCTGCTGCTGCCCCACGGGGCTGTGTTGCACACCGTAGTGCTGGCAGAGCTGTTTTGGGGTCTCTGATGTCTTTAGAACGTTCATGCCCAGGAAGCAAACCAAAACTTTCCGAGGATGGGAGAGATGAGGCTGCTGCCAGAAGCCCTTCTCCCATCCAGACATCTTCTCTAGTTGTGCAAAGACTGCTTACATTTGCAGGTGCCTAACTGAATACCTGTTAGCAGCTACTGAGGGTTTCTCTCTGATGCTGGCACTGTGGGGCTGAGGAAGCCCCTGAATGGCCGGGATGGGAGCTGGGAAGGGGGATGCAGGGAGGTGGGAGGCAAAGCCAGTGAACACCAGCAGCTACGGGGAGATGGCAGCAGAGCTGGGGTGGGAGAGCAGGAAAACCTAGAGCAGGGAATTTAATGTCTATGCTCCTGTAAGATGAAATGCTCATGATTCACTTTCAGAGGGAAGGTCCCCACTGGGTAATCCAATTACCCCTGGCCGAGAGGAGCAGCACAGCTTCTTGGGGGCTGCAGGGATCACACTGCATGTGCCTTCTCTTGGGAGGCAAATGCAGTTGCACATCTGGGGAGTGTTACTTGCTACAGCTGAAATAACTTGTAAAATCCTCTTACCTGTCCAAGCAGATTGGTGCAAAGAGGGAGCAGAGGAAAATCCTAGCATCTGGGTGGCACTCCCTGGCCAGCAAAGGCAGCCAGCTGGATGACTGCTGAATCACTTCTGGCATGGTCTCGTGCTCCAGCAGGTTGGGAATCCTCATCTCGGAGTAGCCGATATCGTAGCACAAGGCCATGCGGTGTGGGATGGGTGTGCAGCTGGAGGATCTCCTCAGGTAGCTCGCCCAGGCTCCAGGGGAGCCCCAGAGCAGCAGGCGGGCCAGGAGCCCCAGCAGCCATGGGCCCCCCGAGCTGGAGGGGTGCCTGCGGCGGGCTGTCACCATGCTGGGAGCCACGGGACCAGCTGGGAGCGGGTGGGCGCTGCACCCGAACTGAGCTGCCGCGGACTGGGGGACGCCTTTTATAGCCTAGGAGCCACCTCTCTGTCAATCCATCCTCATTATGTGCAGCCCTTTCGGAGCCCTCATGGGGAAGACAATGCTCCAATTTTCATTTGCCAGCAGCCCCGATTGTTTGGATTTTAGCAGGGGTTTGGCTCAGATCAGCAGGTGTGGAAATGAGGACAGTTGGGGAGGGATGAATGACTTGGCCTATGTGTCTTGGGGCTCTTTCAGCTGAGATTGAATCTCTGTTTGACACCAGTGCTCCAACCCCATCCCCTTTCTCTTGCTCCAGGATTAGTCATTATTTCATAAACCCCAATGTTTTCCTCTCTTTTGTTTTTTCTAAAAGCAATCAAGTGTTGCTCAAAGTCAATTAGGAGGCATTTGTTTAGCTGGATCTATTGTTGAGCAGGCAGAGAGATAGGATGGTCTCACAGCCAGAAGTTAACTGTTTCAGAGAGCTGAGGGGTAGAGAGGAACTCATTTGCAACTGTGAAGCCAGGTTGTTTGCAGAGGGGATTAGCAGCCCCCAGCTGGAAGCCCCCTCACCTCCCAGCCTGACAGAGCTTCCAGCTCAGCAGAACCTCCCCTTCATTACAAAATCCCATCACTACCGCTGAAGAGCAGGATTGCCCTTCCTCCAGCACGTAATTAAGATTCCAGAAGCCGTCATTACTGTAGCCCAGTTTGGGGCACTGGAAGTGCTGGGATGCTGCCTGCCAGCGCGCGCGGTTCATTCGGTCCTGGTGCTGTGCCACGAGGCTCAAACGGGCCAGCGGAAGCTCCGGCTCCGAAGGATCCTCTGGCACAAGGAGCCGGTGCCGGAAATTGTTTCCTCGCAGGATGTTACGGATACAGCTGCTGCCTTGTGTTCTAGGGCTTCCCAGGAACGTCTCAGGGCTAGTTCTGGTCTGTCCTTAGCAAGAAGCCAACTGCTTATTGACAGTTCGAGCCGATAGGGTTGATGTAAGGTCATGGAAGTAACTAACTTCCAGAGCGGGGCCTAGGAGCCTCTCCTCCTTTGGTGGGTTTTCTTTCTCTCTTCAAAAGAAGCCTCAGCAGCTGGTAACCAGATCCCTGTAGCAGTGACAGACATCAGGCAGAAGGATCTTCTCAACCTGCTGGGCCACAGTGTCACTGTGTTGTGGAGCAGGACCTCACCAGCCCTTTGCAAGCGTACGCCCAGTGCACCATGCAGCTGGAAGTCTCTTGGCCTCATAGTCACCAGGGAGTTTCCCTGCATTTAAATTTTCTTGGGATCCTGGTATTGCCTGATTGCTGCTGGTGTCATGCTGCAAAGGAAAGCTGGTGTCACCAGGCTGCTGCTGGGGTGTGGAGTGTGGCACCTGCCATGTGCAGTATCTTCCCCTTCAATATTGCATTTGAAGATCATTCTTAGTGAGGGGTCATGGGAATGAGTGGGACTAAGTTTGGAAGTTGTCCCCTTGCTGTGTGAGTTCCATGGCAGAGCACTGTGCCAGGTTCCCCTGAAAGGTGTTCCCCTGAAAGGTGTTTGGTTTTGTGCAAAGTGCTGTCCTCTCCACAGGAGAGGAAGGAAGCCTGAAACCCTTGGCCATCTCCACTGCCCACAGCAGAGGTTTGTCCTGCCTTCCTGAAGGGCAGCCATTCCCAGATCCTGATCCACATGTCACCTTTGAAGTGATAATACACGGTGATATGCACGTGTTTGTTCACTCCTTTGTCCTTTGTGGTATCTGTAAGAGACTTTAAGGGCTTGACCTCCGGATCCAAACATTTAGGAATTGCTGCTGTAAAAATACCCACCTCAGGTGTGTGCTCTTTGAGAGCTCTCCTGGTGGAAGGCTGGATGTGTTTGAAAGTCCCAAACTTAGGCAGTTTCTAAATTGCCACACACACACCTTGTTTGTTTGGGGTTTTTTTGTCTTCCGAGTGGTCTGCCATCGGTAGGAGGTCCCATCTAACAGTTCCTCAGTCTCTTGCTGCTCATACTTTTGCTGCAGAAATTCCTGACTTCCTGTCAGAGGAGGAGTGCAAGCTCATCGTCCATCTGGCACAGCTGAAGGGGCTGCAGAAGAGCCAGATCCTGCCGACAGATGACTATGAGGAAGCCATGGAAATGATAGAAATCAGCCAGATGGACATTTTCAATCTGCTGGACCACAATCAGGATGGGCAGCTGCAGCTCAAAGAGGTAGAGTGCGGGAGAGAGCAGGGGAGGTTTGCTGGGGGACCCTGTAGGTGGTCCCCTCCTCAGATGGTCTTTCAATCATCTGTGTGCTGGGCAGGGCCAGACCCCAGTACATACCCATCAGTATTTGCTTAATTTTATATCTCAAGACTTGTCCTGGCCTTCAGCATGACAGTTTCTGGGGAAACCTGCAGCAGTTGTCATGCTACTGTGCAGTAGCAACAGTCCTTGGCAGGAGATGTGAGTTTTGAAGATGCTGGGTAAAATGTTCCTGTGCCATGGTTTCCTCTTGCTGATGTCCCTGGGAGGTGAATTTGTAGCTTTTGTGCAGCCTGTGGGGACAGACTGTGCTCAATTGACCAGGCATCAGCAAAACCACCCCTACTGGTGACTCTGGGGGGCAATGAGCACCTCGTGCACAGCTCTGCAGAACCCTGGCCCTGAGCAACAGGGCAGGTGTCACAGTTCCAGGATGACCCTCCCCTTTCAGGTGGAGCTGGGGATGTGTGGGCAGCACATGTGGGATATGAGGAATTGCCAGGGCAAGGCTCCTTTCTCTGGAGGTCAGAGCCTGTTGAGAGCTCTCCAGGATACTGCATCTCCCTGTCCACATGGAAAGGAAGTGTTTTGTTCCAGGCCCTTATCTTGGAGAAGTAAAAGCATTCACCGTTATCATCAGGAGCTTTACTTTCCCTTTGCTAGAAGAGCTGTGCCCCCTCCATCTCATGACTGGTTAACTGAGTCCCAGCAGTCATTTGCCATGACCTAAACTGGAAATAACAGCACTCATCAGCCACACACTGTGTGTGGCTGCCAGATGATTGTCACTGCAGTCTTCTTTCTGCAGAGACGTACTGACGCCTGGCTGGCTGATGCTCTGCAGAGGAGATCCCACCATGCCTCAAGCAGGGAATCTCTGAGGTTTCACTAGTACAAGAAACCAGTGCCTGGTGCTGATCCATTTTTGAATTTCAGGTGTTGACCCACACCCGGCTTGGGAATGGCAGGTGGATGACCCCAGAAAACATCCGGGAGATGTACAGTGCAGTCAAGGCTGATCCTGATGGGAATGGTAAGAGCAGCTCCACAGGAATCCTTTTGCCCTCAGCACGCTGGATGTCTCACAAAATCATGCGGGGCAGAGCAAGAGCCGTGTCCCTGCCCAGGCCTGCCTCTCCAGCTGTGTTCTTCAAAGGAAAATAACTCCTGCCCCCTCGTTTCCAGTCTAGCAGCAGACTAATTCCACTGCCTGCTCTTGGCTCTGCCAGAAGCAGGACTAGGACACAGCCCTGCAGTCCCTCTCCCCCGTCAGATCTGCCTTGGTTCATGCCCTGCAGTAACAGGACCTTCAGGGTGTGCTTCTGCTCCCATGGTCTGCTGGATTTTAGGTGCACCTTCTAGAATCCCCTATTTTCAGGGAGACTTCTGCAGCAGCCTGGGAACGCTGTGTCACTGGCAAGAGAGGGCTGGATAAGTGGAGGTGAAGGTGGTCTTGTTGCTGAGCCCCCTCTCTGCCACTGGAAACTCTGTATTCCATGAGGCCACTTCTGTCCCTCCTGCCTCTGGTCTCCCAAGGGCTCCTGCTGGTCCGGACATACACTCTAACCTCTGCTGCTCTAATTAGAGTGGCCTCAATTAAGGAACTCTCAATTTCCTAATCAAATTAAGTGAACACACAGGCTCTGCATGCTCTCTTCCAGTGACTGGCATTGAGAGCTGCCCAGGAGGAGCTGCTTGACGTGGAAGCAGTACCCTTGTGAATGCTGAAATATCCGGGGGCACCCCGTGTCCCACTCCTGCGGCCGCTGGCGTTCTTGGCAGGGGCGGGAGCTGGTGGCTGAGTCCTCAGTGGCTTTTCCACTCTTCCGGACATTAACAAATGAAAGGTCCTGTTAAAGTGCTCTTGGCAGGACCTTGCTTCCAGAGAGCTGCTTCTCTTGTTGTTAGATTGGTACGTGACACCGAGAGATCAGGTCGCAACCTGGATGCGGCACTGCCTCATCAAAGACCCCGTGGAGTAAGGGGAAGTGGGGACAGAGACTGGAAATAATAATGGTGTGGATGTGTCGGTCATGACCACTGAGGACCTGAGGAACTGTGCCAGGCTGGCCCTGGTGGCTGGTCCTTCCTCCTGCAGGAAAGTGCAGTGTGCCCAGGGAGCAGAGCTGACACCAGAGCAGCCCCGGCTGCCGCACTGCAGCTCCGCACGCTCCAGTGCCTGGTCCCCAGTGCAGGGCTTCCTCCTTCCCCAGAAAGGGGAAACGAGCAATGTGAGGCTTTTTCTGAAGCTGAGAAAGGTAGAAGTCCATCTCTTGCCAAATCCAAACAAGAGTAGTTGCAAACAAGAAGTACCTGTTTCAGTAGAAAGCACTTTTTACCTCTCACTTTTCTGTTACTTCTACTTCTGCCCTGTTATATTTCTTGCTCATGTTTTGCAATTACACAAATGCAGAAGAATATACAACTTGTTTGGGGTTCAGCTTTTTAAAATTACCATGCAGGGTCTTGTAGAAAATGTGGTCTGAGGTGTCCCACTCTGCTCTTAAGTGTGTCTGTTGAAGTACCTAAGTAATAAGCCCCAAGGCATCAGGTGGTGCAGGCTTTTTAGCTGTGGCACTGCCTGTGTCAGAACTGCAGTGGCTGTTCCTCTCTTTGGATGGATTGGTTTGTGTGGTTTAGGAGCTTTTTAAAGTTCAAAATTGTACTTTGCCTGTCCCAGTCCTAACCCTGCACAGCACCCCAGGGTTCACGTTTGCAGGCTGCTGCCTGCCCACCGCTGGGGTCTGTGATCCTGCCACACAGGGTGCAGCCTGTGGTGGGTGCAGTGGTGGCCCCCGTGGGGTTTGTCTGAGGAAGGCAGTTCCTGCAGTGCTCCCAGCTGATGGTTTCTCCAGGTAGAGGATGCCCAGACCTGTTATACCTACACCAGAGTCAGCCAGCTTTTCCTCTCCTCCTCTAGGTGTGCTGAGTTTGGAGGAGTTCAAACAACTGAATATCCGTGATTTCCACAAGTACATGGGAAGCCAGAAAGTGAAGATGAGCGACCTGGTGCGCAACAGCCAGCACACCTGGCTGTACCAGGGTGAGGGGGCTCACCAGGTGATGAGAGCAGTACGGCAAAGGTAGGAGCTGGGTGGGTGGGTTTGTGGGGGCACCAGCACCACCTGTGCTGGGAGAGGCAGTGGCAAACTCCCTGATATTGACACTTCCTAATTGCGTGAAAGTCCTTGGAGTATAAAGAGCCCTGAACACAGACGTGAAAAGGGGAGAGGAGGTTTTCATTAGAACAAGAATTGGTATTGTCCCCTGGAAAAGGAAAAAGAAAAATCAAGCCTTTCAGCGTCTCCATTCACTTTTGGGAACAGCCCTATAAAACCAAGAAGACTTGGCATTATATGAAATAATTCATTCTAATTAGTAAATGAGCTTACTAGGAGAAACTGCCCGTTTCCAATGCTGTCCGGGTGCCAGCAGTTACTGTCATTTGTTTTAGTTACTCATGCATTTCACTGAAGTCTGTCAGAGCTGACTTTTTAACAAGCACGACTTCACCTCAAGTAAGCCAAGTGAGTTTAACCCTCCAAGCACACTCATTGCAGGGCAGCTCATGGCAAATGGGAGAACCTCCTACCTTTCCCTTCATCTCAGATTTGGTACTGGGGAGCACTGAAACCCAGCAGGCAGGCCAGATTGTTTGGCTGTGCTGTTTCAGATAATTGGCTGAAGACTCTCTTGTTCTTGTAGTGCTGGTCCTCGCCCAGAACATGGGTGGCTAAAATCTGTCCCGAGGCTTGAAAGCGGCTGTTGGCCACTCCTTTTCTTCAGCACATTCCAGCAGGAGAATGGGGTCACATATTGCCTTGATTAGAGCAGACCATGGCTGCCACCTTCTCCGTGCCAGCACACACAGGCATGCTGCTTTTACACTCTTCAGTTGGTCACTGTGAGAAGGATGTGTAGACACAGGGCTGAAGGAGGCTGTTACTGTCCTCCCTGGGACCATGCGGTGCCTGGAGGGGCTTTACCATCCTGCCTGGGTGCCGCTTTCCCTCCCTTCACTGGTCCGGATTCTCAGAGTTCTGAGTGTTCTTTGGCAGGTCTCAAGAGGTACCTGCTTGCCTTGGGGATGAACTCAGATGTAGCAGCGGAAAAATCCCAGAGCAGGAGGGCTCCAGTCTCCTTGATCACTTCCCTTCCCGTGCCCCTCTGCCCTGGGGAGAGGCTGCTGAAAAGGCGACAGGGAAAGGTGAGTTAGGTGACAAGAATATTCCTAGAGCTAGTCTCTCCTTCACTCTCAGCAGGGGCCGTGTGCTTTGCTAACTGTCCCCGAGGTCTGTAAGTGGTGTGCAGGAGTTCAGAAAAGCGATGAGATGGCACATGAAGTCTCCAGGGACACACACAGAAGGGATCTTGCTGAGCAAGCAAAGTCTTCCTAAGAGCAGTCCTGCTGGAGATGCACCCTTTGGTTTGGGGTGTTTGTATTAAACTTGACGTGGACTTTCTGAGCCGATGCTGATGGTCCAACAGATCAGAAAAGACCTGGTTATCTCTTGCAATGCTTGCTGCAGGCCATCCGTCTCTCTGGTCTGCTGGGGAAGGAAGGGGGTTACCTTTCTCTGGATTTATTCAGTGCTTGGGAGTAGCGGCCGACCAGGGTGATGGTGCTTTCCTGTTCTGCTCTCCTCTTCCCCAGGGTAATGCGCCTGACTCGCCTGCCCCCCGAGATCGTGGAGCACAGCGAGCCCCTCCAGGTGGTGCGCTATGACCAAGGAGGGCACTACCATGCCCACATGGACAGCGGCCCCGTCTTCCCCGAGACCGCCTGCAGCCACACCAAGCTGGTTGCCAACGACAGCGCCCCCTTCGAGACCTCCTGCCGGTAAGTCTGGAGCGCGACGGAGAAGAGCTGTGGGGCAGCCCTTTCCCCTCGCCTCGCAGGGGGCTCGGTGGGCTCACAAACCGGCTCTGGAGGTCGCTGGCATGAAGGGGATTGGAGGTGGAGGTGGGTGAATCTGTGGGTCCACACGAGGAGAGCAGAGTGGTCCTGCAGAGCTGGTGGGCCATCCCTGCCTGAGGCTGGAAACGCCCTCAGCATTGCAGGAGGGGATTTGCTTGGTTGTCCTTGTCCTTGGAGAAGAGCGGATTATATGAATCATGTATCTTGTGATGTGTTGGAGGAACTGCTGTATGCACGGTGGAGGGGCAGGGTACAGACAGCCCCTGGGCATCCCCTCCTGTGCCAGTTGTGTCCCCCTGACAGCCACTCTGTCCTGCAGGTATGTGACAGTGCTGTTCTACCTGAACAACGTGACTGGGGGAGGAGAAACAGTCTTTCCTATAGCTGATAACAGGACGTACGAAGAGATGGTAAATGAATCTCGCCTACGTGTTACCCCTTGGGAACTGTGAGTCCTTCTTGGGATTTTTTTATTCACCAGTGGTGTGGTGTGTGAGGTTGGTGGACATTAGCCTTTGTAGCTAGAGCATGAGGAAGCTGTGTCCTTCTGAGGCCAAGGGAAGAGGTGCAGGGCTGAGAGAGCTGCAGCTCTCCCTGCTCAGAGGTGTGAGGGATGGTCTGTTGGCCACAGTGCCATGACACGTGTCCTGCTCACTTCTGTCTGGGCAGGTTTCCTCTGACTAAGCCTTGGCAGGTATGTTGTGCTCCTGTCAGGCAATGTGTTAAGGAATGGGTGGCTGTTCAGAAACAGGTCGTGGACTTCAGGGGGGCTGAAACTGGCTTCTCAGGGTGGGTTGTGAAAGCCCTGTCCTGCCCAGCACCAGTCTCGAGCCATCCCTGTGCTCAGGCAAAGGGCAGGATGATGGCTGGCAGCAGAGGCTCTCCAGTGTGGGCACTTCGTTCCAGCCCCATTTGCAACACCTTCTCTGTGGTTTCTTGCCAGTCTTTGATCCAGAACGACATTGACCTGCGAGATACTCGGAAGAACTGCGATAAGGGCAATTTGCGAGTGAAGCCTCAGCAAGGCACTGCTGTCTTCTGGTACAACTACCTGTCCGATGGAGAAGGTAGGTTCCTGTTTTGAGATTAGGCCCTTGGGAGGGGTAGGACTGCAGGAGGTGACAGTCATCTTCTTGCTGGGAGCTCAGTTGAGAGCCAAAGGGTGGTAGCTGCCTGCTAGTGGGAACTGTGGAGTCTACTTGTCACCAGCTGGGTAGGAGCTTCCTGACTCTGAAAGGCCTTTGTTTACAGTCAGTAGGTCAGTGGCTCCTGATGTCTTTGTCTTTAGGGGACAGGACTAGCTAGCAAACAAAGACCTTGGCTGCACTAGCCATTGCCAGCTGCCTCCTATCCCGCTGTGCGAGCTCAGACTCCTGCTGGAACTTGGTCTGCAATTCAAAATGTTTCACTGATGTGGTGTTGCCCAAGGGGGCGGGGAAGTGAGGTAGACAAAGGCACGGCCATCAGCTCTGCCGCTCAGGGGGGCACAGCCCGCCCGGCGCAAGGCTCTGCCGTGCTTGGGGCCACCTCCTGCTTTACAGCTCAGCCACAGCCTGATGATAAATGTCCTTGGGTCTGTTTTTCTCACGAAGTCCAGCAAAGTTGTCCCTGGCAGCCAGGCTGGGGGATTGATATGAATCTTCCAGGCTGCTGGCCAGTATGAGTCCAGAGTGTTTTGATGGCAGATTTTGAGCAGTGGTGGGAAGAAGGGGTATGGCATCCCAGCTCCCCTGGGAGTAGCCTGTTCCCATCTCTAGAAAATCCACAAGAACAGCATTTGGGCTGTTGGATGATAATATCAAGACCATCACTCTCCTGTAAGAAGAACCCTGTTGTGTTTTTACAAAATTGTTCCTAAATGGAGGGCAGCTGCTGATGCAAGGCTGCCACAGGAAAGCCATGGGACCTCTTTACAGAGGAGATCACTTAGAACTGCTGACATGCATGTCTAATATGGTCATGAGCCTCTGGCTGCCACGGGCAGTCTAACAGCACCACTCATCTCTTCCATCCCTGCCTCTCCTTTTGGGGAAGAGCTGATAATAAACGGCAGCTGTGATGCAGATTGAGAGAGCCCCTTGTGCTGAGTGGAGACAGGGAGGCAGCACGTGTTTTGCACTCAGGGAACGTGCACTGGTGAGCTCCTCATAGGTCCTAGGGTGGGGGAGCACCATGATGGAGGGGTGCCAGGAGGAACCAGCTCCTGAAGGTGCTTCTGTGACTCCCCGTGCAGTCCTGGCAGCACTCCTCGCCCCCTCCTAACAGGGTTTTTTTGCTCGGCAGGCTGGGTGGGGGAGCTGGATGATTTCGCCCTGCACGGGGGCTGCCTGGTCACCCAAGGCACCAAGTGGATCGCCAACAACTGGATCAACGTGGATCCCAACCGCCTGCGGCAGCTGCAGTTCCAGCAGATGATGGAGCGCTACGCGGGGGCGGGGGCCGGGCCTGGAGCCCCGGCCGAGTGGACGGTGGATAAAGCCTATAGCGGGGTGCACCTGGAGCTGTAGGGGCGGGGGGACACGTCGCACGTGGCCTTTTCCCGCGCTGGGCGGGGGGCGGGGCCTCGTTGCGCGCCAATAAAGCGTGGGGAGTGGGACACCGCCTGCGCGTGCTCAGGGGCGGGGCTTCGGGACCGGCCAATGAGCGGCCAGCGGCGCGCGGGGCCCGGCCAATGAGCGGCGCCGGCAGGGCCGGGGCAGCCGCCAAGATGGAGGCGGTGGCGCTGGCGGCGCCGGTGACGGCGCTGGAGTTCGCGGGGGACGTGCTGCTGGCGGGTGAGCGCGGGGCCGGGGCCGGGGCGGGCGGCGGGAGCGGGGCGGGCGGCTGACGCGCTGTCCCGCAGGCATCGGCCCGGAGGTGGCGGCGTTCCGGCTGACCGGCGGCGGGCAGGCAGCAGCGGCGGGGCGGCGGAGCGTGCTGTGTGAGGCCAGCGTGCAGGGGCTGCGGGCCGAGCCCGGCCGCGGTCCCGGGGCGGCGGTGCGGGTGGCGGCCTTCGGCGGGCGCTGGCTGGCGGTGCTGGCGGTGCGGCGCGGCGGGGCGGGCGGCGAGGAGCGGCTGCTCGCGACGGGCGGCGGGACGGCGCGGGCGCTGGGGGCGCGGGTGTGGGAGGTGCGGTGGGCGGCGGGCGGGCGGCTGGCCCTGGCTCTGGGCGGCGGGGCCGTGGCGCTGTACGAGTGGCGGGGCGGCGGGCAGTGGCTGCGGCGGGCCAGCTGCGGCGGGGCCGGGGCGCTGCGCTGCGCCGTGCTG
Source organism: Apus apus (assembly GCF_020740795.1). Lineage (NCBI taxonomy): Eukaryota > Metazoa > Chordata > Aves > Apodiformes > Apodidae > Apus > Apus apus. Next base: position 7,135,073 of record NC_067290.1, read on the forward strand.
GCGGGGACGGGCTGGGCGCGGCTGGCGCTGGCGGCGGGGACGGCGGCGGGGGCCGTGGTGGTGTGGCGGGCGGCGGCGGCGGCGGCCCCGCGGCGGCGGTTGCTGGGGCACCGGGGCGCGGTGCTGGCGCTCTGCTACTCGGCGCCGCGGGGGCTGCTGGCCTCCGCCTCCGAGGACCGCAGCGTGCGGCTGTGGGCGGTGGGCGAGCTGGGCGGGGAGGGGGGCGAGGAGAGCCCCTGCCTGCTGGTGTGCTACGGGCACGGGGCGCGGGTGGCGGCCGTGGCGCTGCGGGGGCCGTGCCCGGTCAGCGCCGGGGAGGACGGTGCCTGCCTGGAGTGGGACGGCGGCGGCGGCGTGCGGCGGGCGCGGCGGGGACACCGCGGAGCCCTGCGCGCCCTGGCTCTGCGCCCCGCCGGCGGCTGCCTCGCCACGGGCGGCGACGACGGCGGGGTCCGGCTCTGGTGGCCCCGGCGGGCGGCCCCGGTGGCGGCGGCGGCGCTGGGGGCCCCGGGGCGGACGCGGGCCGTGCTGCTGGTGGGCCCGCGGCGGGTGCTGGCGCTGGACGAGGCGGGCGGGCTGGCGGCCTACGAGGCGGCAGCGGGGCGGTGGGTGCCGGTGCTGCCTCCCGCCGCCGGCGGGCCGCGGGCAGTGCTGGCGGCCGTGGCCCTGCCCGGCGGGGCCGAGGCGCTGTGCGCGCTGGGCACCGGGGACGGCCACCTCCTCCTCTTCGCCCTGGGCCGCCCCGGGGCCGCCGCCGAGCTGAGACTGTTCGATGGAGCCGTGCGCGGGCTGGGCTGGGCCCCCCGCCCCGGGCTGCCCCCCGCTGCTGCCGCCCTCCTGGCCTCCGGGCCCGACGGGGAGATGCTGTGGCTGGATGTCACCCACCGCCCTGAGCAGGCGCCCTTGTTGCGGCTCAGGGGACGCTATCAGCTGCCCCCCTGCAAGCAACGCTGGCACACCTGTGGGGTCTTCCTGCCCCAGGGAGGGCTCCTGGTCTGTGGGGACCGCCGGGGCTCCCTCCTCCTCTTCCCTTGCAGCAGCTCCCCACGGCAGGCTGCAGAAAGCACCGGTGTTGCCAATGGCGGCACCGACTCGGATGGCGAGGACTCCAGCAGCAAGTCACAGCCCTCTTACTTGTTGCACAAAGAGGCTCTTTCCCTCGAGACCCCGCTGTCCATGCTCTTCGGGCTCCATGGCAAGACAGGGGTTACCTCGGTGACCTGCCACGGGGACTACATTTACAGCACAGGGCGGGATGGTGCCTACCGGCAGCTCCGTCTGCAGGGCCAGCAGCTGGAGGTGCTGCAGAAGCACAGGCCCTGCAAAGGGCTGCAGTGGATCGAGGAGCTGCGCTTCACCCCGGATGGGGACCTGCTGGTGCTGGGCTTTCGTGCTGACAACTTTGTGGTGTGGAGCACCAGGACCAACGAGAACCTCCACTGCGTCCCCTGCGGCGGGGGGCACCGCTCCTGGAGCTACGGCAGCAGCCCCGAGGCCGAGGCCTTTGCCTTCATCAAGCGCGGGGACGTGCTGCTGTACTGCTGCCAAGCCGAGCCCCGCGAGCAGCAGCTGCTGCTGGGGTCCCTGCACGGGCGGGAGGTCACCTGCGTGCGGCGCCTGGGGGCTCTGGGGGGGCCCGGCCACCCTGGCCTTAATGTCTTTGTCACCGGCAGCGAGGACACCACGGCCTGTGTCTTGGCGCTCAGTGAGGGCTCCCGCACGGCCCTGCCCCTCGCCCGGCTCAGCGACCACATCTCCAGCGTCAGGGCACTGGCACTGGCTGGCCCCGCGGGACCCAGCCAGGAGGGTCTGTCTGCCCTGCTCTTCTCTGCGGGCGGCCGGGCACAGATTGAGTGCAACAGGCTGCTGTGTGCTGGGGACCTGGCCTCTGAGGGCTCTGTGGCCTGCCAGATCATCCACGTGGCTTCCCACCGGCTGGATGAGCACTGGGAGAAAAAGAAGAACAGGCACAAGCTCGTCAAGATGGATCCGGAGACGAGGTGACAGTCAGGAACTGCCTGAGGCGTGGTTAGCGGTGATGGTGGTCCAGGAGGGTGCTGGGAACTGCAGCAGCCTGCGCTGGGATACCCGCTCTGCAGGCTCAGCTGAGGCAGGAGGAGCTGGCTTGGACTCAGGTGCATGTCCCTGGTGTCCTGTGCCTAGTGGCTGTGCCTCAAGGAGATTCTGGGCGTAGGGGAAGAGTCTGGCTTTCCTCCTGCCTCCTCCACGTGCTCAGAGCTGTGTCCCATGCTGAGCTCAGGATGCTCTGCTGGGCCACCTGCCTCCCTGGGGACACAGGTGTCACTGTTGGTGTCCATCATGTGTTTGCTGCAGGTACATGTCCCTCTCATTCGTGTCCGGGACTAACTCTGAGCAGCTGCCAACACCTTGGAAGTTCCTGGCTGCTGCCTGCAGTGATGGATCGGTTCGGTGAGGAGCTGTCGTGGGGCTTGGAGGGAGAATGGAGCTGGGGCTGAGCAGGACAGTGCAACATGGGAAGTGGGGACAGAGGCACCAGGAGCCTCTTTCTCCTGTAACTGCCCTCTGCTCCAATGTAGGGTCTTTGGACTGCTGGAGGCTGCTCAGAAGCTGGTGCTGGTGGCTGAGTCGTTCCACCACCAGCGCTGTGTGCTGAAGGTGGAGGTGTTCCTGCACATGCAGGCAGGAGGGGAGAGGTGAGCCCTGAACGCTGTGCTGGGACTGCTGGGGCTCTGGGGAGAGGTGTTTGTCCTCACAGGGAGGGCAGTGGCAGCTCAGTGAGCAGAGGGAAAAGTGAAATGGGTCTGCAGGGGCTGTTCTGATACTTCCCTGGATCTCAGTGGGCCCCTCAGGGCCGCCTGTTGCAGGGCTGCAGCTGGAGGCTCCCCCAACTCCTCCCTTCTAGGAAGCACCTGCTGTGCAGCGCAGCCACCGACGGCAGCCTCGCCTTCTGGGACATCACCAGCCCCGTGGCGGAGGCGACAGCCGCCCTGCACCGAGCAGGGGGGGAGATGCAGCCCCTGGGTGGGTGCAGCTGCTGGCAGCTCTGCTCTGCAGCTCAGCGTGGCTGGCCACACTGGTGGCTCCTCTGGTCACTCTCCTAACTGAACTTGTTTTCCCAGCCCTGGGCTCCCCGCTGCTCACGGTCATGGCCCACAGCTGCGGCGTGAACAGCCTCCACGTCCGCCCCATGCCGGAGGGACGGTACCTGGTGGCCAGTGGCAGTGACGATGGCTCCATCCACGTCTGCCTGCTGGAGGTGGCTCTGGATGGCCAGGTGACAAGGGGGACCTGCCTGCGTGTCCTGGAGCGGGCAGCCAGGCCCTGTGCCCACGCTGCCCACGTCACAGGGATCCGGGTGCTGCGGCCGGACCTGCTGCTCTCTGCCTCGGTGGACCAGCGCCTGACGCTGTGGGGCTGGGGCCCTGGGGGGCTGGACCCCCTCAGCACCACCTTCTTCCATGTGCCTGACCTGGCTGAGCTGGACTGCTGGGAGGTGGCAGAGGCTGGGGCAGGGCTGCGGTACTGCTGTGTGCTATGTGGGCAGGGCCTGGAGATGCTGCAGGGCACAGCACCCCTCTGAGCCCACCTCCACTGGAGGTTCCCTAGTACATCCCACTCCCTGCCTGATGTGTCCCCCTTTGAGGGGACAGGTGTGCTTGCTCCCTTTGGGGACAGCACAGCCATGTCTGTGGTGCTCAAGACTGGTGGTCTAAGGGGAGAAGGCAGATGTGACCCCTCCCGGACAAGCCTGTGGTTCACGAGGCAGCAAAGGAAGAATGGGGTCATCAGCCCATCCTGCCCAGAAGTTCCTTTTCCCTGAGGCATGAGAAACTGATGTCCGAGCGTTCCAGCCCTGGTCCAAGAGAGGAACTTGAGGGTACACCTGGGAACACCTGGCCCTGGGAACTTGACGTCAGGTACTGGTGCAGCACATGGCAGGCTGCAGCCTTGTGCTCCCCGGGTCACACAGGGCCCTGACCTGCAGCAGGACCCAGCACAGTTGGAGCACAGGGGAGGAGAAATGGCTGCATGTGGCCTCAGTCCTGCATGGGGCAAGGTGTTCTGTGAGGGGTCAGAGACACAAAGCATTTGTCCAGCAACAAGTGTATTGGACTCCGGTATTGTGGCCATAAACCTCAGGAGCTCCCTGGCAGCATGGAGCAATCTTCAATAAAAAGCTTTGAGGGGAGCAATGTTGGCACCTTGTTTTGTGGCGACTGGTCCCTTGCACTCCCCAGCCTGGCTTGCAGGGTGCCACAGGCATCCTCCTTTCTGCTGGTGTGGATATGGCAGGGCACCCCCTCCCATGCTGGGCACAGCAGCAGGGTGCAGGTACCCATAGCCTCAGTGGGAGAGGCTCCTAAGTGGGGCTGAGGTGGGTCCTCACTCCCTGTCTGACAGCAGGGCAGCCCCCTGGCCCTGCCAGGGAGGACATCCCTTGTCCTTCCCCTGGTGGCACATTGTCCTGGTGCCTGCCACAGCGTGGCACAGCTCTTCAGTGGTGGCTCAGATCTGGCTGAGAGGAGGGAGGTGCAGAGTTTCCAGCGCGCTGTGGAACACACCCCTCACTGCTCCCAGCAGCCGCAGGCGGGCAAACATCTGCTCAAAGAGGTGGGGGAACGGCTCCTGCAGGGAGAAAGGCAGTGACTTGGGGCTGGTGGCCTTACTGCCCCTCAACAGGCTGTCCCTAGAGGCACTGCTGCCTCTGCACCCTGTGTACGCATCCCTGAGCTATGGGGCTGCATCATGGCACTGGTGCCTCTTGCCCACACAGCTGCAGTCCAGCTCTGGGAGGGATTGCAGGCCTGGGACATCCTGACTCACCCCTAGAATGTGGACCCGGTTGTAGTAGGAGCTGAAATCCATGCTGAGCTGGATCAGGAACTTGCACACCTGCAAGACAGACAGCTTCTGCTGGCACAGCAGGCCCTGGCCAGTCTTGGACCCTTCCCCATCCCAGGCACAGCAGGAGCAGCCCCCACGTGCTGCATTCTCTTCCCCCAGCACCAGCCCTCCCCCATGGGGCAGGGAGCTTTGCTGTGGGCTGGGACTGCTGGAGCAGCATGTGGCACTTACTGCCTCTGTGTTGGCTGTGATCCGGATCCCTTTGGTGGCTGTGGGCAGCTGTGCTGCCTGCTGCAGGACATCAGGGAAGGGCAGGAGATAGTTGAAGAGCAGGAGCCATTCACCCTGTGAAAGGATTATGTGTGTTGGAGAGGGCTGGATCCTCCTGGGCAGCAGCAGCCCCACAGGTCATGCAGGTTCCTGCAGTCCCCATCTTGGCACTCACCTCTTCCCGGAGGCAGGAGAAGTTCAGTTCTGATGCTGGTGGCAGAGGTGGATAAGTGCCTGGGAAGGAGGTGGGAGACTGTTGCTGTGCCTGGAGAAGGCCCTGTGGCTACAGGGTGAGGAACAGCCAGGACAGAGGACTGTGGGGCTGGTGCTCACCCTGCTCCACAGCCCGCTCGTAGGTGTCAAAGAGCGTGGCCAGCCGGGCACAGTTGTACATCACAAAGGCACCACTCTTGGTTCCCTTCGTGGAGATGCTGCTGTCCTCCAGGTCCAGGGTGATCTGAGGGCAGGGAGAAGTCGCAGTCCAGGTTGCTCAGCACAGAGCTGCTCCACTTTTCCCATGGCTTGCCTGCCCTGGGTCTGAGCAAACCTTGTCCTACCTGGCTCCGGTGGGCAGTGCTCAGTATCTCAAACCGGATGGCAGCTGCTGTGAGGGTGTCAATCACCTCAGTCCAGGCCTCATCTGCAGAGAAAGCAGGTGGCATCACACACAGCTCCATCCCCATGTACTGTCACCCCAGGGCCCAGGCAGCACCCATGTGCAGAGCCACAGAGCAAACCCTCACCTTGTGCCAGCTCCCCATACTTCATCACGGAGGCTTCGAACATCTGGTGCCTTCGGAGCCTGGCAGGAACACAGACACTCACAGCCACCACCCCTGGGCTGAGCTGGCCCCAGAGAGTGCTCCAGGGCCAGAAGCAGCACTGCTGGAGGAGGCCACTGGGACTGGGGAGAGTCCTGTGGCCTCCATTCTACACCTCCAGTCCTCTTGAAACATCCCTGAGGCCACAGAGAAGCAGAAGGGAGGGATGCAAAGAACTTTGCCACCAGCTTGCTCAGGGCTGCAGTGTGGCTGCACAGGCACCTTGCTACACACCAACTTACTGGAAGTACTGGTCTGCCCCGATGGGTGATGAGGGGTTTGTCACCTTCACTGGCCCACAGACAAGGTGTTTCTGAAAGAGAGGCTGTGGTCAAAGACTCAGAAGCTCCATCCAAATGCAGTGCAGAAGAACAGGGCTAAACCCAGTCCTGTTCTAATGGTGTCCCTGCAATCTTCTCCTGCTCCTCCTTCTTTATCACTGAAATCCCAAGGGCAGAGAGGCTGCTCTACCACCTGGGCAAGTGCATGGAGGGACTTCCAGGGGAAAGGGAAGCCTCAAAATTGGGCAAGGCTGGGCCTCAGCATTTGCTGCAGGGATTGAAGGAGGCTGGTGGAGCTCACAGATGCTGGCAGCCACAAGTGTGGAGGTTGGGAGGTTCCTCACCTGCAAAGCTGTGTGGGCTCCTGGATCCAAAATTCTCCATAGCAGATCCAGCTGCTGCTGCTGGAATTCATCCTCGCAGTTCACCACGTGCACGATGCTGCAGCAACTCCCCTGGCCTCCAGCCTGCAGCAGAGCACAGCAGGGAGCTCAAATGCCATCCCTTGTGTGACAGAAGGGAACAACATCTAGAAAGCAAGAGGTGGGCAGCGCTGCAGGGCTACTCACCATGCCCTGCAGCAGGGCTTGCTGCAGCTCAGCCAGGGACTGCAGCTTCCCCTCTGTCACTGAAAGAAGGAAGGACACTCAGGAGGGGACATTGGGGGCTCACCACCACCCCCAACGTGCTGGGGCCTGCCCAGGCTGTCTGCCTTTCTGGCTCAAACCAGAGCAAAAGGGAGTAAAAGGAGAAGGCAATGTGGATTGGAAAAAAAACCATAACACCTTATTTTCTTTAAAAACAAATGGGAAAAGAGGAAGCAGGCCTGTTTGCCCCTCCTGCTGTCACACTAGAGCTGCTGCACATGTGAGGCTCACCGAGAAGAACATCGAGGTTGGGGTCATAGCCCACCAAGCCCTGCTGCTCCACAAAGCTCTTCAAGTGCACTTTACAGATGACATCCTCAGGCAGCGTGGCCGTGCCCAGCCCCTGCTCCCAGCCTGTGGCACAGGGGGACTGGCCCAGTGCTCGCTTCAAGGCTGAGATGGTGTCACGGAGCACGGAGCCACCGGAGCTGGAGGGCCAGTCGACGTGGAGCTGCTGCAGGACCTTTCGAGTCCCCTCCTCAGTGAGGGCAGGGACCAGGCGAACGCCGACCCTGTGACACAGGGAGGAGAGGCAAGCGCTGGCAGCGTGGGACGGGCGGTGGGGCGGGGGGTGCGGGAACTCACCCCTGGGTGCGCAGCAGCTGGGCCAGGTGGTCGGCCAGCAGGAGCGGGCGGAGATGGCGGGGCCGGAGGGCGGCGGGGCCGCGCAGGGCCGGGCAGTGCAGCAGCACCCAGCCCGCCGGCTGCCCCGCCGCGGGAGCCGGGCCGCCCGGGGGCCCCAGCAGCCTCCGGAAGGCCTCGGGGCGCCGCAGCTGCACCGCCAGCCCCGCCGGCGTCTCCTGGCAGCCCCGCACCGGCAGCACCCCCGGGCCTCCCAGCGCCGCCACGCCCGCCACGACGTCAGCGGGTACCTGCGGGGCGGGGGAGCCGACCGGTCAGTCCCTGCCCGCCCGGCCCCGCTCCCGCCCGCCATCCGCCCCACCGCGGCCTACCTGCCCCCCGGGGAAGGCGGCGCGGAGCGCGGCCCGCGGCGCCAGGAAGTCCCGCTGCCGCAGGTTGCGGGCGCCGCTCTCCTTCACCCAGAGCGCGGCGGGCCGGCCCAGCGCCCCGCACAACGCCCCGTTCAGCGCCCGCAGCGTGCCCGCCAGCCCCGCCGCGGCCCGCTCCGTCTCCATGGCAGCCCGCCTGCCGGAAGCGGCGTCACGGCTGGCGCCCGCCTCCCGGCCGGGGCGGCGCTCCCGGGCAGCCATCTCGGGGCCGGTGCGGGGGGTGTGGCGGCCCGGGGGGGTGTGCGCGGGCACCGCCGCCCTCCGCAGCGGCCTCGGGCTGGGGGGGGGCAGCCCCGCGCACCGGGCTGGCTGCGGCGGGGCGGTGTCACCCCGCGGCGGGGCACGGGGGTGATCCCGGCACGGGCTGCTGAGCCTCGCCCCGCACCCCCCGGCTGGAGCCCGGGGGCTGCTCCAGCCTGGGAAGGAGGAGGCACCGCTCCGCAGCCCCCCGGGGGGTGCTCCTGCCTGTCCTCGGGCTCTGGGAGGGGGCAGAGCCGAAGCCACCGGGCACCGAGCGGCGGCAGCAGCTCCGGGGGCTGTGCTGGGGTGCGAGGGGCCCAGGCGGCTGCTGCGGGGGAAAGGGGCAGAAGCACTGGCGGGGCACAGCCCAGCTGCCAGGCCGGGCTGCCGCGGGCAGCAGTTTGGCAGCAGGGGCAAGCGGGCGGTTCTGGGGGAAGCAGAGAGCAGGAGGCAGACCCTGGCCGGGGGCACAGACCGACCGGGCCAGCCTTACCAGCCGTGAGGCCCCCCCGGGGCTTGGGTGGGAGAGGGCGAGGATAGTTGAGGAGCACCATCGGCACTTGGGAGGTGCAGCTTGCCACCAGGGCTGGGCTCTGCACAGGGAGAGCGGCGAGGAGGAGCGGTGGCTGCCCTGACCTCCTCTGAGCCTGCTCGCTGCCCCAGCTCCAGCATGTGAGCAGTGTCCGGCTCATCAGCCGCAGGAAGAAGGAGATGGAAATGTAGATTGTGCCATCGCGGTTTTGATGACATCTGCAGAGCTGAGCTGCTCCACAGCGGTGCTGTCTCGAGTGCAGATGTGGTGTGCAGGCCCGTGCTGCTGCCCAGCTCCCTGAACAATGCAGGCAGTGGGGGCCATTGCCCCCCTCCAGACCTGCAGCTGAAGCCAGCTCTGATCTGGTGACAGGGACAAGGGCTCAGCAGCCCCACCTTCGTGTCACCGGGCTGCTTTGGTGCCAAACCACCCCGCCATGGCCCCCGCAGGAGGCAGGAGCACGTGTCCCCAGGGAACTGGGGACCTCCCTCCTGCCCTTCCCTTCCTGCCCTCCCTGCGGGGCCCAAACCGGTTCCTCCGGGGCTTATGTGCGTGGGGGGGGGCAGGGCAGATCCCGGCAGCACGGGGTGTTGCGCTGGCTCTGCCGGGAACACAGCACCTTGTTCCGAGGCTCCCCAGGCAGATCAGCAGCCCGGGGGGCTGCAGCTCCCAGCCTGGAGGCAGGACTGGGGGCATGTTCCCCCCCCAGCAGCACGATGCCACGGTGGGGTGCTCCCTGCACCACCCACAGCCAAGAGGTGATCTGAGAATCACTGCTCACACCAGACCAACTGCTGACTGTCCGCAGGGCAGGAGCCGCTCAGCCCCCTGCCTGCCCAGCCGGGGGGGGATGCACTGGCACAGGCTGGGAGCACCCTCAGGACCTTGTGTTGCCACTTGGGGTCGGGTCCAGGCTGGATCCATCCCCAGAGCACTGGGGGGTCCCACGTGAGGCCTGGCAGCACAGCGGGGGGGACTCTCGGAGGCGCCGAAAGAGCTTTGGACAGACACGACATCCCCGATGGCTTCTCTGGCTGCCTGCTCAGCGGGAGTGATCGTGTCATTCCAAAGCTGTCTCTCTCTGGGGGGACGGGTCCTGCACGGCCAGCGCTCGCCCCTGCCAGCACTGGGGGGCTGCAGGGGGCCAGAGAGAGCCCGGCAGGGGCTGGTGGTGGCAGGAAGCTTGTGCGGCATCTCGTGACAAGTGCCGCCCGGATGCAGGTGGCCACATCCCCGCTGTGGCCAGCAGCCGGGAACGCCGCTCGGCACGCTCGCCCGGTGGTTCGTCCCCCCGGAAGCAAGCTGCTATTTTTAGCCATTGGGGGCACACAGAGCCCCCAGCCCCAGAGCAGAGAGCTGAGCCATGAGGCCAGGCACCGCTGATCCCCCATCCCAACTCCCCCCGTTCCCCAGTGGCCCCCACACGCTGCCCTGGCCCCATGGAGGTGTTGGGGGGGGCGGGGGGCAAGTGGCTTGTGTCCAGTGCCTGGCCTGGGGCAGCAGGGTGGAGGTGCGGGGGGCGAGGCGGGGGCGGGAGCGCGGGTAACGAAACCCCAGGGCAGCTGGGCGCGGTGGAGACAGCTGCTTTTGGGATTCCGTTGCCCACGCCGGCGCCACAGAGGGACCGGCACAAGGGCCACTGCCATGCTGGCCGGTGGGCCCAGAGGGGAGAGGGTGACTTACCACCAGGCACCGGGGTGTAGGAGCTGCATGGGAGGCTCAGCCAGGCTGGCTGTGGCCCGGGGTGCTGGCAGAGGCTGGGGTTGTGCCGCGGGCTCTGCTGCGGGCTGGGTGCCAAGGGGAGGGCGGCGTGGGCGAGCCAAAAGGAAATGTCTCCGAACAAAGCCCCAGTGGGGCTGGAGCATCTGGTGCCAGCCCAGCAGGGCCCGGAAACCTGAGCCGTCCTACAGGGAGGGGACCTGCCCCGACACCTGTGCCCGGCAGTGGGATGGCACAGCATGGCCCGGCTGCTGCCAGCACCACCAGCCCTCTGCCTCCCAGCCCTGGCGAGGCTGCTGTGAGGGAAGTGAAACCATGCAGGAAACCCGACCAGCCCCACGTGGGGCTTGCTGGGAGGGATCCACAGCCTGCCATCGAGTGAGGGTGCCCATCCATGGGGTGCTGGGGGTTCCTGACAGGTCCCTAGCACGGCACAACACAGCAGCGGGAAAGGTCCTATGCTGGGGTGGTTCCTTGCACCCTTGCAGTGTGCGGGCTCTGGCTGGCCCGGGGTGGGCAGCACAGGGTGGGGACATGGGTCCCCAGCCCCAGGGCACCCCTGAGCCCCAAGTCTCCTGACACCTGCTGCCACCGGTCCCACCGAGTGTGGCTCCGGAAAGAGAAACCAGGCAGCCCAGGGCAGTGAAAGCACGGCTGCAGTTCAGGGGGCTCAGCCCCAGCTGACAGCAGCCGCCCCGCGGCGGGGCGCACACCGGGCCGGGCACACACCGGGCCGGGCACACACGGGACCGGGGCACTGGCGAGGGCTGGGCGCGGGGACCGGCGGGCGCCCCGCGGCTGCGGGACGGGAGCGTAGCCCAGCCCCGGGCCCGCTCCCTCCCGCTGCCCAGCCCGGCCGCCCACAGCGTGGGGGGGACCCGGGCCCGGTGGCCGCCCGCCCCCCGCTCACCTCCGGCCCCGCAGCCTCCGGCGCAGCAGCCCGGGCCGGTCCGCGACCCTCCCGGCGGCGGGGATGGGGGTTCCCCGGCGGGACCCCCCGCAGAGCCGAGGCAGCGCAGCCCGCCGTGCCCCCCGACGCCCCGCTCCCCGCCGTGCCGCTCCCCGCCCCGCTGCCGCTTTCGGTTTCGCTCCGGCGCCGGCCGCAGCCCGCCCCGGGAGCAGCAGGTCGGGGCGGGCCCGGTGCAGGGTGGCGCCGGGCGGGGGTGCGTGCGGGTCCCTCCCCCCCCGCAGCGGGTGGGAGCCCCGGGGGGCCCGGCCCGGCCCCGCTCCGCCCCCGGCGCCGCCGTCCCAGCCCGCCCGGCGCTGCCGCCCGCGGCCGCCAGGGGGAGCGAGCGGGGCGCGGCGAGGGGCGGGGCCGCTTCCGGCGGCGGCGGGAAGATGGCGGGGGCGGTGCTGCGGCGGCTGGCACCGGCGGCGCGGCGGGCGGGCGGGTACCGGCACCGGCGGCGTCACCCTGGGGCTGGACGGGGGTGATCTCGGTGTGGCCCGGGGGGCGGTGCCCTTGAGGCCGACGAGGTGTAGCTGCGGGGGTCCGTGGGGCTCGCCGCGGCGCTGCCCCGCGGGGCTACCGGGGGGGGAGGCTGTAGTTTGCCCGTCCGGTGGCTGTGGGGTGTCCGTGGGGCTCGCCCTGGGGCTGCTGGCAGCCCTCCGTGTCCGAGCCGCTCCGCGTTCCTGCAGGGCGCCATGCCGGGCTCACCGCCTGACACCGGCAGACGACGAACTCTACCAGCGGACACGGGTGACGGTTCTGGAGCCGGAGTCCCCCAACATCATGTTCATCGAGGGCTACACTAACCGCGGCTTCACCGTCAGCGGGGACCTGGTGGTGGGGCCCTGCGCCATCCTGCCCCGCGCCATCCTGCAGTGGAACGTGAGTGCCCCGCGGCGGGGCGGGGGCTGCTCGGCCGCCCCCCCGGGGGGTCTGCACTGCTCGGTGCTCTCTGTGTCCCCACAGGTTGGCTCCCACAGGGACATTTCACATGAGAGCCTGTCGCTGTTCCGGCTGCTGGCGCCCCAGATAGGTAGGTGGGAGGGGTGCGGTGGGGCAGGAGGGCAGAGCGGGGCAGCTTCCCCCTCACAGGGGCTCGTACGGGTGGCTACACCGGGCCTGGCAGCCCCTGCAGGGAGGGCAGGTCGGGGCCCAGGCAGCCTGAGTGCGGCCCTGCCCTGCCCAGCCTGGCCTGCCGTCCTGTCCTGCTTGCAGAGATCCTGGTGCTGGGCACAGGAGACAGGGTGGAGCGGCTGCACCCCGCCGTGCTGAAGCAGATGCGGCGGTGCGGGATCGCTGTGGAGGTGCAGGACACGGTGAGAAGGGACGTGCACAGGCAGCACCCAGGGAAAGGGAGGCTGGTGGCCACGGGGAGCCACCCGCCCCGGGACTCTTCCCTGCCTGGGGACGGGCAGGAGGAGGCGTGTGCCCCGGGAGGAAGGGCTGTGTCTTGCCCGAGGGCTGGGGCTTCACTCCCTCCCTTTTCTGCTGTTTCACAGCCAAACGCGTGTGCGACCTTCAACTTCCTAACGAGTGAGAAGCGCAGGGCAGCTGCCGGGCTCATCCCCCCGCGGGGCAGCTACGTGGGGATGTAGGACTTGCCTGCTGCAGAGACGGGCTCTCCCCTTCCTGCCTGGAGCCCCCAGCGTCACTGTTCCCGGTGGAGAAACGCCATGGACTGAACGGCCAGAACCCGGCTGTGGCTGAGGGGTGGCTCTGTGCACAGGAGCGGTTGTTGGGAGGTGCTCGGGCTCGGTTCTGTCCCAAGCTCCCAGCTTCTCAGCCTCTGGGGGGCACGGCAGGAGGCACGAGCCCTGCTGGCATGTTCTGCCGCGGGGTGCCCGGGGCTTTGGCAGCAAGAAGCTGTTGCCCCGAGGCAGGGTGGGGGCTGGCAGGGTGAGCTGCACACCCCCAGGCTTGTTTTGGGCTCCGCAAGGAAAAATTACATGCAATTTGGCAGTACAAAGTGACTGTGTGGTGGTTAATGCACAGCAGAGCAAGGCTGTGACACCCCCACGGCGGCTGTGCTGGCTGCCCTGGTGGGGCAGAGTGGGGGGCTGTGGGTTGGTTGTTGCAGCTCCCTGGGCAGCATGTGGGGTGCTCCTGTCAGCAGCTCCCTGGGCTCAGCCAGCTCCAGAGCTGGCACTGGGCTTTGTACCTCCCCCCCCCTCCCTGCAGTGACCACGATCTTCATGAAGTCTTGAGCTGCAGTCAGCCCCTGGGTGCTGCACCCCATCTCCCTGCAGGCTCAGCTCGAGCAGGGGCATGGAGAGGGTCCCTCTCCTGGTTTTCCAGCCCCCTCCACCTTGCACTGGCTCATGGCCATGGATGCCACATGCTCCTCCCTCTCCCCAGGGCTGGGGTAGAGGGTACAATCACAGCCTCATGCTCCAAACTCCATCACCTCCATGGGCACAAGGAGGGCAGGGATGGGGCTGCAGTCCCCAGCCTTGAGGCAGAACCTAAGCTAGCTTTGCTTTAACGAGCCAGCTGTGTTAATCATGTTTGCCACAGAGACAATCATGGTGAGAATCCAGCCTCTGGTTTCAGCATGTGTAAATCTAAGCTGACATGTTTTCTTTTTTTCCAGTCAGCATCATTAGACAGGAAACACTGGTGCTAAGACACACTCTGCAGCAGGAGTGACATTAGCATGTGTTGGGGATGCTAACACATAAGTGAAACACCTGGTGTTACCAGCACAGGTAACGTGGCTATGTGGGGTGAGGATTGCAGCAGCCAGGTGTGCACAAACTCCAGCTCTTTCAGAACCCCTGAGCTCTCAGTTGTGCTCTTCCAAGTTCATTGTTCCCACACCTTCTGACAAACAAAGGGTAGGAGAAGCCTGTGCAAGCCATTGGTGCCACCCACACCATCTGGGACAACATGGGGTTGTGGGGGACAGTACGGGATGTTCAGGGGCAGAAAGCCAGAGTGATAAGGACCAAGATGGGGAGATAGAGGTACAAGGGCCTGGTGTGTGAGCAGCTGCAGTGCAGCACACTCCAGGGGTGCCTGTGTGGTGTGCACACACATCCACAAGCATCCCCCTGCTTATTGCAGGAGCTGGACCAGGCCCAGGGTCCTGCAGGAGCTCCCAGCAGTACCTAACCACCCTGTGAAGTCCATTTGCTCTCTTGCCTAGCAGCCAGTTGTATTCTGGTCTCAGGAAGGCTTTTTTAAACACCCCAGACTGCATTATCCACTCGGTGTCCTATCAAGAGGCTGTCTCTTCCCTGCTCCTCCCTTCTGAAGCCATCAGCTGCTCCCAAGAGGCTGCAGGAAGGGGAGAGCCAGGGAAGGAGGGGCAGCAGAGAAGGAAGAGGGCTCCAGGCTGACACCAACTGCACATCTGCCTCTTTTATTGTAAAACACGGGCAACACGTGCAAGGCCCCAGGCACCAGCCCAGGATCACTGCTCCTGGGTGGGGGCTGGGCCCTCTCGGGTGGTGAGGAAGCAGCCACGGGACACAGGGAGCTCCAGGCAGCCCACAGAGTAATGGCACTTCTGCAAGAGCAGCTCCCGCGCGGAGTGGCACAGGGCTGAGTGGCACGATGACAGACACAGATGGACCTGCTTCAGAAGAGGCGCTTCTCGTACCTGGGAGGGGAGCAGCAAGCCAGAGAGCTCTTTGACCCACCTGCTGGAGCAGGGCCAGGACCAAAAGGCACAGCTAGGAATGGGCCTGCTGGCCCATGGTGGGGAAGAGCCCCTGCTGGGGGAGGAGTGCTGGCCCAAGCCAGGGGACAGGCCGTGGCTCAGCCCAGCTTGCAGCAGGTGAAGCCGGCAGTGTGCCAGGACAGTAGCATTTAACTCCCCCCACTGCCCACCCCAGGGAGAGGAGAGTCCTGCCAGCAGCACTTACGAGTGGAGGCCATGCACCCCTCCTTCCACCTGGGCAGACGTTGTCCTCTTCTCAAACTTCAGCTCTCCTGAGTACATCATGGCCCTGAGGGGAAGGACATGTGTCATGTGCCAGCCAGAGTCCAGGGAAAAAAGTGCTCTGGCACACGTTCAGCTGGGACAAGGGACCATGGTTCCTCCAGTTATGGGCAGAATGGTCCTTGATAGCACCCCCCCAAGAGCCAGGCAAAGTATGGTAAACCAAACTTTTCAGGCTCAACCAGAATATGCCACAGGATACCACGCCCCTGCATTTCTGGGGCTGGCAGCTCGATGACACCATGCCCACTGGAGATGAGGGAAGAGGGTCAGACCATGCAGAACACACCACAGCATGGGAACAGCTTGCCCAGAGACCCCAGATGGCAACACTGTGGCCTAAGCAGAGCACAGGCGAGGGGAGCACTCACCGGACTTGGGTCAGGCTCTTGGCACCAATGTCCTGGCAGGAATGCTGGATCCCAGCAATCAGGTATGGAATGAACTTGTGGATAGAGCCCTTGTCCTGCACTGCACCAGAGACCCCTTGGGCCACTTTGATTTTGTCTGTCTCACTGCACAGGAGCACAAATCAAGGAAACACGTATCAAGGAAATGTGTGAAGCAGAGAAGCCCCAAAAGCTTCATCTGCTGCCCAAAAGCACCATCTCTTACCTGAAATACCGGTTCTGGCTGCCCAAGTTCTTGTCCATGGCATCTAGTGAGCCCATGCCACGGTACTTCTTCAGCCTAATTCCATCTGAGAAGAAGTATTCGCCTGGGGCCTCGGTGGTGGCAGCCAGGAGCGAGCCCATCATCACTGGCACAAGAGATCGCGAAGAGCAGCGCGTCAGCAGCAGGAAGGAGGTGGCCACGGGGTCCCCACACACCGTGGACCTCCCAGCAGCCACACGCCCGCGCCTCTGGAATCGGACGCCCTAGGGAAACCTTTCCTAGGAGCCCGGCTGCCCGAGGCGCCGCTCACCTGTGGAGGCCCCGAGCGCCAGGGCCTTGGCGATGTGCCCGACCGTCTGGATCCCGCCGTCCGCGATGACGGGCACCCCGAACCTCCTGGCGTACTCCGACACCTTGTACACCGCCGTGGCCTGGGGGCGGCCGCACGCCAGCACTGCAGGGACACAGCAGGGAGCGGGTCGGCAGCCGGGCGGCGGGGCCAGCCCTCCCCAGCAGGCCCTTCAGGCTTCCAGCACACACATGCTCCAGCACTCGGGAACGCACAAATCCCTGGATGCTCCTTCCCTAGGCCGAGTTGCAAGAGAAGTGGGAGGCCCAGGAGATGCCTGCTGGGACGTAACAGCCCTCGACTTCCAAAAGCTGCAGGTGACCTTGGGACTGGGGTCTTTGACTGATTGGCTGGGATCAGCAGAGACTCCTGGCTTGTCCCAGTGCACAACAGATGTGCAGGGAGCTCGGGAAGGAAGTGGAGCGGATTCCAGAAGCCCCTCTCCAGAGCATCCCTGGCACATAACCATGTCCCACTGCTCACTTCCACCTAGCAGTGCTAGACTCCTCCAAATACCCAGCAGCTGCGTGATGTGCCTCTTGCATGGAAAGGCAGCTGCCCGGGAGAGCTGGTATGTATATATATGTATAGATATATTTATATATATACATCTGCACACACACACAAACGCACATGCAGCGGTGGAAAAGGAAACAGGCAGGGTGATTCGATGGCTTACAGGAAATAATTCATGTTCCTGCCCTGCAACACAGCAAGGATTCTGTCAAGTTTAGCTGCCCCATGGGAAGGGAGTGAATAGCTTTGGATTTACCTGCTCTTTCCAGCTGCTAGCAGTTAGGGGCTTCCCATGGCACAAGGGGAAAACCAGCACCAGGCACGTCTGGTAACACACTGTCAGCCACAGGCATGCAAGTACGCTGAGATAAGCTTCTCTCAGGGAGAATTCCCTTCCCCACAATTAACTGGAAGCCTTTTCTCCAGTCGCTGTTAGTCCGAGACACTGGGTCAGATTATGGCCATGCAGGATTAGTGCTCAGGTGTGGCTGAGCCTGCCTGGCAGCAGCACTGGCAGCTCACATCCCTGGCAGAGGTTTGCCGAGGCCAGGAGTCTGCAGTTGCTCCGCTCCCAGTGCTCGGCAGCAGCTGCTGAGAGAGGGAAGCCAGACTCCAGGCTGGGATGGTGGAAGAGCTGATTTTAATCGAACACAACTCGGCGTTAAGCTCGGGCTCAGCCAGCCAGGGAGCGTCTGCAGCTGTAAGATGAAGGCTGTTAGTCTTAAAGAGATGGTCTCGCTTGGTACCGCGCTGCTAGAGGCCACACTGCAGCTGCAAAACGCTGCAAGAAGAGCTCTGTGGGGAGAAGCACCTGATTTTGGAGGGTCTAGAGCCCGCCGGGCTATGGGATTGTGCAGTAGGCAGTGCAGGGCCTGCAGACACCTCACAACAGCCACCACGGAGACCAGCCCTTTAGGGAGCAGCTTGGCTCACGGCCCCTGGGCGCATCGCACTGTTCTGACTGCCCCAGCGCCCAGCGCCACAGCTTCAGAGCACAGGCTTCCAAAGCAGGGTTCAGAGCACACACACACACCGAGGGGTCAGGGTGAGGGTTTGTCTTTTTTAGTGTATCTGCAAAGGGTGGCCCTACAAGATCATCTGCTAGAGAAAACCTTCTGGGATCTTCAAGAGAAACCTCTTTCCCTTTGAGGTGTGTCAAATCTAGGAGAAAGGGAAAAACCCAAGGCTTGACTTGGGTGGCTGCTCGATCCAGCAGCATCAGAGGAGTATAGAGCAGACAAAGCTGCACTCTGGGCTGGGCAGGGAAGAGCCTTTTCTCTCCACATGAGGATCAGGGGGACATGGGGAAAGACATGGTTCTGGTATGCAGCTGCCAGAGCAGCCGCATGCTGTTCAGCCTCGGTAACCCCAGGAGAACCAGCTCCAAGTGAAGCTTGGCCAGTGCACAACTTGTCCACAACAGGAGCCAGAACTAGAGCAGGATGAAGGACTGCTCAGGGATCACCTCCCAGCACTGCATCAGCAGGGACATGCCCCACTAGAGATCCAGGAGATGCAGCCAGGGGCTCCTAAGTTGGATTTTGGAGTGGAGGGTGCACAAGCCTGAGTGCCCTCAACTTTGACTGTTCAGGCCCTGCTTTAGGAATTCAGAAAGGCTTCTCAGCTTCCATTTCAGATTCAAAACCAGTATCCAAAGCCACAAAACCCCAAGTGCATCTACAGCTAAATTATTCTCAAACAAGCAGTAGGGCCATGTGCAGCCAAATCAGGGTCCTGCTTCAAGACACATAATTAGGGTTGGGAACAGGGCAAGTGACTTACTATAGGTGCCCGTGACAGTAGAAGGGCATTTGGGGCTGTGGGACTTTAGGTCTGGAGGGATCTTTGGAGCAGCTAAACGAAAACAAACACACACATTTTAGAGACAGAAGAACAGCAGCAGAACAAAGGACCCCAGCAGTGACCTACTACTAGGCAGAGCATACGGTGTGGGACAGAGCTGACCTTGCAAGCCCTTCCTAGCCCAAGCCAAGCCAGAGGCCAGATCCCAGATGGCAGCCAGCCAGGCCTGGCTGTGCACAGCTCATGCTCACCCTACCCCAGCAGCCACCCAGAGAGGTGACCCCCTAACCCAAAAGAGAGTTCTTGCCAAAGAACTTGCCGAAGAGGGCCAAAAACCTGGGGAGCTGAGTTAAAGAGTTTTGCAACCACGTCTCCTGTGAAGCACCATGTTCTACTCTGTCCCTTCCTCAAAACCAGCACCCAACCCCACCTCCCCTGGCAGCTGGGAGAGGCACCCTCTGGAGACCTTCACCATGCTGCAGAATGGAGCATGCCTCAGCATGTCCACTGCCTTGGAGCCACATGTGTCCTGGCTCTGCTCTGGCTATGGAAACGTCACCCCAAGGACACTGCAACCTCCCTAGAAAGGTCACCCGAGACAGACTGCCCTGGATGGGAAACCCCCCAGCCAGTGCTCCCATGGCAGGCAAAGCAGGAACACAGTCCAAGTTCAGAGCTGCTCGGAGCCTCCACACTGGAACTGGCAGAGCTACTGCACCTTCAGCCATCAGCTGTCCTCTTGCTGCCTCCTGTGGCAAGGACCAAAGAGCAAAGCAGAGAGGGGCCATCTGTGCTCGTGGCTGCAGCACCTTGCACCACCTCCATGCACCTCACTGCCAGATTCAAAACACGACAGAGCCTGTCCTCAAGGGAGCCTTCCCCCAGGCCCTGGGGACATCCCTCTCCACCTTTTAGCTAAAGTGACATGGCCTCTGACCCACACAAGCTCTGGCTAACTGCAGAGCACAGAGAGAAGCCCCCTTTGGGGCTGGAAATTGCAGAAAGGCATTGAGCCCATCAGGACAATGCTCAAGCATCACACACTGCTGCCAGAGGGCAGGGGAGTGCAGGCAGCCTGGTGGCCCTCGCCCCTCAGCACTGGGGATCCAGCCAGCCCCTCTCCCCACAGGGCTCTCCCTGCCAGCCCCATCCCACACCGAGCCAGCAGCTCCTGGGGCAAAGCCACGTGTGCCACACCAGCTCCACTCAGTCTCGGTCAGTACTGGGAAATGCCTTTGCTGCTGCTGCCACCCCAAAGGTTTGACCCAGGTGATGAGAATGTCCTGGACAAAGGGGGTGAAAGATGGCTTGCTGCTGGACACTTGCAACGGGAGAAGTCCATCCCCAGCTATGCTGCTTTTCAGCAGGGAATGGCTACTGAACAGATGTCTTCAGCCTACACAGGAGATGGCTGATCTCTCTCACCTTCCTGCGTGATGCAGATGGAGCCACTGCCCATCCCGACCCTCAGGGCATCGACCCCTGCGTCAATGAGGTTCTTGGCCTGAGCAGCAGTCACAACTGTGGGGAGCAGAAACCAGTTTGAAGAGAGACAAGCAGATTTGTAGGTGACACAGCTCTGCCATGCTGCTTTCCCCATGGCTGCAAAACGTCTCCTACCCCAGGCACTGGGCTGTGTCAGAGCCAGGCCTGTCTGCAACAGCAGCACTGAGCTTTTGTCCCCAGCAGGTGAGATGACACTGGCCTTGAGCCTACTCTGCAACATGCTCACAGCCAAAGGCTGAGGTAGCAGAGGCCACCACATGGTGCCAAGTGCTCTTTGGGCCACACCAGGTCAGGAGGGCAGAGCACAGGGCAACAGCAGCACCACTAACACACCAGTCAGGTAGAGACCAGGACTTCTGGACTCTGCTGTCAAGAGGCAGGGAAAAATTCCATTAGATTTCCACATTAAGCAACATTCACTACTACAAAAAATTTTAAACTGGTGTGTCAAAGCTAACATGTAACAGGCTACAGAGGAACATAGTGCTCTGTGCAGCAGAACAAAAGCTTCAAAATCTCTGCCCTGTGTCTGCAGAGTGGACTTGCTCTCTTCCAAAGCCAGAGGAAACCATTTTAAGTTCACAGACATTTACCGAAACAATTGTTTCGTTCATGTTCTTGCAGCTCCCTCTATGTCTTAAGAAACAAACATCATTTAAAGACAAGAACAGCCTTCAACACATGCCTACCATTTCCTCCAATAACTTGTAGGTTAGGGTACTTCTCCTTAATATATTTTATCATATTGATCTGGAAGATGGAGTTCCCCTGAGAGGAATCCTGTAACAGAAAGAAAATAAATTCAACCAGAATTTTTTCAAAAGATTACAAATACAATTCCAGAGAAGCCTCAGATCTTCACTCTGCTTACTGGGGCCTCTGCTAAGCTGGCTAACTGGGAAAAGTGACTCCCCAAATCAAGCACAGAACCAGAGGAGAAGGTGCTGCAAATACAGGCAGTGTCAGCAGTGCCTGAGAGCTTGCAGGCCAGGACAGGCAAAGCAGAGCAGCTCTGGGTTGACCATGGCTGAACACCAGGCAGTGAAGAGAATAACACAGTAATAAACACCAAACGGTTGATGAGAAACTGTAAGAAGCCAAACACTCAAAACTAGCTAGGAATGTCAGAGAGAATGGCAGCAGGTTGCAAGAAGCATTTGCAGAAGACTCTGCACTGACTGTGTTTCTCTTCTCAGCATTCAGATGCACCCTACACACTCCCTTGAGGCCAAAAAAGTTCCCAGGCAAGAGGAATCCCTCTTACTTGAGGTCTCCAATCTGAACAAGATTGAGAGGTCAACAAACTGCCGCATTCTAACACAAAAGAGCCTGTCATGGAGACAAAAGTGCCACGCTGCTGCCCCCCTGTCAGAGAGATTAATTCAAACCAGATCCTCAGCCCACCCAAACCCCCCAGGCCAGAGTGATGGTTGCTCACCAGCACCACCACATCCACACCAGCCTGCACCAGGAGGTCCAGCCGGTACTTGTCATCTTCATGGGTCCCAATAGCAGCACCACAGAGCAGCTGCTTCTTGGAATCCTTAGAAGCCAGAGGGTAGTCCCGGTTTTTCTTGAGGTCAGTGCGGGCAATTATAGCCACCAGTTCGTCATCTTCATTAACAATTGGCAGCTTGCCTTGGAACAAACAGAAAGAACATCACTGCAGATGTCTGCAGGAGACAGACGTGAGCCCGGAGCAGCGCGGCAGAGCAGGAGCATCAGGCAGCAACCGGTACAAGGTGGAGACTCAAAGCAGTGTGTTATCTTGCTTGGCTATGGATGCCAGCAGCCCAGGCTCAGGAAAGACAGCAAGGAGTTTGCAGGACTGGAGAAAGGACTCGGTACCCTCACACCAACCACAGAACAAGTGCATCTTTTTTAATAATTAGATCTGCGGCACCAGGCTAAAAGCGAAACTACCAAACCTAACAGAGCTGAACTGAGGGCCAAAATGCAAAGGCCAGAGCAGAAAACTGAAGCCATGTGGCTGGGCAGCCAGGTGCTTGTCAGCTCCTGGGCTGCCAAGAATCCCTCAACTTCAAACAGATGTGAGATGGACACACACGAACCCTGTACCCTGGCAGAGGGCTTGGGCACTCTCTCCCCACTGTCCTCTCCTCGTGCTAGAATGCAGCCCTCCCATATCCCGGCCACACACGGGTGTGTGTGCACATGTTCACCCACTGCTGCTCCCAGCCCAGCAGCTCCATGGCTGTCCCTCCCATCACGGATGTTCTCAGATACCTTTTTTACTCCTCTGCAGAATTTCATTTGCTTCTTTCAACATGACGCCAGCTGGGGCCACAACAAGATCCTCCCGCTTTGTCATAATCTAGTGGGAGGGAGAAGATAAAAAGTCACAAGAACTCCTCTGCACTGATCTGAAAATACCCAGCCCCTCTGCCCACGTGAAACGCTCCGCAGCAGCCATGTGGGTGCTCCAGACAAAGGAGCCCACAGCACAGCAACACGCCTCCAGAAACACACAGGACCTGCCTCCAATGCTCTGTCCCCACGTGAGCACTGGCCCAGCAGTGTAATGGAAACAAGAGATGGCAGAGGGCTCCACAAGCTGG
The DNA here is from genome assembly GCF_020740795.1 of Apus apus. Lineage (NCBI taxonomy): Eukaryota > Metazoa > Chordata > Aves > Apodiformes > Apodidae > Apus > Apus apus. The sequence continues at coordinate 7,157,680 of NC_067290.1, forward strand.
GGGGGAGCACCTAGAAACAAGGGACAACCCTTAGATGACCCTTGGTTGGGATGGCACCCAAACAGCCTTCCCTTTTAGTAGAGCACAGGTAAATAAGGTCTGCAGACACCTCTGGAGTCCCAGGCTGTTCTGGCAGCCACACCAGCCCCAAGCTCATTTTCAGGCAGCACACAGGCCCCAGAAGGGCTCTGCTCAGAACAATCCCCTGCTGCTGCTGGCAAGGGGGCTGCTTCAACCCAAACCAACGCGCTTGCCCACGCTGACTCTGGACAGACAAGCACCAAAACACAGCGAAAAGGAAGTGGCAATGGACACAGGAACAGCTGATGTGGTGTCCAGAAAATAGGTCAGCCACTGGGAGAGCAGCCCAGAGGCAGTGAAATCTCCCCATCCTTGGAGGTGCAGACACAGCCCCACACAACCTGCTCCAGCTGAATGTGCCCTGAGCAGGAGGCTTGACAAGAGACCTCAAGGCCCCTCCCCACCCGCAGTGTTCTGTGCTCACAGTCTTCACGTGGGATGTTCTCATCAAAGGTTACTCACAAAGATAAGGCAAAGCTAAAAGGGAACATACTGACCCTCGGAAGAGGTAGATTAGTTGCACACAACAAAGAAAAGAAGGAATGCTTTAGTTATTTTTATGGTAAGACAGATGTTTTGCATCAGGAAAGAGGTTTACCCTGCCTGCATCTACCCAAAATCCTGTCTGTGACAGAATCCACATCTTAGGAGAAGCCTGAGGAATCACAGGCATATCCCAACACACTCCCTAAGCCTGCAGGATTCATGAGCTTCCCAAGCTACAGAAGACCTGTGTGTTTAAATGGATGGTAACAAATGGCTCAGGCCAGCTGGACGGGTAGTGGGGAGAGATCTAGGAGCCCATTCATCTCCTCAGCCTCACCTGGTGACAGAGGCAAGCATCAAACCCTGAGAGCAGCCAGCTTCCAGCTCTGCAGCACATGGGAAGGGTGAGAGGAGACTCTGATCTGGCTCCTCTGAATGGGACAGCATCACTTCCAAGGCCCATGTGCACTTCCATGACCTACTCCTGGTTTAAGATTCTTGTTACAGGTATTTATAGGCGATTTCAAACCAAACAGGGATGAGCATGTGATACCAGGTTTGGTCAGCAAGAGCTAAAAATAGCCCTGAGTGAAGAGCAGAGCCCGGCCGAGCGGCAGCGGCGGTGTAACCTGACAGTGCCCGGGAGCTACGGTTACACAGCTCCTGGAACAGGAATGCCAGAACTGACAGGGACTGGCATCATGGACAACGTCCTCCTGTACCTGGGGAGTTTCACAGCACAGCACAAGGAGGGCCAGGCTGCCAGTCTCCAGGTGCAGGGGGTTATTTTAAAGAGCAAGTAGCTCTGATGCAGCACTCAGGGAAGGGAAGGGCAGTCCGGGAAAGGCAGAGCGGAACTCGGAGGGCTGGCTGGGCAGGATGCAGCTGCTGCTGCCCTCACCAACACGCTACGTGGGACCACAGCAGCGGCCAGGAGCACCAGGAATTCATGCCTGATTCAGGGGAGAGCACCAGCTGTGGAGAGGACAGCTTCCACACCACATGGAAAGGTAAGCAAGCAGGAGCCACGTGGACACCAACTGCACAGCCACTCCCTGGCATCTGCACTGCAGGAACCCCAGAGAGTGTCAATGGATGAGACACCCCGCCCGGAAATACAGCTAAAGACAGACCTGCAGAGCTAACGTGGAGCTGCTCCCTCCTGCTGGCACAGCATCCTCACAGCTCACCTTGCTCCTCCTCACCAGCCACACAGCTTCCTCACACGACACTCATCCCCCAGCTGCTCCCGAGCCCATCTCACCTCGCCGAGGGGCAAGTCGTGCTCTGACTCTTTCAGGAAATCAATATCTCGAGACGAAATGATCCCGACCAGCTTGCCCCCCATCTTCCCATTGTCCGTGATGGGAATCCCACAGAATCCGTGACGAGCTTTTGCTTCAAACACATCTCTCACCCGGTCGTTGGGGCTCAGCACCACGGGGTCTGTGATGAATCCTTGCTCATATTTCTGAAAAGCAGCAGATTCAGCAGGCAGGGTAAGCGGCAGCGCCAGAGCCAGCAGAAGCTGGACACGTGCCTGGTGGTCACTGCGGCTACTCACAAAGCTCTGCAGCCACCCGACCTGGCCATGTGCTCACCAACAGGGTGACTCCCAAACCAGCACCAAGGCTCACCCAAGGGGCGTTAGAGTCCTGACATTCTAACCATTTTTTCTGAAACTACGGGGAATACACCCACCCCAGGAGGCCTGGCGGTCCTCAGATCCCAAGCTGCAGGCGGGACAGTGGCTACCACACGACAGTGCAGGCCCACTGAAGTGCTGTGAAGCACCCAGAGCTGACACGCTGTCACAGCTCCAGGGCCGAGCCCCGCTGCCCACCCCACCACGTGCCAGCCACTCACCTTCACCTTCCGCACTTCGTTGGCCTGGAACTCCGGGGTGCAGTTGTGGTGGATGAACCCGATTCCCCCGGTCAGCTGTAACACAGAGGCAGCTGTAAGGTGCTGCAAAGCCGCTGCAAAGAGGCTGCAAAGCTGCCCCCGGCCCTTCCCCGGGCACGGAGCTGGGCCCCCCAGCCCTGGGAGCCGGTGCCCCCGCCTCGGGGGCTGCCGCGGGGCTGCGGGGGTCTCCGCCGTGCTGAGGGGACCCCGGGGCAGGGAGCCCCGGCCGCGCCGCGGGGCCGCACTCACCGCCATGGCGATGGCCATGCTGGCCTCGGTGACCGTGTCCATGGGAGAGGAGACCAGCGGGGTTTTCAGGGTGATCCTTTTGGTCAGCGCCGAGGTCAAGTCCTGGCGGGGGAGCGGGCGCGGGGTGAGCGGCGGCCCCGGCCCCGGCCCGGCCCCCGGCCCGCTCCCCCGCCACTCACCACCTGGTCCGCCGTGAAGTCGATGTACCCAGGGAGAATGAGGAAGTCACTGAGGGGTTAACGAGGGGAGAGGCGTCAGCGACCGGACCGGACCGGACCAGACCGCCCCGGCCCCGCACCGCACCCCGCGCCGGGCCCCGCACCCCGCGCCAGCCCCACTCACTTGTAGGTGAGCCCATCGCCGCAGCTGAAGAGCTGCTGCGCCGTCAGCCCGTCGTCGGGCACGTAGCCGGTGCCGCCGCTGATCAGATAGTCCGCCATGGCGCCGGGCCCCGCGTGCCCGCCGCGCCGCCCCGCCCCGCCCCGCGCGCTCCCGCGCGCCCCCCGATGGCGGCCGCCAGGGCTCAGGCGGCGCCCGGCCCAGCGAGACGAGCCGCCCGGAGCGGGCGGCAGGAGGGGCCGGCATCGCCCCCTGCCGCCCGGGAGGGCACCGGGCGCCCGCCCGTCCCGCCCCAGCTCCGGAGCGGCGGGGCCGGCCCGGCGCTGCCCGGTGGCCGCGGGGCCCCGCACCGGGGCCGGGGCTGCGGGCACGGGGGGCGCGGCCGCTCTCCGCCACGGGCACTGCCGCCTGCCCGCGGCCCAGCGACCGGAGGGGCTTCACGGTCAGCGGCCCCGTGAATGGTCGGCCCGGTGGAACGGGGCCAGCGCGGGCGTCACGGGGCACAACGGGCTTCTCTTTGTTCGGCTGAGCGGCTCAACGTGCGGGAAGGGCGCAGCGAGGAGGGCGCTGGGCTCCGGTGCCGCCCGGCGCAGCCTGCGTCCCGCCCGGTGTGACCGGTGCCTGGAGAGGGGCCCAAAACAGCCGGGGGGGGAGGGGGGGGTGACCCGCACAGAGGGACACGGGCCAGGTTCGACACTGAATATTCCAGCGGGTTCAGCAAAGGCGAGAAGGTGCTTGCTGGAGCTGCGGTGGGTGCGGGGCAGGGCAGCGGCAGCGGCAGCCGCGCCAGTGCCCGCGGGGAGCGCGGGAGGCGGCGGCACCGGGACCGTCTGCGAAGCGGAGGGGAACGGAGGCGCCGAGGCGTGCGGGGATCGCGCCGAGGCAGCGGCTCTGCTGGGGAGGTCTGAGGGGATCCCAGCTGGAGCGGGGAAGGCTGCAGAGAAGCGGGTACGGTGCCTGCGGGAGAGGAACGGGCACCAGCACAGCTCTGCCGCAGGGGAGGTGCGGGAACCAGCCCTCAGCTGCTTCCAGGCTGAGATGTCCCTCTCCCTGCAGACCCACCTGGGCGTCAGGAACAAGATGCTGTACCGTGGGACACAGAACAAGCTCCTCTGATGGCTGGCTCATCATGATGTACTGAATCTGGCCTCAGCACTGGAAAAATGAGACCACCAGACTCCTCGCTCTGGTCTTGTACGACGGGCTCTCCCAGGCAAACCACCATCTAACACTACCTTCAGGGAACTAGAGCATGGTGCTGCTGTACCTTCAACTCTCTTACTGCTGTAGACTAAATCCCTGTCCAAAGATCAGCAAGTAGCTGTAAGAAAATGAGTTCCTTCTGTTACCCAGCTCCAGGACACAGGAAACATGAACAGTAACATCTGTGCAGGTCTCCCCAAACACTCGGAAGCCATCACGCGCTGCGAGGTCTGTCAGTCAAGTTGAAACTCTAGTCTGGATGAACATGTTTTTGTCTGAGTCAGGTTCTCTGAAAGACCAGTTAAGCTCAGCCTCAATCGATGCCAATGTTGACTTTTACACAGGAGGGTGAAAAAGCCCCCAGACGAGTGAGCCAGACCACAAACAGGAGGACCCTTGGGTGGCTGGTTTGGTCTCAGCAGCAGTAACCCACACAGAACAGAGGTTGCATTGGCTAAGTTATAATGACTTCCCATCAGAGGGTTTCATTTGCAGCAGGAAAGGCAGGCACCTGCCCCAGCACAGGGATGTTCCCCTGCCCCAGGGAGGGGATGCCTGGCTTCCAGGGGCTCTCAGGTAACTCAGAACAGGCAGCCCCTGTGTAGCCAAGCGCCAGCAACAAGGAGCCACGATGCCACTTGAAAATTCATGCCAACAGACTGGTACCAATTCTGCTGCCAGTGAATGCCAACACCAACACCATCTCCTCCCTCCAGCCACGTGTTAACAGCACTGCTTGTTGTGCTACATTCAGACCTTTCACAAGGTTCCCATTCCTGCTCCCTGACAGTCTGCTATAAAAGATCGCATTTCACCCTGGTTTTACTTCCTTACATAATTCCTGGGTCAATTCTCAGCTAAGAGTTGATGTGACACCGATTTCCCATTGTTTGCACTTGGGGTGGGCTAGGGAGCTACAAGAAAAGCCCCGTCCTTTGCAGTAAATAAAGCCCCTCCAGCAGTAACCCGCAAGGACACCCAGATACTCATCCCAGGGGCAGGGTTCCGACGAGCGAGGGAAAACACCCACAAAGGACACGCCCTCTCGACTCGGCAGTACCTGTCACGGGAGCAGCAACAGGGGAGGCACCGTGCCAGGCCAAGATCAGCTACACAGGACTCTCTACCCTTTACTTTAACCAAGAACAGGGCTCACCAAGGGTTGCTGAGCCTACCTGGGAGGCACACGCACTCCCAGGCACAGCAGTGAACAGGCAAGGCAGCTTGTGTTCCAGGGGAAACACCAGGCAAAGTCTAATGGTTCCCAAAAAGACTACAACAAAAGGCTGCAGGGAAAAAAACATTTTATTTCCAAGCAGATTACAAAGAGCAGAGAATATAAGAGTAAAATTAAATTAAAAAAATAGTTGAGTGCATCTCTTTAAAATGATTTGTAGTGTGAGTTACTCACGGGGCAAAGCTACTGGAGAGTTCTGAAGGTCACTTTGCAGGATGCCAATCACATGTGCTGTTTAGACCAGGGTCAACACGGGAGGGACAGACAAGACGTATTTTGCATATAGGCTGCACACTCATTACCAAGCGAGGCTCTGGGCTGCAAGGGCACCCTGCCTTTCCAAGACATCCCCTCCACCTTGTTCTCTCCTGCAGTTCCCTCTCAAGTTCTAGACACGGTTTATTGCTGCTGTGAGTTCCATCTGCCTCCCCATCCTGATGGGCTCAAACAGTCACGCAGAAGCAGGCAAACGTGGCTGCCATGCGCGAGGTTACACGGGGAAAGCGACTGCAGCAGCAGGAGCTGAGCTGCAGCCATGCCACAGAGGGAAGTGACAACTAGGGGACACAGCAATTGCTTCAGAGGCTTTGGGGCAGCATGGCAGTGAGAATTCTGGAAGAAGATTTGAGATGCTCCTTATGGCAGGAAGATGCTCAAGCTGAGAAGGGCTCTTTTCTATGCATTGGCACCGGTGAAAGGGAACAGGCTGAAATGTCAGGATAAGGTACATTCCCTGTAGTATTTGAGAGGAGCAGCCCCAGCAAGAAGATGGGGAGAAAAGCCCTGTCTAAGGTGGAAGACATCTTCTATTCCACTTTAACAGTGATTTAAAGAGTCCAGACACCAACTGTAAGTAAGTCACTATTCAACTTGGAAGAGAATGCAGTCTGGTTGGACCGTACAGAGCCACTCAGCTTCCAGCAGCACTCAGACCAACAAGAGGATGAGCAACTAGAGTATCAGCAAGTTCTTCACCTCGTGCATGCTCAGAGGGCTCTCTTCTACCACTTTTGGATCTGTTCTATTCACAGCACAGGAGGTGTGAAGGTGGCCTGATCCATTCTACACACACCAAGGCAGAAAGTGGCCCTGGTGCAGTCAAGAACAAAACTGTCTTAATTTCTGCCCAAGGAGCAACAGCGCATAAGAGGATTCTAATTTAAGGATCAGATCAGGTCTTTCCTCATCAGTCCAAGGCAGAATAGTTCAGGAATTACTTTGGACCTTGTCTCCCATCTAAAATCCAGGAGCTCCCTAGGGTGAAGCAGCCAACAGAGGAGGGCCCTGTTAAGGTATTTAGGCTGTTCCTGTTACTCACCACTGCAGTGAGGAGTGTAGAGCCACTCTCCAGTCTGCCCTCCCCTGCTTCAGCCAGCACCACTTAGAGGAAATGCTTCAACTCTTGAAAGTAAACAAAAATCTCACCGTGCCATGGGCAAGTGTCTTAAGATGCTACAAGTTTCCTTAGGAAAGCAACATCTTGGCATCAAGAGATAGGACAAGACACGAGTTTCAAGTCAGAATGGGAGGTCCCTTAGAGTAGTCAGTCAGGCTCTGCTTTCTATGGTTCCTTTCACACCACAGAGACAAGATGGGCACAATTTGAAACCAACAATGCAGGGTCTCTAGCTTGACTTTTCCCAGCTTTTTTTTATGTAGAGACAGATGCATTTCCAGCCTGCCTCACACAAGGCACAGGGCAGGGAGAGTTCTCATTGACAGACACAGGAGCACAAGAGCCACCAGCAGTTTGGCACTCTCAGAGCTGAGGGGAAATGCCCTTTAAGCTGCAGTCAAGCTAGTTATAGGAAAGTGTTAAAAAGCTATTTTACATCATGTTGGACTGGGAACGCTTCCCAGAACTTGGATAGCAACCCTAAGCCACAGCACTCTTCTGTGCTAATCCATGCACATGTCTTCCTATGAGCCCCTAAAAGGGAGCAGATCGTGTTCTTCACTATCAAAGAACACAGTACTTATGCTCAAGAAATACTGTACCTTTTAAAACTAGCTCCAGAGAGCCAGACTAGAAGCCAGGTCCAGAAACAGAATCCTTAAATCACAGTATATCGATTGTCTCTAAAAATAGGGAATGGAGTTAACACTGTGGACACTGTGATGAGACAGTACAGAACAGTACAGCAGTCCACTTCTGTGTCAGCAAATCCCTCTCCTATGTACATCCAAACAATGAGAAAATCATGGAAACACTTCAGTCTGTCAGGACAGAACCAATCATCAGGAGATCTCTATAGCTCACTGCGTGCCAGGTTCCCCCACTCTGAAGTGGTACAGTCCAAGATTAAGGAGAACTCTTCCTCTGCAAAGAGTTTAGATCATCCTTCAGTTGAGGGTAGTAAGGGAAGCGCACCATCTAGAGTTTTAAGGTAACATGGAATTCTGTTTCCCCAGAAAGCTCAGGTGAAGCAGCTGTTCACCCCTCACCTGGAACTGCCCTAATATTCTGTCAAGTTATTGCAGCTTCTGGCAATTTTTAGAGTAGGAGGTGGCTCCCAGAGCCACCTAATGAGGTGATGTGTACACTGGGGATCTGGCAGATGAATTCAACACTCACTGCACTTCAGATGGAGGCAAACAAAGTAGCAGGCATATGCTGAGGTGCAGAGGCAGCCTGGAAGCCAGATTCCCATGCAGTGCTCCAGAGCACTGGGACTCTAGCACAGGTGTCTACAGTTTCTCTCACATTTTTGCAACTTAGTTCAGAAGACAGGACAAATTGCCCCAAAGAATGGGAAATCCACCCTGTGCAGGCCTCTCAGGCATCCCAAGCAACAAGCACACTCAACTGCTTGGAGCGGTGGGAGCTGCCCCATACCATATCCTTAAATACTTCAATTATGGCCAGAAATAGACATTTCACTCACTAAGATATGGCAGAGTGATCCCAGGCTGTGGACAGCTGCAGTGGTACTGGTGATCCCAACAACCTCCCCACCAGGGGCAACAGCTGGGTCCCAAGGGTTGAGCTAAGGGTGCATGTTGCCAGCACTACATACCACCCAGGCACCATATTCCCAACTCACCCACTGGGATCTGGGCACCAATCCTGGCCTGTTTACCCCTAGTGTAACTGAGGGCAGACACTGAGCTAGGAGCCTACTTCAGAGTGCAGGTATTAGAGAACAACCTCACCTCTAAGCACCTTTTCAAGCACAGAGTCCTATACAGGGAACAAACTCCTACTGACAATCACCTCAAGCACATCTGCTTCCTCATGAACACCAACATGAAGCATCAGCGACCTGAAGTCTCTCTAAGCCCACACACCTCAACACTGATCAGAGCACCAAGGCAGGGAACATGATGCCTGCTCTCACCATTTGCACTGTGCACAACCAACAGAGAGGGCACACCTTCCTTCTCAATACAGACAGGTGCTGGTCAACAGAAGCTTCAGCAGATTTGCTTGCCTGTACACAAGTTTAAGTTCTTTTACTGTAATATATATTTCAATGTATCTCTATGTATTTTGGAATAGGGAAGGGACTTGAGATGGTGAAGCAGGGAAGACAAGCTCAAGGAACAGAGTCATCTCTCTTCATCCAAGAAGCTGGTGACACAAACAAGCCTGGCTGTTGATCTCCCATTTCAAGCACGGTTGGCTACCCACTGACTTCAAAAGAGCTGACTACTGCTAACCATACAAAATACAGCAACCATTCAAGATGCAGCAAGGCAAGGCTACAGGGCTGGGGCTTATGATCATGAACGATGGCAGAAGCTACAGAGCTGTGTTAAAAACTGTGAAAAGGCTGTTAAATGGCAGGAGTAAGCCATGTGCTGCTCCTGGAAGGCCTTTTCTCTCCAGCACCCCTCCATCATGCCGTTGGTGTGATGCGTTGGTGAAAGTGGGGAGAGGAGGACTTGCCTAGGGGTGAAGCCTCACAGGCTGGCTACAGAACATTAAGACAGTCTGATCTGGTCTCACAGATCCCATGTTCCTAGCCTGACACTGAGCTTCCATCAGCAAGCAGACATTCCGATCCTTCAACAGAAGTTAATCCCCTTCTACCTTCCTAATGTGTAGGGGTGAAAGAAGTCCAGCGGAGTCAAGCTGGAACGCACAAACAGGGATGAAAACAACTGGTTTGCATACTGATCTTTGTATCATGACCCTCCCCACCCTCACAGCTCACTCTTCCCCAAATAAAGACACATTGTTCAATGGCATGTTGAAAAGACGTGCTCGTCATTCTTAATAAACAACTAGAGTAAGAATACATAAGAGAAACAGGGTGGTATCTTTATATGATACACAAGTGTATGTTACAAGAATTCCATCAGGCACAGGAGCCTCAAGGTTTAAGGCCTCAACGTTAGGCCAAAAAAAAAAAAAAAAAAAAGAAGTGTGGTAAAGTTTGTACTTTTAACATCTAAAAATGTCACTTAAAGGTCTGAATAGAAATTGTTGGTTTGTGGTTTTGTTTTGTTTTTTTATAAATCACAACTGCAGTTCACTCTCTCCGGTTCCTTCCAAGATAACAGCAAATTAATGTCCAAGCACAAGAAAAGAAGATGCCTGCCTCTCCTCCACTGGCTGAGCAGGTCCATCCATCATTCTGTGCCCTCTAGGCTGCACGTGCTCCAAGGAGACAGAGGCCCCAGCCATCCAGGCCAATCCTGTAGTTCATGTTTTCTACATCATAAAAAAAACAAACCAGAGTCAACCAGCAGCTTTCCACAGCTCCCAGCTTGCAGGGGATATGCAGCCTCCAATGGTTCCAACAGTTTGGCGTGTTGGGTAGGATACACAATGGGTAGGTTTTCCTTTAGATTCTTTTAAAGAGAAGAAGCCTAAAAGGGCTTCATAACTACACCAATAAAAAAAAAAAACCAAACCAAAAACTTAGGCATCTCCTTTAGTGTAAAAGTCTGTACAATTTATCTTTGCTTGTCCCTCCCCCATCACCCCTCCCCACCCTTTCTGAGCCAAGAAGGATGCCTTAGTGCATGGTGCTGGCATTAGCCACGGCAAGAGCTTCCTGAATCTCTCGTATCACCAGGATCCGGGTGAGCATCTGCTCCATCTGCTCTCTGCTGATCGGCTGGATGGAATACCAGATAGGGCTGTTGGGGGCCACCACCGGCTCCGGTGTCAAGTAAAACGTGTCATTCCGGCCTTTCACACTCTGGGGGCTGCATAAGGAAGATCAGAAATAACCAGGCTAACAGAATGTCCTGGGAGGGAGAGACCACCACTGTCCTCACCCCAAGCTTCCCAAATCCTGACAGCAAACATCTGGCTGATGAGACACAAAGGGGTGGAGTTACACGTAAGGGCAACAGTGGCCCCAAAGATATTAGGCAATGCCGACGTTAAAAAGCCATGGTGACAACTACAGGAAAGCAACTTTTATTTTACACTGGTAAGTCTAACACACACGTGGCTTTAGGGGTCTTTCAGAGTGAAGCAAGGATGGGGTATTTTCACATCCAGGCTAGCTGCAGCCTTTACCATGCAGAGGGACATCTAAAGTAATTGTCAGAATCATCTTTAGAGGCGAGTCCTTTGAGGATCCCTCCAACGTCCACAGCAAGTCCTCATTTTTGTTTAGAAGCCCATTTGAATAGGACCCTAACCTCATCTCAAGTAGAGGATGCCTCCAGATGACTTGCTTGCAAGTCACAGGCAGAACAACACGCTGATGCCACCACCCAGAGTGGGCATGAGATCAAGAACAGCCAGTTCACAAATCAGGATTTGTCTCTTTAAATGCCACAGAAGTTCAGCTTCTGTCCCATCAAAGTAAGGCCCACCCTCTCACATCAACAGCCCTCCCCGTTTAAGTAAATTTATGCAAAAGTAGAAACTGTGCCAGCAATAAAACACAGCCCCAAAAACTAGGACAGCTACAAGATGCAGCTTGGCAGTCACAGAAGACAAGCAACCACACACACGAACAAGAGCTCTCACCATTTGAAGAGGTAGAAGTCATACAGCTTTATGGGACACCTCAGGGGGTTCTCTGGATTCTCAGTCTGCTCTGCATACATGTCATCTGTAACTACAAACCAGCACCCCAGAAGTCTGTCAGGCACTGTACAAGCACAGCAAACTGAGCAGTGCCATGCAGCCTGGGCACTCTCAAGCACCGTGTCACCGTGCCAGAGGTGGCGGGAGACAAGAGGCACAGGCACCTGGTTGTGAAGCTCAGAGCATGACATGGAGTGCTCACTTTATCCCAAGGCTACTCAACAACAAAACCCACCCACACCCTTCTTTCCATTTCTCCTTTACCTGTGTCCAAAATGAGAAAAATCTCATGATTGAGACTGCAATGCCTCAGCTAAATCCTGGGTCTGTGCTTTTAAGAGGACAGATTGTACTTACACATGGATTCTATATGGGTTCACATGTGCCAAGGTAAGAGAAGCCCTCCCAAACATGTTTCTCCCTCTGTTCATAAGCACTTACACCAAATAGCCCCCTTGCCCTTAAAAAAAAAAAAAGAGCTATCTCTGGCTTTTGCTGAGTCCTACATGCCTCAGGTAAGGTATGTCCCCAGGCTTTTTACTAGAAGGCACTAAGCTCTCTCGGACAGAACACACAGAAAACTCAAGCTGCTAGGCTAAAAGTTTAGGTTCTCATGGCCCTACCTGCAGACATCTCTCCAGGTTCAGCCACTTCCTTCAAGCCCAGTAAGTAAATATTCCCAGAGAAAACTCCCAGACACTACCTTTCTGTCCTGTCTGGTGTGCACCAGGAGCCTTCAGATAGCGGATACTCGTGCTTTTATCCTTGGGATTAGAAGGGTTCTTCTTGGTCTGCCTCAACACCTTGGAGAAGGCCAGCTTCATGTGCTGGTCTACTGTTTTCAACTGGAAGTATCTGAGCAGCAAGAAGAGAACAAAGGACACTGAGAGGCAAGTAAAGGATATAGTCACAGCAGTCAGGCAGTTACCTTTACTCATTGTGAGGCAGCTGAAGCTCAGACCAACATGGGGTCAGAGACTGTTCAAGCAGTGAAGCAAGAGTCACAAGTTCAGCTCCCCCTCTGCTCACTCATCTCCTTTTGTCCTGCATCTTAGCCCAGTGGGGCTGCAAGAGGGCTGTGTGCAACCACTCACAGAATCACAGAATTCAAACCCCGTGATTTTACCCTAGAGCAGCAGTTTCCTACCAACCCTGTCAGTGCTTTTGAAGTTTTTATTCCCCAAGACCCAAGTACTTACTTTGTATTAAAAAACATCAGTGTAGTGAGCAAGGTGGAAGGGGAGTGAGCTCCAAGCTGCTTACACTCCCACAGCATCTCTTCTGTTACATGACTGGAGAGGACATAACCTGCAAGAATCAGAAGTCAGCATCATGCCAGGAGACAGTCACAACAGAAACACAGGCAGCATTTTATAGCCTGTTAGTACTGGACAACATACAGAACTTAAGGGGAGGAGATCCTCACTGATCTCAAGCTTCACTACTACGAAATTCACTTTTTAAATAGCAGATACAGTTAGGAAACACTTGTATACATACATCAACCTCTCATTGCAGAGAATGTGCTTCTGCAACACGCCCATACAGCCCAACCCAGGGAGAAATAAATATGTACTTAAACAGCTTTTAATTAATGGCTCAACTCCAATGCAGATGCTCCTAATCCAATACCAGGCAAGAGAAGGCAGGCCAGTGTAACAAATCAGCTCATGGCCCTGCACACAGCTTTAGTCAGCACACAGTGCCAACTGATGTATTTGGACACATGAGTAATCCTTTGATTCTCAGGGTTTTTTTTTTCCTTTGTGTGGAGAGAAATACTATACTCCAAATACACAGATAAACAGAAAAACAGACAGTAGAATGAACTCTGGGGCTTGTGGAATGACAAAGCACAGATCAAACAGCCAGAGTAAAAAAAAATAAAAATATTTCAAAACTCATGAGGCTACTTAGCCATCTAGCCTGTAACATCAGCTACCTTTGTCAACACGAGCAATAGCTTCTTCACTGACACCTAATCAGATCAAAGGGAATTAATTAATGAGAAACCAGGTTTCTGTGCTCAGAAAATGCAATTTTTAATCTAGTTCTCATACACAGCTCAGCCAAAATCTGTCTTTTCTGGAACTGCACCCCTCCACTCCCACCCCAGCTCTTTTGTCTTCATCTTCTAAAGGCAGGGCTGAGTTGCATTTGGTTGCAGCACTCTAATCACACACTGTTTTTTCCTTCGACACTTAGTTGGTCCTGCAGACCGTGTCCATCTGGCCACAAGGTAACATGACACTGTTCTATTATCTCCCAGGGTAACAATACATATTAGAAGCAAGATGTGTTCTTACATCATTCCTCATACTTCAGATGAGAAAGGTTCATTCAGATCAAGGATCAGCTGGCTCCCAAGCGAGCCAATCTCATGACAGCACGAAGACCCAACAAGCTGCTTTCTGACAGGTGCCAAGCAGCAGACATTATTCTGAACAACAATCAGGGGTAGAGTCTGACATGTGCAATAACTCCAGCATTCACTGCAGATGCAACATTTTTCTCCCTGACCACTATGAGCTGCCCTAGGGACAGTAAGGACTTTGAAAGGGTTTCTATTTGGACAACACTCGTGCTGTAGTTCAGTTTAAACATTCCAAACTCTGGAAAGCTTTTAAGTTCTTCTATGAAAGTTCTTACCAAGAGGGGAAACACGGGGCTGTACGTCCTTGAGGACTTCATGCAGCCATTCAGTGAACCGAATGTAGTAGAGGTCTGAGAAGATGTCATCTACTCGGCCATTTTCAAAGAGATACTGTAAGAGATTCACACCACAGTCCAGGACAGTGCTAGGAAGTATATTCCTCAGACCAGACCTTATCCTAAGACCCTGTGTACCCAGTTCATCAATCATTTTACAGCACAGCACAGCACTGAAGACCAACACATTCTACTTAAGAATGCAGACCCCTGCACCAAGGTCAGCACAGGGTAGGTAAACTCAGTTACTATCATAGGTGTGCCAAGAGAGAAAGACAAAATCATCTTAGAAAGTAAAGCTAGTTGGATTTCACCTTTTATTTCAGGTGCATTCACTGCAAATTATTCCACATGACTGTCCTTTGGACACTGCTTTTTCAGTTTAAGGGAGAGAGAAGCTCAATTGTCCTAGCAGAGTTTAGCTCTGCTCCTGCAGCTCTTCCAGAAAGCATGCCAGTACTACCAGCTCAGACTTCTCACACCACACAAAGCTAAATTCTTGCCTGTTAGAGCTTCAACTAGATGAAGTTTTGACATTGGCAGCTTCGTAAATCATCATCCAACCCTCCTCCCCCTGCCAGAAAATCTGAAAGGATTTATTATTTTCACCATGATTTTGAACTCAGTTATTAACAATTCTTTACAAACTTAACTCAGTAGGTGAAAGCATTGCTGTGCACTAATTGCATTTAATCTGGGTTGTTGGGGTTTTTTTCAGTCAGGAGACCTTTCTCTTACAAAATTGTTGGGAAGCTTAATAGAAGCCACAGTTTCTATTTTCTTAAGAGAATCCTTCCTATAGATGCTGACAACATGCATGGCTCTGCTGCACAGAGAGCTGTCCTCCCCCTACCTTCTGAATGCACAGGAAAATATAGTAGAGCACGTCTGGATCATAGGGTTCACCATCACCATTTCGAGCTTCTCGTGTCATTAAGCATAGACCATAATTCAGCTCAGCCACAGCTGAAGAGATGAGATCTTCCTGGAACCTCAGCAGCTGACGCCCTGGAAAAAATAAAACAAAGCCATATTATTTAAGCCATAATGCCATATTATTTCCCAATCTTTCAGGAATAATTTCCCACATCTCCAGCTTTGCCACTCTATCTGGTAGGCCCAGCACTACCTCATTGTCCCAGTATAATAAAGAAAGCTGACATAAATAAAGACCTTAGGTTGTAAGATCTACTAAAAGATAAATAGGCAAGAATCTGACAGGAAGACTCTCAGCTCTGCTAACTGCATGACTATTGTCACCTCCTGCCATGTCCACAATGAAATGCTGCCCTGCAGCAACAGGAAAACAGCAATCCCATGAAAGCTCTTACCAGTTTGGCTGGCATTTACAGCCAGTTTGTTTGTCCAGGCACCACAGGTGTATGGTGCCCTTTGCTGCTGCTACCAGCCTAGGTGCTCAAGTCAGCTCAGCACTGAGCTAATACCTCCCCTGGAACATGTCTGTGGCAGCAGGGGCATGAAATAATAACTAGTACTGCAGAGTAAATCAAAGCTTAAATTTAAAAACCATCACTGGTTAAACAAAGGTGTTTTCCATAGCAGTAGACAGCTAACATTTTAGTCATTCCTAATCCCACTTGAAAGGAAAGAAAGGCTGCGTTGTCATGACACATACTTCCAATAGGTGCTAGCCTATTTTGGGCTTCTTTTTCTAGCTCTGCATTCTTGGTCTGTGCCCAGCTTTTCCACACTTCAAGGCCTTCTTCTGGCTTCAGAGAGTTTGGAAGTAGAAGTTCAGGTGAAGTCTGTGGCTGTGGCTGTGGTTCCACTTCAGCAACCTGAACAGTTTGAGCCTATGGAGGGAAAACATTGCAGTTTATGTATGCACTTTGATATGTAACAATAACACAACAATAATGACAACAAATCCAAGCAATGCAGAACTACCTCTAGCCCCAGGATATCAGCCTTTTGCAACACTCCTCCCTTAATAAGAACTTAATCCAAGGAAATCTTTTGCTGTTTAACCTGAATCGTTGCTTGCAAAGGAGTACTGGACTCTCCAAGAACACTTGTAGTGTGAATGGGCATAGCTTTAACCCCTCTAGCAAGTCCATGCAACTTGTAATTGGAGGCATTTATAAGTCCTGCAGAACACCACAGGACACCCAGCAGCCACAAGCTGTTCTTGCTGCAATGCCATTGAGAAGCCAGCCAGTACCTTCAAAGGCAAAGTTCTTCATGGGGCTAAAGTCCTCTCAACAACAGACTTCTGGTCTGCTCTTGACTGAAACTGGTGACTGTTGATTCTGAAGCCCTATTTGCTTCGATGCACTTCTCTTGGCTTCAGGTAACTTGTCACCCTGAACCACCACGAAACCATCTCACTACAAAATGAGTGTCCCAAGCCCCTTGCAGACAGAGCCTTGGGACAGGGAAGCTAGAGAGACTGCCAGCCCCTTGCAGGGAAGAACAGCGAGGTGCCATCAGCTTTACTAACTCCAGTGGCTCCAAACCTGGACTGCTCTGAGCAAGGCCTGGGTACACTCTGGGTACACTGCTGCTGTCCCTCCCCACCCTTGCCCATCAAGGGCAGGCTCTCCTCATCATTCAGGAGATCCCAGGCAGACAGAATAAATATACTCTGTTCTTATTGTCAACAGCTGCTAAGATTAATTCATTTGTAAGAGGTATAAAGTAATAACAGACTAGAGCACCAGCATCAAAATATTAATTCAGTTGCAATGAAATGCTCTCCAACTACCAAATACTGCTAATGCAGACTAGCTACTGTTCTGTGAAGAGCTACCCTCTGACCCACTAGAGACCTAAGAGGTCTCCACACCCTTTGGACGTTTACTTCGTAGCAGGACCTTAAGTCACCAAGACTTACTACCTCAAACTGAAACTTATTTTACAGCCAATGGATGGCACCTCTCCAGAAAGAGCAGTGAGGCTTCCAGCTGCACTCACACTGTGTTCTTCACTACATCTTCTCAATCCCATGCCAGAGTCTCACGGCTACCTCAATTAAGGAGATTAACTTGAAGCTTTACAGCCCATAGTCAAATTTTCATTGGCTCCCTGAACGTGACAGAGACAGCAATTCTTACAGCAAAACAGTTTTTGCTTTCTTCTTCTTAAGAGTTACTCCTAAAAGCACAGCTTTGTTATAACAAACTAACTCTTCCTTTCACACATGTCAATCATCAGTGAAAGTTGCTCTCACAGTAGTAGAGACCACAATGAAAATGGCACAGAGACCTCAGTGACACCTGTACCTTACTTAGGATACTAAAAAAACTGCTGAAGCCTGCAAGAGTCTCAGACTGGAGCTTTCTGACTGCCTCTGGTTGTTTTTTTCTTTTTTTTTTTCATCAGCTCCTAAATAGTTCTTTGCTTATCAGCCCCTGCATCCCCAGCAGCACCTACCACAGCTGCAGAAGGAGACAAAGACTGAAAGGGCCCAGCTTTTATCAAAGCAGATGGTGACAAAATTTAAGCTGTGAATCAAGCCTCTGCCCTAAATAGGACAGGAGTCCAAGGATGAAATGACACCTTGCCTTTGTAGGAGCTAGGACTGAGCCTCTGCTCTCCTCTGAAGTGCTGCCCCATTCCTCCCCAGAAGAGCAGGAAGTTTTCCAGAGCCAACCAAACCCATCAGCCCAACCCAAGGACAATCTTCTGCCCTGACCTCAAAGACACCTTGTCCAGTGTGAAGGCAGGCATGCAGGCTGGGCTGGCATTTGCTTTCTATCTTAGATTTTTCACAAATACAGCAAAATAGCTGCAACTTGCCCAGATCCCACAGCAGCATGATGCCAGAGGACAGCGTGGGGCAGACAGGGAAACTTCTCAGTCTCAGAGTTGTGGGAGGGACAACCTCCAAAAGTTAGGTAGCCTTATTATCCCTTAGAGGAAGACTGCATCACTCCTGGACTTGTTTCTGTATTTAGGGGCTTATGCAACACCCAGTACTCCAGAGAACTGGGATCAGAAAAGTGATACCCAAGAATTGCAGACCACTGTGCACAGGAATACAGTGTGTTAGTAGAAGCTTTACTAGTAACCATTAAATAAATCATGGAGTTAATAACTTCAAAAAGATACCAAGGATGTGGCTCATGCTCTAAAAGACTAGAGTAAGTCTAAAAATCCTGTTTAGCAGAAAGGCAATCTCTGAAGTACCTACACAGGGAAAGGGTGAGATACAGAGGGCTCTTTGAACATGACAAACCAAAAAGCCCAACCAATCAAAACCCCATCCATTCAAGACAAGACCCATAAGCTGTAAAGCACAGCTTTATAAGGAGGGTACCCAGCACCTGAAGGTTATCTAGAGATGTAGGGAAAGCCTTTCCAGTGAAGACCTTTGTGGGCTATATCCCACCATCAACTCAGAATAACCAGACATGATTTACAGAAAGTAATCCTTCTCGTCTCAGTGCTTACTGAAGCAGCAGAGGGCATACATGCCTTTATAAAGCCAACAGCGTTATTTATAAACTGGAAAGAATTTATAACAACATTTATGCTAGCAGACTTGGATATTTTTGCCCTCATTCCATTCAGCAAAAACAGGCTCTGACAATTCAATCACTTTTTGCTTTCTGGCAATAAAAGATGAATTACATCCATTTGCACATATAAGAGAGGCCATTAATAGCCTTAATTATTCAAGTTTAAAAAGCTAATTCAAAATAATCTATGGCTTAAAGATAGCAACACATGGATTTGGCTGCTAGGTTTGCCAAGCATCATGAAGAGATGCTTGTCACTGCTCATCACTGTGCCCTTCCACACCAGGCACGTACCAGCAGCAGGACATGGTGTCACAGACAGGTACACCCATCCTCCATCAAGTTTTCTCACAACTAGGCAGACTTACACACTTTACCTGGGTGCTGGATCTGCTGTGGGCTCCACGTGCTGCTTAACACCAAGTAACTGATGACTGTGTGACTAGTATATTTGCTCACCTTACTTGGCTGTAACCACCCCTGCCTGTCCACTGCAACCCCCAGAACAGCTCAGGGGAAGACTGCAGACCTCGGAACAGCCACTATGAAGAAGCCAGCAACGAGTATGTATCTACTGATTTACATTATGAATATCTGTTAATTTACATGACACAGATCAGGACTGCACCTTCTTTTGGGAAGCTCTGCATGCTGTAATTATGTACAAACATTAACACAGTGCAGTCCTACACCTACCAGGAGTCAAACACTCTACATCATGGCCAGGCTACTGGGACAGACACACTTCTGCTTCCTAGATACCAGCTGTCTGCTGATACCCTCCCTCTTCGTAACCCTTCACAAGTTGTGAAATCACAGACTGAGAAACAGTTCTAACTTACTGAGCAAGTGACTTGTAGTTGTTGCTGCTGCTGCCCCTGCTCCTGGGGGGTGGGCTGCTGCTGTTGCTGCTGCGGGTCCCATATGTGCACCGTCTGTGCCGTATTCTGGTACGTCCCTGCCACAGCCTGCACTGCCACTGGAATGTGGATGTTGCCATTCATAAACTGCGCTGGAAAGAGAGAATTAGCAAGAGTCTGCACCACTTCCTCGTGAGAGTTCTTCACTACTGAAGTACTTCCCACCATCTTATCCTTGTCGTCTTCCAGCTTCACGGTAGCCAGGGTTGTTGGTGAGCCACTGACATGGACGGCATTGTAGGCCTCCTGAGGGATGGCAATGTGGGTGATGTTTTGCTGCTGAAGGTCACCACGTGGCTGAGCGGAGTAAACAGGGATGGTCCAAGTCTCTCCAGTGGGGCTAGTAATGGTCCCAGTGGCACTGTACAGATGGGCACTGTCCACTGTTAACAAGTCTGGCCTTAGAGAGACATAACTTTGCTGCTGGCCCTGAGGTATGGCCAGCACGGTGGCAACTGGCTGCCCTGAAATAGCATATGATACAGTAATTGGCATATCCACTTTACGTTTCTTCACTGGCTGAAGGACACTAGCCGTGCTGATCCGCCGCTCTCCCTCTCGTGGAGAGCCTTGCTGAGAAGGTGGAGGCGACAGTGCTCCAACTGTTTGGATCTGTATCTGCTGGCCGCCAGTAATGGCCTGTCCTGCCACAAGCTGGGCCTGGATCTGCTGGTGTTGTATGTGTTCCTCTTGTATCTCCGCAGCCTGGATCTGCTGGGCAGTCTGCACATGCTGCACTTGGATTTGAGCTGCCTGCAGCTGAGATGGGCTGGGGCTCTGAAGAGACTGACTCTGTATTGTCTGGGATGCCTGCTGCTGCGCCTGGCCTTGGATCTGCACTTGGACCTGTATCGGTTGCTCTGAAGACTGATGGACAGTCAGCTGTGGAGAGAGCTGTTGGGCAGAGACTTGCTGCGGTGACTGCTGGACCTGGACCTGAACCTGCAAGACACCAATTGGGCAGTTAGCAAGGGCAAGTGTCAGTGACTCAACAGGGGGGCCACCAACAGAGATGGTACATCACTGGAGGTCTGTGCTCCAGGACTTTTATGCTCAGTTTGATGATTCCATATATTAATCCATTAGCAAATATCTCATGAAAACGCAACCATGTTACTCTAGAAGAGCCTGGTGATACCAGCGATAGGGTAGATAATGTGTTTGCTCACATTGCACATGACCACACTTCCCAGCACAGGCAGAACAGCATGTGAGCTGCATCTCCATCCCTAAAGCTCTGTGGGCTCAAGCCAACAGATTGCATCCTTGGAAGCCAAGAGTCTTCAGAGCTATTTGCATTGCTGAAATATCATTTCAGCTCAGGCTTCGCAATAGCAGGGCTTTAAGGTCACGCACATTACAATTCTGATTTCAAGTTTATCTTGCTACAAAATGCAGGAACTTGCCTCGTTCTTGTTATGCTCTGAAGATTGTTTTACTGCTTTCAACCCTAGTCCTCCAAATGGCCGCTGGATCCCTTGCCAGTGACAGGCAGTAAGAAATATGGGTAAGCTGAAACCAGCACTTGGCTCTTTCCACATAAAGCACAGAAATATTATTTTGAAACCAACCATTAACAGTAACACCAAACAATCAGGTGTCAACACAGAAAGATGCAAGTTCAGCCTGAATCTTTGTCATGTGCTAAGGGGCAACACTGCAGCATTTCTTTCTTAAAGCATTTCTTTGGCAGTAATAATTAAAACAAACCCTTTTCTCATTATTTCCTTATGCATTTAGTTCTATTTGTTGTCCAAATTACTCAGTTGTAATTTCTAGCTCATGCACTTACACAATACTGAATAACATGGACAAAATATGTTCAGACTTGGATCCAAACACAGTTCCTTTTATTTTAGGGGGAAAAAAAAACCCCAACCACACCCTCTCACATCAATGCTCATTTGTCCAAGGTCTGTCACATAATCTAGCAGAAGTCCAGGAGCAGACTTAAACTGGGAGTAAGAGGCAGCCCCCAAAACAAAGTTCAGGTTTCAACAACTTCACATTCCAGGCCTCAAACCAAACCCAGCTGGTATGTTCACTTTCAGGGCACCAAGCGAGGTCTGCTCTCCCTTGTGCAGACACTTCTAGGTTGTGCCCCACATTTACACAGCCACACTGTTGTGTTTGCCTTGTCCTAGAAGTGATATCCCAGGTTCCCATGATCAGCTGCTTCTCCAGGGTTCCTTAGCACTGTAAGTTAAGGGAGGGAATAAATGACTCAACCTGTCTTTTCAAATCCAGCTGAGAGATGTAGAGCTTTATTACTGACACCCACAAGGGCCACGTGAAGTCTGAAGCCAACACAATTTATTTAGTTGCAGCACTATGTCTTCCTACTCATGTTTTCTCACCCTTTTCCAGCTCACTTTCTAGAGTCAGTCAAGATAATGCAATATTTGCACAGAGACACCACAGCAGCCAAAAACAACTGCCACCCAGGTCTGCACTGGGTGGATATATGGGATCTCACTTCCCAGCATCACCTCTAAGTTGTCTTAAAAAATGTTAAGGATTCATTTGCAGCCAATTAAGAATTGCTAAGAAAAAAAGCTGGGTAGCAAAATGTACTACTTGCAGACCAGTTCTGTAAGTCACCTCCTGTTAAAAACTAACTCTATTTCCAGGAAGATTAGGGAATTTTACAGGTTCCTGCTGGGAGCTCTATGCAACATACTGTAATCCAGATGATGTGAACTTTCTGTAATAATTTCCTGCAAGATAACAAGAAACATATGACCTGTGTCAGCATGACAGTTTAAAAAGCTGCATCAATGAGCAATCTGATCAGGCAGTTAACTGAAAAAGGTTAAGTCACCTATGGGATGCTTCTCCAGTTCTATTAGATGCTCTTTTCATATTGCTACAGCCTGAGTACTGCTTTGGGCAAACAGGCCCAAGCACAGGTCCCAGTTAAGTGTTCAGTTTGAGAAAGTCAGCTTCAGCTACACCTCTGAGTCAAATATTCTCCAAAATACCTGATTTTAAAAATTACTAATACAGTCCCTGTTATTAATTTAAGTCCTTGTTCAAAGGATTATCTGCAAGGCCCAAGACCAAACAAACTAAAATGCATTACTGCACTCACGTATTTTCAGCTTCACACAAGAAACATTTGCTTTATCTACTAGGATTCAAAATCATGTCACAGAAAGAGGTAAACGTGTCACTCAGCCTGCACTTGTGCAGTGTGTTCTTAGTTCCTGTTACTGCTGTAACATACACCAAGACTGTTGGTTTTTTTTTTGGCTAGCAGTAAGAATTCAAAGTCCACTCCTGCTTAGAAACAATTTTATCACATAAATGCAATTAGAAAGGTAACAGAATAGGTTTAAACAAGAGGCACTGTCAGCAAGAGAGTCATGGTCTAAGAACAAACCTGACAAGACAGCATTTTCTGCCTTCTGTTTTTATAAAACAGACTATTTCAGTTGGAAGGAATCCACAATTATAATTTCTGTCCAACTGCCTGATCACTTCAGGGCTGACCAAAAGTTACAGCATGTTATTAAGGGCATTGTCCAAACATCTCAAACAGTGACAGGCTTGGAGCATCGACCACCTCTCTGGGAAGCCTGTTCCAGTGTTTGACCCC
The DNA here is from genome assembly GCF_020740795.1 of Apus apus. Taxonomy (NCBI): domain Eukaryota; kingdom Metazoa; phylum Chordata; class Aves; order Apodiformes; family Apodidae; genus Apus; species Apus apus. The sequence goes on from NC_067290.1 coordinate 7,180,883, forward strand.
CATCTGGGTTAAGAAACGCTTCATATTGTCCAGTCAGCAGCTCTGGACCATTAGCCATTTTAGAGTCTGAGCCTACTGCCTCTAAAAGTCACAGGCAACTTCCACCGCTTTCAGGAGATGAGAAAACATGACCTGTGGTCCTGATATCCCCGAGGACTAAATCCTAGGATGTCTTGCTGCTCCTTCAGAGTTCACACACTGCTACTGCTAACACCCAAAAGCCCAAACAAGATGAAGTCAGACTCCAGAATCACTGGAAGCTGCCCACACTGCAAACTGCAGACATCACACTTCTGACTAGAGACTGCTGCCATTTAAAAGGATATTGGAGCTGTGCCTATAGCATGTTAAGTATCCCTTGTGAATTACACACCCACTTTTAACAACTGTATTTTGCAGTAGATCCCTCTCTATTTTCTAGCAGGTTGTACCCAGGAGTGCTACAAGCATTCATTTCAGATTTACAGACTTGAACCTAGACTGAGACAAGAGCTTCTTATGTTGACCACATTGTCTAACGTTATCTGAGAAAAAAAGGACAAAGAATTACACTAAACATCATCAGCATTTGACTTTCTCAAAGACTCTGTACAAAGAGGAATGCCTTAGTTGTACAGGCCAAGACCAACAGGGAGGACTTTAAATCTTCACCTTATGCTGAAGATTAAAGCGAGAACATGTTATGTGGGGAATTCCTGGGTTATACTGGTGCAAGAGAGGAACATGCCAAGTTACCAGGACTGAAAAACTGCTTATCACCGTAAGTTGGGATCTAACAGCATGAAAAGAATCACTTCCCAGCAGGCTACCACCACACAGAGAAAGGCCTTTTTACCATAAAATAGCTAGAAGTTGGACCAAGTACCAGCTGAGGAGAGAACCCAAGTGTTAGAAGCCCACCCTGCATCCCAACAGGAGGGCAGGAATAAATTTTTAAGATTCCTTTAAAGGAAATCTTCTGCCACAACAAGCTCAAAAGCATATTCTGTCTAGAACTGAGCACATGCAAAGAGAAAATAAATTAAGTCCACGAGCGTGAGAACAGCTGAAGCCTGGTTTCCAAAAGTGGTTTTTTTTTCTTTATGCTTGACAGACTAACTCCAACAAACTTTTAAGTAGGATTCATAACATGTCTGCCCTGTGCAGATTCTCTGCCCAACAAGGAAACTCAGTGCCGAACTGCAGTTCTGAAACAAGCTGAAAGAATTCCCAAGCAAATAATATCTCACCTACGGACTGACTGGATTAGCTAATATTTCCAAAAACATAAATCCAAATAAGCACACACACCAACTCTTGCCTGGACAGATTTTCTCATCTCTACCCTGCCCTAGAACACTTGAGAGGCTCTTTTTCACAAACATCTCTTGGTTTCTGAAGCTGCATTTACACTAGCAAGTAGCAGGAGACACCACAAGCAGACCTTCAGAGCAAGACTGCAGACCTACTAACATGTCCACACTATACCTTACAGAAGACTGCTTCAAAGCTCTTACCCACTAGCCAAGTTAGACAAACAGCTAGACACAAGACAACCATATCTCATGGTTCAGTTTCATCTAAAGGGAATCCCAAATGACAGATTCCAAACCTAGAAGAAATAAGTGGGGGCAGATGACAAACTTGCTGAGGGAAGTATGCTCTCAATTTCCCCCCGAAATAATACCTGAAACTTCCACATCTGAGCAACCAAACACAAGTCAAACATTCACACAAAAAATTACCTAAAGCAGAAGAAGAGCACTCTCTATTTTTTAGCCCAATTTTAAGGAAAGAAGGCTTAAAATACACTTCTCTCAACAACAGTTCTAAGCTAAAAACTAACACTGTAATAAAGACTTCCTTCTAAGGTTACACCAGAAAGCATACATACAGGTACAAAACAGACCTGAAGTGCAGAGGTGAAAAGACTTATCACTGAAGTAGCAGGAAATGTTGGAACTTGTTATTCAACTGCTTTACAGGAAGTCCTTTGCTATCTGTCTAAGTAAACAAGGTCTACAGGGAGTGTACAAGTCAGCTTTTCAGAACCACTGCCAGACAGATTCTCACTACAGGTTTTTCCTCTGCTCACTTATCAACATCAGAGAGAGAATTCCACAGGCCAAATTAGGCCTTGTGTGTGTTTGAACAGCTACAATATCAAGATTATGTTGTCAAGCTGTACACTGCAGCAGGATTTAAGCCTGAAACAGTTGAAACACATGAACCAGGGAAAACAAAACAAAGAGGAACCTACTTCCATATACAAGAAGGTCCTACCTTGAAAACACCATGCTTGACTATAACTGTTCCTTGAAGTGGCACACTCGGCCCTAGCAAGTGCTAATTAGTGCTGGCTGCTACACTAGTTCCTTACTGGGATGCTTTTCAAAGACAAGCAAACGGGAGCCCTATGTCCAGCTTAAACTTCAAAACCAAGACTGGGGCACAGGGAAGCTGCATCCATTAGAACTAAGGGAAAGGTGTATTCTAAGATCTTCTTTGGAGCTGCTTAAGGGCATCCCTCCCTCATGTCATTAATAATGCCCAGCTTCCTATAACAGTCTGAAGTCACAGAATAGACTGGGGGAAGACTGAAAAAGTAAGGGCTGAACAGCAAACACCGAGAGATTAGAAAGGCTTAAGTCTTCACTGAAAGACCTTTTATGCAGGCATTGAAGCACTCCCTACATAGTTCTTCCTCACCTGTAGCATTCTTCCCTCAAACCCTGTCCAAGAGGCTCTTGCCAATTAGCCAGCACAGTCTGTCTTTATAAGAAGCTGAAACCAAGGATATTCCCCATATGCACTGTATGCGTCCTAAGCAAAGATGCTTTCTGTCCTCTGACATTCATTCGGCTAAATTCTCTTGTGGAAGAGAAAGAGGTGCAAGAGACTCACTGAACTCTGCAGAAAAATATTCAGTGAGCAAGTCAGTGCTAACACGTCTCCTCACTGGCATCATCAATTCAATGGCCCCAATGCACAAGACCAACCAGCAACAATCCCACCAAAGGCAGAGCTGATAAAACTTCTCCTTGACCAGAGCAAAACCCAGCCCTTCACAACCACCCCTTGATGCAGCACAGGGACATACACAGTAAAACTGGACATACCAAAAGTGCTAAGATCACTAATGGCACTGCTGTGACACTGGGCACTGAAGGAGCTGTGAGATACTTGTACTGTAGCACTGCCTAGTACATAACACAACAGTTGCATCCATTCAGCCTTTAAAATAAACATTTGGCAACACTTAGTTGAATTTGTAGGCAAGAAAATCCTAAGGTGGAAACTTTTTCAAACAGGAAATTTATTTTGCCAGGATAAATAAAGGCAGCAAACAGTCACATGCTGTCTTTGGTTGTTCACAGCAAGGAAAATCTAGGATGAAACCTGAGCATCATCTATCTTTATGATTGTAGGGTTGTCATCAGCACTTGCAACTGTGAGGTCATCTGACTGGTTGTATTATTAGTCACCTTCAGCACCACTATCACACTGCCAGACATAAATGTAGTCATTCAAAGGGTTTTCCACCAATTTTCAATTGGATTAGCAAGAACCAAACAGATTATCAAATATTGGGATGACATAAATTTGATCAAAAGCTAAGAGGCTTCAGTGGATGACCAAAATGTCTCCTAATCCAACACAAGCAGTATTTCAGCAACACGATCCAGCTGGCTCAGGTGCACTGCTCCAGTAGAACTGTCACCACCACAGAGCCACAACAAAATTCAGCCTTGTTCAGACACCGTGCCCTGCGACTGCTGCCACAGCAACATTCCTGAGCCAGGTGAACACTAAATCATGGGTCTAACATAAAATTGCATCTCAGTAAGAAATCTTGAAAGACAGAACACCACTCTTGCTAAGTGTTGCAAAGAATGTCTTGCAAAGACATTCCTCTCCACCCCATCCTTGCAAAGAAGTCATGATAATTTATTAACTTCAAGATAATTCTGAGCTTGCTGCTCAAATGCACATGACCTCAGTTGCACTGTCGATGCAGAAAAGCTGCAGCCATGTCTTGTACCAGACACGTGGCCTAAATGTTCTGGGGACTTGTAAAGTGGCAAAGGGAGCAGCAGGCAAGGCAACACAAACACTAACTACAATCTGTATTTAGAGATGTGAAAGCAGGTATTTTACAGCAGAGCCACAACAGCAACAAGGGGGAGAGAGAAAAGAACTATCCTGAAGAAAGTTGTTGAAATCCTGACTTTCATCAGATATTTTTCACACTCCTCAGGGTGCAGGTCATTCAATTTAAAAAACAGGAACAGGTCCCTGGCAGCAACTCTATGGTTATTTTCAATAAGGTCAGGAGATTATTTTTTCTCTGGAGCATGATACATGACCTCCCTCCCTATCTCTGTTACTAGAAGGGTTGCAGGGTCAAGCCTGACCTTTGACTAGTTCTGACAGAAGGCAGCTGCAGGAGGGGGGGAAAAAAAAAATCCTTCTGATTTTTACAACCGGTTTGGGGGTCACACACATCTTCAAGGCTGAGATACCGAAAAGCACCAACCCTCCTAGTTCTTCCTCTGAATTTCTCTGAAAAAATGTGCTAGCTGGCAGAACCAAAAGCATCCTTGATCAGTTTTGCTAGACTGATGCAGAGATCAAGTCATGTCTGTGAGACTAGAGGCTTTTTATTCTTCAAAAGCCTGTGACACAAGTTACTGCAGGGCAACAGGTTACAGCAGACCTGGTGAAGTATTCATTTCCTCAACAGGGAGTGTAACGGGAGATGAGTTACCCAGGGAAAGAGGTAAGTTTGCCTTTGCTGTAGGATAAAACGCACCCAAGTGAGCTGTTAGCACAAGTCTACTGCACTCCAGCAAGTTCACACCACCTTATCTCCTGTAATTTGTGTCTCCCTATCTGTTGCAAAAGAGGAAAGCTCACAAGTTTGCATTAATGCTACAGAAGGCAGGAATACTCAAAACTGAAGAGTATCAGAACTATAGCCGTAGAGAGAGCTCAGCTGTTTGGAGACTTCAAGAGAACCTTGGTAATTGCCCTGCCACCTATAAAAGCTTCAATTTAAGAAATGTGTTCGAGGACCAAAGCTGTTATCCTAAGTTATATGTTTGTTTGTACCCCTGCTATTGGATTTGCTCATTTAATTCTTAATACAAATTACTGTGATACCTATTAAAAAAACAGCAGAAAACTCCTTCCAGTGTGCAAAGGGATAATATACCTTGACACACACATATCTTTCAGAGTTCCTTTCTGAAAGTTATCTTCCTCTGGTTCATAACCTAAGTTGACATCCCTGCATTTTTCCCTGACTTAAAAATCAGTTCAAGAACTACACCTTTTAGAATGCTGATGCAAAATAATTTAAAAATTACTGATTTAATAAAATAAAAAAAAAAAACACAAATCTGAAGACAAGTTAGATCCCACGACCACCCGGAACAACAAAGCTAAAGCAAGACCAGCAGAGGGGAGTTGGTATTTATAGCAGCTTCACACTGAGCACAAGGCTCCAGGGAGCTGTGTACAAGCCAGAACTGTCAACCATCTCTCCAATAGGTTACAGCACCACATTGCTATGTGTGCTGCTCCTCCCGCAGCAGGGCTCAATGGAGGCACAGTCCAGAGAGAAATTTACTACCAAATTCCTTAAACAGAAGGGAAATAGTGCTGTTCTATATAAAGTTAATTGGCTCTGCTTCTTAAGTGCTTGTCTGTGGTTTCAGGTCAGATAGTAGCTGGCTCTGAACACTACTCCACGGGTTAGTAGGTCATACATACATTTAGAGAATATTTAGGACCCTTACCTGGACTTGCTGGGGTTGCTGAACCTGTATTTGCTGCTCTGGCTGAGTTTGCTGCTGGACACTGGTTGTCACAGGACAAGCAAGTTCAAGCAAAGAGCCAGCCACCTCTGTGCTGTCCGTGTAAATGCAGTTGCCACCCTGCTGATACACCATCGTGGTGGTGGCTGTCTGCTGAAACTCCTGCAGAGCTTCCGGCCCCTTGGAAGCAAGGGAGTCCAGAAATTCCTTCATCCTGTGCTGGGGGATCGTTCGCGCCTTCACACGGATGTATTCTTCAAAGGAAATGGTGTTCTCCAGAGAATTATTCATATTGCAAGGTCCTTAGGGTTCCTTAAGAAAAGAGAAAGGTAAAGTCTTAACTACAGTACTCCTTTGATGCAAGGATATTCCCAACTCCAGTAACTAGTATTTCATACTGAGTACAGTATGAAAACTAGCAGACATGCACAGCCAGATGCCTGACACAGATGCTTTAGTTTATGAGGCATCTTGTGCTACTTATTACCCCCTTCTCAGATTAACCCTCAGCAGCTCAGGGAAGTCTGAACGATAACCAGGTGTAACTGTGGTACTATTCAAAGAGCTCACTGCCATGTAAGATCTTCTAGTGTTGTATTTCACCCAGACCAGGCGAATCCCGTAACAAACAAAGTCAAGTCACACATTTTGTTGGTTTGCAGCATGCAACTTTAGTGAGAAAAGCTTAGAAATCAGTATCTGTGACCCTGCTTTGCAGCCAGAGAGGTGGGAGAACTGAGCAGTATGTTCTACCAGGCCATGCAGTTCTATTCTAGGCAGCTAATGGGAAGCACAACGGAAGAGCATCAGATGCAGCATTCAGCCCACTGCTATTAGGATGAGGACAGCCTTATTGATCTGCACAGAGCAAGCAAAAGGAGAGTGCTGAAATAAAGAGATTCCTCAGACAGGGAACTGCACACATTGAGAAGCAGAGCTCTGGAGATTACAAAGGCAACAGCAGCATCAGTTCTTGATGTCCTTTTACTATAGGACTAGGTTAACGTGAAACATGCCGTGTATGAAGACAAAAGATAGACAGAAAAAGAAATCAGATGATCAGGGAGGAAGTGAGAGCAAGGAAAAAAAAACAACACAACACAACAAAAAAAGATGACTCTACCTGAGAACATTAGACTGCTCTAGGGTATACTCTGACAGCATTCTTTTATTGACTTATCTTGTTTAAACCCACAAATTGTTTCTGCAGTGAGCATACTGGTTGTTTCTAAGGCACTAATTAGTCTTGATAAAGAGATCTGAGCTATAACACTACCAGATACTGAGACAGTTGTGAAAAGATATGAAACAGCACGAGATTAGGACTAGAAGAGGTGATTCAATACTACCAGATCAAGCTGTGGAAAAGAGGAAAAAGGGACAATCATCATTATATGTACATTTTGGCTGTAGGTCTAAAGAGAACAGGTAAAAAGCAGAACCTTTTATATCATTTTACCATGATTTCACAAAGTAGAACCAAGACAGAAATACGTGGTTGAACATAAAACTGCAACAGTCTGTGTGAAAATGGGAGTTAGTTCTAGGCTCTCAGTGTATTCCACAAGTCCAGCTCCAATTCCCACCAAACCCAATGGGAGCTAGAGCAAATTCTAACCACTCTTTACTGTTGCGTGACAGCAGTCTGAACACACAGAAGTGTCTGTTTACATGGAGGAGGTTCATGGCTAGTGCATTGGACCAGGCTCACAGGAGAAAGAACGAATGTCAAAGGTAAGAGGAACACCCCTGAGGCAACTCATGCTGTGTCTATAGTTTCTGGAGTTATTAAGCAACATTTGCTGCTGTATGAGATTACTACAGAAAATACTCTTCAAACATGCATCAAAGTTTAGTAAAAAGTATCACCTAACAGTATTCTTGTAGTCAATCCAACACCTCTGTAAAAATCAGCTAACAGAAGCTCACAAACAGCCCACAGGTGGACAGAAAAAACATTTTTCTGCCTTTCAGAAATTCTGATGGGACACATTTTCAAGCCAACTCTGTGTCATAAAGCCAGTAAGACTACTCACTTAGTTGCTGAGTGATGTTACCTCCAGGAGCCACCAAGGAATACTCTACTGTAACCAATAGAGAACAACCTGGTTAACGCATCCTCAATGGCTCAGACAGGACCTGCACCAGGCACACCTGAATGCATTTGCATCTTAATTGCAAGAGGCTCCGTTACATACCTGGAAGCTGGAAAACAGATTTTGAGCTGGTAACTTGTCCCAATATTTTACTTGGAATTTGCAAAGATATTACATTGATACTACAGTGAGGCTTTTAGGAAAGCCAAATCATTTAGCATGGACATTTTGAGGTGTGCTAGCAGACACAGCTTTCAGAGAGAAAACACTTCTGAGGAATATGTCTCCAGGATGCCATGCTGGGAACCCAGACATCAACACCACAGATGGTCTTTGAGAGTGAGCTGCTGCTGAATAGGAGGGGCTCACCTCTCAGCAAAGGTCCTGCCTTCTTCCTTGCTCCTGCATTGATGCTTATTATGCTGGAATGGCTCAGGGAACAGCTATTCACCTCTGTTAATATTGTCGGGGGAGAGAGTGGGGAGGTCAGCAGGGTCACTGTTTTCCACTGCAGCTATCCATCAGCCCTCACTTTTCCTTTTGGAACTTCAACCCTTGTCAAGAGCAGCTCACAGGTCCATTGTGCTCTGTGCAGCAGACACCAGAAGCCACCAGAAACCCAGACGCACAAGCAACAGGCCCAAAGATCAAGAAGAGGTCCACCACCAAATTGTCACCTACCTCTTCCAACCACCAGGAAGCAGAACAAACAGAGCATAAATTCCTTAGATACAAATCTTCGACCCTGTGCCTTTTAGCAAGCATCAAAACCAAGAGCCTACTATAAGCCAGTCTTCCCCTACTACTGAGTCCTCCCCTGTCACAAGCGAAAGGGCTCTCTTTTCCTCTCTTCTAGCATGAAAAAATATTCCTTTATGTTTGTTTGAAATTACCACTCTGAGAACCACTAATGCCCAGAAGAGTGAAACACTCAATCTGAGCCACTGCAGCACCTAGAGTCCCACCCACAGCTCAGAACCCCACTGAGGCACACAGAGTTTGCTCCTGCTCTGGAACAGCAGCAGGATCTTCCCTTAGTTTCCTCTACAGCTCTTCAACTCTAGCAATCAGACAGGAGCTAAAGACACCATGCAGGTAACACTGCAGTCTGGACTAAGCTTCTCCCAGAGTCATTCCTGTCAGTTTGAAGGCTGCTTGGGGGTTATTTAACAAAAAGCATTGAAGTCCCCAAAACTGCAATTCATGGAACCCTATGCAGCAGCAGCAGCGGGACCAGGTCTTGATAAAGGTACAGGAAAGTAAATCTGTACTCCCAGAAATGTTGTTAAAACTAAACCCACCTGAATTTATGACAGAAAACCTCTTTAAGGCCCAAGTGTGCATTTGATAGGCTATTGCAGAGCAACACACACAGCTTGCTGCAGCAGTCACCACTTTCACTGTTAAGCTTTTAAAACATACTAAATGTAGGCATTCCGTTTCTCCTGTAGACACACATTAGGAACAGCAAACACCCATCCTCACTAGATCTCAGCAGCACATTTTTAGTACTGCATTTTAAAATGACAAGAGCATCCAGGCAACAAGCCTCCTTTGATAAAGGGAAACAATTCCTCCCTATTCAGCATAACTGCGTTTTTTCCCAGGAAATAAGTTCAAGAAACTCTTCGAGGATCATGAGCACATACGGTTAGTTCATAAAACTTAAGACTGAGGTTACTGAAAACACACACACAACTTGCAGCATGTGGACAATCTGGACTCACCAGTCACCATGTTGCATGTATTTCTGCTGCTCTTGTCCTGAGCTCTTAGACTTGTAACGTTCTGGAGAAGACAGAACAAAGAAGCCCTTTCCATCCCCAGTTCCTCTTTCTTTCTTAAATCCATTTTATTTTTAATATGTATACCATTAAGGAAAAAAAAAAAACAAACAACAGCAAAGCAACAAAACCAAACAAAATCAGGGAAGAAAGATACGATGGTCCACACAGCTAGCAGCTCCTACTGAAGAATTGCAAGGTGTCCAATTCCTAACCATTGTATCCCTCAGCCTGACAAGTGTGCCTAGGAAGGGCTGTGAGCACATCTGTCACAGGGCGCTCGCCCCGCGCGGCGACAGGCGCGGCGCAGCCGGTGACACCGGAGTTACCGGAAGGCAGAACTTAGAACAAGGCAGCAGCAGTGACCGCATCCAGAGGTGCCCCCTGCTCCCCCCGCAGGTGCCGAGCGGCCGCGGCCCGGCGCTGCCAACAGGCCCCGGACACGCAGGAACGACACAGACCGGCCGCCACCGGGACCAGACGAGGCCACGCTCCGTGTTTAGCCCTTGAGATCACCGGCCGCGGCTCGGCCGCTCTCCCGCTCCAGCGCGGGGCCTGCTCCCGCGGCAGGGCCGGCCCCGCCCGCAGGCAGCCTGGCGCGGCCCGGGCCGCTTCCCGCCGCCTTTGTTCCCCGGCGGGCTGCCCGGGCCCGGGCCCCGCGGCGCCACCGCCCCCCCCCGCCGCGGGAGCCGAGCTGGCGGCGCGGCCGGGACGGCGGCCGCGAGGGGCCGCGCGGAGGCGCAGGCCGGGCCTTCCGGCGCGCGCTGCCGCCGCCCGTGCCCGCGCGGGGAAGAGGCCGCCCCGGGAGGCGGCGGAGGCGGGGACGCGCCCGGTGGCGAGGGGAGGGGGGAGGGCGAGCGGGGGGGAGCGCGCACCGCGCGTGCACGGCCGAGCCGCGCGCGCGTCCCCGCGGGTGGGGGCTGCGCGCGCCCGGCAGGCGGGGCCGCCCCCTCCCCCCTCCCCGCCGGGCCCGCGCCGCCCCCGGAACCACCGCCGCCTCCCCCCGCGCCCGGCAGGAGGCCCCACCCGGCCCGGCCGCGGCGCAGCCCCCCCCGCCCGGCAGCCCCGCGGCCCGGCCCGGCCCGGCCCCGCCTCACCCCGGCCCCGCTGCTGCCGCCGCCGCCTCGCGCCGCCGCCGCCTCGGCCCCGAGTCTTTCCCCTCACAGCTCCCTGGGCGCCATCTTACATTCAACCCCCCGCAGCCAATCAGCGCGCGGCCCCGGCCTCGCGAGAGCGCGGCCCCCAAATCCCGCGACGGCTCGCTGCCCGGGACCGCCCCGCACCTTAAAGGGGCCGCGCCCCGGAGGAGAAGGGGCGGGGGGGGGGGGTGCGGGGCGGCCGCCAGCGGGAGCCCTCGGCGCGGGGCCGGGGCCGGGACGGCGGAGGGGAGAAGGACCCGAGCGGTGGGGACGGCCCCGGCGGCTGCCGTGGGGCTGGGAACGCCACCAGCACGCGGGGCGCCGCCGGCCGGGGAGCCCCAGGCAGCCGCCCCCCCCCGCGCCGCGGCAGGCGGGACAGCCCGGCCGCGATCCCCCGGGCAGCGGCGGGACCGGGGCCGCGCATCGCCCCGGGGGTGGGGAGACCGCCGTGCCCGGGAGAGCGCTGGAGCCTCCGCGGCTGCACCGGCGGGAGCCACGCCTTGCCCCGGCCCCGGGAGGCACCCGGGGCGGCCGGTGCCCCGCACACGGGGACCGGGCCGGGGCTGCTTTAACGTCCTCATGTGCTCGGCGCGGCCTCCCCGTCCCTGCCGCCGCTTAAGGTGGCCCGGGGGACCGGGTAGAGCCTTCCTCCATCCAGGGCAGGGCCGTGGTCCCGGGCACGGGGCTCAGGGCACGGGGATCACGCCGATTTCGCAGAGACATCCCCCGGACCCCCGGAACCGGGGCCGCGCAGGGGCCAACCCGCCCAAGTCCACCTTAAGGGGGGACGGCACTCGGGCGGTGTTTGTACACAGCGTGCACACCGGCCTGCCCGTGCCCTGCCCGTGCCCTGCCGGTACCCGATGGCAGGCCCTGGGGACCCTCCTCCATCCCACCCGACACCCTCAACACCAGCCCAGCCCTGCAGTCCCAGACAGGGGGAACTGGGGCACCAGCTGTGCAGGGGCAGAGCCCAAGTCCCCAGGAACAGGGGAGATCATCCCTCAACCCCAGTACTCCACGGCTGAGCTGGGGGACAGGAGGCAGTGACAGCGTCAGGACAGGGCTGGGATGCTCTGTTTATTGAGGGAATGCTGTGGGGCGCCCTGGGGGGCTGCACCAAGGCACGGCGGCACTGGGGGTGTGCAGGGACCCCGAGGGAAGCAGCACCACAACAGGGTGGTGGGAGGTCCCTCACGCCTTTCCCGGGTCCTCCTTCAGCGTCACCGTCCGGTTGAACACCATCTGGGGAGAGGCAGAGGGTCACTTGCAGCCCCGTGGCAGGTAGGGGGAACCCCCCGTGGGTCTGGGGGTGTCCCACTGCTCCCACCCCAGGGCTCACCTTCCCCTCCCCGCTGTCGGGATCCACAGAGAAATAGCCCAGCCGCTCAAACTGGAACTTGTCGAAGGGCCGGGCGGAGAGGACGGAGCTGTCGACCAGGGCATTGTGGACCACGCGCAGGGAGTCCTGGCAGGGGGAAGCAGCTCAGCTGGCAACCTCGGCCCCTCTGCCCCCACCATAGCCCTGCTCCCCATGGCCCCTCTCCCCACCGGGACACAGCAAGGCCATACCCAGGGAGGGGTAGGGGTCACAGGGAAGTAGACACCACTGGCATTGTGCAGGAGGTCCCCACCTGCCCCCAGGGCCCATAACCCCAGCTCCTGCCATTACTCACAGGGTTGAGGTCGCTCAGAAAGCCACCAGGCACCTCTGATGGGTCCTCAGGATTTTTGTGCAAAAACCTGCCATGAGACAGAGGCTCATCCCAAAGCTGCTGGGTGAGGGTATGTGGTGCCCCAGGGTAGCTGTGGGACTGCAGCCCCCCCACCAAGGAGCCGGGTGGGCCGAAGCAGACCCTGCTGGTACTTGGCCATACTGCCACTCCAGCACTGCTGAGCTTGTGCCTGCACCTCAGCAGGGAGCTGGGTACTCACAGCCGCTCGTAGAGCCGCACTTCACAGGCCAGTGGCTCCGACACCCAGTGGATGAAGGCTTTGGGCTTCTCTGCCACATCCGACTTGGTGCAGGTCACCTCCAGCTCGATCACGCGCCCGCTGGTGTCCTGGGAGAGGGGAGACAAGCTGAGCCATCAGGCAGCAGCTCCATCCTGCAGGGTAGCCCTGGGGCTGAACTGCCAGCCTCCCAGCTCAGGGCCACCCTGCTGTGTGAGACACAGGGCTGGCAGGGGCTGCCACACCGGCAGCCTGTGCCCACGCTGTGCCCACAGTGCCTGGCCCGAGATGAACATCGCTGCCCTTCCCTGGTGGGGCACAGCCATGTCCTGACATCCCACAGTGCAAAATCGTGTCACCAGTGCCCAGAGCCACCCACCTTGATGACATTCTGGATGGTGATGACATAGCCAGCGTGGCGCAGCCCCACCGGCTGCCCCGGGGCCAGGCGCTTGTAGCCCTTGTCCACCTCCTGCAAGAGAGTTCTTGGCTGCATGAGGGGTTCCTGCATGGGCAGCAGTTCACCCCTCCAGCATGTCTCTCTGTCCTCATGACTGCTTCCCCAGTCCCAGGGACTGGGGCACTCAGGGCTGTCTGAATTCCCACATTGCTGCAGGACATCCACCAGTGCAGAGGCCAGGTGTGGGCACCATTGGTTGGATGCCTCCTGGCCAGGCTGAGGGCAGCGGGCTCATCAGAGCTGCTGGCATGTTTGGGATTCATGGTCCAGTGCCTGCCACCTGTCTGTGACCTGTGCAGCACCAACACCAGGCTCCTGGTAACAAGGGCAGCATGGCCTGGTTGGCCCAGCTCACCTCCCTGAAGTCTGTCTCCTCGATGTAGATGGTGGACTGGAAGGGCACTTTGTGAAAACCTCGGCTCTCGTCAGCTGGGAAGTTGGGCACAAGGACCTCGAGTGCCTGGGAAGAAGGAGGGGGTGAACACTGACCTTGGGAAACCCCACTGCCACCCCAAGCCACTGCAGTCTCACCTTCAGGGCAGGAAAGTTGGTGATGGTGACCTTGAGGGGCTCCAAGACAGCCATGGCACGGGGGGCTTGCTCGTTCAGCACCTCCCGTGCACACGCCTCCAACAAATGTGGCTCCATCGTTGCCTGGGCCACCGTCACACCAACCTGCAGGACAGCCTGCTGTCACCACACTGGCTGGGTGACACGTCCACCGGCCCCATCCCATCCTGCCCCTGGTGCCTACCCGGGCACAGAAGTTGTTGATAGCCTCGGGGGGGAAGCCCCTCCGGCGCAGGGCTGTCAGCGTGAAGAGCCGCGGGTCATCCCAGTCCCTGAAACAACACCGGTGTGACTGCCAGGTGTCCCCTAAGCGAGACCCGCCCTGGCTGCCAGCCCTGCTCCTACCTCACGGCACCCGTCTCCACCAGCCGGATGATTTTCCTCTTGGAGACGACGGTGTAGAGCAGGTTCAGGCGCCCGTACTCCCACTGCACGGGGCAGTAGACGTCCAGCGCGTTGCACAGCCAGAAGTAGGAGGAGCGCCTGCCAGGGAGGCACCGGCACAGCCGGCTCAGCCTCGGGCCTGCCCCCAGCCCTCAGACACACCGTGCCCAGCCCTTCAGCAGCCTCCAGCACACGGTGAGCTGCTCCCTGCCAGAGCTGCTCTGCCAGGTCTGACTCAGTCTTGGCTGTGCCAGGGATAGTCCTCACCTGGCCTGGAACTCCTTGGTGCAGAGGGAGTGCGTGATGTGCTCGATGGAGTCGCAGAGGCAGTGTGTGTAGTCATAGGTGGGGTAGATGCACCTGCGTGGCAGACAGAGTCAGCCCTGGGGCACAGCCTGGAGCTGTAGTTTCCAAGACCTCCCCACTCCCAGAAGATGTGCCAGGACACCACAGGCCCTCCCTACCACTTGTCCCCAGTGCGGTGGTGTGGAGTGAACTTGACGCGGTAGGCGACAGGGTCCATCTTCCCGTCCTCCATCACCAGCTTCATCCGCAGCGTGGCCTCCCCCTCCCCAAACTTGCCCTTTCGCATGTCCTGTGGAGTGGGGAGAAGCTGTTGGCTGAGCCATGGACCCCAACTCCAGGGGTACACAGTGCTTGTCCCCAGTCAGTTGTACCTCGAAGAGCACGAGCGACTCCTCCACAGGCCGGTCCCGCCATGGCGAGGGCGGTGGGTTGTGCCCCTTGATCTCCTCAACCTTCTGATGGCAGACGTATGCCTGGCCCCTACAGAGGGGAAACACTGTCACCAGATACGGGTGGCTCATCCTCTGGGGGAGGGGAAGCCCTGGCTGTGGCACAGAACATCCCGTCCTGCCCCCGTGCATCCATACAGCCCCGCTGCACTCACCTGCGGATGAGCTCTAGGGCCCAGGTGTAGAGCTGGTCAAAGTAATCTGATGCATGGGTCACTGCATAGGGCTGGTAGCCTGTGGGGAAGGGGGAAACAGGGCAGGTTGGTGGCACCCCCAGGGCCCAGCCGTAGGACCTGCACGCAGGGATGATCCCAGCAGCACCTGGCCCAACCCTGCCCTGCCCAGCCCAAGCCGTACCCAGCCACTCCACCATCTCCCGGATGGCTGTGAAGTACTTCTCCTCCTCCTTCTCTGGGTTGGTGTCATCGTAGCGCAGGAAGCACACGCCACCGTTGGCCTGGGGCAGGGGGACAGTGAGGGACTGCAGGGCCAAAGAAGCGGGTGGAGGCAGGGGCTGGGGGAAATGCCAGCAGGGCTTCTCACCTTGGCATAACCAAAGTTGAAGTTGATGGCCTTGGCATGGCCGATGTGCAGGATCCCGTTGGGTTCAGGAGGGAACCGTGTCCTCACCTGCAGGGGATAAAGGGCACACCTCAGTCCTTCAGCGGGAGACCCTCCCCATGCCTGACAGCAGGGGCACTGACATGAGCCCCCCAAGGTCCCACAAAGCCCCCTGTACCTGCAGGGTGCCACCCTTGGCCATACCCCTGGTGAGCTGTGTGTCCCCCCAGCCACCCTGACCTGGCTGGAGCCTGGCACAGCAGTGCCACCCTCCCTCCCCACCACTGGGCTGGGGGTCACGGCCTCACCTGCCCACCCGTGATTGCCAGGTGCTGCTTCAGCAGAGCCATGGTGTTGGGTGTCACCACGTAGCCCTCCGTCTTGTAGTTCTCTCCTGGGGGCAGAGGATGCTCAGGGCTGCATCACTGCCCAAACTCAGCCAAGCCCAGCAGTCAGCAGGGAAGGAGGTGGGGCCAGGCTGGTCCCCCACAGCAGGGAGAGCTGAGCCAGGCACAGCACAGTCACTGCCCACACTCACCCGGCTTGTGGAACTTCAGGGCTTCTCCCCGAAGCTGCTCCAGCAGTGACCGTGTCTCTGTGCCCACCTCACCTGAGGGAAGAGGCAGGGCTGAGCCAGGGCCTGACTGCAGCTCCCAGTGCCCAACTTAGAGGCAGGTCCTGGCCAGAAACCAGAGGGCTGGGGAAGCTGCCCACAGGACAGTCTCTTACCATTCTCCACCACAGCTACCTTCTGCTTCTCCGCCGGGGCTGGCCGGGCCTTTGCAGCCTGCAGGGACCAGCACAGCATTCTGAGTGCCTGGCCCTGGCATGTACCTTGCCCCCCTGGCCCCGTCTGCTGCCCCAGCGCTCCCTTGGACCTGTGCCCATGGTAGCAGCTGGTCTAGAGAAGCTATCTGGGATCCTTCCTGGACACTCAGCAGGGTCCCTCTCCTCCTCACCTTTGGTTTCTTTTCCAGATCAGCTTCTGTCTTTGGCCCCAGCAAATGCAGCACCTGAGGGAAAGAGACAGAGACCAAAGGAGAGAAGGTGCCTGGTGCCCAAGGTCCCGAGGTGGCCTTGTCCAGCTGTCACCCCCCACCCTGCCTGCACCTGACCAGGGCAGGCTGTCCCCAGCACTGGGTCCTCCCACAGGACAGGCACCCAGGTCCTGCACCAGGCACAGTCACTGACAGGGGCCACTAGCCCAAGCAGCGTCCAACCTGCTGCCCTCATACCCACCTGCAGGTCCACCTCATTCTTGATGGTCTTCCCATCTGCCCACTGCAGCCGGCTCCGCGCCTCCCCTGCGGACAGGGCACCCTGTGGGTGGTGCAGGAACAGCCCAGCCCAGGGGGCTTCAGCCAGGGCTGCTGACACAAGCTGCCGTGACCAGCAGCTGGTGGCAGCCCCTGCCCCAGGGGAGGTCTGTGGCACAGGCCACCAGAGGCAGCTGCCCCCTGCAGCCCTGCCAGGCGGGGCACGTGGCAGGACATCTCCCCCGTGTCAGGCGGGCTGTGGCACGGCGGGGCAGCAGCCGGGGCCAGGGCAGCCCACGGGGAAGGGCTGGCTCTGAGGACACAGGGGGCTGGGCAGGGGCTGCCCCACACTCACCCATCAGCAGCCCCATGTTGAAGCGGTAGCGCTGGGCCAGCAGCTCCGCCCGGTGCTGGCCGATCACGGCCTCCACCTGAGAGCGGGACAGGGACACGGGGCTGAGCGGGATGCCAGGAGCTGCCAGCGGCCCTGACGCCATCCCGCGTGCCCCGCGCCGTCCCCACTCACTGCCTCCTCGATCTGCTCGGGGGTCACACAGACCCCCACGCCGCAGGCCCGCTCGAAGTCGGCCGCGTCCAGGGGCTCCAGGGGATGGCTCCTCACGTACTCCAGGGCAGCTGGGGACACAGCAGGGGTGAGAAGCGGGGCCCTGCCCTCCCCGCCGGGGCCGGGGGCGGGTCCCGGGGCCGCACGGTACCGCTGAGCTGCAGATCGGTCAGGATTTCCCTGCGGGCGATGTAGCCGACCAGGAAGTCGAGGTGCTTCGGGTCCCTGAGGCGCGCGGCCACGTTGTACAGCAGCGTTCCGGTGGCTCTGTCCAGGGCCGGGCCCAGCGCGCTCCGAGCCTGCCGCCGCCCCGGGAAGCGTCAGGGCCGGCCCGGGGCTGAGCCCCGCCGAACCGGCGGCCTCGGGGCGAGGAGGGAGCGCCGTGGGCCGAGACCACTCGGCGGGGCGGGGAGAAGGAGGGACCGGGGAGGTTGTCCCGGGGAGCGGGAGGGGTCCCGGGGGTGTCGCCGCCGTACCGGGGACCGGGAGACCGGGGGATAGGGGCGAGCGCACCTGCAGCACGGCCCGGCGGAGCAGCGCGCTGAGCGCCCCGTTGCGCAGCGTCTCTCGCGCTTTGGCTTCGCTGAGGCCGATGCCGGTGAAGAGCCCCAGCGCCTCCTCCGCCTCCGCCGCCGCCGCCATGGCCCCCGCCGTGGCCCCCGCCGCCGCCATGCTGCCGCCTCCCGCGCGGGGGCGGGGCCACAGCAGCCAATCGGCGCGGGGGGGGGCGTGTCGTCTGCACAGGTCGAGCCAATCGGCGATGAGAGGCGCCCGCCTCGGCCAATGGGAAGGGGGAGATCGTCGCAGGCTCCGCGAATAGGAGCGCAGGGGGCGGGGCCAAGCCCCAGGCAGGTTGCATCATTTAAAGAGACCGACGGCGGCGGGAGCCACGTGGGGGGCGGGGCTGGGGCGGGGCCTGGGGGCGGGGCCCAGTCACCGAACGACGCCCCTCCGCCCCTTGTCCCCGCTGGGCCGCTGTCCCGGGGCCGTATCTCCCGCCGGTTGCGCCAGCCCGATGCCTCCCCCAGCCCATTATCCCCTGACTCGCTGTGTCCCGCCCCATTCCGGCGTCCCTCACCCCCCCCCAGCCTGGTGTCCCCCCAGCCCGGTGCCTCCCCAGTTTCTCCAGCTTGGTGTGTGTAGGACCACGCCAGTGCAGCGTCCCTTGGCCCTCCCAGCCCAGTGTCCTCTGATCCTCTACCCCTCTGTTCCCCCAGCTCTCCCAACCCAGTATCCCCCTGGCTCCTCCAGCCTGGTGTGTGTCCCCAAGCCCAGTGTCCCCCTTACTGCATCAGCCCATTGTCCCCCCAAGCTGAGTGTCCCGTGGGTCCCCCAGCTCAGTATCTCCCCAGCCTGTGCCCACCCCGGTCCCAGCAGCAGCAGACTGGGACAGTTGAGGAAAGGAGTTTATTTGCAATAAATAACAAGCAGGAGGAGGCATCCTCAGGTCCTGCCAAGCCGGCTGGGCAGGCAGTGCAGGTGTCCCCAGGGGTCCCACACCACTGAGGGGACGGACACCTATAGGTCCGTCCTGGTGCCAGGCGCTGTCCCTGTCCCCCCAGTGGCTGCCTGCTCCCTGCCGGGCAGAGGCTTCAGGCTATAGCGAGCACTGATGTTGGTACCCGAGACACTGTGATACTCGCCCATCTCTGTACGGACATCTTCATTCTGGGTGATGGTGAGCAGGACCGGGACGGAGAGCGTCACCTCCTTCCGCAAGACCTGGATGCTGAGCGCTGTGCGTGGCGGGATCTTGGCTGGCAGCTGCACCTCCACACGTTCTCGGCGGGTGCTGGATTCGCTACGTCCTTTCTGCACCGTGAAGACGTTAGAGGCTTCCACAGTCAAGGTGAAGGAGACCCCAGCCTTGAGGCTGGTGGAGTTGCTGAAGTGGAAGCTCTGCCAGAGCGTGGTGCTGTACTCCCGGCTGCTGCTGGCCGTCAGCACCTGCTCCGACTCTGTCTCATTCAGCCCCTCGATCTCATCCACCAGCACCTCCCGCTCCTCCTCCACCTTCTTCTGCTCCCAGAGGAGACGTGCTGAGACCAGGGGACGCCCTGGCTTTAGTGGGCGCAGGTGGGACAGCCGAGACTGGAAGTTCAGCCCGGGTTTGTAGTCTGCAAGACGCTCTCCAGGCCACGCCAAGCAGTGCCAGCCACCCCGGCCGGGATGCTGGTAGAGCAGCCAGACGCCTCGCTGCACCACGTGAGAGGCCACCCGGTCGTTAAAGTACCCATATGCCAAGTTCGTCTCCTCTGTCACCACCTTGCAGGCGCCTTGGAAGTTGGGGCGCTCGTAGAGGGTGATCTGTGGGTCCCCCAGGTCGTGGTGCACCAGGCGCAGCGCCGAGAAGCTGTTGGGCCGCCCCACGGAGGGGTACTCACCCTCCTCAAAGGCATGTGGCTCCCCCTCGTACTTGGGGTCCGTGTAGGCGATCCAGGGCTGCCCCACCACCTTCAGGGAGGCGATGCAGTCCCCGAAATCCAGCTCGTGCAGGTCGGGCACGTCGCAGGTGAATTCCCGGCTCAGCCCCTCGAAGTTGGCCCGCTCGTACACCGTGATCCGGTTCATGGCACTGTGGGCACCCACCTCTGCGAGGGCACAAGCCAAGTCCCCTCCTCTGGGGAGGCGTGGGCACTACGGGAAGCCTGTGGGAAAAGCCTGGCCAGCAAAGTGCACCCCCCAACACTCCCTTTCCTCCCCTGCGGTCCGCCCGGTCCCTGCGCTCTCACCGTCCGTGCCGGCAGTGCCCCTCCTCTGCCACAGCCCTGCTTTTTACAAGGGGGTGACAGGGCTGGGACTTGCTGTGACACGAAGCGAAGGCGATGACAACCCTCGCCCCCGCGTTCGGTCCCGGCTCCACTCCGGGGGCAGGGAGCCGGCCCGGCCCCGCACAGCCCCGGTGGGTCGGGATGACAACCGGTCCCACAGACCAGCCCTGCCGGAAAGTCCTGCCGCACCCCGGGCACCCGGCGCTCCAGTGCTAACGAGTCACTGCCAATTATCACCGATGCTTCCGCCCTGCCTGTGCTAATTACGGTGTGTGTTGCCGGTGGGGCAGGAACCGATGGCTCACCCCGGCGGGGTGAGACGGTATCGCGGTGGGGCGAGACGGTATCGCGGTGGGGCGAGGCAGCGCCCCGGGACAAGCCCCGCCAGCACCCCGGTGACCCCAGGCGCAGGACACGGCCCCTTCGGCATGGCATCCTGTGCCTGAGCGTGGCCACGGCAGCTGTGGCACTTCTCCAGTCTTGTCCCTCCACAGACATGGATCACGGAGCACCCTGTTGGAGGTTGGTGGGCGCCGGTGCTGGGCACGGTGGGTACCTGACCCCTGGGGCCAGGGCACGGGGATGGCTGGTAGCCACCCAGAGCACAGCCTGCTGGAGGCTGCCTCAGGCCGCCATGTAGGGCTGCATGGCACAGATCAGAGCAGGCTCTACTAGGTGGACGCAGAGCACACGCCTGCCCCGTTGTCACCCCACCGGGGCCAGGTCAGGCAGCCCAAGGTGTCTGGGGCAGGTTGAGCTTCTGGCTTCTCCCATCTGCGTGCCCACACCCAGGAGCTGTCTCATCCCCCCAGCACAATGCAGGGAGTGGGGAACCCCAGAGCTCATGTGAGCAGCTCCTGGTGGGGTACAGCTGGGCCCTGATGTAGCCCCCACAGCCCCTGGGCAGGGCTGGTAACAGCCAGGACCCCCAGTGCCCCTTGCGGCCAGGGAGTGGGGCCAGCCCTGGCTGGGGGCAGTGCCCCAGTCCCACAGGGAAACCACAGTTTGGTGCAGCCTGCAGGCACCTGCATCCTGCCACAAGGGAGCATGGAGACCCCGCTGCTCCTGCAACCTGTCACCCTCATGTCATCCTGGCAGAGGAACCCAGGTGTCCCTGAGCCCTGTCACTTCCTAAACCCTGTCTCCCGCAGGCAAGTGCCACCCCACATCTTGCCCTCCCAGATGGTGCTCCTTGTCCCTTGCCCACAGTGCCGGGGCTGCCAGGGTCTCCCAGTTTATTGCCAGATGTCGGGGCGGTTGGGGTTACACCAGACAAACGCTACAGGAAGCGGTTAGTGAGCGGGGGGCCACGGGGGCCACGGGTGGGGGCCACGGGGGCCACGGGTGGGGGCCAGGAAAAGGCTGTCCCACTCGCTCCCCCGGCCTGCAGCCTCCCCACCAGCCCCCCGGGCTCCCCCGTGCCGGAGACCCCTCTTGCTCCCTGTGGCCCCCAGTGACCCCCGCCTTGCAGTCCTGCACCCCCAGCTGCGATGAGTCTGGGGGGCCCGGGGGGGTGCGGGGCAGCGTGGGTGGGAGGCAGTGCTGGCATTATTGCTATGGCGGGCGGGAGCAGCGCGACCCTCCCCAGGCTCAGATCACAGTCTCGAAGAGCGTTGCCTTCTCCTTGGGAGGCTCTGGGGCCAGCAGCTTGGCTTCTGCCTCGGGCGTCAGGTACTCCAGGTGGTGGTGGCCCCAGATTGGAGTGGTCAGGAGCTGCCAGCGCTGCAGGGATGTCATGTCAGCATCCGGGGACAACAGCACCAGGGAACACCCTGAACCCGGTGCCGTGCATCCCCCAGTGCACAGGGATGGAACAGAGGTGGGGACAGGGATGGGATTTGGATGGGGATGTAAGAACAGGGAAGAGACTGAAATGGGATTGAGATAGGGAGAGGAACAGCATGGGGACAGGGGTGGGAACAAGATGGTGATGGGATTAATGCAGTGATGTCAGCAATAATGGGATTTGGGTGAGGTTGGGAGTGAGACAGTGATGGGGACAGGGACGGGATTTTGGGTGGGGATGAGACTAGGATGGGGAAGGGATTTAAATGGGATTGAGAAAGGGACTGGGATTGCATGGGGACAGGGATGAGATGAGGACAGGGATAGGGACAGAGACAGAATTTAGCTGGGAGTGAGAGTGGTAGGGATAGGGACAGGGATGGAATTTGGATGGGGATGGGACTGAGACAGTAATGTGAGCAAGGATGGGATTCAAGTGAAACAGGGATGAGATTTAGATAGGAATGAGACAGTGATGGGGACCAGGATGGGATTTAGCTGGGGATGGGACTGAGATGTGGACAGGACTGAGAGGGGGACAGGGACAAGGACGGCCAGGATGGGTTGGGGATGGAGGCAGGAGGGTGCCCACTCTGCTGCCCTCACCTCGCGGAAGGAGCCTTTGCAGCGCAGGAGCTTGTAGATGACGGTGCAGGGGATGCAGAGCATGGAGGAGAGAGCCAGGACCCAGCCGATGGCTTCCCCCCACCACGGGTACACGTACGTCTTGTTGTAGGTCAGTGGCTTGTAGTTCACCACGTGGAACACGAAGATGCCCTGGTCGGAGGAGGAGGGTGAGGTCCCACAGGGCAGTGGTCCGGTGGCCCCCACGTGTAGCTGCCCGTGGCCCTGACACGCGTGCCACCCTGTGTCCCCAACACGCGTAGCTGCCCGTGGCCCTGACACACATGTCACCCTGTGTCCCCAACACGCGTGCCACCCTGTGGCTGCCGTGCCCGAAGCAGCCACCTGGGGGAGCCCGGTGCCCGAGGCACAGAGCCGAGGCAGCGAGCACACGCGAGCACACGCGTGTCCCCGCAGGGCTCAGCCCTGCTCACCATGCAGACCAGCGGTGTCACCACGGCCCAGCACCACTTCATCAAGGGCAGGGGCCGGTAGCCGATCATGCGAGCCACGTCGTCCATGAAGCGGTCAGCGCCTGCAGGGAGAGGGCAGTCAGCCGGGCCCCCCAGGGCACACACATCCCCGTGTGTCCCTCCCGCGGCTCCCCTGCCTCACCGTAGACCCAGGCAATGACCACGCACTCCCAGAAGGCCTGCCACAGCAGCGTGATCCCGCTGGCCGAGTAGTTGTCAAAGAGCTGGAACACGTACATGCCGCCCTGCCGAGACAGCGCCGCGTGTCACCGGGGCTGTGCCAGCTGCCTCACGCTGGCACCGGCGTCTCCACACCGGCACGGCCTTGCCAGCACCGGTGACCTACTTGGCACAGACACCCTGCATGCCACAGGCACCCCGTGCTCCCACAGCAGCCCCATGGCCACAGGTACCCCGGTGGCACGGGGACCTCCACAGCTACTGCCGCATCCCCCACCTGCGTGACCATGGAGAGGCCGATGAGGCAGCAGACGATGCAGCAGAGCGCAGCGGTGACCTCGCGGCGCAGCGAGCCAGCCTCTGGCTGGGGGAACAGGTCCAGGATGCCCGTGATGAAACCTTCCACACCGACAAACTGTGGCAGAGAGCAGGGCTCAGAGGGTTATGTACCACCCTGCCCCCTCCCTGTCCCCATCCCCTTGCCTGCTGCCGCACCTGGCTGTCCAGCCCCAGCACGAGGAGCATGAAGAAGAAGAGCGTGGCCCAGAGTGGGGACAAGGGCATTAGCGTCACAGCTTTAGGGTAGGCGATGAAAGCCAGCCCAGGGCCTGTGGGAAAGCAGGGTCAGCAGTGTCACCCGCAGGGGGGGACACAGGGGACACGGTGCTCGTGGGTACCTGCTGCCTGGTACTCACCAGACTCTGCCACCTGGGAGATGTCCACGCCTTGCTCAGAAGCCATGAAGCCCAGCACAGAGAAGACAACAAAGCCGGCAAAGAAGCTGGTGGAGCTGTTGATCACGGCCAGGAGGTAGGCATCCCTGCAGGCAGAGAGGGTCAGGGGGTGCCAAGGGACACAAGGGGACATGCATGGGAATGCCCCACAGCCAGCACAGCCCTACCTGTAGCAGTTGTTGTGGAAGCGGTTGTAGCTGCCCAGCGCAGTCAGGGCTCCCAGCCCGATGGCATAGGAGAAGAAGATCTGGGTGCCAGCATCAATCCAGACCTGACGTGAGAGAGAGGGTGTTGGGGGATGAAGAGGGTGCTGGGGGGGTGCCCAGCACCCAGCCCCCTCCTGCGCTACCCACTGCCCTCACTTGCGCCTCAGCCAGCTTGGACCAGTCGGGTTTCAGGTAGAAGACAATGCCATCAATTGCCCCAGGCAGAGTCACTCCGTGCACCAGAAGCAGAATGAGGACCACGTAAGGGAAAAGTGCCGTGAAGTAGACGATCTGCAGAGGAGTGGGTGCCAGTAAGACGCCCTGGGCCAGGGCTCTCTGTCGTGTGCCACAGGTGTCCCAACAGGACCAGGGCTCAGCTATGTCCCTAGTGGCTAGTGGCACCTCCCAGACACATGTGGGACAGGGAGTCCGGCACCACCGAGGGCTCCAGCACAGGAGGGCAGGAGCTGGCAGTGTCACATGCCACAGCCCTATCCCCGTGTGCTGGTGGCCCCAACATGTGTCTGTCCTCCCCCAGCATCACCTTCCCAGTTGACTTGACACCCTTCCAGATGCAGAAGTAGACGATGACCCAGGTGGTGATCAAGCAGAGGATCATCTGCCAGTTCATGTCCCCTGGCTCGCTGATGTCCCCTGAGAGCCGCAGCACCTTGTTCCTGCAGAGTGGGGCCGTGCTGAGCGCCAGCACGACCCCCCAGCCCCGGGCGAGAGCCCCTTGGTCCCCACACACTCACTCCCAAAACTCGATGACGGGTGAGCGCTTCTTGGCCATGTCAGCACAGCTGATGTTGAAGGTCGTGGTGTCAACACTGATGTTGGTGGTGACATTGCTGCAGGGACCGAGGTGGAAGAGCTCGGTGCAATGCTCCGTGTTCCAGGAATGGCCACAGGTGGCCCAGGGGAGAGTGTCCGTCAGTGAGTGCACCAGGTAAAAGAGCCCCCACACCAGGATCATGATGTAGTAGGAGTTGCAGAAGAAGACAATCACCATGGAGGCCAGGCCCAGACCTGTGGTACAGGGAGATCAGAACACGCTAACAACCATGGGTGCTCAGTGGGCTGGGATAGCAGCAGTCTGGGGTGGGATGGGGCAGGACAAGGGGGGCTGGTGGGGACACAGGAAACCAGCAGCCCAGGATGGAGCTGGTGGGGATCTTGGGAGCTGTCTGCCACAGGCAGGACAGGGGGAGCTGGCGAGGACAGGACAGAGGGAGCTGGCAGCCTCAGGAGACGTGAGAAGCTGGTGGGGACTGGACTGGCAGCCTAAGGCAGGACAGGATGGGGACAGCCGGCAGCCTGGCACAGGACAGGGGGGAGCCGGTGGGGCACAGCACAAGGAAAGCCAGCAGGACAATGCTGAGGTGGGGATCCGGCAGTTCCTGGGACGCTGGCAGCCCCTGGTGAAGCTGGCAGCAGGCACAGAAGCCGTCAGCACGTAGGCAGGGAGCCACGGGAGCAGGCAGGGTCGGGCAGGGCAGCGCAGGGTGCCACGGGGTGCAGGCAGCTGCCACCCTTGGCTGGGGCGCGGGGTGGCAGTGGGACGTGGGCAAGGTGCACAGGAGCAGGCAGGGCGTGGGCAGGCTGCAGGCAGCCGGTGCCCCAGACAGGGTGCTGCCAGCCCCACACAGGGCGCCAGGGGCCCCCGGGCAGGGTGCAGGGTGCAGGGGCAGTGGGCAGGGCGCGGCATTACCCTTGAAGAGGGGGGCGATGTTCCAGGCAGCGATGCCTCCCTGCTTCATGAACTGCCCCAGGGCCACCTCCAAGAAGAAGACGGGGATGCCGCCCACAAAGACGATGAGCAGATAGGGGATGAGGAAGACGCCTGGGGCCGGGGGGAGACACAAGGGGCCGGCTCAGTCGCCGCCGCTCCCCCCGGGCCCCCCCGGGCCCCCCCTTCCCTCCCCGCACCGCCCGCCCGGGCGCAGCGAATAGCGAAGGCGCCTCCGCGCCCTCCCCTCGCCGCACCGCCCGATGTAGGTCAGGGCTGGCAGGTGGTGGGGGGCTCCCCGTGGACCCCCACCCCAGTGGGTAGCATCGGACACCTGTGGGGTGGCCCACGAGCTCTGCAGAAGGCCCCTTATCCCTGGGGAGGTGCAGGGTGAGCTGGCCCACCGTGGCGTGACCCTCACAGACAACATGGGGTGGAAAGCAGAGTGCTCCCACGTGCCGCGGGGTACCACCCCGACCCCGTGGGGCAGGCGTGGGGCTCACCTCCGCCGTTCTTGTAGCACAGGTAAGGGAAGCGCCAGACGTTGCCCAGCCCCACGGCGAACCCCACGCAGGACATGATGAAATCCATCTGCCGGGTCCATGTCTCCCGCTGGTGGGGAACAGCGGCCGCTTTCGGGGGCCCGGGGGGGCCCACCAGCGGTGCCGTCACCGCCCGCTCCTCACCCGCCGGGGGGGGCTCCGTGCCCTCTGCCTCCCCGCGACCCTCTGCTGAGACAGGGGGGCCCCACGCTGCCATCACACGCGCTGTGGGGGCGCGAGGAGGAGGAGGCAGAGGCGGGGAGAGACCCTCCGGTCCCCTCGGGGACAGAGGGGTTCTCCCCGCGTCTCCCCCCTCCGCGCGCCCCTCTCCGCGCGTGGGGGCGTGACGTCAGATGTCAGGCCGGCCCGTGACGTCACAATGCAGAGCGGTGACTCACCCCGCGGCGGCGGGAGGGGGCGCGCCGTGGTCGCGAGTGGCCGTGGGCTTCCCCCCCCCCCCCTTTCCCTAACCTCATCCCTCCCCAGCACTCCCCGCTTACCGGAGCCCGCAGGGGCAGCGGCGGTGGCGGCGGCGGCATCGCTTCGCGGGGCGGTGGGCGGCTGCGGGGCGGCCGTGTCGGCGGGGGCGGGGGGCATGTCGCGGGGGGCCGGGGAACGGGGGCGGGTCGGGGGCGGCTCCGTGGCCGTGGCGGTGGTGGTGGGTGGAGGGGGGCTCAGAAGCAATCCACGAAGCACTTGAAGGTGAGTCGGAAGAACCTCATTGAGGGCGGCGGGGCGCGGCGGGGGGGGCCGGGCCGGGCGGGCGGCTCAGAGCCGGGCTGCGGGGCCGGCGCCGCGCGGCCGCTCCGGGGCTCTCTGCGCCGCGGCACCGGGCGGCGGCGGAGGCAGCGACCGGCCGCGCCGCCCCCCGAGCCCCATTGGACGCGCCGCCCGCCCGCGGCTTGACGGGACTTGCAGTCCCGTCGAGATGGGAACCGGCACTGGGGCGAGGCGGGGGCAGCCCCGGGGCCACCGGGCGCGGGGGAACACTAAGCGATAGGGCACACCGGGTAGCGGGGCGGCACCCGGGGCACCGGGCACTGGGGACGCTGGGGACAAGGCACATCGAGGGACGGGAGATGCCAGGCATACCGGGCACTTAAGCACTGGTACTGGCAGTCCTGCCACACCAGCCGGAACCGGGACGTGCAGTCCTTGTCACCGGCACAAGGGGACACCGCGGAACACCGGGCGGTGGTGCATACCGGGAGACAGCAGGCAACAAGGCGCTGGAACTTGCAGTCCGGCTGCACCGGTACTGGGGAACGCTGGGAGACACCAGTGTCTATGGCAGCAGGACTGCACCAGGTAAAAACGGGTGACAGGGCACAGAAGAAGACTCCAGGCAGCGAGGCGCATCAGGGAACACTGGCTGATCCCCCTGCTGCTGTAGGGTGCACCAAAACACAGCTGGCACTGAGAGACATCATGGGACAGTGAACATCAAGTCACACCAGGGGCACCATGTGGGCAGCAGAGCCCAGTGAGGATAGTGAGCTACAGGGTGCACTGAGTGCCAGGGGACCTGTGGGGGCCCTGGGGAACACCAGGGGACACAGAGCTAGAGAGTGCACTGGGTACCACAGCACACCAGAGGATGTGGGGCATGAGAGCACCTGGGTGCTGAGGACCTCAAGAACTCATGGTACCCTGGAGGGGTCACCAGGTGCTGGAGGGTGGCAAGGGACAGCAGGCAGTGGACGCAAGTGGAGTTTAGCAAGTTTAATGAGCGCAGGACAAACCCCGACCCACTCCCCATTCCCCCACCCCCCAGTGCCCAGGCCAGCCCACAACCCCAGGACAGGTGCCCCACAATGATGCCCTTAGTCAACTTCTTCCATGCTGCTGTAGGAGGGGGCCGGGTGCTCGGCAGGGCTGGCAAAGCGCTCGGGGAGGCCTTCTGCTGCCAGCGCCGGGGGTGCTTCGGGGGCCAGGCTGGATCCGAATGGCACCGGGGGCAGGCCCTGCAACAGAAGGCTGGCATGAGAAGGAGACGACTGGGGGCATGAGAGGGAGACCAGTACCCTGTCATACATCTTCTCCCTCCCTGCTCCCAGGGGGCCATGGGGTGCCTGAGGGGACATACAGCCCCTTGGGGCAGGTACCACACACAGCACATGTAGCCCTGTGGCCCAGAGAGTAGCAGCAGATGCCAGCCCTGGCAGCAAGGCAGGGGAAGGGCAGGGGGAGGGCAGAGTGCCCAGGGCCCCCAAGTGGCAGCCCCCACCTGCCCGCTGGAGGACAGCCAGGCTGCAGCACGCTTGGCCCAGGCACTGCTGCCTCTCCCCAGCCTGGCACTCGTGGCCCCAGGGCTGCTGTGGCCAGTCTGAGCAGAGCCCCGCGCCCCGGCACAGGCACCCAGCCAAGCCGGGCGGCAGCAGCGAGCCACAGGGCAGGCTGCCAGCGCCTGCCAGGGTCTGAGGAACGGCACAGGACCAGAGGGGATTTCCACAGCCTAGAGTGCCTAGCCCGAGCCTTGTTGCTGGCCACCTAGCCCTGGAGAGAGCAGGCAGGCAGGCAGGTGCAGGCAGGGGCTTGCAGGCCCCAACCACAGGCTGCCAGTGCCAGCCGGAGCAGAGGTCACCCCACCGGCGCCGGGCACTGACTCAGCCCCACGAGGCACTGTGGGTGAGCGGGGGAAGCCACCAAGTCCCAGGGATGCAGACAATGAGCCAACTGTTCCAGGACAGGCATCTCATGACCACGGCACGGCTCCACCAGGCTCCCTGGCTGGGAGCTGCTCAGTGGGGAGGACACGGCGGCACATGTGCAAGAGGGGTGTGGGATGAAGGCAGGGGGAGCCCTGGGCTTCCCACTGCCCAGCTCAAGCCCCAGTCAGAAAAGCAGGTGAGTCCCTTCCCTGTCAAGCATCCTTCCCAAGCCAGGCAAGGACACTGCCAGAGGGACAGAGGCAGAGATAGAAAAGGAAGTCACAGGGCTCTGAAATCACCTCTCGCACCCAAACGTGCCGGAGCAGTCTGAGCCACGCTGAGCCAAGGGCAACATGTCTCAATGTCAGACAGGGCTGGAGCTGCAGCCGTGCCCCAGCCTCATGGGACGGCATGCTGCCAGCCCCAACGGGCTCCCCACGCCCTGCACGTGCCATGCAGGAGCTGCTGCCCCACAGCACTCAGCCGCTGCCACACAGGGTGCTGTACTGGAGTCACCTGAGGCACAAGAATATCACTGGCTCCAGCGCAGTCTCCCATCACACAGGACAGGGATGCTGCATCTCTTTGGAAAACCCAGCTTTATTAACACACCAAGGTCCCACCTGCGCTCCCTGACCCCACACCTCTTCCGCAGCACGGGAGGACAGTCCCCTTGCAAATGAGGTGCTGCACCACACTTCCCTGGCAGAGAGCCACCTCCCCCGGACACAGCCAGCTGGGGCCAACTAAGGACAGCTCCCATGCCCCACAGTGCCGAGGGCTGGTGAGAGCCAACAGCCCATGGAGGCAGGTGCTCACCACAGGCACCCCACAGCCCAGACTGCCAAGAGAGAGGAGCTGCAGGAGGGCCGAGCCTCTGGCTCGGCAGGGAAGCTCACAAGCCCATTAATGGGAGTTTGGGGCGGGGTGTGGGGCTCCCAGTGTGCAGGCAGCTGGCACCAGGAGGCTCAGGGGAGGCCAGCAGGAGGGACGAGGTTGACTCAGAAGCCATGGGACATGCCAGCCCCAAGGAGCGCAAGGCTCCCGCAGCAGCATGGCTGGGAAAGGCAGCCAGACCAGGATGCATGTCAGAGCACCCTGCCCTTGCTGCAGCCTCCTGACAGGTGTCCACTTCATTCTTGGGAGCCACGTGGAGGTGGTCACTGTTCCTGGAGGGCTCCCAGGCCCTGGCCATGCTGCAGCAGCAACGTCCATTCCTGAGCCACAGGTAGCCATGAGGTCTGCCCTGCTCCCAGTGGGCAGCAAGGGTGAGGGAGGGCAGAGAGGCTCCTGGTTCTGGGCTGTGCCTTGGCAAGGCAGGGGGATGGCCATGCCAGCTGGCACAGGAGATGCCAGAGCAGACAGGCAGGAGCCAATGGTCCCACACTTCCCTCAGTGAGTCCTTCCCAGCAGTTTCTGTCTGGCTGTCCAACGTCTTCGTTGCATAGCGTCTTAGGACGGCGCGTGCTCCGGCAGCCCTGCTCCTGCAGCTGGCTGAGTGCCCGTGCCTATCTCCAGCGGGTTTGGTAAATGAGTGGGTAGAAAACATTCAGGAAGAGAGCCACAATTGCGGCCGTAGTGGCCAGGACAAAGTATCTGGCACAGCCTTCATCTGGGTGCTGGGGGGTGCCTGGACTATGCTTCTGGCCACAGGGCCTCCAGGAGCTTCTTGCAGGCCTTTGAGGAGCCTCGAGTTGCAGTTCTTGTTCTTCAGCCTCCAGTTCCTGCCAGATCAGAGAAGCCTGCGATGTGGAAACCTGCGTCAGCACTTGGAGAACACAACGGGCAACACCCCTCGCCATCCCCCGGGGCAGGCAGCTGTCTGCAAGCCCAGCCCAGTGCCCAGCCAGCCCTCCTCCCCATGCAGCACCATCATGGTCACACCCGCCCCCACAGCTCTTCGGGGTCTCCGCTGTGTGGGGTGCAGCCAGGCTCCGGTGGGCAGCTCTGCGGGAGGGAGCGTGGGCAGCTGCCAGGTCTTCATGGGGCCATGGGGAGCGGAGAGGGCAGCTGGATACCGGTGGAGCTGATGTGCTGGGATTGATGGATCCAGGTGGCAGGCAGCAGCCAATCACAGCCCAGCTTTTGTAACCACAACAGGATCTTTCATATCTTTCGGCCAATCCAGAGCCAGCTGGGGTGGCAGGAGCAGGAGGCGCAGTCACAGCGCAGCCAGTCACAGCTCTGCTTGTGTAGGTGGGAATCTCCAACAGCCAATCACAGCCCAACTTCCAGGTGGATTATCCACAGGCAGCCAATCACAGCCCAGCCCTTTGCTGTGCCGGTGATCACACAGAGCAGCCAATCAGGGCACAGGTCTCTGGAGGGCACCTAGTTGCCTGGGAAGGTGCAGGTGGTCCGAGGCGCTCAGGGCTCCACCAACCCCGATGAGATCCAACGTGCCCCAGCGCTGCGGGCAATCCAGCACTTCTGGGGGCCCGGTGAGCCCCAGCACCACACAGGGATCCCATGAATCCCGGCACAGAGGGAGTCTGAGCACTGTTCAGGCCCCTGAAGACTCCCACTGCCAGCATGGGATGAGCAGCGCAGCCCAGTCCTCCTGTTGCCCCAGTGAGTGGGGCTGGTGCAAGACATTATACAGCTCCCCTGGGACAGGAACAGCCCAGGCAGGTGGACACCAACATGCTGGACAGCCCAGGGCCCCAGAGACATGCAGTGCCTGTCCTCAGCTGAGAGGACAGAGCTGGGATGCCAAACCAGGGCCGGGCCGAGTGCTGTGCGAGTCAGACCAGCCCCATGGGGCACATGTGCATGTTAATGGAGCTGAGCATCACCCTCAGGCCCCGCTGGGCCACAGCACCAGGGTGCCCAGAGCAGAGGGAAGGGCTGCAGCAGAGCAATGCAGGGGGGACTGGCCTGGTGGGCACAGCGCTGCACCTCAGCCTGGCCCTTCGAAGTTCACGCAAAGATCAGCCCAACCATTCCCTGCTGGTGCATGCCGAAAGCACCCAGCCAGCTGGCCCGCCCCTCCCTCCCAGGCAGCCCAGCAGCAGAGCTCACTCTGGCAGGTTTCTCTGAGCATCCTGTGGAGGCCGCCAGGCCTCTGACTCAGTGCTGCCATTTGCTTTTTTTGCACCTAGCTTGGCGCTGAGCTAGGCCCCAGAAAGCGCCCCCCACCCTGCTTTGAGAGCAGCTGTGGGGGGCAGGTTCTCACCGCTCCCCAGCACAGCCAGCTCCTACTGCACCATTCACAGCTTTCCTTCTGTGCAGAACCCAGCGAGTCTGGGCCCCCTCCTGCCTCCTCCAGTGCCTTCCCACCAGCACTCCCACCCTGATGATGGGAACCAGCTCTCCTGTGGTCCCTCAGGGCAGGGACTGTTCCAAGATCACAGCAAGAACAGGACGAAACAAACACCTGGCTGGCAAAAGCCCTTCAGTGTCAGAGGGGCAGGTACCACAGCTGCGCTCTGTGGGCGCCAGCAGAAGGGCTAGGCCCTGTGCGTGGGCACTTGTCATGACTCAAGGCTCCGTGGCTCCAACAGTGCCAGAAGGGACGTGAGCTCTCACCTGGCTGGCAGCAGCTTCGGTGGAGGGGGTGCGCTCGGCGCGGTGGTCTGGGGGGTGCCCGGGCAGGGGTCTCTCCACAGGAGAGTTCCTCCGGCGGTAGAAGAGGACATACGCGTATCTGGTTACCACCTGGCTCTCCTCCACGGTGGTGACTGTGCTGTCGTCGAAGAGCCGCCAGCCTGAGAGGAGAGAAGGGTTAAACAAGTGGACAGACCTTAGCTGCAGCAGCTGGGGGGCAGCGAGGGGGTCAGATCCTCACCCACGTCACTGCGCTGGCTGTTCTTGTCGTTGGGCAGGCGGGCGTACGCTGTGTAGTGCCCCCCAATCATGCCCCCGTAGTGGTTGATCACAGCGTACAGGTCATACATAGGCAGCTGCTGCTCACCCTTTCGGCCGATGCAGAACTTGCTCAGGTCCAAGCTCCTAGGGAGAGACACAGGGACAGTCAGGGGGAGGCAGTGTTAGGAAAGGAGGGGCCGGGCTGCAGGACAGCACAGGCAGCGTCAACCCAGGCACTTCAGCCTCCAGGCTCTCACCGGACAGGGAAGTCCACCATGTCATTGATCTTGTCCCTCCAAATAAAGCTACGGAAGGAGAAGCGCTTGAGCTGGATGATGAGGACATTGGGCAACCGCCAGAGCATCAGCTGCTTGGAGGCCTCACGGTGCTGCTTGCACTTGGGGCAGTACCTGGGGGAAGAGTGTGCTTGTTACCAGCGTGTGCAGGGCCTCAGGTCTCACAGCCCAGCCCAAAGGTCCCCTCACATGGGGCTGGCAGAGGGGGCGCACGAGGTCTCAGCCTTCTCTGCCAGGGGCAGGCCAGTACAGTGCTGTGGAGCGCTGGCATTGCTCCTGCTGGCTTATGGCCTCCCTCCCCAGCACACAGGCAGAGCCAGCCCCGTGTTCCTGGCTGCCAACAGAAACAGTGTGCAGGCCCCAGGCAGCTCCTGGGAAACCCCCACTGCTGGCTGGGCCCATGGGCTGAGCCCACCCTGTCCCCTTCCTCACCACGCTTCCTCCGGGGCCAGGACTTCGGGCTTAGTGAAGAGATTGAGGCACTGCTCCAGGGTGAAGTGACCAGCCCGGGCTGCTTCGCTGGCCGAGCCCGGGTCCTCCACGCACTCCAGCTCCTTGGACTCCACCAACACATACTCCTTGAGGCGCTCATTGTTCTTCCACACCAGTGCAAGAGAGCAGTCATCTGTTAGCTCCAGGGGGGTGTCACCTGCAAAGGGGGACACATCTCACACTCCTGCCCCACCAGGCTGGGCCAGGCCACTTTGCTGGGGCTAGAAGTCTAATGCATCCTGGCCTGATACAGCGATCACACAGTGCTGTCAGGAAGGGACAAGAGTCCCTCGGTGAGGTTCACCAACCGAGGGCAGCAGAGCCCCCCATGCAGCCAGAGGCCAAGACTGGCACAGCCCCCTTGGCAGCACTTGCATAACCAGCACTGGATGTGGGCATCCCATTCAGACAAGAGGTGACCCAGAGACTACTGACCCTCTGTGGATGTAGGAGCTTGAAAGGAATTGGTCTATTTCATGAGGAGAGCAAGAACATCATGCCCGATAAGAGCTTCCAGGCAGCAGCTCTGTGCAGCAGAGTGCTGCCTGCCTCTGTGCCAGATGCAGCTTTTGCTGTTACATCTGGGTTTACCTTGTGCTAGGTCTCTGGGAGCCTGGCCAGGCAGATCCACCACCCTGGAAGAGGCCATGAGGGATGCAGGTGGCCCTTTCTGGGGCTCTGGGCTCACCTTTATCTTCCAGCTTGTGCTCTCGGTTGGCACTGTCGATCTTGTTGATGTAGAACGGCGTGGCACGGGCACTCAGCGAGTCTGGAGTGTGCTGGTACCCAGGGATGGCAGCTGTGGACAAGCAGGGACAGATCTGTGGTGGCACTGCCTGCCTGCCCTGCGTAGGGGCCAAGAATTTGCAGTGCCCCTACCCCCACCTCACATGCTATGGCCTTGCAAGGACACAACCACGTGCCCCGTGTCCTTGACTATTTTTAGCAGGCGCCTGCCCCTGACAAGCCGTGCTCCTCTGCCTGCCTTGCCCCTTCACTGCACATTACTGCCATCCTGAGACGAGTGTCTGGAAACGTGACAGCCAGGCAGCCGAGCGCGAGAGGCTGCTCCCGTGCAGCTGAGTCAGAGCGAGGGAAACGCTGCGCACAGCCCCGAGGGGCTCAGCCTGCGCCGAGCGCTGCCCTCCCACGGGACTCGCAGGCTTCTGCCAGCCCCTGCCTTCCCACCCCTCCCATGACACATTAACACTCCAGCCTCTTCCCTAGTCAGGTCTGTGCTCTGCCCCACGGGCTCTGTCAGGGCAAGGCAGAGCGTGGGCAGGCAAGGCATTTCAGGCGGGGCAGCGCTGACAAAACACAGCTCCCAGGACCTCACATACGTCCCCAATGATCTGTGGACCAAGCTTACAGGGGGAGAACAGATGCTCTGGTGGGAGGTCACTCCAAGGTGGGAGGTCACTCCAAGGAGGGAGAATTGCTCCTGTTTTCTCTCGGGGCTGTCCAGGATCCTGGCACAGGCATGGTTAGTGCCACAGCACCTCTTACCTTCTGGCTTGAGGGCTCTCTCATAGGACGGCTCCTTCTCACAACAGCTGTCGCCCTGCGATTCCATGTGCTCAGAGAAGCCTGAATCCAAGCTCAGCAGGGAACTTCTGGCTGCCAGGACCTTGCTCCGGACAGTGCCAGCATCCCCCAGCTCTGGGTGCAGCTCAGGCACAGCTGGTGAGAGTGGGGGCTCCTGCAGGAGAGTGGAAGGCCTGTTGTCCCCATCTCCCAGCTCAGGGACAGAGGTGGCTGCTGCACAGCTGCTCTTGGCCAGGGGCTCCAACTTGTCTGGGAGGAGAGGCTGCAGCTCCTGCTCTGGTGACATCCGGGCCAGCTGGAATGGAGGCTGGAACACACTGACTGAGTACCTGGATAAGGAGGTGGCAGTCAGAGCCAGGCAGACAACAGGGCTGAGCTCAGCTCTGGCACAGAAGCACCTGCCTTCCCTAGACACTCACCTTGCGTAGCCCTCCAGCAGCTGGGCCAGGCGGGCGTAGGTGAGGCGGGACTCAGGCACGCTGATGAGGAAGGGGAAACCGATGTTCTCTGGACGGCACGAAGCCTTGTGGTCTGGCCAGTGCGTCTTCTGACATACCCTGGAACACACACAGCCCGTGCTGAACTCAGTATCTGAGACCACCCTGGGCAGGAGCATGACAAGGCCAGAGGAGTAGGATGGGAATGAGGGGAGTGCCAGGAGCTCCCTCCCACAGGCCAGGTCCATCCCACCTCCTCCCAGTGGGCTGAGCTCTCCCATCCAGCCCGACATGGCCAAAGACCCTCCCTCCCCACCGAGCACCAAGACAACTCACACGTTGCAGTAACCGACTCGATAGCACCTCGTGCAGCGCTTGAGCTTGTCATCCTCTGACAGCTGCTTCTTCTGGCAGGCAGCACACTTGGCGACGGGGCCACTGGGCACCTGTGGACGCTGCAGGAGAAAGTACCCGTTGGCAGGGAAGGACACCCAGTCAGGACCGTGCTGCCCTGGCAGGCATCTGTGCTCACTGCACCCAGTCACAGTTGTGTGCAGCTCCCCCACTCCTGGACAGCTCCCCTGCAGGCTCAGCCTCCCTGCAGTCCCAATATTCTCTCTTACCTGCTGGACCTGCAGCTCCACCACCCGCTCCTTGGCCAGCTCTGGGGACAGCACCTCGAAGCAGAGCAGCATGTCCGTGGGAGAAACAGTGTCCAACGAGTTGGACGGCAGAAACATGCGGTGGAAGCGATTCTTGATCACCTGCCAGGAAAGCAGTGGAGTGGGGCTGTGTGTGGGCTGCCCCACACTCCCTCTCCTGAGAAAGCCACAAGTCCCCAGCCCCACAGGGATCTGTGGGGACAGCAGCACCGCCAGGACGCTGGGCTCAGCTCACCACCCTGCCAGGGGAGGATGGACACCCCCTGCCCCATTGTGGTGGTCTAGCCCTCCTGAGCAGGGCTCTGCTCAGCAGCACCTCTGCAGGACACTGCCACCCACAGACAAAATCTGCTTCATGGACATGCTGGAAATGGGCAACTGACTGCAGGTGGCCACATTCCTGGCAGAACTGCAGGAGCTGGGGAACACACAAGAGCAGCCTGTGGGGCTTGCTCTCCAGGTTGAGCACTCTCACCTCTGCCAGGCGCAGGTTCTCTGGTTTCACACGCACACTGTGAGCCACCGAGTCAAGCACCTCCATGGCACTGGAGTTCTCCTTGCTGATACTCACGAGAAACTGCCATGAAGAAAGAGCCACATCAGACACATCACACCAACACATGAGGGCCCTTGCCTAACACAAAGCTTAGCCTGTTAGCACACAGCCAGCTGCCTGGGACACGTCCAGGAGCCAAGCTCCCCAGAGCAGATGGCATCCTTTACCTTGATGGGTTTCTTGTGTGGCTCCTTTGCAAAGTAGTAGACAGTCAGCACCTTCTGCTTCTGTGGGAGGGGCACAGGGAGGTACAGGAAGGGGTCAAAGGTAATGGACACCTGCAGATGCAAGAGAATACTCAGTCGTGGGAAGTGTTTGTGGTTGAGATCAGTGGGGCAGAAGCCCCAGTGGGCCCAAGATCCAGCCATGGCCTGTACCCTCTAAGGGTCAGGAGCCTGCTGCAGAACCAGGACAGGGACAGAGCCTCCAGGGCTGCCCTACCTTGGAACACACTGGGCACACCAGCTTGGATTTGTACTGGCCCTGGAAGAGGTCCACAATAAATGAGTCATTCCTCATCTTATGTCGCTGCCAGGCCTCCTCAGCTACCACCTGTGGGGAGACAGGGCTCAGCACTATGCTGAACGATCCAGGCCAGGGCTTCTCTCCCACTGGCTTTTCGGAGAGACATCCTCACCTCATCAGGCCTCCCATCTGAGTCAACAGTTTCTGTGTAGGGCTTGTTCTGGATGCGGTTGAGGTCCTCGTGCAGGCCATCAAGTAAAAAGGCCATGAACTCCTGAGCATCGTGCTGGGCATAGCCAGTGAACTGGCTGGCCTTGCTGGCCACGATTGCCTGAGGGAAGCAGAGTAGTCAGGGCTGGCCAGCAGCACCACACACAGAACCTGGCTGTACCCACCCAGCTCTCACCGCACCAGTGGGGCAGCCAGGTGCCCACACAGAGGTGCTGAGGACCCACAGCAGGTCCTGCACTGTACTGGTGCCTGGGTCCCTACCTTCAGTTTAGAGGGCTGGAAGGCATGGTGTGTGCCCTTCCACAGCGCTCGCAGCAGCATGGCAAAGCCGATGGCCAGGCGTCCCCCTGTCCCCAGAGGGTTGTTGTAGTTGATTTCTGACTCAAAGGACCGATCTGTAAGAGATGCAAGAGTAAGGGCAGCTGCCAGCTGCACCATCCAAGTGGCTGGGCTAGGCTGGGCTCCTGGCGTGGGCTCACCATGGAAGTAGTCACGCAGCTCCCGGGTGTTGGAGAGGGACTGGATGACACTGTTCATGAAGCAGGTGTTACCCAGGTTCACCAGCCCTGTGAAGCCAGGCAGGCACACCTTCTTCTTCTCATCCTCATCCTCATCGTCCTCCACACTCTCAGTGCTCACAGGGCTGTGTGTCATTGGTGGCACCATGCATGTTGGTTTGGGCTGCCAAAAGAAGAGATGGGTGTGAGGGTGCTTTGATCTCTTTGGGAACACCAGGGGAACCCGAAAGACCAGGAAACCCGAAAGACCAGGACACTCCTCTGATGTGGCTGGGCTGAAGCCATCTTACCATCTCCCAGCAGGACTAAGATAGACAGACCAGCCACTGTCCCCAGTCCTGCCAGCCATGACCAGGGAGCGCTGCCTCCTCCAGCAACAGTTTGCTAGTCCCCAGAGCAACACCAAGAAAGTGGGCCCCTCTTTTCTCCTGCCCAGGTCAAACCCACTCACCGAGGGGATGTGGGGCTCTTGCTTCACTGCCACATGCTCTGGGACTGTACGGGCTGCTACACCATCCAGACCTCCATCTTCCACACGTGGCTTCTCTTTGTCGCTGGCTCGGGCCTCTTCCTTGCTGGACAGGGGGTGCTGGTTACTGCCTGGGGGATTCTTGTCCAGAGGGGTAGGGCCTGTAGGCATGGCAACCTTTGCACCACCCACTGCACCTTAAAAAGGGGGAAGGGTGGGCCTGTGGTTAGCAGCACCACGCACTCCCCACAGTAGGGCTGAGCTGCTCGGTCCAT
This sequence comes from Apus apus, assembly GCF_020740795.1. NCBI lineage: Eukaryota > Metazoa > Chordata > Aves > Apodiformes > Apodidae > Apus > Apus apus. The sequence continues at coordinate 7,219,652 of NC_067290.1, forward strand.
GCTCACACACAGTCTCTCTCCTACCCCTCTCCCCCATGAGCAAGGGCAACAGTGGTGCCTTTCTCCCAAAGCTCGGCTCGCCTTGGCCTACACCCAACTCAGCCCCTCTTCCCTACAACTCTGCCCCAGAGGATCCAGCACCATTTGGCTGCTGCTGGCAGTGAGAAGCACCTGTGCCCCACGGAGAGGCACGGGCCAGGCAGGTAAGGCAAGAAGGTGGGGTGCAGACCTCGTGTGGCAGGAGCCTCCAGCCCTCCCCAGCGCTGGCTCTGGCGCTTCTTCAGGCAGACGTCAATGCGAGACACTGTGAAGTTGTATGTGCACTGGTCCGGCTCAATAAGGTTCCTGCAAGACATGCAGCAAGTCAGGGGTGCCCCAGACCCCCCAGCAGCCTCAGACATGCCAAAGACTCCGCAAGGCAGGGCCATGGCCTCCAGGCAGCACCAATCCTGAAATGGACCTGACAAAACAGTGTGGAAACTGTTGAGCCTGGCCACATTGAACACAGAGAGGGCCTCATTCCTGGCAGATCCATTCCACTTCGTCCCACATTCCCCTTCCCACTGGACATCCCACCCAAAGCACAGGCAGGTTGGCCTGGCTCTGTCCACAAGAGCTCCAGAACAGGCTGGGGGGTAACTGTGGGCAAGGAGGCACTGGGATTTCCTCCCCTGCAAGCCACCACATGGAGTTAAGGCAGCCAGGGGCTTGGGATGTTGGTGCAACATGGTCCAAGGGAGACCCTTAGGTGCAGAAATTAACATTCCCTGCATAGACCCACCAGCTGAAACTTGCTCCTGCTCCAGCTCTGCACTCCTAGCTCCCTTACCCTCGCATGGGCTGGAAGGATGGAGCCATACCTGAGCTTCACCTGCCACCGGAACACTGTGTGGGGTCCACAGCCAGGATGGAGGCGAAGGAAGTTTGTGTCACTGCAAAGAATTTGGGAGCAAGTGAGAAGAACTGAACAAACAAGTAGCCCAGCTACAGTCAGGAGCTCTGCAGCAGGCTGGCACCATCCTGAGGTATGCCTGTACCTTGTCTGGAACACCAGCGTGAAGTCTTGCTCCCGGAACAACACCTTGGACGTTTCCTTGTGGATCTCCTTCACATAGACATGGACTACCACCAGGTCGTTGCCCTTCTCATATGAGTCATTCTTGACAAAAGTCAGGCTCACAAAAGGCTCTGGCTCTAGGCAAGGAAAGCCATAGAGGGAAACGTTACCTTCCTTGCATGCCAAGACATTGCTGCAGGCCAACTCAGGAATGGTCCTGAGCAGATGGACCTTCCCAAGCAGGCCAACCCCTGGGCTGGGGCCACTCACTGTCAGCTGCTGCTTCCAGAGCCACGTCATCTTTGGACCAGTCCCTCTTCTCACTGTCTCTGCCCAAGGGAGGGGTAGCCACTGGGACAGCCTTAGAGCTCTCTCCCAGGACAGGTGTGCAGTCCCGGCCCCGCAAGGCCTCGGCGGGGCTGCCTGGCTGCAGGACTCTCTTCTCCACACAGGTGGCTACATGGTGGGGGAACACCTCTGTGGTAGGCATGAGAGGTGGCATCTCCATGGGAACAGTCTCCTTGGCCAAAGCCACAGCCTGTCAAGACAGAGGGACACAGTGAAAAACAGGCACCATCCCCCCTGATGTCTGCCTGCCCGAGCCAGGCAGACACAGCCACACACCCCACACTCGGCCCAGTCCCGTTAGCACCACAGAATCACAGAATTTTAGGGGCTGGAAGGGACCTCGAAAGATCATCTAGTCCAACCCCCCTGCCAGAGCAGGATCACCCAGAGCACATCACACAGGAACATGTCCAGGCGGGTTTTGAATGTCTCCAGCCAAGGAGACTCCACAACATCTCTGGGCAGCCTGTTCCAGTGCTCTGTCACTCTCACAGTATAGAAGTTTTTTCTGATGTTTACATGGAATGTTTACGTGATGTTTACCATGGCCCAGAGACTGCAGGGCCCTCATGTCACCCTCTCTTCCACCACAGCCAGGCCCACGCCAGCCCTCAGCACCACCCTCGGGACCTGGAGCCCATCTCAATGGCAGGGATGGGTCCCTGCACAGGGGCTGAGGGAGCAGGGGTGCCCCATTTGGCTGGGTCCTCAGGTACCTTCTCCAGCGGGGGTGCGAGGTCCGCCAGGGCTGTGGGCACATCGACCTGGCTGGCTCTGCCGTTGCGGCGGCCACCTGCTCTCCCGCTGTGCCCCTTGCTGGGCTCCACGCTCCCCGTGACTCTGGCATTCAGCTCCTCTTCAGTGTGAGCCCCTTTGAGGTACACTGCCCGCTTGGCGCTGGGGCCGCTCTGTGTCCCTGGGCTGGCTGGGCTTTTCCCTCCCAGGGCCTCGCTTCTTCCGGGGGCACGCTTGGGGTTGGAGGGCTCCTGCCGGGACCTCTGGGGCTCTGCACCTTCAGCCCTTGGCTCTTCGGAGGCCAGCTCTGCAGAAGTAGCCTTCTCCTTCCCATTCTCCCAGCACGTGGTCCCTTTGGCCAGTTCTTTGGATCCATCTTTCCTTCTCTTCTGTGAAAAGCAGTGCAGCACAGTAGGAAGGTATCCAGACAGCAGTTTCTCTTCGCCAGCCCCTTACCCTCACTCCCCCCTTTCCCAGAGTACACCAGGTCTCTGATCCAGAACTCAGAGGCTATGTTTAGGCAGGAACAGGAGAACAATCACAGCTCCCTCCCAGATGAGCAGCTGCCTCACTGCCCTCACCCAGCACATCAATGCAGGATGAGCTCCACATTGCTCCTTGGACAAGGGCAACTCAAGAGCAGGGAGTGAAACCCTCATCCCAGCACCCCCAGGCTCCATAAACATCCCCAGAAGGCAGATCCTCTGCTCCTCACCAGAAGCGAAGACCAGGTATGGAGTGGGATCTTCTTCTGAAGCACAAGGTGTAGAAAGTTCCCCTTCTTGTACTGGATCTTGCTACAGGAGCCCTCAATCTCCTCGTAGAACTGACAGCTCCATTGGCGCCCGTCTGCAAGCAGAGGGGGACTGCACCTCAGGCAGGGCTCCAGGCAGCCCACACCCAGCCCACTGCCTGCTTCACCTGCCCCAAGGATCAAGGGAGCACTCGTCCAGAGCCAAGCAGGCTGCAGGCAGCCTGCCACCACAGCCCAGGAGACTTCAGGGTAATGCCAGCTTTCCTGGGTTTGCTTTGTACATCTGTCTGGCCCTCTTCCCAGAGGGAAGGCCTTGGACCTCCCTGCCCACAGGGGCACCGTCACTTTTCCAAGGGATACCCAGGGCCGACTCAGTCATCCCTGCAACCAGAGGACAGAGACGCGCCAGTGGGCACTTGTTCACTTGGCGCAGAGGCCAGCTCCTGCCCTCCCCAGCTCTACACCCTTCTTCTTTTACACTGCTGCTGTGCCAGCTAACGGCAGGGCACTGCCTCTGAAGGGAAGATTTTATGCCTGCCTGGGTCAGTCCCACATCCAGCCCAGAGCTGCACCAAGCTCCACTAGAAAAACATTTGCAGCAGCCTCTCCGCTCCCCATACCTGGTAGTTTGACCACGCAGTCCCTGTCACTGAAAGCAGCATCCACATCCTCTACCTTCAGAGCTCCACTGCCCAAGTTCAGCTTGACAATGATCTCGTCAGCATTCTGCTTCCAGTCCAGCAGCAGCTCTAGGAAGAGGGAGGGAAGTGTCACCCACCTGCTGGGGCATGAGCCTGCAGCACCCACTCGTTGGCTGGGGAATGTGAACCTGAGCACACACTTGGTTCAAGGAGGTCAATGCAGGGTACAGAGACTGTGGCATTTAAACAAGACACTGGCAACCTGCTCTCATCAGACAGGCCACAAACAAGAGCACATGTTGCAGCAGGGCAGGTGAATCCCAGTGGGAACCAGAGGGATCAGAAAGGCAGCACTGCTCTCGGCCCTGTCACGTGCAGCAGTTGGGAAGAAGGGGTGGCACCTGCCAACTACGAGGCAATTGCTGCTTTCCCAGTGAACAAGGAAGCCACAGAATTACTCTGGGAGATTCAAGTGGACTCTGACCACAACCAGAAATTGCCACTTCCTCTTTGCATATGCGAACAAACAGCTTGGCTGCAATCACCGAAGCACTGCACTCCTGCCAGGTGAGCTCTAACTCAGGTGAAGCAGGGGCAGGGCCCAGCCAGGCCAGAATGCCACACCCAGGGAGAAAACGGTGAAGCAGGTGCCCGCCAGGCTCCAGCTCTGGCCCCGCAATGTCCTCAAGTCTTCAAGGCAAAAAGGTGGTTTCAATCACCTTAACTTCAATCAGGTTCATTCCACCCTCTGTGGCACAAGAATGTCCTATTCTAGCCTCAAAGCAGGCCTGAACCAACGCAGAAACAGCCAACACTCACCGGGTGACATGGCTTGGGACCTTCCCAGCCCAGCATGGCTCTTTGCTTAGAAACAAGCAGGACAGATGCTGGCAGCAGAGTGTCCCAAGGCTGTGTTCAGTGGCACGGTGACACCTGAGCTGGCAGCAGCCTGCCGCATGCCCAGGGCCTCTTCCGTGCAGCCAGCCATTCCCAGGCACATGTGCTCTGCCTTGCCCCTGGGAAGGCCACATCCTGCCCGGACAAATGCTGAGGCAAGGGAGCACTCAGGTTAGTTGTGCTCAACGCTGCAGCACAGGACAAGGACAAGGTGAGAGCTCCAGATCCCTCAGCAAGGACACTCCGTGGCCATGCACTGACAGCCAGCACACACTTCAACTTACCCTCCTCGGAGTCTTTCTCCTGGGCAGTCTCAGCCTGCTCGAGCTCAGGGCGAGACACTGGTGGGCAGAGAAGCAGAGTGCGGGTAGGTCTGTCATTCTGTCACCTCACAGCCTGGGCCAGCATGACAACATCTGACATTTCACACAACACATCCTTCTCCCCTGCACCTCTGTCCAGGCCTTTCATCCTGCGTGTGCTGCCCATTTCTGTCCCCTGCTTCCCTACACCTCTCCCTCCTCTCAAGCCCTGCCTGCAGCACCACAGCAGGTCATCCCCCAGGGCTGCTCTGGGCCACACCACCATATCCCAGTTTAGCCAGCACCACAGTGGGAACAACACAATCGTGGTGCTTTGAGGCACATCTCAGCATGGAACTTGTGGTAGTAAGGCTGTGCCTCTGCTCAGCACACCAGGCCTTCAGCCTCCAGCCATAGAGAGGTGTCCTGCCTTGATCTGACAGGGAGAACCTGACATTTGGTTGTGCTCAAACCAATTCTGCTGTAATGAGAGAACCACGTGGCCCAGCTGCACTTTAACATTCACATTCCTGCACAAGCTGCCAATGTCCACGGTGAAAACCTCCATCCAGATCAGGCTGGGGAACCAAACTGACCTGACACCTAATCCCTGCTCCCTGCAAGATTACCTCCAACAGCCACAAGAGTCTTGGGGCCTGCTCCACCCCCACAGGGCAGTGAGCTCTGCCAGGCAAGGGGTTCAGAGCAACAGCACCTTGTCCTCGAGCAGAGCAGCAGTGGCACTGTGAGCTGTGCTCTTTACCCCAGAGCACTCAGAGGGCTGTCACCGCCTCCCTTGACCAGCTACAAACCAGGAGAACACCTCTGCTGACAAACACAGTCACTGGTGCAAAGAGGCTGGTGGGGCTGGCAGTGTGAGAAACGCTTGTCTACAACTTGCTGCAGCCCCTTGCCATCCCTGTGCAGAGGAGACAGAGGCAGCACAGCCATCCCACAGCCCCTGGGAGGGCAGGACCCCCCATGCCAGGCCTTGCCAGAGACACAGCTCACCTCCCAGCACAGAGAAGCTGCAGCGCTGTGCTCTGCACCACGGGGTTTGCATGGGGGACTGTGGCATCTGCTCCAACACAGACCTCAGCCACTGCCTGTGTACCTTGGCCTCTACAACAACCTGTGATTTTGAGGTGACAGCAATCATACACTGCTTGAGGCACAGAAATCAAGCCATTTTCCAGGGCCTAAGGGCTGCCAGAGGAACCCTTGCCTGCATCCTGTCCACAAGCGCTCCTGCCCAGTACCAGAGCCTGCACCTGAAGCACCATTTTCATCAACAGATTTGCAGCAGGTAGGGAAGGAATTACTCCACAGCAACTACTCTGCTTGAGCCACACCTTGCCCTGACAAAGAGAAAGCACCAGCCCCACCCACAGGCCCGGCACTCAAAGGTCACTGCCTCTCAGCATCTGGCCTCTGCAAACCGATGGGGAAGCAGCACTGCCTCCAGCTGCAGGAGGCTTCATTCCCCACCCTTTCTGGATCAGGGCGGCTCAGCCCCTGCCAAAAGCAGAGACTAGTAACAACCCCCAAGGTCAACTCCAAGCTTAAGCTAACAAGGCCACAGGCCCGACCTTCCTCACATAACTGGGGCTAAGCAGTGCCTGAAGGAAGAAAGGTTACAGGTCCAGGGAGGACATTGTGCTGAAGAGGATCCCACATCACACGGGTTACCATCAGCTGCAGGAAGCGATTAGCTAAATCTGCTTATCCTGCAGCAGATGGCTGCAAGACTCCCACCCTGTGGGAAACCACAGGCCTGCTTGCTGCAGCCTTGCTGAGGGGCTCTCACCTTCCTTGCTCTCCTGGTTGGCTCGATCCTTCTGCTTCTTCTTGTTGGTGGCATCATCCAAGCCCCGAGACACTCTCCTTTGGCCAGGGGCATTGGTACTGCTGGACATTTTCAGCCGTTTGGAGGACACAAACGGCCCGCCGGGGTCGGTGATGGAGTCTGGGTCAGGGGTGCGACGTTTTCTTCCTGGCCCAGCTATCTTGGCGACTCTCTGTGGTCAAACTCTCTGGCAAGGAACTAGTGGCCTAAAGAGAGGAGAGAGTGATTGTGGCAAGAGGAGCGGGTGGAGAAGGCCCAACAGCATCAGAATCTGCTCTCTGCCCCGGCGCCAGGCCCTTCCAGGGCCAGTGCCCTCGCGTGACCTTTGCTGTGGCGTTTGCGGAAAGCCCCACACCGCGCTCGGTGAGGAAACCTACCTCATCACAGCTGTCACAACACTTACTGCCAAAAGCATGGCCTTGTCAGAGCTCCCAAGATACACCCGGAGGTCTTCTGTATATGGCACACATTAAAAACCTGGAAAGCAATTGTCATACTCATGGCTCCCACTACAGCAACACTGGCCCAGAGCAGCTGCTGGCACTAACATCACCCGGAGGCAGAGCTGAGGGTGAGGACACGTGGAGGCCTCGATCTGCAAAATCGAGGCTCCGAGGTCAGCTGGGGCAGCTGGCCCCATGGCTGGGAGCAGCAGCTATTTCAGTCAAACAGTGCCTCATGTGAGAGGGTGGGATCAGGAGCCAGTAACGCCCTAAGAAGGAAGAAAGGGGAGAAGCAGGAGCAGGCCCAGGACAGTCTCCCGTGACAGATGAGAGCGGTCCCTGGCAAGAGGAGAGTTCCTCCTGCTCCACCCACCAGAGGGGATGACTGCACCTTGTATATTCATCTCCCGCTGGTTTACAGACAGCGCCAGCAGGGCCTGGCCTGGAAACAGGACACCTCTGCTCTGTGCTCCTGCCCCCTCTGATATGCCCTCCCAGGCAGAGCCAGCTCCCCTATGGGGTCTGGGAGCTGCTGGCCTGAGGGCTGGTCTCAGTTTCACTCTCCAGTGAAACTTTGCCCTCAGGTGTTCATGGCCTCAGTAGCAGAGAGCCGGATCAGCCTGCTGAAAACGGTCCCACTTGAGGTGCCTCAGTGGAGGCAGTGAGAGCAGAGAGCTGGGAAAGCTTCCTCCCTTCCTGCAGACCCTGACCCTGGTAGTGCCCTCTTGGCTGCAGGGCTTTGCTGCAGGAGAGCAGGCCCAGCCACAGGCACCCTGCCCACCCCCAGGTGCCAGCAGCAGCAGCAGCTCGTGCACCAATTCACACCTCATCCCTCACCCAGCTCCCGTCTGAGGATGCAGAGCTGAGCCCAATAGTGTCTTGGCCTAGCACAGCTCCACTGAGCACAGACCCCACAACTTCTACAGGTCTGCTCAGGCTCAGCCAGGGCAGGAAGCAGCTCCAAGGGAAGTGCTCAGCCAGAGGGAATGGGCTGGCAGCTCTGCACTGCCTGCTCCAGGTCCCAAGGTGTTTGTCTTCTAGAAATGCTTGGGGCAGTAAGTAGCCACAAAGGTGAAGTCATAGCCACAAACTGCAAGGGCCTGCAGAGAGTGAAGCAGTCCTGCCTGTCCTCAGCGCTGGCAACGCCAGCCCCCCCCGCAGGCGAGCCCTTCCTCCTCAGATCACCCCGCCCTCAAGCCAAGCGCGAAGCTCCAGCGCCGAGTCCAGCCCGGCAGCCGGGCACAGGCAACTCCCACACCCGTGGTGGAGGGGCCCGAAACGATGTGGAGACAGAACACTGAGCAGGGCCCAGCGCCAGCCCCGGAGAACTTGGAGGAATGTGGGAGGACAGCAGTGACACCCCCGAGCTGCTGCACATGCTGGGTCTCCCAACACCTCTGGCTGCCGAGCAAATGGGAAGGGCCTCTGGCAGGGGCAAACATGGCCACGGTTCCCGAGGCCAGGCCTCTGCTGCTGCCAGCCACACACCACTGCTCAGCTCCAGTCCCCACCAACACAGCATGGCCACAGGCACCCCCCGGCACTGTGAAAGCTTAACCTGGGCTTGCCAATGCAGGAAAGTGGGTTTTCCTGAATTTCTTTTACCTATAAGGTGAAAAACCTGCAAGGAGTGGGAGACAAGAAGCAGCGACTGCTCTGTGCAGGGCAAGGTGGTGTTCAACCACCTCCAGAGTGGTGGCACAGGGTAACTGTGGGGCAGTTTTGGCAGCAAGCTCCAAGAGGGGTCCTGGAGGCTGAAAAAGGATTATTACCCTTCCAAGCAGGGGTGAGGGAGAGAGGCTGGGCCACGTGTCTGCTCGTCACTCCCCTGGGAGAAGGCTGCTGCCGCATGCCTCACCGAGGGCTCAGCTCCCTCAGGCACCCTGCAGACAGTTATTTCTAACGGCAGGCAGGCAGCAGGGCTGGGGCTCTGCCTGACTCCAGCTGCCGGGCTGATGCCCCCCCCGGCCGCCGCAGGCACCGCGGGGTTTGGGAGGAGTGCAGACAAAGCACAGGTGACTCCCAGTCATCTGTTCTAACCCCTCCAGACTTTCTGCTTCTCTACCATCAGGAAATGTGCAGCCAGCCCCCAGGGGTGCTGGGGCACAGAGTTTTTTGGCCCCATGAAGGTAGGAGCTGCTGAGGTGAGAGATGGTAAAAGGCAGGCTTGGCTGGATGCCAGATGTGCCTTCCAGAAGCACCCGAGGGGCTCGTACAAAACCTTTACTCAATCCTCCTCCAAGCTGAGAGAAAGCCTGGCCATAGTGCTGAGAGAGGAGGTGCCTCCTTGCCCTCTGCTCTCCCAGGCTTGGTGCTGGTGTGAGCACCCACGTGGCTGCAGCGCAGACCAGACCGAAACACCCGCCAGAGCGAAGCTGCTTCTGCCAAGCTGGTCTTACCCAAGAGCAGCTCCCCAACCCGGTTCATGCTGGGGCTGCACAAACACTTTCACTGGCCAGAGGAAAAGGAGAATGTAGGAATAGGAAGAAGAAGCCAAAGAGAGGGGCCACCCCTTCCCACTGCAAGGGCCAGACGAGGCTGGTGTAAATGCTGAGGGAGTGACAGCAGAAGGTGCACAACAAGACACAATTAGCTCTCCATGTCTGGGGCACATTCAGCACTTGGCAGGAAGAGGGTCCTGGGTCTTGCCTGCAGCAACCCCCACCCAGCACCCCTAGGCCTTTCCTGGGACAGCTGTGGAGGCTGACCAAAAGCCTCCTCCTCCTCCCACAGCCTTTTGGCTGCTCCAGATCCCAAATACAGACACACTTCTCCTCATGCACACAAGTACTTCTGTCACCTTCTGCTCCTTGTCCCCTCAAAGGATCAGAAACCTCCAGACTCAAGCTCATCTCCTTACTTCAGTTTCTCAGCATGCCTGACACACAGCCTGAGCCAGGACAAGCACAGAGCTGCTTAGGGCAGGTGCCCAACACTGCCACATGTCACATTTCCAACCCTTCTGGAAATCATTGTGTCCCCAGAGCACCATGAGAGCAGCTGTGCTGTACTGGGAGCCCAGCGGGCCCAGCTCCCCCCAGGCTCTGGCAGTCTCTGGGGAAGATGACTTGAGTAGGCAGCGGGCTGCAGGCCCATCCTGCGCTGCTGCCCGGCCTCGGGCGTTCGGAAAGGGGAGAGGGATGAGGAACGGTGCTTCTGCCCAGGGGCTCAGACGGGGCCACCGCGGGCACAGGCGATGGCCGCGGGCAGGCAGAGCATCGACCGCAGGCAGCGGCCCAGCCCCGCAGCTGCCGCGCACAGCCCGTCCTGCCGTGACCCGCCGGCGTCCCCGCTCCTCAGACCCCTCTCCCGCGGCCCCTCCCACCCCGCCCCGCTTCCCCCCCCGCCCCCGGGCCGCATCCCGGCCGGCCCCGGGCCCTGCCCGCCGCCGCGGCTCCAGCCCTCGCCCCGCTGGGCTGCCGCCGCCGCCGGCCGCCGCTCCCCGCCCCACCGGGCCCCGCCGCCGCCCCGGCCCGGCCGGCCCCGCCCGCCCGCACTCACGGCCCCGCCCGCCGCTCCGGTCTGTTTTGTTTGGAGCCGAAGTTCCGAGCGGGCCGACTCCGGAGACAGGCCCCGACCCGTGACGCACTTCCGGAAGCCGGCGGGCGGGCCCACGTGACGCGGGAGCGCGGTCATGTGACACGCGGCAGGGCCGGGCCCCGCCCCGCTGCCATGGCAACCGCGGCGCCGGGCCTGGGGGCTGCGCGGCCCCGCGGCCCAACCGCAGCCCCACCGCAGCCCAACCGCAGCCCCGCCGCTGAACCGCAGCCCCGCCGCCTCCCCCGGCCTCCCCGCCGCTGCTCCCCAGCCCCGCGGCCCCACCGCTGACGCCCAGCCCCACAGTGCCCTACGCCTCGGGGCTGGCAGCAAGCGGCTCCCACTTCGGAGGCTCGGGGAGACCCCTGCGGGACCACCCGCGCAGACGCGGGGGTCCCCAGCACGGGGCGCAGAGAAGGCAGTCTTGCTCTGACACTTTATTCACACGGGGGTGGCCCGCAGCACCCCCCCTGCGCACTGATGTAGGGGCAGGCAGGGGCCGGGCAGGGAGAGGGGGCCGGGGACTGTGCTGGGGAGCCCGGGCCCCAGAGGAGGATCACTGGCAGGTGTTGTAGATCTGAACCTGCTGGTTGATGTTGGCCAGCACCTCCCTCATCCTGGCCTCCAGCCCATCCAGCTGGGCTGCCTTGGCATCCAGCACTCGCTCGTTTCGCTCATATTCCTCCTCCAGTGCTGTGGGGATGAGGGGAGACGTGGGTCAGCCCAGCCCCCTGCCACCACCACCCCCCAAGCCCCCAGCCCAGCCTCACCTCGCAGCCGCTGCAGCTTGCCCTGGGCGTCCCGCAGCAGCCCGGCAGCCTCGTCCCGCAGCTGCTGTGCCCGGCTGCCCGCCTGCCGCGCACCCTGCGCCCGGTGCTCCACCAGCTCCTGCGCTGTCCGGTACCGGTCCCGCAGTGGCCCCTCCAGCACCTACCAGGCAGCAGGGCCAGTCAGCGGGATCCCCTGGTAGCCCCGCTGGATCCCCATGCTCCTCACTCACCTGCTTGGCCTCGCCGGCTCGGTCTCGGGCAGCACTGGCTGCCTCCTGGGCACGCGTGGCTGCCAGGCTGTTGTTGGCACGTTTCACCTTCAGGGCATCAGTCTGTCCATCCAGGAGCCCGATCTGCCCCATGGCACCTGCCAGCCGCTGCTCTGCACTCGCCGTCTGGTCCTGCATCTGGGGACCGGTGGCACCAGGGACAGGCATGGTCAGGGTGCCCACACGGTGGGGCTGGGCAGAGCTGAGGTTATGGTGGGGCTGAGGTCATGAGGACGTGGCCCTTACCGTGCCGATGGCTCTCTCGCTGTGCTGGATATCACCAGCAGCATGGTGCAGTGCCTGCTCGGCCATGCCCTGGGCTCGCCGTGCCTCCTCCAGCGCCTGCCGCACCGCCTCGGCTGTGCCCCGCACCCCCTCTGCCCGCGACCTGCAGCCGGGGTGGCACGGCCTCAGAGCCAGCCTGGGCTGGGGGTCCCTGGGGGAGCTGCATCTCCATGTCCTCAGCCTCACCTGGCCCGCTGGGCGTCCTGCAGCAGCTGCCCAGCCCGGCGCACATCACCGGCTGTCTGCTCCAGGATGGCGTCCACGCTGGCCAGGCTGCGCACCCGTGTCTTGATCTCCTCAGCCAGGCGGTGGATCTGAGCCGGCGCGGCGGGGAGTGACAGCTCCAGCACCCGGCTGGCTACCACCTCGATGCTCTCGGGGTCGGCCCCCTCCTCTGCGGGCAGGAGCTGTCAGTGTGTCCCCCGCGGCACCCTGAGGTGGAGGGGACAGAAGGACCGAGGGGCAGTGGAGGGCAGGGGAGAGCCGATGGAGCGTGGGACAAGAGGCAGCGGATGGCTGGGGGGCACAGGATAGGCAGAGCAGGGACCGTGCAACACAGCGTGGGGCAGAGGCAGTGCAGTGCAGCGCTGGGGCGGTACAGCCCACGTGCAGTGTGGGGACCATGCAGGGCAGCACAGTGCAGTGTGGTGCAGGTGCGGTGCAGGTGCAGAGCCACATAGCACCAGGCCAGGGCAGCCAGCCCCCCTGGCACGCTGGCACTCACGGTTCAGGAAGGCCTTGACATGGCTGATGAGCTCTCGCAGCTCCTTGTTGGAGCTCTCCACCCGGGCTCTGGTCTGGTTCGCCTTGTCCAGGGCTGCCTGTGCCCGCAGCCAGGCTTCATCCGCCTTCCCCTTGGCCTCAGCCACCTGGGCAGGGGCAGAGACACTCAGCGCAGGTCCCGAGGGCTGGAGGGCCACAGCTATGCCACCTTCTCTCACCCATGTGCCGTGTACCTTGTGGGAGAGCTGGGCCACATCGCCAGCAGCCTGCCGCAGCTCCTCCTGGGCATGGCGTGCCCGGTCCAGTGCACTGTCAGCTGTGGACACGGCCCCGCTGCAGCTCAGCCCCCCACAGCGCCGTGCCCCGTCCTCATCCCGGCACCCGGCTCCCCCACAGGGGCTCTCGGCACAGGGCACATCACCTGCAGCTCCGCAGACCTGCAAAGGCAGCAGGAGCTCAGAGGAGCTCCGGGCAGCATTCCCCTGGTCCCCTCTCTGCATCCCACCTTCTCGTTGAGCGGGTGCAGGCTCAGTGCCTGTGCCCTTGCCGCCAGGTCCATCAGTGCCCGCCGGCTGGCTGCGTTTTGCCGGTTGAAGTCGTCCCGCCGGCTGGCCAGGAGCTGCTCGGTGCGGTGCCGGGTGGCCGCCGAGGTGCTGACAGGGCTGGGCACGATGCGGGTGGAGGCATCTGCCCGACGCTCGGCATCCTGTGACTCCCTGTGGGACTGGCGGATGGTGTCGTAGGCACCTGGGGGTGGCAGGGGCACCATGAGATCCCTGGCCACAGGCTCACCACCCCACACGTGGCTCTGCAGTGCAGCTCACCAAGGAAGTTGGAGGTCTTGAGGGTGTGCAGCCGCTGCTGCAGGTCCTGCAGGCTGTGGTTGAGGCCACGGGCGCCCCGGTCCACCGCGCTCAGCACATGGCTGGCATTGAAGTTAGCGTCCTGGGCAGCTGTCAGCTCCCCCTCCAGCCGCGTCAGCCTCTCCGTTGCCTCCTCGATCTGCCGCCTGCAAGGGAAAGGGGTGACAACCCGCCCCTGGGGACACCCCGGGAGCCGTGTCTGCTCCAGGTGCTCACCGCAGCTCCTCCATGGTGTGTGTCAGCTGAGTGGCAGTGGCTGCAGTGGCATTGCGAGCGGCCACCACATCACGCACGGTGGCCAGGCTCTCCTCCAGCCGCTGGAAGGTGCCCCCAAAGGCGCCGGCAGCCCCAGTGTGCTGCAGGAGGCTGGCCCGCTGGGCCAGAGCCCGGGTGCGGGCTGCCAGGTCCTGCACCACCCGATCCCAGTCCCCAAAGCAGGGGTGGCAGGGCTGGCAGGCAGGGAAGGTGCCAGCAAATCCCCGGGCACACTGGTCGCAGCGGATGCCGGAGATGCCGGGCCGGCAGTCACAGTGGCCGCTGCTGCGGTGGCACTGGGTGCTGGCGACACCGCGGGGGTCACAGTCACAGGCTGTGGGAACAGCAGGGTCAGGGTGCTGTGGGGCTCACCGTGGACACCCCCACCAGCACCAGCTCTCACCTCGACACTGCTGCCGTGGGTCACCCCAGTGGTGTTCCTGGCAGTCCGTGCAGGTCTGGCCCCCAAAGCCTGGCCGGCACGAGCACTGCCCTGTGAACTGAAAGACATGGCACGGCCGAGGCTGGCAGAGCTGCTGCACACCCCGCGCCCCACGGCAGCCCGGCACCCCCTCCCTGGCTCACCTGGTTGCATGTGGGTGTCAGGGCGTGCTGGGGGTGGCAGGCGCAGGGTTGGCAGCCCTGCCCACTGGCCAGGTTCCAGAAGTTGGGGCTGCAGCGGTCACAGCTCTGTCCCTCCACGTGGGGCAGGCAGTGGCACTGCCCACTATACCTGTCACACTGGCACTGCTGGGGCCCACAGGTGCTGGGGTCAGTGCCCAGCGCATTGCAGGAGCAACCTGGAACCAGACGGGTGCTGAGCAGGGATAGGGACTGGGATAGGGACAGGTTGAGGACAGGGACAGGAAGACTGTAAGTTTGGGATGGAGATGTGATGGGGGTACAGATGGTATGGGAACACAGGCAGGGACAGTATGGGGATGGTGATAGATGAGGGTGGAGGCATGATGGAGACAAAGATTGGGCAGATAAGGGGTATGAACAGCATGAGGACCACTGAAGAGGATGGGATGGAGATGGGACAATGACAGGGTAAGGACAGAGAGGACATGAGCATGGAATGAGAACAAAGCCAGGCTGGCAGTGGGGATGGGATGGCAATGGGGACAGGAATGGGCATGAGATGAAGATGGAGAAAGGATGGGACAAGTTGGACATGGGGACAATTATGGGGCCGCAGTGCTGGACAGAGACTGCCCAGAGCAGGGCAGGGCTACAGGGCCCCCCAAAGTGCTGTGAATGAGCAAGGGCAACCAGGGGCACACATGGTCACCAGAGACATGCTGGACCCTGGAGGCAGGTCTTGGCATGGTGGTGGATACTCACGCCTGCAGCTGTGACGTGTGGCATCCCCGTAGTAGCCAGGCTGGCACTCGGCACAGTGTGGCCCTGCTGTGTTGTAGAGGCAGCGCAGGCACTGCCCCGTGCGCCGGTCACACGCCTCTGGGTCCGTCATGTCGATGTTGTCATGGCACTGGCAGGGCAGGCAGCGCCCACCGGGCTGCAGTGGGTCCCCGTAGTACCCAGGGGCACACTCGTCGCAGCGGGGACCTGCTGGCACAGGGCATTGGGCAGTGCCTGGGGAGGAGGCACCCTCGAGGGCACCAAGCATACTGTGGCAGGCACCCACCTGTGTACCCAGGGCTGCAGTGGCAGATGACCTGCCGGGAGTGGCTGTCCTGGTAGCAGGAGGCAGCGAAGTGGCGGGGGCTGCTGGGTCCGTCGGGACAGGGGCAGGGCCGGCAGTGCTGCCCGGAGCCCAGCGCCGGGTTCCCAAAGTGCCCGGTTGCACACCTGCGGGCAGGCAGTCAGCAGAGCCATGGTCCTGGCAGCATGCTGCCCTGCTCCTGGCACACACCACACTCACCTCTGGCACCTCTCACCATCGGTGTGGTCGCGGCAGCGCAGGCAGCTGCCTGTCTGGGGGTCACAGTCCTCAGCGTGCCCATTACACTGGCAGGGCTGGCAGGTGGGGAAGCCCCAGTAGCCGGGCTGGCAGCGGTCGCAGCGTGGGCCATGGGCACCTTCTCGGCAGGAGCACTGCCCCGTGGTGCTGTCACAGACGGTGCTCACTGACCCCTCGCTGCTGCACTGGCACGCTGAAAGGCAGGGCACCCATGGCGTCTGCCCTGGCACATGGGGAGCATCCCTCCCTGGCCCCTACAACCCCAGGGTGCCTGGGCTTCTGTCCAGGCCAGGCTGACTTAGCCCTGCAGCTCTCACCTCGGCACCCGCTGGGCCCGAAGCCGAAGGTTCCTGGGGAGCAGCGGTTGCAGCGCCGTCCCATGACGTTGGGTTTGCACCGGCACTGCCCGCCCCGGGGCTCACACTCGGCGCTGAGAGAGCCCTGGGGGTCGCAGAGGCAGGCTGTGGGCAGAGAGCGGGTAGAGTGCAGGCTCAGCAGCAGTGGTGGCCACTGGGGGCCATGGACAGGGTGCGGGGCCGTACTCACGCAGAGCCCCGTCGTGCAGGATGGCCGAGAGGCTGTGGAGGAGGCTGTAGCAGGGCTCAGCCACAGGTGAGGGCCCCGCGGCATGGAAGGGCTGGGCACAGCGGTACCGCTCAAAGGTCTGCCGGCGCTCCATGGATCCAGGGTCGCCCGCGATGAACATCTCCAGCGCGGAGTAACGGGGAAGGAGAACCAGCTGCAGGGTCGAGTTGGTGGGATGTCACACTTGTCTCTCCCCGCCTCCCCTGTGGCCACACCCTGCCCCCCAAAAGGGTTGTTGCCCTCTGTCTCACTGCCTGGCCGCCCAGACTTTCCTCACCGAATCAATGAGCACGCTGGCAGTGGGATCCTGCCGAGCAGTGCCACAGCCCAGCTCCAGACGGATGGTGTAGGAGACACCTCGCTCCAGGCAGACAGGCCAGGGCAGCACTACATACCTGGGGGGGCGGGCAAAGCAGAGCACGGTCAGCCAGATGCGTCCCACAAGCCACAACACAGCCTGGGCCAGGTAAGGTGCTCACCTGGCACCGGAGGGGAGGCTGGTGGAGAGCTGGTCGTCGGATGGGATGGTGTTTCCACAAGGGCTGCTGGCTGAGACGGGGCTGGGGCGCAGCACCCTCACCCTCACCTCCTGCCAGGGCTCTGGCTGCTGCCAGCAGAGAAGGAGCTGTGCCAAAAAGCCTCACCAGCAAGCACTCCCTGCCACCACTCCCAATTTGGCAATACATCCCACTGCTAGCACCACCATCCGGTGCTCACCTGGGGCTCATAGCGGATGATCACGTCGTACTCAGTGGAGAAAGGCACGTCCCTCACGTGAAACTCCACCCAGCTGCCCTCTTGCATGCGGGCAAAGCCCGTACCCGTCCACGAAGGTGGGTGGTCTGTGGGAGGTTCACGTTCCACCACTAAGCCCTGGTGCAAGATGGGGTTGTGAGATGTGACCTTACCTTGACCAGTAGGTACTACTCTGCCGTGCTGCCCCATTGGGACAGAGAGGCTCCTTCCAGCCTGGGGACCCTGCAAAGAGCCACCTGGTGCCCTGCTCTGCCTGCTGTCCCGCACCAGGGACGCTTTCATCCCTTACCTGATGCAGTCGAGCATCCTCAGCCTCGTAGGTGTAATGGTCCAGGTTGATGTGGTAGAAGCCAGGCTCCACCTGGCTGCACTGCCGCCCCACCACGTGGCTCCGGCACCGGCACTGCCCCGTCTCCATGGCACACCTGGTACCCCAGCGGCACCATCAGCCCTGATGCCATCAGGGATCCCCCTCACCCCTCGCATCCCCAGGAAGACTCACAAGTTGTCATAGGCACCTCCCACATCGCAGTCACATGGTCGGCAGCCTGGGAGGTCGTGGCTTAGGCCCCAGTGCTCAGGCTGCAGAGGGCAAGGGCGTCAGGGAGCACCTGGCTATGGTGCCATGGCCCCGAGCACCATGCATGGACCCTGGCACAGCCCCACTCACCAGGCACTGGTCACAGTTGCGCCCAGTCACCAGCCTCTTGCAGAAACACTCACCGCTGAGGGGGTCACACCGGCTGCCCTCGGCCACCGTGCCACGGGAGTCACACTGGCACCCTGCACAGAGAGGCAGTGGTGTCCACCAGTGCCGAGCCACGTGCCCGACGCCGGCGGGTGCCACCCTGGTACCTACGCTGGCAGCCCTGCGGGGTGGAAGTGCTGAGGCCGAAGAAACCGGGTTTGCAGCGGTCACAGCGGGGCCCGGCCACGTGCTCCTTGCAGCGGCACTGCCCCGCGATCAGCCCCCGGGCCGGGTCATCAGCGCCATCGCACAGCCCACCATCCAGAGAGCCCTCAGGGTCACAGTCGCAGGCTGGAGATACAGGCACGGTCAGCAGCCCGACCCCCCAGCCCACCCCACGCAGCCTGTGCCATCCCCCCCCAGCACCAACCTCGGCACACGGCAGGGTCCCGCAGGTCCTTGCTGGGGTCCTTGTAGTAGAAGGGCTTGCAGAGGTGGCAGCGGCGGCCCATGGTGTTGTGCTGGCAGTCGTCACACACGGCCCCGCTGGTGTTCCCCGTGGACAGGAAGACGGCCATGTCGAAGTGGCACCGCCGTGAGTGCTCGTTGCAGTCGCAGCCTGAGGGGATGGCACCACGGCACGGCATGCGGCACCCCAATCCCCTGCCTGGCAGCACCCCCAGTGCCAAACCTCCACAGCCAGCCCTGAACCCTCACCTCAGTATGTAGCACCCCAAACCCCAGCTAGCAGCACCCCAAATCCCTAGTGCCAGTCTGTGGGATGCCAGTCCCCACCAAATCACATCCCAGCATACAGTACCCCAAAACCCCAGGCATGGCACAGCCTGTCAGCCCCGGCACTGGCATCTCTGTGCCAGGAGCCAGTGCTGGGCACTCACGGCGGCAGGCATTGGTGCTGGAGCCCTTGGCCGGGCGCCAGGGCAGGTCATGGTAGAAGTCCTCGCAGCGCTCACAGTTCAGCCCCTGTGTGTGGTGCTTGCAGACGCAGCGCCCATGGACCTGCCGGGACACCATGGTGTGGGGCTGCAGGAGCCTGCAGTACAGCTACTCAGCTCCAGCAGGACACGGCAGGCCAGCTGGCCATACCATGCCATCGGTGGTGGCCGGGGCCCCGCTGAGTGGGGCGCACTCAGAGGCGTGCCCATAGCAGAAGCAGTTCCCACGCATCACCAGCTCGTAGAGTGCATAGTAGTACTTTTCCCGGATCTCCCGCCGCGAGTCCAGCAGGTTGTCCCCCAGTGTGTGCAGCTTGGTGAGGTTCACCCGGAGGTTGGTGACACGCAGCAAGTCTGGGGAGGGAGAGACCCATGTTAGCATGGCCATGGGGGAGGTGGGTAGCTCAGCAGAGCTGGGCATGGTTCACTTCACCTGTGCACCACCGGGCTGCCCGTGGTTTGGCTCATGCACACGTGGTTGCATGTGGCCAGGCTGGGCTGTAGGTAGCTGCGGGGGTTTGGCTCCCATGCACACGGTGCTCAGTCACCAGGGCTATGCAGGCCCCTCAGCAGATGTAGGCTGGGACCCCACCAGCGCAGAACAAACACACAGGGCTTAGGGCACCTTTCTGGGTGTTTGGGCTGTGCCTGGAGGATGGCTGTGTCTGGCGGGTGCAGCCTGGGGGCCCCCCAGCACGATACGATGGCTCCCCTGAGACTGCAGCTTTCCAGCAGCCCTGCCCTGCAGATTCCTCCCCTCCTGCTCCCAGCCTAAATTTAGCCCTGGGTGATTAACCCACTGCATCCTGTGCCCAGCCCAACTCCTCTGCCCATCAGCAGCACCATCCTGCAACACAGCCACTGCTCAGCACTGGGCTCAGCTCTGGCATGGCTCTGGTACAGCCATCGCACTCTGCTCGCCTCGATGCAGCCCGACCTTTAGCTGCTCCCACGGGGAGGGGGAATGCAGGAGGGGCCTGAGCCTCTGCAGGCTGGACCTGGCCCCGACCCCACCGTGGGGCTCAGAGGAGGGAGACAGCGGCGAAAATAGCTGAGCCCAAAATAGAGCAGCCAGGCGGGAGCCCGGGTTGAGCGACTCACTCTGGATGGAGGGGCTGTAGGGGTCCCGGATGGGGATGGCAGGGTCCAGCACCCGGTAGATGACCTGGAGGGGAAGGCAGGGTGGTGAGGGGAGAGCAATGGGTCCCTCAACCATCCTGTGGTGCCTCCAGGGCCTCACCTCCCCCTCAGTGGAGGGCTCGATGTCAGAGTAGCGGGACTCGCAGACGACATCATCGAAGCGGCGTGGGGGCCCGCGGGGGATGTGGGGGAAGGCAGTGGCACAGTCATAGGCGAAGTAGCGGTAGACCTTCCAGCTGCGCCCAAAGTCAGCCGAGCGCTCCACCAGCATGGCCGCGGGACGGAAGGTCTGCGGGACACCCAGCTGGGATGGGGACCAGTCCTGCAGCCCCTATCCCGTACCATCCTCTCCCATCTTGTACCCATCCTGGATACTCATGTGGCAGAACCCACCTTGAAAGTCATGATAAGGTGGGTGAAGTGGAACTCGGCCTCCAAGTCCAGCTGGATGCTGACGTGCTCCACACCTGGGTAACAGCACATGACTGTGGCAAGCACCCACCCGTGGGCCCCTGGGGCTTGTCCCCCCCACTTGGCCATGGTCCAGGGGTGCGTCCACGGCTGCCGGCTGAGTCACAGTTCCTCAGCGTGGGAGGAAGGGAAGGAGAGCCCCTGGGGACACACCACCACCCCCACCCACTGCTCACCGTTCTCCGACTGCCACCAGGCTTTCTTGGGGCGGGGGGCGAAGGTGGTGACCACATTCTCAATGCGGTGGCTGTCGGTGTTGGTGAGGGTGTCATAGGGCCGCCGTGAGTCACAGATGAAGCATTTCTTCTCTTCCTGCAAACAGGGGTCTCGGGTGTGTGTGTCCTCATCCCCGTCCCGTCCCCCTCATCCCCGTCCCGTCCCCATCCCGTCTCCCTGGTCTCCCTCTGGCTCACCTGGAGGTGGCTGACGATGCAGTAAGGCTGGGGCCGGCGCAGCCCGCAGGTGGAGGTGGCACTCAGACGGGGGGCTCGTCCCACCAGCAGGTCCCCGGTGGCCGGATAGCAGCTGCCGCGGGCGCAGCCCTGGGGGGCGTCGGGGGCCGAACCTGCCCCCAGCCCTGCGGGGCAGCGGGCGGCTGAGGGCGCTGCGGGGCGGGGGGGGTGGGCGCGCGGGGCCCTTTCCGCGACCGCCCGGAAACGGGGCGGCGGGGCCGGGACGGACCCAGGCTCCCACCGGGCCCCGTCGAGGCGTGGGGCGCGGACTTACCGGCCAGCAGCGGCAGCAGCAGGAGGGCAGCGGGGCTCCGCATCGCGAGGCGCAACACGGGGGCAAAGGGGTCGCAACGGGGGCAGGAGGCAAGCGGGAGGGGGGAGGGCAAGGAGGGCGTAACGGGGACGCAAAGTAGGGCGCTTGGCAGGTGCCCGGCTGTCCCGTCCCGTTCCTGTCCCGCCCCGCCCGTTCCCGTTCCCGTCCCAGTCCCGGTCCCTCCCGCGCCCCCCCCGTCCGAGCTGGGCGGCGGGCGCAGCGCTCGGGGCTGCGCGGAAAGCGCGGGGCGGATCCCGGCCGGAGCGGGGAGCGCGGGCGGCGGGCAGGGAGCAGGCAGGGAGAGGGGAGGCAGGCACCGGACACAGGCAGCCGCTGTTCAGGGCTTTATTTGTAGGTGCGGACGCGCTACAGGCGCCCGCGGAAGGGAGAGGACCCCCGGGCTGCGGCGCAGGGCCGGCCCCGGGCCCTGATCCCTAGCAGGTGGCATAAGCGTTGGCCCTTTCTCGGATCTCCTCCAGCAGCCCCCAGACCCGCTGCTCCAACGCCAGCAGTCGCGTCGCCTTCGCCGCCATCACCCGCTCGTTGGCCCCGAAGTGCTGCTCCAGCTCTGCAGGACAGGGACACGGTCAGGCTGTCTCCCCGCGTCGCCCTCAGGGACACATCCTTGGGGCACCAGGCAGGATGTGCCCACGGGGACAAAGGGGAGACATGCACAGCGAGGTGAGAACTGAGGTGGTGAGGAGCACCTCCCCACTGCACACGCCCCTCTCACCTTCCAGCTTCCTCTTGTTGCTGTTGGCCTTGTTCAGGAGGTCCCTGGCCTCCGCTGTCAGCTGTGTCACACGCTGCAGGGCCCCACCAGACACCCCGGCCAGCCCGCTCACCCGGCCCTTCAGCACCACGTAGCGCTGCGTCACCTGCGCCAGGTCCTGGTGGCACAAGGGCATGGGAACACTGAGCCCCCCCCCCCCAGCACCCAATACCCTCTTGGTGCTGCACCAAGGCCAGGTAGGGTTGGGCCTTACCTGGCTGAGTGTCCCCGAGGTGGCGGTGGCACGCTGCGCCCCATCCTTGGCTTGCTGTGCCAGGCGGCGGGCATCCCGGCCCTGCTCCTGCAGGGCGGCGACGCGCTGCGCCAGCTCCCGCAGCCGCTGCTGTGCCTGTGACCCCTTCCCCTCCAGGGCCTGCAGCCTGCGCTCCGCCTGGGCAGGCATGGGAACTGGCTGCCATCGCACCCACTGTGCCAGCCCCACTGCCTTGGCAAAGCCACAGCACCTGCCCCTACTTCCCCATCCCAGTGTACCCACAGCCCTGGCGCCCCTCACCTCCTTGGCTCTGCTGTCGGCCACCCGGATGGCATCCCTGGAGCTCCGCAGGGTGCTCCTTGCTGCTGCTGCCTGCATCCGTGCTGCCTCCAGTGCCCGCTGTGTCCCCACCAGCTCATCTCTCACACCTTTCGCTCGCTCCCTGCAGCCACACAAGCAGCTCCAGCCCCTGCCAGCACTGCAGGATGGACATTCACTCCCTGCATGCCCCAGCATGTCACCTGCCACTCACCTGGCATCCTGTCCCTCTGCCAGCAGGCCCCGTGCCTTGGCCAGCCCCTGTGCTGTGCTGTTCAACACCACATCCACCCCCTCCAGCTGGTCGATGCTCTTCCGCATCTCCTGCAGCAGCTCCTGAATCCGGCCAGGGCTGCTGGGCAGGGAGAGGTTCAGCACCTGCCGGGCCACCAGCTCGATGCTGCCTGGGTCAGCTCCTTCCTCTGCGGGGACATAGGAGTGGGGTAGGCTCAGGGTGGGTGCACTGACCCCCACCATGCCCATGTGCCCACCCCATGCCAGTGCTACCTGCCAGGAAGGCCTTGATGCGGCGGATGAAGTCCCGCAGCTGGGCTGTCGCCTTCTCAGCGCGGCTGCGAGTGGCCTGTGAGCGCCCCAGGGCCTCCTCCGCCTGGCTCCGTGCCCCCCGGGCCAGCTCCTGCACCTCCTGCGTCTGGGGGACATAGGGCTGAGTGGGGGCACAGGGTGGCCCCGGCAAGGGGTGGGCAGGGGATGCAAGGGGACATGCACAGAGACAGGATGAGGGCATGCAAGGGGGTGTATTGGGATGTGCAAAGGAGCACAGGGGTCACGCAAGGGGACACGAGGGAGTGTGCAACCGGGTACACAGGGGCATGGAAGCAGTTGGTGCAAGGGGACATAAAGCAGTGGCCTGAGGGGGCACACAAGTGGCACAAGGGGCATCTGCAAAGGGGCATAAGAGGGACATACAGGGGGTGCATGCCTGGGGGCATGGGAAGGGCACAAATGGGATGTACAAGGTGACATACAAAAGGGACATGGAAAAGGCATAAGTGGGATGTGGAAGGGGACATCAAAGTGGCATGGAAAGGGCACAAGAAGGACATGCAAAGGGGACACAAGGGGACACCAAAAAGTGCCGCAGAGCCACCGCCCCTACCTTCTGTGCCACAACCCCCAGCTGTCCCAGTGCCACCTCCAGCTGCTGTGAGGTGTTATGGGCGCTGCTCAGGGCCCGAGCTGAGACGGGCAGTGCCCCTGTGCATCCTGTGCCACCACAGCGCCGTGACCCCATGCTGTCCCAGCACAAGGCTCCTCCACAAGGTGATTGCTCGCAGCTCCGGTCCCCAGGTACCCCACAAATCTGTGGGGATGCCAGTGGTAAAGATGGCAGCTCAACAATGCATGGGGGGAGAACCGGCATGGGGTTCTCCCACCATGAGCCTATCTGCCCCCTCGCTGGTCCCACTCTCACCTTCTCATTGACCCTGGTGATGCTAAGTCCCATCACCCGTTTCCGTGTCTCCCGCAAGGATTTCCGTGCTGCAGCTGCGCTGCGGCGGAAAGCATCGCCCCGCTGCCGCAGCGCCCGCTCGGCCGCCCGCCGTGTCATCTGTGACCTGTCCAGCTCTCTGGCTGTGCCATTGGCCACCGCCTCTGCCCGCCGCGAGTCCTCCGCTGCTGCCAGGATGCTGCGGTACGACTCTGCGAGGGACAGTGTCAGGGGGCAGCTGGGATGGTTGGCACTGAAGCCCCCATATCCTTGCTGGATGCTCTTACCGCTGAATCCAGCTGCCACCACGGTGCCAAGCAGGATCTGGAGGCGGGAGGTGGTTTGGTTGAGGCCCCCCAGCTGACGGCTCAGCCCGGCTAGCCGGTCACGTTGCCGGACATCTGCATGTGCCAGCTGATCCAGATGTTGCTCCAGTTCTTGGAGCTGTTTCCAGAAGTCATCCAGTTCCGTTCTTTGGGGGGGAGAGAAGTCTCAAGCTTTTTTGTATTACAAAATGGAGGTGCCCACCACCAAGCCCGCTCCTCACACTTGCCTGGTGTTGTCCAGCCACCGAGGCAGCCCACTGAGGAGGGGGCTGCCAGGGCTGCCCCCCTCGCCCAGCAGTTGCTCCACGTGCCCCAAGGCCTCCTCCAGTGCCCGCAGGCGGCGGGGGCTGAGCTGGGGGTCAGACACCCCATCCTGCAGTGCCTGTGCCTGCATCCTCAGGTGCTGCAGCCTGTCCCGCAGGCTTCCCAGGGTAGGGTCCCAGTGCCCGAAGCAGGGGTGGCAGGGCGAGCAGCGGGGGAAGGCGTCCTGGTAGCCCCGCTGGCAGCGGTTGCAGCGCAGCCCCCCGAAGCCCGGCCGGCACCGGCACTGCCCGCTGCCCTGCTCGCACTGCAGGCTCTCGGCGCCCAGCGGCTCGCACTCGCAGGCTGCAGAGACAAGGTGGCATTGTGTCCTGGTCTCCCCAGGGACTCCTGCAGCCCTGGGCTGCCATCATGTCCCCAGCATCCCACTATGTCCCCCTGTATCTCCAGGGTCCCACCATGTCCCCAGGGTCCCACTAGGTCCCCACAATTCCACCATTTACCTGGGGTCCCCTGAGTTCCTCATATTCCAGAGACCCACCATGCCCCCAGGGTCTTCCATGTCCCCAGCATCCCACTGTGTTTTCAGGGTTCCCTATAACCCCACAGTACCACCACATCACCAACATTGTGCTATGACTCCAGTGTCACCCACATCTGAAAGGTCCTATCATGTCCCCATAATCTCACAATGTCCTCAGGATCTCCTCTGTCCCCAGAGTCCTCTGTGTCCCGTGTCCCACTCCCTCCCCAAGCTCCCCATGTTCAGAGTCTTCCACTGTGTCCCCAGGGTCCCTATGTCCTCAAATCCCACCATGTTCCCCCCAGGGCCTCAGCGTCCCACCACACACCCAGGGTCCCTCCACGACCCCGTTCCCCCAAGACTCCCCATTCACCAGGGCCTCCATGCCCCAAACATCCAACGTCCCCACATCCCCTGCATCCCAGTCCCTGGGATGTGCCCCCACCTCGGCACTCGTGTTCAGGATCTCCCCAGTGATGGTCCTGGCACTGGGAGCAGACGCGGCCCCCAAAGCCGGGCCGGCACTGGCACTGCCCCGTCACCTGCAGCGAGAGCGGAGTGCTCAGCTGGGCTGCTCACTGGCCACTGGGACGGCAGCAGAGCCATGCTGGGGTGCTGGGGGTCTCACCACATCGCAGGAGGGGTGCAGGGCATGTGTGGGGTGGCAGCCGCAGGGCTCACAGCCCTCTGGCCCTCCCAGGCTCCAGAAGTGGGGTGCGCAGCGGTCGCAGCTCTTGCCCACCACGTTGGGCCGGCAGGAGCAAGCACCCGTGCTGCGGTCGCAGTTGCAGATGCCAGCAGTGCAGTGGGAGGCTAGGGTGCCTCGCGGGTCACAGCTGCAGCCTGTGGGTAAGTGGGCAACCATGTGGGGCTCAGTCCCTAGCCCCCACCCTGGTCATGCCCTCCTGGCACCTGGCCCCATCACCCCAAATTCCCCAGCCCCAAACCTATGCACAGCCCCAACCACCTGAGCCCAACACCCCTCCATGACCACAGACCCTGTCCTCTGCCCAGCCCTGACCCCAGGCACAAACCCCCCTCACAGACTCAAACCACCCCTCACAGCCCCAACCCCCCCCTCATAGCCCAGAACTCCCCTGACAGCCCCAAAAAACCTGACAGCCCCAAACCCCCTCACAGCCCCAAACCCATAGACACCCCCAAACCCTGCCCAACCCCCTGGCACACCCCAATCCCACTGCACCCCAACACAGCCCCAAGCCTCACCCCCACTCTGAGCCCCTGCATCACCCCAAAAAAACATTGCACATCCCCGAACCCTTGCATGGCCCCTGTCCTGGCACAGCCCCCACCCACTCACGCCGGCAGCTGCGGTGCAGGGCATTGCCATAGTAGCCAGGCTGGCAGTGGGCACAGTGGGGCCCAGCAGTGTGGTACAGGCAGCGCAGGCAGTGCCCCGTGCGGGGGTCGCAGGCCCCTGGGTCACTGGCATCGATGTTGTTGTTGCACTGGCAGGGCCGACACACCCCCCCCTCCATCTCCGGCGCCCCAAAGTAGCCAGGGGAGCAGTGGTCGCAGCGGGGCCCTGTGGGGAGTGGGGCTGTGTGTACCAGGGGTCCCACAGCCCCAGGGCTGGGGATCCCTGATGCTCCATCGCCCACCCTGCACCTCACCAGCATATCCAGGTGCACAGAGGCAGACAATGTGGTGGGTCTCCTCGTCAGCATGGCAGGCGCTCCCATGGTAGTGCTGTGTGCCGGGGTAGCCAGGGCAGGGGCAGGGCCGGCACTGCTGCCCCGAGCCCAGCACTGGGTCCCCATAGTACCCATCCTGGCACCTGTGAGGACAAGAGGTGGGTGCCCCAGTGGTCTATCCCATCCCACCCACCCCATTGCATCTATGCCATGCCTTGCCATGCCATCATCTCATCTCATCTATCTCATCATATCCCATCCCACTATCCCATCCAATCTCACTCCATCATATCCCACCATATTCCATACTATCATATCCCATCCTATCCCATCCCATCTCATCCAATCCCATCATAACCCAACCTCAACTCATCCCATCCCACCTCACCTCATCCATCCCGCCCCATGCCGTGCTGTCCCCTCCCCTCTGCTCTGCTCAGGCTCACCTCTCGCAGTGCCGCCCGTCGGTGTGGTCGCGGCAGTGCAGGCAGCTGCCGGTCCGGGGGTCGCAGTCCTCGGCGTGCCCGTTGCACTGGCAGGGCCGGCAGGCAGGGAAGCCCCAGTGGCCGGGCTGGCACTGGTCACACTGCCGGCCCACAGCACCAGGCTGGCACCGGCACTGCCCACTCACTAGGTCACATAGCTGTGACACTGAGCCCTCCGGTGAGCAGGCACAGGCTGCAGAATGGCACAGCTTGGGTCAGAGACATGGGGCAGGGATGGACAGACAGACAGACACCAGCACCCAGGGCATGACCAGTCCATGGACTATGGCACAGGAAGGCTGATGTGGAAGCACGGACAGGGAGATGAGCAGATGGGTGAGTGCAAGACAGGGCAGCACCCATCCCAGGCAGAAGTGTGGGGCTCAGATGGATGGATAGATGGACAGACAGATGGGCAGAGGGGAACTGGGACTCAACCCACGGGCTGCAGGACGGCAGGAGTGAGATGGACACATGCACGGCCAGATGAATGACAGACAAGTGAACAGGGCTCTGACGGCTGGAACGACAGACAGACAGGAGGGGTTCCCGGCCGGCGCAGATCCTTTACTCACGGCTGCAGCCCAGGGGCCCGAAGCCGTAGCTGCCTGGAGCGCAGCGGTCACAGCGCCGGCCGAGGACGTGGGGCTTGCACTCGCACTGCCCTCCCTGCGCCTGGCACTCGCTGCTGCGGGAGCCCTGCAGGTCGCACTGGCAGGCTGCAGGCAGGAGGGACAGCGTGGGGCCGGGCTGCCCTGCCTGCGCCGTGCCCACACCCTGCCTGCTGTGGGCACAGCCCCATCCCGACACACTCACGCAGAGCCCCGCCGTGCAGCAGTGCCGAAACGCTGCAGACCAGGCGGGCGCAGGCCTGGGCCAGGGGGGCTGGGGGGGCCATGCGAAATGCCTCCAGGCACTGGTACCGCTCCAGCTCCTCCCGACGTGCTGCTGCTGCTGCTTCCATCCCGTGGAAGCCCGGAAGCTCCGACACCCGTGGCAGGAGTACCAGCTGCAGTGGGCAGTGGGAGGGGGAGAGGATGTGGGGCTGGGGGTGCACAGCCAACCCCCACCGTGGGATCTGGCCCCTGCTCCTGAGCCCCACCCCATCAAAAGCCTCAGCTCCACTAATATTCCCATCCAAATTGCAATCCCCACGGGCACCTTTATCCCCATCCTCACTGACATCGCCAAGACCAGCCCCAACTCCAACACCCCCAGCCCCTTTGATATTTTCATCCTCATCCCCATCTCCATCCATTCCTTTTCCCCATCCACCTTCCTATCCTCATCTCATTGCCATCCTCATCTCCATCCCCATCCCATCCCCACCTCACCGCACGCGCAGTCCCAGGTGGATGTCACTGCCCACCCCAGCCCTTGTTCCCCTATCCCTGCCCATCAGCCCACCCCTGCATGCCCCCTGTGTGGGGTGCAGTGGGACCCCCCTCACCGAGTCAATGAGGATGAAGGCACCAGGGTGGCGCTGGGTGACTCCAGCCCGTTGAAGCCGCATTGTCACCTCGTAGGGGGTGCTGGGCTCGAAGCAGAAGGGCCGGGACAGCAGCACATACCTGTGCAGAGGCAAGAGTGGGGGCACAGGCACGCCAGGGCCACAGGGACAGCCTGGGGACAAGCAGCAGTACCCAGCCACCTTCCTTGTCTGTCCCCAGCCCCATCTCTCATCTGGGTGACAGGACTGTCCTTCTTTCCATCCCATCCCCCTCCCTCAGTTTGGAGTGTGACAGGCCTGCCCTTGTCCCTGCCCTATCCTGATCCCTGTCCCCATCCCCACCAATCCTCATCCCTTCTCCACCCTTGTTTTCATCCCATTCCCAGTCTCATCCCAATCACCATCCTCATCCCACCCTCATCCCATCTCATCCCCTTCCCATCCCACCTCTGGCTGTGGGGCAGGCTCTCGCGGTACATCTGCTCGGAGGGCAGCAGGTTCCCACAGCGAGGGCTGGTGGGCAGCACCCGGGAGCTGACGCTGACCACGGCTTCCCAATCCTCGGCTGACTGCAGTGACAGACAAGCAGGCGTCAGGGCCTTGCTGTGCTGCACATGCAGTGGCCACGGCCGTGGCCATAGCCACGCTCACCTCGGGCTCGTAGCGCAGCAGCAGCTCGTAGTCCATGGGGTAGGGCACGTTGTCCACTCGGAAGGTCAGGCCAGCCCCGTCCCGCACCCGGGCAAAGCCTGAGCCCGTCCACGTCACCATGCGTCCGGTGCCATCCCGCACCACCTCCTCCACATCTGGCTGGGCAGGGCATTGGCACCGCTTGGCCCCAGCCTCCCTGATTCTGCCCCTGGTGCCCCCTGCCCCACAGCACCTGGCCCTGCCCCATCCCACCCCCTGGGCTCACCTTGGGGGGCTGCTGGCGGGTGCGGCGTGGGGGGATGCGGGGCTGGAGGGTGCGGGGGGAGCTGCGGTGGGGCCGTGGGTGCCCCTTCCGCCCCCCAGGCTCCCCAGTCTCATACTCCAGGCAGTCTGGGGGCACCTCGGGCCGGGCAGCGCCCTGTGGGGATTGGGGTCAGGGGACGGGAGCCATGCACAGAGACTGCCATGCATGGGGCACGGTGACAGCCACATGCAGGACAGGGTGACAGCCACGCATGGAGCACAGCCACGCATGGAGCACAGCCATGCATGGAGCATGGTGTACGGTGACAGCCATGCACAAGCCCAGGCTGGGAGTGCAGGGACCCCTCCCAGGAGACTCACCGGGAGCTGGGGGTGGCCATGACCATGGCCAGTGGCCTGCTCGGCCTCATAGGTGTAGTAGTCAAGGTGGGCACAGAAGAAGCCGGGCTGTACCTGGTCGCACTGCCGCCCCATGAGGTGAGGACGACAAGGACATGCCCCATCCTCCATGGAGCACCTGGGGGTAACAGTCTTGTCCCTTTATCTTTCCTTTTTTCTGGCTCTGTCCTCACCCATCCCTCCTTCCATCCCTGTCCCCATCCCCCAGCCTCAGGATGGAGATCCAACCCCTCCATGCCTTCATCCTAGCTCCCTCTGTGTCTCCAACCCTGTTCCCATCCCTCCACCGATATCCCTGTGCCTCCCTCCCTCTGTGCTTGACCCCCAGCCCCATCCCCACTCCCGCCCCTCATCCCCATGCCCGGCCAGGTGCTGTGCTGGGCCCCACCGGTTGCTGTAGGCTCCCCCGAAGTCACAGGAGCAGGGCCGGCAGCCTCCCAAGTCGTAGCTCAGGCCCCAGAACTCGGGCTGCAGGGAAAGCGGGGGGGAGATGTGGGGTACATGTGGGGCCAGCCCAGCCCCAGGAGGTGCCCTGCGGCTGGAGAGAGTCAGGACCACAGAGCATGGTGTGGGGCAGGCTGTGGCACTCACCACGCACTGGCTGCAGGAGCGCCCGGCCACGAAGCGTTTGCAGTAGCAGTCCCCACTGACGGGGTCGCAGGGGGAGCTGCCCGCCACCGTGCCCCGCGGGTCACACCTGCACGCTGCCCCCCACATGTGCATGCACCCCCACACGTGAGGGACTGCCACCTGGCACCACAACCCCTGGGCTTCATGGCCCTCCCTCCCAGTCCTGGGTCCTTCCACCCCTAGCGCCTCCATCCCCGTCCCTCAATCACCATACCTCCATCTCAGAGCCCTCCATCCTCATCCCTCCATCCCCCATTCCTCGATTTCCATCCCTCCACCCCACATCCCTCCATTTCCGTCCATCCACCCCACATCCCTCCGTCCCCATCCCTCCACCCCGCACTGTTCCGTGCCCATCCCTGGGTCCCATCTCACGCTGGCAGCCCTGTGGGTCTCCGTGGCTGAGGCCATAGGCGCCGTGCTGGCAGCGGTCACAGCGGGGCCCGGCCACGTGCTCCTTGCAGCGGCACTGCCCCGCGATCATGCCCAGCGCCACGTCCGTGTGCCCGTCACAGGCACCCCCATCCAGCGATCCTGCCGGGTCACAGTCGCACGCTGCCAGGAGAGAGTCAGCAGGGAGCTGGGGCTGCCAGCACTGGGAGCTGTAGGGCCAGGGCAAACCGTGGAGCTGGGGTCCCCGGGCACTCACGGGCACAGGCAGTGGGGGCACGGATATCGGAGCGGGGGTGCCGGTAGTAGAAGGGCTTGCAGAGGTGGCAGCGGCGGCCCATGGTGTTGTGCTGGCAGTCGTCACACACGGCCCCGCTGGTGTTCCCCGTGGCCAGGAAGACGGCCATGTCGAAGTGGCACCACCGTGAGTGCTCGTTGCAGTCGCAGCCTGAGGGGATGGCACCACAGCACGGCATGCGGCACCCCAATCCCCCACCCAGCAGCACCCCCAGTGCCAAACCTGGGGATGCAGCTCCTCTATCGCATTCCCTCAAGCCCCAGCTTGCAGAACTCCCTCACTCCCCCAACCCAGCAGGCGGGACCGCAAGCCCCTGGGCACAGCACGGTGCTGGTGCCAGGCACTCACGGCGGCAGGCATTGGTGCTGGAGCCCTCGGCCGGACGCCAGGGCAGGTCATGGTAGAAGTCCTCACAGCGCTCACAGTTCAGCCCCTGTGTGTGGTGCTCACAGACACAGCGCCCATGGATCTGGAGGGAGCACCTGGCTCAGCATGGCCAACGGATCCCATGGTGTACCCTACCATGCCAGTGGTTGTGCGTGCCTCACCATGCCAGGGACGGAGGATGCCGGAGCACCGGGTGCTGGGGCACAATGGGCAGCATGGCCATGGCAGAAGCAGCTCCCACGCAGCACCAGCTCATCCACGGCATAGTAGTACTTGTGCAGCACCTCCTGGCGTGTGTCCAGCAGGTTGTCCCCCAGTGTGTGCAGCTTGGTGAGGTTCACCCGCAGGTTGGTGACACGCAGCAGGTCTGGGGGGTTATGACACCATCAGCACCCAGCCTGCCAGCCCCACAGCCATGACACCCCCAGCCACGCACCCTGGATGTCCGTGCTGTAGGGATCCGCCACAGGGATAGAGGGGTCCAGCACCTTGAAGATGACCTGGGGAGGAACAGTGGATGAGCCCAGATCCCCCCCAGACCCCTGTCCCTGCTCTACACCACCTTGGCCCCACACACCTCCCCATGGCTGGAGGGCTCGATCTCAGAGTAGCGCTGGTCACACAACACCTCGTCCACCAGCCCCGAGGGCTGGCTGGGAATGCCAGGGAAGAGCTTGGAGCAGTTGTAGGCGAAGTAGCGGTAGACCTTCCAGCTGCGCCCGAAGTCAGCCGAGCGCTCCACCAGCATGGCCGCGGGACGGAAGGTCTGTGGGACACCCAGCTGGGATGGGGACCGGCCCTGCAGCCTCCAAGGGTCCGTCCCATCCTATCCCACCCAGATCCAAGCACTCATGTGCTGGGACCCACCTTAAACTTCATGATGAGATGGGTGAAGTGGAACTCTCCCTCCAGGTCCAGGCGGATGCTGACATGCTCCACACCTGGGGGGAACAGAGAGGAGACATCCAAGGCCAGGGAAGACCCCTCTGGGTCCAGTGGCCATGCAGCTTTGAGGCACATGCACATGGGGGCAGCCTGCTGCTGCCCTAACCTCACCGTTCTCTGACTGCCACCAGGTCCGCTGGCCATGGGGGCCAGTCAGGTAGATGACATTCTCGATGCGGTGGCTCTCAGGCAGGGATGGGTCCCGGGAGTCGCAGGTGAAGCACTTCTCTGAGTCCTGTGCCAGGGAATGGCACCATCAGGGATTGGTGGCTGGAGGCTGTGCCGGTGCCCGGCTGTCCCGGGGCCCTGCCAGGGCTGGGTGGGCTCACCTGGAGGTGGCTGACGATGCAGTACTCCTGGGGCCCGTCCAGCCCGCAGGTGGAGGTGGCACTCAGGCGGGGGGCTCGCCCCACCAGCAGGTTCCCAGTGGCTGGGTAGCAGCTGCCACCAGCACAGCCATGGCTCTGGTCAGGCTCCTGCCAGCCCCCCACCAGCGACAGCCATGCTGCAGGGATTATGAGGACATGGGCTGAGGGCTGCTCCAGCATCCCTAGGCACCCCAAAACCTTCCCTGCACCTCAATGCCTGCTCAGCACCCTCCCCACCCCCATCTGTCCCATCCCGTCCCGTCCCCGCATCCTGACCCACTGATGCAGCACAAAGCTCCATGACCCGGAAAGGTGCTGGCAGCAGCCCTGGGACCTCGTGACCGGGGGGCAGGGAATGGGGCCAGGCGGGCAGTGGGGGGAAGCGGGGGGCTGGCGGCTGCAGGACCCGAGGGGCCGGGCATGGGGTGGCTGCCTGTGCTCCTGGGGGGCTGGGCAACTCCCAGGGTGCCAAGTGGTGCCGGGGGGGAGCCAGGAGCCAGGTCAGGCGCTCACTAATCCCATCAGGGCTCAGTGCAGCCTGCATTCCCCACTGGGATTTGCAGTGGTCAGGCTGCTGCCAACCAGGGAGCATTGCCATCACCACCACCAGCCACCCTCCACCCGGGCTGGCAGCCCAGGATCACCACAGCCCCTAGCACTGTGGATGCTGTGCTCAGTGCTCCACTGAGGCCAGCACTTACCCAGAAGGAGAGAGAATGTCAGGAGGTCCATGGGCAGCCACGGGCTCTGCCTGGGAGGGAACACAGAGATGGCGCTGCAGCAGGGTACGGGGTACAGCACAGGGCACAGGGTGGCCAGAGCCTGGCCCCTCCCGTCCCCGGGCCATGCACCTTGGAGTGCATCCACCCAGCTCCCGCATGGCGCTGCACCCAGGGTACAGCACTGGGTAGCGGGGTTGGGTGGGGCACTTGGGTGCCAAAACTCCCCAGGGTGGCAGCCAGCACCCACCCCCATGGCCATGCCCCAGGCCTGCACAGCCCCAGGGGGGGCACAGCCCACGCACTTGGGCACATGGCCATGCCCCACACCCCCAGACCCCACACGGGTTGTGGTGTGATCCGTCCCACTGCAAGTGTCACTCGTGTCCCTGGGGGAGTCCCAGCGCTGGGTCAGCCAGGGAGGGGGGCCAGGAGTACTGGAGCCGACTGTCAAGGGCATCCCAGCCACTGGCCAGGGTCCCACTGTTAAATTTAGGCTGGAGCTGCCTTTTGTGCTTCCTTTTCTCCCGGCACTGCCCGCTCCCAGCCTTGCAAGTGCTGGATCAAAGCCTGGCCCTGGCGCTGCCCAAACACATCTTTCCTGTCCCCGCGCAGGAGCCAGCCCAGGGCAGGGGGGCTTGGGTGGTGGGGGAAGCGATGACTCTGCCCCACCACCGTCCCCAGCAGAAGCCACGCCGAGGTGGTGGGCGAGGCAGCGTGGGGCTGTGTGCTGGCGCAGGGGTCCCCGAGCCCCGCGTGCCCCCGGTACCTGGCGTCCTGCAGCGTCCGGCGGGGCCAAGGCCAGGGGCGAGGGTGATGTGGGACCTGCTGCCCCCCGGGCTGGGGCGTGCAGAAATGAGCCGGGGCGAGGGCGGCGATGGGATGGCGGCGGCTGGCGGGCCCCCCTTCCCCGTGCACGATTCTTATTCAAATGGGCTGCCCGCTGAAAGGGACAGCGGTCTCCAGGCTACGGGAATGTCACTGCCGATTCCTTCTGCCTGGAGGCCCCCGCCGCCCGCCCGCCCGCCCGCGGGGGCCAGGCCGGCCAGGCGTCGGCAGCCCGGGCACGCCCCGGCCCGGCCGGCACGGCGGGCCCCGCCGCCGAACAAAAGGCGCCTCGTGGGCCGGCGAGTCGGCGGCGCCGCGTTCCCCCGGCTCCCGGCACGGCAGGGCAGGAACGTGCCCGCCGCCGCTTGCAGAGAGGCACCCGGGGCAGCCTGGTGGGACGGGTGCCTGACGGTGCCGTGGCGCTGGGAACTGGAGGGGTATGTCTACAGGGTGGAGCCGTGTCAGGCATCAGCCCCACCGGGGGCTCACCTGGGCACATGCACAATGCCGCTGGCTGGACGCGTTCCTCCCGAGGGACCCAGCCCTCCCCACCACCACAGCTCCCCGGGCAAAGTCCGGCACATGCCAGTCCCAGGAGTGCACTGCAGGCGCCGGGGGACCCAGCCCATCTCCTTGAGGACGCCGTGGTCCCTTCCTTGTGCACAGCCTCTTGCGGGCTGCTAGTGCCCGGCCTGCGCCCCAGGGCTGTGCCCAGTGCCAAGGGCTGTTCCCTGTCCCAGGACTGAGCCATGCCCGGGGCTCCCCACCAGCATGCCAGCTCCTACCTGTGCCTGCGGGGCCCAGCGTGCCGGGCAGGTGGCCGGTGGCCCAGACGGGCTGCAAGTCAGCCAGCTTGGCCCTGCCGGGCTTGGGCTGGGCTCGGCGCCTGTTCCTGGAGGAGGGCTGCTGGTGCCTGTCTCCTCCTCCGGCAGCCGTGCCAGGCGAGGGGAGGGACCAGCCAGCACCGAGCTTTAGCCAAGGTGAGGCAGAGGCCAGGTACAAGCCTGCGGTGGCCCACGTGGGGCACGGTGGTGCCCTGTGCCCAGTCTGGCCAGGAGCTGGCACACAGCATCGCCACAGGGCTGCTGTGCCCAGTCGTGTGGCACACAGGGCTGATGAGACAGGCAGCCCAGCCAGGACTCACCCTGCACTGCACGGGCTTGTCTGTGCCTGCGCAGGGCACGTCTCCAGCAGCAGTACCAGAAGCCCTGGTGCAGCATGGCACCCGTGCCAGCTGGATCCTGCTTCCCTCCCGTGCTGGCACTGTGGGCACCACCATCCATCCCCTGAGCCACTCACCTCATGCAGGTCAGTGATGCCCGGGATCCTTTGGACCGGCCAGGCCAGGCGCTGAGCTGGCAGCCCCACAGCCCTGCAGGGAACACAGTTGTGCACTGGGGCTGGGCTCGACAGACCTTGCTGTCCTGCAGGAACGGTGCCTCTTATTAATCAAGGCTGAAGGAAGGAAGAGGAGCCGTGTGCTCTCCACGACAAGGCTGTGCTCTGGCCGCCCTCCGGTGAGCAAGGTCACAGGCAGACAAAGCAGCAGCTCCCCAGGCTGCTGGCCATGGGGACGCCAAAACCTGTGTCCCCAGAGACATCCCAATATCGTGCAGGCTGGTCCCACGCATCTCAGTGGGGCGAGGGCTGAGGTGGGCAGAGCCCTGGCAACTCCCTACAGCTGTGATCCCAGCAGGTGCTGGGAAACCTGTGGGAAAGGCAGGGCTGTGCCCAGTGAGGCTCTGGCAGTGCAGGGTGGTGGCTGGGCACCACCACCTCCTGGCCTAGGAGACCTGGCAGGAGATAAGCTGATATAGAGCCATTAGTACTGGCCAGCGTGTATGTATCTCAAAGATCTTGCCAAGCAAACCTTATCTGCTCTGAAGACATCCAAAGTGGCCTGATAAAGGCAACTGTAATAGGATCTCTGCCCTTGAAAAGCAAGACAGAAGCAGGAGAAAGGGAAACTCAGCTGGATCTGAGGGACAAGTGAGGTGTCTCAGCCTGCGACCAGGCACCTTCTGGCTCCCCTGAAGGCTGCTCTGACTTCCCACCCTGAGCTGCAACCCCTCAGCTGCCCCACAGCCAAACACGTGGGGGTGGCCCGTGTCCGGCCAAGGGCAGCTCTGCTGGCAGGAGACCTGCTGGCAGCTCTGCTGCAGCCCTTCACCCCCAGTGCTTCATAGCTGCTGAGCACCCCCTGCTCCCCAGGCACCTGTGGCCTCGGCTCCACCAGCACCTCTCAGCAGTGATCAGAGCACTTTCTCCATTGTCAGCAGACCAAATGGCTCAGAGGGTCAGCAGTGGGAACTGGCAGCACTTGCTGCTGTGGGGCACACAGGGGAGGGTCCCCCCAAGCCTCAGCAGAGCCTTCGAGCTCCTGGGGCAGCCCTTTATGCCTGGTCAGCCCTGCTTGGACCAACTTCAGTGGGCTCAGCAGGTGGCCAAGCTTCCCTGAACATCCTCAGACAGCAGGAGAACTGCTTAACCACTTCCCTTCCTGAGGAATGAGCTCTGGCAGCAGAGCTGGTGTCTGCCTGGGGCCATGGTCCCACCATTAGTGCCGGGTCAGTGCACCAATGGCCCTGCAGCACAAACTGGATCAGTCAGCAGCAGAACAGGCAAATCCAGAGAGAAGCTGAAGGGTGGGCAGACAGGCAGGGGCTGGCAGAGCTCCTGCCAGCGCAGTGCCCACCCGGTGCGTTTCTAGGAACTAACCTGGAATGTGGACTTACGCCAGTTTACACCAGTTCAGCACCAGTGGCACTCACCTGGAGTGTTTCCCATCCCAAAACAGCCATTCTTTAATGGGATTTGGGTAGCCCCAAACCTCAGTGTGGGGGTTGAGGGGAAGAGGTGGTGCTGGTCTCCAGCTGAGCGTGACCCACGCAGCGGTGGGGCACACGGTGGGGATGCTGTTCCCACAGGGCCGGGAGGAGCCGTCTGGCAGGGCACAAAGAAAAGCTGGATACGCTGGGCGGTTCTGAGCACCATTTTACTGAAGGGCTGGACACCTGCTAGGACTTCGTAACAAAAAGTTCACTTCATTTAAGAAAAAAAAAAAAAAAAAAAAAGAGACAGTCTGGTTTTTGTCCTGTTCCCTCCAAAGAGCAGAATAATACTACCGCTGTCTTCTCACTAAACAATGCCATTCCAAAATATACAACACTGAGTGTGAAGCAGCCCAGCCTCATATTAAACATTAAATATTAATATAGCTTCGGAAACATTCTACACAAACAAATGAAACAGTAAAAAGTTCACTCAAGAACAAGATGGCCAGTTGTTTGAAATTCATGATACAAAAGTCTGTTGCTCGCCCTCCCGCGGGCTGCAGTCCCTGCTCCACGGCTGCCTCCTCAGGATCCCCAAACGCCAGGAGACACGGCGGCTGAGCCAGCGGCACCGCCCCCGGCTGGAGCGGGTGGGTCACGCTGCGGCGTGGAGACGGTTTTCTTGTCTGGCAGAGACGAATGCGAGGGGCTGGACAGTGCCCACTCAGAGCCCCTGTATCCCCCAGAGCAGCTGCTGTGCCTCTGCTTGGGAAACGCTACTCCTTGGGAGTGCTGCAGCGGGAACCGGGAGGGAACAGTGTGACACACGGTGCCTTTCCTGCCGCAAACGCCGACACTGGCTCTGTCCCATCCAGGCGGCAGTGCAGCGGAGCAGGGGCATGAGGGGAGGTATTTCTGGGGGTAGCTCTGCAGCACCTTTTTTTACAACAGCACCATGTGCCTGACTGTGCCTGTGGGAATCACCAGACTCTCACAGGGGCTGCCTTTAGCAATAGGAACAAAAAGGGCTAATTAAGACAATAAGGAAAGAGTCCCAGACGCTAATAAGGCCTTGAAGGAGCTCCCCAGGGCAAGGCCTAATCATCCCCGCAGGGGAAGGTATTTCGGATGCTCACTGGAGGAAGTGCTACCTGCCCTGCAAGGGTGTCTGGAGGGTATGTTACCTTCCCCACAGCCACCCAAGCAGGGCAAACTTGTGCAACCAATGAAGGGTGGAAACCAAGGGTTAGGAGGGGGCACTTGCTGCAGAAGCCAGCCCCTTGCTGCTGCCCTGGAGCCAGCACAGAGCTGCCAGACAGGGCAGGGTGGGCTCCCTCAGCCAGGCAGGGATGGAGTGCAGGATGTGCTGCCAGTATGGTAAGCCACAGACCTGGCTCCTCTGTTTGCAGGTCTCCTGCAGCAGAAGCTGGCCAGCCAGGTGCTGCTGGTGTCTTTGGTTTCCCCTAATCGCAGCTTCTTACTTTTTCACCAGACCACCTCAGTTGTCCTAAGCAAACTGAGGGGTCTGGCCTCAGCACCACAGCTTTGGAGGCAGCAGCTGGCCAAGCTGCAAGTGCTAGCACAGCCACAGCCACAGTTCACCCGAACTTCAGGCCTGGCTCTCCTGCCTTCTGGGACAATGTCATTGCTCCCCCAGCCAGCCAGGCACCTGGCACCTTCCTAACAGCACCCAGCTCCAGACAGGAGCAGACTGTGAGGAGAGGGAAATCTGAGCACAGTGCTCTCTCTAGCACAGAGCTCCAAGCTTGGGAGCAAGCTGCCCTGCTGCCCTCTCCATGGATGGTGCCAGCCCACAAAGCCAAGGACTGCAGCACTGTTGAGAAGGTGCCAGGTGCCCCAAACCAGCTGTATTCTCCTCAAGCCACCTCAGCTCCGGCAAAGGTGGCCCTGCCTGACCACATCAGGAAACAAGACAATGCCATTTTGAAGACTGGAACAGAAACTGTCACATAAAACACAAACCAACCAACCTGCTTGAGCAGTAGATGTTCCACACAGCTCAGCACTGACCCTGTCAACAACAGCCAAAACAAGGATCTTCCTGCCTTAACCTGCCCTCCTTCCTGGGAAGCTGCCCAGCTCCCATCACGCTGCCCAGCTCCCATCACACTGCCCAGCTGCAGCTGAGCGACAGACCTGCTCCCTGTCCCCAGGCATCCCTTGTGCCATGGCCAAAGGCCCAGCTCCCAGACAGGGCAGGGAACATGGACCCAAGGAGGAGAGCTGCTGAGTGCTGCAACCCCCAGCATCCTGGCAAGGTCTGGCCATCAACACCACACATCATAACTGAAAGGGCACAAACTCAAGCCCAACACCCAAAGCACTCCAGCCCCTCCTGCCACAGCTGGAGCTGGGGGACTTCCTCTAGCTCCACCAGTGGAGAAGCACTGCTTGTAAGCGTGGAGGGTCCAGAGGACCCGTGGCAGAAGAGGAGCAGCTGGGGAGCAGGGCAGCAGAGCTGGGTGTTCAGCGTCACCCACCCGTGACATTCTGCTCCCGGAGATGCTCCTGGCTGGCAGCTGCCTGAGCTCTGTGTGAGGAAACACCAGGCAACAAGGGGCTGAGCCCACCACTCCTCCACCCTGGGGAGTGTGGGTGCTGCAGGCTGGGCAGGTGATGCCCTGCTCTGGGACATACCCAGCTACAAAAGTGCTCACAATGCTCCACACACCTCCTCCTCATGCTGAAACACCACTAGTGGGTACAAAACAGGAGTAACAAAAGAACCCCTTCTTATTTTGCAGAGAAGTGCTTAAGAAATTCTGTACAAGGATCGCTACGGCAGTTGGCTCTGGGGGGGTGGGAATGACACAAACAGTCTGGAAGCAGCAACACCATGTGACATGGCGTGCAGGGAAGAGGCCAAGGAGAAACTTCTTCAACTGAAAGCAGTGGCAGGAGGTGAAACCTGATCACAGTGGACATGAGCTTCAAAACATTTCTACCAATTAACAATGTGATTTCAACTGGTATCTGATGTCAGCTTCCCCTTCAGTTGCCTGCTGGACAAGCTGTTCTCCCCATGGACCTTACTGACAAGACATCTGAAGCAGGCAGGAAGTTCCAGGACCTTGTCTGGTGAAGGCAAAGCATAAACTCTCGCTTCTTGGCAACTGAATAAAAGGAGAAATGATTTCCACAAACTCAGTCAGAAGAACAGCCCTTTGACCACTGGCTGAATCATTTCTTGACGTGACAGTGGCACAAATCCATGCGATAAAAGCATTCCTAAGAGAGTCTCCAAAGCTCTCGGCTGTCATGGTGCCCAGGAATGTCACAGGCCAGGTTAGGCACTTGGATGAATTCAAAGTCACTAATACAGAAATAAGTCTGAACAACCTGCATACAGCATGCCCAGCAGAAATCACAGCACTCCAGGCAAAGCACTCCTATGTGCCCTGCAGATAGAGCTGTGCAGATCCCTGGAAGGCAAGTGTCACTCTGCTGTCACAGAATAACACGGGATGGAAGGGACCCCTGGAACGAGATCTCTGCTTAGATCAGGCCTTACGCAGGTCTGGTTTGATCAAAGCCTTCATCTTTCCCAACAACAGGCAGCACAGTCCCTTCTGCAGCCCCCTGCACACCAGTCGAAGGCCCAGGATGCCAGGAGCACCCGCCCCCAGCCACAAGATGCAGGACAGCAGAGCCGACCACCAAGAGGCTGTGGGTGCCGCGTCTGCCGGCACCGGATTCCCTGGGAACAGCTGACAGGCAGCAACTGCCAACACTGGCACCAGGGGCTGCAAAGCCCCTTCTTTGTGAAGGATGCACTGCGATCCTACCAGTCAAGTTCCCAAATCACCTGCGAGGGGGAAGAGGAGACATGAGGGCAGAAAACCGAGGTCCAGTGATGCACAGGAGCTCAGGGGCCCTCTGGTCTGTCAGAGATGTGCACAGGAGCTGACAGAGACCAGGCTGATGATGGGCAAGTCCCTGAGCACAGAGCCACGGGGCTGCCACTTTCCTGGCAAGAGCCTCAGTGACACAGAAGTGGTTTTAATGCTTGCCTCTCACTGTGGAGCAGAAGACCTCTTGCTGTGGCCTGGGAAGGACACCAGGTGATCTGTCACCACTGAGAATTCACAGAACTCAGCTCAGTGCCCGGAAAGGCACGAGAGAGCTAAGGCAGTATGTTCTGCTGGATGTGTTAAGCAACAGTATAAGCCAAGTCCTTGACTGGCAAAGACCCAAGCTGTGAAAGACAAGAGGTGACAGAGAAGAGTGGGAAGCCGGGCAGCAGTGTAGCTGGGGGACAGTGAAGAGGAGGGATGTGGCCCAATAAGCTGGGCTCAGGTGCTCAGCTTCCTGCTCAGGCTGCAGGAAAAGCAACCTCCACCTGAATTCAGCCTTGTTGATGCATGGTTGTTTTTCCCGCTGGAGGCCTGACGCTCAGCTGGGATGTCTGCACTGCATGAAGAGGCTCCAGAGGCAGCTCTCAGTGCCCTTATATGGGGCTGGGAACAGGGGAAGCCACTGAGCAGCCTGTCAGACAGCGATACCACAGGCAGGAGTTCAGAGCCCTCCTTGGGAAAACAGCCAAAAAGAGAAACTCCAGTGCAAGACTTCAGGACCTGGCATTTGAGAGCGTGGGAATGAGAAAGGTCTGAGAGATGGGAACAAAAGGGACAAAGTAATTTTTGGCCAGTTAACAGTGATGGAAGGTCTCTGTTCATCCAGTCAGGAGAGGGTACTTTCTGCCAGGGCATTTTAAAACACAGAAGCAGAAGAAAATATTTCCTCCTACTCCTCTGCAGCCAACCAGCGGCATTCGCAGGTCAGTCTCAAACACTGCAAGTGACAATCTCCAGCAGCAGCTCGGACAGGCACAGTGAACCACAGATCCTGCCTGTGCGACTCAGAACCTGTCAGCAGCCTCTGAGGGAGAATCTCCACCCCCTGTATCTGGGCGAGGGGGGAGAACCCCAGCTGCACCTCTGTGCAGCTTCCCCACTGTCTCACTCCCTCATGAACCTCCTCACTCCTCTCCATGCCACTGTTTTCCTCTCTGAGCTGGGAATCAGACCTTGACCCCTTTTACAAAGTGCTGAAATCCAGCCAGGTGCTAAGGAGGGGCTGAAACGTAAGGAGCTGGGGCTTCCCAGGGAGTTCATCCCTTCAGCCAACGTCCACAGAGATTACTAGGTCAGATAACTGGTATTTTGAGCTGGTGAGAGAATGAGTGGATTACCGGTCCACTGCTGCAGAGATCTGAATGTAGGGCAGAGTACAGAGCTGGGCCCGAGCCTTGCCTGACGCTGCTCCTGCTCCCGAGCCACCAGGATCTCCTTTTGCAGTATCTCAGTGCAGATCCCCTCCTTGGAGCCTGTCCCTCCCAGGCAACAGCGGCAGCACCAAGGTGGTGTTTCTCCTGGAGCTTGTGGATCCTTCCCCATGGAGGGCAGACCCAGCACAGTGCCTGTGTGCAGGGCCTGCAGCGGCTCCTGTGCCTCCCGGGGACGTGCAGAGCCTGTGCCCCCGCAGCTCTCACACCTGCCACACACCTTCTCACAACATCCCAGACAGCACAGCAAAGCTGCCACCCCTCGCAACACGGCGCCCATCTCCCCTCCTACTGCCTCACCCCCACACACCAACAGAAAGAAACTCTTTACACCTAAGTGCTGGCATACATCCCTTCAGACCCTCTGCTCCTCTGCTCTGCTGCAGGCTCCAATATCCAACCAACCTCTGGGACCAAGAAAATGTATCTTATACATTCAAACACAGCCTGTCTCTTCTCCACCAGCACCTAGAACCTGCTCCTAGAACATCCAGCAACAGCTAAGCAGTTCCACGGTGGGAAGGACACTTCATGCAGTTCTTACTAACAACTCCAGCCCTGTGGCTCTACCAGTCACAGTTCCTGTTCTGTGTTTGCACCTGGGGTACAGGAGAGCAGAGCAACACTGGGTGCTGAGGAGGAACTGCTCTTTGGAGGCAAACCCCTACCATGAGCTCAGAGCTTCTGCTACCAACAACCAGGGGAGACACCTGGAGACATCAGGCAGACTTGCAGGCACAGCCCCAGAACACTCCCTTGCTCTTAGAGAGAGGTAATACCGAAAATTTGATTAAAATTACAGTCAGCTATGAGCTGGTAATTCTCCAAAGTGCTTGGCATTTCTGGACACAAACAAGTGGCTACAACTGCCTGCCTCTGAGCTTCTCAAGAGAACAGGCTGTCACAACACTGAATCACAGAGAAATCCTGGCACCTTTCAACAAAAGACTGGCTGAAGGGGAAGAGGAACAAAAGCTATCAAACCCAATCCCAGAGGGATGGAGGAAGTGCACCTGCCCAGCGTTCCTGGGCCATATGCACATATATGGATATATAGATATATAGATAATAAAGTTATAAAATTTGATCAAAATAAAACCAGTAAATGTACAGCTTGAAAAAAGAGCATTATCACAGTGCATCAATGTCATGAGAAAGTCCTGTGTTCTCCCCCTGCAGGAGAGCTCAGCCTGCCACGTTCGGAAGCACACAGTCGGGAAGTGAGCCCCCCCACCCTGGCCCTATCCCGCTGGATTCCCAGACGGAGAGAGGCCCCGTCCCTCCTCCCCCAAGAGGGTTTTGTGTTTCTGCAGTCAGTTCTGCACAGCAGTGGCAGACAGGCAGAGCAGGCTGCTCTGTCTGCAGGTTGGTCGACTTACTGTCACCAGGCACCAGAGATGCAGAGTCGCTCCCGAAGTTCTCTGTGCTCTGGTGCCAAGCTTGGATTTTACTTACTTACCAAAAAAAAAAGTGACAAAGTGAAAAAACTCAGGGAACGTTGTGAGAGTGGGACAAGGGCTGAATTCGGATCACAGGGGACAGGTTGACTCTAAGAATCTTCTGTGCTCTCCTCCTCACTTCATCGTCAGAAGAAGAGCTGCCCACCTTGATGGCCCGGAATTTCAGCAGGTTCAAAGTGCTCTGAGCCTGTTGAGATTTGTTTCGGGCAGGAATGGTATTTGCTTTCTTCCTCTGTGGTGCTTCTCTTACCTCTGTAGCTCCTCTCCTCTTCTGCCCAGTACTCTCCCGGTAAGTGTTGCTGCCTTTCCACTCCGTTTTTCCCACCAGAGGTGCCTTATCTATAATTTTCAAGGTCTTGGACTGTGGAGCTGTGGCACAGCCCTGAGAGGAGCTGCCTGTGACTCTCCCGTTGAGGACTCCTGAGGCTTTGCAGGCATTGCTCTCCCGCAGCACCCCACCCTTTGGTCTCTTCAGAAGGTTTAAAGCTAGGGTGGCAGGATCCGGTGCTGTCTTTATCAAATGCTTGTACCCCTTACCTTCTGTTATTTTAGTGGTCTTGCGTGAAGAAAACTGCCTGGGTGGACTGGAAGCCTTGAGGAGTTTAAGGTCCGAGGCTGAGATCCCAAGA
The DNA here is from genome assembly GCF_020740795.1 of Apus apus. Classification (NCBI taxonomy): domain Eukaryota; kingdom Metazoa; phylum Chordata; class Aves; order Apodiformes; family Apodidae; genus Apus; species Apus apus. The sequence goes on from NC_067290.1 coordinate 7,264,169, forward strand.
CGCCCTCGTGTGTACTTGGACTCCAAACAGGACGTGGTTGTTTTCAGTGGCACCAGAGCATCCAGGACCACCGACAGTCTCATGGCTGGGTACACGTCAGGATACATGCCCGCAGGGAAGCCCACTGCCGCAGCCTTGGATGTGCCGGACCTTGTCTGCTTCAAGGAGCTCAAGAGGAGATTTGTGGAATCCCCTATGGAGACAGGCTGAGTGGGGACTTTCGGAGAGTTCCCCGAAAGGCTGGTGGGTGAAGGGTCCCCCTTGGCCACGGCTGCTGTGCTCCGAGCGGCCTCGGCACCGGCGCAGCGCTGCGGGGTGCTCTGTTCCCTCTGGCTCGGCGTGTCTGCCGTGCACGAGCTGTACCCGTACACATCCTTGCTTCTCAGAATTGTGGGCTGGTAGCCCTCCTCCTTCAGGCCCTGGATGAAGGCCACCAGCTGGGTCTCTGTGTCCGAAAGGTCCTTGGACATGGGGTTGAAGACTCGCAGGGCTTCCTCCAGCACTTTCTGTCCTGCAGAGGAAATTCTGGACCAGGAATGGACAGCTTTCTCTTCCGCATTTTTCACTGCAATATTCATGGCATTAGGCAAGCGGGCACTTCAAAAAGGTCCAAATTACTGGAAAAACAACCCTTGACACCTCAAAAGGAGAGAGAAGACAGTTAGCTTACAGCAACTGAAACAACCTCACATTTTCAAGCGGGGACCTGAAACCATTAAGCCCAGTCATGGCTCCTCACAAACACTGGTTCAGACTCTGGGCATAACCCAAGTTAGAAGCATCACCAAGAAAATTCCATCACTGATTTCTCTCTGCAGTAAAACTAAAACCTCTCTTGCAGAATTATCCTCAAACCTAAACAAAGATTTCAGGCAATCCTAACCATCCCATACCAAGATGAAGGGTTCCAATGAAAGGGTTTTCTCAGTGAAATCTGCAGCTCCTTTCCAGTTTGAATTCAAGATGGCCTGGCTTCTGAGTAACCAGATCCCATTTTCCCTTGGGAAAGCAGCCCCTCAGTGAACCCTCTCCTTGCACACGATCGAGCCACCTCGATGCTGAGCAGACCTGAGCACCTCAAATCTATCCCAGCATCACTTTGCATTTTCCAGCTTCCCTAATTGCCTCTGCTCAAAAATGGATTCTGAGTTCCCTGCCAAAGCAGCACCGTCCTCCCACAGAGCTGGCAGCAGAGCTGGAGGCTGTTTCAGCTGCACTCCATCGAGGCCCGAGGCCGGGAGGCAGCCCCGCTCCTCGCCGCCCCCTCGTCTGAACCATGGGCTGCAGCTCCTGCTGTCCCTGCAAACTGGTGTTGATCCAAGGGCTCTGTCTGCCAAGTGAGGAGGAAGCAGGAAATTCAAGCACGGAGGCATGAAGGAAACACACACCAGTGGGGCCAAGGCTGTGCTGGCCCGAGGGAGAACACTGGGATCACGCTCAGGGCACTACCCAGCTGTCTGCGCAGGGACAAAGGCACTCATTACTGCCTTACATTAAAAATAGGCACTGCAGAGCAGGCCAGGATTTTGGGATGCACCCAGGAAAACTCCGATCCTCTCACACTAAGAGGAGACAAGTAATGAGATCTTTAGCTTCACTGATACCTCTCGAAATAACAGGGAAGATTCAGTGAAAGAATCTTTTTCGGGGAAAGGCAGAAGGTGCTGGGGACACCCCAGATGGAGGGGGCAGTGTGCAGGCAGGAAAGCTGGGATGAAAAAGTTAGCACCCGAGTGGAGAGAGCACGGAACTACTCATGTCTGACGTTCCTCCCAGAACTCCGGTGTCACCACAACCCCCCGGCCCGGCAGGGAGGAGCGGCAGGCAGGAGCAGCGGCAGAGGGGGAAGCACAAGGTCAGCGGGGGGGTAAGAGCCTCCACATGACAGACTAATCTGAGTCAAGTGTTCTGCGGACGTCACGGCAGAAGGAGGATTTGGAGGAGGATAATGCAGCTGCTGTGTGACAGGCGGGGGATCTCCCCGGGAGGAGGGGCGGCGGGCAGGGAAGCGCTGGGACGGAGCGGCCGCTGGCGTCACCGGCCAGCGGTGATATTTGACACCTCCGAGATGAAGGAGCCGTGACAGGCACAGCGAGGATGTAAAGCTTAATCCTGAGAGAGGGAGAAACCGACAGAGAAGCACAGCTAAGAACATGCTCTCAATAGGCTGCAAAATGGGTCATCTTCAAGGCTGCTGCGATTCCCGGGAAACAGCTGGGACACCTTAAGGAACATTCTGATGTTGAAGGGAGAGGCCGTGACATCTCAGCGGGGACGGGACAGCTCAACATTGCTGCGCCCGGTCTTGCTTTGTGCGCTGCAAGTTGCAGCAGGAGCAAAACCGGCCTCGAGCAGGCACACCCCCAGCCTGCCCCCCCGCGAGCAGCTGCCTTCACTGGACACGTTCACGGGAGACGGGCCGTGCCTAACGTGTCGTGGGGACACAGGCCCGCGGTGCTCCTGGTGTAGCTGCACACACACGCAACGCTCCGGCGATGCCAGGCCCAGCCGTCCGGGAGCGGGGCTGCGGGAAAGGGCTCTGCGGTGCTTCCCCGGGAGCACCGGAGGGGCGGTCAGGCTGCTGACGGGGCCGAGCCGCCGTGTCGGGGCACGGAGGCTCAGGGAGGGCTCGGAAGGGAGCGCCCGGGAGGGCAGCCCCGGACTAAGCCTCTTCTGCCGGCCCAACCCTCGGGGGGGGACGTGCCCCTTCCCGAGCGCCCGTCCCCGCGCCCCCCCGCCCCGGGCCCGGCGCAGTCAGGAGAGGCCGGCAGGAGCCCTGGCCGGCCGGAGAGATCCGTGGCGAGATAAGCCGCCCGGAGCAGGTGCGCTCCCTACGGGGCTGCGGAGAGTGATTGGTGCAGACAGCGGGTGCGGCCCCCCCCGCTCGGCCCGCGCCGGTTCCCGGGGCCGGGAGGGGGGTGGGGCCCTCAGCGCCGCGGCTCCGCCTCCAGCGCCCGGAGGCCGCCCCGTCGGGCGGCTCGGCAGCGCCCTCGCCCGGGAGCGCGGGGCCCGGGCACCGCCGGCCTCAACCTACCGGCCGCCGCCAGACCCGCACCCGCCGTTGCGCTGCGACCGCCGCTCCAACATGGCCGCCCGCGGAGCGCCGGAAGCACCGCCCACTTCCGCTTCCGGCCCCCTTCGGCACCGCGGGGGCCACGCCCACTTCGCGGAGCGGGGTGCCCACGCCCCCACGGCGAGGCCACGCCCCGCGGTCTCCATGGCAACGGCGGGGGGGCTGTGCGGGGCTGTGCGGGGCGGGGCTGTGCGGGCTGTGCGGGGCTGTGCGGGGCGGGGCTGTGCGGGGCTGTGCGGGGCTGTGCGGGGCGGGGCTGTGGGGGGCTGTGCGGGCTGTGCGGGGCGGGGCTGTGGGGGGCTGTGCGGGCTGTGCGGGGCGGGGCTGTGCAGGACGGGCCAGCAGGGGGCGCTGCCCGCGGGAAGCGGGGCGGGCGGAAGCGGCGCCGTCTCCAGGTAACGGCGGCGCGGCCGGGCCGGGCGCGGGGCCGGTTCCGGGGCGATGAGCGGCGGGGCCGGGCGGCGGCGGCTGGTGCTGCACGTGGACCTGAACAACACGGTGGTGGCGGCGGACGCCGTGTCGGGGCAGGGCCCGCGGGCGGCCCTGAACACCTTCCTGAGCACCGTCACCTGGGGCTGCGCCGGGGCCGCCGGTGAGCGCCGGGGCTGGCGGGGCCGGGGCTGGCGGGGCCGGGGCTGGCGGGGCCGGGCGGGCCGTGGGGCGGCGGCTGCTGCTGAGCACCCTCCTCTCTTGCAGGCGAGTGGCAGTGGGCGAGCGATCGCCCCTCCTTGCGCCCGCCCTGCCCCGGCGCCCTCAGCTACTACAGCCACCACGGCCGGGATCCCGCCTTCACCGAGACCGGCCCCGGCCGCTGCTTCCGCGACCTCCACTCCCGCCACCTGCAGCTGCTGGAGTGGCCGGGCCGGCCGCACGACGTCTTATCGGTACCGGGGGAAGGCAGCAAGCACTACCACCTGATCCTGCCCGCCTTCTTCCGCCTGCTGGAGACCCTGCACCGGGAGGGGAGGGCTTTCGCCGTCGTCTTCAGGACCTTCGGCACCGACCTGCCCCGCGCCCTCCGGGCTGTCAGCTACGCCCTGGCGGGGCAGCACCCGCGGTTCCCCGCCCTGCGGGACCTGGTGGTGAGTGGACCACCGGCTCCAGGTGGCCTGCGCGGAGCTCCCTGCATCAGGCTGGTCTCCAGATGCCTGGCCACCCCGCTTTTAAGAGAGGAAACACAGCCAGCTTCATAGGGAGAAGCTGTTAGCCAGGGGAGAGCCGGTGTGCGTGAGGATCCTGCATGGGAAAGGTCTCCTCTCAGGGTGTCCTGGGTTGGAAGAACATCCCTTCTCCTGGAAACAGGCTGCTGCAGCATAACAGGGCTTGCTGGCTGGGAGGCGATGGCAGTCGTGCTCTCCCCTGGCAGGAGCCCTGGGAATAAGCTTCAGAACCTGCTTCAGTTGTTTCTTGGAGCCCTGACGGGGAAGAGGGTTTGAAATGGAGGCAGTGTGCAGCCAGGAGGCCATTCCTTCCCATCCCAAGGGAGGGGGTGATCATTGGGTGAGGGGGGTTCCACACCTCTTCGTGTCTTCTCTCCAGCACCATCCTCCCACATAGTGGTGTGCGTCTCCACCCTGCTGCCTGTTGTCTCTGCCAATGCACAAAAGCACCCACCTGCTTGGGGAACCTTTTCTCTCTGTGCTTTCTGCTGTCCTGCAGCTCCCTGTGGACCTCACCCCTGGCCAGATCCGCTGCAGCAAGCAAGAGGTGGTGCTGACACGGGGAGCAGAACGGCTGAGCACCCGCGAAGGTGGAAGAAAGCTTTATGACTACTTCAGCTCCTTTGAGGGAATTGGAGGCTTCCAAGACCACTTTGACTGGTGAGAAGCAGGGCACTGAGGAAGTGGATTGGGCATTTTCTCGCCTGTAGTTCTCTGACCTTCTTCTGGTCTGGGATAACTCCTAGTTCTGAGGGCTTTGTTACTTATGCCCTGTGCATTTTGCCTATGGGCAGCCTGATGGGGCTTTTGCATCTTTCCTCAGGTTTCCATTCCCTGATGTACCTCCTGCTTTTCACCAGACACCCTGTGATTTCTCCCCTTGTTGCAGAATGCTTCCCTTTCATGAGAGGCAGCAGCAGGCAGAGGGATGGGACAGTCTTCATCCCGCTTTGCCAGCTCACAGGGCTGCCCACGGTGCAGCCTGGTCTGCCCTTACCAGCTGTTGTGCCCTCCCTCCCCTGACTGCTCTTTGTCCCTCTGGCTGTTTCAGGTGGGCCAGAAATCAGTTCTGTTCCCGGGGTGGGAAGCCCCTGTGGATTGACCCCCATGATCCAAATGTTCACCACATCTTCATCGATGACAACATCCGGCTGGACGATGCAGACACTATTGTTCATCCGCAGGTAGGTGGCTGAAAGCCAAAGAAAAAGGAACATTTATGGAGACAGAAATGTTCCTGGCAGCTGGACAACTGTTGGTGCTCAAACAAGAGCTGCAGCTCTGCAGGTTAGCCCGAACCCCAGCCCGTTTCCGTCTGGGAGGAGACACTGCAGCATGGGAAAACCTGTGGCAGTTGGTGAATGGTTTGCAATGTTTGCTGAGCAGCCTGGGAGTGGCGAGATGCTTGTTGGATATTTGCTTCCAAACAAGCTCTCTTGGCTCGTACGTAGCTGGTGGCAGGACTTGCTGCTGCCCAGAGCAGATCTGTCAGGAACAGGCTTTGGTCTGTGCTGTGCCTGGTTCCAGCGCATTAATGCGAGTGGCTCTGCAGGGAGAGCCCGAGGCCCCTGCTGCAGCAGCTGCTGCCGATGTGTCCGCAGCCGCCGGAGCGTGGCTGTGCACGGCAGCCTGGGGCAGTCTCCTCATCAAGGAGCTCATCCTTTCACCATCTGTAGCCAGCACAGCTGGTCAGTCGGGCTGCTCGGCTTGTCTTCCCAGGGCTCTCCCCCACACCACCTCAGGTTAAGGTGGTGGTAGGTCAGCATCTTGCTGGTAGGGCTCAGTAGGGCTGCCAGAACTTTGCTGTCCTGCAGGCAGGATTGGTAGCTTGGGTGCCCAATTGCCCTTCTCTCAGCTCTGCAGGGCTGTCCCTGTGTCACTGACAGTGATAGAGCAGTGCTGGGAAGGAAACAGGTTGCCAGGTGGGCTTAGGCAGGGCCATGGTTAAGATCAGAAGGTGCAGTCCTTGTTCCCCCCTGTGTGACAGGCTGTGGCAGCCAAAGGAAAACCTGTTGGCAGAGGTTTTCCTGGGGTCGGCCACTCTGCAGAGCCATTTCCTTCCAGCTGCCTGGTGCAGCCTGTTCCTTAGGGGAGCCCCAGCCACGTGTGTGATGAGCTGGTTCAGAGCCAAAGGGGCCTCGTGGGAGGGAGAGGAAATCTGGAGAAACTTCATCTTCTATCGTCAGAGAGGAGACAGGAGGAGCCCCTGCCCTCTGCCACCGACCAGTGGCCTGGCCGAGGAGGAGGGCGGGGCGCTGCGCGGGTGCGTGCGGTGCTGCCGGGCCGAGGGGCGGGTGCTCCTGCGCTGCTCTCTGCCCGCAGGTGTTTTTGGAGCGGGGCAGCCGCAGCCCCCGGCGCGCCCCCACCTCAGAGCTGTACGACGTTTGCCTGGTGCAGACCGACCTGCTGGAGGCCATTGCCGATGAGGACTATTTCCTGCGCTGTTTGAGGAGGTGCGAGGAGAACTACGACCGCTACCTGGCCAGCACGGAGCAGGACGCCCCGAGCCAGCAGTGGGATGGACAGTGATGCTGCCTCACAGGGCCGAGGGGCTCTGGACTGGGACACCCCCTGCTTCCTGCTGTGCAGGCAAAGTCCTGGGCTGGGCTCCTGCTTCGAGCTGTCCCCCTCTCCAATGCTTGATGTGCCCACTCGGTCCTACCAGGAGCCTCCATGCCTGAGCACAAGCCTCCTGGCTTGTGTGCTGGGATCCCTGGAGGAAATGTCTGCCGAGGCAGGGGCAGTGCAGGCAGCCACGCAGTGTTCACACCTCCCTTCCTGCTCCTGCACGGGTGGCTGGTGTGGAGCCGGTGCTGGGCTCAGCGCCGTGTTACCGGCAGCACAGCCCGGCGCCGCCGTGTCCTCCCGGGCAGAGCGAGCAACGCCGTGTCCCTTCTGCCTGTTTTTAAAGCAAACCTTTCTGGCTGATTTCTCTTGCGAGCTTCCTGCCTGCAGTCGGCTTTGCTGGTGCTGGTAGGTGGAAAGTACCTTTCCTGGGCTTGGCCAAGTGGGGATGAAGGTGAAAGTAATGGTTTTGGGACCCATAGGCACCTTCCCGATGCAGCTGAGACATGCCCTGTGCTGGGCTGGTCACGGGCAGGGTTCCTCTTCAGGGGGTCCTCACTGTGGCTTCTCAGGCCCGTGCCCTCGGTGCTGGGGGGCTCTATGAGCTCGGTGCCGGTGCAGCTCCGGCAGAGCTGGGGGGTCTCTCCAGCCCCTCATGCCGCGGCGGCTCCTTCCCGGCGGGGGGAGCGGAGCAGACGTACGGCCGGCAGCACCGGGGGGGCCGGGCTGCCGCGGCACCGCCCCCGCCAGCAGCGGGCGGGCCCCTCGCGGAGCGGAGCGGCGGAGAGCGACGGAGCGGGCGGGAGGTGAGCGGGGAGCAGGGATCGGTCCCTGCACCGCACCCGGCGGAGCGGCGAGGGGCCCGGCGGAGCGGCCGTCCAGGGGGTGCGGGATGCGGAAGGGAGTCCGGTGGGCGCGGGCGGTGCAGAGGGAACCCCGGGAGCTATGGTGGGCACAGGCTGTGTGCCGGGAGCAGGAGCCTCGGGGGGTCCGGGCTGTGCACCGGGAGTCCCGGTGGGTAAGGGCTGCGCACCAGGAGCCCTGGGGAGCGGGAGCCCAGGGTGCAGGAGCCCCGGGTAGTGGGACCCTCGGCAGGTGCAGGCAGGGAGCCTGGGGAGTGGGGGCCCGGGGTACGGGAACCTCGGGGAGTGGGAGCCCTGGTGGGTGCGGGCTGTGCACCGGGAGCCCCAGGGAGCAGGAGCCCGGGGCACAGGAGATCCGGTGGGTGCAGGCGGGAGGCCCTGGGGAGCGGGGGTCTGTTGCAGCGCCGAGGGCAGTCGGCTCGCTGTGGCCAGGGGAAGTGGTGGGTGCCCGGGCGCTGAGTCGGGTGCTCTCCCCACAGGAGGCGGTGGGCAGAACCGGGCCAGCGCCGAGCCAGGCCGGATGGGTGGCACGGCAGGGCCGGGGCCCGGGGACCCCCGGGGCGGCTGAGCCGGCCCATGGCGGCGGGCGCGGGTGCCTTTGCGTGGGCCGCCTTCCCCGCCATGCCCACGCGGCGCGTGTATTGCAGCGCCGTGCACCGCGACGGGCAGCTCTTCGTGCTGGGGGGCTGCGGGGGCAGCGGGCGAGCCCTGGGTGCAGCTGAGGTGCTCGACCTCCCGGCCCAGCGCTGGACCGCGCTCCCGCCGCTGCCCACGCCGCGGGCCGGTGCTGCCGCCCTTGCCCTGGGCAAGCAGATCCTGGTGGTGGGCGGAGTGGATGCTGCACAAAGCCCCCTCGCCTCCGTCGAGGTCTACCACGTGGATGAGGGCAAGTGGGAGAAGAAGGCAGCCCTGGCTCAGCCCTCCATGGGCATCTCAGCTGTGCAGAGAGGTGAGGGCTGGGGATGGAGGAGTCAGGGATGCTCGGGTGGGATTAGAATCCCAGTGTTGCTTGGGATGCAGCACAAGTCTTTAACCCAGCAGCCAAACTTGCCATTTACCGGCAGGGTCATGCTCCTGCCCCAGCAATCCCTTTGTAGCCTGGGGCAGGACGATGCAGGGCTCCTCCAGGCATGGGAGCAGCTGCCCTGGCTGGGAGCTGTGCCGGGGTGGCTGAGCATCCTGCTCCAGCCCAGCCCGGTGTGCTGTGTGCCAAACACGGTATGATTCCCGCCCAAACTTTGCTGAGCAGCTCTGAGCCTTGGCACAGCCTGGCACCCTGCTCGCTGGGAGCTGGGGTTGGTCCCCATATGTGGTGCCATGTCTGTTCCCTGCCTGGGACACCATGGCATGGCTCAGGGATGCAGCAGGATGGGCAGGACAGAGAGGCCAGCAGGGCAGTGGTGGGAGCGGGCAGGGGTGCCGGCTGACCCTGCCAGGAGCAAGATTTGGCAGCATGGCTGTGTTGCCATGGTGTCTCCAGGGAGATGGTATTGCCGAGAATAATTAGAGCCGATGGCCTTGTGCTCTGCTCTGTACCTGATGGATGGGGTGGAGAGAGGTGCAAAGGGGTCCCAGCAGGGTCAAGGCACTCCCGGGCTCAGGTCTGGCCACCCTGGAGCAGTGGCTGGCCACAGGGCTTTGCAGCACCCATGCTGCCTGCCCTGGAGGACATGGGGAATCTCTCACCCTGCAGGCTGCTCATGGCCATCACCCCTCACTGCCACCTCTTTTGCAGATGGGGCTGTCTATGCACTTGGGGGAATGGGTGCGGACACCTCTCCCCAGGCACTGGTCCGTGTCTACGAGCCAGCAAAGGACCACTGGCAGCCCCTGCCCTCCATGCCCACTCCCTGCTATGGGGCCTCTGCCTTCCTGCAGGGCAACAAGATCTTCGTCCTGGGTAGGTGCTGCTGGGGTGGGCCGAGCATCCCCAAGTGTCCCTTCCCCCTTCCTTCACTGCTTCCCTGGACCTGAGGGTGACCTGGTGCACCCCAGGGTGGCTCTGTGTCACCCTCCCGCCCCGACACCACAGGGCCCATCCTGTTTTCTGAGCCCACCAATGGTGCCAGCTTGGGGCCCCAGCAGCCACAGTGTCTCCTCTGTACTTAGGGGGCCGGCAGGGCAAGTTGCCTGTCACAGCCTTCGAGGCCTTCGACCTGGAGACAAGGAGCTGGACACGCTACCCCAGCCTGCCCAGCCGCCGCGCCTTCGCTGCCTGTGCCATGGCTGATGGTGTTGTCTTCAGCCTGGGGGGGCTGCAGCAGCCAGGGCCCCACAACTTCTATTCCCGTCCCCACTTTGTCAACACCGTGGAGATGTTTGACCCCACACAGGGTGAGCTTCATGTCCCTGGGTGGGGTGGGAGCATCCCCTGTGGATCCAGGATGCCTTCCTGGCTCTTGGTGAGGGGTGTCTGTGCCCGAGGGACACGGCTTATCCAGGGTCTGAGCATCAGCCCTTTGTACCCATGGTGAGTCCTGACCTGCACTTCCTGTCCCTGGGGAGCCATAAGCCTGGGGTTGTCCTGGCCTCAATGTGCAGAGAGGATCCCTGGTGGGTGATGTTCATACCCTCTCGCCTGCAGGTGCGTGGAGCAAGCCGAGCCGTGCCATCCGCATGAGGGAGAAGAGAGCTGACTTTGTGGCTGGCTGCCTGGGAGGAAGAGTGGTGGCCGTGGGTGGCCTTGGTAATGTTGGGGGAAGGCACATGGCCATGTTCCCATCCTTCGTGGCACAGCAGTGACTTGTGTGGCAGCAGGGAGGCTGGCTGTGTAAAACCACGGGGATACTGCAACACTGCAGCTGTGTCCCTCCTGTGCCCCCTGAGTGCTATTGGGGCTTTCCTGCCCTGTCCCATAGGCTGGGGGGACGCTCCTACCCTGCCCCCAAGGCTGGCCCCACTGAGCCACTTGCCCCTTTTTTCCCCCTGGACAGGATTTCCCAGCTGGGTGTGCACAGCCCCACCGCTTAGGGCTGCAGCACCGCATCCCTCTCCAGAGAGGGAGCTGGGGAAAGGTTAGTGCTGTCACTCAGCTGGGGATGCAGCAGGGAGGGCTGCTGGGGAGCCCAGCGCTGGCCCCAGCACCCCCAGCCCTGCAGCGAGGGCTGCTGGACCCTGCTGAGCTCCCTCAGCCTGCGCTGGACCCCCTGCTGCAGGGTGGAAGGTGATGGGGAGGTGCTGGCTGGACCCCTGCGGTGTGGCGTTGCTTCTGAGCCCTGCTGGGGCTGGAGCTGCCCTCCCCTGTCTCCCGGTGATGGCTGTGAGGTGCCAGCACGGGGGCAGAGCCTGCAGTGCGGCATCGATGCCGGCAGCTCTCCCCATGGCACTGCCGCTAATCCTCTTGTGCCGCTGCTAATTACCTCTGGGATCACAGAGCCCCGCAGCCTGGGGCTCAGGGACCGGCCACTGCTCGGGATTCCAGCTGGGGTGTTGAAGGCGTGTCAAGGAGGAAGGGCAGAGCCTGGAGTGCGGGGAGGGCTGCGGAGGGGCTGATGCCATCCCGTCTCCTGCAGGGAACCAGTCCTGCCCGCTGGACTCGGTGGAAGGCTTCAGCCTCTCGCGGAAGAAGTGGGAGCCGCTGCCCCCCATGCCCACTGGCCGCTGCTCCTGCTCCAGCTGCCCGGCGCCCAGCCTGCTCTTCGTCATCGGGGGGGTGGCCCAGGGCCCCAGCGGAGCCGTCGAGGCTCTGTGCCTGCGCGAGGCACCCTGAGCGGGGCCCGGGGACCAGCCCTGGCCCAGCACCAAGTGCCTGAAGATGGGGACAGGGTGTGAACGCACCCGTGAATGGGTGACCCGACTCCATGGAGCTGCCGTCTTGGACGCTAGAGCAGCAGTGGTTTCTCACCATGTTTCAGAAACACCTCCCGGCTCTTGCACCACTGCGGCAGTGGAGCCTGGGGCAAAACCCAGCCTGGTGCAGGGCTGCAGCAGGCAGTGTGAATGGAGCAGCGGCAGCAGGACTGTCGCTGGTGGCAGCGCTGCCCCGTCCTGCCCCGTCCTGCCGTGTGTGTAGCAGTGAGTGCTGTGTCGTCGTAGACCCAGTCGATGTCTCATGTAGCACAGAGGTGCCCTGTAGCTCAGTGCCTAGGAGGTGACGTAGCACCTCGAATAAATGGAACACATGGAATTTTACCCCCGCTGGAGTCTTGTTGTCCCTGGTTATCCTGCTCTGACAGGGAGGTGCCACAGCCTGTCAGGAAGCCACCTCCCAAGGAAGAGCCTGATGAGCCCTTCCCCAGCCGTGTCCTGTGCTGTGGGGCAGGGATGGCTCTTGCTTCTTTCCCCACTGCCAGGTGAGCAGAGTGATGTAATGTAGGAATCCAGCCCTCCTTTTGGAGAGAGAGAGCTGAGCAGTGGCTGCCCTGCCTTGGCACAGCCTTGCACCTGCTTGGCCTCTCCTGTGGGCAAAGGTCCTGCAGGGGGAGAAGGCAGCAGCAGCTTTGTAGATAAAGAGCAAGAAAGGGAATGGTAAGGGCTGCCAGGATGCTGAGCAATGAGATGCGATGCCTGATGATGCCAGGGCTCCTGGGGCCCATCCAGCACCACAGCCCTGTCTCAAAAGGTGGAGCACAGTCTAGTGGGAGAGCCGGATCCAGCTGTGTCCAGCTTTCCATGGCAGAAACACTGCATCTACCAACTGCCAGCACTGGGAAGGGAAGGTAAGCTCTGTGCCAGTGGTGTTTGTGGGTGACATTCAGAAATTCACATTGAGACTAGTTGAGGGGGGGGAGGAAGGGGTGACCTCCCAATTGCCCAGTGCCATGGGCTTGTCTGAGCCTTGCTGGTCTTGACTCCAGGCAGAGTCATGCTCCAAAGCCCAGAGTGGCAGTCACAGACACGGACAAGGGATTCAATCTTTCACTGATCCAACATTAGAAAGATTTGCAGGTCTGGGTAAATACCAAGCACGGATGCCTGACCTTTTGGAGAAGACAGCGAGTGCAATCCTTGGATGGGTAGCAGGGCTGGAGAGGCAGGAGGCTCAACCCCAGCAAAGCTTGGCAGCATCCAGCACACTGCTGGGACAGGCTGTGCCATCCACTGGGGTGGTGCAGAGTGGGGAAAGTTGGAAACACTTCAGAGAAGAGCATTAGCAAGATGGTTTCAATGTTGTTGCCCTATCCCCTCCACCATCTGCCCAGGGTGGTGACTGCAGGATGGGTCCCCCATGTGTCTTGTGGCCATTTGAATATCCTGGGATACTCAGGCTGGCGGTACCTCTGCTGAAGCCATCCCTGCATCTGCCCCTGGAGTTGCCATAGAAACCACTGCTGTGCCAGAGCCAGCATCAACAGGGAGCCCCGAATTAGTGATTGAGCTGCACCTCGGCAGCTGGGGGGATGTGCTGGAGCTGGGAAGGTCAGTGGCTCGTGCTGTGTGTGGGACGCTGGACAGAGGGACCCCTTCCTCTGAGCATGACGTAGCTCCAGCCTTCTCTGTGGATACTGCAGCAGCTCCCCATTTTCACAGCAAGCCCTGACCTGTGCTCAGCCCTCCTGGGCTTTTCCTTCACTGGGTCCTGGAAGGTGACAGACCCCTCAGTGCTACTGTGGGCTGGGGTACCTCTCCCCAGCCTGCCAGCCCTTTCCAGAAGCCACTGAGGCATGTAAGAACTTCATTCTCACCAACCTCAGTTGCAAGGGACCCTAAATCACAGAGCTGCATTGGAAATGCAGACCTGATTAATAAGATTTTCCTGCAGGAGCATCATGTGGATGGGATAAATCAGACGCTGAGTGACCAGTGAATTGACATCCCTGCGTGCCCACTTTGTCGCTTTCCCTGCTGCTGATGGGGCACCTGGTGCTGCCTTTACCAAACCTAAGGGGAGAGCTGGGAGATGCTAGAGGGGAATGCCCTGGCTTGGGAGCCTCTCACTGCTGCGTATCCCCACTGCAGCATGATCTGGTGGTCCCTGTCCCACAAGGGGTTTGTCTCTTTCTCAGCAGCCCCGTGCCTCATGCACATGATTGCCTGGCACATCAACCCACTGCAGGGGCATTTCACAGCATCACAGAATGTTAGGGGCTGGAAGTGACCTCCAAAGGTCATCCAGTCCAACTTCCTGCCCAAGCAGGATCCCCTAGAGTAGGTCACACAGGAACGTGTCCAAGCAAGTTTTGAATGTCCCCAGAGAAGGAGACTCCACAACCTCTCTGGGCAGCCTTGTTCCAGTGCTCTGTCACGCTCACAGTGAAAAAGGTTTTCCTCATGTTGAAGTGGAATTTCCTATGCTCCCGCTTGCACCCATTGTCCCTTGTCCTGTCACTGGACATCACTGAGAAAAGCCTGGCTCTGTCCTGCTGACACTTGCCCTTTACATATCCACCCGAGGTAAGAAGAAATCCATGACTCTCCCAGAAGTGTGGATTTCTCATTCTTTTCTATCTCTGCTTTTGGGCACAGGACCAGGATCCCATCCAAATGAGGGGAGGAGAGCAGCCAGGATGGTGGCCAAGACATTGTGGGGTTGATGGAGAGATCTTCAGGTACAGGGATGATGGTCCTGGCCACCATGGGAGACCAACACATTATTAACTGCAGATCTCCTGTGAGTTTCTAACAAAATGCACTACAAAGGAAAAAAAAGTTGAGTGACATACCAAATATATTGCTGTCTGTCTCCTGGCAGCTTCTGCTAATTTTTGCTAAATGAAAGGCTCCAAGTATCTGGCCACACTCCCTAACGCTAGAAGCTCAGTCTGTTATTTCAGATATAAGGAGAGCTATAAGCCAGTGCCTGGCAACGTGGCTAATCTCCCCAGAGCATGTTATGGATGGAGGAGACTGGAACTGGAGGTAGCTGTCAGACCTATAATTAAAAAAATGTGTTTCCTTAAAGAAATTTCTTTCTGTCATCAGGAGAGATGGAAATACAAAAATCTCATTTATCATATTCCACAAACTTGGTAAGATGCTCAAATCAGAAAGCTCCAGTCACACCAGAAATAGGAATAGCTCTCTGTAATAACCTAAAATAATGTGCTGAGCCTTATCACCGGTGTGCAAAGCACCAACAAGTCCCTTCCTAAGGCCAGTGGAAGCGCTGTAAATGGGCACAGGGCTCTAGAGTCTCTGCTGAAGGGGGTTCTGGGTCACCTTGCCAATTACAAGCAAGAAAGTGATGGAAAATCACCATTTATGACGCAGGGCCATATAGGAGCTGGACGCACAGCAAAGCTCCTGGCAGCAGCACCATGCACTGGGCAGTACCACAGGGCTGTAGGCAGTTGAGGAGCAGAACAAGCCTTTTATTTACTCAACAAGCACAATAAACATTAATGTTCCCATCAGCAGGGCTCTCTGGAGGGAGATTTGCCTTCCAGCCCACACTATCTTGGACAGCCCGACCATTATCCTGTCCCTGAAGCCAGAACATGATCCAGGCTGCAATTCCTTGCTCTGGTCCTAGAAAATCAACTCATTAGAGGCTCATCATGCAGCTGAGAGTTAAGAAGCCAATGTGATAAATTCAAGCTATTTATACCAACCCTAGCACTGTAGTGACAAGTAAAAACCATGCACAAAGTCATTCCAGGAAGGTTTTAATGGGTAAAAGTCCAGATTTATTTATTTATTTTAATTAAAGCTTTATTTCTGCAGGATTTGATTAGGAAACCATCAAGAAAGCCATTATTTTGACACTTCTGAGCTTCAGGCTGCCTTCAATACTAAAGCTAAAAGAGCATAAAGGGGAATATGAGTAGTTCCCCTAATCTATCCATGAATTTGTATCAACCTTATTTTTACAGTGGTTTAGTGCTTAGCAAATACCTTCAGAACCAGCAACCAAACATTTAAACCCGTATTGAAATTGTTTTGAATTAAAGGAGGAAAAAATAGTCAAGTAAGGGTGCCCATTTTCCATTCCTGAAGATGGAGGATACAGAAGAACATGGAAAAAATTCCAGTAAACCCATATTTGAGAATCTTTCTCCAGAGAGTGTTTAGATGATGGGTTATTTTTGTCGTCCATCTAATGGGCGGAATTAAACCGCTCTGCACTTCTGCCAGAGGTGTTTACCCGGAGCAAACGGGCGCAGCCGCCGCGCTCCCGTGGAGCACCCCTCGGCTGGTGGGGCGCTGAGCCTGCCCGTGCTCCCCCTGCTCGCTGGTGGCCGTGTTGTGTCTGGGGGTCTGCCGGGGGGCAGCGGGGCTGGGGTGCCTGCCACGGGTGGTCTGGGGAGAGCCCAGAGCTGGGACTCGGGCCCCGCCGTCAGATCCTGGGATCCCCAACCCCCGGGGTGAGATCCTGGGATCCCCAGCCCTGGGGTGAGACCCCCGGAACCCCAACCCCCGGGGTCAGGTCCTGGGATCCCCAACTCCTGGGGTGAGATCCTGGGATCCCCAGCCCCGGGGTGAGACCCCGGGAACCCCAACCCCCAGGGTGAGATCCTGGGATCCCCAACCCCCGGGGTGAGGTCCTGGGATCCCCAACCCCCGGGGTGAGACCCTGGGATCCCCAACCCCCGGGGTGAGGTCCTGGGATCCCCAGCCCCGGGGTGAGACCCCAGGAACCCCAACCCCCAGGGTGAGATCCTGGGATCCCCAACTCCTGGGGTGAGACCCCCGGAACCCCAACCCCCGGGGTGAGACCCTGGGATCCCCAGCCCCAGGGTGAGACCCTGGGATCCCCAACCCCCAGGGTGAGATCCTGGGATGCCCAGCACGGCCCCAGGTCCCCAGCCCTGGCCTGTGAGAGCAGGACCCACCCGCGAGGCCCGAGGGGCAGGCGGGCCGGGCTGTGCCCTGGGCCTGTGTGGAGCGGCCATGTCAGTCGGGCCTGGCCTGGGCCGGCAGGGCCGCGCTCCCCCCCGGGCTCTCCCCACAGCAAGGGGGGCACCGGGCGATGCTCACCCCGAGCAGGGCTTATCTGTCTGTCTCCTTTTCCCTCCTCCCTGCAGGGCAGCCCGGCAGCATGGCCACGGGGAGGTAGGGGAGGCCGGGTGCAGCGACCGGGCGGCGCTGAGGGCCAGGAGGGCCCAGCGAAGGTGTCAGCTATGAAGAAAAACATGAATGTTAATGTCTGGAATATCAAGGAGATGTTGAGCACGCCCATAACCACTGGGTAAGTTTGTGCTGGGAGACTGGGAGGGAAAACTGGGAGGAAATTGTCTTGAAATCTTAACACTTGGTGTGCTTGATAGTGACGGCATGAAACACACCTGGAATGGATCTCTGGTTAATTGCAATACGGTTAATTAACGTACTTTGTGGTCCTGCTTGTGCCTGCATTGCTCCCAGCCTGCCAGGCAGCAGCACAGAACCCCCATTCCCAGGAACTAAAAACCAGCACTGGCTGAAAGCTGTCCTCTGGCTTATTCAGAGCTTTTTGGGGGAAGTCCTGTAGCCTCTCTGTGTCTAATTAGAGAACTGAAATGTTCCCTCTTGCCTTGTGTAGAGAGCAGATAAAATGAATGTTGATTTGCAATGTTGTTACACATTCCCAGTACAGGTTGTGGAAGCCCCCTCCCTGGAGGTGTTCACGGCCAGGTTGGATGAGGCTTGTGCAGCCTGGGCTGGTGGGAGGTGTCCCTGCTCCTGGCAGGGAGGTTGGAACCTGGTGATCTTTAACATCCCTTCCAGCCTTAACCATTCATGACTCTATTGATTATGTAACTCTAAAATTACTCCATATTCTGCATTTATACACGTGGCTTAATTTTTTTCTCAGCAGAAGTCAAAGAGCAGCTAGAACTCCCCACATCTAAGACATATGGTGAAGTAGTTAACATTTTTTGGATGTAGACATCTGGAGATCAAATGCGTAAGACAGGCTGAGTTTCTTAGAGCTGAGCATCACCTTTTGCATCACATAGCTAAATAAGGCAGCAAGATTTATCCCTTGTTTGGCTCCCAAGAAGCCAATTGATTAATTTCATCCTCTGAGCCTCTGTTAAATAACCCACTTGCATAACTAATTGTTGTTCAAATTCACAGTTTTAGTCATGCTGTCTCTTTGGCCTGATGTTGCCACGACAATGGATGATAATGAAAACATAATAGTACTTTCCTTGCCCATTATAAAAATACTTGTCATATGTATGTGAATTGATTGAATTTTGCACAGGTGTGGGGGTGAAAGGGGAGCCAGTGCAGGGGATAATGTGTTTATATCTGTCATGGTTTTGTCTTTATAAATATGCATAGCATAATTCTATTGTCTTCTTGGTACCTGCGGATTTATTTTCTTTTTAAAATCAGTTTTCAAGAAGTTACTTCTAAGGAGCTTGAAAACCTGAGGCTTTCATTCTGGTTAGAGGCTGAGCCGGGGAAATACAGAGAATATGTATTTATATATTATATATTATATATATCTTATATATATAAATATGTAATTTATTTATATACATACAAATCATTCTGTGGAGTCATGTAATAGAAAAATAAATTAGTGGAATAAGCACAGGTGCCTGTTTGGAAAGGGATAATTTGAATTCCTTCCTCTTCCAAAGCATCCTATCAACTACACAGTCTTCCCTTTTAACTTGTTTAATTAATGCAGAAAGAAAATACAGACAAGATTTTAACATCCACTCCTCAGCATTCCACCTTTTTTGCAAGTGAGTTCAAAAGGGCCCAACAGGGCATAAAACGTTACTGAAAAATGCAGCTGGATTTTTGGGGGAGTTAAGAAGGGGGAGAAGGTTCTCAGGAGGAGACTGAACTTTATCTAAGGGGAAAAAAAAGTTACTCAGGGAGCATGTGCATGTTTGTATGTATTTGAAAGAGAGGGAGAGGTGTTAATTACTTTTTCCCAGTTCACATTTGTCACTGGAAGCCTTTCTCAGCACTGCAGGGTATGCTGTATGATTCCCAGGATGCTGCCTTTTGGAGAGCTTTAAAAATGAAATGTAACATCAGCACATAATCTAGGCAGGGTATGAGTCACGCTGTGAGTTCTTTGCAAGTTTGAGTCAGGGCGTTACTTCTGGAAGCAGCTGCCACTGGGTCCCTGGGAAATGCAGAGCTCCAGTGACACAACACTCTCACGGCAGCAGCTCTGTGCCAGCCCAGTATTGCTCTGGGTTGTATTTGTTCCCTGTCATGTGTCTCTGTAACCACCAGCAGCCTGAGAAACAGGGTGGGGGAACTAGAGTCCATGTTTTTGCTGGTTTTATGTATTAATGTTGACATAATAGAGATGACAGGAAAGGAGAAGAGAGATTATCTAGGTGGACACTGGCATATCAGGGTGCCAGTTACCTGAGGAGGTGGGAGGGGTGGCGGGCAGAGAAGGGCAGCTGCACAGTGGAGAAAGCTTACACTCGTGTATCGACAAACGACAGTTTTTGTGGACTGAAATGCCAGACTCGATTAGGGAAAGTGTCAGGTTGGAGCAGCACTGGCTGCCCAGCCAGAGGGCAGCGAGGCAGGATTGCAGAGAGCGTGAGGACAGCGGCGGCAGCAGCAGCGAGGCTTCCATCAACCCTTTATCCACCCGAGCAGCCTCGGCGGCGCGCGACGCTGGAAGCACATTTCCAGACACCACCGACACCTGCCTCGGGCAGGGGCCTCCCGGGGGATAGACACATCTTGCCTTGGCCCTGAGCTGAGCACAAGACCCACCTTCAGTGCGTCACTCCGGCAGTGCTGACATGAGAGTGACAGCAGTGAACTGGAGCCGACATCTCTGCAGGAGCCACAGAAGCCAAAAAATCCACTGCTCCTTCATTTTGAAAAGGACGCTGACGTAGGAAGAAGGAAGCTTGTTCAAAAGAAACTCAACTGGATGGCCAAAAGGGCTAAATGCTTGCCTGAGGCATGCAGATTATCTAGGCTTCAAGTTGAAGCTCAGAACAAATCCATACCAGCTATCAGATCAGATACGAGGGGGATCAGTACCAGACTGGCGTGGTAAAGGCGACTGCTGAAAATGAGAAGGCATCCTTCAGGAAATTAAATACAATAAAAACCAGAAAAATAGAAGCCAATATATTATGATTTGAGATTGAAGTTAGGAGAATGTTCTGGTTCCGTGAGAAAAGCAGTAAGTTGCTAAAGGCTTGAAAGCTGCTAATATACCTACTTCCAAAGCCATCAGAAGCAGAAAGCCTGCCAGAGAGTGTGTAAGGCCAATATGTGATAAAAATAATAAAGAGGCACTCAAAAGGGTTTCTGTAAGCTAGGGCTTAATGGGGCCACTGCTCTCTATGGCTTATTTCTGCTGTTGACAAAACCTCCCAAATCTAACAACCTCACTCAATCCATTATCCCAAGAAATTCCATTCCACATAGCAGAGCCACGTATTTTGAAGTCACTCTAAGGTCCCAGAATAAGCAGCAAATGTAGGAGACCACCAGGACAAAGACTGGGAGAGCAGCCATAAAAATCCTGAGCTTTGGAGGAATGAGAAATCAGGGCTGTAAGTGCAGGTTGGAAGATGGTTTCAGACTGGGGGAGCAAAATACCTGTCTCCAGATGTCTAGTTCTTAATATGGTTGGGAATACATTTAGTGTAAGTGAACAGGGCTGCTCCATGGAAATCCCAGTCTCCTCCTCAGGAAAAGGCCCCATGAGCCCCTGCGACCAGCAGCTGACTCAGGACAAAGGGCTAACACAGTTTCCAGGGTGAGGAATGTTGGGGCAGTATTGAATCCTAGCCAAATAGAGTGGCTCATAGGAAGTACAAATGACCTTGAGGAATTAAAACAAGACCAGAAGGGCTTTGAGCCTGAAATCTGGAAACTGGAGGCAGTGTTTGAATGATAATATCTGAATAACCGAGAGGGATTTTGTTACGGTTAGTGCATTAGGGACAGTGCCAAAATCTGTTTGTAGAAATTCCTTTTAGGATATGGCACAAATTATTTGCAGCAAGCAGGTCATGCTGTTCCAGAGGGCAGATAGCAGAATAGTAGTTTTATGCTGTGGCTCTTCCCAGAGAGGAGATGGCATTTGGCTGGAAGCAGCAATAGCAGCTAAAACTCCTGATTTAAACTCCTCCTGGATGCTGAAGTTCCTCTGCACCCAAAGCCAACAATGATCCTTGCTCGTTTGCCAAACACACTGGCAGGCAGCAAACAGTGATGACAACAGGAGCATAGCAGAGCTGTATCCTACAGATACAGACTGAAGCCAGGAGGAAGAGCAGGTGAGCAGCAGCTCCCGGAATTTCAATTGGATTTGTTGTGATGCAGCCCTGGTCACTAAATGAGGAGGAACAGAGAGGGCTGGGAGATTTTCTGGAGGGGAATCAGGAGAATAGAAACTTAATGGTGCTAATACTACTCAAGAATACCACCAGGACAGAAAGATCTCTTCTTTGGGAAAGAGGCACTTTGAAGAAACGTGTCAGGAAGGTGTATGTGAGCTTCACCCACCGTGCTCGGAAAGGAGAGGGATGCTGGCCCAGGTTCAGCGAGGGTGACAGAACCAAACAAAATCACTGACAGCAGCACCACAGTTAAATGTTATTTTGCAATTTGTAGAAGGCTCAGTTTGCTTTTCCAAATTACTCTTAAACCTTGGTGTTGGTGCTTAAGAGCGGATGCAAACAAGAGAGGAAAAACTACTGATTTTAAAAAAAGACCAATAAGGGCTATGGCAATTTATAGTTATGAATTTTTTGGCTTGCCAATGCCACTAGAAACATCTAGGAAACACAAGAAGAGGGTATTTATCACGTGCTGCATTTCCCTTGGTGTGTTGTATCTGGCAGCCGCCTGAGGCAGGACCTTTCCATGAAAGGTGAACATCTGCAAATGGTTGTGCTATAAAATATTTGGAAGTGGAAATTGGAACTTAGGAAAATGCAGGAGGCTCCCCAAAGATCTATCTTCTTCTGTGGAGGGGTGACTCCCACTGACAACAGGGAAAATGAGACTGCAAAGAACTCACTGCCTCCTTGGATATGCAGAGGGCTGCATGGTTTTTAGATCACGGTCATGTTACACCAAAGGTTGGAAATGCCAATCTTGCAATATCTTCTGTAAAGTTAGGTGGGAAAAAGAAACTGTTCCATCAGTCACAGGGGATGATTTAGCATCAAGAACTTGAAATGTCACTTGTCTTACAGAGCTACAGCTGGTTTTGCTTTGGACACACAGGCTAGTGCCAATACTATAGGAACACTATGGGCAGAAAGGCATGAAGGGCTCCAGGAGTGGCTTGTGTTAGCAGGAAGCTAAAAGTTCTCCAGATGCAGACTACTGCATCACCTAGGATGCACCTAGGAGGGACCTCTAAATGGAATTAAATATCTAGGATGTTTTCTCACCGTTTATAGGGAAGGGTTTATATTTAGGATGGAACATGCATCCCTGCAGCTCAGACATCCTGAAGGGAACAGTCAGGTGGTTACAAGAGTTGTGTTTGCTTGATCTTGATCTGATCAGTATCTGATCTCACCATCAGGGATAGGCCTGGGTCAAGTGTGGCCAGGCTGATGTCTTGCCCAGATGGCCTTGTTAGTAAATTAATTACCAGCAGTGTTAAGCAAGGGAGAAAGAAATGGGTTGTTCAGAAAAATGAGTGTATTCAAAAGAGACATCTGTTTCATCTCCTGCCTGATTTGCAGAAGTGCTGTTGTTCCTAAAGCAACCACTGAGGTAGGGGACTTAAGACACAAAAATCAGGCTCCAGAGCAGCCAACAGCCACATTTATTCACGGTGTAAGTGCAGAGAGAGCCTAGAAAGTCACTTGGCTGATAAAGGGCTCTCAGCTCAATATTCCTCAAAATTCCAGTCATAAAACTCATTGTAGGGGTCTTATGGGTCTTATACTTCAGGCATTAATTGATGTGAAGGGACTGAGAAAATGAGCAGGTTATGGGATGTTATATTCACCAGTTGTACCAGACACTTTCAGAGGGGGTTTGACAGAACAGTAAAGCACTTAAGGATTAAAAAAAAACAAACCTTCCTTAAACAGAGAGGGAGCTGTTTTGGCTAGAAGGCAGGAGGATTTATAAAACTGGTGCAGGAGATGTGATATGTTGCAAGCAGGAGTCCTGCCCCTGTGGGGCTGTGGCAGCCTGTGTGCTCACATCTCTCCCTGACATGCTGCCTGTAGATGAAGTAAAAAAATACAGAGATTTTTTCTTTCACAAAGCTTGACTGAGATGGAAACAAGAAGCTGTGCTAGTGAAAGCTGTATTCAGATTTCTTTCTTAGTAGATTCAGGGTCCAGAGACAGATGGAGGGAGAAGTTTTGAATTCAGACAGATTCATCAGGCTTTTTGAGAACCCAGAAACCCATTCCTCATCTGGTTTTGCCTGTGGCTCAGTGTACTCAGTCAGCTCTGAAGCCAGAAGTATGAACACGATATTGCCACTGACAACAATATATAATGAAGAGGGAGACTGAGGAGCTCAAGGACTGCTACTAAATCCTTTCCCTGTTGTGTGTATGATGTTTGGGCTCCTTCCAAAAGTGGGGATTAACCAAACACATCACTGCTAATAAGTGTTGAGGTGATCATCTTTTGTTATACACGTGAGTTCGACTCCTGTTCTTTCTCCTTTACTTATTTGATTTGATATGGAAGGAAAACCCTGCATAACAGCCTTTTTCATTCATTTTGGTCTGTCAAAGCTCCATAGGCAGCAACACATCTCTCCATTTTGGTAGCCTAAAACCCAGCAAGAACTGAGAGTATAAACCTGGCCCAGCTTTCCTTATTTTAGGACCTAGCGTAAGCCCTGTGTTAGACCTTGTGGATGTGGAGCAAGGGAACAGTGATCATGTGAGAAATGAAAAAAGTCTCTGTCTTTGATAGCAAAAAATCAAAGCCAGCCCCTGACATAGGGAGAAGTGCAACTGTGCAGGGAAACAAACCCTTGTCTGGGGGAAACTGTTACTGGCCCAGGACCCCAGTCCATAAAGCAGCAGAAGCCACGTCTCTGAAGACAAGAAGAATCAGAGCAACATGGCACAGAGTCAAGGCTAGCTAGAAAAAGGTTTATTTGGGCAATGCTCAGAGGAAACAAAAGAGCTTCTGAGTAGCATGTTATTATGTTTGAAATGCTTCTAACAACTTGGATCAATTTATCCAGCCACATGGTACCTATTTATTTGTTGTTCCGGTGTGTCAGACTTAAGGCATCGGGAGAATTACTGCCCAAGAAATGTCAACTATCAGTTAGAAAGGTTTGCTCTGTTGGAACGGCCTTCCAAATAAGCTGAGCAGCATCTGATTTACAACAGAGATTATTTATCCAGAGTAGTGAAAGGGGAGAGACCTGGTACTTGCTAGGAGCAAACACCAGGGTGTCCCCTAAACTACTGACAAGGCAGGTAGGATGAACTGAGTTAGGTGGCCAGTCCTGGTTTTGGTCTTCTCTCTGCAGGACAAGCTGGAGAAACACCTTCACCCCTGCAAGGTGAATGCCAAGCTCCCACACTGTGCTTGCATGGGTGCAGCAGGTTAAGATAATCCAGCTGGCTTTGCATGGCAAACCTGACGTTTTGACCCTTACCCAGTTACAGGGGCAATACCCTCCGAGTGGAGAGTGAAAACTAGCATGACGGGATGAGCCATGCTCGAACAGTTCCAGCAGGTCGTGTAGGCAATTCTGTTTGGCTTCTTAATTCCTCAAGCCTCACTCCCAACCTGCTCTGCTCCATTTCAGGTCTACTAGGTTTTCCACGCGGGGCAGCGGTCCCACCGAGCACTCGAGCCTCAGCAACTCGCAGCCGCTCTTCGGCTCCCAGCTCTGCCCGGAGAACCTGCAGGCGGCGCCGCTGAAGCTGAGCACCCAGCTGGGACAGCACAACTCCCAGGACGTGAGTCTCTCTCTCTTACAGCCCCATGCAGGCACACAGCCACCCATCAGAGTTCATGGAAAATGCTGAAAGCAGGTGGTGACACTGGCAAATGTTGGTCACTGCTGAAGTCAAGTTGTCTTCTTGACACTTATGCATATGTAGTGGGGCTGGATAAAGTAGCAGCTGGTTGGCTGAAAACCCAGTTATTTATAACAGATTATGATAAATTTTTATTGAGATAGGTATTATTTTCTTTAATCACATTTTTTTTAAATTACTAAACCAATACTAAATTCTTCTCAAGCTCATGTCTTTAGACGACCTAGCTAAGGTGGGATATTGCATCTACTCATCCTTGCAAAATACTGTGTTTCTCTTCATTAGATTTCTGCAAGAATGACAGAGGTATTCAGTGCAAACCTCCACTGACTGAAACTCACCTGCCTGTGTTGTGGGGATGACTGATGCTTGAATGATTTTAGATCAAGAGCTTCTGAGCTCAAAGTCTTTCTCCTACAGCATGTGGTTTCTGATGTTACCAGCTTCACTAAAATAATTCCTGCACCCCTAACAGAGAGCATCAGATTCAAATAGACACCTGAGAGCAAGGATTAAGAAAGAGCCAGCTTGGTAGCCCTAGGCTGATCAGTTTCAGATCCTATCTGTTGTCCTCTGCATTTTGCTAAGGAT
Source organism: Apus apus (assembly GCF_020740795.1). Taxonomy (NCBI): domain Eukaryota; kingdom Metazoa; phylum Chordata; class Aves; order Apodiformes; family Apodidae; genus Apus; species Apus apus. The sequence continues at coordinate 7,289,229 of NC_067290.1, forward strand.
CTTGTCCATCAACTGCAGCAGCTTTTCATCAAAACACCAAAAAAGGAAATTCACTCTTGTTGATGAAAGAAGAAAAATTAATGGAATTTGCATTTTCTTATGTTTTAAGGAAAAAGTATTTTCATTTTGGTCACAGTGTCTGGAGAGTCTGTAGATTGAGGAAGGTCTTTACAGCTTTCATAGTAATATTAAATGTCTTGTTCTGAATTGTATATTGAAGCATGTGAAAAACTCATCTACAGTCTGGTGATGTTCCTAGTTAGCAGCAAAATTATGTCATCCACCAGGAAATTCAGTAAGATTTTCTTTAGATTCCTGCACAGGGAGATCCTACTGCCATCTTTAACTTTTCCACAATTCCAGGAGCACTGGCATTCATTTATGATCTCTGTGCTGAGCACACAGGAGAAAAAAAAATCTGCACACCTGATGATTGTAACCAATGGAAAATCCTCAGGATGAAAGAAAAACCTGAGTCTGGTGGCATTTGGGCTGGGTCTCAGTCCCACAGGGAGCTGATCTAACGAGGCACACTAAGTGAGCCATACTCTCATGAAATTCTTAATCTCCTCGTCCAATCTAATCTGTCACATCCAATCACTGTGATCTCTGTCTGCAAAAGAACTTGGTACACAAATGGGGTTTTTTCTAATTGATGCTCTGATTATTTTTACACTTCAACATTTTTCTTTCTTTTTGTGCAACAGAGCGAGCCCAGCATTTTTACCAAATACCAGACAAAACCACCTTTATTTGATGAAGATCCAAAAGAAAAAGGTTTGCTCCATTTTGGTGCAGGAAGAGAGAGAAGTTTCTTGGAAAGTTTTGAAGTGTGTAAGAACAAAATAAAGGACAAACATGATCGGTATGTAGGCATCCACTGGAAGTTATTTCTGTGCTGGTGGTGATCACTCCCTGCAGCTCCTTCTTCCCCTCTGAAAAGTCATACATGACACAGATGCATATTTCTCCAAGGAAAGTATCTTTTCAGATTTTAAATAATCTCTGATTGGGAAGAGTCACAGGGTAAGAGAACAGGGCTTATTTGCAGTGTGATTTATGTAACAGACTCAGTCATAAGCCACAAGGAACACCAAACTCTAACCCAAATTTACCTTTGTCCTTTAATCAGCAGGGCTTTTTCTGTACTGATTTTCAGTGAAAAGCCACATTTCACAAAATTGGGACTATTTCACAAAAGTGTTGGGACTATCAAAGGGACTCTCAGATCTGTCTCCACGTTTAGGCCAAATGAGGAAGCTGCCAAGCAGATGTGTGTGCAGTGGAAGATGCAGTGATGGCACCTTTATAAATCTGCCTGTATCTCTAGAATTTTACTTGTATATGAGATTTTTGTATCTTCTGGTTTTGGTAACAGACAAGTGTAATTTGCTAATGTAACTTGCATCTGCTCTTTGTCAGATGTTAGGAATTAAATGTTGGTCCTGAAGGACTTTAAGGAACAAGCTAACTGTTTCAAGCCCAAAAATGAAAGATGGCAAACTCCCCAGTGCCCCTATAAATAATCCTTAGCACTGTACATTTTGTAATGTAGCATCCAAAGTGAAGTACATTTTTATTAAAAGCCTTTGATCAAATCAGGCTGTGTATCCTTCCCTTTTTGCAGTGGGCACTTCTGATAAGGCAAAATTTGATTTTCTAGTGCCTGTTAGAGAAGAGGAGGATTTTTGTAAGTGAATTATGAGAAATGAACAAACACTTTTAAATGTTTAGGCAAAACTCTTAATTATCCTTTATTTCTGCTTTAAATGAATTGTGCTCCTTCCTACACTCCAGACTCCCTCCCAGACTAGAAGCCTGTTTATAGAAGTAGCTATATTATCTTTACAAAGATAATTTATCCATCTGTATCCCCCACAAGTTTGACTAATACAAGGAGCATCCTCCTTTCCACAAGGCTAGGAAGACTTCAGAAGCCGTGCCTGATCCCCATAACTAGACTCCACTTGGCCTCCACCTTTTGGGTTGTTGCAATTTGGATCACTCAGTGATGGCTTTAAAATGACCTGAACCTTCAGAGGGGAAACAGATTATCCCTTTGCTTAGCAACCAGCCTTGCATTTTGGTTTCATGGGTTAATCATGAACATATCCCGGTTCCTGATAAGCTCCCTCCACTTAAAAGGATGGATAACAGAAACCACGGGCGTAATCTCAGGAGGAAAGGACTTACAGTATTTGTTCTTCCTGGCTTGGGCTTTGTTGATGCTGAAGTTTTCCCCGTATTTTCCCACAGTTATTTTAGTCCAAACACAATATCCCTGTATCCCAGCAACTGGCACGTCACCTCCGCCAAGGCTGGGTCCTTCCGGAGCTGATAGCGCCGTGGTAACAGCCCAGCAGCTAACAGGCAGTTGTGTGGATGCCAAGGAAAACTTCTGAGAGAGGCACAAATGCTTGGCCAAAATATGGGGAAGTTAAAACCCACCACAATTCCATGGATATGCTATCTCTGTTCATGTGTATAGATTTTTTTTCTTACTTTCCCTAGCAGGCCCCACGCTTCTGTAAAATGACTCCAAAGGGTCCTGCACCCTTCTGTGCTTACCCTGTGCACTAGCCCATTCCTCCCAGTGTTTCATGTCTCATGTTTCCTGTGATCTTTTCAATTTCTGTCTATTTCAGTAACTTACATGTCTGTTTTGTACTTGGTTTTGTTTCATTTTAGTGAGGTGTTAAGCACCTTTATGTCCAGTATCAAAGACCAGCTTCAAGGGGTAAGTTAATTCCAATTCAGGCTGCAGAATAATGAGAACTTAGAAATGCTACAGAACAATTGTCTTCTCTCATTGACTGTGCTGATATCTGAACTATTACACTGATTGTTCTGAGCACTCAAATACTTTAAACTAACAGTTGTCTATTTTTGGGCACATACCATTGTCTTTGTAGCCTGTCCTTAGGTCCAAGGTCTTTAGGGCCTTGCCTCAGAATCAGCAGTGGAATTTCTCTGGATCTCAGGAGCAAGAACAGGCTGTAATGACAGTCTGCAAATACCAGTTCTTTTTTTCCTTCTGGAAGATAGTAGTCTCCTCTTGGGAATAAGGGAATGTGGTCTTGCTGTCTGAAAGTGAAGGTCTCTCCCCCAACACTTAATTTGATATTTTTAAGGCTTTTTTTTTTTACAGATTTGTGTCTCAATTTCATTATCTGATAAAGACTTCTGCAACATTTTTGTGAGCCTTTTGAGCCACCCCAGATCTCCTTTGGGGTTGCAGCCAACAGCTGGACAAACTGTTTCAAGCAACAGATAAATAACCATTTTCAGGCTGTTCCATTCCATTCCATCACAGGCATTCTGGGGCTTCTGGGTCTGTGTTTTTGGCAAACAAAGAAAGGGCAATGTATTAATTTTCTCATTTACCTTTGTTTTTGCAGCTGCAAGCATGCTTGGACAAGTTTGGAGAAATGTTTGAGTCAAGAAACAAATCCATTTTGGTTCACCTGGAAACCATTTCCAAGACACGTGAGTCCTCTCAGTATTTCTGTTAACAGCAGAGGGCACAGTCAAACTGCTGAATGTCAGTGTGATGTCTTGGAGCTGGGTGAGCCAGGCACCTCATGCCACTCACAGCTGCTCTGCCTCAGGGAGAAGAACTCATGGTATGGACTCACCCATGGTATGGACTGGCCTGTTTTCCCATTCTCTGTTACATTCTCCTCTTCTCTGCTCTCTTGAGCTGTGTCAAAGAACTTTGGTGTTATGTAGTTAGACACCACAGATAATTGCACCTCCATGGTTTTGTGTTCTGCCTGGGGTATGACCATCTGGAGCACTAATGGAATACATAGTAAAAATAACTCAGATATTTATATCCTGAGCATCCAGATTCAGTTTTTAGGGCTTTGTCAGGTTTTCACGCATTAGTTTGAAGTCTTCCATCTTTCCTCTGTGCTTGAAGTGAATGTATTATTAAATATGAGCAAAACTAGTACAGCTTATTTCTTAAAGTACTAGATTGGTGTGACAGTGCAGTATCTAGCAATACAGCTTAGGGTTGTCCAGGAGTTGTTTCCTTACTGAAATGTATGCCTTGGGTCACTCCAGCATGTTCACTGGCTGTGTTTCAACGACCCTGAGGAACTTCAACATGCCCCATCCCTGGAAGTTGGATGGGGCTTTGAGCAACCTGGTCTAGTGGGAGGTGTCCCTGCCCATGCAGGGGGGGTTGAAACTACATGATCTTTAAGGTCCCTTCCAACCCAAACCATTCTGTGATTGTATAAGTAAGAAGCACATTAGTGAAGCACACCATTGTCATGATAAAAAAGGTGACCTCCCAAAAAAGCCAATAATGTAAAATACTTTTGAAGGGCTAGTCACAGCAGTGTTCACTGAGGGAAAGTGCTTCAGAGAAATTGTTTCTAATTTGGCTTAGATCTGAGCCTTTAAGAATGCATTAACTTTTAATGCTGGCATTATTTTTATCAACACCCTGTCAGGAATCTGCTCTGTGCAAGAACAGGAGGCCAGCTTTACTACCTGCAAGAAATGTGAAGTGAGTTCAAGGCAGCAGGCATTCACAAAAGCACCATAATATTTACTGTGCAGTAAAATGAGGCTCCCACAAAGCACAGCTTTGACAGGAACCCTTTAAGTCAACACAGGAAAAAAGAGGGGAGTCTGGTGCATTCTTTGTGAGGCCGTGGTAGCCTGTACATATCCATCTTGTTATACTAAGAACACTCCCTTGCTGTGCTTGGCAAGTGCTGTTGGTGGGACCTTAACACAAGCAAGAATCTGTCTGCTTTGGCCAGCAGAACAAGCTTCCCATTCTGCATTTGTCCATCTCTTGATTACTTGAGTGCCTCGACTCGTCCACTCTGCAGCAAGACTTTGCCTAATTTCATACACCTCTTGCACAGAAATTGTTGTCATGGCACTGAAAATCAAATCTATTGTTCACAGATCCCCCTCTTCATTCTGTACCATTTGCTCAGCTGTCTTGTTTCTTCTCTGTACACATTTTAAATAAATGTGCCTTGAATTAAATGAGAAACCTCCCAGAGGTGCCTGCTGCTAGATTTTTGAAGCAATTGAAAAGAAAAATTGGCACTTTCTGTAATGTATCATGCTGCAGGATGTTGAATATATAATGAAAATCATCACACACTTCACAGTGATGTTCTTTTTATATTTCTGGGAGGTTCATCTGTCACTGGTTAATAGCTGATAAACACTGGTATTTGACTGGTACCACAGTGATGGATAATTAAGTTCCCACTAAATAAATACTTCCACTATTGCCTTGAAAAGATCCCAACTGAGACAATTTTGCTGAAAAATTGGTATGAAATTCCTTAACTCAGGTGATATAGAAGCTAAATTCAGAGCTGATAAAGACTGAATGCCAGTGGCTGCTGATACAGCACCCTGGGATGTGGGTGACAAGGGAGAGACATGATAAATCATTGACAGGGGAGGGTTTCACATGTAGGAGAGGAATGCTGGACATGGAGAGCCTCTCTTCAAAGAGAGAAGTCATACACCAGGAGTTTCAAACAGATCTGAGAAGCAAAGGAAGGTGGAACTTGCAATCAGGTTTGCCTTCATTAAAAGCATATAAGGAGAATCACAGGCCTCATGTGCAGCAGGGGGCTACAAGCACATTTGGCACAGACTGCAGAGTCACTGGGTGAGAACAAAACAGAAAATATTTTTCAAAATATATTTCTAAAGTGTTACAAAATGCTGCTGGGCTGGCATGCTCTGTGCAGCAAGATTAAGAAAATGTTCTCTTTTGAGTGTCTGTCCATATGTGCTTGCACACAGTAGATAGAGCTGTGTCTGGCACTGGAGATGAGGTAACATGTGCCTGAGCAGCTTCCACAGAGGCCCAGCTGCTCTGTGCCTTGCACACCTGGCTGTGCACAGGGGTGGAAGGAGCCCAGCAGACCCTGTGGCCTCAGTGCTTCCACCAGAGCTTCTCTGGTTGACTTGCCCACCTATCATTTCCTCTTTCCTTCCAGTTTCAGCTCCTGTAATTAATTTATGTTTGTTTGTTTGTTTCTCATTTTCATTTATATACCCCCAGTTCTATCAAAACTTCCTATTTTCTTACTGCAAATCCCAGCTGTCACAGCTCAGCCCTCTCTGAACTGCTTTGCTTTGCTGGTATCTGGCAGTTCCAGCTGTGACAACTGCCATATCCTCAGCACCACCTTGACTTCACTGCAAATGAGAAGCACATTCCCAGCCAGGATGCCACAGGCAATACTGTGACCCTCCTGCCAGCAAAGGTGACAAAATATCATGCAGTGTGTCCCTTGGAGAGGTATGAGCTGATGCAATTCTCTGATGAAATCCAGTGCCTGGTGGGCAGTCTTCAAACGTACCTTGCTTTGAGACTCCTGAGGCCCAGTAGTTGCTGGCAAGGTTTCTTTCTGGTGGAATTTGCAGTGTCTGTAATGGTGTGATGTGAGCTTGTTTACTGTGAACAGGATGGTCTGGGCTGGGACACCCAAGCCATCCTCTTATGTTGTGTGTTTGTAGAGATTGAAAAGTCAGGTGGTTTAAATCTGATAAAGGAAATATGCCTTTCCTGTGCAGCTGCTCACTGACCATGTGGTGACTGGCAATGAGAGTTGTTGTGATGAGGAACTTAACCAGATTCCAGAAAAACTTGGCATGGGTGGTGAGAGGTTGTTTGGTTGTCAGGGTGAATACTGAGACCCCCCAACATCACACTGGAGAGCTCTGTGCACTCTCTGCTGAGATCTGCTGCAGCTCAGCCCCCAGTCCCCTGATGCAGGTGTCTTCTGGGTCTGTCCAAGCAGGATGCAGCCATGACAGCCCAAATGTCTCACCCATGGGCACAGCTCAGGCACTGCCCAGGGACAAAACACACTGCTCTGCTGAGCTCCATCACTGTCTTCCCTGCTCCTGTCTCACCAGGTTTATACCACCTTCTAATTCCCCCTAGTGAACCCAGGCGTGGGGGAACCAACCTCCCTCCAAAGTGTTATTTAAAGCCTCTGCACTGCCAATGCCAATCTCTGGATGAGTTGCACAGATGATGACAGATAGGCATCAGAAGCAGTTGCTATTTAATATTCCTTGGCTAGGAGGCTGAAGTTCCCTCCCTTGGCTGCTCAGACTGTACTTTTCAGCTGTTGGGAATGCAGCCACACCCAGTGCAGGCTGATTTGTGGGAAACCCTCTGCAGCACAGGGTGGCAGTCCCACCCCCAAGTCCTACAGCCTTCCAGCTCATGCCAGATTTCACATTCCACACGTTATTAATGTAAAACAGTAGCATCCAAAGACAATGGTACAGCAAATCAAAACACAGCAATGTTCCAGGTTTTAAAAATCTGCTTTGTTCCGAGTAAAATACCTGAAGAACAGCACAAGTCTGTGCATAAGCCACCCATGAACCAGGTGAAGATTCTTCCTCTGTGATCAAGTTATTAAATAATGATCTGCTGTGGGGTTTATTTGAGGAAAACTTTCTGTGAAGGAGCTGTTCTTGATAATTTTAAAAGATAAGAGACTTTACCAACAGGGTCCTTGATCTGATCTAGTTGGGCCATCTCAATGCCTTCCTGTTTGAGTCTAGATTAGCACTCATTTTAATCTTGTTTGAATAGGGTTCAACAAGTCTGAACACTCCTCTGGCATGGAAGCCAGAGAGGGAAGGAGAGTGCCCCTCCTCTGTACCAAGGGGCTTTTTTCTGCAGAGTACTCCTACGCGTACAAAGGCAACGTACTCAAATGCCAGGCTGTTGGTTGTTTGCCTGCAGCATGCTGTGCTGAGTCAAACCTATGTGCAGATCACAAGCCCAGGGGATGCAGTGCTAATTTTAGACTGAGGATACCATGTTGTAGAAAAACAGAGTAGGGAAATCAAAAAGTTTCAAAAATAATGCCGAACTAAAATGAAGCGCATGGGGAAGAACAGCAAGCTGAGCTTGCTGGTGCTGGCTTTCCTATATCCTCACTCTGTAGAGATGGAAGGTGATGAAGGGATGTGAGCAGTTTCATCCTTCAGTCACTGCTGCTTTCCTTTTTCCAGGCTTGCAGGCCAGGAGGGGGCTGGCAGGCTCCCCACACCTGCTCTTGGATTGCAGGTAGCCCTTAGGTCCAACCAGGGAGATGCAAAGTCTAGAAGGCCCACTCAAACATTCACTCCACTGTTACAAACCCATTCTGTGAGCCACAGCTTTCCCTGGTGATTTGTAAAAAGTCTCAATCTGTCAGAGCAAAAGACTAAGAGCTTAAAAACTGCAGTGAGAGAGCAGGGACAACCAAATTGCCTGCAACTGCAGAGAGCTTATTAGCTGAAATCTGTGCAGATAATCCTCAGAAATCAGCCACGCTCCTACGGAGAACAAAGCAAAGCCCTGTGGTGCTGGGTATCCTGAAAAAAATGGAGACATCCCCCCCGAGCCTAGACCTGGGAGGTGGTTTAACTCGATGCATGTGAGGAAGATACATGGACAAGGCAACTGCAGGGCTGCCTCTCCCAACGGCAGCAGCACGTGCTGCGCCCAAGCTCGGTTACTTCAGAGGAAGGCAAACAAAGATAAACATGCAGCCTGGCACGGGGCTCCCAGCTGCCAGGAGGCAGCTCCCAGTGAGTTCCCTTCCATCCAGCAGCACCTCCAGCCCTGTGCCACCAGACACCTCTGCTTTGCGTGGCTGCTTAAGCCAAACACTTTCAATCTCCTTTCATAAGAGATTATCACCTAAGCGCTTAATGGTCTTGTAGCTTTTCTCTGCACGTGTCCCAGTTCAATCTGTATTTTAATTTACACACAGACAGCTGGGACTGTGCACAGGCTTCCAGCCACCCCAGGGTGCAGAGCAGCTCCCATGAGCCAGCACCTGCACACCCTGCACTGCCCGATCTCACCTGTAGCCCCTGCTGCTAATTGCATCTTTGTGTCACCTGCTAATGAGCTAAATGCCTGCTGCCTTTTGCACTCAGGTGACTGTGGCAGATTTTAAGCAGGTCTTGAGGTGCACCCCCCAAAGCCATCTTGTCCCCTCATGCCATTCCTCTCAAAGGCTGTATTTTCCCTTTAATTAAGGCATATCTGCTTCATTTTTCTCAGCTTTTTTCATATGACAGGACATTTTCCACTGAAGAGCTTTGTTTGAATCTACAGAAAGGACACTGTGTTGCCTCTAAGATGTTGTGGTTTAAGTGGCCCCTGCAGGTTGCTGACACCTATAAGAGGAACGAGAGAAAGGGTCTTTAGGACCACGAAGGACCCGGGAAAGTCAGAATTCCCTCCCACTTCCTGCCATACCCTGTAAAAAACAGGAGAATAAGCTCAGCCCCTTTTCTTCCTGTGCCTTCTTGCTTCCTGCTGCTGCTGCTTGGAGCTTCTACAACTCGCCACGTGCTCTCCAGAATCCAACTCCATCAGGTGCTGTGAGGAGCCATGAACCCCCCTCCTCAGGCAGCCTGGCCACAAGGGACTCTCACCCACCTACTCCTGCCATCAGCAGGATCACTTTTTGTATATATTTATCAGTTTATAGATCTGTTATTTTCCCCACCTGTTACTCCCTTTTCTGTGCTGCAGTCAATTTGTTCCAGTTTAAATTTCCAATCCTTAGATCTTTCTTCCTTATTCCCCTTTTACCTTCCCATGGGAGGGTGGAGGGGGAGTAATAGGGAGCAATTCTGCCCTCTGGTTTGTGGTTTGCCCTGACTGTTAAACCAGGACAGAAGTCACATATCTTCCCCTCACATGTTACATTAGTCAGGCACAATCCACCTTTCATAAAATCTTGTTCCATTTTATTCCATTTCTCTCCACGTCTTTGAGGACATTTTCCCTTAAGGTCTGTTCTAAAACCTTGCACAATATGAGAACAAACGAGTAAGCCCATAATTGCTTGGATCTCTGTCCTTTCTTCCTTTTCAACTGTACTTTTTTTTTTTTTTTTTTAATGTCTCTGGGCTTTTGTTGTTTTGGTGGAGTTTTTTGTACAATCACTTTCTGCCTGTCGCTGCCTAATAGTTTTTACCTCTTTGACCAATTCCATCTCAAGTTTGAAGGCAGGGCACAGCTCATTGAGACAATGAAGTCTCTGCAAGCTTAATGAAAATATCTGGGCAGGAAAGGGGAGAGATCCTGAGTGTTCTGCAGTCCATGAGCACAGGGCTCTGGGGAGAGAGCTGCTGCCCCGACCAGCAGAGATAAATACTCCACGTGCAGGAACAGCTTCAGCCAGGCTTTCAGCTCCACCAACACCAGAGTCAGTCAAAGGCATGGGATCTGTAGCAAAAGAGGATTAATTAATTGCAGAGCTCTTTGTTGGAACGTGGGCTTTACTCTGATTTTTCTGAGGCACACAGCACTAGTCCAGGGCTCCAGAGTTTCAGTTATCCCGGCCCCTTGGCTTGGCAAGGCTTTGTTTTAGCAGGAGTCCTTTGCATCCTGTTTTGTTCCACTCCAGCTGCAACATCTGTACACACCTTCCTGCGCCGCTCACTGGAAAGATCAGACATGTTTAGCTAACAGCTCTTTCTCTCCACCCTGATTTACGATTTTAAAGGAAGACTTCCTTAAGATTGCTAAGGATTTTTCATCTCCACGTAGGCTGCACACTGCATTCCCAGGCTGCAGCATTTTAGACACAGCAGTGGTTCCTGTAAGAATAATTGCAGCTGCAAGGGGGAGTTACATTATGGTCCAATCTTATCGTAACATTTCCTAATTTTTATCAGTTTTTCAACAAGACTGACTGAAGCCAAGGCCATCTTGCTTCAATTTAAAACCCTCCCAGGCTGTCTGTGCCCCCTCAGGGCCCCCACTGCTTTCCAGCTGCAGCTGCCCAAGTGCTGGGCTCAGCTGCCTTGTTCAGATGGTTTCTGGCCCCACCTCTCCCTGTGCCCAGCAACTGGAAATCCCAATTATTTGCACACTCCTTCATCATTTCCTGTTATCCCTTCAGGCAGCTTTCCTTTGGTTACCAGACTCCTGTGCATTTCTGTCTCATAGTCTCTGGTTAAACTTCTCGGCCATGAACCTCTTGAATTTCCTTCCCACTACCAGCAGTGTTACCCTTCTCATCACCCGTTCCAGCTCCCAGTTACCATCAGCTGGTTGCAGAAGAGGGTCAGTTATGCTGGGGTGGGTCACATGTACTGGGGTCCCCCTCCCTTGGCCATGCAGTTGTGAAGTTGGCTGACAACTGTCTCAGCAACCCAGCTTTGCAGCTTCTCAGGGTCTTTCATCTCCAGCTGCCATATTAATAGAGCACAGTAAATGAGGCCTGCCCTATATGCAGCATCTGATAAATTTCAAGTGCCTTGCATTAAAGATCTACCCTATTGTTGATCACGTGGGGCTCTGGAGGATCTCAGCAGGGGAATCACCATGGCTGCACAGCTGAGTGTTCCGTGCCAAGCCACGGAGCAAGTACCAATGATATTGATAATACTTTATCCACATTTACAAATGAAAGACCAAATGTGTTTTTTATTGATTTTCCCTGTTTAGTGCAAGATGCTCTTCAAAGTCACTGTGGCTCCGTGCTGGAAGCTCTGACAGATAAAAGCCAAATGGAGCAGGCACTGCTGGAGATGGAGAGGAGACTCGCAGCTGTAAGCATGGAAATTAATCTTTTATTCTGAATCTTCGTTCTGAATTTCTCTGCCTTCTTCAAAATGTTAACTGGATATTAAATTGCCTTCAAATGTGGGATTATCAAGTAGATTGCTCCTATTATAATGATGGGGGAAAGACATATTAACATGTTAATTCTGGGACAGATGCTGATTGGTGCTTACCCAAGCTGTGGCTCACAGTGCTGTAAGCTCTGAACCCTAGTCAGGGAGCAAGGAGCCCAGCAGTGCCCTGTCATGGCATGCCACAGGGGAGCACCTGCCTTGGCTAGAGGAGGTGATGCAGGGCATGCCTGCCAGGGGAGCACCTAGAACTGCAGTGCCTTGTCCCTCCATCTGGAGGGTTTCCCAGGGAGAGGAAAAAAGTCAAAAAAGAACAAGCAGGTGTCAGAGATAAAAGAATGAAGCGTCAGAGACTTCCTGGGCAGGTCTGGTTTCTCTAGAGACTTAGGTGCAATTACTTTCAGCAAGGACGTGTCCCACCAGCACAGAAGGCAGCACTCCTGGGAGAGGGGGCATCACAGCTGGGTTAGGGGTTTGCCCCAATCCCACACCTCTTCCTTTGGTGGGACAGTTTGAGAATGTGTTACACAGGGAGATGCAGATTGCTGATCTTTGGGTCAATACCCAACTTGTTTGTCTAAGCTGACAAACAGTAGTACTGTCCTGGTTTAACAGTCAGGGTGAAGCACAAACCAGAACTGCTCCCTGTTACTCCCCCCTCCATCCTCCCATGGGAAGGTAAAAGGGGAATAAGGAAGAGAGACCTAAGGATTGGAAATTGAAACTGGAACAAATTGATTGTAGCAAGGGAGTAACAGGTGGGAAAAAGAACAGATCCATAAACTGATAAATATATACAAAAGCAACCTTGCTGATCGCAGGAGTAAGTGGGTGAGAGTCCCTTGTGGCCAGGCTGCCTGAGGAGGGGGGTTCATGGCTCCTCACAGCACCTGATGGAGTTGGATTCTGGAGAGCACGTGGTGAGTTGCAGAGATGCTGAGCAGCAGCAAGAAGAGGGGCCAAGCTTGCCCTTCTGCTGGCGTTTATATAGAGAGTATGGCAGGAAGTGGGCGGGAATGCTGACCCCTCCCTGTTTTGACCCTCCTGATTTTTTAAAGGTCCTAAACACGCTTTCTCTAGTTCTTCTTACAGGTGTCAGTAACCTGCAGGGGCCACTTAAACCATCACAAGTACCTTGAAGTTTCTTGTTTTAATACTATGATTGCACCTTCTCATGTGTTGCTTACTGCTTCTGCTCTGCTTGCTGTGTCCCCAGAAAGATGAGGAGATGTCGGATGTGAAAACCAGTTTCCAGCTGCTGAAGGAAGGTCTGGAGGCACTGCCAGCTCAGCTGAGTGGTCAGTACCTGAAGCTGTGGGAAGAACAAGGTTTCCTGAAGCTCCCTAACACCTTAGCTGAGCTGCACACACTTGTTTCCAGTGCCAGGCTCCCCCCTCACATGGTAGATAACTCATCCCAGACCTCCCCTGGCCTGTGCCAGGATGTTGTCCTGGGTGAGAAGAATGCACACTGGCCATGCTGCCATGGCAGGGGGGTTTGCAGCTCCTCAGGTGGGTCTCAGCACCCTTGCACGGCAGTGAGGGAGCAGCATGGAGACTGCCCTGTGAGTTGCCAGGTCACCAGGAACGGCACACCTCTGGGTGACCTAAACACACCTTCAGGAGGGAAAGCCAGCCCCAAGGCCCCAGTGGTGTGCTGCAGAGAAAACACCTCTTTGCAGAAGGTGAAATACGGTTTGGAAACGCAGAGCTGTGCTAACCATCCTCACGTGTGCTGTGCTAAGTGTCACTTTTTGGGGGAGACTCAGAAGGAACAGTGTCCACAGGAGGAGCCTCTACAAACTCCACTGGAGAAGGTGGTCAGGAGAGGCGTTCGAGGGTTTGAACCCATGTCACTGCAGCCCCAGGCTTGTCACCTTTCTGTAAGAAAAGAGGGGCCTGTACGAAGAGACCATGACTGGGTGACAGACCGTGAGATGGAGAACGTGGCTGTAGGGAGCAAAGCAAAGCAGAGGCCAGGAAGAATCCCCTGGGATAGAGCAGTGGGGAGGAAGAAAACGTGCCCCACCATGAGAAAAGGCGAGCTCTCTCGACATGCTGGCAGTGGGCTGAAGCAAAGGAAGGCAAATGGGATTACTGAGTTGGAAAGCTCCAGAAAAAATGGCTTTCCCAGATACATGGTTGCTCTCAATTTAGGAAGCTCCAGCCCAGTTCCTGCAGCTTGCAATCAGCAGATCCTCAGCAGTGCTCAGCCAAGGCTTATGAAGAGTTTCCCACCAGTCCCATGCTCCAATAAAAGCCTGCAACAACTTGTAGACAAACGAAAGAGAAGTTTGGAAATTAAAAGAAGAGCAAATGTTTCCAACGTAAAAGGGAAACTCTGGGATTCTTCTCCCCAGGAGAATATATTTGCCCTGTGCAGCACAACAGGTGAGAGCCAGATGAGCTGCTTCAGCCTCCAAAGCCCTGCTTCCTCCCAGAAACCACGTCCTGTTGCTCCACTGGCTGAGCAGAAAGTGGCTTGTTGCTCTCTAGTTTTTGATAGTGATTATTCTGATTGAGGGGGTTTGTTTTGTGTTCCTAGTGCTCATTGCAGGCCTGGCCATCTCAGTTGCAGTTTATTCCTCTGGGTGTGTTACCTGCTCAGAGGCCAGGCTTGTGCCTGGATGTTTCAAAGTCTTATTGCCCACGTTGATGTAAGAGACTGTGTGAGCCTTGAGGGGAAGCCCCCCCCTAGCTCGGGAAGCTGAAGGGGTCTGTATTCCTTTACCTCCCTGCTCCCAGAAGGGACACCATGGGCTCCAATTTCCTTGGTATTTACGCAGCAGAGAAGAACCTGCAAGGTCTGCTGAGACATTTCCTGGGGAAGAGAGGGCTGGCAGCTCAGTCAGATATAGCATGGAGATGTGCTTGGAACTTTTCAACTAGATTGATGTCATAATGTCTCCGTGGCCAGGGGCTTTACTCTGTTTCTCACTCATAGTCTCTATGTTGGTTTTTATGTCTAAAAATTCCATGTTTTCATTCCTTAGGCAGTAGGATTGTTGTTCTGGTTGATCTCAGTATGGTTCAGATTTGTCCTAGGAATTGTTTGTGAGCTTTGGACAAGGAGATGTTTTAGCTGTGGAAAGCAGAGACACAGGATCTCAGGTTTATTAACCATTGCATTATTTCTTTCAGGCTGAAATTTCTTGGTTTCAGGAATTGCAGGAAATTATTTAGTTACTAGTTTATTTGTATCTCTTAACTAAGCAGTTCCACAACATACACTTCCCAATGTTAGTTATTGTCAAACAGAAGCCAAAAGATGTGATGGTCAGACTGAGCAGATGAAGTCGCTGGTGGATTGTTCTCATCCTTTAGAAACCTGCAACTCTCCAGTGAGGAGTTGCTCCAAAATTTTCAAGTCAGAAAGGACTGGCCCACTCACCTCATCTGGCACACACAGCCATGGATGGGATGGTTGGGCAGCCCCCGTTCCTGCAGAGCAGGTCAGTCTGGGGCACCCAGCTGTGACCATCAGCTTCCACTGCTTCAGGTGTTTGAATCATGTTTGGTTTTTCATCTGAGATGTTACTCGCAAAAGAAGCATTTTGGTGCTGATGAAACAAGTTGATTGCCCCAAATCCAACTGGTCCAGGTTTGTACTCCCAAGAGGGAGGGCTGGGATTCCATTTTCCTGGCTTTAATAAACTCATTGTGTCTTCACAGAACTCTGGTGGTTTTGTGTTGGTTATTCAGGAGAGGGAAGATCCTGTTTCAGCAGGTGAGCAGGTGGCTGTTTAACTCCCCTGGATTGTGGATCTAGAAGGATTCATTTTTTCAGCTCCTCTCTGATAGTTAAAGAAGGAAACCTGTGCCCTTGCAGTTCAACACTGATTTGGTGACGTTAATTAGCAAGGAGAAGGTGGTGGGGGTAGGGCTGGGGAGCCCGGGGACCCTCCAAGTCAGCAGATGGGCTGGGTGACAGCTGCCAGCAGCAGTGGCCTTTCATTTCCATTGCCCTCCAGCACCCCCAGCACGGCCTTGGCTGGGCAAAACCCGCTCCTTGGGGCTCTCAGCCCCGCGTTTGGGGGTCGGTGGGGACAGGCACAGGCTCCTGTGCAGCCCTCGACCTGGCTGCTCGCCCTGGCCGAACTGCAGCGGGCTCGGCAGCCCATGGCTGAGCTTGGAGGGACCTCTGGAGGTGTCTGCCGCAAGCCCCTGCACCGAGCCCTGCAGGCCTGGCTCGCTGGCACCCCGGGGGATGGAGCTCTCATGGGGTACGGGCAGGGTTGCCCCAGGGACCCCGCAGCCCCCCCAGCACATGCACACCGTGGCACACAGCGGGGTTGCTAACAAAATCCCTGGAGAAAGGAGGATTAATGGCAATGGCAGCCAGCAGTGCTTTCCCTTGCACCAGTCACCCTCCCTGGGGGAACAGGGTGAAGCCCTGGAGCGCCACCCTGGCCCCCCTGGACCAGCTCCACGCCCGTTCCCGCTCAGGGTCTCTCCTCTGGGATTTTTGCTGCCGGTGAGAATACTTGCCCCAATATGGTCGTGATGATGGCAACTCCTCTCCCAGACTCACCGGACAAAAATGGAAGTGTGCGTGCTGCTGGCTCTGCCCCAGGCTGGAATGCCCAGCCAGGAGCCACCGCAATCCTGTGGGATGCAGCAGCCTTCCCACAGGCACGGCGCTGGCACCTCAGCAGAGCGGGTTCCGTCTCCCAGCCTGTGCTCCTATGGCATGGCCAGCCAGCTGGGGCCAGCCATGCCACCAGGCTGGCATGGGCAGCTTCTCCCAGCCTTTGCTGCCATGAGGCTGCTGGCACCTGTGTTTGTGGGGGCTCGTCCCACCAAAGGTCCCCAGGGAAGATGCCAGGGGTGGCCCCAACTGGCAGCACAGCCAAGGAGGGCTGCAGAGGGCACAGGGCAGGCAAAGGAGTCATGAGAACGCACAGATGAGCTCCAGGCTGTTTGTGGGTACTTACTTGGGGCAGTTTTCTCCTAAACTGGGGTTTTTTTTCCTACTCCCTTCAGGGAGAGTCCAGGAGAAGGGGAAAGACAGTGGCCAAAAGCCGGTGAAATGCAGGCAGCCGCAGGCAGAGAGGGGTGTGAGAGCACAGGGGGCATCCTCTGCCTGGCGTCTCGGGCTGTGCGGGCAGCGCTGCGGCAGCACGGAGCGGGGCACTCGGCTCCTCATCTGCCGGTGAGTCACTTGGCAGAGGAGGAAACCACTGACAGCACCGGGGACGCGGAGGTGGCTGCTGCACCCGTGCCTCGTGCTCGAGGAGCCCAGACACCCGCAGCGCGTGGGGCACAGCTGGCTCCTGCCCCACACCCTTGGCACCGCAGCCACTCTGCCCGCTGCCCAGCGCTGGCAGTGCCCGGTGCGGGCTCACCGGCTGCTCCCTAGAGCTCGGCCACTGCCCAGCTTTCCTGCCGCGTGGCTTCCCCCCCACTGATCCCCAGGTTAGCTGCCTGCCCTGCCTGCTTTGTGGGGGCCGACACAGCAGCACTGCCCGTATTCCCCAGCCCCTGTGCTCAGCCGGCTGCCACAGGCCCCCCAGCCCTGGTGCCACAGCCCCCCGAGCACAGAGAGGTTAACCAGGGTCCAGAAAAGCCCCATGTACCTGCAGTGAGCACAGCTCAGGCACGATGCTCCAGGGACGGCAAGGTGGCAGGGAGCAGGAGGGGGTCACTGTGTGCTGCTGCTGTGGGGACGGTGCTGCCGTGGGTACCTGAGGTGCTACACATCCCTGCTGGCCTGGGCAAGAGGAGAGTGATGGCAGCAGCAGGGGTTTGCCAAAGCTGTGGCAGATAAAGTGCTGCCTGAAGTGCCGGCAGGGGACCAGGGTGCAGGCAGGGGACTGGGGCACATCACCATGTGGTGCAAAGCCCCGAGTCGGTGTGACTTCGTGACGCTGCGGCCGCAGTAATGAGCTGCGCCCTGGCAGGGCAGGCAGCTCTCCAGCGGGACAATTAGGTGATTAGCTAATTACTTGCA
Source organism: Apus apus (assembly GCF_020740795.1). NCBI lineage: Eukaryota > Metazoa > Chordata > Aves > Apodiformes > Apodidae > Apus > Apus apus. Next base: position 7,306,845 of record NC_067290.1, read on the forward strand.
CCTTGGCAGGGCCCCACAGCTCGGCGGCAGCCAGAGTCCTGCGTACCCGGTGCAGGGTGGGCAGGATGTGTGGGGCGGGTGTGGGGCAGGAGAGTGCCAAGGCCACCCAGGAGGGTGCCAGGGCCACCCACGGACCTTCCCGAGGACCTTGCTGGGGGGGGTTGCTGCACCCCCCAAATCCCCCCCCTTCCAACTGTGGGACCAGCCTTGGCCACAGCCCCGTATTGGGGTGCACAAACACGAGGGGCTTCACCTCCCTGCCTGCTCTGGGGGGCGGGCGGAAGGGCCTGCCTGCCCGCCCCACGCGCAGCATCCCGTCCGCTGCCCCGCTGTGTCCTGCCCCTGGGGACCCGCCCTGGCGCCCCACGGGACCCTCCCCCCAGGGAACCACCTGCCCCAGGGCAGCCCATCCTGGCTGAGCCCCACGGGGGTCCCGCCCCGGGGGCCCCGCCCCGGGGGCCCCGCTGTGCCCTCCGTCCTGTCCCGGCCCCGCACAGCGGCCCCAACCGTGCCTGAGCCCCCCGCGCCCCCCCCCGCCGGTGCCGGGCGGGTTCCCGCGCGGGTGCCCGCGTCTCGGGGCGGCGCGTGACCGGCTGCCGCCGCCGCCGCCGCCCGCTCCGCCGCAGAGCCCGGCCCGCCCGCACCGGCACCGGCACCGGCAGGTCAGCGGGGGGGCTGCGGCCGGCACCGGGGCCTCCCGGGCTGCGGCGGGCGGCGGCGGGAGGGGACTGGCGGCACCGCGGCCCGGGTACCGAGCCCCGAGACGCGGGGCCGGGCCGGCGCGCTCCAGGCGAGCTCCGCGGGATGCGGCGGCCGCACCGGCCCCGCTCCAGCCCCGCACCGGCGGCGGCCCGGCCCCGCAACGAATTCCCACTGGCTACCACAGCCGCACCGCGGGGCCGCCGCCGCAGCCGGACGGTCTCGGCCCCGTTCCCGGCCCGGCGGCGCTGAGTCGCGTGTGCGGCGGCGGGAGGGCGAACCGGGCCGGGCATCCCCGCCGGGATGAGCCGGGGACGCGCCAAGGTGAACGGTGCGAGCCAGAGGGGGCCGCCGGCAGCGGAGACACCGGGAGGGGCACCGGGAGGGGACACCGCGGGGGACACACCAGGGTGAGGACACGGGGGATGCTTGGGGTAGGCACCACTAAGCACCAAGGATCACCAGCACCGGGGACACCGGGATGGGAAAGGCTAGGAACGGGGCCACTGGCAGGAGGGACACCAGAGATGCGGACAGCAGGAATAGCGCCAGCTGGCTCCAGCCAGGAATCACCGGGGACGGGGCAGAGGGCCCAGGGCCAGCCTGATGACATCGTGACACCCACCGGGTCCGGCTCACCGACCCCTCATCCCCGCAGGGCACAGGGCCGGCTGGGCTCGCACCATGGCTGCAGCGCGGCTCATCACCTGGGGGCTGCTTCTGGCCGCCGGGGTCCCGGTTGGGGCCCAGGGGACGCTGCCTGCCGAGCTGTCCCCAGGTGTGACCCTGTCGCGGGGCAGAGACCCCCTGCATGGCCCTACCTGGGGACAGCAGCAGCTGGACTCCTCCCCTGCCTGGGAGGCGTCGGGGGAGCTGAGCGGCACCGGGAGTGAGCGCTGGGAGGACGGCAGCCCCGTGCGCTGGTCTCCACCGCTGTGGGCAGGGGTTGGCACCACGGCTCCCCAGGGGACAGAGACCACCACGGCACGTGCTGAGAGCGGGGCGTGGAGGGGTGGTGGCGATGCCTCTGCCGAGGAGCCCATCATCGCCTGGCAAGACCACGAGGCTGAAGGCCAGGACATTGCCCCGGGGGGAACCTGGCTGACCCATGGCTCTGCACTGGGGACACTGGGCCTCGAGGTGCCCATGGACATGGAACCAGGCTCCACAGGACCATCCTGGGCAGGGCAGAGCACGTCCCCAGCCAGGCAGAGTGCTACCAGACCAGCGAGCACCCCTGGTCCTCGGCCAACTGTGTCCACCATCGCCCTGACCCCCGTACTGGCAGCAGGGACAGGTATGGTGACAGCAGATGCCCAGACAGGGGGACAGGCAGTGGTGGGGGGACCCACAGCCACCCTGGCCCTCCCTTGGGACGCACAGCTCACTCTGGCCAGCAGCCAGCCCTTCCCATTGGCCGTCCCCCGCCCCACAGGCACAGGACCAGCCCAGGGTCCCCATGGCAGCCCCGGCTCCATGCAGATGGTGGGCAGAGAGGGGGACCCAGGAGTGCCCTTCAGCCCCTCCCCAGCTCTTCCCAGCTCTGCTGCACAGCCGCCCTCTGCTGAGCTCTGGACGCGGGTGCTCCCAGCCCACCAGCGCAGCACCCGGAGGGCCCCCCTCAGCCACACCACCACCAGCCCCAGGGATGCAGCCCCTCACACGGACACTGGGCAGCAGGGACACCAGCCCACCCTGGGCACTGACCTCAGCACCAGCCCTGCACCATCGCATGCCTCCAGCACTTCCAGCAGAGGTAGGAGCTGGCACAGTGTGGGGGACCCCTTGGCAGGGACTGAGACCCCTTGGCAGGGACTGGGACCCCCGCGGGTGCCAGCAGCTGGCTCTGCCCTCTCTCACAGGGCTTCTGTCTGAGGAGGACGTTGGCTCCCCGCAGCGTGTCCGGGGTGCTGTGGGCCCCATGAGTACCCCAAACACCACCAAGGCCACCACACAACCGACGGCACATGCCACCACAGGGACCCCCGGGACCAGGCGTGCAGGTGATGTGGGGCCACAGCCAAGCCCATCTGGCTGGTCCTGGGTGGGAATACCATGGGACCCCATCCCCAGGGCATCAGTGCTGGGGGGAGAGGGAAGGGGGGGGGGGATAGCAGCTATCTTGGTCCAACTGGTTGGGACACAGTGACACCTTCAATCAGGATTGTGCCTGGCGATGGCCCTAATCTATTCCTAAGATTAGTGCTAAGTGCCCAGTGGGTGGGATCCTGCCCAGGGAGGTCAGGGACGTGCCCAGGGCCATGCCAACAGCTGTGGGAGGTGCCTGTGGGCACAGCCTGGGTGACACGGGGCATCACCACGCAGTGCCAAGTGCCATGGTTGATGCATCCCAGCCATGGGGTGTGGATGTGGGCTGAGTGTCACTGAGCTGCATGCTCAGTGGGTCTCCCTCGCTCCCCACTGACCGTCTCCTTCCTTCCTGCCTGCAGACACCCTAGGGACGCAGCCCCCCACCAACAGCACCGCAGCCCCCTCAGCCACATGGCGGCAGGCAGGGGTCACACCCCAGCCAGCCCCCCGACACCCATCCACGCCGCCGCCGCAGCCCAGCCGCCCCCCAGCACCGGGGGCCAACGGGACAGGACTGCACTGGGCTGAGCTGCGGCACCGGCTGGGCTTCGCCTGGGAGGCCCACGTCTATGGGGTGGCTGCCATCTTCCTGCTGCTGGCACTGGGCTGCCTGGCTGGGCTGGTGGGGGTGGTCACCCTGCATCCCCCACACCTGCCCCACCTTCTAGGGGCCCATGGGCTGCTGCTGACTGCCTGCCTGCTACGGGCCACCTTCCTGCTGCTGGACCCCTATGGGGCACGAGGCCGCCTGCCCCCCCGGGCCTTGCTGCTGCTCAGCACAGCCCCCTTCCCCATGCTGCTGGGCACCTTTGCTCTCCTGCTCCAGTGGCTCCAGCGCCTGACCCAGCTCTGGCTGCTGCCGGCCTGGCTGCGGGGGCTGCCGGTGCTGGGGGCTGCCGTTGCCCTGCAGAGCTTGGTGCTGGGGGCTGCAGAGCTGCTGCCACCCCGGCTGGGCCCCGCTGCCCGCCTGGCGCTGCAGGTGCTGGGCTGCGGGGCCGGGTCCCTGCTGCTGCTGGGTGGGCTCTGGGGAGGCTGGAGGGTGCTTCGAGCACCCCGGGAGGCAGCGGGGGGTGTCAGGGGGGCAGGGCCACGGCAGGGGGCCCAGGCGCTGCTGGTGGCAGCAGTGATGGGGCTGCCGGTCTGTGGGCTGCAGTTCTACAGCACCGTGTGGCTGCGGGGGGTCCTGGGACCCCCCTGGCAGTTCTCCCAGCCCGGCTGGCCGGCACAGCTCTGGCTGCGAATCGGGGAGCTGGGCACGGCACTGGCACTGCTGGCAGCTGCCGCCGAGCCGCTGTGCTGCCGCTGCCGGCGCCGCAGCCCCGCCGGCCATTCCTGCTGGGCCAAGGCGCTGCGGTACTTCTGCACCGGCCACAAAGCCGAAACGCCCGAGTACCCCAACAACTGCTACGACTGGGCCGGCAGCGGCACCGGCAGCACCGGCCCGGATCGGGTACCCACCAGCGACATCTCCAAGAATCTCATCCGCAACCCAGCGGAGCAGCTGCCCCTGCGGGCGCTTAAGGACAGCAACGAGGCCTGGGCAGGCGCGGGGGGGATGCCGGGGCTCAGCCCGAAGTGCCCCAACGCTTTGCTCGTTCGCTCCTGCGCTGCCTTCGAGCAGGGCTCGACCCCCTCGCTGGGCGAGCTGGCCTTCCGCCCGCCCTCCCCCATCGACCTGCGCCGCAGCATCGACCAGGCGCTCTGCCGCCGGCACCTCCTGCACGACAGCCTCTTCAGCCGGCCCCGCCGCGGCTCCGGCACCTCGCTGCACGGCTCCCCGGCTCCCTCCGAGACCCCCGGCCGCGGGCACATGGTGCGCTGCAGCTCGCTGACGGACCTGCCCGGCTCCCGGCAGCCCCCCGGCGCCATCGCCATCACTGTCACTGCCTCGGCCAGCTCGCTGGAGAGCAGCTCGCTGAAGATCAGCTGGAACCCTTGGCACCACGGGCTCTCCTCCCCTGACAGCCTGCCCTTGGATGAGACGCCCAGCCGGGCCCCCCTCCTGCTGCCTGCTGTGCCCCCCAGCTGGGAGCGCGAGGGTCCCCGTGGCTTCCCGGCCCTCGCCAGGGCGACAGACACCCGCAGCCTCTCCAGCGACACCATCGAGCTCTGAGCTGGGGAGACGCGGGGCCGGGCAGAGACTGGGGGGAACAGGGGGCGGGACCGAGTGCAGGGGTCGGGGACCCTGATCCTGCACCCCTGCAGGACCAGGACCAGGCTGGGCCAGCGCTATTTGTGCCAAACCAGAGAAATAAAGTTTATGTTGGGAGAAGGTGGGCACTGTTGGCATGTGGAGGTGGTGGTGGGCAGCAGCACCCCTGGCCTCCCCCAGCCCTCCTGCCCCGAGCAACTGGGCTGGGTGTGCAGAGCTTTATTTCCTGAGATATGGACACACAGACAGATGGGCACACCCCAACGGAGAAACCACAGACAAATGCAATGGCCACACTCATGCATCCGGCAGGGAACCCTGGGAGGAGCCCTGACCCTGCCGGGAGCCCTCAGCCCCCCCAGCCTCCTAGGGGAGAGATGGGCTCTGCCCAGGGATGGGGAACAAAGGGTTTTGGGGTGGGCAGCTCTCTCAGCTCCATGGCTTGGGGCAGAGCAGGGACCCAGCCCCCCACTGCCCCACGGGGAATGGTCTCACAGGTGGGGGGGGGTACACAGAGTTCCACAGGACCAGCAGCCCCCAGCCCAGGGGATGCTGGCTGGGCAGGAAGCAGTGCCAAGCTCTGCTGACATCACCATCCTGGCAACCCAGCAGTGCCAGAGCACCCCTTGACCTGCCCCCACACCCCCTACCTGCTGCTGTGCCAGCTCTGCTCTAGAGCTTTAGGGGCTGGGGCAGCATGCTGTGCCCCCCCCGGCAATGCTGTGCTGCTCGGCATCACCAGGCTGCCCTGCGGGGGCCAGGCAACCCCAACTTCTTCTGCAGAGGGGAGGTGAGACCCTAGGCTAACGGAGCTGGGGGATGCATGCAGGGCACAGCACCTCGTGCAGGGTCCAGCCGCGGCAGTCAGGCCCTGCGCCCCAGGCTGAGCCCGACACCCCCGGCCCGTGCCTGGCAGCCCCAGAGCTATCTGCCCTTCATGAAACCATCAAGGACACGGTCGCTGCGGTCGGACAGCCAGTAGCCAGCCATGGCAGCCACGGCGCCAATGAAGATGGCGGTGAAGACCATGTCACCCTTGGCGGCCAGCGTGGCGAGGGCACAGATCATCACGCCGAAGAACATCTGCTGCAGCACCACCACCTCATCGTCTGTCACGTCGTCAAAGAAGCCCTTCTCCGGGGCATCTGCAAGGACAGTGCTCGTGGGGGGACAGGGCTGGGTGGCAGAGCCTCCCGCTGCCCTCCCGTACCCCCAGCCCACAGTCCGTGCCCCCTGCCGCGTCAGGCCGTACCAGGGGGCTTGTCCTCCACGCACTGCCCGTCCCGCCGGACGTGGCCGCGGGCGCAGACGCAGCGGTAGCTGCCCTCCGTGTTCTCGCACACCTCCTGCACCCCCGTGCACACTGGCTCCTCAGCACTGGCACACTCGTCCACATCTGTGGGGGCAGGCAGGACTCAGGCAGGGTATGGGAAAGGCTCAAACAGCAAGGAGGGGGCAGAGCTGCCCCCCCAGCCCCCAGCAGCCACTCACCCAGGCACTTGGCTCCATCCCGCCAGTAGCCCTTGTTGCATTTCTTGCAGCGAGCTGGCCCAGCACCCATGCAGCCGATGCAGGCCGTGGAACAGTCTGCCATGGGGAGACAGACAAGGGTCACCATCAGAGCCCCCTCCCAGACAGCCCCAAGCACAGGGAATCCACCCACAGGGAAAGCCCCCCACCTCCACCTGACCTCGGCACTCGTAGGAGCCCTCTGTGTTGACGCAGAACTGGTTGGCTCGGCAGTGTGCCATCTCCGTGCCACACTCATCTATGTCTGGGGGAGAGGGAGGAGGATGCTCCTGCTGAGCCCCGGCTCCTGGGATGCAGCCCCCCACAGCCCTAAGCATGCCTGCTGCCCCTGTCCCACCACCTTCCTCACCAATGCAGCGGTGCTCATGCAGCACCCAGCCCCTCTTGCAGCGAAGGCAGCTGGAGTCCTCTGGCCCCGTGCAGCGCCCGCAGGCCCGGTAGCACTCTGCAGGCAGGGGAGAGGGGGCATGAGCGCGGGCAGGGGGAGCTGCCTGCACCCGGTGCCATGCCAGTACCAGGGCAGGCTGCAGCTGCACAGCTGCCCTCCCTGCTGAGCCAGACCCCTACCTACCGGCACATACCAGGTGGCTCTTGTTCCGCGAAGCCTCGTAGTAGCCGTCCCCGCACTCGGCGCAGAAGGGGCCGCCATAGCCCGGGCTGCAGACACACAGGCCGGTGCCACGGCGCGTGCCATCGCCATCGCATCGCCCGTTGCCGCTGCAGGGCTGCTGGGGCCCACCGGCGCAGGCTGTGTGGGGAGAGATCAGCTGTCTCTGAGCCTGGGTGGAGCTCAGCGTGTCAGCGTGCCCTCCAGCCTGGGCAACACCCGCTGACACCCCGCTCATGGTGCAGCTACTCACGCTGGCAGTCAGGGCCGTAGGTGCCAGGCGGGCAGCAGAGTGCCAGCCTGTCCATGCACAGCCATTGGAAGAAGTCAGGGTGCTGCTGCTGCCTGGGGAGGGAGGGACAGTGTTCATCCCCCTGTCCCCACCCTGTCCCCCTGTGCCCCTGTCCCCAGACTCACTCATGGAACCACCACTGCTCCACATGGTCCTCGCTCCGCTCCAGCAGCTGGTTGCAGGTGAAGTCTGAGGGGGCACAGACACCCTCCAGCACCTCCAGCAAACGGGTCTCACTGCAGGGATAGCAGGGTCAGGGCAGGGACATGTGCCCCGGCAGCAGCCCAGAACCCCCAGCTGAGGACACCTACCTGTGCTGGTACTTGGCCAGCTTCTCCTCCTCCCAGGCCGTGTTGCCCCCGCCAAAGCCCTCATGCTCTGTCCGCTGCAGGCCCTGGGCATGTGGGGGGAAGCACAGATGTGGGACACCGCTCTCTGTAAAGTCACCCCTGGGCCATGCCACCCTCCCCTCAGGAACCTCCAGGGACCTGTCACCTCTCCCCTCCTCAGAGACAAGCACTGTTCTCCCCAAGACCCCTTCCACCCCTTAGGAATACTGTGGGGAGTGTCCCACCCTCCTCTCCAGTGTCCCCCAGGCCACCCCTAACTCCGGGGCTCTGTCACGTCCTTGCCTCCCACTCCCCACACCACTCTAGCCGGGCCCCCCGCTGTCCCCACTTGCCTGCACACCTGGGCTGCATCATCCCGCACCAGGCGACCCCCTGCAGGCCGTGTCCTCCACGCCTGTCCCCCCCCAGCACCACTGCCCCCCTCGGCCCCGCTCCCTCCGCAGCAGGAGCTGCGTAGCCCCCATGCTCCCCCAGCGCCCACCACCCCACCCGTGCCCCTCCCAGACCCCGTGTCCCCCGCCCCGCCACGGCCCCATCACCCCCCGTGTCCCCTCATCACCCCCGTGTCCCTCCCCGCGCCACGAGCCCCGTGTCGCCCCACTCGCCGCGATCCTACCGCCCCCCCCCCCGTGTCCCCCCATCACCCCCCGTGCCTGCCCCGCACCCTGCTGAAGCTTTCGGCCAGGCCGCGGCAGGCTCGGCAGGGCTCGGCCGCCTCCCCGTCGCGGTTGGGGTGTCCGCGGACGGCCAGCAGGACCCCCCCGAGGAGGGCAGCCCCCAGCAGCGCCCCCCCCCCCAGCCCGGCGCCCCCCGCCCGCGGCAGCAGCGCGGCCCGCGGCCCCATCCTCCGCCCCGCCCGCCCCGCGCGGGCCGCGTCCGCTGACTCAGCGCCCGCCGCCCCCGCCAATGGCCGCGCGCCCCCCGCCGCCCGCCCCCCGCTCCCAGCCAATCGGCAGCGCCCAGCGGGACCCGCCCCCCCCGGGGATTAAAGGGGCCGCTGCCAAGGGCGGCCGCGGGGGCAGCGCGGAGGGGCCGCGGCTTCTGACCCTGCTCAGAGCGGCACCGCTTCCCCGCCCGCACCGCTTCCCCGCCCGCACCGCTTCCCCGCCCGCACCGCCCGCCCGCCCGCCAGCCAGCCAGCCAGCCAGCCAGCCAGCCAGCCCGCCCGGCCTGGGCGACCTCCGCTGCCCTGACCCGGCTGGGCCACTCACCCTCCCACTCCAGCCAAAGCAGCCGAGGTCACCTTCCATCTTCAGACAAACCGGTCCCCTTCTCCCTCATCCCCCCTGCAAGACTGGCCCAGTTCCCCCTCACCACTCAAAACGGGTCCAGTTCCCCCCTCAACCTCCTGAATTGGTCCAGTTCCCTCTCACCACTCCCAAACTGGTCCAGTTCCCACACACCTTCCAACCAAACCAGCCAAGTTCTCCTTCATCCCCCAGCCACCCCCTTCCTGCCCCCAAAACCCCCTTTAACCTCCCATCACAGGACCCGGACTCACACTTGGCAAAAGCATTACAAACACTTTATTCCCCCACCGCCCGCCGCAGCCCCTCGGCCACCGCTACCACGTACGGCTCCGGCCAGCGGCCCCGCCATCGCCCCGGTGCCAGCGCCCGCAGGAAAGCTCCCGTCTCGCTGGGCAGCGCGAAGGCAGGGGCCGCCCGCAGCGATGGCGGCACCGCCGGCACCAAGGCCTCGAGCCGGGCCACCACGTAGCGCCCCTTGCCTGCCAGCAGCGCTGGCACGGCGCAGGACAGAGCCGCTGCGAATGCCTCACAAGGTGCTACGGTGGGGACGCCATCAGGGCTGGGGCTGAGCCGGGAGCCAGGGATGCTTTCAGCATCCCCAACCCCCGGCACAGCCCTGGCCCCGGCGTCCCACTGGCGTGCGGCAGCCACAGCCGCAGGGGAGAGGAGGAGGATGACGGTGTCACCGTCACGCAGTGCCCGTCGGTGCTGGGCATGCAGCCAGGGCAGTGGCCCCCATGCCGCCACCCCGGTGCCGCCTCCCGGTGCCGCCACCACCGCCAGCCCCAGCGGGCGCAGGGCTGCCATCATGGCGCACACCGCCCGCTCTGCTGCCGGCTCCGACGCGTGCACCAGCAGGGCCCGCCGGCCTCGCAGCAGGCCTGGGGGAACCGTCAGTGTCTGAACCCCCCCCGAGTGCCCTGGACCTATCCTATGGGGCAGCCATGGTGGGACAACCCACAACAGGGGACCACCCACAATGGAGAGATCACCCATGGTGAGGGGACCACTCTTTGCACCACCCTCCTGCCCACCCTGTGGGGCAGCCGTGGTGGGAAGCAAGTTTGGACCACCCTGATGGGAGGACCACCCACAATGGGGGGTCCCATCCCTTGGCTCTGTTCCCTCACCACTGCAGCACCCCCTGCTCAGACCCCCAGTCACCTTATCCACACTAAAGGACCCCAGCAGGGAAGGCACGGGACCTCTCACAGCCCGCATACTCTCCCCACACTCACCCTCAGATCTGTAGTCAGCTCTCAGGGACTTCAGCCAGCCTGTGGGGAGGAGAGGCAGTGAGGGCGTGTCCTGGGGGGTCTCAGGCTGGTCACAGCCCCCCCACAGGCAGCACTTACCTTTCACATCTTCCTTCTTCAGCAAGAGCAGGAGCAGGAGGCAGACAGCCCCCAGCAGCACCCCCATCCATGCCAGCGCCCAGTGGGTGCGCAGGTCTGTGGGCAGGGGTCAGCACCTGCTGAGGGTCCCTGGAGCCCACCACGGGTCCCTGGCACCCAGTGAGGGTTCCCAGCACCTGCCCAGTGGTGGGTGCTCTCCCTCAGCCCCACACCAGCCCCCCTCTCCCCTAGCACCATGAGAGACACTCACACTTGTGCAGGGGACAGGCCCAGAGTGTGATGCTGGTGCTGTTCTCAGGATGCCAGATCTGTGGGCACGGGGACATGTCACACGTTGCCACACCCTTGCCCGCTGCCCACCGCTGCCCACACTGACCTGCCTGCACTGCCCCGCTGCCACGTCCCGCCGCAGCTCCGGTTCCAGCAGCCCTGGTTGCCCAGCTCCCTGCGATGGCAGCAGGGGTGAATGGGGCTGTGCCACCAATGTCACTTGCCAGTGCTGCCAGTGCCACTGCCACTGGCACACAGGGCACCCTGCCCCTTACCGTGCTGGTGAAGCTGGCTAGGGGTGTGCAGGCATCCAACTCCAGGGCACACAGCGAGGCATTCCCTGCATGCTCCAGCAACAGGAGGTCATCAGGGCGGCCAGGCAGCACTCCTGGGGATGTGCCAGGGGCTGGGTGGGTGGTGAGCGGAGGGCAGGCCAGGGGGGCTCACCCCACAGCTGGACTCCCTCTGGCTGCCTCTGCCCTCCCACCCCACAGTACTCACGGTCCCTCAGGCACTGGGTCAGCCGGACCTGCCCACTGCTCCACACCTGCCCCAGAGAGCAGGTCAGCAGTGGCTGGGGCTGCCCGTGGGGCAGCCACAGAGTAGCAATAGGGTAGGGGGTGTCCTACCTGCATGCAGAGGTTTGGGTGTGGCTGCAGCCCCCCAAACTCCTGGGGTCCCTGGAGGCAGAAGGGATGCTCTGTCAGTGCCACCTGCCTCCCCCACATGTCCCTAGCACCCCACGGAGCTCCACTCACCTGCCCCGTGGCGGGCTGCTGCAGACCGGGCAGGGCTTGGCAGGGTCTGGTGGGTGCGGGCTGCCAGCAGGGCACCAGCTCGGCAGGGAGGTCACAGGGAGCCACGAGGGAGCAGGTCAGCGCAGGTCCCCCAGTGTGCAGGACCAGCTGGCTGCGCGCCCACAGCCGCTCCCAGGCTTTTGTGTCTGTGGCAGCATCGAGAGAGGGGTGTCAGCCTGTGCCATATCCCCTCATGTCTCCCCACCCCAGTCCTCCCCAGCCCCACAGGGTGCGTACCATGGGAGAAGGGGCACAGCGTGGCCCGTGATGGGTCCTGGGTCTCTGGCCAGACCTGGGAGGGGGGAGACAGAGAAGAAAAAGAAAGACTTGGGGTGTCCATGCTGTGCCTGTGACCCAGCTGGCTCCCTCAGAATGCTGGAGGGGTGCAGACAGGGCCTGGAGCCCCTCTGCTTTGGCAGTAGACCTGCCACCCCCATGGTGCCCAGCCAGGTGCCCACCTGCATGCAGAGGCAGGGCAGGATCTCATCGGCTGGCAAGCTGTAGTTCATGGGGCTGCTCTGCCACCAGCAACCAGATATGGGTCACTCCATGGCAAATCAACCCCCCACAGGGTCATCCAGCCCAGAGGCACCCACTCCCAGGGACCCTTTTCTGGCTCCCTGCCTGTAACACAGACACAGCTTCTCGGGGATGGGGGGTGGGGGGGGGGCAGAGCTCAGCCAGGGTGGGGAGTAAGGAACGGGGTTCATACTCACCGCGGTCACTGCACGTCCTGGCCCACTGGCACCATGGCTCTGGTTGTGGTAGAGCCGGAGGGTGTAGCTGTGCCCTGCCGCAGCCCCCTGCACCTCCACAACCACCTCCTTTGGCCCCGGGGAGATCTGCAGCCTGGGCACTGCAACGGAGGCAGCTCAGGGCACTCAGCACAGGGCATGGCACCCCGGGGGTCACCATCTCTGGCAGCATCCACCACCTAGCTCTCCCCAGGGCACATGTGCCAAGGTGAAGGGACACCCGTGGAGATGCCAGCACCTACCCTGGCACTGAGGGACGGCAGCCTGTGCTGCGGGCCACGAGCAGTCTGCGAAGACAGGAGGTCAGTGGGCAGGAGGAATGGGGACAGGGCCACCACGGCAGGGCACACCAGGGGCTCACCTGGCACCCGCTGCCACCGGCTCAGCCTCCGCTGGCCACGTGAGTTGGTGTGCGCTGTGACACGGAGCTCAGAGCCCAGCGGCCCCTCGAAGCACCGGAAGGTCACCCAGCCCTGGGCAGGAAAACCACCACCACGCTGCGGTGAGGCACCGGCACAGCTGGCACCCATCACCCCGGTGCCAGATCACCCGTCCCCAGCCCTCCACATCTACACACCAGGAGTGGGCTGGGCACCGCAGGGGCCACAGGCACCCGGACCTCCACAGCCACACAGCGGGATGAGGCATAGGTGTGCCCGGAGAGCAGCAGCAGCCCGGTGATGTTGGGCTGGGAGGAGGTGTCCCCATCCGCAGACGGCCCTCCTGGCTCACCGCTCCCTGCCGCGGGGCTGCCCGGCGGCGCGGGGCGGCGGGGCTGCCCGGTGCGGGGCGGGGGGGCCAGGCGCAGCCGCACCCCCAGGCAGGGGGAGCAGGGCCCGGGCCCGGCGCAGCGCAGCGCCGGCTCCAGCCGCAGCCCGGACAGGGTCAGCCCGTGGCTGCGTCCCGGCGGCTCCGTCCCGCAGAGCACGTCGGTGTCTGGGGGAGAAAGAAGGTGGTCGTGGGTGCGGGGCCGCACACCCCAGAGGGGTCCGGGGGCCGTGGCGGTGG